>NC_141991.1:111127667-112537667 GCF_049901715.1 Pseudonaja textilis | reverse complement strand
AGGACTGCAGGAGGCCATCACAGTCAAAAACAGAACCTCGATGAGTGACGTTGAGTTGGCCATGCCCACCCTGGCCACCCCCACCCCACCCCCGAGATCAAACACAACCCTGATGTGACCCTCAATGAAATTGAGTTTGACACGCCTGCTCTAAGGCTATTCACATTGTGCATAGCAACTAGCCATTGTATAGATCTCCATTGTACCTCATAGTGCCTTGATTCTTGGCTCAATTACCAATAAACACATTTTCTGTCAAGGAGCAAGCTTTTACAAAATTGAATGATGAAATTCTAATTTCAGGATTTTTTAATTGTTTTAGCACATATTCAGAATGCAAGACAAAATAATTTTAGCAAGTTTCAAAATTAGAATAAAGAAAGTTATAAACAGAATTCCTGGAACACATGAAAATCAGATTCCAAACATGGCCACAATTACTATACAACTTCAAAACACTGCTTTGTTGCAGAAATACAGATATCTTGATGCACAAAGGATGAAACTAGGTTTATTTGGCTTACATTCCTGTTTTTTTATTAGAAAGTATCTAGAATTAAGGCTATCCCTTGAGGCCATGAACATCTTTCAACCTTGTAATCACAATGAGCCTTAGAGATAAATGCATGTACTAATATCTAAAGAGAAGAACTTCCTAGATGTGATGAAATTTATTTGATTCAGATTTAAATCTAACAAAAAGAATGTTAAATAAGAATAGTTTTCAAGACTTAAAATAATAATGCTTACTTTTCTATTAAATCCAGCGTTACTCCTGGTACCAATCTTACACTCTTCTGCATGCAAAACCTGTAGAGAAAAGAAGAGATCAGAAGTAAATCACACTAATTAAATACCTAAGGATATGGGTAATCCAAATGGTGTATGGCAGGAACATGTCTCTCATTATAAATGTTATATATATATATGCATGGCCTCCCTTGTTGCAGTGTCCAGTCTATCTATTTTAAGAGCAACAGACATACATTTCCAACAGAATGAGCAGGAGGAGAAACATGTAATTATTCATTACAATATTAGGGAGCAACACTAAATAAAGCTGATCAGAGTTGCCCCTACACAAGTGGGAGTTTCCACAGCTTCAACAGATGTTGAAGGTAGAAGCAACAGTAGGCAAGTCAACAAAAGAAATCCAAATAACTTTCCGTTTCAGTCTTAACAATTTAACCTACAGGTAGTCCTTGACTTTTAAACCATTTGTTTAGTGACTATTCAAAGTTACAATGGTACTGAAAAAAGTGATCTATGACCAGGATGACCACTGCAGCATCCCGTCATGTGATCAAAATGCAGGTGCTTTTAACTTGAATTATATATTTTCATTGTATCCATCTGCCTTATTTACAATTTCATTATTTAATTTTCAAAGACCAACAAAACATAAAACATAGAAACATAGAAACATAAAACCTCCTTTCTGAAAGCTACATATAAGTTTTGAGAAAACAAATAAACATTGTTTTATACAACATAGTTCCCAATTATCATTTAAGCACATACATATCTTTTCCAAATTTCTCGTTGTTTCTCCCTTTAGTGATATTCCTCCTAGGCTTTATTAATTAATTCTCAGTCAAGCATAAATGCCCAAAACACAAAACATAAAACATGCTTTGGGAAAGTGGCCTATCCCCGGATTACATCTTTTTTTAACAGACCTAAATCAAATTCATGCTCACCTTATATACCATTACTTATTTTATTTACCATTCTATATTTTCTATATAAACTTCTCCCCTCTTTTCATTCTCTTAATTACATTTTGTTTATTTAATCTTAATTTAGATCATTATACTTGTATCTTTTGTCCGTTCTTTTTCAATTATCTATTTATCTCTTCTCTTTAACAAAAAATTTCCCCTGTAATCACTAATTGAAGTATGACGCCTTTCTATCTTTCCCCTAAATTTGACAATTTAAATAATGCATAATTTCCATTCTGATTCTGCATAGTACATTCTACATTCTACTATTTCAAATACAAATACTACAGTACTATATTGTGTACTTTTGCAGAATCTTTTTTTTTTATATAATTATACTTTACCCTTTATCTCTGAAAAAAATCTGCTTTTTTGCATCTCGTTTCAAGCCTTTGTGGCTTTTTCCCCCCTTTTCCCTTCCTTTCTTCTCCGATCTAGCCGTTTTACACCCCCATCTCTTAACCTTCGCCTTTTTAACTTTCCCTCTCTGTTGTATTCCTCTTTTCTATTGCTTTCTGACATTATATCAATTTTTCACCTTATTTTTCTCTTCCTTGGTTGTTTTCTTAAGTTTTAAATTCTCCATTTTCCTTCCCCTCTTATTTTCTTTCATAATTAAAACTTTTTGTCCATAAAAGATGGCTTCTTCTTCCTCTTCTTCTTCCTCCCAAACATCTTGTTGTATTTGCTGGTAGGTAGAAATCGCCATTTCTAAAAAGTGGAGGGTAGCTTCCAGAGAGCCCTTGCCTTCTTGTCCTTCTTCCTTTAATTTTTCAAATTCCATTTTTAATTCATCCATGGATAATGCCATTTTTCTTTCTTTTTTAAAACAACCCAAATGTTTTTAATCTTAGAATAATTTCCAAACGTCCAATTCAAGTTAAAAGAAATATAATTGAATAGAAGGAAAGGGAGGAATAAAGAGAAGTTGGGAAAAGATATGAAGTTGAACAGATAAGATAAATATATATATTAAATTGTGCTTGTATGGAAATATGATAATTTGGAATTATTTGGTTTTTAAATAAGATGCCTTATTTGTTTTTTCTAGAAAAGATCTTTTTCTATGTTTTGTTTGTTTGTGTATTGGTTTCAAAAATTAATAAAACTTGTTCTTTAAAAAATGCGGGTGCTTGATAACTGGCATGTGTTTATGAGAGTTGCACTGTCCTTGGGGTCATGTGATCACCATTTGTAACCTTCTCAGCAGAGTTTCGACAAGCAAAGTCAATGGAGGGACTCAGATTTGCTTCATGACCGCATAATTCGCTTAACAACTGTGGTGGTTTGCTTAACAACTGTGGCAAGAAAGGTCATAAAATGGAGCAAAACTCACTTAACAACTGCCTTGCTTAGCCATGGAAATGTTGGGCTCAATTATGGTCGTAAATCTAAAACTACCTGTATTCTGCTTAAGCAAACAGCTTACGAAAGTACTAGACATTGGCCTGTAGCTGTGAATTACAGCAACCCTTCTTCCTTCTCCAGTCTGTTTCCATATGTGCTTTATCATTCTTCCACCCATTTTTCTTCCTTTGCTTTTTCTTTGATGTTCCTCCTCTCTGACCTTTTCTTCACTGTTCAGGAGCACTTCCTCTAGGTAGTGCTTTAATTTTTCAGAAAAAGCAGCCTTACAATTTATGTATATACATGTGCAAACTAAAGGCTGAATTCAAGAGAATGCATGCTGTACACGATCACACATAGAGCAAACCTGGTCTTCTAACTCCCTAGCTTTCTGTTTTGAAACTCTAGAGACTTGTTTGGTTGCTGTGTCCTTATTCACAAATCAAAACAGTTCTGCTGCCACTGGGAATGGGAAGTCTTTCTGTGAACCTAGAATTTTTAAGTAGTTCTGCCACTTAATGTCTGTTTTACAACATTTCTGCATTCTTTGATAATCATAAAATATGATGTCCTTGATTAAGGAACACAGAAATCAGCCTGTTACTTTCTTCAGAGGATCATGTTCCTATAAAATTTGGAAGCGTGCTTTTATTTTATAGTTATGCTAATTGTCCCCTTTCTTTATTTAATTATCCAATTCAGCAATTTATAATATCACTTTCAACTTTTTTTGTCTTGCTTAACCAAACTTCAAGGAGGATCTAACAACAGTGCTCCAGGTTGGCATGGCTGGAATGCAGATTGTGGAAAGTTCTGCACAAAAATAAGGTCCCTTTTTCGTTCTTTTTTACCACCTTTGCATTCTAGGGCAGTAACTTGGCAAAGAAACTGAATCCTGCCACAACAAATGGTATGTTGTCCATGGATGCCTACTACAATATATTTGCAAGAGGAATTAAAAAAAAACTTTTCTCACCTGCATTCCACAATGAGGCCAATCCAAATGAGATACTTAATGTCCTATCAGAACCAGTTTCCCTTCTGGAGACATGAGGAGGGCACTTGGCATTTGACTAGCTTTTTTTTTTTTTTACCATGGCCATTCATGGCTAATTTGATCAAGCTGAAAGAGACTGACTGGACAGATCTGGTGTATGGTAAATGAATTTTTGTAGTAAGGATCACAATGCTATATATACCGAAAGAGATAAGAAATCCACTCTGAACTTATTAACTCCCTGATAGTCACTGTATCCTTTCTTAAGTAAAGCACTCAACTTGATAGTGCTGAAAATCTCCAGGTGCTTTTGGAAGAAGGCAATCCAATGTGACCAATAGCTTCTACAAGAGCCAGGGTGAGTGGTGGTGATTGTATTACTTCATCTTATTCTTCCAGCAGCTTTTGGGATTGTCAATTATTATATTATTTTGGGTTGATTGGGAGTTACTGAACTCCTAGCTACTCTGCTATAGCCAAAGAAAAGCAATGGAGAACAATAATGTGGAAATTAAGCTAAACAAATTAACAGCTCCACATAAAGAAAACAGGTATAAGAATAATCCAGAGAACACTTTGCCAAAAGAATATCTGCAAAGTATCTTTTACAGATGTTTGATGGTAGAAGTCAGTATCAATGGCCAGTTTGCACTGCAAATTCTGAAAATTATGCAGATTTCAGGTTGGAGTGAAAGAGGAAAGTATAATCATAAACAATCCCAGTTATGTTATGTGCTGGATGATGATAATCCAGCCTTCTAAAAATCAAATGGATTCTGTCGTAAACTGTAGCGGGTTGGCTATAACAACGAAGGACAAGGAGAACCATTTGTTTATTTGTTTGTTTAATAAATGTTTATGGAAATTCATCCAATAAAAGGAATTTGGGCAGTGAATCAAAGTAAAAATACAATGTAATTACTGAAAAACATTAAAACAAGTAAGACAATGTTGAGACCCCAATAAAGTCCACATTTATGGGCCAAACACACGATGCCAGCTCCATTAGCATTCTGGCCCAAGTGATTGTGGGAAAAGCCAGATCTTCACTGCTTCCCTGAAGGTCAATGGGATCAGGCAATCCAGGGAGAAGCTATTTCATTAAGGCAGGTGCCATGACAAAGAAGGCAAACTCCCAAAGTCTTGGCAACTGACAACTGTTTTACTGAGGGGAGCCAAAAAAATCTAGTGGGAATTGGCAGAGACCATTAGGGGTAGGCTTATTGCCATGTAGAACTTTAATGATAAAAAACAGCACTTTGAGTTGGCACTCAGAAGCTTACTGGGAGCTGGTACAGTTCATGTAGCAGTAATGTTATATGTGAGCAACTGCAGTGTGTGCACTACCGGTAGTCTTTGGCTTAACCATTAATTATCATTTACCACACCACTGGAAAAAAAGCTATTAATGACCAGTCCTCACACTTACAACCATCATAGAATCCCACAGTCACATGATCAAAATTTGGTTGTTTGGCAACCAGCATGTTGTATTTACAATGGTTACAGGTCATCTAAGTCATGTGATTGCCATTTACAACCTTCCCGGCTGGCTTCCATCAAGCAGAGTCAATGGGGAAACCTGGATTTGGTTAATGACTGCAGTGATGCATTTAACAACCATGGCAAAAAAAAAAAGATTGTAAAATTGGGCATGACTCACTTTAACAAGCGCTTTGCATAGCAATTGTCTACCTGTATGACTGATGCCTCTGCATTCTAATCAGACTAAAACTTTCAAACACTTTTCAAGGGCAACTCCATGTAGAGCAGGGCTGTCAAGCTCGCGCCCCGCGGGCCAGATGCATCACACGCTGGCCACATTCACACCTGGTTTAGCAAAGGGGAAAAAAGACACGATACATCACGAGATCACGATACACCATTATGCCGTGAATTTGACACCCGGATGTAGAGCATGTTGCCATATTATGCCATAATCCAGTTGGAAGGGGATTAAGGCATGGGTGACTATGAGCGGTGCCTTCCGATCTAGAAAGGGGAAAAACTAGCACAACGGATGTATTTTTGTCCTTCAAGCAGGAGCTAGGAGTCTAAGATGACCCCCAGATTGCATACTAACTTCGACTGGGGAAATGTAACCCTAGTTAGTTAAAGATTAGCAAATCATTTTAGGGGCCCTAAAAGATATTCGCTTCGTCTAATCAGGATTGAGTTAAGTTTTCTTCATCAAGATCCATCCGGGCTCTATATAGGCACTAAGAAAGCACCTCAGCAGCATCACTTCGACAGTTCAAACAGAAATGCACAATTGAATGTTATCAGCACATGATGACACTTGACCCTAACTCACCTAGTGGTTTCAGGTAAAAGCTATACCACAATAGGAAGAGAGTCGAGCCCTATACCCTCCCTGCAGTACCAACTGGAACCAGACTTGAAGGAAGGAGGAAAACCATGCCTCCTACTACCAACTCCAGAATGAACAATAGTATCTGATCAATGAGAACTGCTGAGAGAACAAGTAGAAGCAAGGTAGGTACACTCCTTCCATCTCAAGCCAACCAGAGGTCATTTACAAGCACAATCCTTTGAGTAAGGATTGCTGCCTAGCTGGGACAAGCCCCTCACATTCTTAATGGAGAATGGCCCTATGTCAAGTGCTTTCCTTGGGAGAGGAAAATATCTTGCACATCTAGGGTCAGGTATAATAAAGTATTCCCATCCATTACAAAGCTGTGATTTTGTTCCCCCCTCAGGGCCTGGCACAAAAACATAGGATCAGGGGGAAATAAAGCTGAGGCTTTAGAAAGTTCAAGGTGATATCAATTGTACAAAGGAAACAGAATAATGAATTATATCAGGCTGCTTTTGATGAATAAGGAAAACATCCTTTCTCAGGCAAAGCCAGTTCATTGTGGCTCAACTGCTCTGGATTCAGACTAATGGCATACTTTGATGGCACAATTCATAATTTTCATTAAAATCTATCTTTTTTTAACATGTACTCCAATATCCCAGATGTCCAATCATAATTCTGAACAGATTAGTAAAGGAATGATTCAAGTCCTCTTCTTTAAATTACTGTTTCTGTCTCCAGACTAATTTCATATTTGACAAACTATTTTATTCTATGTAAGTTCTCTTATGAATAGAAAGATAAAATAAATTAGTTTGCTTAAGCTGTGTTCCTTCTACATCCATAATTTTTAAAAACAAATACATAAATGGACACATATTTTGCCTTTTGGTATTCTGATAGGAGGAAATATCATGAGCCAAAGCATTGTACCAATACTGTAGAAAGCATCAATAATTTGAAACATGGTCATTGAGGGCACTGTAAAAATCTATACTGGCAATTTGTTATTAAATAGTACAAAAATGAAATTATTTAGTGAAGTAAAATATGGCACACTCAGCAAATACATTTCAAAAATTTTTATAATACCTAACAGCAAATGTTTATGACAGTAATCCTAACAGTATCAACTTCATACAAGCTATAACTCTGTGATTACGCAGGGAAAATAATTTAAAAATAGTGCAGAAAGTAAACATTATCTTTATACAGTATATTAAGTTGGAACCTCTAGATCAGGTATGTCCAACCTGCAGCCTCTGGGATGCATACAGAGCTGTACAGCTAATAATGCAGCCCCACAAGATTGTAAAGTTATGTGATTTATTTACTGCATATTAACTATATGTTTTATATGTGGCCCAAGACCATTCTTCTTCACTCAATGTGGCCAAGGCAAGCCAAAGAGATGGATATCTATATTCTAAATCAGGGTGTCAAACTCGCAGCCCGTGGGCTAGATGCGTCACGTGCTGGCCTCACCCCCACCCAGTTTAGCAAAGGGGGGAAAAGTCCCAATATGTCATGTGATGGCACCGTGATGATGCAAGTTTGACATCCCTGCTCTAAATTATACCTGTTGTCTACTTTGAAGTACTATTTGACCATAAGCAAAATGCTAGTGCCATGCGTACACACACACACACACACACACGTATATAACCTATCTATAATTTTTGCATTTATACAATCTTTTTACCCTGATGATTATAGCTGTTATAAAAAAAGTACTGACTTACTTGGCAATGGTTTTGAAGTCTAATGTACCTTGTAGGACTAATGTATACATTATATGTGGATTTATGTTTTTTCATTTTAAATCTTATGCTGAAATTGATATTGATGAAATTGAAATTGATTTAATATTATAATATATAACTCTGTAATGTTATAGGTATATCCAGTTCAATAGATCTCTAATAATTTGAAAAGGTCCCAAGCTGGTACCTATTATATCTGAAAAGAAAGGAGTCTACAGGCTATTAGACTAGACAGACTTTGAGCACGATTTTGTATAGCTGTCATAATTCATTCTTGATTACAAAATTATTATTTAATATCCTCACCATAGGGCATAAATCTCAGAATGCCATATATTATTAGTTTAGATGGCTATCTTATTTATTTACAGTTATATGCAAACGTTTAGGAATCTCTGGTCACTGCATGTTTCAATAAATCCCTAAATCAGGGGTGTCAAACTGGCGGCACACAGGCCGGATGCTTCACATGCAAGCCACGCCCACCCCAGCTCCATGAAGGAAAAAAAAATCACAAAACATCAAGTGACAGCAACATGAGTTTGACACCCGTGCCCTACATGAACAGAAGCTAAGTAGTTAAATATCCCAAAGAATTATAAGCAAATGAAATCACAAACAGCGCTTTAATCTTCCATTAAAAATTAGACTACGGTAGGTACAGATTCATAGGGTTATCTATGGCTTAAAAAAACTAAAATAGAATAAAATTACAAGAACTCAGACTTTATCAAATTCAACAAATTAAAAAGTTAATGCAGATAATTATTAGAAATAATCAAAAGAAACAGTCCTCAGGGGAAAAAAAGTGGAATCCTAATGGATCAATCCTGGTCAAAATAATAGTTATTATTATTAACCTTGCTTTCTGTAAATTTCTAACTTTTAATTATGTCTTAGAAATAATTCAGCCATAATTCTTTATTTTCCTGGAGGCTTCTAGGTCTTGGTTAAGAGAACCCTCCTTCACCCTCTATTCTCCAGAGATAGTAGCTTAGCTCTATTTACCATGGATCCAGACAGATTTATTTCTCCATAAATCTGGAGAATCCTCTTCTTTAGGAAATTGATCTTTTCCCGCTGATTTCCTAGTGACTTCTGGGGGCTGGATCCCTCACCGTGTTTCTTTTCTAGCATTTTCTCCTTTACCTTCCTCAAACTCTTGCTTTATCACCTATCATGATAACAGTTTTTAAACAGAAAGTGTGGTGCTGGGGGAAAATATTTTTGTTTTGCTTGGGCCAAACTATCTTCCTCTTGCTGTCCTTCTTGAGGCTAGGATTTCAAAATGATCTTTTACAGGTACTCCTTGACTTATAAGTACAATTGATCCCAGAATTTTGGTTGTAAATCATTGCAGTCATAAATTGAGTCATCATGTGACTGGACTCAAGTTTCTTGCATTTTTATGATAGACATTAAGTCATCATGGTCATTAAGTGAATCATGTGGTCGTAAATCCAATCTAGCTTATCTGATAGGCATTTTTGTTGTTAAAACAGCAAAAAAAATATGGCATAATGTGACTGCCAGATGCTGCAACTGGTCATAAATGTGAGCCAGTTGCCAAGTGCTCAAAATGTTATCATGTGTCCACAAGGATGGTGTGGCACTTGCAACTTCAAGGATGGACTATAAGTAACTTTTTTTAACTCTATGGTGACTTCAAATATTAATGCAATATCAGGGGTTTTCAATTCAATGTATAGAATGTGAAGGATGCATGTTTGTGTTTATTTTCATAGTCATAATGTACCCTGAAGTTGGTATTTACTTTTTGTTGTATAAGGTGCAATGACAATAAAGTAAACTAAACTAAATGGTTGTTAAGCCGCAGGTCCTGAGTCAAAAGATACCCGCTTTCTCTGTAGCCCAAAAGTCTTTGGGTCATCCTGTATTTCAGTCTACATATTATCAAGAATGTTCTACTTGGAAAGTAAAGGTATTGATTCCCTGTCTGATAGATATTGTACAGGCGACCTGGGGTGAGATAGCAGGTTTTTGGGGTTAGTCTTCTTGGAATGCATGCAGGGAACTCTTGGGTGAATGATGATTTGTTCATTCACTATCCCTATTTTGGTCTCTCCTTTTCCCAGTTTTCAGAATAGTTATAGTCTTTATTGAGTTTCAATTTGTTAAAAAATGTATCTTATTATTTTTCTAAAATATTTATTAGTTAATTTCCACGATTGCTTAATATGTAGCAATAAAGACATATTTTTTCTCGACATCTACAAGATATTGTATGAAATAAATCCAAACCTGTTTGTATGGTGGCAACTTAAACCCATTTTTTCCCACTGTTAAAAAATGTTATACTGTATGTCATCCAGGGCAGCTTTGTAAATCCAATCAATCAGCAATATTTTGCACTCTTCTTTGTCACCCCATCCCAAGCCACCACTGGGAAAAAACAGACTATGGTATTATTCCCTTACATCATACTCCCCCCTCTGCCCCCAAACAAAACAATCTAGTCTTCTTTACATCCCCAAATTAGGAAATATAACATCTCATGTTGGCATAACTTTTTCTCCTGTTTATCAAAACTGATTCCTTTCAGAATCAATCCTTAAAAAATACAGGGGCAGAAAGCCATATTTTAAAAAAACCCTTCTCAAGCTTGTTTTATACTGCTACGCCATGCGAAAATGTCCTTAGAAGTTTTATTTCCAGAGCCAGTCATTGAAAGGAACTGCAACTGATGTTGACTGCAAAACTCTGAATCTCAACTTGTCTGGAGGCAGGGAGCCAAATCTCAATTCCCTTTTTATAAAGCTACTGAGAGGAAGGCAGCAAATCAGTTTCCTATAGAACTGTAATGGATTTTAAACAAGGCTGAAGTGGAAAATACAGTATGAAATGCTGTTTATAGCTAAATAGGTCCATATTTGGCCATTTGTTTTACTTCCCTGTACCTTTTCCATACAGAAAAGCTCTACAATATCCACTTAGATATGGCATGACTAGGAACCATAGTTTGTGTAAAGAGGTTACAGGTACTCTTTGACTTACAACAGTTCATTCAGTGACCCTTTGAAGTTACAATGTCACTGAAAAAAGCGGCTTATGACCATTTTTCACACTAATGACCGTTGCAGCATCCTCATGGTCAACATGACAAAGATGTGGATTGGTTGACAATTGGTTTATATTTATGATGGTTTCAGTGTCCCAAGATCATGTAATCAACTTTTGTGACCTTCTGACAAGCAAAGACAACGGCAAGGGAAAATTCACTTAACAACTGTAGCAAAGAAAGTGGTAAAATGGGGGAAAACTCACTTAACAAATGTCTCACTTAGCAACATAAATTTTGGCCTCAATTATGGTCATAAGTCAAGGACTACCTGGACTACCATGATAGTGCTAGTGGTGGTTGTTATTTTCATTGATCCCCAGTATGTATTTTTTTTTCTTTTTCAAAACAACTATGCTAATAATACTTCCATTCCAATTCATTTCACAGGCCCAAGATCATTTTCCTGCTTAGTCACTGCCAATTCAGTGTCTATTAACGTAATATGCGTGTTAGGTTAGGGTATCTGGCCTCAATCTGTTATCTCCAGCGAGTAGTGTACAGCTGCACACTGTTTGATCATTTCTCCTCAACTCCCTCCAATACTGAAAGCAGCTAAATTCATCTGAAACTCACTAGGGGACAACTGAATATTCTATATGAACGGGTATTCCAGATGTATTGTTCAGTTAACAAACTCTTGTGTGACTTTATTCTTGATTTAACTTCCTAATCAGAAGTCCCAGTAACACCCAGTAATTCTACATGGGAATTACTTTAGCTCTTCCTGCTGGCAGGAAATGCCAAGCAGAAGCAATTGCAAATTATATCCCAGCAAGTTACTCCTGAATGATGTAATCAGAATTCTGTTGTCAGGCATGTCCATTCTAATCATGCAAAACTGTTAATTCAGTCAGCATGGACCATTTCGGTCCCTAGGTTGTTTGTTCTATTTTTTAAATAGAACTGATTCTTTAGCTGTAGATAAGGCAATAACCTAAGCCCAGGGGCTGCAGATCAATGACTAGATTGTGTAAATGCAGAACTTTGTGTTTTAAATATAGCAATATGTTCTGGCTACTATCACTTATAATTCCTTATTTTTGAAATTCAAATCCATAAAACTTCCATTTTTTAAAAAAAAAAGAGTATTAAGATTTCTAATTCTTCTCCATCTTAGATGCATTCCTAATAGAAATGGGGAAAATTACACAGTGTTCCACAGATTTCCAATACTCTTTACTTCTGTTTTTCTTCTGTTTGTGTCTGCACTCCACACTGGAGAAGGAAGAAAAAGAATGCTCTCTTTTCTCTTTTCTATTGCCTAACGCTGTTACAGAGGGGAGTTAGATACCAGGGGAATTTGGAAATATGGTTCCCCCACTTTTCACTCTTACAATATATTACAGAAATGGGAGCATATGTTGCAGAAATGGGAGGATAATTTGAAAACAGATTGTTGGGTTAATTGAGAGGTGGGACTCTGCTGACTAGAGAGTCTGTGTCTCGGATCAGTTTAGGGAACATTTGTTAGCTATCTCACAGACACATAAAGATGGATACAAAAATTACATCTACTCCCCAAAGAACATAATATATTAAAAGGGAATATTCCTCCCTGTTCTAGAATATATTCGGTGAAATGGCAGAATTAAAAAAAATCAGATGCGTTTTCAAGATTTTAAGATTAAAAAAAAAAACAGGACAATGTACTTTCAAGAAGCAGTTTGGAAGCATTTTTTCAGACTTGGCCTAAGATCTAGACCCAAAATAGGATTCTTGTAACAAACATTTTAAAAGATGATAGGTTATTAACCTTACAAGTGATCTTTGTACCAAATAAAACTATACAGCAGAAGCTACTGGAAACCAGAAGAGGCCATGGCAGTGTGACTGAAAGTTACCTAGCAAAAAACAAATTCAGAGTAGAAAAAAAATCACCACCTTAATGGAAATAATATCTGAAGATATAATTCAAATTAATTCAAAGAGAGTAACAGCAATCTCAAACACATCACTCCTTAGGAGACAAGAAACGGTTTAAGGATGGTCATTCAAGTAGCAATGTATTGAAAACCTGTCAGAGTAGCTTAATAGCTTTTAAATTCTCATTAAAAATACTCAGTTCATCTGGGATGCCAACATAAACAAGCTTTTTTTCTAAGTTAAAGAGGTTAATTGAAACAGGTCCAATTATCAGATGTTTTGACAACAAAAGATCTAGCTGTACATCCAGGAAAACTTCTGAGGCTGAAACTGACTTCAAGCTCTGGTAACTACTATTAACTATTTTTCTATTATCTCCAAAGACCTTTTTTTGTTATAATTGTATAACAGGAAACAGTAAAACAAACCTGAAAAAGGGCTTGGTGATTATATGCACTATTCCAGTGCAGCTGACAAGACTGTTGATGCTAACAAACTTGACTTAAATATTATGGATGCCAGTGAGATGAAACAAATTTGCCCATCACCGAGATGAAGCAAAACTGTATTTCCTTGATGTTTTCAGAAGGAATTTTAGATTCAGGGAGGGGAAGTGTAGAAAATAAACCCCAAGTAAAATGGAAAATTTTGTTTTAAAAATTTTCTACAATTATATCATATCCAATTACTACTTATGGCTACAAAACCTGGATTTTGAAAAAGGCAGATAGGAGAAGGATGGACACCTTCGAACTATGGTGCTAGAGATGACAATTATGCCTCCCACAGACTGAAAAAAATCACAAAGAAATCCTAGACCAAGCCCCACCAAAAATATCACTCAAAGCCAAGGCCTCCAAATAAAGCTATCATATTTTGGCCATGTCATTCAAGCTGATTCATCCAAAAAGTTAATCATGCTGGGAGTGGAAAAAGGAGAAGGAGCAGCCATCCTAGTAGCTCTTGGCTGACACTATGACATCAGGATGACCATGACCTTCTCCCTCAGAAGGAGGTAGTGTGAATCAGAGGGACATGGAAAATGCCGATTCATAGAGAGGCCGAGGGCCAAACTCACTGAATTGCTGACTATGAGGACAGTAACAATTATACTTACTGGGCTAGTTACCATGTTGCAGTCTAATCTACTCACAGAATAAAACCGGGTAAACCAAATTTGTACATTACTCTGAATTGTTTGAAAGAAAGTTAGGTGATGTAATAAATAATAAAATCAATGTGTGTGGCTTTAAGAAAACAGACAGAATTAGATTTACCCTGTTCTTCACTTAAAACATTAAACCAAACATGAATACTTCTTTTTTCTCTATAACTTCAAAACAGCAACATAGTTTGCATACAGGCCAAACATAAAACAAGATATTCAAATTTGTGTAAGAAATCAGGTCAAATAGCTAATGTTCAACAGTATTTTGCATATCAGAAAAAATAGCATCCTAATTCTCCAACGAATTATCTGAGTAGTAAAAATATGCTAATACCAAAAAAAAAGTAATATGGCAGTTAAATTTAAATATTGTCATTATTTATTTGCCATAACACTGGCTCTGGCTCTCGTTTGCTCACTCACTGTTCACTAATATAATACTAAAGCAAATTAAAGTTATATAAATACCATTAAACTGTTCCAAAAAACTAGATGGAGAAAAATAATAAAATATTCAAGAAGACTATACCAGAATGCTAAAGGCACCGAATTGCCAAAAGTGTTATCTTCATTACATCAATTTTGTATTCTCCAGCAATTTTAGGATGTCCTTGTCAGGCAGTGTTGGCAAAGTTTATCTCCTTTTATCATACTGCTTCTGATCATTAAATTCCCTTATTAAATCACCTGGGAATAATAAATAAAATATCCCAGGGCTGTAAAGACTGATGCATTCAATTGGAATATAAAACTAACATTAAACATCTACCATTATTTTAGACCCTCAACTTTAGCATTTGCATAATACCTACCAAGGTAAAGTACCTACCAAAGAATGTCATCCAGGTGAATGAATGGGGCAACAGGAACATACCATTTATCCTTGACAGCCAGGGGGAAAAACCACTATTGGAGGAGAGAAGCGCACTTAAGCACAGGAATGAAAGGGAGAAGGACCACAGCTCCCTATCCTTCCTACTATCTCCCAGAAGGCTAATAACATCTGTGGGTTTGTGGACAAAGCTGTTTCAACATGTAATTTGTCCAAACATAAAAATAAAAGTAATAGCAAAGGTAGTATGCCGATCCTTTCCAAAACTTTAAAGGCTGCCTGGAATAGGTTGGTGAGAGCATTAATTTGGCCCCAGAGATCTTTCTTCCATCTCTTTCAAGGATTGGCCATGAGGCTGACTTAATTATCTAGCTAAAGGAGCAAGAAATACTTCCCCAGAGAAAAATCAGATATCATGAAATCTTCAAAGAGAGCAACTGATGGATGGTCCAGAACCAGAAGGATAAATGAAGAACAAAATGGACAATCTTCTCATCTCACCCTATCTTTTAGAGGGATTGAAAGTTTATATCTCAGGATGGGCTTTTTTCAATAATATGCTCCTCACATTTGCTGGATGAGATATACTGAAAACTGCAATGTGCAACTCTCATTTGAATCCCCAGGAGAACTATAGATGCCAGAAACAAGAGAAAACTACATTTCAACTGATTTATAGGTTATATTTCTCAACACATTACAGACATAATTTGCAGTCCTGATGCATAATGACATTAAAAAAAAACCCACCGTAAACAGAATGTTTGCTTATTGCACTAGCCACAAAAGAAGACAGAGTTATAATTTACTTTTACCTGTGATTTATTTATAGAACTTCATTAATACACGAACATCGTAAAAACCCTTAGGTAAATTTCGGTGTAAATAATCTCAGCATATACACAAATATTCATTTCAAATGACTGGATGCTTTTGAGAGAAATCACAATTACTTTCTTCTGAAAACGTCTATAGACATTCTCAGTCATCCAGGTCCTAGTTGTCTCAAAAGTGCTTTTTCAAAAGGCATCTGGACTGTTTTTTTCTTGAGGAGGAAGAAGCAGAAAATATTTCACTTCTCATACAAGAAGCTTTGTCAGTTGGACGATGCGAACAGTGGTGGGATTCTAATTTTTTCTACTACCAGTTCTGTGGGTATGGCTTGGTGGGCGTGGCAGGGGAAGGATACTGTAAAATCTCCAGTCAGAGGTGGTATTTGCTGGTTCTCTGAACTCCTCAAAATTTCTGTTACTGGTTCTCCAGAACTGGTCAGGACCTGCTGAATACCACCTCTGGATGGGAGGATGGAAGAGTTAGTGCTGAGAAGATTGGGGGGGCAACGGAAGGATTATATTTCTTTGCAGTCATCTGGTCCTTAGCACTCTCTCTGTTGAGGGTCACTTGGGGGTTCAGCTTCTGCTTCTTCAACTTCTGCCCATCTTACAAAATGAGACCTCATATTAACAGTTGCACCAAGGGACTTTTGGTCAGTGGCAGACTTTACACTGGCTGCTGCTAAAAGCAGCAGGCCTTCATCTTTTCTCCTTTTCTTTCTCTATTTCTTTCTTTAAATATAATTTCTTCATTTCTTTCTTTAAATATAATTCTTCTTGAATTATATTTAATAATTCAAAAATTGATAAAACTTTGCGAATCAATGCTGTGAATTTCTGGTTCTGTTTTGTTTCACTGACTGCCACTTTTGGCGGCCAATACACAGCACAGCAACAAGCATTGCACAGGGTTTATCAAGCAAAAAAAAAAAAAATGAAATAAGGAAGATACTGTTTTCAGCAATAACCATTTACACAGCTCATATAATACTCAAGTTGAAGTATTCAGGAGGTGAAATACTATAGCTTACTTTTGCTATCTCAGTAGTTGATTAAATGCCAGAGATACAGTCAAAACTGGCCTCAGGCAAATGTTGTAAAAGGGTAATATATTGGAAAACGGGATTGTGCAGTCTAGTCTGACTGCCCTTCAAATTCAAGTTAAGTTAGACCCTCAGGTAAGGAAAAATATGTCCAATACCAGAGTTGAAGTAAGTTTTACTTTATGGTCCCATAATCTATGAAGTATACTGTCATGTCATTTGCCTTAGAAGGCAAAATACCTTGCTGGATGCTTTTGAGAGAAATAAGCTGCAATAAACATAGGCAATTGCTATCATCTTTGCCTTGTTCTTATTAACCCTTTAACTGAGGCAGATGATAGCAATTGCTCAACTTCACTTTATTTTCTTCCACAAACCATTCAACACACTCAATATTTATGTTGATTCAGTTTCTCTTGCTCAGGAAGTCGAATTCAGCTTCCATATTTTTAAAATTTGTTCCCAATGCCTTCAGCAGATAATCTCTTTTCCTCTACTATCCTTGAAATCCCTCTTTTTAAATGAAGGCATTATTAAATGGAGATGAATGATTAAGATTTATTCAAATCTTCTCACTGTACATTTTGGAGAATTAGGAACAATCTAATTTATTTCTTTCCATTTACACTTTACAGCAAAATTAGCAAAATAAACATGTCTCATAAATGTTGCAGCTATATCTGTATATACTATGCATATATCCACTAGTTAATAGTATGTAGGTAACTTTCTAAATTACAGATCCTATCTTGTACAAAAAAACTGGAGCATGATTTAAGTAAAACTGAGTGTTGGTTATGTTTGTGGCATACTGGACAAAATATGCAAATACTAATTGACAATGTCATTATTATTAGCAGGGAATGTTGTACAGGATGCAGACATAATTAAACTTGGCAACCTTTGTATATATTTAAAAAAAATGTGAAAGTCATGATGGAAAGCTGAATGCAATATCTATGGACACATCTGGTGACAACCATGACATATAGAAGACTAAGACTTGGAATCTAAGAAAAGTAAATGATGGACAGACCTCTAGAAAATGGCACACTGAGCGTTGGAGCAATTTTTTCTCCTGCTGACAATCAGCTGATTTTGCGGCTAAAGCCAGTCCTTTGGCAATGTGTTATGAAACACTTTTACTTTTGCAACATGGAAGGTGATGGTTGAAGATTTTTCCTCTTGGTAGTGAAAGTGATCTGATTTGATTTACATTTACACCAGATTTCTTTTGCAAGGGTTTTGTATTTCACTAGTTTTTAAAAGAACTTTGCCGTTTTATTTTACTTTTGTATGTATCTCTGGTCTTCTCCCTCCCTCTCTCTCTCTCTTAACTAAAACTGTCTTTTTATTCACTTTCTATTGTGGGAAATATTATCTCAAATTTTCCTGTGACCATTTTGTTATGGAATATCTACTTCCTTTGTCCTTGAGAAGAATTACCAATGTTTTGTTGTGCAAGTCCAGCCATAAAAGAGATTTAGACTATATCCAAATTGAAAAAAATAATAAAATAAGGTTCTGAATATTATATATCATATACTCTTTACAATGTCCACAAAAAGAGATACAAAAACTGTGAGAGGTAGATCAAGTAAATGTCAAAGCCAGTGATGTCAAACTCGCGTCATCACGTTCTCATCACATGATATATCGTGACTTTTCTCCCCTTCATTAAACAGGGGTGGGTGTGGACAGTGTGTGACACATCCGGCCTGCGGGCCATGAGTTTGACACCCCTGGTCAAAGCCTTCTTGGAAGCTTTTTGGGGGAAAATGTTTTTCAATTTGCACGCTCTGAATGAAAATTCAGATAAAAGGGTTAGTAGATTAACAGCAGTTATAAACCAATTTAAGAATGACACTCAAATACAGGTAACAGCAATTAAATTAAACTTGCAATTGAGTTGATTGGAAGTTAATTTGTTGTTGATATCGTAGACCAGAAGAAGTTTTGTTTAAGATTAGGCTCATTGGAGAAGGCTGAAAGGGGCATGAATTCAAAAGACTTAGAGATTACAGATTGGAACAACGATGAACTGCTCTTTTTTAAGAAAATTCATGGGGATTGTGGAATAGTCTTATTATATTCAACCAGAAGACAACTGTCAAAAGATGCTTTGTTTCAATTTGCAGGAAGACATTTTGAACAACTAATGCTGTGGAGATATTTGTAACAGAGATCTATGACTTTGGGGAATGAAATGCAATTGTATGGAAAGATCTCAGTCATAACTTTAAAGGAAAGCTTTATTATTAGGAATCAATTGATGATATTTGATCTTGGACGGATCACAAATAATGATTGCTGTGGGTTATGGTAGATTAGAAGCTGTTGTGGAGTTTCTGTGAGTTAAATGCAATAATACATTGTTAACAGAGGGTTTGAAGTTTAGGTTTGCTGTTAGGTTTACCTGTTAACTTTTTTTTTTGAACAGTAGATAGATGGTAGGTCAAATTGGCTGAGTAAACAGAGATGTAAAATTTCATAAATTGTAGACCTATTTCACAAGGGGAGGGAACACTACTATTGTTGACATCGTCTTAAGAGTATTCAAATAGAGGGGACAAACTAGGAGCGAACTTTTCTTCTTTTTATGCACTTTTTTCTTGCCTTGTTTAGTTTTGCCTTGTTCTTATTTCATTTGGAGTTTGTATTTTATCTTTGGAAATAAAATTAAAAATACATGGGAAATATTGTGAATTAATAAAGGCAATGAAGGAAAAACATTATGTGATCTGTCTGCACAACTAGCGGAAATGGGAATGATATAATAGATATGAATGAAGGTGCTCTGATCTTGTGGAACAGGCAGAGAAGTGAATGCAGAGGTTGAATTATGTATGAAGGAGTTAAAAGATATAGATTTCATAAAATATGAACTGCTGTCATCTAAATTGTTGTGCTGAATACAAAAATATGAATTGATAGGATGGCAGTAATTGCATGTTATACTCCAGTACACTGTAATCATGGAAGTATCAGATGAGTTTGAAAAAAACAATTTGCAACATACTGAATGGATGCAAACTGGAATGGGGAAAAATATTCTGCTAGATGACGTGAATAGATAAATAGGATGAGGTATTACAGTATAAGCGTACTGTACCTTATAGGGTAGTCCTCATTTAGCAACCACAATCGACACTAGTGATGTGGTCCCTAAGCACTGCAACCGCTAAGCAGAAAATGACATGGCTGGGACAAGCTTTCAACCTTTTCTTTTTTTTCAGAATGATAAGTGAAATATTTTTGCTAAGCAAAAATCATATGACTGTAACTTAAGATTTTATTTCTGCCTTCTCTATTAACTCTGCTTTTCAGAAGCCACGTATAAAGCACCTGAGTGGTGATGACATGAGTGTGGGAAGAATTGAAGGACTGATTGCAAACCGTTTTTTTTAAACAAGGTTGTACCTTTAAACAGGCCCAAGGAGTGCAAAAACGCCCCCCCCACACCCTGGTGCAGGAGGTCGACTAAACCATGCCTACCATGGCCATGCCCAGCCAGCAACCAGGCAGAGAACGGATTGCTAAATTTTTTGAAGCCCACCCCTGGGCAAGTTATTTGACAGTTTAGATCTTAAACAGCAACTTGGCTAGGATGGGAGAAACCTGGGAAGAAGCATTCAGAGATACATCCTTGCCAATGAGGGTGGGAAATTCTTTTTCTAGTATGAAAGATTCTGTGTTTACTCCAGAGTTCCACTAAAGTACCTTAGAGCATTCTGTTTAATTCTTGCTTCCGTGATTTTGTTGGGCTAGCTGTTGCTTGATAATAGAAATGAAAACAAGTGTGTTAGTGTCCAAGAAGAAACTGAAGTCATTTGTGCTATGCAAATGTTGAAAAATAGTAAGGCTGCAGGTGTACATGATGTAGGATGAATGTGTAGCATGTTAGGTGATTTGTCGAAGATTGCTGTGAAGACTGCACTTGTATATCTCTACTTGGGAATCGGTAGAATGCTGCATTGTTTCCTGATACAAAAGGGGGAAATGAGAAGAATCAATGCCAAAAACAACAGTGGGACTTCTCTGTTAAACATCCCTGCTTGCCAGAATTCTGATTAAATGTACATGAACTTTAAGAATGCCTTGAATCTAGACACGCAAAACAGATTTGCTCTTCAGCAGGTCACAAAGAAATGAATATAGAAAAGGAACGTGTAGGAAACATTATCGATTTAGAGAAAGTTTAAAGTTAACACACTTGAATATAGAAATGAAAGTTGGCTGCTGAATGTAAGAAAGGTATATATTAGAAATAAATCTTACATGAGAACAAATACTTAGGTGTGATGACCCGTAGTCTCTCAAAACCTAAAACGTATATTAAAGTCTGGTAAAGCCTTCAACTTAACTTCACTGTTTTATTAGGCACAGTTTAAAGTCACAAAAGTAAATAATGAGGCACAAAGAAAACCAAAACAAACCGCATTGATGAGAGTTCCGAAGCAAGCCAAGATAACTAATTATAAACTCCAGGAAAATAACCAAGAAAAGACCATGGGAAGAACACCAGCAAAGATAAGCCTCGTTCAAGGTAAACGCTAATTGACTTCAGCAATTCTAACTGCGCAGTTGCAAACTTATATACATAGCTCCCACCTGCAAGCCACGAGGAGGATCATGGTAATCTCCTCTTGAGTAGACCTCGCTTTTTCCTGATCTTCTCCTCCCTACATGACCTAGGATGGATAGGGGATAGGCCTGGATCCTTCTCTGACTGCTCAGCTGGCCTCTGCCCTCCCCCAGCCTTCTCCTCCACCTCTGGAGCCACACTCCCACTCCCTGTTGGCTGTTCCTCCTCTTTCTCAGAGTCAGACTCCACCAGGGGCATGACATTAGGAAATGGTTCAATGTTGAAAGTAAGACAGGAATGTGGGTGCCTGTGTGTATATTTAATAGGTATAAGGCAGTGGTGGGATTCAAAATTTTTGACTATTAGTTCTGTGGGCATGGCTTGGTGCGCATGGTGTGGCTTGGTGGGCATGGGCATGGCTTGGAAGGACATTGAAAAATCCCCATTCCTTCCCCATTCCTGGGGGAAGGTTACTGTAAAATCTCCATTCCCTCCCCACCGCACTAACTTGCTTTCCAGCTCTGTTCTCCTGTGCAACCAAAGAAGACCCAGCCAATCAGCTGGGACTTGGGAGGCAAAGAAGAGATGGGGGCAGGGCCAGTCAGAGGTGGTATTTGCCGGTTCTCTGAACTACTCAAAATTTCCGCTACCAGTTCTCCAAAACTGGTCAGAATCTGCTGAATAACACCTCTGGTATAAGGGATGTTTAGGGTTATGTTGAAGTGTGTTCAGCGGTGGGATGCTACCGGTTCAGCCCAGTTCTATAGAACCGGTAGCTCTAAAGAGCAGCAGACATCAAACCAGTTCGGTGTCTGCTGCTGTTTGGCCTAGACGCCCGCCTGGGCTCTTGGCTGTCCTTTATTTCCTGCTTTTTCAACCTCTGCATGGCACGGCTGAGGTTGAAAAAGCAGGAAAGAAGAGGATTTCAAACATTGTGCACCCTCATGCAGCGCTTGTCAGCTGTCCGGGCAGCACAGCTGAGGTTTTTTGGAAATAGTCTACACACACGCATGCAAAACTCACTCTCACCAGGGGTGGGATTCTACCTGCTGGAGAACCGTCAAATTGCACCACTGGCTGGCCCCACCCACTCACTCCTTATATGGCATGTGCACCATCCAACTTGCCTGCTAAGTTGCTGTATTTCCTCCCCGCCCCAACCATCAGCTGTTCTGCTGTGCCAGGAGATTTAGATTAGTTAGAAAGGAGGAAATTATCAGATTTCTTGCTTTCTAGATAATTTAAAAGCAAAGCGAGCTTGAAGCTTCTATTATTCAGTGCAGACTCTGGTACCAGATGGCAGAAACACAGATCTCTAAGTGAATCTGTGATTTTGTGAGCAACTTTGCCTGCCTGCCATGCCTGATTTTGGGTAAAAGTTGCTCTTTTTAAATTAAAAAATCAATATTTACATCTGTAGTGTGTTGTGAGTTAATTTTGTGAGTTTGCTTGCAAGCAAATTTTATGTGACAGACTCAGGTAGCTGACTGCAGAAAGATAGATCTCTGAATGAATCTGTGATTGAGCAACTCAATCTGCCTGCCTGCTTTGTCTGATTTTGGGTAAAAGTTGCTCTTTTTTAATAAAAAATTCAATATTTACATAAATATTTATAATATTTACATACAAGCCATGCCCAGTCAGCAACCCATGCCCAGGGAAAGGGAAACTGAATGCAATAGGAATAGCGCAGGGTGGGATAAATTCATTTGTATCCATCTTTTTTTTAACTTGAAAGGTATATAATTTAACCCAACCTTTTCCCAAGCAAAAAAATAATAA
This sequence comes from Pseudonaja textilis, assembly GCF_049901715.1. NCBI lineage: Eukaryota > Metazoa > Chordata > Lepidosauria > Squamata > Elapidae > Pseudonaja > Pseudonaja textilis. The sequence goes on along the minus strand of NC_141991.1, from coordinate 112,514,328 downwards.
TTTTTTTTTCTGCACTTAATTTAATTTAAAAGGTTTTACTTGGAATTGCATATTTATCAGACATACGACAAAACACAAACTTATTTTTATTGTTCTGAATTTTATATACATGTAATTTTTAAAATAGGAAAAAATTAATAAGGTTAAGCATCAAACTGCCAAGGTTATAGTAAAAATAGGACCAAGGCTCACATCCTGGTTGAAAATGGTTAAGTAAAAGAAAGCAATAAATCAACAATTCAGTGGAGACATTGCATTAATGGGTTTCAGATGGCTCATGACAATTATCAAGATCCATCATCATTTCCATTCTGATTATGGTTTGAATAACTGAGGTTAGTATGTTGAGTAACATTTATGGAAAATTCTCTGAAGTCGGAAGGAAAATTGGATTCAGAAAGAAATCATACTATTCTTGTGATACCATGACTTGGAAAGAAAGAGACAAGAGGTACAAAAAGTGTGAAACCTCTAGCTTGAGTTTATATACAATGGAATATGTAGGCAACACTTTCACACTTTAGAAATGACTCAATAACTTGTGAAGAGTCAGGATCCCATTTATAATTATCTGCCAATACTGAAGGCGAAATAGCACATTTTATATCAATAATCTTTTATGCAAATTCAACTGAACAAGTATTTTGCGATCTGACTTTTCTTGGGACAAGACCTCAACACTTATAAAATCACAAATAGCAAACTGTTTCCCTAACCTTCAAATTCTTACTTAAGCTAGTAAATCCACTCCAGAATAATCAGTCTGAATTTAATAACACAGAAAATTTAAATTGCTGTATGTTGAACATTTGCTTTCAGTATACTATAATATACTATATACTATATACACTATACACTATAATATACAGTGGTATTTAAAAGTTTGCGAACCCTTTTGAATTTTCAGTATTTCTGCATAAATATAATCTAAAATTTGATCTGTCCTTATGTCCTAAAACTAGATAGAGAATCCAATTCAACAAATGAATCAAAAGCATTATATATGCTCATTTATTTATTGAGGTAAATAATCCAAAACTGGCATATTTGTGTGTACAAAAAGGATGTGAACCTCTGGGATTACCAATTAATTTGAATGGGATTCATTAGTCAGGTTTATCCATCAATAGGATAAAAATCAGGTGGGAGTATGCTTTCTTTAAAGAACAGAATTCTGGCTATTCAGTATCAAAGTCATAACATAGGTTCAAAAAACAAAGGAGGTTTCTGAAAACCTCCAACAAGCAGATGTTCACCTGAAAAAAGGTTACAAAATTATTTTCAAAGAGTTTGGACTCCAGCAATCCACTGTCAGGGAGATGTCTACAAATGGAGACAATTCGACACATTGTTATCCGCCCCAGGAGTGGATGACCAATCAATATAACACCCAGGGTAACATGTAAGAAACTAAAGACCTCTCTTGCATGGGGGAATGTCAATGTTCAAGAAATCACCATCAAAAGTACACTGAACAACAATGGTGTACGTGGCAGTTGCAGCTGCAAGGAGAAAGCTGCAACTCTCCAAAAAGAACACTGCTGCCCATACAGTCTTCAAAGGACCACATGGATAAAACAGAAGGCTATTAGAAGAATGACAGGTGAGATCAAAATAGAATATTCTGGCTTGGATGTTAAGTGTTGTGTGTGGTGAAAGGCAAAGACACTGCATTCCAACATTGAGAACCTTAACCCATCTGTGAAACATGGCAGTGGCAGTATTATGGTAGTATCATTGATGGAACTATGAATTTTGAATTCTACCAGCAAATTCTATAAGAAAATGTCAAGGCACTGTCTATGAACTGAAGGTCAAGAGAAAGAGGGTTATACAGCAAGACACTGATCTAGCAGTGGGATTCTACCCGTTCTGTCCACCTCTGTAGAACCGGTAGTTCTGAAGAGCAGCAGACATAGAGCATACATAGAACTGGTTCTATGTCTGCTGCTGTTTTGGCCCACATGCCTGCCCGGGCTCTTACCTCATCTTTATTTCCTGCTTTTTCAACCGCAGCTGCTTTGCATGACACAGCTGCAGTTGAAAAAGCAGGAACTGGCGCAGCGGTTGGAAAAGCCCAACCTCTGCACACTTGTACGCAGCGCTGCTCAGCTGTCTGGGCAGCTCAGCAGGTCATAAATTGCACTCACACGACTCGTGCGACTCGCGTGACTTGTGCATGCGCACACAACACAGAGCGACAGAACCGATCCCATGCCTGCACTGATCCAAAATACAAAGTCTTACAATCAAAGAATAGTTAAAACAGAAGAAAGTTTATTGACTTGGAATGGCCAAGTCAAAATCCTTACTTTGATCTTATACAAATGTTGTGGAAGGGCTTGAACAGGGAGTTTGTGAGAGGAAGCCCACCAATATTCCTGAGCTGAAGTTGTTCTATCAGGAGGAATGGACTAAAATTCTTCCAAATCAATGTGCAAGATTGATCATCAGTTATTGGAAATATTTAGTTGTAGTTATTGCTTCCCGCATTACTGAAAGGAAAGGTTCAAATACTTTTGCTTACACACAAATATGTAGCTTTGGATAATTTTCCAAAATAAATATATAAACAAATATACTCTCGAGCTGTGATTGCAATTGGGATCAGGATTGCTGTCAATACCCATAGTAGTTATAAAGCATGATACCACATGACCACATTGCTTAGAGACAGCAACCCAGGCAGTCCCGGATGTTGTCCTAACCCCAAGACAGGTGTGTTGTTAAGCGGAAAGCAGAGAAGTTTTTATTTCTCTTTTCCTTAACAGATAACCCTATAACTTCAAATTCCTTTTTTAAAAAGCAGCTTAATTTTTTCAGTATACTACTGTTACTTAACTAGCTCATTCAAAACATTTCTGTAACATATGGATCCACAGACCAATTCTCTCAATCCGAACCAATTAAGCTTTTCACTGAAATGTACAGAGCAGGCGCAGGTAAAAGATCTTGAGGACAGGCACTAGAGCATCTCTGAAAAATGTACTGTGCTCATATAACATTGTGCCGCACCATATGGTACTTCTGATTTGTGAAAAGGCAGCCTATTTTAATTTCCAGCACACTAAATCCTTTAATCTGAGCAAACCCAAACATCCAGATACAAAACAAATGTAATAAACAGAAGTATAAAAAAGCCAAGAAGGGCACAGTAAACTTAGAGACAGCCTCCCAGGTGATTATATCAAATTCTTCTAATTTAAGATCTACAGAGAAATATCAGGGCAACTGAAGCTTCTGAGTCAACATCATTGTCAGACCCATAAGCAAGTCTCAGAAATCGCGCATTACACACCCAGATGGCAAGCGAGTCACTTACCATCTAAGCGCTATCTTGATTGGTGTGGTAAGGCAGGACGTGAACAGGTCAGCTGGTAGGTCAGGGATCATTGGTAGCAACTCAGTAGCTTCACATGCTGCTAGTTGAATGCAATTTTTCATTGAAGGAGGCAAGGGCATCTGAGCAAGTGGATGGTTGGGATTAATTGCAGCCACCTTCACAGGAGATAGAAAAGCCAGCAGTTAAAACTCCTAATGATAAGCTAGCAATATGTAAAAAAATAATAGAATATATAATTTACAAGACATCAATGATATTCCTCGACCATGTTGATACACACTCAGACTTATAAATCAATTGTTCAACATTATATGTAACTATTCATCCAGAATGTCCTGGAGTTCTTTTATTTATTATTACCCATCTTTGATCTGTTTTGTCTTAAATCTCAATGTAATCTTTCAATATTGTATCATCACTATACATAAATGATTTGCTGAACATTATTAGGAAAAATTATATTATTTGCAAGAGTTTAGCAAACTAAAGTACTGGAACCCAACAGTTCAGCATCTATGTCTGATCAATAGCATTTCTCTTTAAAATAAGTTACTCCTTTTTGTCAGGATTTCTAATTTTGAAATTCTGACTGCAAGCAAAAACATCTGCTATAGCTCACAGAGATTTGAATATAGCTTCCAAAGCCTGACTATAGAGACAAGAGATGCTAACTGGCTACAGAAGTTAGGATTCATTTATATTTAGATGATTTATTATAAATTACGGGGGGAGGGAGGAAGGAAGGAAGGAAGGAAGGAAGGAAGGAAGGAAGGAAGGAAGGAAGGAAGGAAGGAAGGAAGGAAGGAAGGAAGGACGGACAATCTTAAACACAATTATATTGATGCAACAAGGCAAATTCTAAGTTATCCCAAGACAGACTTTATGTGAAGGGCAGGTGAAATAGAGAATTTGTCACATTATGTAATCCTGGTTGTATGTTAAATATAGGGATCATTATTAATCTCCATTCCTTAATGACATGAAGAACTGGAATGCTGAAAATAAATTGAATTTCATTCTACAAGGTAACAATCAATTTGTGACACAGTGAGTTGCTATCTTTGCAATTAAAGCAGAAAGGCTAAGGGGGAAAGAAATAGTAGATTCTGCCTGACATGACAAATTACAATATGTAATACTTGTATTCCCTAAACTGTGGCAAGGTGTTGTCCTACCCCACTCCATTAACCATTTAAATGTTTATGGAGTTAATATTGTGTTACTATGTTAATATTATTATGGTTTAGATTTTAGATTTAAATTATATCTGTAATTTATTAGTTTTAGATTTTAATAATAAACTGTCATTTTAAGTCATAAACATATTATGTACAAGGTTACCTTTGAACCTCATCAAAATTAGTACTCAATCCATTTTGATGCAAACATTTTGTCCCTCGCCATTTATTTGGTACTCAATGCACAAGCTAGAACTTGTCAGTGTCAGCTACCTTGTGACTCACTACATTATTCCTTATGGGAAAAAATTGTTTGGTACTCATTGTGCCTCCTGGTACCAATTAACGAGTACCAAGGTACAAATGTGTATTGTTGTCAATTATAGTATACTTGAAATGGTCTGGAGAATTATTCAATAAACTACTTATTTACTTAACAAAGTTACAGCTGCATGCAAAACTTTAGGCACCCATGGTCAAATTATATCTTTCAATAATCCTTCCATCAATTGAAGATGACAAAATTCTATATGATTCAATATTAAATATCTTTCTGCAAATCTGAATATATACTTTCTATTTATATGCAGTTATCTATAGCAAGATTCCCAACCCCTGGTCCATGGACCGGCCAGAAATCAGGCTGTGCAAACAAGCGAAGCCCCATTCGTGGGATGCAGAAGGCACATGAAACCACGTCCCCACTGATCCAGAAGAAAACATCTCTCTATGGAACCGGTTCCTGGTGCCCAAAAGGTTGGGGGCCGCTGAACTATAGAATCCATTTTAAAATAATAACATGGCACATGCAGAAATTTAGACATCCTTTCATGCAGTAATTTGTGATATCTTCTACAGCAGAAATAATATCTTTAGAGGCTTTATTCTTGCTTTGGGGATTTCCCCCACTTAAGGATTAATTAAAATAGAAAATTTGTCCAAAGATGTCTCAACTTTGGAATGCAATTGTATCTGATAGTAAAACCTACTGAACTTCAATTAAGTTCTATTTACTTACTTCTGTACATCCATGCACTGTAACTGTTTCCCTCAGGGGACATATGACTACCAAGATTGAATTTAGGACTAGTAATGGCAACTAGCATGTGAAAAGTTAAATTTCTGACCATTGCAGGTCACTCAATTGTTACAAGCAATATAATTTCATCTCTGCAAGATAAATCAAGACAAGTCAATCTATTGAATCTGCTCCCAAGAGTAAATTGCTTTCATGGTTTTTAATGATACCCTCACTACAAGTTATGAGTGCAGATCTGTGCCAAAACAGCAACAGAAAAGTATTTCACTTATGAAGCATCAAATGAGAAATACCCTATCCTAACAGCACCTGAAGATTGTAATAACAGTGTGCAAAGTATTCAAAGTTCAGATTCCAAATTTGAAACATCCTCTTTCAAACCTGAAACAACTATCTATTTTGGCAATGCTGGAAGTATTTCAAGAGAGGTTGCACACCACAATGTAATCAGTTTGTTATGTCATATTTTTTTACCAGAAATACTATTTAACAAGGCATCTATTACACAATATAAAATTTTGAAAGATGCAAGCAGAGAAGGGTGTTCTATATTAGAAACTAACGAAGGTTGGTCAGATCAACTGTAAATATAATTGCACATTTCTTTATTTGCTTTCGGCAAAAACAGAGAACGATACAGAGAAATATTTATGTAATATAGCAGGTATAACACAAATGACCAATAAAGAACATAATTTGGTAGTCTGATTTCCATTAATATATAACTTTAAAGTGATACCCAAATAATAGAATAACGGACAAACATTATTAGGGAGAGGATAAATAAATGGGTCAGTAGAACATTATATATATATTTATTCCTCAGAAATGTAAAATGTAAATAACATTTCAAGGTGTGCAATTATTTTTCCAGCATAGTTATTCTTATCAAGTTGAAATTAGTAATACTGATACAAAAGGCAGACTACGACCAGTACTAATCTGAAACAAGAACAGCTTATTCAATATACATAGATATAAATATTTTATTTTTCAAGAAAAATTCCTAAAACTATGGACATAATTAAAGCTCGTCCTATATTGTAAGCTAATTTGCATCCCGCAGATGATGTAAATATGCCACGTTGTTTTATTTTAGCATTATTTGACTCTTGAATCAAACAAGAGTGGCTATTTTTTCAGTTCTGGTTTTCATGCGTCTTGAGAATTTAAATACATTGGGCAATAAATTCCGTCACAACTATATGCTATTCTAGTAACCAAAATCACATACTTTTGTTATAACAAGAGATTCTTTCTATGCCACAAATATTGCAATAACCTATTATATTATTATTCTTTTGGCATCAATGCAAACTTCTAAAAGCCAATAATAATACACAACAACCCTTACATTTGAGTTTTTAAATTTATTTAATTACATATTAGGGAGAAGATTCCAAAATCCAATAATAATATAACTACAGCTATTTAGTTTTTAAATTTGCTCAGTTACATATTAGGGATAAGGAAGGGATCAGCAAGAATTCATGACTATTCTTTTAAAGACTATTCTCAGATACACTACCTTAATATCAATTCAAGTTAGTTGCTGACTATAAGGGGAAATACTTCTGAGTCATTTTCCTTTTTTCTTTAAACTATGCTCTGTACATAAGGAATTATTAAGAAACATTCAGAATTAGTTATCTGCCTCAATGCTGTTTTTGATAAAAGGAAAGATTTTCTGATGGTACAGAATCAACAATTTCAATAAACTCAACAATCTGGACAGTCCATGTTCTAGTGCTGACAGTTTTCCAAACCATCTTTAATTTTGTTTGGATAACCTTCCATTTGCTAGGACAAGCTTAATTTTGTAGACTTAAATATAAGGATACAGGTTTACATTTTCTTTATATTCTAACACTACATAGAATCAAAAGGAAATTCAATTATTCTAATTCTCTAATTAAAAGTAATTATTGCTGATAGCATTCTTTCCTTAATCTCCCTTTTATAGATGTAGGTGGGTATCATCTTGATTTAATGTTATAGTTTTGCTACCTTCTGTTTTAACTGGATTTCCTATTAATTTATAATATCAATGGGACATTTGAACCCCAGCTACCAACAGCTTTGAGATTCTTTCCTCATAATTCACTGTTGTCTCAGATCCTATCAGTAATTATAAAACATGTTTTTCAATATGTATTTATACTTAGGAAAACACTGCTTTTATTTAGTTGCTTAATTCTCCAATCTCCATCCTTACCCATCTAACTTCTAACCATAATTAATAAATTTAAAATGCTAATATTAATATATGGTCTGAGTTCTTACATTTCTCCATTAGGGAAGTGCCCTTTTATCATTACAATCTACTTCTTAACCTTTATATTATACATATTATATCAAAAGAGATCTCAGTTCTGTTAACTTAAGAACCTTTGCTGAAGGAATCTCCAAAGCTTTTAGAAAGTACATGCATATATTATTTCCACAGATTGAGGAACTCTGCATTTGATCTCTTGACTAAGCATTGCTGGGTATTGTGTTTCTATAATATTTGCAGTCTTAGATTCCCAATTTTTTTTAGATTTTCCCATCACTAAAGAAAACCAAGTTATGCCTGAAATGTGCTTAATGACTGTTACCTTTTTATTTCATATCTGATTTACTTTAGAGATCAGTTAAGCTCCTTTTTTTAAAATTTACACATTTTTATGAAATGTCTGTCAAATTATGATACAGCCTGTTTAATTGGTGGTGATTTTAGCAAGTATTGTTATTGTCAACAGCTTCCTTTGGTGTTCTGATTTGGCTTAGAGTCTTAATGATTTCTCAGAATTGACAGCATCTTCATTTTTCATCTCAGTGTGTTAACACACCTAAACCAAAACAATTCCTTCTTTTCAACAGTTGACAGATTAGGAAAACGCAGCATACCACTGACATACAGCGTAATCGTCATCTAGACTGTAATGGCAAAGGTTAATCAATGTAGAAAATGGAAAACCAATCAAAACTATACATTTGATTTTGTCAGTTCTGATCAGAAGCAGTTACGCACGTAGCTAAAAGAACAAGTACCCCATTGTAGCATTTAATTCTCCACATATAGAAGGAATAAAAACAAGAAATTCTACTGGTGTATCCAAAAATAAAAGTAATTGCAGTGAGAGATTGAAAATAATGCCAGATATGAGTAGAAGCAACATATCTAAAGGTGACATGTATTTCTATCTACAGTCTAAGCAATATTCTATAATACTCTTCTCATTCTATTCATCACACCCCCACTCCAAATTTGTCTTGACTTGTATTAAGGAGTTTAAGATTTATGCAGTTATGTGGGGAAATAAAGGAAGATTAAACTATTGGTTTTTTTAAAATACTGTACAACTGACTAACTCATTTAGTTATCCAGAATTATGATATGCTTACATATATATCCTGAACATAATGAATATATATACAGTAATTAGATAACTAAGAGTTATATCATAATGCTTTTAGCTTTCAGTATGAGTGGGCAAATGTGTGAAACCTAAGTATATGATGTTCTGCTTTGGAATCACAGTCTTGCCAATAATCTGCATATGTACAGGATACCTATTGGACTACCTCTCTTTTCAAAATTATTAGATGAAACTGAAGCCACTGGACAATATATAATCTGTAGCAAATAAGCAAACAAACATCATACCAAATTTTCAAAAACGAACATTAAATCCCTCCTGCTTTCACGAGCAACTAAGTAAACCTCCAGGAACAGATTTAATATCAAACTCATTTTTAGCAGGGCAAGGAACATTCAAGAAAGGGAAAAAGACAAATTATTTAGCATCATCATAATCCTTATAACTTTATATGTTTAACAGTCAAGGATGTGTGAACCCATCCCAAGAAGAACCCAATAAAGCCTCAGTAAATGGGCTTACATATCATATTTATTTTAAAAAAGGTTCACAGCTTGTTGTTACCCACCATATTTTCAATGTTGAACTTTGCAGCATATTGCTGAAATGAATGAAACTCATAGAAGGGAAACAAAACCAAGCTTTATTTTTTAACAAGAAAATATGAAATAAAACAAATAGAGAGCTCTCTACCCAAATTTTCCATAAATTATACACCAATCACAAGATACTAAAAACAATTTATGAACACAGCCTGAAGTATGAGTAAAATATGACATTGTATCAATTTCCCTGATGTACAGAGACTTAGAACATAAAACTTCACATTATATTACACACAGAAATCACAACACCTAGTAAAAATTGACATCTACATAAACTGTATTCGATAAATTGTATTTGATAAATTGCATTTGAGGGGCTGCCACAGAGAGGAGAGTATCAATTTATTCTCCAAAGCACTGAGGGAAGGACAAGAAATAATGGATGGAAGCTTAGCAAAGAGAGATCCAACACAGGAATATGGAAAAAAAATCCTGTCAATGGAAACAATTAACCAGTGGAACAACTTGCCTCCAGCAGTTGTGGGTATTCCATCACTGGAGGTTTTTAAGGAGAGATTGGATAGCCATTTGTCTGAAATGGTATTAGGTCTCCTACTTGAACAGGGCTTTGGACTAGAACAGGGGTCGCCAACCTTTTGGACCTCAGGGACCACCAAAGTCATAATTTTAAATCCCATGGACCACTAATATGAATTTTGACTGACGGTGACTTGCTGACATTGTTGGGAAAATCGGTCCCATATTCCAGAGCTGCAGTAGTCACAGGACTGGCCCTTTGGTCATCCCGGAGCAGCTGCTCCTCCACCCGGGTGTACCGGGCTGCCATGGACTGGAGGAGCTGCTCCAGGATGACCAAAGGGCCAGTCTTGTGACTACTGCAGCTCTGGAATCTGGAACCAACTTTCCCACCAATGTCAGCAAGCCACCCCAGGGCAAAGTTCCCTCCCCCACCATTGGTCTTACTTTCCAGTTCCAGCTCGCATGGCTCTACTCAAGGTAAGGTTTGCACTCAGCCGAAGGGTGGGGGCCAGCGGGTGGGCAGGCCATATGGGCAGTGCAGGCTTGTGTTCCCACACAGACTGGATTAATTGCTTTGGGGAGATGCTTGAGGGGGACATTTCTCTGCAGACCACCAAAATTTTCTCACTGACCACCAGTGGTCCCTGGCCCACCAGTTGGTGACCACTGCACTAGAAGACTTCCAAGATTCCTTCCAACTCCGTTATTCTGTAATTCTCTATTTATCTGTTACTATAGTATGAGAAAGTTCCTGAAGCAAATACTCCTTTGATTCAATTATCTGGATTTCCCCAACTTCTTTGAGATTCCAACAAGTTAATCAGAAACTGCTGAGAGTTGGGAAATCCTGTTCTTCACTAGTTTCTACCCTTGAAATTCTCCTAAGTTCTCTCCTTTGTTTTAAACAAACCAACACTTCTATCTCCAGCAGAGCAATGTGCAGGCTATTTAACTTTGTGTGGATGGCAGAGAGAATATGAACGGTATATTGGAATGCCAGCTGCAAACTGCATTCAGAAGACTGTCTTGAAAAAAAGGCTACAAAGAACTCTCCCAAAGATCAAGCAGATTGTACTGGAGCAAAACAGTCATGAACTTTTGATTCTGTAAGATTGTAGAGCTATTAATCAAAATTACAATATAAATCCATATTAGCACAAGAACAAAACACTGAGTCGTTAAAGCTATTTTACCCTTTTCATGATGACTCTGTATGACTGCTCCATTTCTGTTTCTGTCCTGACAAAGAAGAGCACATGTTCTCTTCTTTCTTCCTCTCTTAATGTCACCAACTATTTCCCTGAACCTGTAATGGTGTGGCAATTGAGGCAGAACTATCTCACAGTTTTCTTCATTGTTTAGGCAAGGCAGATGTCTTAAGTCTGAACATTCAGGTCCACAATCATTCGATATGGAACGTAACATCTTTGCACATGGCAGATTAGACTTTTAAGTTAAACGAGGCAAATACAAATTACTTCTGACAGTTTTTTTAAAAACTGTAGAACTGGAGACTGACATAATGGGATTCTAACCTGGATCCTGGGAAAGTAAAGAAGCCCCTCATTTCTCATTTACTTCTGGTTCATCTCCTGCATTTGAAATGTTAAATTGATTCTGGATTGGAATCTAATATAGATCTTTATTGTATTTTTTGCTGACATAGCTTGAGAGACTATTGTCTGTATTAATGTATAAATATTTATACCTATCAATTCCATTTTGATATAAAAACATTATGTAATGTGCAGAAAAGAAGTAGGAAACACTAAGACTAAGAAAAAGAAAATAAAAAACACAGATAAAATTAGGTCTATTATACTTCTCAATACCTTTTTATCCATATCATACATTTTTCTTCCCATCACATGTGTTGAGGTAATTCCCCATTAGGAGAATGAGCGCACACAGGGAGGCGTAGTGAGAGTGGTGAGGAATAACACACAACCAGCACACAGATACACTGTATAGTAAAATGTAGGTTTTTACTTCCAGTAAACAGTTGAGCAAAGTCCATCAAACAGTCCAAGTCATACACGGTTAAGACAGTCAGTTTTTCAGTCCAGGGATAATCCAATAACAAAGTCCAGTATCAAAAACAGTTCAGTAATAGACTCACATCAATCCAAGAATAACAATGATCAGTAACAGTCAATAGGTAAATGCAGGAGCAGCAACACTCTCAACAACAGGACTAAAACAACCCAGGTTTTTGGTTCCATCTTATGGCTGCTTGAGGAACCACAGCCAATTACAAGTTTAGCATTCCCCTAAAGAGACAGTATTAAATTGTCTATCCTGGTTTATATATTTCCAACCCAACTGTTAGGTGACTTACATTCCTAATATTCTCCCCTTTGGGTAGGACAATATATACAACCTTACATTCTAAGTCCATAATCCTCACAGCAAGCCTTATGCTTTACAGAGCCTTGGGCTTTTGTAAAATGATCTGCAATATTATTTTCTGACATACAGTATTCCGGCTTAATCATCTTTGCACACATTGTCTCACACTTAAATATCTTAAATCTGTGTGTTTTGATCTTGTCTTTACAGCACGATTGGAAGCCATTTGTATTGCTGATTGATTGTCTTCATAAACAACAATAGAATCTGTTACATTAATTCCCATATCAATCAATAGTTGCTTATAACAAACTAAATCTGTACATAATAAAGACAAACATGAGAATTCAGCCTCAATTGTTGATAAACTTAAATATTTCTGTCGAACAGACCTCCATCCAATCAACACCTTTCCCAATAATACTACAGTACCTGATGTAGATTTACGTGTATTTACATCTGTAGCAAAACTTGCATCGCCATATGCAGTTAGACTTAGTTCATCGTTAGGCCCCAAATACAATGCATAATGCATTGTTTGTTTCAGATATCTTAACACACGCTTAGCAGCTTGCCAGTGCCTTTCAGATGGCTCAGCATTAAACCTCACTAACTGGTTAACAAAGTATGCTATATCTGGCCTTGAATAATTACTGAGATAAGATAAACTACCGATCAAGGACTGATAAATGTTCTTATCAAAAACAGGACTTTGAACTCCTGGCTCATTGGTGTTTTAGCCGGTTTACAAAGTTCCATTTTAAAACTTTTTAGTAATTGGTTAATTTTATCTGCCTGTGAGATCTTGTATCCTCCCCTAGTTCTATCTATCTTTAATCCAAGATATTGTTTGATTTCTCCTAATTGTTTTATCTTAAATTTCTTCTCTAACAGTGACATTATTTTAGTAGCTTCTTGTTCAGTTTTGGTGATTAATGCTATGTCATCAGTGAACAATAGCAACAATGAAATTATACCATTACTTTCTTTTTTAAACAAACATGGATCAGCCATGCCAGCTACAAAACCTATCTTAGTTAATTCCTTAATTATACACTGGTTCCACTCATATCCTGATTGCTTCAAGCCATAAAGACTCTTTTTCAATCTCCGGCAATCAGTTGTATTATTATTTTTGATAGCTAAAGGTTTCTTTAAATATATAGCATGTTACAATGGTGCATGCAGATATGCCATCTCTACATCTAAATGATTTACAATGTATTTCTCCTTAGCTGCCCACACTAAAGCTGCTCGTAATGTAGTAGCCTTCAGACTAGGCGCAAACACCTCATTGTAGTCATTTGCTGTCTGATTGAATCCTTGTGCTACTAACCTGGCTTTATGGGTAATAGTCCCATCCACACCTGTCTTAAGTTTATAAATCCATTTACATCCTATGGCATGTTTACCAGATGGTAACTTAACATTGTTGTATACCTCCAACCTTTGTACGGATTTCAGTTCCTTATCCATTGCTTCCTGCCAAGCAGCCTGACCCTTAGCAGGATATAGTTTCAGTTCATTAAAGTTACTAGGAATTGTATTCACTTGGCATACAACACTAGCCTGATATCTATCAGGTAGTCGTGTTACAGGGGTTGAACGTCTTGGTAATACAGGACTTACTGGTGGACTCACCTTTGCCACCTGCTCCTGTTCTCCTACCTCCTCCTGTGCCTGTTCTCCTACTTCCTCCTGTGCCTGTTCTTCCTCTTTAATGGTAATTCGTGGTTTACTTATTTCATCTTTAGGGACTATTTTGGTGTCAATAATAATATCATTGCTGGATTCCTCTTCTAGTTTATTTCACCCAACGTGCTCAAGAAATTTTGCACTAGCGCTACAATAAACATGAGCTGGGCCTGGATCCCAGAATCTAAACGATCTATGGTCAGCCTCGTAACCTACAAAAAATAATTTCCTAGCTCTGTGTTGCCCTTTCATTCTTACTTGTGAGGGAATATGCACCCATGCTAGTTCTCCAAATGTGTGTAGATAACTTAAATTTGGTTTTCTGCCATGCCAACGAGTGAATGGCAAATTCACCAGTTGTTGTGTTCACCACATTATTTAATACATGGTTACTACATATTATGGCCTCACCCCACAGTGTTTCAGGCAAACCTGAATCAGATAACATAGTGCGAGCCATGGCCTGTAACATTTGCCCTCTTCGTTCTACAAATGAGTTATGTTGTGGCCTGTAAGGTGCAGAACATTTATGCTCGACACCAGCCAATTTTAGCATCGTTTGGAATCTATTGTTAATAAATTCAGTCCCATTATGAGTAACTAAAGTAATTACCCTATGTTTCATTTTCTCAGCAAATCTTAGCCAATTAAAGAAATGTTGGAATGTTTCTGTTTTCTTTTTCATGAGATAGCAGAAACCGTATCATGAGTAATGATCCATTATACTCAAAACATAGCAGGCACCTCCCAAACTGGGTTTCTTAGGACCAATTATGTCAGCAAACACAACCTCTAAAGGTTCTTTGGTCTTAAATCCATTCAGTCTGTTTGCTGGAGTAACCTTGCTTTTCTCCTGGTTACAGGCATTACAGTTTAAATTCTTACTACAGGGTTTTAATTTTACTCCTTCTGACAATTCAACAGTTTGTTTGAGCATTTTGAAATTAATGTGCCCCAGACGTCTACGCAGTAAATGTATACATTCATCATGTGGCTTAACATTATTATAAACCGAGTTAGGCATCTTCAACTGGTCATCATGTATCACAAGTAAATCATTCTCTAAAGTAACAGTAACACTTTTACCCTCTTTCTCTATTATACAGTTATCTCCCCTAAAGGTTACTACATAACCAATATTAACTAAAGCCCTTACCGATAACAAATTAAATTTCAGTTTAGGTACATATAACATAGATAAATGCTCGTTTATACATGAACAATGTGCAGTACCTTCATCAGATGCTTTCATCTTCCATCCAATGATTTGCCAATGATACATGTTGCTTACTCGTAGACATCTTTACAAATCTCTATTTTTAGTAATGCACTGTGATGCTCCACTATCAACAACCCACAAATTATGGTTTACAGTTGAATTGCTAGACATAGCTAAATTAACATTCTTCTTAACCAGTATTCTGTTGTTTTTCCTGCTTACAGAATTTAGCTATATGTCCCCCTAGCCCCACAAGAAAAACATTTCCTAACAGTATAGGCAGTTGAAGACAAATCCTCTTCTTGTGGTTGTTCCTTTCTTAGTTGGTTCCTATCTTGCCTCTTCTAACATCCTTCTGGTTATGTCAGTCAATGTCAGTTTATCTCTGGTCAGGACTTCCAGTGAAGATATGTAATCATCATAACTTTCATCCAATGAGGAAAGAATGATGTAAACCTGATGTAGCTCTGAAAATATCAGTTCCTTTTCATGTAGCTCTTGAAAAATTCTTTTCATGAAGTTCAAATGAGCTAACATATCTCCACCTTTCAGAAGACGTGTTCTAAACAGTTTACGTGTAAGATGTATGTGTGCACCTACACTGTCACGAACATAAATCCTCTTCAAATTCTTCCAACACTTAGCAGCAGACTCTTCTCCATGAATATGGACTAGCTGCTGGTTACTCAATGTTAGTCCAATTGTACAAAGAGCTTGTTCGTTGTTCCGTTTAAAGTCAGCTAACTTCTTGGCATCGTCCTCATCATCTGGATCCCAAGCATTTACATCCCATGGATCTTGAACTGTATTCCATAACCCTTCTCTACGCAGAAGTAGACTGCACTTCATAGACCAGGAAATATAGTTTGTTCCATCCAACCGGGTTATCAGTGATAGACTTGTTGATGGGTCTTGTGCCAGCTTTACCAGGACAGTAACCCACAATTAAACAGTAAACAGCTGTCTGTATATGGTACTGTGTATTCACACCAACTCTCAGTTATCTGAGCCTGGTATGGCCTGGGCCCATAACCAGTGTTGAGGTAATTCCCCATTAGGAGAATGAGCGCACACAGGGAGACGTAGTGAGAGTGGTGAGGAATAACACACAACCAGCACACAGATATACAGATGTAGGTTTTTACTTTCAGTAAACGGTTAAGCAAAGTCCAACAAACAGTCCAAGTCATACACCGTTAAGGCAGTCAGTTTTTCAGTCCAGGGATAATAACAAAGTCCAGTATCAAAAACAGTTCAGTAATAGACTCACATCAATCCAAGAATAACAATGATCAGTAAGACTCAGTAGGTAAATACAGGAACAGCAACACTCTCAACAACAGGACTAAAACAACCCAGGTTTCTGCTCCATCTTATGGCTTTTTGAGGAACCACACCCAATTACAAGTTTAGCATTCCCTTAAAGAGACAGTATTAAATTGCCTATCCTGGTTTATATATTTCCAACCCAACTGTTAAGTGACTTACATTCCTAACAACATGCTTACACTACTTTATGTACTGCCTACTTTATGTACTTCTCTCTTTCTGGGGATCATATCATGTGATAAAATATGTAGTTGTCAGACACAGAACTGCAGCTTTCCAGGGAGGAGGTAGCAGATTCTAGAGAGGGGCCCAGGCAAGAGACTGCATAGCCTTGAACAGGATGGGAAGAGAGGAAGAGATTCAGGGTAGCTCCACTCTAGAACAGGAGTGTCAAACTCAATTTCATTGAGGGCCACATCAGGTCTGTGTTTGACCTCAGGGGCTGGGTGGGTGTGGCCAGGGTGGACATGGCCAGCACGACATCACTCATGTCAGGGGTGCCTATGGTGGCCCAAGTGCTCTGCCAGCAAAAAAGGAGCTCAGGAGGGTTGCACATGCCCCCCCGAGCTCAGTTTTTGTTGGCAGACAGTTGCAGTAGGCCATCGCAGCTGAAAACGGAGCTTTGTTTTCACTGGCAGAGACACTGCGGGCCAGTCCTTCACTGTTTCCAGAGTGGTCCCGTGGGCCAGATCTAAGCACAGGCCTTGACTTTGACACCCCTGCTCTAGAACCTCCAGGTTATAACTATTAGGTTAGAAGGCTATAGATTTAGTCTGAGGAGATTCAATTAGGCAAGAGTAAATAAAGGACTGAACTTGATTGGATTTCACTGTGTTGTCTTTACCCTTAGGCCTGACACCTCAATCTCATTCAACCAGGACTTGGTTAGCCTTTCTCTTCCTCACAATCAAGTCATTCTTATTTAATAGATTTATTTTGCATATTGAACTACACTTTGGTTCTCCCTATGCAACACAAAACCTTATATATTTCTTTTATAGTGATCACTCAGTTTTATATTCAACCCACATTCATTCAACATCCACTCAAATTTCACTTATTTCTTCTTATTGTACCACCCACCCTTATAAAACACTATTTCTATTGTATTCCATTTACCTTTTTCTTCTGACATACCCAACTCTCACTTTTATACAACAAAGTAGGCAAAAACATATTCTCATACACAGTTATATTCACTTATTTCAACAAACATTCCAGTGGTGGTATGCAGGGGTGGGATTCAAATTTTTAACAACCGGTTCTGTGGGTGTGGCTTAGGTGGTGGGCGTGGCTTGGTAGTCATTTGACTGGGTGGACATAGCTTGGTGGTCATGTTGCTGGCTGGATGTGGCCAACTCAATATCACTCACATTGAGGCACGCATCTCCTCACCTGGCCTCTCATGACTGTGGGGATGCTGCAACAGTCGTAAGTGTAAAAAATTGTCATAAGTCACTTTTTTCAGTGCCATTGTATCTTTGAATGGTCACTCCACACAAGCAGAGTACCAGCAAAGGAGGGGGAAAAAACTCCAGAGACGTTCCTGAGACAGGAAGTCTAGTCCTGCCAAGAATGTAATAAGGGTTAATGGAGAGGCAGTTTCTGTAAGCAACACCAGAATGTTTCCTTTCTGCCTTCCTTACAGGATTAGGTCAGTAATTTCTTCTAACAACCGGTTCTCCAAACTACTTAGAATGTTAACAACCAGTTCTAGCGAAAAGGTGTGAACTGGTAGAATCCCACCCCTGGTGGTATGCTATCAGTTTGGCCCGATTCAGGCACACCGGTAGCGCCAAAGATCAGCTGGCAGATAACCGGTTCACTCCGAGTCTCCGATGCACTGCAGTTGGGCCCACCCACCCGGGCTCCCATACTGACCTTTATTTCCTGCTCTTGAAGCGCAGCTGCTTTGCGCAGCACAGCAGATTGACGTGCGTCAGCTGTTGAAGCTACAGGGAGAGTGCAGGATTGCAGGAGGTGAATAGAAAAGTCTCTGCGCATGCACAAAGGGCATGATTGGTGTGCATGTGCACATAAAGTGTGTGTGCGCGCACAAAGTGTGCCCACCAAGCCATGCCCACTGAACCTGTGGTAAACCACTTTGAAACCCCCCACTGAAACATTCAATTCTCACAACAAACTATACACTACCAACTGCCTTTCTCCCACAAACTGTATGTCTCAAAATGTCTCCATTCGCTTTCCCCTGATTAATAAACATTCTACCAAGGTACACATATTCATTTGCTTGCTTTACTTTTTCAGCATTTTCCAATTGTTCTCTCCATTTTCCATGTTAAATATCATTACCTTAGTTTCTGATGCATTAATTTTCAGATCTGTATTCTCAGTGCATTACAGTCTATCTAACACTGGCTGCAAATCATTTGGATTCTCAGTCAACAACACAACACTGTCGTAAAGGGAATGAAGGGGAAATACATTCAGTCTTGCAAGATTCTGTTAATATAACCTTATAAAAAGTAGCATTAGCATATATGACTGGTTTCCTAAGAGGGATCGCCTTGAAGGGCTGATAACTGTCTGCATGCTAAAGTAACATACACTAAGGCTGACCAACATAGCTTCAGTATCACCAAAAGTATTTCTTATGCATTTAACCATCAATACATTAAACAGCCAAGGGAATATCACCTATCCTTGTCTTATTCCGTATTCATTGCTGAAATGTTCACTAGGCATCCCATCTATTCTCACATATCCATTATTTCCTTAACATACCATATTTAATCACATTCAGCAATCACTTCATATTTTCCAAAGATAAGAGAAATATATGCTTTTGCTAAATAAACAAATGAAAAATAAATTTTTCCAATGACTTGCTAAAAAGCAAAACTCTCAACATTCAGCATAAAGTCCCAGTGCATGTTCCAGTCTACTTTTATTTCTTGTTATCTCTATTATCCTTTCAATCCAAATGCTGCTAAGCACTTTTCCTGGCATGCATAAGCAAAATAATTCTATCTTTCCTTTTAATATAGAGGAACCATAATAGCTGCTTGTTCTCCTTTAATATAATTTTTAGTTTTGAGAAATGATGGCCACCCTCTGAAATAATTGTTCCTGTAACTAAAATGTATCCTAAAATACTGTATATCTAGACAGAGAGGCAGAATATTAGCAGAACATAGCCAAGAACGCGAACTAACAGTCAGAAGACATGATGAAAACTTCTTAATTTTACAATTGTGCAGACTCAACCATAGTCTCAACTGGGAAACGGTGAACAACCAAGACCAAGTTCAATCCAAAATGGTGGGGAATTCCTAGAAGCTCAGCACTCAGACAAATCAGGCATCAACTGACACATAGAGATACACAGCCTTTACACACCATTCAAAAGAGACAATATTTTTTTTAAAAGCAAATAAAAAGACCAAAACACTTTCTCAACAGCAATCAGCACCAGAATTAACATCAGACAAAAATAAAGCAAGTATTAAACAATGCCACAATCCAGGAACGACCAACTCAGGCAGACAAGTTGTAAACAACAACCCAATCAAGGAACTGTCAAAGAGAAAACAGCATTCCCAACAACAGAGGAAGCTACTGTACATAAAGTGAAAACAAATCCCACTCCTTTCAGGCACTGAAGATGTTATTTAGTCTGGTAGCAAAATGTTTGCAAACAAACAACCAAGCTCAGAGAGCTCTAATGATTCCATTAAATTCATCCTTATATAAATCTCTGGAGTTAATTGATCCCAAAGTAAAGTCTTATCACATTAGAAGAGGAAAAGAAGGGACTGTATTTTGGCTATATAGGTAGTCCTCAACTTACAGCAGTTCAATTAGTGACCGTTCAAAGTTACATGGCACTAAAAAAAGTGACTTATGTCCAGTTTTCACACTTATGACTCTCCATGATCATGTGATCAAAATTTAGATGCTTGGAAATTGACTCATATTTATGATGGTTGCTGTGTCCCAGGGTCATGTGATCCCCTTTTGTGATCTTCTGACAAGCAAAGTCAATGGGGAATCCAGATTTACTTAACAACTGTTTGACTAATTTAATAATTACAGCGATTCAACTGTGGCAAGGAAGGTCATAAAAAGGGGCCAACTCATTTAGCAAATGTTTCACTTAGCAACAGAAATGTTGTGTTCAATTATGGTCATAAGTGGAGGACTACCTATCCACAGACTGACATCCCTACACCTACCTCAGTGTCAAGAAACAAAGTACTTATTCCTTTAACTCTACTCTCAAAATTACTAACCTATAGTTCATTTTCTCTATTAGGTCAAAACTTAAAATAGGTGAGGAAAAACAAAAAACAAATTTGGCTGTGAAACTGATTTGCTGTTTATAAAGTACTATACCTGCTGCCTTATAACCTCTTTGATTATAAGAATTTTTTCTTTATTTTAAGTAGCTACTTAGTGTGAGTAAACTGAGGTGTTATATTTTCAGAAATACTGGTAGTTCTGAATCCTATCTTCAGTTCAAGAGAAATGCCTCCTGGCTCATGAAAATACACTTCTTACATTTGGGTACAAACAGGACACACTGAGCTTTCAGGTTTCTTGAAACATTGCCTCACTATTTTGTTGACAATATTTTCTGAAAGTACCTGAAATGTTTGCATGCCACTGCTTGCCATGAACCTTTTATTTATGATCAGTGTATTGCTGAGCCTTATACAGAGCTTTGAAATATTAATTGGGATTCTGTAAAATCAAGAAAAAAATCATGAAATTCCTTCTCAGTGATTAGAAAAAGTACTAGTAATGGAGTAAGAAAAAGGTGCTTTCACTTTTCATCTTTAGGGAAGGAAAAATCATCATAGAATATAAATACAGCTGAATCGGCAGTTAACATTTATAGAACACTGACTTGGCATTTCTGCACTTTTATGTCCCAAAAGAACATTATTCATGCCGAGGAAGACTTCTTCCTAACTGAGGTATTTCCAGTGAGATTTAAAGACTTAAGAAACACTCCCAATCAGCACTGTGGAGGAGGAGCTTCTTTCCATAGTGCTGATACTATATTCAAGAAGCACACATGTTGTCTGAATTCATACCCATAATATAATATGGAATGAATCATAGCTTTTATTTTGAAAACTGTTTCTCAAAACTCTTGCTTTAACATATAAAGATCAATATACATGGCAGTTGATCGTCCAACACTGCTAAAAATTAAATGCACCTCTTTTGAATTCAGAAAGTGAGGCTCTCACATAAGAAAATATTAGAGTAGGATAACCTTGCCAATTTTGACTGATCTAGAAAGCTAATCAGAGTTAGTTCTCATTATTATAAATCTGGGTGATAATGTAGGCCTTGTCTTCAAAAGCAATCTATCTAATACTCTCTCTCTCTCTCTCTTTATTCCCCTCCTCAAAAACATCTGGAGAGAAGGCAATCAAAGATACCTCTGTACCCTACCAAAAAAAGAGCATGGCTGCATTTGTGTAGGCCATCAAGAGTTGAATAAAACTTGAACATGACTTGCTACTAATAAAAGACCTTGAAAACAGACAATCAATCCTGAATTGCACAAAACTCTATGGCAGCTTAGTTCACTGGTTAGTGAACAGTAGAAGCAAAATCTAATCATATTACTATTGTTATATATAGATAATAATCTAGTAACTCAAACCTATTAGATACCAAGGACAGAAAATACAGTTCGAATATCATCAAATAGATACCGTATATTTTCCTAAATTTCTAAATAGTAGCAATTTGATTCTTTTAATATTCAGATTATATTTACCCAAATAAGTATTCCAAATATTAACTCTGAACAGATTCAAAGTTTACTATCCGCTATTTATTCAAGCAAATGTCTGAACAATTGTCCATGTCATTAAGTCTACTGGCATACAAATGGCATTTCTTTATTTAAAATAGTCCCAAGATTAAAATCTATGTTCACTAAACATATATATGTTTATCTACATATTTTAATGTTGATATTATGTATTTGTAAACTTAAAATACTAATAGTTTAATCCTTACTACATTGTAAAATAGTAAATGCTATATGTCAGGCTTGTCCAACCCGTGGCCCACGGGCCGCATGCGGCCCAGGTCGCCTCGTAATGTGGCCCAGTGCCCACCCCAACCTTCGTGCCAGAGCCAGCGAGGAGGAGGAGGAGAGGCAGGCGCAAGGCGGGGCGAGGCGAGCGCCAGGCCAAGCAGCAACAGAAAAGGCGGGCGCTGTCAGAGCGCCACCTCCTGCTGTTGCCGCCGCTGCCCCCGCCGCCGCTTCTGCCCCCGCCACCGCTGCTGCTTCTGCCCCCGCCGTCTCTGCCACTTCTTCCCCCGCCACCGCTGCTGCTTCTGCCTTCCAGTCCTGCCTCATCCAGCTGGGCCATTTGCAGGAGGAGAGCTAGGCGCTAGGCGGGCGAGCTTTCTCTCCCCACCCCGCAAAATTTGGCCGGAAAATAAACCGTGATAAAAAACCGTGATAAAAAACCTGTGATAAAAAATAAATAATTTTTAATAAATAATAAATAATAAAAACATCTCACTAACTTCATTTCCAAATAAATTTAATATGTTAACTACGTTTTCTATGGTTTTTTTGGATGATCAGATATCGTTACTGTTATTTTATTTTATGTGCGGCCCAAACCAAATTTTCATCTTCTAATGTGGCCCAGGGAAGGTGAAAGGTTGGACACCCCTGCTGTATGTGTTTTATCAGGTTGAATAACATCTCCTATGAAAAATAAATACATAACACATGTCTTAGCCAGTGAATCCCCAGAAATACTTATGAAGCTCTTGAAGAAAGTCATCGCACCTTGATAAAAAGTTACCAAAAGCTCTTCCCAGCTCATACATTTTCAGAGCCTTTGTTAATATGGGACAGAATAGTAATGCTATGTAGCGAGGGCCATAAATTTAGAAGTATCATTATAACTAGATGGAGATATGATGTTCCATCTATTTCAGCAGGCAGAATGTTGGAACATCTGCTGGTCACAACCCAGGCAATGTCTAAATATTCACTGCTTGCTTACTTATATCTCTCCCTCTCCCCTCTCCCTCTCTCCCCTCTCCCTCCTTCAAAGAAAAAGTTTTGCTAGGATGGCTCTTGCCTCCCCTCCATTTGTATAATTTGCATTGTACATTTAGAATAAATCCTGTAGAAACTGGCCAGATATTTCAAGCTACTCTCTGAATGGAGATAGGGAGCCCGAGATGAAGGAAGAGGATAAATCCAATTGCATAACGACATGAATGATGAACAATAGCCTTTTGGAAGTGGACTTATGATCTGATCTATGGCCAGACATCTGAATCATGTCAATTGCTGGGAGATTTCTGAGTAAAAACCAGATTCTCTGCAGTAAGAAAAGATAACATAAATATTGGCCCCACATACAGCTCGATACATTTCTATCCCAAATCTATGCAATCTTTACATACGGGCAAGAGTGAGAGATAATGTCCCGCAAGACTATGGCATGTTAATCAGAATAACTGGGTCACTGAATATTTTTGAGAGATTTGTGTGTTTGTGGGTGGGTGATAGGTGAGTCAAGGATTGGAGGAAAAACATTCTAACTAATGACTGAATGCATGCTGTTAAGAGGACTACAGTGAGCCTCTTGTTAAACTAAACCTGTATTCTATCCAGAGAGTTATAGCTAATACTGACACACTCAACACACACTTTACTTCACAGATAAAGTACAGTGAACCTGAACACCCAAAAGAAGAGAACTTGTCATTTCTTCGATACCACCACTATTACCAACTACTCCCATCACCACCAACAAGATATTACATATGGGCAAAGGAAACAAAGGATAAAAGGAAAGAACTTCCTATTTACACAAGGGACTGTTTTGTTAGTGAGGTTTTCTGGTTCAGTACTCGATGAACATGTCTATCCTGAAATAACCAAGGGCTCTAATTTCCATGTTGCATAATTTAAGTTTCTTCATGATTCTTCCTAAACTGTATGGAGCATGATTAAAACTAAACACTCACCTGCTGTGCTCACATTGTACCATCTTTTTCATCCATAATATTTGCCTTTCTACATTGAAATGTCTATCAAATACCAACAGTTTTCATGCTTTACTTTTATTTCAAAATGATTAACCTTCACAGCATGTTACCCTAATGTCTTAATGTTCACTGTATGCACCTAAAACATATTTTCAAAATTAACCCAGAGAATGACCTAATTAAATTTTTTTTTTAAAGATTTAAGATGACTTAGGATCTTTAAAAAGAAGCCAGTTTGTGATTACCGCAGCAAACATGAAATTAAGGTTAAGCTCTCCATTTTGCCTTAGAGTTGCTGTGAGGTCTCCAGCAAGCTTTGCAACTTTATCTTTCATCAACAAATCTATGACTTTGCGTTAGTTTCCAAGGTATCTCAGCTTTTGTCTTCCTGTTGCCAAGATTAAAATGGCTAATGCTGGGAAGCAGCAAGCAAGAGAGATTTACATTGAGATGCTTGGGTAAGATAGTACAGAAGCCACCCATATGTCTTTCAGAAAGAATTATGGATGTGGAAGTTCTTTGAAGTCTTTGAGTCTAAGTCAGACCTCAGACTGAGCCACCTTTCCATTCAGCTACAACTTTACTTCAGAGCAAATAATTAAACTCGATGTTATGCTAGATAGAAGCAGAGAGATAAGCACTGGATACAAAGCAACCCTGACAGATGAAAAATTAAGGATCACAATTAGAAGAAACAGAGAGAACCTTTCGAAAGGAGTGGTAATGAATACTGACTTTAGGAATATTCATTTTTGAAACTCTAGCCTACAGCTCTGCATTACCCTAGAAAGTAATACAGTTTTTTGCATTCTAATTTCTCAGGTTAAGAAATGAGCAGCCAACAGCAAGATTATTTTGTGTGACAGCTGGAATGTCAAACTGCACTATGCTGCTAGTAACTATGTTGCTAGTACGGTTTTGCAACAATTAAGGGCATAGGATTTTGCAGAGCTACAATTAAAGTTACTTTACAGCACTGTGATACATGTACACAGAAGGCTAGCACATTTCTATGAGCTGGAAAATAATTTGCATTTATCTGCATAACTGGGTTATTTACATGATTTCTACATTCCAGCTATGCAATGCAACAGTTTTTATTGGTTGGCTTGCTTCAATAAAATTTAAAAATGACTTTGTTAATCAGAACTGTGTTCCAATATAATATGCTTAGTTGTTTGCTTTTAAAATGAAGTTTAAAAGGCAGAACAAACTGAACAACATAAAATAAGAACACATCTTAGACAAGAACACAACTTTCTCATTCTGCAGTTGATTAAACCTATCAGGTCAGATTCAGTTTCACATGGCAGACGTGAAAAGGGTTTTGTTTACTAGCCTCATTTGCCGCAACAAATTTAAGAAATCACCCAATGTCCGTCCTCTTTTATTAACACCAAGATACTTCTCGGTTCTGCAGAATTAAGACTAACAAAAGCAACTTTCTTCTTTGTACATCTTACAAAGCATTTAGATTAATAGATCACTTGGAAGTCCTAAAGTATAGTATAAGTAACTAATAAAGACCTTTACCATTACAGTCTTCATTTCAGTTGAAAAGCTCTAAGATTCTATTAAATGCTACAATTTAATTAACAGTTTTATCAGGTGTCTCTACCACTGGATGGAAAAACAGACTAAATTGGAATGGCAAGTCTTTTTCCAAATTAGCATCGGATTTCCATGGTTTGTTACCAGTCATCTATTTTTTTTAATGAAACAGATTCTAAACAAGACAGAAAACATTAGATCTTCTTCTGCGATTTCCCACCCATCTATATAACATGAGCAATTCTCAGTCTCCTTCTTCCTGCAAGCTACTAAATTATATGTAAAATTTTAGAGGACCACCACATAAGCCAAAAGATAGCAGTTTAGCCCGACAGGCAACAAGGCCCATGTTTTCCCCATCAGGCATATATCTGCAAAGTGAATAATACATAATAACATAATTATTATTGTCTTAGTGGATACTATTTGTTATTGCATATTGAATAGGATAATTATAATAAATATAATTGATTTAATCACATTTAAAATCTCATGACAAATGGCAATCTCCCAAGGTTCCCACCAGAGAAAACCTACATATTTAAGGCACCATCACATCAGAGGCTCCCTTTAGTATCCACCTTGGACTGTATGTTTGGAACCATGGCTATCTAATTCTCAAACAAAACAAAACAAAACTCACCTCCAGTTCCTGTTCCCTCTGCAGGGCAAATTGTTTGAAAGACTTGACAATAAGGCCAGCATTTGAGCAATCATACACAAAAATGGAGGGGCTGCCCATCCATGTTTGTAGATCATATATGGATAACGGGATATATTGAGTGTAATTCTGTGAAAGAAAAAATAAGTTCAGGTATAAGTAGAGTAAGTAAACAGCCAAAATACATATTTACCTAGAAATTAATATGGGATTTATGTCACATTTTAATTGAAATCAACCTAATTGATACTTCTTGAAACAAGATGTAAAAAAAAACCCCAACCCTTCTTACATATTAAAGTTTGTTTGTTTGCATGTATGTAGCTGTGTGTATGCATCTGTATCTGTAATGTGCAAAATGAAAATTATGTATGAAAAAAGAGGGAGCAAGAAAAATTAAAAAATGCAAATGTTATGAAAAATCATCCATCCCTACTTTCACATACACATCCAATTACAGAAGCGCTCAGGAAAGAGCAACTATGTTCAGGATGTTCATACAGCTCGTTAAGTATTCTAAATAAAATAAAATAAAATAAGGGGTGGCATCACCTGGACTGTCATGCTACTTCTGATACAGGAGGTAATAAAGTAGCCATAATGATTAGTAATTATAAATAGCCTATTTTTCTTATATTTTTCTAAGACCTGCTCAATGAATTCCCAATCAAATGTCCCTCTAGGAATATGTTACTGCCTGAATTATAGCAACATCCTCTTTCCAGATTGACAGTTTATTACAAGACTCATTAAACAATTATTGGGAAATCCGTGTACAAATGTAATCACGAGAGAATAATGGAGTAGCTCAACAGGAAGAACCTCATATAACAGTGAATGCAGATGGCACAACAAGATTCCATTTAAACAAGTCCTATACGAAATATGCTCCCTATATAGAGATCCTCGGGCAATAAAAGAAACAATACTGAAATCACTTCTGATGCGAATATCACAGTTTCCAAGTTGCTTAACTTATCAGAGAATAGATATTTGCAATAAAGTACCATCTTCTAATGGCTTAAACTTTAAACAAAAATATGTGCTTTACACTTTAACCTGTTACAAATTATGTGCAGTAATATGCCATAAAACTGAATATATGAAAAGATAAAAACAGAGGAAGCAGGAAAAAGTAGCACCTTTGTCACATTATTCAGGTTTTCCTTTCTGACTTAATCCATTGTTTTTCTCTGACTCACAACTCCCCACCATTCACAATGGACCACTGAAGACCAAAAGAATAATTCCGAGACTTTTAAAATCTTCCCTGAAAATGTATGATTTTAAAAAAATTATAAAATATACAGGAAATAACTGAGAAAATTGAGTGGTTGGGAGAATGTTCATCCTTTTTTTCTAGAGTCCATTAATGTCTTATTAATCCTATCCCTTTGTTTATTATGCTATGAAGGTGGAAGGACTTCAAAACCTTCAAAGGGATGCCTGTAAGAGAGTGTTAAACAGCTGCAACACTGAGAAAGAAAGGAAAAACCACATTATTTAATATTTCCTCTTCCCTCTTTGAGGGAAGAGGAAAGGAAAAGATACACACATCTCCTATTCTTCTGTCATGGCCTTTTCAAGGCCACCATAAACTAGGCACACAGAAGAACATAACTGCAATTGCCTCCCCCTCCATGCTGAATAAACAGAGGAAAAGCAGAAGATGATTACATGATAAATGATCCGAGGCATAATTTCACATGTAAAACTCAGTAAATACCCAGTAAAATTATATGCACGTATTATAACCGTGAAGGAGAAAGAATTTTTAAAAATGGTCAATTGCAAGAAATGCCAGATGCAACATCCAAAAAAGGATATAGAGCTATTAATGCAGGGATATTTGGGGTGGGAGTTCAACAGTGTCAAAGTGGTGAGCATTTGA
This sequence comes from Pseudonaja textilis, assembly GCF_049901715.1. Lineage (NCBI taxonomy): Eukaryota > Metazoa > Chordata > Lepidosauria > Squamata > Elapidae > Pseudonaja > Pseudonaja textilis. Next base: position 112,485,616 of record NC_141991.1, on the reverse strand, counting down.
AGTCTCATCCTTTATCTATATGCCTACATTTCATGTGACACACATTTAAAAAAAATTGGCGTTTTGATCTCCTAGATGCAACACCAACATTTTGGTGTTGCTGGCATCACCACACTATCACGCCCACCCAGGGGTGGGATTCAAATTTTTTAACAACCGGTTCTGTGGGCGTGGCTTAGGTGGTGGGCGTGGCTTGGTGGTCATGTGACTGGGTGGACATAGCTTGGTGGTCATGTTGCTGGCTGGGCGTGGCCAACTCAACATCACTCACATTGAGGCACGCATCTTCTCGCACAGCCTCTCATGACTGTGGAGATGCTGCAACAGTCGTAAGTGTAAAAAAGGGTCATAAGTCCCTTTTTTCAGTGCCATTGTAACTTTGAATGGTCATTCCACACAAGCAAAGTACCAGCAAAGGAGGGGGAAAAAACTCCAGAGAGGTTCCTGAGACAGGAAGTCTAGTCCTGCCAAGAATGTAATAAGGGTTAACAGAGAGGCAGTTTCTGTAAGCAACACCAGAATGTTTCCTTCCTGTCTTCCTTACAGGATTAGGCCAGTAATTTCTTCTAACAACCGGTTCTTCGAACTGCTTAGAATGTTAACAACCGGTTCTAGCGAATAGGTGCGAACTGGTAGAATCCCACCCCTGCGCCCACCCCACAAATGCCTCTGTGTGAGTGGCTGGAATGCAAAAATTGGAGCAATGGAAGAAGCTAGTATCACAGAAACATTTGAGTTTGGTAGACATAGTAATTCCAAAGGTAGAATACAGATTTAATGACTGTTCAACGACCATACGAAGTCATAATGGCACTGAATAGTAATAACAATAGGACTTAGACTTATATACTGCTTCACAGTGCTTTACAGCCCTCTCCAAGAGTCAGCATATTGCCCCCAACAATCTGGGTCCTCATTTTACCCACCTCAGAAGAATGGAAGGCTGAATCAACTTTAATCCAGTGAGACTTGAACTGCCAAACTGCTGGCAGCCAGCAGTCAGTGACATAGCCTGCAGTACTGCATTGTAATCACTGTGCTCGCTGATGAATCGCGGTGAGATGTAAGAGTGTTCCTCATACTTGTGGTCATTTCAGTGTCTCAGTGCAGTGGTGTGATCACAATTCGGGCACTTGTCAACTGGCTTGTGATTATGATAGTCACAGTATCCATGGTCACATGATTGCCGTTCACTGCCAAGTTCCAACAAACAAAGTGAGTGGAGAAGTTGGCAAGAGGCCACAAATGGCAATTACGTAACATTATACTTAATGACCATGCAGGATTCACTTAATAATTGCAGCTGGAACTGCAAAACTGGTTATCCTCAGTGAACACAATCATATGATGTTACACTTTACAACCGTGTTGCTTAGCAATGAAGTTGCCAGTCACAATTACCATCAATAAGAGAGAACTACCTGTAACATAACTTTTCATAGTCGACACTTGTTTCAAGCTATATGAGTATTGGTTATGATGTATGTAGACATAACCAATGATAAATATTACAATGACATAGATTTTATGGAAGTAGGATATTTCAGACGCAGACATTAAAGTGTACTGTAAATTACTGGTACATGTTGAACTAAAAAAATTAAAGTAAACCTGGTAGCAAGGTATGATCTCAAGAACATCAAATCGATGTAGGGAACATCTTAATTATGCTTAACATACACAGCAAATGAACCTGAAGGTCAATGGGAAGAAAGGAGAGACATTGTGAACACATTTCAAAACAGAAAAGATCCATTTAATCTCCAGAACAAGCTATCATGCTAGCCATGGAAAAAAGGAAGATGAAAGCCTTGGGCAACAGTGCAATGACTGAACACACACTTACAATTTCAAGCAAGGACAAGGAAATGCATTTCAATCAAGAATAATAGGAATTAGGAGGATGTAATAATAAAACTAGAATAAAAGATCTTTTTTATGATCAGAAGAATCACAGGCAAATTTGCATCTTGCATAGGAATACTCAAGGATAACTACGGAACATAATAAATGAAGCTAAATTAAGGTATTTACTTTGTAAGGCAACCCAAAGTTGTTATAAATAAAATATGATAAAATATAAAATGGAAAAAATGCTGAAACCATTCACAAACAGGATTATTAAATAACTGAAACCTTTGCTGACAGAATACATGTTCAAGATCCAGTGGTACTAAAAATATGATACCAAAGGCAATAGATGTTAAATAAGAAAGTACAAGTCACAAACTAAATACCACCAACCCTTTAACTAACTTCAGCAACTTTAAAATGCTAACATTTCTGTAGCAACAAATATGGAACAAGATTTTTTTGCTGAGAGACTGAAAGAGGTCAGTTACATACCCAAATAAAAGAAACAGGCTGTCAGAAAATGCAAAAATGGAATTATTGAATTTATTCTTTATGCAAGCAAATATTTCCTAAGTTCTTTCAAAGACAAAGTCCAAGAAAGAAATACAGAACAAATGGGCAGGTTTTAGAAAAGACAGAAAGACAGGAAATCAGATAAATAATATAAGATGGATAATGAAAGTAGCAACAGGAAAAGGAAATATATCAGTTTCATTAACTACTACAAGGGGTATGTATGCCTTCCAGTTAGTGTTGACTTATGGTGGCTGCCTGGACATTTTCTTGACAAGATTTCTGTGTACATCATGCCATAATAACAATTTATTAAATTGATACACCACCCAATTCCCATTCATGAATCTTTCAAACATAGTAATAGTAGTAGAACTGATAGTAATAATAATCTCTGTGGTATATAAGAAACCACTTCAAGAACTACACTTGGAGAAACAGAGTGGTTTAAAATAAAGGACACAGCTGTTCAATTTACCCAGCAAACATAAAAATGACAGTACTGGAAGATTAACAATTGGAGATATGCAAGTAACACCACATTTTTATTAAACAGATGTAGAAAAACTAATTCTGGAAGTAAAACTGGAAATTAAAAAAAAATGGAATAAAGTTGTGGTATTTAGAAGACAATGTTACTTTAACTGCATATTGTAATTAGTGAATCTATAACCGAAACTGAAAAAGTGAACTGCTTTTCTCCCTTGAATTCAAGAATAGATAATTATAGACTATGTTGAAGAGGTATGAATTTAGCCTAGATCATGAAAGAGGCAGATATCCATTGACAGATATATGAAAAGTATACAAAATAAAAAATACAAAGGAGGTAAAAGGGGAAAATATATAAAAAAAGAAAATATATATTTAAAAAGTACTTCCCCCTTCATCAAGACAAGTACAATTTCAATAATTTACCACTTTCTCTACCATTTCAAACAGAGATCACTTCATTCCATATCTTATCTTTTAGCTATTAACAAATAAAACATTATCATTCAATTTTAATCATCAAAAATCCATAGTTACCAGAATAATTACATTTTCTCTAATAATATAACAAAAAAAAATCTTTTCTTCCTATATCTTATCTTGTTATCTATAAAAAAAATCTTTAAAGCCTTATTATTCAACCAAGAAAACTCTCTTAAGAGCTACCAGAAACAACATATTGAAAATCTTCAAATAGTGTCCCACAAATTAATTTCCTATCATTTTCTCTTCATCTCTTCTCAGAAACTCCTTCTCAAATTTAACACTTCCCTTCAATTTTAACATCACAGTTTATCACTTTCTCTAAAAATACAACAAAAAATATCTTTCCCATATCTTATCTATAAACAAAGCTTAAAAGCTTTATCATACAGTCCTGGTGAAGAAAAAAACATTAAAATCTACTACGAAATACTTCATATATATTTTAAACTTGATTACATCAGCCAACTTTATATTCCTTCTCTTTTGGTTTTTGATGTTTATTCCTAAATTTTAAATAGTGTTCCAAAAACAGTTCTTTTCATTTTCCCCTTTCAAATTCCTTTTATCTTTTCTCAGAAATTCCTTTTAAGTATAACACATCCCTTTTATAAGTCCAAGATGAGAAGTGAAATCTGCACATCTAAGTCACTCTTCTGATTTATTATTTGTATGCCCCTTTTAGCTATTAAAGTTTCAACCAGACTTCCGGTGGCATTCTTGTCGACGACGAATCAGAGACCGCGATTGTGTGTGGCTTTGATCCTGTTGGAGGGGTCCTTAAAGGACCGGATCCATCTGACCCACCTCGTAGGGATGGGGGGAAGAGGGGATACCACCAGCTGGGCTGAGGGGAGCTGCATCTGCCCTCCCTGGCTTGGTAAACTCTCCTAGAAGACAGGGAGAAGCAGCAGTCTTTAATGGCTGCCCTGAAGAAGGGAAGCTGCCGGAACACAAGTTTTGTGCTGGAGAGTGAAAGTGGTGCGCAACATGTAACCGGATAAAAGACTTCGAATATTCTTTTTGAAAACCCTGAAAAAGCCAAAAGAAGGAGCCCTCATTTGGAAGAGTGGTAGCAGCGAACGAGAAATAAGAGGAAAATATAAGGTAAAGAAAAAATCCGGAAATAAAAGAATTATATACAATTAGAGACTAAATTTGGAACAAAATATAGAATTGGACATTAATCAGGCATTAGATAAAACGCTGGACATTTTGAACTGATCAAATTTAATATTAATACTATGGAAAAGTGATTTAAAATAAAAGAATTCTAAGAAGAAAGTGATATAGAGCACCACCTACAGGTTAAAGATGTCCTTCTTTTATGTTTCTATGGAAAACTATCGGTTGTATAAATAAGATCCCCGGAAGCTCATAAAAAAGAAGGGGGGATTATAGTAAAATATAAAAAAAAATGCAATACTTTGGGATTGTTGGAAGTTGATTATGATAAGAAAACAGAAGAAAGAGAAAGTGAGATAAATGGAGACTTTTGACAAGGACTTTAATAGAAAAATTTGACTTTTAATAAAATAAAAAATAACTTAATAGATCAAAGAAATGGAAGAAATAAGCAAATAATTTAAATCGGAGCTCCAAACTGTGAGAGAGAGGTTTAAAGAAAAAATGAGACTGGTTGAGATTATGAGGAGTAAAGTAATGGTATCACAGCTCGCAGAAGAACAAAGGCTCAGAGAGGACAAATTAAAAGAGGAAAATAACAGCCTTGATGAATATGAAGAACAAGGACCACTATCAAAAGACATAAAAGGATTTAAAACAGAGACATTGACAACAGAGACAGCAAATAAAAGAGATAAGACACCCAAGATTAAGAAAAAGAAGGGAATATACAAGAGACTCCAAAAAAAAGAGAACTGAAATGGGGGGGAGAAACATGGCTGACAGGCAGAGGGAAATAAAAATAAAACCAGAAGGAAAAAAGAAGAAAGATTGGGGAAATTTAGAAAAGGGAAACCTAGCCAAAATTAAAAGGAATGTTAAAGCTACGAGATTTTGAGATAAGGGTTAGGGATTGTACAAGGTTGATACCACATGGGAATGTATATTGACATTTAGTTTAAAACTTGCTGGAAATTATTTTAGGATTTTATATGTATGTATGTATGTATGTATGTATGTGTATATATCTGTATATGAATTATGTTGTTATAAACCCTTATATTGAAGGAATAAAACGGGAATGGAAATGTATTAAAATATATAGACAAATTTTGGATAAGTGGTAAGGAAGAAAAAATATGAGTATTAATGATTATAAGAAAAATGAAATGTATTAAAATATATAAATTTTGGCTAAATAAAAAAGGAAAAAATATGATTATTAATGATTAAAAGAAAAGTCAAGATGAAATGAGATATATTAGGATATATTAGGATATATATCATTCCAGCGATTCTAGGAGGGGATACCTTAAAACAGGGGTCACCAAACTTTGGGACCTCAGGGACCACCAAACTCATAATTTTAGATCCCAGGGACCACTAACCAGTTCTGTGGGCGTGGTCTAATTTGTGGATGTGGCTTGGTGGTCATGTGACTGGCTGGGCATGGCTTGTATGTAAATATTATAAATATTTAATTTTTAATTAAAAAGAGCAACTTTTACCCAAAATCAGGCAAAGCAGGCAGATTGAGTTGGTCACAGAATCACAGATTCATTCAGACATCTATCTATCTGCCATTGGCTAGCTCAGTCTGTCACATAAAATTTGCTAGCAAGCAACTCACAAAATTAGCTCACAACACACCATGCATGTAAATACTGAATTTTTTAAAAAAATAAGAGTAACTTTTACCCAAAATTAGGCAAAGCAGGCAGACTGAGTTGCTCACAGAATCACTCAGTGATCTATCTATCTGCCATCGACTAGCTCAGTCTCTCAAATTTGCTTGCTGTGAGTCTGCACTGAATTTGCTTGCAAGCAAACGTTCAGTCCTAAGGAAGGTTTGGTTGTGCTGAGCTGAAGATCTAAAGACTAGCTAGAAAGCAAGAAATCCAACAATTTCCTGCTTCCTAGCTAATCTAAATCTCCCGGCACAGCAGAACAGATGATGGTCGGAAAAAGGAAAAATAGCAATTTAGCAGGCAAGTTTATAGGGTAAGGAGTGAGTGGGTGGGGAGGTTCCTGCGGGCCATGTGGGCAGTGCAGGCTTGTGTTTCTGCGCAGCCTGGATTAATTGCTTTATGGGGGTGCTCTGAGGGTGAGATTTCTCTGCGGCCCACCAAAATTTTCTCACGGTCCACCAGTGAGCCACGGCCCACCGGTTGGCGACTGCTGCCTTAAAATATACATGTATTAAAATATACAGTTGATTATTTAATGTTAATATGCTTAAAGTTGGGGAATGAATTACTAAATTAGGTAGATTGAGGGGATATACCATGTGGATCCTAAATGTATTGGTTTTGTTTTAATCTTGCTTTTTTATAGATTGTTTATTATATAATTGGCTTAGGGAAAATTAAGGATAAGAATGTGTAATAAAATAGGTGGTAAGCTAAAAACGGAAATAATAGGGGATAAAGAGCTGGGAATCTATATTTGGATGAAATGATATTAATACTGAATTAATGAATTGAAATATAAAATGGAAATTTATTTAAAGATAAGCGAAATGGATAATGATATGAGATGATATTATATAAGATTGGTGGAAATGAAAGTATAATTATGTATAAGTGTTATAATTTGGAACCACGTTGCTCACGTAAAAAGAAGTGTAAAAATTAAAAAATTAAAAACTTTTTGGGAAAAAAAAGTATCAACCAGTTTCATTTGTAAGTCCTGTGTAACATCTTTGTCCATATCATTCTTGTAGTCTGTGTTTTTAAAAAAATCTACATTCAAAACAATCTGATTATAGCACTTAGCACTAGCACTTAAACTTATATACCATACCGCTTCACAGTGCTTTATAGCCCTCTCTAAGTGATTTAGAGTCAGCCTATTACCCCCAATAATCTGGGTCCTCATATTACCAACCTCGGAAGAATGAAAGGCTGAGTCAACCTTGAACCGGTGAGACTCGAACTGATGCAACAATTATCAGTTGTACCCTCTTGTTTTAAACCCATTTTTATATTAGAAGACAATCTTATTTATTTTTCACATTGAGTAAGACGCATTTTTGAAATTATGCCATATGGATCCCCGTGGATGCACAAATCTGACATAAATAAAGCAGCTGAAAGCTGGCTTTCTTGGTTGAAACAAATCAGAATAAAATAATACACCCTCATGGTTTATTCCTTTTAATCTAAGTATCAGAATACATTATGCTTAATCTATCATAAAATACAGCACTACAGAATATGACAGGCCTGCAGATTTGTATAGATCTATTGAAAATTCACATGCTTTCCACTGAAGGATAAAGTCATAATTTTGCAGCTTTTCTAATCAAGAGCTGCAATTCTATAGCTGTGTGGAAGGTCACAGCCATGGCACCAGGGGTGGGTTCCTACCGGTTCTGTCCACCTCTGTAGAACCAGTAGTTCTGAAGAGCAGCAGACATATCCACCCAGTCTCTTACCTGTTCTTTATTTCCTGATTTTTCAACTTTCAGCTGCAGTTGAAAAAGCAGGAAAAGAGGGCTGTTTCAAGGCTGCTTCTCTGCATGCAGCGTGCTGATGACGATTTACAGGTGCATGCGAGCAGCATGCAGGGAAGCACATCATAAATCACTGAACCTCATAAGTCATTGAAACACCCTGTCATATCCCATCCCTACATGGCACTATCACCAAGGGCATCTCACAAACTGTGATGATCCAGAGTGTAGCACAAATATAACAAAAACCAAAACATAAATAAAGGTCCTTTAATGCCTTCAACTTGGCTTCACTGTTCAATTGTTCACAGTTGGAGATTAAACTATTTTCAAAATGACATTCCAATCGAAAGAAATATAGTTCAAAATCAAAGAACAGATAACAAAGCAAAAACCAAAAATAAACCGCACTGAAGAAAGTTCCACGACAGACCAGGATAATTAATTACAAACTTTAAGAAGATAACTAGGTAAAGTCCGTTGGAAGAACGCCAACCAAGATAAACTTCATCCAGGAAAAACCACTCTTTGTCTTCAGCGTTTGCTAGCACGCAGGTCCAAACTCTTATGCAGATCTCACACCTGCAACCCATGAAGAGGATCATGGCCCTCTCCTCCCGAGTAGACCACATTTTTCCCTGGTCCTCTCCTCCCTACGTGCCCTGGAATGTCTGCCCGGTCTCTGCCCTTCCCCAGCCTCCTCCACAACCTCTGGAGCCACACTTCCACTCCCTGTTGGCTGTTCCTCCTCTCCCTCAGAATCAGTCTCCACCACGGGCATGACACAAACTTTCAACTGCATGCCAGTCTAATTGCTAGTGATAGCAGACGCAATGGGTTTCAATCTACAACCCAAGAGGATCATAGACATCAATGCACTTTTCTACAATTATTGGTTGCTTTAGAACAAAACAGTAATATGACAGATACTATGCTACTGCCAACTGTTTGGAGGCAGGAGGCAAGTCCAATTTAAATACATTTTAATATATATGAATATGTATGTGTTAGCATATGGATATAAAAAAAAACCCAGAACCTTATGGTATCTTACAGATTAACTAATTCATTATAGCATATGGTCCATGGACTAAAGCATCATTATGAATTAGACTCCATCACATGAAACATATGGGACAGTAGATTTATTAGTATCTAAGGTCCCAAATTTTTATCTTTCATTTATATTTTTGTACAATATTCAAATACTGTATGCATATAAAGTTGCCATTTTTTTTACTTCTGCAGAAACACAAGTATAGTGTTAGCAATCACTGGTGCCTTAAATAAGGTTTTTAGAATCCAAAAGGGCTTCCTTTGATTTAAGAATAAATCAAATTTAAGCAAAAATTAATGTGGTGTTCAGGACAGCCACTAACGCTATAATCAGAGGTCACAGAATCAGAAGCACAAAAGTTGAAAGGGCCTTGGACTTCAAGCATCTTGCAGTGGGTGCCTCTCCATTCTTCCTCCAGACTCTGGGTCCTTGATTGCCAAATGAGATGCAAAAGTTGCTCTCATCAGAAAAGAGGACTTTGGACCACTGAGCAACAGACCAGGTCTGTTTTCCTTTAGCCCAGGTAAGACACTTCTGACATCGTTTGTTGTTCAGGAGCGGCTTGACAAACCCATGTCCAGGATCCGTCTGTGTGTGGTGGCTCTTGATGCACTGACTCCAGCCTCAGTCCACTCCTTGTGAAAGTCCCCAACTCTTTTGAAAGGTCTTTTCCTGACAGTCCTCTCCAGGCTGCGGTCATCCCTGATGCTTGTGCACCTTTTTCTTCCACACTTTTCCCTTCCACATAACTTTCTATTCATGTGCTTTGATACAGCACTTTGGGAACATCCAACTTCATTTGCAATTACCTTTTGAGGCTTTCCCTCCTTATGGAGGGTGTCAGTGATGGTTTTCTGCACAACTGCCAGGTCAGCAATCTTTCCCATGATTGTGATTCCTACTGAACCAGACTGAGAGACCATTTAAAGGCTCAGGAACCCTTTGCAGGTGTTATGGCTTCATTAGCTGATTAGAGTGGGACACTTTGAGCCTGGAATATTGAACCTGTTCACAATATTCTAATTTTCTGAGATTGTGGATTTGGGGTTTTCATGAGCTGTAAGCCATAAACATCACAATTATGACAAATCATGGCTTGAACTATCTTGCTTTGCATGTAATGAGTCTATCTCATATATTAGGTTCACCTTTTAAGTTGCATTACTGAAATAAATGAACTTTTGCACAATATTCTAATTTTTCAAGTTTCACCTATAGGCAAAATATTCAACAGGTTGAAAGTCTGTAGAGATTCTCAGTCCTCCAGGTCATGGTTGCCCCAAGGGTTCTTTTTTTCAGGAGGCAACTGGATTTTCTTGTTTTTTCTTTTGAAGACATTTCACTTCTCATCCCAAAATCTTCTTCAGCTCTGACAATTCCCCACTATCCTGTCAGAGCTGAAGAAGCTTCTTGGATGAGAAGCAAAACATCTTCAAAAGAAAATTTATTATGATTAACAAGATGTAAAAAACATATTGGAAAATATAGTTTTCAAGGACTATAAATTCAGGGATAGTTTTCCTTTTAAGATGTCTTTGTCCACCTGTGACTCAGATCTTTGTCCCTTGGCTTCTTTTAAAAATTGGGAGCGGGGAAAGGGGGATGGATATTGGTATCCTGGATCAAAGTGATCATTAATGCCTCATTGTGGAAATGGTAAATGCCAGCAGCACATACACTGGTGTTCGTCATCTTATGCCTGAAGAAGCCTTCTCTTGATCCAGAGGTGTTGGATTACTACCATCCAGCCTGCAATATTCTTCTCTGGGTGAAAATTGTTCAGATGGTGGTTTTATAGACAAAGCAGATTATGTGCACTCAGAGATGGATATGTGATGGAGGCAACATTGGTTGTTGCTATTGACAATGTAGAGTGCATGTTCTGATCCTCTTGGACCTCTCAATAGCCTTGTATATTGTCAACAATGGCATCTTTTTGGCATAGCATCAGGGTCTGGGAATTGGGCTGCCATATAAATTTTCTTAAGGGGGCGTGATGGCTCAGCAATTAAAGATGCTGAGCTTGTTAGCTGGAAACCTGACAGCCTGGGTTTGAGACCTGAACAACACGTTAGAGTGAGTTCCTGTTACTTACCCCAGCTCCTGCCCACTTAGCAGTTTGAAAACATGCAAAAGTGAATAGATAAATAGGTAACATTTGGTAGGATAGTAACAATGTTCTATGTGCTTCAGTATACAGTCATGCTAATCATATGAACACAGAAGTGTCTTTGGATAATGCTGGCTCCCTTGGCTAAGAAACGGAGATGATCACTTCCCCTAGATTCAGACTTGACTTTATCTTTATAAGTTTTCTTAATAAATAAATAAAAATTACCGATCTTTTGTAAGAAGTTAAAAATAACTTTCCAAGAGGATTTGGGGGATCTCATTCCATACATTGTTTAGGAATGTTTTAATGTATCTATAAGGTTTTTGTTTGATTATTGGGTTTCTGGAAAGTGTTCTATTATTTCAGTGCGATATATATTTAGCAAATTATTTATTAAATTATAACATTATTGCTCTATGTTATTAACTTGTTCATAACTTTTGTAATTTACATATTATTGTGGATATCTTCAGCTTATACATTTTGTTATTATCTTTGTACCACCAAGAGTCTGTAGAGTGAAGTACTTATGAGAAGTTCAGACTTGAAGATATTTTCGCTAACCATTTGGGTATAAATGACTTTTCCTATAATCTATCTCTCTAGAATATTTCCCTAGACAGAATTTACTCATCCAATAAATTCCCCTATTTTGTCAATGATGTAAAAATACTTGCTGGCATTTCCTCAGCAACTGAAATGGGATGGGGAAGAAACACTTAATGAAAAAGCCTCACTAATCGTTTGTTTTCCCTGTAGATGGCTATTCCCTGTGGATCAGGCATCTCATTAAGAGTTACAGTATGTCTGCAATAGGTATTCCTGCATTAATGTCAGAAACGCAAAAATATCTGTACTTGGTGAGTGAGCAACATGACACAGCAATCAAGAAATAAGGATTTCTGGTTTCGGACCTAGTCAAATAAAGGCAGGGGTTTTCAACCAGCATCAAAACATAGTGATTTTATTGCCAAAAATAAACAATAGATGCTAAAATAAATTGTCCTTTGTGCTGCCCCCCCCACCGCCCCAAACACAATAGACGCTCAAATTACCATTACTCTAAATAAACACGAGTGGAGAATATTTTAACTATCTCTCTATTCTAACAATACTCAAGGCAATTAATAAAATTAGAAACAACAAAAAGTTAACAACATAGCATAAATACTGAAAGGGTTAGAAAAAAATAGTTTTAACATTTAGAACCTGGCAAAGGAGACGCGTATTGATAGGTTGTTAGATCTTTGGCTAAAAGGAGATAAAGACAATTCCCAAGTGAATGTGTTCCACTACCGCGCAGCTTTCGTATCAGAAAGACAGGTCTCAAGAAAATGGAGGCTTCTTCCAAAGGAATTCTTGTCAAGATCTTAACAGCCAGACAGTCCCCAGGGAGAAGTGCCTTGAGCTATTTAGAACTTGAGAAGTTAACACCAACGATTCAAAGTGTGCTCACTTTAAAGTAGCTGGCAGATAGTGAAGGTTTTTTTTTTAATATAGGCACTATCTCGTATGGGTCAGTCAGAACAGCCAGATGCAGTTTTTATCAACTTTTTAGACAGATATTTGTAGCTAATTCAAACAGTGGGACACTGATGGCTTATGCGCATTCCTTACAGTCAAAATACTCTTACGACCGGGGTGGAATTTTTTTTCTACCTTGAGTATTTTGCCATCTGTATTGGGAAGAAGGCATGCAGAGAAGCAAAGATACTGCAAAACAGTTATTCATCATAGCCTGGATTTGAAATCGTTAAAAGAATCTAAATAATAGCTAAAACAAACTTCAGCAGACCTGACCAATACTGGCAAGCTAGTTAGCAAATAGGTAATAAAAACATTTTTTGTAATGCAGATGGTACAATGTCCACTTTAAAATATACTCCATTTGCTTTTATGACATAATCATAATTTTGCTTCAAGGTACACAAAAAGAATGAACAGCTAGATAATAAAACTTTAGCATTTTGCTTTTCATTGTTTTATACTGTATTGAATTCCCAGGAAATACAAAAGTACAAGAGAGACTGCAATTTAGCTCAATTTGTAATTCATATACCTTGTTAAAGACCCAAATTTCTCCATTCACTGTTGGCCTGGGGACACCATGTCCATTATAATGGAAAAGGACTCTTTCTTCTTTGGCATTTCGACGCAATGAAGTACAGAGTTTCTTAACTTCATCAACTGTAGGATCTAGACTCTGTTTGTACCGGGCCTAGTTGCAAAAAAAAAAAAGAAGAAGAAGAAGCAACGAATGAATTTTGCTTTTGCAAATGGAAATGCACAATCATTTTAAATTATCTGAAATATTGTGGTATGTACCAGAAAGGACCATGCATTTATCTATCTAAAATACACATATGTATGTACCAATCACACTATTTTCTTTTAAGATTACCAACATTAAATCAAATGCAGAAAAAAAAGAATAAGAAGCAATAAGTAGAAAAAAATAAGTATCTAACTAAATTTATACTTACGCCATTTACTCTTTCTGTGTATATTTGTTCTGCAATTTGATTCTCATTCATTCTCCCTATTTATGAACATTCCTTGGCCATTTATTCTTGATCTATTCCTCTTGTTTTATTATAGGCATTTCATAAATATTCCATGCCCTTCCATTCTATTTACTTTTATGTTTCTTCTGAGATATCCAGCCTTATTCACTCTCATATAACAAAATTCATTTTGTTTCTGTCTACAAACATTCATCTCTCATTATGTACTACATGTTCCTTCTACCCTTTCTACAAAATTTGCATATCTTAAATTTCTCCATTTATTTTCTAATATTTAAGAAATTTTTTTACCAAGGATAAGATCAATAAATGATGTATGCATTATTGGTATGTCACTTTGACAATTTTCCATTTTTATTATTAAACAACTCAATCCAATAAAATAACTTCAAAATATCCACCAATATAACAACAATTCTCTTCAAAATATAAAGTGACAAAAGAACTATAACAGTTAAAACAATTAGAAAAGTTAAGATAAAAAAAAAAAAGATTTTGGCAAGTACATTTTTTTCTTCCTGGTGTTTTTTCCCACAACTGCAAGGTCTACTTTTTTCCAGATCAACCAAGTGTTGAACCATTGATCGTGACAGGAATTGACCAACCAGTTTGCTGCCCAAACCTGAAGTTGTGGGTTGAGAGGGAGTGACTGGCCTAAAGCCAACCTTCATGCCGAAGGTGGCACTAGAACTCAGAGTCTTCTGGTTTCTAGCCTGGTGCCTACCGTACTACAAATAACACACCTATTCTTGCAAGACCTAGGGAACACCTCAGAAGCTTTCTGAAAGCTTTCTGAAGTATCATGAGAACAGGCCACGCATTTTGGACAATGGTGTGAGTGGCCTCGGGAAGAAGGCTTGACATAGCCAGCAGCTCTACCTCACACACAGTAGGGTCAGGCCAAGGGTGCCTCATCAGCAGGAGGAAAGTGACGAAGAGCCTGTGAAGCACAGGGAAGCTGAAGTTTCCCAGGAAGTGGTGGTTTCCTCCATGCTGCTGGCCAAGGCTGGGGCAGCTGAGGCTGTATCTTTGTACTCCAATGTGGCTCAGGGTTTTTTTTTACAGCCCCAGAGCTGCAGCACCCCAAGGGGCCTGAGACATAATATTTCTGCCTCCCTGCACTTGTGCCACACTGCAGTGCACACACCCCAAACTTGCAGACTATATTGGGCCCCCAGGGCCTTCCCTACCCACTGAAGCATCCCCCTGACTCCTTATCTGGAGCTCCTTCCATTTAATGAGCCAGACATCTGGAGCTACGACAACAACAAGGCGTGTTGGGATTATAGTTGTTAAGAGATGTTGTCACATGACTTCTCTCTTTACAACCACATTGCTTAGCAATGGAAATTTCTGTCCCAGTTGTGGTTGTAAGTTGAGAACTATCCGTACACAATAATTTTATTTTCCTGTAAGGCACAACTGAAACTGCTATGAACCAGACCAATTCCTATGTGATGCTTTACCTCTCTAGAGAAATATCATGAGAAGCCAAAAAAATGACTGAGCTGCCTAAACTGAAATACTTTTTACTAAAAACTTACTATCAATTGAACATTGTAATATTGCAATTAGTCTTCGTATTTAAGTCTCTTGGAATTTTTTTTCCCAAGGAAGAAGAATAATTCATCTACCCTGGGTCATGCTTGGCTTTGTATCAGCCTCAACAGTTTTATTAAAATTTGAATGAAGACTAAAATCAATTCCTATTCATTCCTGCATTGGAAAGTCTGGTCAAAGAGAAGGAGCAGGAAACAGATCACTCCAAGCAATAGCAGCATGAAGTATATCCTGCATTTAAATGAAGTTATACAACCCACTTATCTCAAGTTACAAAATATCCCTTCACAATACTATTTTACAGGCTACCAAAATGAAATGCAACATTTTGTTAGATCCGAAAGGGCCCAGCAATCTTTCGCTGCCTGTTTTATCATTTAGGTTCTTGCATTTTTAAAGGAATAAACAGAAACTGAATGCAGAGATGATCCTTAGCATTACAGGCTATTGCAGTACAATATTCATCTGTGTTCATGAACAAAAGATAGGCAGCTGCAAGAAAGAGACTGCAGTTTGTCACTCAGTAATGCCACTCATTAATGCAAGCATTGCCTTGTATCTTACAATTTCATTATGAAGAAGTCGATTTCCAAAATTTATGTCCTAAATCGCTTTCTCCCTTTTGGCATCTTTCTAAGACATGATCACTAAAATCCTCGAGTGGCAGGCAGTTTTTCAGTTGGGAGAAGGGTATTTATATGGGCAATTTCCTCACTTGAATTTCTATCATATGCCTAACATACACTTCAAAGTGAGTTCACAATTAGTAAAAATGAATGGATATTTTAAAAAGAAAGGAATCCCACAGCCGCCAGAACTCTACAGAGAAAACCTAACATTTTCATAGAATTCTAAACATACAATTGCAAGAGGAAAAAAAAAAAAGGGGGGGCGGGGGAGAGAGAAAAACAAAGAGCCTCTTAATCAGGGGTGTCAAACTGGTGGCCCATGGGCTGGATGCCCAGGCCATGCCCACTCCAGCTCTGCGAAGGGGAAAAACATTGCAATATGTCACGTGATGCTGTGAGTTTGATACCCGTGCTCTAAATAAAATACATATCATGTTGATCATCACTTTTCCTTCCTTCTATACACAAAGCAAATGTATATTTATTTTGCCCTTGAAAGGCATAGCCAGCAATTTGGGTTTTGACAGCACTATAAAATTCCTTTTACTGGAAAAACAGGAAACAAATGAAGGAAATGTAGGAAAAAAAACTTGCCAAATTTTACTTCCTAATCTCTCTCCCGCTCCCTCCCTCTGTTGTGCATGCATGTGTGCATGTATAGAGGATAAGGGCAAAAACTTGGGCAAAACCTGGAAAAGATAATTCTCCAACATCAGAATTAATAGGTCTGCACTTCACTTAAATTTTTCTCTGTTTAAACTGCAGATTACTCACCTCTTACTGTTAGGAATGTAAGTCACCTAACAGTTATTTGGGTTAGAAATATATAAACTAGGATAGACATTTTAATACTATGTCTTTAACAAAATGCTAAAACTGTAATTGGGTGTGGTTCCGCAAATGGCCATAATATGGAGCCAGAAACCTGGGTTGTTTAGTCTCAGTGAATCTCTCTGTTCATTCTGTTGGAGAGTATTGTCATTCCTCCTAATGACTGTTACTGATCGTTGATGTAAGTCCATTACTGAACTGTTTTTGATACTGGACTTTGATATTTGGATTATCCCTGAATTGAACACTTGACTGTCTGACCTGTGAATGACTTGGACTGCTTATCTTGGACTCTGCTTAAACGTTTATTGGAAGTAAAAACTTACATTTACTGTACAGTGTATCTGTGTGCTGTTTGTGTGTTATTGTTCACCACTCTCATTACGTCTCCCTGTATGCGCTCATTCTCCTAACGGGGAATTACCTCAACACTTACCACCATCTATAAAATTTTGTACAGTGTCTCAATTCTATTGAGGGACCTGTACAACTGAAGATTTAGGTTTGTGCACATAACAAAAGCTGTTACTTTTTCCTCTCCCTGTGCTGCTTTCCTAACAAACCACTGATGTATCATAGAATACAGAGTATCTTGATGACTAAGATGCTTATAGAACTATTTTGACAGTACGAGGCTTTAAGAAAGCACCAGTCACAACTATTCTGGTGAACAAATTACAATACAAATGTCTTGAGGTGGAAACACAGTATCTGGGGGCATCACTGAACCCCTGAAACCTTATCGTTGAACAACTTTATCTTTGAACTTTATCACTGAACAAGAACATTCCAACTTGCTGCAATCCAACTCCTATATTTCCCCCTTGTCTAGAATACTACATGGCACAGAGAAACCTTCAGAATTGAACTGGACCAGGAACCTGCAGTCAGGAAGTCTGGTGTTTATCAGCGAACTGATGATGAAAGGAAAAAGGGAAAGGAGAAAAGTGGCAGGAATGGGGATGCTGGTAATAATTGGATGGCTGCGTGGTAGCAGAGAGACTACAATAAGAAGGGAAAATAGCCAGAATGAGGCAGGGTGTGAACAGGTAGAAAGAAGGTAAATCCTCAGTCTTATCTGAAATACATTACCTGAAGCTCCTATTGATGTTACCTGCCTCCTCTAAAGAAAAGGGAGAAAGTGTGTTTTAACCATTTAGGTCCACCCCCCCACCCCCAAATGGGGAAGAAAACAATATGAAGACGTCAGTTTGTTTCTTGTGATTCATGCTGGTTTATCCCAGATGTTATCCTATCAAAACAAGTTCTTCAAATTAATCTTTGCAGCTGTTGCGCCGTTTTAATGACAGCACAAATATTGCTCTGTCAATAAATTAGGAGGTAACATTTCACATAAGCAAATAAAACCCATTTTTATGGCTTGGAGTTTCATATCCTTTCAAATGAATGTTTTCTTGTGCCATAGGGCACCTTGATCCTTTTGTATGTAAATCACAACCAATGAGACCTATTTCTCCCAGTAAATTGGTTATAGGATATATGAAGGGATGCAATTTTTCTCTAGCTATAAAAGAAAAACCAAGCAGCTAAAAAAAAGGCATCAGGTAAACTGTATCTAGTTAGAATCTTCTATGAAAGATAGTCCTCAACTTACAGTCACAATTGAGACCAAAGTGATGAGGTCATTAATTGAGTTACCCCTGATTTTACCTCTTTTGCCATGGTCACTAAGCAAATCATCATGGTCGTTAAGCAAATTCAACCTCCTCCTGTGCAGTCTGCTTGTCAGAAGTCCCTTAGGAGGGAGACAAATTGTGATCATAAGACCTGAGGATGCTGCAACTGCCAAGTGCCTAAATTTGGATCCTGTGACTACAACAATGCTAAATGCAAGAACCAGTCATAAATTGCCTTTTTCAATGTCGTCATAACTTTGATTGATTGTAAATTGAGGATTACCTACTCTTATCCCATGCCTCCTTACAATGACCTCAGGGGAATATTGACAGGACTTAATAGATTCTCTCAACATATTAATTGAAGCAAACTGCACAGCTCAACAAGAATTGGCAAGCAGGTTTCTCATTCCTAAGTTCAACCATTAACCAGCCACCATAAGACAAGCATTAAAGAACAGCTCAAATATTTTTACCAACTAACTTCTCCCACGTATCTCACTTCTCCGTGCTGAATTGTCTATTTTGTAAATCCCAGATTTGAAAACAGCAAGAGAGGACATTTGAGGGGGCGGGGCGGGGGATGTACAGCATCTACTCCGTGCAGGATGAGTTTTTGCCATTTGAGCAGCCTCCCATAAATATCATATGTCAGAAAGTGCTGAGGAGTAATACTTTCCATTAAAACTCATTCCATCATTTAGATATGGCCCAACAACCCTAAATGCTACAGAACGTCTTTGATTTATAGAGAATTAATGGACGCTTCCAAACACTATGCCTACAATTATTGTTTGTACATCATTAAGTTATTGTTTATTGTTGTGGTTGAATTATAAGTGGTTAAATAACTGTTAAAGTAATAGAAGTTTTCTGCAAAACATTTGAGAACATAAGGAGCTGACTTGTGAAACGAACAAGATTTGCTTCGGAGAATGATTCGTGCCATGGAGGCCACATGATTCAACTCATTGAAGTGAAAAGGCCACCCAATTTCCCCTGGCAAAGCAAATCATGTGGCTTCATCTTGTCTTAGGAATTGTCCTTGTTTCAGGAAAAGGGTCTATTCAGACTAATCCACTCCCTTGGTGCTGGCAAAAAATACTACAAAAATGGGCCACGCCTTCCCGGTTAAATTCTACAGTCAGGTGCCAACTGAGGACATCAAAATTCCAGTTTTGGAAAATATCAAATCGACATGTTTTTCTTTTAAATGTCATGAGTTGATCAATAAGGGAAATTTCATTATCTCCAAATCAGAGGTGGTATTCAACTGGTTCACACTGGCTCAGGCGAACCGGTAGTGGTGATTTGGTGTGGGTTGCTGAATCGGTGGCAACCCCTGGCTGGCCACGCCCCCAACCCAGTTGCCCGGTCATTCACTTGCCCCAGTCGCTCTCCTAGCTTTCCCTACCACGTGGTGGATATCCCGCAGCTGCTGCACATGCACACTGTGAGTGCAGCCACTACATATGCAGTGCGCATATGCAGCAGTTCTGGGACATCCACCCACCTGCCTATCCGCCCGGAGCACGGAAGGAAGGGAACAGCTGTCTGTTCGGTTACGCTGAAAAAAGGGTGGCTGGGAGCAAAAAACCCACCTCTTTTGCAGCGCCAGAAGCCTCTCCCAACCGGCTGACTACTCTCTTCCTCCTCAGCCATATAGAACAAGCAAGGAAAGAAGGAAGGGAGAAGCAGTCTGTCCGGTTGCTCTGAAAAAGGGGTGGCTGGGAGCAAAAAAAAGCTGTTTCCAACCACCTCTTTCGGAGTGCTGCACCAGCAAGTCAATGGGGTAGACCTGCGTGGCAGGTGGCTAGGATGCAGCAGCAGTGGCGGGTTGGAGCAGTGCAGAAAGCATCTTGAAGAAGCCTAAAGCCACTGCGTGTTTTTTTCAGTGTGGAAGGAAGGAAGGTAAGGTTTCAGGCAGTCAAGAAAGCTGCCTGGCTCAGAGCTGCTGAGGTGGGGGCGAGGCTGCAGCACACGCCTCACTTGAATTTCCCAGCCCCAAAAGCGGGAGGAGAGGAAGGCTTTTTCATGCAATGCAGGATAGGAGACTGGCTGGGATGAACCCTTGTAATAAGAGATTCTGCCGGGCACTTGGAAGCCTGTGTGTGTTTCAGATGGGTCTCCTTTCCTAGAGGGAAAGGAGTGAGGAAGAGAGGAAGAGAGAGGGAAAGAGAGAGACAGAGAGAAAGACAGAGGGAGGGAGGGAGGGAGGGAAAGAGAGAAAGAGGGAGAGAGAAAGAGAGAGGAGAGAGAAGAGAGAAGAAAGAAAAGAAAGAAAGAAAGAAAGAAAGAAAGAAAGAAAGAAAGAAAGAAAGAAAGAAAGAAAGAAAGAAAGAAAGAAAGAAAGAAAGAAAGAAAGAAAGAAAGAAAGGAGAGAGAGAGAGAGAAGAAAGAAAGAAAGAAAGAAAGAAAGAAAGAAAGAAAGAAAGAAAGAAAGAAAGAAAGAAAGAAAGAAAGAAGGGATAGACAAAGAAAAATGGGATGGAAGGGAGAGAAAGAAAGAAAGAAAGAGGGAGGAAGGGAGGGAGGAGAAAATGAAAGCTATATGGATGAGTGGATGGATAGACACATGGAAGGAGGGAGGGAGGGAGGGAGAGAGAAAAAAAAGGAGAGGAAGGAAGGATACAAACCCTGGCTTCAGAAGACTCTTTGAAACAGCACAGCAATCTGGGGCTGGAAGGGATCTCAGGGGTAATCTTCTAGTCAAACTTGGCAAGTTGAAGACTTGTGGACTTCAACTCCCAGAATTCCTGAGCTAATATGACCAGAGGAAGAATTCTGGGAGTTGAAGTCCACAAGTCTTAAAGCTGTCAAGTTTGAAGACCCTTGTTCTAGTCCAACCCCCTGCTCAGGCAGGAAAACTCTGAGGATGCCAAAATCTGACTAGAGGTCCTGGGAAAGGCATCAGAATAACAGAATAACACTTAAAAGGGACCTCGGGGCGAACCCTATACCATTTCAGAGAAATGGCTGTCCAGTCTTTTGTTAAAAACTTCCAGTGTTGGAGCACCCAGAACTTCTGGAGACAGGCAGTTCCACTGGTTAATTGTTCTTTCAGGAAGTTTCTCCTTACTTTTAGGTTGCTTCTCTCTGTTCAGTTTCCATCCTTCTGGTGCTTTGGAAAATATATTGCGCCCCCCCATCTTTCTGGTGGCTCCCTAAAAGCCTGTTGCCTATCGCCCTCTTGGGCAAAGCATGTGAGCCATTTCCTCCTTTCAGTGGTCCATGAAAGTACATCTATAGTACATAGATAATAAAGTCAAAAAAAGGTGAACAACATTTTTACAGAATTATAGATATGTTGAGGCTGGGTGTGGACAAGGAATGGCTGGGAGGGGAAGGGCCAGGCAAGGCACCCCTTGACGTGAGTGACATTGAATTGGCCACACCCACCCAGTCACTTGGCCACCAAGCCACGCCCATCCAGTCACGTGACCCTAAGCCATGCCCACCAAATAAGCCACACCCACAGAACCAGTAGTAAAAAAATTTGAATTCCACCACTGCTTTAAATATGTATGCAGCTAAACAGAGCATGGAAGAAGAAATGCTTTTTTCTCAAGCCTTGAAGACCATTAAAATTGATGGTATTGCTGAAAACGTGCTTAAATTCTTTGAAATAAATAAGAATTCAAATGAATTGGCTGGAATTTATATTGATGTTCTTCCAACAATAATAGCTAGATTTGGGACATGATGAGAGGTTTCAATTAAAAGCTTCAAATTTAACTACAAAAGTTAAACATTTAATTTAGTAGACAATTACAGGCCAGAAAAAAATCTTGTTTCCAACAATGTAAGGAAGCCTCTCAGCAGGATTTAGGAATTAACAGTCAAATCACACAATACAAAATTGTACACAACTTCTTTTTCTCTTAATATTCAATGTTCTTTCCTTCTGCTGCCCAATGTTGTGACTAACTATTTGCTATCATACAGTTTCCCATCTTCAATTGGAAAGAAACTAATACATTTATGCTGTTCATCAGCAAGGATTGACAGAGTTTGCTTATTACAAATTGCTGCAATGTGTAAAACGAATCATTTGCAAATCTACAAGAACCATTTTTCTTGTTTATGTTAGATTGATTGTGATATATGGTCTATATGGTACTAATCGGTTACTAGCTAGTTATAATAACCAATTTATTGGTTGAGAACAGATGGTATAATTTAATCCTTCTGGATGATTGCAATCATGGATCTGTTGGGTGTTTAATTGTAGACTTACATTACTTTAAATTCTGAAGGTGGTGGCTGATACCAATTCACTGACTTATTCCGTTGTACTTTAATTCTGATAAGAATGAATATTTCTATGCCCATTTATATTGCCTTTTATTATGAACCCCGGGGTGTTGGAATACAAATGGATGAAAAACCTCTGGAGGCACAAGTTATCCAGCTTGGTAAAATTGGGGGAACAATTACAGTGGTAAGATAATTTATATCTTTCCTAACATACAATCACTACTTACTACAAAAGATGCCAGATAGATCATTTTTGGAAAAGGTACATAGAACAGAGCCTTCAATTATCACCAAACAGATGTATGTTCAGATTTATACCAAGGAAGCTTTCCTCTTGCTGTCAGCCAAAATACTTTGTTGATCGTACGCAGAATAATATCTAACTGGCAGCATAATTGGAAAACATCAGACTGCACACCCCTAAACATGAAATGGGCAAATTATTGCACAACAGAAATGGACACTGCTGTCACTATAATCCAGCACAAACCTGATGATTGTACTCTGCAGGTCACAGTGTGCAAACTGGAAGCTGCTTCAGGAATTCATGCTGCTTTCCTTCATACAGCCTCACACAAATTTCTGTTTGATTCTTATCAGTCTAAGGCACAGCTAAGCATGATGCTTGTATCACTGTTTCCCACAACAAATGCTAACTGAGCTTGAAATAAGAGAGAAAGCTTCATTTATGATAGGAACATTTGTTTGTATGCTATACTTGTACTTTGCAAAATTACTGCATCTATTTATTGGATTTTTTAAAAAATTACTTTGCTGATTTTGTAACCCACCCCCAACCCATGACTAGCATACAATAGAGAAAAATCACAGAGAAAACCAAAACAAACGTTATAATTAATAATAGCTCATTCCGTCAGCTAATATGGCTGCCATTATATTTAATTTTGATTGAAAGTGTGGTGGAATAAGGTATTCTTAGAGTCCCAAATGTGCCAGGAGTGATGGGGCTGCAGAAACCACTAGGCCCAAGTATGGGCCACAACGAAAAGCATTTGTTACTTAATGCATGTCCCTCTAATCACACATGGAACGAGGACTTCCTGCAGGATTTCTCATGATACTCTTACTGGATAGGGCAGATTCAAGCTTGGCAAGGTGGTGCCCAATGCCATGAAGATCGCTGTAGAGAGTAACCAGCTCTTTGCCTTGATCCCTGATTCCTCCCAGTAGATAGTAGAATGACTTCAGTTTTTCCACCAAATTAGTATGATATTCAAAATATAATTACCACCTAAGTTTTCACAAATATATTGCATTAATAGAGAAATTTGAGGAAAAGTTTTCTCATCTATGTCTTAAGCGTAGATTTGGATTTACATCTATCTTCACACGATTCATTTCTTTTCTTTTTGCAGGTTTTGAAATCTGGGCCTTGTCATCTTGCATTTTTGAGTCAGCAGTCATGTAGATTATTTCACAGCCTTGAAAGTTTCTGCACTGGGTCTAGGACAACTCACCACAGTCAACTTGCCATGGCTAACCCTGCACAGGAAAGAGTTAAACTAATATTGAAAAAATGGAATAGAATAATTAAAGAAAGGATGCTAAAGGAGGGACAAAATGAAAAGTGTGAATGACAAAACTTAAATTTTTTTTATTTATTTTAAATAATAAAATTGAATTGTTCAGTTGTCCCACAGCAAGTTGGCCATGGCACGTTGTCCCACAGCAAGTTGGCCATGACGAGATGTCCATTCCTATTTAACAGATAATCAGAGTTGTAAGGGACCCTGTAGGTCATCTAGTCCAACCCCCCCCACGTCCATCGACACCTCTACCTTGCTAACGTTTACTCTTACACCTCCATTGGTGGTAGGTTCTTAGTATGACAGTTGAGATGCAATGAAATCTGTTGCATGAGTATTAAAACAGCTTTTGATATTGAAAAGAATTTATTTTACAATCATTTTTAAAATTAATTATATTCATTTCATTTACTTTACTTTTTCATTTCCTGCATAGATAATCAGTGCAGCTTGTTCCTTTTACAATTATTGTAATGTGGATGCTATGCTCTGTCTTTTTTTCTCTGCTTCTTTTTCTTTTGCATTAGTCATTTTTCATGGCTTGGGGTTCCAAAATGATAGTTTCAAAGTGAACACCTCATTTTCATTTAGGACAAGTACACTTTTAATCCCCAAACAAATTTTCAATAATAAAACTGTAATCAGAAGTGTAGTGAATAAGGTTCCCCAAAGTATGCTTCAGCATCTCTTGCTACTTCCAAGACACGGATGAGAAACACAATTTTACAGTGTTTATATGCTCTAGAAAAATTCTTGCTGATTATTTCTGTAAAACATCTTCTGCTCAGGTTTCCCTGATGATGAGAAACAAAGTTTGACTACTGATTATGGTTATCAAAAAGATTAACCTAAAATGCAGTAGTTTGGGTGGTGGCAGCCGATTACCTTGTATCCTCTGGGGAGGTCTAGGAAATGTGCTTTATCTGTCATGGCACTTACCTTCTGAACAGGTTCTCCTTGGAAAGACAGGATCTGCCTATTGGCCCTTCGTAATGCGGTACAGACATGTTTTTTCCCAGACACCGGAACCAGGATATTATTGGAGCTTTAGTATGGTTAGTGTGAGATCTAAGGCTGTGAATTGTTTATTGGGGCCACAACTTTGCCTTTTTGTTTTTCTTTTTTTAAGTTGATTTTTGAAAACTGTTATGTCTTTATCTCTGTTTACCACCCAGGTTCCTTTCACAGATGGGAAACTATATTAGGCTGGGAGGGGAGGGGAGGGATGAGTAGAGGCTGGTGAGGCGTCCCTCGATGTGAGTGACATTGAGTTGGCCATCCTTACACAGTCACATAACCACCTAGCCACGCCCACCCACCCGGTCATTAGGCAGATCATATTAATGGTCCGCGGGATTTAAAATAATGAATTTAGTGGTCCCTGAGGTCCAAAGGTTCGGTGACCCCTGCTCTAGCCCACATTTTGCAATCAGAGACTTAAAAGGTTTACTCTGAAATGGACTCATCAAGTGGGATTCAAAGTTAATTACATTTGAAACTCACACATGGAAATCAATGAGATTTGCTTGCAATGGTAACTTGAGTCTATTTGCTTTTTATGGTTCTGCTCTAAATGTCTCTAAATCTGGATCCAATGTATTAGTGAAATACAAATAATAATGACAAGTGTAAAACAGAATTGCTAGAGGGGAATATAAACTTAAGAAAATCCCAATCCTGAAATAGACTGTTCCATTAATTTATCACATTTATAACCATCCCAAGCTAAAAGTCTCTATGCAATATACAAGAAAAACAAGATTATAAAATTAACATACTACAACTCTCAAATCAACACTAACGCTCAGTGCCATCAATCAGCCCTTCAACTGGGCCAAAAACATGCTAAAACAACATAGTTGTTACTTGTTGCAGAATGGCAACAGGGCAGAAGCTGTGCTATGTCAAGGAGGGAATATTCAGAATGGCAGCTCCACTACAGACAAGGTCTGATGCCTAATACATCTCCCATGGACTTTTTGCAGAAAACATTTTCATTAGCCTTCTCTTTGACTGTGCTTGACAGAAAGGGCGTTGGTACTTACCTGATACGCCCGTTCTCTGTGAGCTGTGAAGTGCATCCAGAAGTGGGAGGTGCTTCAGTCTCTTCTGGAAAGGCTGGGCTTAAAACTCCGGGATGCTCCTCCTCCTCCACGGGATACCTCCTCAGCGTCCCCCAGTTTTGCAAAGACTGAGTGCCAAAGTCTGGGACTCATCACCTAATCTAGATCCCTGACCGGAATGGAACCCCACCAGACGGAAAGAAATGGGTGGGGCTGGATGCTCTTCACAGCTCACAGAGAACGGGCGTATCAGGTAAGTACCAACACCCTTTCTCCCATGAGCTGTTCAGAGCATCCAGAAGTGGGACATACCAAAGCTTGGCCTGTCTTTAGAGAGGGACTCCGTCTGGATCGAAATCCACTCCTAAACTCTGTGGACCCTCTGTAGGACTCTTCTGCCAAATGAAGCGTCCGCTGAGGCATAGACATCAATTTTATAATTTCTGACAAAGGGAGATGGTGAAGCCCAAGTTGCTGCTCTGCAAATTTTGTCTATGGAAGCCCGTGTGGCCCATGCTGCTGATGTTGCTGCACTCCTTGTTGAGTGGGCTGCAATGCCCTTAGGAACTGAGATGGACTGGCATTCGTAACTTTTAGCTATGGTGGCTCTCAACCATCTATCAATGGTCATCGCCAACACCTTTTGCCCTAAAGTGGATGGGTTGAAGGATAGGAATAGAGCCTCAGATTTTCGAAATGCTGCCGTGCGGTCTAGATAGATGCTTAAGGCCCTTCGAACGTCAAGTCAATGCCATTGATGCTCCAGTCTATGAGATGGTTTCGGACAAAAATTTGGAAGCACCAACTCCTGCGCTCTGTGGAAGGCTGAATTTACTTTAGGAGTGAATGATGGATCCAATTGGAGAATCACTCTGTCCGCATGAAACACGCACAAGTCCTTTCTCATTGCTGATGTGTTTGCAATTAGGAAGACCACCTTATATGTCAGGAATTTAAGACTATCAGTTCTTAAAGGCTCGAACGGGCCAGTTGTAAGTGCGGTTAACACCTTGTTGAGGTCCCAGGTGGAATAGCGGTGAATTACAGGAGGTCATAAGTTTGCAGCACCCTTAAGAAAGCTGCGGACATGTGGATGGTGCGCTATGGACCGGAGGTCACCCCAGGCTATCACCAAGGCTAAAGCCATCACCTGTCTGCGTAAAGTATTTGGAGATAGGCCCTTGGTCAACCCCTCCTGTAAAAGGCCAATAATTGTCGTACTGATGGGGCAGTTGGGTCGATCTTAGACCCTTGGCATCAGCGACAGAAGGCAGACCACGTGGCCTCGTATATACGATTTGTTGAGGACTATCTGGATGCTTGAATGATGGCAATAGCATCCTCTGAAATCTGTTGGGCCCATAAACGGCTCCGCTTAACCTCCATATGGTTAGACTGAGCCATTGTCAGTATTGGCCCTTGGGAGAGGAAAACCTCTGACGGTGGAATTTTCCAAGGTTGTTCTCTCGACAGGTCCTGTAAGTCTGCGAACCATATTCGCCTGGACCCATAAGGGGCGGCCAATATCAATTCTACTCGTTCCTCCAATAACTTCTGGATCAACCTGGGTATTACCGGGAGTGGAGGAAACGCATATAGAAATCTATAGGTTTACCATTTTTGTTAACTTTGACACTACATCCTCTTGAATAGCTACACTAGCAGAGCCCAATACTGAATTTATATATTTCAGTTTTTTAAACTGAGGAATAAATTTCAGAAAAAGAATTCAGTATTGCTCTGTGAAAGTGCCTACCAATTCCATTCTTAATCTAACTTCTTAGATGATTTTGTACTATTATCTTTTTTTTTTTGTACTATATATATCTGCATAAGGCTGTAAAAAGCTTCAGTACATTTTTAAGCTGCATTCTAAAAAGGTTAGGCGATCAAACATGGCTTCCCCTGGCTTCTCTCTCTCTGCTATAGAGAGAACATTCCATTAGGGACTGTTGGTCCAGGTAAGTAGTCTTGGCTAGGAAAGATTTTTGTGCCACTACTGGCACAAAATAACAAACTCCTTTGGTTTGTTAATAGTATTTCCATTTTAAGTGTTTCTTTTTCAGTTAATGAATTGTAATTATGAAAATATCAGCCATTCTTTTATATACACAGTGCAACATCTTTTTTATAGATTATCATTTTCAAATCTACTTTGAGCTCCCCATAGTTCCTTGTAGCTCCCATCCCAATCACGTGACCACCAAGCCACACCCACAAATTAGGCCACGCCCACAGAACTGGTTGTTAAGAAATTTGAATCCCACCCCAGACTAAAACTAGTTGACATTCTCTGAACTGAACACAACTATTTTCTTATTTCCTGACAGCTGAATTTGCTCAGGACTTCTAAATGAGAGACTTAACAAAGTGTCTTGGATTGTCTACACTGTATATAGCATCTTTGTGATTACTTATATGCTTACTGAGACACTAATAAAGCTTAGAGAAACAAGCCATGTTGGATTATTTACAGTAGAGGTTATTCTTTTTGAGTAGTCATGAACTTATTTTTCCTCCAGAACAGATGTGAAGCTACCTGGCCCATAGTTCGTTTATCACTTTAATCTCTCTTTTAAAAACTAGGATGGGATTGTCTGTTTTCCAATTCTGTGTTAAAGTTTCATATTTTTTGTGGAAAAAAATCAGCAATTTCAAAGTACTTTAACAACTTTTGAGTGTCACCATCCAGACCTGGGGATTTATATTTAGTTTTTCAATGTGACTTATATCCTTGCTCATTGCTTCTATTTACGTATGTTCTCTGATCTTCTGTCTGAAAAAAGCACTTAGTAACACAGCCATCTGCCCTAGGATCTCAGCAATGAAAACAGAACCAAAAATGTATTCAATTATTTCACTATAATATCCCCATTGTCAAATGTCGCAGTGGTTTCCCTGGTCAGTGAGTAGATGTGAAGAATATTCTGATTTTTGTCTTAATGTTCCTTGCTGTGTACTTCTCAAAGTCATTCTTTCTTTCCATTTTTTTTCCTTTGCATCTTATCAGCTGCTTATATATCTGTAAGTGATAATCTAAAATCTACTGAATTACTGACAATCAGGAAGCCACTGTTCTTGTTTCATTTCTTTAAAATGTACATATTAAATTGATTTACTGATAAGAAGTATTTATAAAAAGTAATGGGAGTTGTGCTCATGGTCACTTCTAATAATATAACTCTGAAACTAAAATTATAGTTTACTGAACTTATTTGTAGTTTCTATTTACTGAAAACCTCCAACCCTTTTTGAGAATTTTATAGCACATTTTAAAAATACATGTTACTGTTGTAGTAGATATAGCAATTTGAGTACATCATAATTTATTTATTCTAAATCACAAAGAATTGCAGTTCTATGGAATTGGATATAGCTATGGCAATACAATGTGTAATTATATACTGTATAACACCACCATCATTATCCCCCCAAACCCTAAACCATTAATGTTACCATTAAAATATGTTTTGTGCTGTACATTAAGTTATGTCCTATTTGAGCCCATTTAAGTTTTTAAATAATACTATTTAAATATTTTACAAAATGTTCTCTTCTTATCATCCCATCTGAATTAACTGGGTATTTTCCAACCAAATTGTTTGCTTTATACAAGAAGTATTTGGAAAGATCTAAAACTTTACAAAAGGTTATGTCGGGAAGGGAATTAAGGGGAAAAGTCAGAACTGCTGAACACCTTTGTCCCTGTTTTCCCTCAAAAGATAGAGAGAAGTCTTCATAACATGAATGAAGTTCATGACTTCCCAGTGTGGTAGGAATTCATCTTCTTACCTCAAATGAATGCAAATTCAAATACCTAGGCCAAACAAACTAGTGTGTTGAAAGATAACAGAAGTAATGTAATCTTAGAACCACTATCATCTTCAACTCCTAGAAAATTAGTGAGATGCTAGGGACTAGAGAAGAGCAAACTAGCAAAATTTTAGAAGGGGGAGAGAGAAGACCTGGCAAACTAAAACGACTTATTTTAATGTCTATTAATGGGCAAAATACTAATACAAATGGTCAAAATAATGCTTTTGGTTATCTGAAGCCAATATAGATTTGTCAAAAACAAGATATGTCAGACTAATCATATCTCCTTATATTATCAGGTGATTAGTGCAGTTCTAATCAGTTAAAAACCACCTGTTCAATGACCATTTGAAGTTCTGACAATGCTGAATAAGTGGTACTTATAACTGGTCCTCAAAGTTCTGGCCATTGCATCATCCTCATAGTCACATTACTGTGGTCCAGACGCTTGACAACTTATGATGTAGCATTCCACAAGACCCAAAGTCAAAAGTCAATGAGGAAGCCAGCAGGGAAGGTTTCAAGTCACTCCCATCGCTTTTTCTCCTAAGGTCTCCTGTTACAGAGTATGAGAGCCCAGGGATTGTATTCTGCAGATTTTGCTGTGCTGCAGCACACATACACTTACGCAGTATATAGCATTCCCTCCCCAGCTGACATCCATTCACTGCAATC
Organism: Pseudonaja textilis; assembly: GCF_049901715.1. Classification (NCBI taxonomy): domain Eukaryota; kingdom Metazoa; phylum Chordata; class Lepidosauria; order Squamata; family Elapidae; genus Pseudonaja; species Pseudonaja textilis. The sequence continues at coordinate 112,454,985 of NC_141991.1, read as the reverse complement.
CCTGCCACTTTTTCCCCTGTAATTGCAGCCTGTTTGTGAACTACCCAAGACTTCCCGCCAATTTCCCCATTGATTTTATTGGAAGCTAGCAGGAAGTTGCAAGTTACAGTCACATGACATCTTCACTTAATGACTCACAATTTTCACTTGTGATGACAATGGGGCTTGTCAGGATCGCCATAACTAAGTGATGCAGTCACATGATGTTGCGCTTTATGATCACATCTTAGTGACAGAAATTCCAGCCCCAGTTACCGATGTTAAGTGAGGGCTACTTGCAGATCAAGGAATATTGTGGATTTTATGTATCTTGATCTCAGCAAAGCTTTTAAAAAGTTTAGCATGATACTCTTGTAGCAAAAGCTAAATTGAATACACTTAGTTTAGATCAGTGGTAGTCAACCTGGTCCCTGCTGCCCACTAGTGGGCGTTCCAGCTTTCATGGTGGGCGGTAGGGGTTTTGTCCCCTACTTTATAAATCACCATCACTGTGGGTCCGGTGGGCGGTTAGAGAAAATTTTACTACTAACAGAGATACAAAAGTGGGCGGTAGGTATAAAAAGGTTGACTACCCCTGGTTTAGATGGTACTACAATCTGATGGATTTACAGCATGGCATAGGGGTCCATAACCTTGAGGGACTGCCTAAATCCCATAATCTCTGGCTGATCCAATCTGCAATGGGACAATTCGCCCCGGTTGTCTTACCATGGCTGACTTACCATCAGCTCGACATGGGACAATTCAATGCTGGATAACTCAAGAGAAAGACAAGTGAATTGCAGCGGGTCTTGTCTTGCTTTAGGTTTGAACCTTCTTAAGGTTGGGGTGAGCTAGAGTATGGAGTCCCAGCAACTCACTTTTGAGTTGTGAAGTCGCCACTGTAATTTGTCCCATGGTGACTGAAATAGGGCGAGTGGGCTGGGGTAAGATGGCTGGGGTGAGTCGGCTGGGGCAAGTCAGCTAAGTGAGTCAGCAAGGGCGAGTTTTCCTAGACCCCTGGCAGGATTGATTTGTTCTGGGTTCCTTCAGTCAGTTCCTTCCTGGAATGAGATTAGTCCTGAAATTCAAACAGTCCCTACTGGTGTTTTGAAGGCCTCTAAAGACCTGGCTTTTCACCCATGTCTTTAGCAAAACATGATTAAAGCCCCCTTTTCTCCTTTTAGTTTTCTCCCACCTGGGTTAGTTATCATTGCCATCTCTGGTCTTTTTTATTTGAAGTTGTTTTCTTGTGTTAAGTGTTTTTTTTTAATATTTTGTAGATTTCCCAGGATCACTGGGAAGTTTCAAATAGGGTACTCCAGGTCAGCGTTATCAGTTTATTGCTATACAATATCTTTACTGGTCTAGAACATGGAACACAAGAGATATCTATCAGTTTTGCAGATATCCAAGGTAGGGGGATTGGTTAACAAATTAAAGGACAGTTCACAATTCAGAACAACCTCAATAAATTTGAACATTGAGCAAAATACCACAAGATGATGCTCATCTGTGATAAATAAAATCTTGCACTGGATAGAAAAAAATAAACTGCATACATTTAGGTTTGGAACAACCTGTCTTGGCAGCAGTGAATGCAAAAAAGGAAGCAGAAGAACTAGATTACTGGATATGAGCAGGCAACGTGATATGACTGCTAAAAAGAGGTGCTGGTTGTCACATTAAAAGACCCTCAAGGCATGGGGCCAGGTTACTTGTGAGCCTATCTGTTTCTCTGTATTGGGGTAATTTCTGTAGTCATTACAGCAGTTTTAAAAGTAACTGGGCATGTCTATGACTCTGCTCATTAAATAATCCTTCCTTTCCTTTCTTCTCCTCTCCTTTCCCTTTTTCTTCTCAGAATGATAGCTAATCTCCAAATATGGAGTTGCCAGATATATGAAAAGATTTAGAGGGAGGAGGGGTAAGAAGAGTTTAGTATCTGTGGATTTTCAATTATATTGTTAGAAATATAATATGGTTCATAATTGTGCTCTGGAGCAACTAAGCTATTTTCTTACTCTTAAGGAAATATCTATGTTCAGTGATGAATAAAGTCCACATGGATACATCTATCGGCAACTGAGTTCTACAACTACTTATTTATTGATTCATTTAAATATTTGTGTGGCCACCCATCTTAAGCAACTCTGTCCAGTTCACAACAACCAAAACCAACTTAAAACTTTGCTTCCTTATATAATAATTTCTGACTAACTTCTCTTTTTAAAAAAACCTTTTAAATAGGAATTTCAACTGATTGTTCCTGGTTTGAAGCATAACTGCTTTCTTCAGTCATTTTAAAAGTTACATAAATCACAACATGTTGCATAATTTTAGCTCAAATTTCTTAAAATAGTTAGAAATGTTACAAATGGCTGAGCAACTTGCACTGTATTACATGTCATATTTTTAAAATGTCAAAAAAAACCCACCAAACTCCAAAACAAAACAAGGTTCTCTGATAAACAAAGATTCCTATACGAATCTCTCTCTGGTAAATATCTGTAATGCATATCATGACAATTTTGAGAACATACAATTGAGTATTAAATTCAATACACATTAATGGATATATGACGTGGTTGTTATTTTCTACTATTATTACATTCTTTTAAAGTCATCTAGGTTTTCTGGGGGGTTTAGGGCCATTTAACACCTAGCCTGAAGAGGATATATACTGTAATATAATTGCCATATGCTAAATCTGCCATAACTATATTATGCAAGTTCTCCAAAGGTGGATAAAACACTGCCAGAATCTTGTATTGATGATTTTTTGTTTCTTGGACATGTGGAAGAAATTATTCGATAAGGTTGAGCCTACCATGAGTTGACTCACCTTTGCTCCTAATCATAGCCTAAAAAGAGGATATTGGTATTTCAATACCTGTTAAATCCTTTTTAAGAAAGATTTTGCTTCAGCTTACCATAAAAAAACAAGATGTGCTGCAACAGCTGAATCTAAAAAATACATAACTAATTATAATTAATTACCTCCTTGAAGGATCACCTTGAAAATAATGCTACAATTACTGGACGTCAGCACGGATCTAGCAATAACAAATCTTGCAGACCAATTTTAATTATGTTCTTAAAATTGTATACATTTCTTCATAAAGTCCTTTGACACCGGTGATTAAACACTATCTTTTATCGTCATTTCTACCATCTTTATTGTTTTTTGTTGTTAATCTTTGTAACAAACTGGAAACTGCGGGGACTTTAGCGGCATATAAATTTTACACTAATACATTAAAAATGTGGGGATGCTGTGGGCATAATGTACCTTGACTCAAAGAAATCTTTATAAAGTCCCCAATGAAACGCTAATTAGCATTCTAGAATAAGTATGAGCTGGATGGCATGACAATTAAATCTATGCATAGTTAGCCAAAACAGCATATTCAAAGAGTTTTCATCAATGGTACCTCAATAAACTGCAGAAAGGTATTCAGTGCAATGACACAAGAAGCAATCCTTGTTCCTCAATCTTTAATGTTTTGATTAATTCTTTAGCTAAAGATATGGAGGAACTATTTATTAAATGTGCAGAAGATACAAATATGGGTGGGATAACTAATACATTCATTTAAATCTATATTAGTGAACAAACCATATTTGGGAGGGTTTCATTTTGATTCCTTGACTAAACAGGAGTTTGAATTTGATACCCAAAAGGGCCCTTCTAGCTCTGTGTTTCCATAATAATCCTAAGCAAACCCAGGCTTTTATGGGGCGATGCTGGCTTTCTGAATCCAAGATTCACTGATGACAAGTCTTTGATTCTCTTTGGATTCTTAATAGCTTTGATGCAATTATATTCTTCAGAGCCATTGTCAGAATTCAATCTAGAAAAGTTAGGCAATGTTTCTATTATAAACCAATTAATAATGCTTGGAGATTTCTCCTTGACTGTGTTCCATTTTCACATCAATATCATGCAACCATATGAAATAATTGGACAGATCTTTTGTAAGACTCTAATGGGTTGCAGATACCAAGCAGTGCAATCTCTTCACTTCAGGGACAGATAATGATGTGAGCGACTGGTCAACCCCTAAATGTTGTAACAGCGTAAAATGTGTTAAACTAAGTAGACTTTTATGGTACATTTTAGAATTACATTACTTCAGAGAAGAAATATATAATTAATTGACACAATATAAATTTGTCTTTGATTTCTAGCAGTAAAGGCAAAATTAGTTTTCAATATCTCTCCCTACACCATGTCCCAATCTAAGGAAACAGAATCATATTATTGTTGCAATTATATTGTCCTGTACAACTATTCTATTGAACTATGACAGCCAATCTGGTATAGTGGTTAAGGCATTAGGTTAGAAACCAGGAGACTGTGAGTTCTAGTCTTGCCTTAAGCACAAAGCCAGCTGGGTGCCCCTGGGCATAATTCTCTATCTGTCCCAGGAACATGGCAATGGCATAACACTTCCAAAAAAACTTGCCAAGGAAGCAGCGACAGGGACTTGTCCAAGCGTTCACTGAGAATTGGACACAATTGAACAAAAGGCGGAAAAATTCCAACAAAATGCTATACCTTTTCAAACAATAAATTGAATATAACATTTATGTCACAATACCAATTGCAATTACTTATTCTTTTTCTCTAAACCTTCCTTCCAATTCAAGAAAATACAAATATTGGAAAAGTTTTTAAGTTACCATATACTTTTATTGCAATAACTGCTATATTTACTGCTATACTTTTATTGCAATAAAAAGAATAATATTGCAATGCCATGGTCACTAAAAGAGCACCCCGGGACCCCAGAGTTATTGTATTTATTTCTCTAAAGTTAGAAATAGATCTTGCAGGCAGAAATCCAACATCAGAAACCAACTCTTGTTTCCTTACTTTCAGTCATTAGATCTTTGTGATCCCTTGTCTAGGAGGCAGACTCAAAGACCACACAGGCAAGTATGAGATTAAAACCTTATATGCCTCTGATCCATCTATAATCTGTACTTGCTATGGAGATAGCATACATTTATTCCCTCTCCCTGATTTCAGGAAGAGGCAAATCCTCTCCTCTGTAATCCTTCATGTAACTGTTACATGCTATCACAGCTTTGTAACTGTCAACCACATATGGCAGAATATTAGATATATACTGTATATATGGTGTACCAAAATTGTTTTATTTCTCTACTGGCTGTGTTTTGTTTAATTAAATTGATAGAAAAATTATCTGGACAGACTCCAGGCTTGAAGATCTTAGAAGATACAGTACAGGTCTCTCTGATTTGCTGATCAAAAAATGTTATCCAAATTTGAAAGATTGGGTTCATGCATCAACGCTATGAAATAAATGGGTGAATGAGTGAGTACCTATGTACATCAAACCTCTACCAATTTGAACCAGCAAGGCTCTTTTTGGAAATCTTTACAAAAATGTCATGTCAGCATTTTATAGGAATATGTTGGCAAGAACTGAATAGTGGTTAGCAGGCCTTACTATGCTTAGCTCAGACAATCCTGCGTAATGTCAGAGTAACATTATAATGTAACACTGACTGATAAGTAATTTCCTATTGGCATTTTCTATACATTCTTTTCAAGAAATTATCCCAGCCACTTAGGAACGGTATCATAAACAAAGGATTCCATTGCTTTTGAGAACCATAAATCAACCTTATCTGAAACAGGAGGATGTAATTTATCTACCATTTACTAGTCAAAAAAGAAACCAATCAAGTCTTCAAAAAAAAAAAGAACAAAAGGTCCAGGGTGAAAAAACCCATCTCAGAAAAATAATAAGAAAAATAATGCTAATAAGCATGCAATTTAAACTTTATAGTGGGGCTGAATGGGAGTTATAACTGCCATGGGAACCATAAAGAGCAAACCACAACATTTTGAAGCATCCCAATTATCTATGATGTAATTATTAAACATATTTCAACTGGACCAAAATAACAGTAATGGTAACAATAACAATTGCCAAATTGCTGGGAATATATTAACATTTCATAACATGAATTAAAATATGTTTATTGTTTACAAAGCTAGCCTTCAGAGTTTGACTAACTGATCCACAGTAGTTACATTTTTAGATGCATTTTTAAATAATTCAAATGTTAGCTGTGAGCTGCTTGACAGCATTTTTTAAACAACATAGCTTGCTAGGAATGGAATAAACAGTTCATCCTAGACCTCTTAACACTAAGGGCATGCTTTCTGTTTTGTCAGACACTGAATGCCATGTTCTAGATGTTAATAGGACTTTATGCGTTCTTTATGCACAGTTGATGCCACAAACCAATCAGCACAAAACTACAAGATTCCCTACGAAAAAATTCAATCCAGGTTTTTCTGGAGTTCAACAGTATTAAAAGTAGTGAAAGGGAAAACAAGGTGATTGAAAGTATTCACACTAAAATCATATAAAACATTCTCCAATCAATATGATTAGATAAGCATCATATTTCAATTTCTTTTAAAATGTAATTAGAAAGCTTTCAAGATGCATTCCTAGCTAAACAAAGTTTTGTCCTCCATAAATAGGACTTCAATACCTACAGGCAAGAACACTCAAAAAGGGCACAACAGTTTAATTATGCGTATCTCTAGGAACCTTCTAGTCACTTGTAAAAAATTATTATGCAAGCTAAAATAATGCAGTTTCCATTAAGAACTGCAGTGCATTATATAGAATGTCAATAGATGACACTTCAGCACTGATCAAATTTAGAGAATTTGTATCAGAGCCATTTAGTCTACGGATATTTATAAACTTTTGATAAAGAAACCTTGAATACTTCTTTGATATCAATTAAACTTAATATGCAAAGCCACTTAGGAACAAGTAGTTATCAAAAGTATTGTCAAGAAACAGTGATAAATGTCCCACTTATACAAATTTGAACGACATCACAACCATTTAGTTATCTGAAAAGCAGCAGTTACTTTGATAAAGGATATATTTGTGAAATGATTTGAAACCAAGACATGAAGAGAGAGACAAGAAACGTAACACTCAGATGATGTCTCATGGGGGCTTCAATGTTTTTATGCACAGACTTGAATTCTTTAAAAAATGATACGATTTCTATATGAAGTGGCAACTGTGATGGTACAGGCCACAGAAAAAAGCATATTTCACAAGAGAAAGATATATAACTTGCACATTAAATAAGGAAACACATGTGTACATACAAGTTCCTATTAATTTTACAGAAGTTATTGTATTTATTTGAATTTATTCCAAAATTAAATTTATTCCAAAAGCAACTAGCTCTTTCTCTGACTCCTCTTTGCTGTATTCTTGAATAAAAATACTAAATTGAAAAGTAGAATTATTTTGTGCACCTAACCTAAGGAATGGCCTTATCCACATGCCAGATTTCTATGCATGCATGGCTTATAAGGAAATTAAGAAAACCTTTGGAAAATGAGTCTGTCTTCCCTCATTGGTACAAGCCATAATCTTGGATTCTCATGAGTTCAGGTAGAGGTTTATAATCATTAATCAAACAAGTAGAAGGAATTTTGGCAGCTTATCCTAGCAAGTAGGGTTGCAGGTGCAGGTTATTAGTTTGGGAAATGTGGCCACAGAGAAGCCTGAGGCTTATAAAAATAATAAACATAAATAAATGAGTACTTGTGGAAGGCAGACGCATGAAAAAGCAAGACGGAATGTGTGTCACTTACCTTTTAATGTTTTTAACACAAAAAATTGAAAGAAAAACAAACTATAACAATATCAATGAGGATAAAGCAAGATAGATAAAAAACGGAAATAGAGGGAGGGAATTTGGTATTTGTAATATTTGATTATGCTTTATTCTTGCAAAAAATAATCCCTAAGCAGCCCAGTTCTTATTTAACTCTGTTGTACTAGTGCAAGAATTGGCCAATAATGAAGGATACATTTACAAAAAGAGTGTTTCATTTTATGAAAAACAAAAGGATTTTATTCCTGAGAGGCAAAACACAGGATCATGAAGGAACATAAAGAAAAGTTAACTCTTCGGTATTAGGTGGGAAATAAAAGGGACAAAAGATTATTCCTTCTAATGGTGTCATCTTCCTGCATCATGTTCACTTGGCAGAGATAAAAATATAATAATAACATCAGCACAGTTAATCTAACCTTATTAAGTGCTCACAGAAGGCAAACTATCAATATCCAAATCAGGACTGTAATATTTTTGGTTTATCTAAGGGTTCTGAGAATGTTACTTAATTCAATACAAAATAAAACTTCCTGAAAAAGAAATTAAGGTTACCAACAGGAAAGAAAAGCACCCCTTTACGTTGAAGAAACATGAACTGGAAAAGAAGAAATCCCAGAAGAGATACAAAAGGCATTTGCACAAAAAAAACAAAATTATTGTCAAAACATTTGAAAGGTGAAATGTGCTTTATAGGTAAAGCATTACTAACGACTGAGTTACAACAAATCTAATAAATGTATTCTTTCCAAATGACAAATGCCAATTTGAGCAACTCTTTCATGCAATTAAATGTCTGACTGATGCTTCCTTTCATTAATTGCCTTTAAATGAAACAACTTGGTGATAGGGGACTGTAGATGCAGAAGGAATTAGTAAAATACATCAAGATCATCAGCTTTGTAGAAAGGTTTGTCTACATCATAGCCTGAAATGAAAAGAGAAGGAAATGCCAATGGCACTTTATACATCTTCCTTGATGTATTTTATCACAAACGACTCCAAATCGTATTATATATTAAGTCCCCAAGGAAACCAGGATCTATATAATTTAAACAAACAAGATGTTCAGTGGAGTTGGGCAGCCAATAAATTGAAATAAAAATAAATAAGTAGTCATTTTGTTCTGTTGAGACAGACAAAGGTAGCAGTTTGATCATTTTCAACTCTTTAATTCTTTAAATATTTTCTGCTTCTCTGTCCACATCTACAAATACCGCAAAATGTGGATCCTGTACAAACAATTGGAAAATTGTTGGGAATATCATTCCTATGCATAATGATATAATGTCTACCCTATCCCAAAATTTAATTAAAATCAAATGTGTTCCTCAATTATGTGAGGAAGTTTTGAAAATATTGGGTAGAAGCTTACAGAACTGGTTAATTAAATCAATAGAAAAATTATCTGGAGAGGCCTGAAGATTTTAAAAGATACAGTACAGGTCACTCTGACTTGCTGATCAAAAAAAAAATTCAAAATTTTAAAGATTGGGTTGGTATATCAATGCTATGAAACAAAAGGATGCACGAATGAGTGAATATGTACATCTAATGTCTACATCAAATTTATACATATGTACATCAAATGTGGGGCAGCAAGGCTCTTTTTTTGGGGGGGGGGTCTTTCCAGAAGTGTCATCTCAATATTTTATTGGAATACATTAATAAGGGGGAGAAGATGGGGGCAGAGAGGCCCTATTTCTTACCATGCTTAGAAAATCCTGCATAATGTCAGAGCAACAGTATGATATTAAGCACATAAGCAATTTCCTATATTGGTATTTTCTATACATTCTTTTCAAGAAATTATCCCAGCCACTCAGGAATAGTATTACAAATACTACTGGATTCTGAATATATCAGAGGTGGTATTCAGCAGTTCTGGAGAATCGGTAGCAGAAATTTTGAGTAGTTCGGACAACCAGACCTCTGACTGGAGATTTTACAGTCTCTTTCCCCTGCCACGCCCACCTAGCCACGCCCACAGAACCGGTAGTAAAAAAATTTGAATCCTACCACTGGAGTATATGTGGCAATAGTAATGGTAAATTTCTCACATGTGCTTTTAAAATGACTATTGTATACTCAATGGTAATCGAGTTTAATAATTCCAATTGTTAACAACTCAAATAGTCACTGTAACTAGGAAGATGTTACCCTTTTTCTGGGTGACCACTTTTAAGAAACTTTCAAGAATGCTGTAAAATGCTTATTGATAACTATAGCTATTTAAGGTCTAGGATTTTAGTCTATACATATTTTTAAAACGAAGTTGGTGTATTTAGTTATTAAGTAACACATTTGAAACTATTTTGTCCTTGCCCTAGCAAATAATTAGGGATTGGTCCAAGATAGTTGTCATTGGAATGTATTCACATAACTTGCAGTCATAGGGAATTTGAAACTAAATGGAGGAGCAATTGTGCTGGATTTAGCTAGTCTGATGGGAGATTAAGCATTTTACAGGTTGCCTATGCTGTCCATTTAGCACACTAAGGTAATGGGAGTGAACTACAGCTACATCAGACATCATACAGATAGTCCTGTCTGAAGTTAGGACCGTAATGGGGCCTGCCCATAAAGTCAAGAACTTGTGATGGTTGTAAATCAGGTCATCCATATGATCAACCCAATTTTATGACCTGTTTTGTGGTGGTCATTAAGCAATTCCATAATTCTCTATGTTGTTCATCTGGGACCCTTCTCCAATTTTGCATCATCAGAACCTATATAATCTAAATATGTGAGATCAGCAGCCCTTGACATCTATAAACATATCTTTAATGCTATCTAATGGGACTAGGAACAGACTTGATAAAAGTGGAGACTAGAATGTGGCTGACCATACTCAACTCTTGGCTCTTTTGCCCTTGGCTTTGCCCCATTATTTATGAGTGATGATTTTCAATACGCCCGCAATGACAGTTAAAACCTCATGTTTGGCCTCTCTCCTGATGTTCTATTCAGCATGGGATATAGTCAGGCAAAGCACTTATTAACCAGACACAGAGCACCAACTGAATCTACCTAGCAGCCCAAGCTTCATTGCTAGGGAATCCAATAGGTATTCTCCCTCCCTTATGGCATACTTAAACTTGAAGTACCTAAGTACAGAAGGGCCTTTATTCTGGCACAATGTCATGCCCTCTACTCAGTTGTCTTCAAGTGAAATACAGGCAGTCCTCAACTTATGGCCACCATTGAGCTCAAAATATGTGTTGCTAAGTGAGACAGTTCTTAAGTGAGTTTTGCCCCACTTTATGACTTTTCTTGCCAAAATTGTTAAGTGACTCACTGCAGTTCTTAAATTAGTAACACTGTCAAGAAAAAGTGAATCTGGTTTTCTTGTTGACTATTTGTCAGATGGTCTCAAAAGGTGACACTGCAACTGTCATAAATATGAGCCATCAGCCAAGAGTTCAAATTTTGATCAAGCATCATTGGGACGTTGCAACGGTCGTGTGAAAAATGATCGTAAGTAATTTTTTTCAGTGCCATTATGTCTTTGGACACTAAATGAAAGGACTACCTGTACAAGAAGATTGTTTACCCAGAGAGACAATGCCCCTGTAATTCTGGACGACAGAAACCACAGAGCATGTGTTTTTCCAGTACCTGCACTACAGAGACATTTATATTAGCCTCATTTCACTATTACTTCATGATTATCCAGGGCACACAGGGCAATTTTACATCATCTACTTTTTGCTTTCAAATACCAATCTAGCTACAACATACAGGGCTGCCGAGTTCTGTGCAGCAGCACTCAAAATTCACCAGATGATGACCTGTGCTATAAATTAGATTTAATGAGCACCTAGTTTCCCATAGCATAGTGCTTTGGAATTCGATAGCTACATTCTTCTGCATCCTAACTTTTTATGTTCCCCTACACACCTATCTAATGCTCCTACCTATTTTTAAAAGTTTTTTTTAACTTTCACTTTTGTGATATGTATACTTTTAGTTTTTAATTCATATATTCTATATATCTTCTGGTTTTCCATATATTTCCAGACTTAAATTTTTATTTTAATTGTTAATGTATTCTTTTCTTTTTTTAATGACAGTACTCCACTTTCTTTGTACTGGCTGATGACTGTTGTAAAGATTTGATTCGATGACCTCTAGGGACACAACATTCAGCCTTCTTGGCAAGATATGGAACTGTTTTGCTACTGATCTCTTCAGCTTTGTTTAAATTTCCCAATCCAGCTTTCTTTTAATTTAGCAGAGTTTGTTGATATACAGATCTAAGACCCAGATCTGAATCTGGATATAGATATAGATTCTAGAGGGAGGTATAAAGTTGAAAATTCAACTTGTTCTATCCTAAGTACAATTTTAATGGGCAATTCTGCCTTGAGCCTCCCAGCCTTGTTCCTCCCTGGAGTAGCCCAGCATCTCAGTGGCCCACCCCATCCTGTAACTGAAGAGCAAAAGCCTTGATTAGGGCAAAGAGGCACTGATTAAGGCATTCAAGAACTATATATGTTAACAATGTCGAATGCATATGAATCAATCAAATATTTTATGGTCAGAATGTTGGAACAGGATTTTTTTTCTCTCTCATTCATGCTCTCCCCTCCCCTTCTGTGTTTTTTTTTAATCAGATATTTATAAAATCATACTATTAGAAGAGGCCATTAGATCAGGGGTGTCAAATGCAAGGCCCACGGGCCGGTGCTTGGATTTGGCCCATGGGGCCACCGTGTAAACAGCAAAGAACCAGCCTGCGGTGTCTCTGCTAGCGAAAATGGAGCTCGGGAAGGCCACGTGTAGCTCTCCCAAACTTTGTTTTTGCTGGCAAAGTGCTTGGGCCACCACTGGTGCTCCCAACACAAGTGTCATAGAATTGGCCATGCCCACCTGGGCCCTTGAGGTCAAACACAACCCTGATGTGGGTCTCAATGAAATTGAGTTTGACACCCCTGATGTAGATCATTAGGGTCAAAGCCCTGCCCAGTGATAAATTTTACATTTAATAAAATACATTGTGCTATTTTAAATTACAGTGATCTAGCAGAAAAAAATTCAAAGTTTCTGCTTAACTTGCTTATCAAAATTTATGCAATTATTAATTTGGCTGGATTATGTCTTCTTATTAAAAATACAGCTTTGAAAGATAGCATTTCAATGATGTATTTAATATTTAATGTTTTAGTTTGCTTAACAAACTAAATTTTGATTTGTAGGGATATATTGAACAATCTTCATTTCCAACCGTTACAAGAGAATCAACTATCAATAGCACTGTAGAAAGATTATGTTTTACCAATATATGTTTTAAAGAAACTCTTGAATAGATATAGATTGAATAGATATATGCAGAATAAATATCAGAATACAACAAAGGAAAGCCAATTTATTCTGAGCAAGTTATCTATAGAAGTCCACAGTAATTAGGCATTCTGGTGCACTTGCAAAAAAATGTCCTTATTATTTCTTCTAAAACTGTTATTGCAATTTAAGCTAGCCTTTAGTTTATGTATCAGAAATCAATTACCCTTACATCATTGACTACCATTCATAACTTTTAGCAAAAACATAATCAACTTGTCACATTATAGACAAAGATGATGTAAATTGAATGACTCAGTGTTTTTCTTCAAAAGATACAAAATTGTTTCTTTTTACAATAACCAAAGGAAAGGAAAGGAAATTTTTATTCACATAATGTATGTGTTAACTGTTCCTAGCAGGAGCCATTATTTTCATTATATAATTACATGGGGCTAAAATAAATCGTTCATGGGACAAATCTATATGGAAAATACTGTACATCAGCCAATTTGCCTACTGCTTTGTCACTATCTGATTAGAGAGATTATTATGAATTTCGATATAGAAACAATTGCAGCTCAGCTATAAGATATTTAATTGTCCATTTAGGAAAAACACACCCAGATAAGTATTAATAAGTATGTGTATTATCACAGCATTCCAACTAAACGTGGATCCAAGGTCTGACTTTAGCAAAATGAGATGGAAATGGTGGATGCAAAAGTCACATGGCTCACATAATGATATTTCTCTTTCTCTCAAAATTTGTTTAAGAAGTGCTATTATCTTTAATGGTACCCAGTACAGGAAATAATCACATAGCGCTTTATATTTTTTGTGAGTTTAAGTGAGCTCTAACTGACCAAATTATTGAGTTAAAATTCAAATACATGGAAGATGAAGAAGGCAGAACTACTGCTTGTTATATCTTCCTATCAACTCACATAATGGATTAATTTAATCTTAATTTGTAAGGATTTTTTCTCATGTATGTATGTATGTATGTATGTATGTATGTATGGCTGCGTGAATTCTCTGTAGATCAACCACTCAAAGACTCCAAAGCCAGGCGGAAATCTTGCTTAAATGAGCTCATCCTAACTATCCAACAGTGAGAATTAGAAGCAGTAAAATGATTTAATGCTCTAGATTTTTTTCCTCTTCAATGGATACACAAAACATCATGATTAAACAAGGGAGCAGGCAGACAGGTACTTCCTTTGAAAGGATATATTTTCTAAACCAAAACAGAAAGGAAATAATAAAGATGTTGGTACTGCAGAATCCACCAATATGGCATTTATCTAACCTTCCCTGCATTTGTTTAAGCAGCCCTGGCACAAAACTGCTGGGATTTTGTGCTATTATTAAATCAATGCAGCACAGCCTCATTTTTGTTATGTAAAATCTTCATTTGGGGAATAAGTTCACTTTTCTTACAAACATATAAACTACTGTCCACCTCTCAACAGAGGTTTCTGCACAGAATCTTTAAGAAATGGTACTTTTCAGGTTTTACAAATAACTGTAAAGAATACTATTTGAAAGAGCAAATTCTACTGGACACAGTGGAACTTGCTTCTGAGTAGTAGTCTTCTTGGCATAGGCAAGGCAAGAATCCAAAGAGCCCTGTGGGTTTGGGCCAATTTAAATTTGCAATGGGGACAGGGGTGGGGAGATCAGGCTCCAAATGGCATTAAAATGAAATTTTAGATTTTACACATAGTTGTTTTGATCTATCAGCAACATGGATTTGATTACCAAAGGCAATGAACTATAGAGTTTGGGTAGCTTTTAAAAAAATAGGATTGGAAGGGAAAGTTATTCATTTGATGCCTCTTATATTAAATTACTGTTGTATTGATAGATAAAGACTTTCACACACCCCAAAATTGCTTGTTGCACCTTGGGTTTCTTCCCTCTAATTGTTCCTTCATTTAGGAACAATTTGCATTGTTTAGGATAATAAATTCATTTATTCTTCCTCTACCTACTTTTTTATGGGTTGCAAACAAAATTTTCTACTGTCCCTTGTGTATACAAATTACTTAAAACATCTAACATACATAGTGAAAGATGTAGAATAACCACAGAAAATAATAACCTAGACTTTATATAATTTTAGCTTCTCTATTTTTCCAGTTGTATAAGCAATGTTTTGTAAAGTAAATTTTCCTTTCCTCTTTTTTTGAAGAGGACACACATCATAAAGTAAATAATAAAGCTTAGCTTTTGTGCAACAAAATATTACTAGGTTGCCTGTAAATGATTGATTAATCTACAAATTGTATTCAAGTGTGTGCTGAGGTAATTTTTACACTTGTAAAAGAAGCGAGTGCTCATGTTTTATGAATTATAATTTAGTACAAATTAATCAGGCTAAAAAGACAAAACACTATCTACATGATAAGGATAGAAGGATATCTTGAATTGAATTTGACTTCTAGTGATTATATGGAGAGGTTCATTCTTGGCATAATTATAGATGTTGCCTTCTTTCCCAGAGATTTTTAGGACTTCCTCATCTAGACTAGAGCTCTGGGATTTCTTGGTGATGGTCAGATTGGTGACTGGACCAAAGTTACCAAGGGATTCAGAGGGTGAGGATTTTCCTGGTTCTAGCCTTAGGACCTAACTTTAGATCTTTTGTGCCCCCAAGAAAAATTAATATAAATGAGATCCCTTGGCTACAAATTCTAATATTGCACATGCTTTCCTGGTGATATCTAGATTACATTTAAGAGCCCAAATAATGTTCTTTGAACTATTCAGAATTGACAATTCTCAAAAGTATTTATTGAAATGAAATCCTTGAACAAAGAACTTTAGGAATCTTGACCTCATAGCAGTTTTAAAAGTTACCAAAAGTTTGACATTTTAACGCAAACGTCAATGGAAAAGTATTTAACAGTTTATGTAAAAATATTTGTAACAAGAAAAGATACTTTTATGCCTTAAGAATTAATCAGAACTAACAAATACTTATCTTAGAGAAAGAAATCTCTTTATCTGAAGGTTTCAAGGACTACTTTTAACAGCATGGTTGAGTATTGATTATTCAATTCACAAACCTCCTTTGTAATTTGAAAAAGGTGAAAGAAGGTTCACTGGAAACTTGGGTTGTTGCTTTGGTAAAGGATTTTTGGTCTTTTAAGCATAAGAGTTTGCAGAAATCTTTCAATATGATAGATTTCTTCTTCAGCAGTTACAAGGATGGGATAATAGATAAGGGCCTTGAAACAGATGAAAGCTGAAGCCCCAATAATGACATTTTATCAGTACTATAGTAACACCTGCCTATTTCTTCTTACTGAAGGGAAAATAAAATTGATTTTGTTATCATATGCAACTAAATATTGAAAGGTTTATGAACAATTAGTAATTCCTAAAAATGCTAACTTTATATGGAAGTAGAAGTCAGCAAATGGTACAAGCATTGAAATATATTTATTACACTATTATCTTTTGGGGTAGATGCAAAAATAAAGTAAGAAATAGTAAACTAAAAAAATTAAAAATCCTCCTAATAATACCAAAAGCTGTTAATCTCTATTCAGAACTACTCATCACCTTTTAGTCTTCACTATTCCTCATAATCTTTCATCATAAAGACTCAAATCAACCATTCTTTTAGATGAATTTTCATTCTTTTGACATTGTACTATTTGCATGAACAGCCTTCTGCTACATACTTGAAACAAGAAGACTCTAAGCCAATATTCACAAGTCATCACTTCATTCATTTGGGGTTTTTTTTGAAGATCCAAATTACTTTTTGCCTACTCTCTCATCTCCTCCCCGCTTATCTAATCCAAATAATGATTTCCTTTGAACCACATTCATACAATATTTTGTATAATTTCCCCCATAACTCATGTCTGGTTTTTTAAATACATATTATCATCATTTACTGGAGGATATCATGCCACTATCGCTAATAGATTGGCCTAGGTGTACTGTAATAAACCAGAAATCATCAAGTCATACTTTCCAACTTAAATTTTAGTCCTTTCAGTCATAATTATAATTATACTTCCCTGCTTGTATTAATCAATTCCATGCTATAAAATCAGACCATGTGCATTCAGAATTACTGTATCTTTACTAGTAGTTTCGTGGACAGGTGACATTCCCATTTGCATTTCATTTAATTGTTTACTTCATGCTTTTTACCATATATTCTTCTTACTTTCACACATAACCTTCTATATGCCATAGTCATCAGTAGATGGACCCAGAGATATCCACCACCTGTCATGGCTTTGCTCTGTCAACAATTTCATCTGAGTCTTTATTCCCAACTTAATCATACTTGTGTCACATAGAATATTTCTTACTTACAGTATCCACATAAGCGATCAGTTTTGATATTTTTTGCCCTTAAAAAAAAGGTAAAGGTTTCCCCTGTCAAGTCATGTCCAACTCTAGAGGGTGGTGCTCACATCTGTTTTCTAGCTGAGGAAGACAAGGTGCTTCTGTGGTCTTTTGAGTTCTAATTTCCAATTTACTTCACTTAGGCCAGACAGGGATGGCCAAAGGGCTGGATATGGTCTGTGGGCTGTAAAATGACCTAATAGTGGCCACAGTCATCTCTTCATCTAATGTAATTGTGAGTCTAGGAGAAGCCTCATGATTCAGACACAATTATTTCAATTACTCCATCCAGATACAAGTTCTCCAGACAAACACCAACCACATCTTATAACAAGGATTTAGGGATAGTTCTTGCAGCCTCCAGCCACCGGGTCAAGACTTCCACAGATCTCTGATCTTGACTAGGGAGGAGATATATAATTATGAAAGATCAATCTGCTAATGACACTTGACTTCTAACCAACAGGTACCCTCTTCCAATGGCTTCATGGAGGTCTTAACCATCGGGCAGGTGCACCAAACTCTGAGGCATCTGATCTGATACTCTATATTACTGTAGCAGTATTACATGATTCAGGGACTATTGTCTACTTTATAGACAACATTGTATAAAGAGGTTCAGAAATTTGCAGCATTCTACTTTGCTTCCTTCAAATTTCACCTTTTTACTGACGATAAGCAAAATACATTTTCAAGTTCTGACACAACAACTTTTCTCTTCTTTTCCTGAGGCAGAAAAAATCCAAACCACTTAATTTACTTCTCTGTGTCAATATTCTACTGCATCAAAACCATTAAAGAGTTTAAAGGAATACATTATAAAACATTGTTAATAGGATTTTAAAATAATTTTAAACACTCTTAGTCAACATATTGCATAAATCGCATACAACTCTGTCATTTTATCCTTTCTTCTTCTTCTTTTTTTTTCTATTTTAAGAGCTCTTTAAAGTTTCAGGCTACATGTGGCTCCTTATTTCTTAAATGAAGACTCATCAGTACAGAAGTTCAATTCTGGCTGTGAGACAACAGCTTGATGCAAAAACACAGCTCACGAGGGAGTTATTTTTATCTCCTTAGGTAACAAAGTGGACTAATCTATCATAGATTTTGATTTTGGTTTTGAATTAGAAAATGCACCTCAGCATCAACACCAGAGACTCCAAATTAGCTGAATATGCAATATGTGCATTGTTGGTGATGGGGAATAAGGTATGGAAAGAGAAAAAATGATAACACTGAAAGAGAAAACATGGCTGAATGTACTGCCTGAACTTTGATAGCAGGAGGATAATATTTGTTCCAGCAATACTGTAGAATTTAAATAATTTTTAAAAACTCTACAAGACTAGTATGTTAGAAACAATTAATGCTATTTGTCAATTATCTAAAAAGTAAAAAGCTAGCCGAGAAAACAGTGGGTTGCTTGAACAATTAAGAAAGTGAATTATTTAAAATAAGAATGAAAAGCTAAATAATTTATTAAGAGTACTGCTTTGATGTTATCAGTTAAATGAGGAATATTGACATCACTATTGAGCAGAACTTTTATAGATATTTGATATAAAGAAGCAGTTAATCCAGAACAGCAAAACTATCAAACTACCTCCCACTATCTAGCAGGATATTCAAAGGACTCAACTGATACCAGCAAAGGGCAACATCACATTGAAGAATCTTGAATAAGTTGCAATTTGAAGATGTTTAAAATAACAAGATCACAGATAGTCCTTAGCTTACAATCACAACTGGCATCAGAATTTCTGTTGCTAAGTAAGGCAGTTGTTAAGTCACACTTAATTTTATAATCTGTTTTGCTATAGTTGTTATGAAAATTACATACTGGGTGCCAAGTGCCCAAATTTTTATCTTAAACTTTGTGGAAATTATAATATATGAAGGACATAATGTTGTTAGCTATGTAAAATTCTCCAATCCCTATTTTGTAGATGCTCCAACACTGGAAGATTTTTAAGAAGAGATTGGACAACTACTTGTCTGAAATGGTATATAAGGTTTCCTACCTGAGCAGGGTTGGACTAAAAGATCTCCAAGGTCCCTTCCAACTCTGTTATTCTGTTATTTCCCTCACCCCCACAAATAAGAATGCCCATTTTTACCAAAAATTTATATGACTGCTTTATGGCTCTGAGTGTACCCAGTACTTATTTTTAAACTGGATTCAAAACAACTTCTAAAAGGTTTTATTATAAGGATTTTGTAGCAATTATGTAGTTATTATAGATATATTTTAATATCTATAGGCAAACAGTTAGGTGTCAACAAATTATGCCATACCCTGATGACTATATGAACAAATGTATGTATATCTCGATATATTTTCTATGTGGTATTAATGCATAATTCACCCAAGGAGATTTCACTGAATTCCTTGATCGCATCCATCCACTTCATCTGTCGTCTATCTTAACTTTCCATAACCTTGCTTTGGAATATTCATTTTTTATCAACTTGCATCAAATGCCTAAATATACAATTTTCTGCTTGCTGATTATTGCCTCAAGGAAACATCAGTTTTTCTTTTGTCAATGATCAATTGATTACTTCTTACAGTTCACAGTACCCATAGTAAAAAAAAAAATTAGATCTGTAATTCAAAGGTTTCTGTCTTCTTTCTCTTGTCTGTTTGTTCAGCTTTCACATAACATTGTTTGCTCAGCTGTACATTACCACTGGAAAAACATTACTTTATCTATTAAATTATTGGTTGCCATAGAAATACAGTATCCTTAACCTTCATTGTCTAGATGTGCTATAGTCTTCTTTCCTGGGATTAATCTTCTTTTTACTTCTTCAGTGCACTATCTACATATATTTAGTCCTAAGTGAAAGGGAAAATTCCTGCCACCTTCATTTCCTTCACCATTAATTAAGTGCTCGCTAAGCATGCTAGTTGACATTTGCCCGGATTTTCAACTTTTCATTTTACCACCATAATGAACATTTCTAAGTCTGTAAATCTAAAATCAGGCTTACAATAGCCAACCTCAGTAAAAGTAGCTTTAGCCTTCCTTGATTGGATCTACCTAGCGGAGCTAACATCAGACTTTAAAGTCAGATTATATAGTAGTTCCTCCTTCTCCTTATACTTTAGTGAATTAGGCAGCGGTCTGACTGAGTCATTTCTGAATATTATCTATCTGTTATGAACTTAAAATGTAGTTCAGCCTTGTTGCCCTAGAGACATGCCTTGCATACTT
Source organism: Pseudonaja textilis (assembly GCF_049901715.1). Lineage (NCBI taxonomy): Eukaryota > Metazoa > Chordata > Lepidosauria > Squamata > Elapidae > Pseudonaja > Pseudonaja textilis. The sequence continues at coordinate 112,434,427 of NC_141991.1, read as the reverse complement.
TGTGAAGGTCATCTTCCTTACCCTCTACAACTAACTACCAGCACCTTGAATTGAATCCGACCCTTCTGGCTTTCTGGAAAAACATCAAAACCAATTTTTACCAATTGGCATGGGGATCAGAGAGTAGGGGTGATTGGTGGCTTGAGGACACTCCCCATGCCTCTTTAACTTTTTAATCTTTCTAACCTCTAATTTTAACTTGGTTTTAATTCTACTTTTAACTCTGATTTTAATTATGTATGTTTACATGGCTGTATGTTTTTCATTTGTAAGCTTCCCAGAGTCACTTAGGAGAGATTGGCAGTGCAGAAGTTTGATAAATAAATAATTAAACAAACCTGGATGTACCCTGGCAACCAATGAAGGCCACAGAGCAGAGATATATGTACTGCTCGGGGAGCATGCATACTTACCTGTGCCACTGCATTTTGAACCAGCTGCTCTTCAAAGGCAACCCCACATGAAACACGCCGCAATATTCCACTTGGGAGCTGATTAAGGTTTGTGTGTCTTATACTAGTTTCTAGTTCACTATAAAAATTCATCTGTGAAATATAATAAGATGTTCTGGCGTATTCATATCCTTAATATGGACCATATTCTGGCATGATCTACATAATTAAGGGTCTTGTTTTAGTCAATAAAGCAAAAGTATAACACTCTTAGGCTTTCTTGCTCTCACCATTATAATCTTAATACCATCTGTTTTCATGCCTCTTTGCCTCTTCTGAAACCTGCCTGCTCATTTGACATTTCTTTCTGCAAAAGGCCTCATTTTATTTTATTTTTTTGCAACATCTTAAACAAAATCTGCCTGCACAAGGAATATGTGCAGTGATTTGGTAATAAGCAAATGCTCCTACATCTTCTTTCTCTGATATATAGCCATGATTTTTTCCAATCTCTTGGACACATGGTCTTATTCCATAGTAATGTATACATCTGATAAAACATACACATTTCATTGATAGGGTGATAGACCTATTTCCTTACTAAACACAGATTATAAAATTTTTGCTTCAATATTGGCAGAAAGACTTAAAAAATACTTAAACAATTTTATCTACCCTGATCAAAATAGATTTCTGCCAAGAGACAAATTAAAGACAATATGAAAGTAATCTTGGACACTTAGCAATACTACAAGGCACATCCTGAAAAACAAATGGCTTCGATATTTTTAGACGCACAGAAGGCATTTGATAATGTGAATTGGCAATTCATGTTATTACAGCTGGAACAGATGGGCTTTGGTAAAGAATTTATTCAAGCAATAGAAGCTATATATTTTAACCAAACAGCAAAGGTAATGATAGAGGGAGAATTGACAGACTCTATTGATATAAGAAAAGGAACAAGACAAGGGTGCCCACTATCACCTTTGTTGTTTGTGTTAACCTTGGAAGTGCTAAACAGAAATATTAGAGAAGAAAGGGATATAAAAGGGATGAAAATTAAAAAGGAAGAATTTAAGTTGCAAGCATTTGCAGATGATCTGGTTTTCATTTTAGAAGACCCACTAGAAACAGCATCAAAATTGACAGAAAAGATAGAGACATATGGAAAGGTGGCTGGTTTGAAAATAAATAAAGATAAAACAAAGATCTTGACAAAGAATATGCTATCAAGACAAAAGGAAGAACTGGCAGATGTATTGAAAATTCAGGTCATGAATAAGATCAAGTACTTGGGGATATACTTGACAGCAAGATGCAGTACACTAAAAGAGAATAATTATATCAAACTTAAACAGCAGATAGCACTAGATTTGGCGAAATGGGAAAGTTTACAACTGTCATTAATAGGGAGAATATCAACAATCAAGATGAATATACTACCCAGAATTTTATATTTGTTTCAAACAATTCCAATTAGGCTTGGAAAAGATTATTTTGAAGATTTAAATAAAATTGTGTTGAAATATATATGGCAAGGTAAGAAAGCGAGAATAAAGTTAAAACTTTTGCAAGAGGCCAGAATAAGAGGAGGATTTGGTTTGCCTAATTGGGAATTGTATTACCAAGCTACAAATTTGATGTGGGTTAAGGAATGGATAACATTAAGAAATACTAGATTGTTGATATTAGAAGGACATGATCTGTTGTTGGGGTGGCAGGCTTTTTTATGGTATAAAGGAACTAAAACACAGGGGTATTTTAGAAGACATTATATACGGGAGTCTCTGTGGTTAAACTGGGAGAAGACTAAAAGGCAATGTTATTTGAAAATTCCAGTCTGGCTATCGACTATTGAAGCATTTTGTTATCCTATAATATATCAAAAGGAACAAACAGTTAGATACGGTGAAATATTGAATGAAAAGGGTGAACTTAAATCTATGCAAAAATTAGAGGAACAAGGTACAAAGATGAATTGGTTTTCATATGTGCAAATACATTCAAGGTATGACAAAGATTCTAAAACAGAAGGTTTCTATGATAAATTGACTGATCTAGATAAGATTTTGACAGGTACTGATGAAAAGGTGATTTAAAAATTGTATGGATATTTATTAGAAATTAAACTAGAAGAAGAACAAGTTAAAGAAATTATGATTGCTTGGGGGAAGAATTTTGGATATGGGATTGATCTAGAGAAATGGCAAAAACTGTGGTCTCAAAATTATAAAATGACAATGTCAACAGCATATAAAGAAAATTTGTATAAGATGTTTTACAGGTGACATTTTTCCCCAACAAGAATAGCAAGAATGTTCAAGAACAAATCTGAAAAATGTTGGAAATGTCATCAGATACCTGGCTCATATTACCATATGTGGTGGACTTGTGCGGATGCCAAAAAATATTGGACTAAAATCCACACGTGGTTGGAAAAAATGACAAAAAAGCATACAGACTTGAAACCAGAGATATTTTTATTGGGAATTTTACCTGAAATATATAGTAAAGACTTGAAATACCTGATTGTAAATGTATTAACAGCAGCTAGGATTGTATTTGCCAAAAACTGGAAAAATGAAAAAATACCATTACAGGAGGAAATCATTAAGAAAATATTGGAATGTGCTGAAATTGAAATCAGAGAACAAGATGATAAACAATTTTATAAAATTTGGGATCTATTCTATCAATGGTTAGACAATAAAACATGGTAATGAAATATGTAGATTCTTAGAAAATAATAAATACATAAAGATGTATTCTTTTTTTATTATATCTACAAAATGATTGTAGGATAGATTTGAGATAATATGATCTGTCATAAAACAAATTAAATAAAATATGGATTATTTCATAAAACACGAATGAATAAAAGTATAGTCAAATGATTAACAATGATATTAATGTATTTAATATTTGACTGAAAATATGAGAATATATACAAAGTAATTGTAATTGAAGACTACGAAATGGAAGCACAAAACAATCTGTAAACCAATCGACACACTGTATGTATATATATATGGATGATGGCTTGATGTTTTTATGTTTTGTTTGTTTATGTTTGTCTTAAAAACCAATAAAAATTAAAAAAAAACACAATTAAAGCAATTTGTCAGAGAGTTGATTTCTGCCAGCCAGAAATCAGCCAGAAACAAAGGAAAATGATTATATAAAACATATTAAGAAAAGTGGGACACAGACATTAAATTTGCATGAGTATGCATGTATGTGTTCATAATCATTATAACTTTAATGAGGAATAAGTGAGAATTTCAGCATTCAGCATGCTAGTGACTCTGCTGTGAAGCAAAGCAAACATAGCTTGTAAGATGCAAAGGAGATGCCACTGAGTATCAAAAATTTACTCAAGTAGCTAATATATTTGATTTTTTTTAAAAATGAGACCCTTTAAAATATTTTACAAATGTCACTCTAACTTACAAAAACTAAGCCAAAAGAAAATCCTGGGCAGCATGGAGAGGAATGATTTGTGGCTATTGGCTCTCTGTCCTTTTAGGTTCTGGCACCAACCTTCCTCTTTGTTCAGTTTCTTCTGTTCCGAGGACATTTTGTTCGTAGTTCTTGCATTGTCAGCAGGATGGCAAGACCCAAAGGATTTCACCATTAAAATCATTGTGCAGGTTTCCAGATTTAGTTCCAAGATGGCAGGTCACTGCTACAGAATACCTGGACAGCCTAACACAAGCATCCCATTTACCTGTCATATGACTCAACTGCTCTTTTCAATGTAATCTTCAGAAACATTTTCATTTATATGTTAAACCTACAGAATACACAAGCAAAATATTTTGCTCTGAATGCATTCCCCTTTCCCTCATATCTAGTGCACTATTAAAAATAGCCATGGAGAAATCATTGCTACCATATGTACTGTATTTAAAGACGGTAGCAGCTTATACATGTATACATAATACAATTTATACTTAAGAAAGAAAGAAAGAAAGAAAGAAAGAAAGAAAGAAAGAAAGAAAGAAAGAAAGAAAGAAAGAAAGAAAGAAAGAAAGAAAGTAAGTAAGTTAAAGTCAGCTCAGATATCATAATACCCAATAGTTTGTCAAAATGAATGTTCTTCTTATACTCTCCTTCCTGCTCCAGTACACCATGGGGAAAAGAGGTCTAATTTCAATTTACAAGAGTTTCACAATATATTACAGACAGTTCTCAAGTTATAACCTCCTGAGGACTACTTGGAACCAAGAATCAAAGTTCCAATAGCCACCACCCCTCTCAAGGTGAGGTGAATATATTTTGAGCACTCAGCAAGTGGCCCACTTTGCAGGCATTTGTAGTGTCCTACATGGTCATCTGATCGCAATTTACAACATTGCCTTCAATTGAGGACCTGTATACTGCACGAGTCAAAAAGAGAGCTGTGAAAATATTTACAGACCTCACACATCCCGGACATAAACTGTTTCAATTCCTACCTTCAAAAGGACGCTATAGGGCACTGCACACTAAACACAAGAACAGTTTTTTCCCCAAACACCATCACTCTGCTAAACAAATAATTCCCTCAACACTGTCCAACTATTTACTAAGTCTGCATTACTATCACTATTAATCTTCTCATCACTCCTTATCGCCCATCCCCTCCCACTTGTGACTGTATGACTGTAACTTTGTTGTTTGTATCCTTATGATTTATATTGACTGTTTCCTAGTAGGATTTGATTCCTTATTGTACCCTATGACTATCATTAAGTGTTGCACGTTATGATTCTTGATTTTTAATGAATGTATCTTTTTCTATGTATACTGAGATACTCACACCAAGACAAATTCCTTGTGTGTCCAATCACACTTGGTCAATAAAGAATTCTTTTCTATTCTATTTTTTCCTGGAAACTGGTATTTACTATGAAAAAAACTACAGATCCACTTACACCAAAAGAGCCCCCCACCTCAAGAATATTTCTGTGATGTTGGATTTCCTCCAAAATCAAGGAAGCCTAACTCTAACCCTCCATGAAGTTTCCTCTAATGAGCTTTTCCAATGCATTTTTCCTGGCAAGTAAACTGAGACATCTTACTTTACTTCAGTTTACCTCCAAGGTAAAATGCACTGGAAAACTCTCTTGGAGGAAAAATCCCACCTAGGGCTATGGTTAGGCTTTTTTGAATTCCAGGAGAAAATACAACATCATAGTGAGATTCGTGGAAGCTCCCCCTTTTTTAAAAAAAAAAAAAAAGAATAATTACTACTTGCTACAGGCTTAAGAGGCAAACGCCTACAACAATAAAGAGAAAATAATGTTTTGAAGAGCACCCAGTAATTAGGTCATATGCTCAATTAACTTTCATGCTTAACTACTAACACTGTAGGAAATCCTTGGCCTTTGATGTGCAGAAGGCAGTTCACTGCTTAATTAGGAAGGGAATCAAGAATAAAGCAGAACTTCAGAACCTATATCAAAGTCCATACATATATCTGATAAGGGATAAAAAATATCAACAGATGACAATGTACAAATAGAAAAGGGAAGCAACTTGCTAGTTCAACTGCTCTAAAAAAAATTAAGTGAATTAATTCAGATATTAAGAAGAAACAGACATTGTGTCTTTTAAAATAAAACAACTGGAATCATATAAACCAGGCTTCATACAATAGACTAAAAAGAAGTAAAAGGCTATCTGCATGAAGGAAAGGTGAAACCTTTATTTGCCTGGTGCTCAATGCATGAATGGAAACATCAAACATAATTAAATTCAAACCTTTCCCTGCTATTATTTTTTCCATTCTCAAGAGGTATGTTACTATGTTATAACAGATTTTTCTCCAGAATTATTTTATAGCAATGTCTTTAGGATTGGCTTTCTGCACAGAGAAAACTAGAAAGCCAAAACACTGCAACATAAGTGTTACAAGCAATGCTCGCTTATATATTTTGGAAAGAGACTCAGATGGTAAAGCATGGTAAAATAATAGATGGCTTTCAGTGTGCTGAAACTGCAGCAAAACATACATATGTAGAATAGTCATGAGATGAGCTACATCTCAACTGCACACCATAGCCTATTTGCAACAATATTAACTTTGCCTCCTTCATTATATTATATTTAAAAATTTCTAACACATATTCTTCCAGGATTACAAATTTATGACATCTATCTTTCCAGATTTACAAACATCCACAGACATATTCCTCTATAACACAGTAAATTTAGATTCTTAGTTCTCTAAACAGAGAACCATAAAGAGGAGACACAATTAGAAGAATAATTGGAACATTTATTATATAATACATGCTATCTAATTTAATCATGAAGGACAGGGGAGTTTATTGTTAGCAGCTAATTACACACAAAAAGCATGTACCTTGACCTTTGTACTGCTAAATAGAGAATGCACAGAAATCTTCACATACATTTTAAATTATATTCCCAAACAAAGTTTGGATTTCTCCAAGTCCAAGACTTCTCCAAGTTTAGGCAAAGCAAATTCTATTGCCAAATACACTGTGCGAATGTAATTTTAAAAAGACAAACATTCCAATTACCTCTATTTTCTATATCTACAATAAGAGATATGTCAGCATTGCAAGCACAATATCACAAAAGTTTCTTTTAATAACACAGAAATCTATTTTCCTTCCCTTGAGGATATTCTTGCTATACAAATAAAAATAGGTTTGTCATTTTTGGCCTTCTCTCCCATTCAGAGCAAGTTTCATTAAGAGTCCAGTAGAGGTCCCCAAGAACCTGACCTATTCCTCCTACAGAATGTCACTCTCTGAACAAAAGAACGGCCTCCCCCAAGTTCAAATCTATTCTTTTGCCAGGGTCATTTTGGAGCACAACTGGCTGTTATCCTTGGCTGCTTGTTCATCTCCAGAGAGCTAGCTCAGAAGCTCCATCATGGTCCCAGAATAGTAATAGAGTAATGAACAAATGAAGCAGGAGGCTGCATGAGTGAAGCTAGCTGGCAGTTTGCATTCTTTCCAGCCATTCTGCTTGCTTGTGCACTTCACAATCCTCCAAACTTCAGCAGTTTGTTACAGCCATCAGTTAATAGCGTAGTAAACTTCCCTAAAGCATCTTCCAGGCTAAACTTCAAACGCTACTTAGATGAGGTCTATTTTAGATGTTATCATTTTCAAATACAGGGAATAAACTGCATTTTTTTTTAAATGTCATGTTTGTACTCAAGGCAGAAATGCATACAAAAATATATATAGCTTTCACTCGTTTTCCTTAAACAAAATATTTTCTAATTCAAAAAATTGTAAATGGTTAAACAGCACCTTTATTACAGAGGACCTTAATAAAAGCTCTGGGTATTCCCAGCTGCATCATATACATGTCTACATTTGATGGGGAAAAAACCCTATCACCAGAAATGCTCTGGAATTATGGGGGTCCTCGCTTAATTGATCAGTTGGCTTAACGGCTGTTCGAAGTTACAGTGCACTCTGCAAAAGCAACTTATAATGCTGCAGCATCCCTCACTCATCTCCCTTATGAGCTCCCCACAGGGCTTTTCTCCCCCATCAGGGCCACCTTAGGCCTGATTCCCCACCCACCAGTCCCTACTACACCCTCCTCCTCACTTACCTGGAGCCTTCTGCAGCACTGGGACAGATTGCTTCATCACATACCAGACGGCTCAACCCCAGAAGCAACTGATATGTTCCCACCTGGTTGCTGGGCACATGGCGGCTGCTTCCAGAATCATGCCGCGTGATTGTGCAACAAAGTGTTCTGTTCTGCTTCCCTAACAAGTTCTGCACAGCGCTGTGAAAAGCACTGAGGACTACCTGCATACAAAGAACATCACAACTTCTAAATCGAAGCCCATTTACACACCAAGCTCTGTGTGGCATATACTGCTGGAACTTCAGCATTGTCTCTTAATCACAAATGTCTACTTATAAAATCTCACAGAATCCCGACAATAAGTTAGACAAAAGTTGTAAAACCCTCTGCACATTAAATGAAAACAGCAGCAATTCATATGAAACTATTTTATTGCTTCCTTACCCCCAACTTCATACCCTTTAAACAAATTAAAATGAACATCATCTCTTTTCTACTCAGGCTATATTTAGGAGATAATTAATAAAAGTTTTACTTGATTAAGTAATATAGACAATTAATTTTTTGAAAACCATTTCAACTATATTGCCAGACTTGAACAATATGCCTACACTGTATAAAACTGCTGTCAGTACTGCACTTCATCAATTAAATTCCAATTAAACATACACATTAAACGGCTATGATAAATGAACTTATTAGTTGCACCAATTAATCTCCTAAGTACTTCAGACTTGGATGCTATTGAAAGTAGCTTCTCAACAATATTCTAAAATTGCAAAAGATGCATAAGTGCATTTCAAGAATGTTTACACTATTAGCCATCACAAAAAATATTGGTAAATTTTTGGTTTTTTTTCCACAATAAGCTAGTAAATATACCAGGGAATTTGAAAAGGCTGATTTACATCAGCTGGCAAAGTAAACTGACAAATTTACCTGAAATAAGAGCCTCAGTTTAAAGTGTTTCCATCTTCAAAGAATGTTTGACACAAACTAACTAACTCATTTACCTCTATTAATATATTAGAAAAATTATGTTTCCATTTGAACATAATTTGGGGGGGGTGAGCAGGGAGGACAATCTTTCAGAAAATTATTGTACTTTATTTTTTTGCATTGCAGTTTCTTTCTTTTCTTTAACTATGACTTCCCCAAGGATTAAAAAAGAGAATCATAGATATGGAATAAATGATAAAACTGGGTATCAGACTGAGACAAAATTTGCAAGTTTATATTTCTAAAGCATGTTATTCTTCACAAACATGTTTTCTGACTATTAAAAATTACAGCTGATGGCATGGGCCTTCTGGAACACATAGAGATCATTAGAAATAATTTCAATCCCAAGCTCCCAATTTTCTTTTTACAGTTGAACAATAATTCTAATGCATCTGTCAGATATTTGCTTATGTTGTAAAATCTGACATTGAAAATATAATTCAGAAGATTAAACCAAAGTTTATTTTGGTCACTACAATGGCATGCAAAAGCAGAGTTTATACTATTGTCTTTCTGACATGTTTTTGTACTGATTTATTATAGATATACTACAGTAGCTTCTCAATCAAAAAGATCATGCAATCAAGCTACAAATTATCCATTTGTCATGATCAGAAAAATACTACATCAAACACTAATGTGTAATTAAATTATTAATCAAAGTATGTGGGGAATATATTCTATTTCAGTTCTTAATAGAGAGCCAGCATATTCTGATTACTCCCTTCTGGAGCTGAATAAAATATATAATTACAATGGCTATTTTTCAGACATTCTTCAGTCATTATGTTGAACTGGGAATTTTGCTAATCTCTGAGTCTTTATTAACAAATATTCTATCTACTGTTCATACATACAATGGCACCAATTATACCACAAAAATGTGGCTGCAAGTTTTACACTCTGAATTGTCTTAAGTCAACTTTAAGGCAATCAGATTTAAAAATTCTATTGGAACCAATTAACATCTATTGAAAATGGGGAACGTGAAGAATATAGTAGTTCAAAAACCATGAGGGTAGAAGCAGGATGTAGGAACATAAGTGACAGGATTGAAGTTACTTATTTCTCTATTCTTCCCACTTTGAACATAAACAATTATCTTCCCACTGGGAGTGGTCTAAAACTCTACATTTCTCAACTGAAATATGGAACTCTATGTGTATTTTTGTCAGTCCAACAAGGTAGATTAGACTACAAAACTGGTGTGCTGTAGGTCAGGACTACTTTTATTGTAACAGCTGTATCAACAGAATATTGCAAGTGTGATTGTGCTTCCCCACACACACCCATTTTTTTTTTATCTTCAGGTGAACTAAGGAGCAGTTTCTCTGAAACATTTTCTCAGATTAGCTTCTTGGTCCAGGCTCAAGCCCCACTTATCTAACCACTGTCTTGGTAGCAGTTCTTCCTCCTGTCCTTCAAAGCCATTTGCTATGCTCGCTACAATTTCCCATTGATGAAAAACTGAGGCTGCAGGAAGCTGCCATTCAAATTCAACTCTGATGTGCAAAAAATATTCTACCTTGGTCTTCATTTTTCCTGACACATGACTTGTCAGTAAATCTGTGAAAGAACTCTTAATCAGAAGCAACAGTGCTTCACAGTGTATTCTTCTTACCACTGAACAATTGCAGCCTCCCCTTCAACAGCGTAAATTAAGACCTTACCTATATTTAAAACTAATATGCTGCTATTGAGAAAGTAAACACTGATTCCATTTGCAGTGCCAGCAAGCTGCATGCAGAGACGCCCTCTTTTCTTCTCTGCACATTGATCTAGTGTCCTCTAGCATTACAGCTCCTTCTTGCCTCTTTTACTAATTCCACTTAAACCAAAATTTTACCAGGGTCTACTTTCAATATCAGAAAGCCCCGGAATATATATTTCCTTGTTTTTTTCTGCACTTGTCAATTGATTCAATTGTTTACAGGAGAGTTTTAAAAATGAGTTATTACTGAGCATATGTACACAATATTCTATCTCTTGCTTTTCCGTGTAATTATATAACAGATTGCCTCATTGTATTGAGACAGTTTTTGGTGATAAAGCTGACCTATTTTCCTTTTAAAAATGATCCATTCCTGGTTTTCTCTTTTCCAGCATGAGTTTCAGTATTTATTTATTTCCTTCTTTCTTGCCCCTCTTTTTCTCTTCCCCTCCTGTCATTATAATCACTTGAGCGTACAGAAAAAAGTATTTTTCATTCATAATGTTTTGTCTTTTCTCCTAATTTATTACTATTTAATGAAGCAGCAAGACCTGAACTACAAATATCAGGAGTTATTTATACCCAGTTGTATCGGTAACAAAGTCCTCCTGTTATATATGACTTCAGTTTAGTTACATTTTGATATCTTAAAGATGAGGCTATAATGTTTGACTGAGGTGACATGCAGTCTTAAAGACCCACAATACCAAAACCATATTTAAGACATGTTTCTTATAATAATGTTTAAGACCTCACACTTCTTTCTTTTTATTCTAAGTACAATATCTACACATCATTTGTTTTTATAAACAGGCACACTCTCTCTGAATATCTGCAACTGCAGAAAAGGAGGATGCAAAACCTAATGTATGGCTTGCTGGTGGCTATAGTAGATTCGTATTTATTGTTCAAATGGTAATATTATTAAATCTTTTAAAATCACAACTATGGCCAATTCACATCTAGCCAAATCACAAAAGTGAATTAAATAGGAAAAATCTTCAATCTCTTGATAAAATTTGGCTCCGGAGATTTAGTATTACAACTGACAAAGGAAATATATATTGTATTTTTAATTATGGTCTCCTATACCTACCAAATAGCAGCACATTACATGGGTAAGCACCCAAGAAATAATATCATACATATTATCAAAATCATATAAAGAAAGTCTACCAAGACATCCAACAACCTAAGATACCTTTGAATGCAGTATATTTATTTCAGTTGCAAAATATCCAGTAAAGCACAATCACTTACTGCCTATCTAATTGAGACATAACACTTATCCAGTAACCAGGATCTTTATGGAAAGATTTGTGTTAAAGCCTAATTGTATTCATGCTTAATAAAACTAAGTCCCATTTTTTCAATGGACCTTGTTTCTAAATAAGCATACAAAAATGTAGAACAATGCTATCTGTGTCTTGAAACTATTAAAGCATAAATTAGGCCCAATTCTGAATTTAAAAAAGGTGAAGAAAGAAATACGGAACCTACTAGATTTAATGGAGGTAAATGAGGCTTTCAAGAAGATGAATACCATGGAAAAAATCAGATAAATATTGGCCTATCAATTATAAAAAGAATAGAATAAAATAATTACTCCTTCTATTTGGATTAAAGTAAACCCAGTGAGACAATGCAGAGAATTTGTTAACAAATGTTCCAGATCATACAGTAAACTGATGTCAACTCCAGAAAAGATTGATCATTTCAATAAAGCACTACTTATAAACTTTAGAGGATCAACAAAAAGAAGTCTTTGATCAACCCATAACTGAAGTCAGAACTAAAAGATAAAACTGATTAATGTTCAAAGTTGGGGGTGGGGATTTTTATTATATATAAGACATTCCAAGAAATTATGCTTAAAACTTTAACTTAGATAATGAATATGATTCAGTAATTAAAATAAGTTTCTTTGGCACAAAAATAAACTTTTATAAAGAAAAAAAACAATCCAGAATCATACAAATCTGTTTCATCATTGAATGTAAATAGTACACTTATCACAACAATTATAGAAAAGAGAAATATGTTTTTAAACAAAAATACATCCTGATTAAATTGGATTTGTTATGAAGAAATATATGAGAGACAACAATCAGACACATTTGGAATTTTATGATGAGAATTTTTTTTAAGTGGCTATTATTTTTCTTGATGCAGAAAAAGCCTTTGACAACATGGAAAGGCCCTTCAAGCTTGCAGTTTGGGTGGGGGACTGAATTGTAACCCTTATTTTTTTCCCATGGGGTTAGGGTAATTATAAATAACTAAAAGCCAGGATAATAGTAAATGGCTTTTTATTATAACAATACAATATGCTAAAGAAGACAAGGTAATGTAGTCCCTTTCCTCTTCTTTATTTCTGCTTGCCTTAGACCCATTAGCAACAAAAATATGAAAATAAAAGAAAATATCACAGTTAAATTGACAGTTCAAGAACATAAACTAAAATTACCTTATGATGTTGTATTCACAATTACTCAGTCAAAAGACTCTTCAGTACTTTTAAGAGAATATACACAACAATATAGTTTTGTGTCAGGTTTTGATAATTAATAAAGCAAAAAAACCAAATTATTGACATGAAATTTAGCAAAAGAAGAAAAGCAATATGTAGAAAGGTCGGATACTTAGGAATTTAACTTGATAAAAATAATGATTTACTTTAAAATCTGCTCAAAGGTCAAATATGGCCATTCGTACAGAAACTGACACAGGAATGAATAACATTTAACATAAAAAGAGCGAGTGATAGATTTTTTTTAATGTATTCCCAGATTTAAGAAAATATAAAACATTCCAAACTTGAAGTATTTTGAGTTTAGAACAAACGTTTTGAAACCAATGCCCCCAAAAGTGTATCCAACCAGTGATTCTGTTCCAAGCTTGAGCCAAAAAGAAGTCTATTTTCAGCGGACATTATTTTAAATGTTGTGAGAATCTGGAATCTTTTGTTGGGGGCTGATTAAGATAAATAAATAAAGTCTACCACTGCCAATACTATTCAGCAGCCTATCCCAGCTGCCATACTCCAAATCTAGCAAAAGAAAGACAAGGATAAAGGTGAACAAGCTTAAGCATATAAGCAGATGGTGATCAGTCTAGACATCGACTTGGTAGGGTGCTAAATCTGTATTTAGAGCAATTCTGGATGTCTAATCCGATATATAATAACTGAAACAAACTCTTCCCAGTTAGTTGCTTTGTAAATAGGTTAACTAAAGAAAAAAATCTTTTCTAAGGAAAAATTCCTAATTTGGGTTCAATGTTTCATTGTATACATGCTTCATTTAGCTTTCTTCTGGATGTGGGTATATATCAAGCAAATAAAAAAATCTGGAATGCAGTAGGCATTATAGAATGGGTCTAGGTCAACTTTCCAGGCCTAGAGTTGCCATCACTGGTGCACCTGGTTTAAAGCTTCTGCCACCACACAGCCCTAGAGTTGCTGCAGTGACAGCAGCTGCAATGGGTGTGAAAATGGGAAGTCCCCAGCCACCACCTCCTTCCTACTGCCTGCCCTGATGCACTGCCCATTTGCTTGCTCACCCACAAGCCCAGCTCTTCCTCTGACCACCCGCAGCAATTTGGCCATGTGGAATTATCCTATGGTGAGCTGGCAGCAGCAAGTTGGCAGAGGCAAGCTGATGGTGGCGAGTTGGTAGCAGCAAGTTGGCTATGGCTGGTAAGCCGCAGCAAGTGTTCCATTCCATTATAGAACTACTGCTCATAATGCTGTGAAGTTTTCAGCGATATAACTTTGGATCGTTTTTCTCAATAAATGAATACACAAGTATAATATTTTTGAATTATTTATTTAGTTGGGCTCTTTTTAGTTTTAGGACTTGTACAGAAAGCAGATCATGTGTTAAAGATCATAATTATGCAGAAATACAGAAAATTCGGAAGGGTTCACAAACTTTTAAGCACCACTATTAGTATATTTAATGGACTTTGAATTTCTAATGTGTAATAGAATTGGCTCAATGTACTACATATTTAAATGTAATAGTAATTTTAGACAGCAATAAAAAGTGAATTCTTCCCAATATACTTTTTATCCTTTCCTCTGCATCATTGGAGGGAAGATATAATCATATTGTTTGGTAGATCAGATTTGTCCCTAGGTTCTGGGGCAACTTGACATCCTAGTCAACATGCTTCTTTAATGCCCCCCCCTTTTTTTTTTACAATAACCATTGTTTCATTCTTATAGTTCCATCTGCCAACAATATCTTTTCCCTTAAAGTCAATGCCATTTCTTACTTGTTGTCTGATCAGAAACTTAACACCGCCAGGAGAGATGCAGAATTTCTCCCTTGCCATTGCCCTTTGTGGGAAACTATTTTTCTTAATTTTCTAATTTTATTAATATACAATTCTATTCTTTCTTCTATGGTTTTATACACTGCAGCTTGGTTTTATCCCCTGTCATATCTTATTTTCACTGACCAATATGCAGTTTTACTGTAATAAAAAATACTTGCTATAACATTTAAAAGATATTAATTCACAACCAGCACCTTAATGTATATCTAGAAACTAAATGCCAAATTTGCGCTCATGCATCGCACTCAACTTCTGCATTACAGATTCCATGTCCACTCGAAGATACAGAATAACTACTATAACATTAAATTTTTCCATTCAGCTCTGCTTAGATGCAGGTACATAGAACAAAAGCACTTAACTAAAGATTAAATGCTAAGGAATTTTCAGAAACAAAGGTCATAGAAATCCCCCCCTCCCAAAAAGAGGAAGTACATTTAATTAGAACAGGGGTATCAAATTCGATTTCATTGAGAACTGTATCAGGGTTGTGTTTGATTTGGGGAGGCCAGGGGGGGCGTAGCCTGGGTGGGAGTGGCCAGCTTGACATCACTTGTGTTAGGTGTGCCTGTGGTGGCCTGAGCGCTCTGCCAGAGAAAACAGGCTCCTGAGCTCAGTTTTCAGCTGTGATGTCCTCCTGTAATCCTCTGCCAGGGAAAATGTAGCTTAGGAGAGGCACATGCGGCCCTCCCAAGCTCTGTTTTCAATAGCAGAGGGACCGCAGATCAGTCCTTTGCTGTTTCCAGAGGGGCCCCATGGGCCAGATCTAAGCACCCCACAGGCCAGAATCAGCCTGCAGGCCTTGAGTTTGACATCCTTGTGTTTATAGCCCATTCTGGACCAAAAAAGAATTGATTTTTTTTTATTTTACACTGCCCAAAGTTATATATGGACTGCAGTAAAAGAATTCTAACTGGATTAAATATAGTTCAGTAATATTTTGGGATTATAAACCATAACCTAATCATGACGATTTTCAACAAATCACAGTTTAAATTAGTTTTTCCAAATGAATCAAGGAACTCTGATTTCTTTAAAACCAATTCTATTTGCCTCCTCATAATCATGTGGCAAATGAGACTGGAGGGAAGTCTAAGGTCTCAAGTGGGATATTCTGAGTATTCAATTCAAACTGACCTCCAAAACAATGTGTGACTCTCTGAAACTGTATATAGATTCTTGGTTTACTAATTTGTCAATACATTTTTCAAAAATAGCATTCTGCGAAAACCCTCCAAGAACAATTTAAAGGTAATAACAATACATTACAGGTAGCCCTTGACATATGACCACAATTGAGCCCAAAATTTATGTTGCTGAGACAGTTGTTAAGTGAATTTTGCTCCAATTTACAATCTTTCTTGCCACAGTTGTTAAAGTGAATCACTGCAGTTGTTATGTTAGTAACATGGTTGTTAAGTGAATCTGGCTTGCCCATTGGCTTTGCTTGTCAGAAAGTCGCAAAAGGGAATCACATGATCCTGGGACACTGCAACCATCATAAATATGAACAACTTGCTGACATATACAACATATATCAATTGTCCCTAAAAAGAAAGATACAAACATTTCCATTGGGATTTCCAACAGTCCACTCCCATTCATTAGCAGAGAATCCCATATTCTGAGACAAAAGAACATCCTCATATTCAATGCATTACCTTTCTGGACAGCCTCTGAGCATGAACAGATGTCCTTGTTAAAGAAAAATACAGTGCTAAAAGTCACACAAATACATCTAGCAAAACCACCTTTTTTACACATCAATACCAAAAGTGGTCCATGTCTTTCTCTGACACAAAAACTGGATAAAAATAATATGCAATCGTATTTCACCATTTTTTGAGATATACCGAGATGAAGCATTTTTTCTATGCAAAAAGAAAAAAAAGTCAGCACAGGTCTATGGATTCATCTTTAAGAGATTTCACATTGATGTAGTTTAATTTCGAGTTTGCATGAAAGCAGAGATGGATTCAAACGTTTTCCAACATTGTAATAATCAGATTGATTTTTCCTAATCCTTTCTTTTAACATCCTGTTCATAATCACAGACATGGAAAGATAAGACTCAGAGAGGTTTGAGTGTTGACAGAGCTGGTAGCAAATCAGCCTGCTTTCATACACTTTGCAACCGCAACTGTCAGGAATATCACTCGAAAATAGGTCAAACCACACACATATATGAGCTTGAACAATTTTCAGAGGGACCTACAAAGATATGTGTGTGCATGTATTTGGCATGCATGCTGATGCTTATATTCTTCAGCAACAAAAAAAATCAGACCCAGCATTCCTTGAAAGGATGCTGAGATATTTTAGAAGCCCAGCATACATTGATTGCTATTTCATTAATAAAGCTTTTAATAGTTATTTAGTGGTGTCGTATCATTTGGCAATTTTAAATACTCATAAGCTTGAATAATGATTACTTCATTTTTAAGACAACAAATACGAAGCCAAGATTAGTGTGTGTGTGTTTGTGTGTGTGTGTGTGTGTGTGTAAAAAACCTGTTTTACTACCGCTGCTTGATTTTAAAAATTCTTCAGACCAGCTTTTCAAAAGGGGAGCTTGTGCTGCTGAACAGCTTTTTAATAATTAGCAATAAAAAAAGATGAAATGCCTGCTGATACTTTCAGGCTCTGGGAGAAGAATCAGGGAGCTGTGGAACCAACTGCACCAAAACCAAGTGGTGCAAAAAAAAATAATAATTTTTTTTTCTGTCAATGTATTCACCTGCCCACTCACATATACCCATACTGTCAATCCCAACAAACTTAAGCTGGAGCATAATATGCTCTGCCTAGTTATAAAATCACAAATTGTATTTTTGTATCTGTATTCTTGGAGCCACTAGATAATCTGTCTAGTGAAGAGGCCCAAAACTTTTCCATAGCTTTTGACTCCATTTGAGTTTCTGAATATAAATGCAATGTTTGTGCGCAGGGAAAGCACTCGTGTGTATGTATAGGTGTATTACAGAAATGTGTATATTCTGGGTACTAAAACAAAATCAGGATGTATGTTATCCATCGAAATATCAAGCACGTACCTTTGCAAGAGTCTCCTTCATAGCATTCAATCAGACAATAGATTAAAAGGATATTTAAACTGACACTCTCCCAGAAGTAAGACTCAGCTTCCCCTCCAGCCTTGGGTAAACTACCATAATTGGTGCGAATATTGCTAATATCCTGAGAAGCTTCCTAGGTAATGTAGGTGATTTTTTTAGAATAACAGTGGCCAAATAAAGGATCTCTCCGCTATTGTTACACTGCATGTCACAAGGATTCTGTTACCAGTGGAGTTATGGTTGTCCATATATAAAATAATATCTCAGTAGCTGTCACGGAGTTGTCATAGTGTGAGAACTGCTGTGCACTGTATGCAACTGATTAGATTAATGTTAACACTATCATGTTACTGTCTAGAAAAACACCCACCTGAACTATCACCCAAAAGCAAAAAGATACAGAATGTTATCCGCACTGAACAGCGGACAAATTATTTCTGCGGTATTCAATATATTATTAAAAAAGAATATCTTTCTTGAGTTTAAAACACATTTAGGGCAGGGTGAATTAAATCCCAGTTAGTAACAGTAATATTAGAATCTGGAAAATTAACTTTCTTAAGAACTTATAATTAAGAAACTATATTGCAATCATTATGGCCATTGGAGGAATATGCCTGATGGAAGGAAGAACTGAGGAGAATGGAAAATTCCTTTAGGGTTATAGTTAGATCAGCAAAAACATCCGCTACGGTATCTGTTCAAGGCATAATAGGTAGAATAAAGAAGGAAGTAGTTTTAAATCCAGAAACACATTAAACACAATTGATCTTGACAGAAACATAAACTTAAAACATTGTGGAAAATTCAAATTCAAAAATGAAACAGTAAAAAAATAATAAATAAAAGGGGGGAGAGTAATTTCACCCAAATTTAAAAAATATACCCTGCAATGTGATCCACAGCAAATTCTGCATTATGTAAATTGAATACCACCCATCCGACAATTTTGCTTTTGGCTATGTGACCTCATTTGCAGTTGTCAGAAATACACAAGCAGCATGAACTCAAAAGCTCAGGATCCAGCAAAAAGGAAAGGTATGACCATTCTAGCCAGAGACAAGGCAGCACTTGGTTCTCTGAAACACACCTGTCAATGGCCATGGGAAGACCTATTGTAAAGCAACTTCTGTTTAATGTTCTGCACTCAACCTGTCAAAATACAAAAAGAAGGTTCAATGGTTTTGAAACAAACACTTTAATCCAGTTCCAATACTGCAGTTTCAGAATGAGAGAACAGCAATGTTCTGTAAAGTCTTGGTACTGAGTAGGGAATTCTGCCATATAAAAGGAACTGAACAGCCCTAGTAATTCATCCTCTCTTCTAACTGCATTGCTCCAATTGTTCTCTTCATGAAAGAGGCTTATTTGTGGTGTGCAGGAGAATAAATATTGCTATTGTTTTTGTTTTACATTTATGGGCATTAATATAGATGCAAATAGAATCTGCTAGAAATTACAGGTAGTCCTCAACTTATGACAATTCATATAATGGCAGTTGGAAATTACAAGTGTGCTAGGAAATGTTACTTATGACCGGTCTTCAAAGTTGTGACTGTCATACTCACATAATACATAACACTGTAAACAAATAAAGGTAGCCCTAAACCTTTCGTTTAGTGACCATTCAAAGTTACAGCAGCACTGAAAAAAGTGGCTTATGACCATTTTTCACACTTACCACTGTTGCAACATCCCTATGATCACGTGATTAAAATTCAGGTGCTTGGCAATTGACTCATATTAATGATGGTTGCAGTGTCCCGGATCATGTGATCACTTTTTTTGACCTTCTAACAAACAAAGTCAACGGGAAAGCCAGATTCTTTTACAACCATGTTACTAATTTAACAACTGTTGTGATTCACTTAACAAGTGTGGCAAGAAAATGCATAAAATGCAGCAAATCTCACTTAACAATTATCTTGCTTAGCAACAGAAATTTGGGGCTCAATTGTGATTATAAGTCAAGGACTTAAAATTATATTGTAACAAGGCTTCCATAATATTCAAAAAATGGAATTCTAGATATATTCAGACACAGGGGTCCTCATCCGACTTCTGTACAATGTACAAGCTGTTGTATTTTTCTGGATTTGAAGGCAACAAACCCAACACTGAGGATTGCCACAGGAAACCTGGCTGATTTGTTTGAAGCCATCACTAAGACAAGAAGAGCTCAATCCCGTAATTTTTGAGCCTTCTAAAGATTAATCCAAAAATGATATTGCCCCTCAATACTGATGACATACATAAAATGCATTCAGAAAGTATTCAGAGCCCCTTCACTTTTGTCAATTTTGTTACGCTGCATCTTGATTCTATAGTGGTTGAAATTCATTTTTTTTCTCATTAATCTACACTTAGTAGCCCATAATGACAAAGTGAAGCCAGAATTTTAGAAATGTCTGTAAATGTATTTAAAAAATCCTGAAATACCACAAAAAGCGTAAGTATTCAGACCCTTTGCAACAACACTTGAAATTTAGCTCTGGGGTCTCCCAACTCTCTTGATTGTTGCTGACATGTTTCTGAGTCCACCTGTGCTAAATTAAATGGATTGGACATGATTTGGAAAGTACATACCTCTCTATAGAAGGCCCCACAGCTGACAATGCATACTGTAGCAGTGCAAAAGCCATGAGGTCAAAGGAACTGCCTGCAGAGCTCAGAGACAGGATTATTGCAAGGCACAGATCTGGGGAACACTACAATAAAAATTTCTGCTGCACTGAAGATTCCTAAGAGCACAGTAGCCTCCATAATTCTCAAATGGCAGAAGCTTGGCACAAACTGACCGAGCTCCAGAGATCTTGTATGGAGATGGGATAAACAACCATCACTGCAGCCCTCCACCAATCTGGCCTTTATGGCAGAGTGCTAGATGGAAGCCTTGTCTCAGTGAAAAACACATGAAAGCCCGCTTGGAGTTTGCAAAAAAGCACCTGAAGAGCTCTCACACTATGAGGGGGCGTTGATCTTACCTGAGACACATCTTCCTGGTGCGTCTTTCGCCAAACTAAGTCCACCTTCTTATCCTCACCCCTAAGGACATTGTCTGCATCGTTAAGTGTGGCAGAAGAGGAAGCGGGTGCTAAGACAGGGTCATTACCTCCGGAAGATGTAGAGCTTCTGCGAACAGTGTGTCCACATTGTAGAAATGCTTGTCGAAGGCAGTAGCCTCTGGACAAGATCTTGGTAAATCTAACTGTCTTTGGACCATATTGAAAAATATCTCATACGAGGGAATTACCTCAGCCTCCTCCTTTGGGTCTGTAAATAGTGCCTCATTACCCACAGCCTTTTTCGTAGGGATTGGGACCTTTGTGTTAAGATCTATCCCAGTCGTACTCTTGGCCTTGGCTAACAATGGCTTAAATAAATGGGGTCTAAAAAGCCCTTTGAACCCAGATTTTTAAAAAGCCCTTTGAGCCCAGATGTTTGAAAGTTTGTGGCCAGCAGATTGTTCTAAAAGTCGCTTGACAGACTGATGAGTTGAATTTCCAGTCAGGCGGATAAATGGCAATAACATGGCTATCTTAATCCTCCTAGCCACGGATTGTGTCAAATTAATAATGGGTTACAGCATTGTAAATTGTCCAGCTCTGGCTTCTGTTACTCTGAATCTTCTTCACTTCAAAATGGCGCTCCCGCCAAAATTAACCACTTTTGTGACAGGCAGTGAAGCCAGGGAACTGTCACAGTGATCCACTGATCTGACTAGGCAATGCTCCCTGACTGGGCAGGCTGCCTATCAGGCAGGTCAGCACTAGACACCCCAAGTACCTTTCTCTAGGCCTGGGTGCGATATCATCGAAACTGCAAAAATCCCCAAAACTGGCGCTCCACTAGCCAGCTGACAGACATGAAGTTGGTTCCTTTGGTTTGCCGCCGTTCTGAACATTTCCCTCTTTATCCTGTTGGAAGGAACCACGAAGGCAAACTAGAGTGTCTCATACCTCTAGTCCCTTCAGAACTGTTGGTGGAATATATATCCAAGGACATTTAACCTGACGGTGTCCCTCTATTTATTAAAAAAACAGAGGAGCTATCAAAAAGGCAGTCGAGTTCAGTCGAGACTGAATAGAAGAACTGGAGATAGTAGCCTGGAGGTGGGGGTGTCTTCAGTTTTTCTATTCAGTCTATAGCCAAGCAGAATATATCCCATGCCTGAATCCTGTCAACACCACTCTGAAGAAGAACAAGATTCTCTGGTCGGATGAAATCAAGATTGAATTGTTTGGCCTCAATTCTAAACATTATGACTGAAGAAAACCAGGCACTGCTTATATCTGCCTAATATCATCCCAACAGTGAAGCACAGTGGTGGCAGCATCATGCAGGGTGTATTTTTCAGCAACAGGGGATGGGAGACTGGTCAGGGTTGAGGGAAAGCTGAATGGAGTGAAGTACAGGGGTATCCTCAATGAAAACCTGTTCCACAGCACTCAGGGCCTCAGACTGGGCTGAAGGTTTACTTTCCAACATGAGAATAATCTAAGCATGACAATAATCTAAGCCAAAACAACACAGGAGTGGCTTAGGAACAACTCTGTGAAGAAGCACTGAGTGAAGGGTCTGAATACTTATGAAATGTTATCTTTCAGGGTTTTTTTCTTTTTAATAAATTTCTAAAACTCTGTTTTCACTTTGTCATTATTGGGTACTGAGTGTAGATTAATGAGAAAAACTGAATTTCAACAACTGTAGAATTAGGCGGCAACATAACAAAATTGACAGAAGCAAAGGGGATCTGAATACTTTCTGGATGCACTGTACATAGGAATAATATGTAATAATTATTCTATAGAGAATGAACACATTTGGGTCTTTAATTCACAGAAGTCTAAAGCATCAGGCTAGGTATTCCATGGATTGGATTATAACTTCCATTTTCCCCATGATAATTAAACATTTAATTATTTATAGCATCATACAACTGAATAGGCTGAAACATTTTGTAGTCTTGCAACGGGAAAAACATCATACCATATGATAGTTTTAATTTTTTAATTGTTTTGAAGCAGAATTTATTAGCAGAATACTGATAAATTTTCCAATTAGCAAACCTCTATTCTGTCAGTATTCTGTCAGTGAGAAGCATGCCAGCCAAACAATGCACAGCAGAATTGTTTTTGCAAACTAAGACTTTCCTCAATATTGTTTCTCATAAGATTACCTTCTACGGCTTCTTTATATGTGTTCAAAATAGACAGCTATTTCTACAAATGAAAAAATTGTAAGAAAAGCGGTAGTAAATATTGAAATTCCATTATATTTAATTGGATAATTCTTCCAGCAAACCTCGTACACTAGTGCCCCATTTTTCAATAATCAGTGCTTGTCAACATCATATATTCTTAATGAGACATTTTCAGTCACTGTTTCCTACTCTGTTTCAATAATCTGTCATTTGCTTCCCTGACCATCTACAGCAAGCTTGGGATAGGGGAGAGGGGAAAGAAAGACAAGGAAGAAAAAAAGTATGTCTTTTAGAGCAAAGATCTAGGAAATTCAATCATTCTCCTATTGTTTTACTGTGGATAGCCCAACGATTTCTCTTTATTACTGCAGAAAAACGTAAAAGCTAGCAGAGTGCAATAAAATGGCATGTGTTCAGCTTTGCAATGCTTCACAGGACAGTGATTTAGTGCTATGAACCAATGCACACAAAACATCTTGTACACAGAATATTGCCTCATGTTCTGTGCAAATTATACAAAGCAGCCCAAAGTCTGCTCACCCACATAAAGTACATGCTGCTATCAGAACCTCCTCCCTGAATCCCCTTCCCCCAGTTCCATGGGCTATGTTATTAAAACAGCAAAGAGACTGCTTTGTTTGACTTGGGTCCCAAGAGTTTACTATACTGTTAAGGTCTACATATTGCATTAAACCTTACATCAGTGAGTCAATAGGCAGTTTTCCGAGGATTCATTATGCATCGTAATGCTGAAAACAGGAGGACTCTGGAATGCACACAGTACAGATATTTGAATGGCGTGGCTCATCAATAAATGTAACAATGTGGCATCATTACAAATTTACTCATCAAAACCATCGTGGTCTTTCATGCAGCTGTAGAAGTTTCTGTTAATGGAATCAATGATCTAACACCAAAGAGAGCTATAGAGATCATATTTTCAAGCTCTGCACTTGAAATGTTATTTTAAATAACTATTATGTCATCTGTGGCATCTGGACAGAAATAAAGACAGGTGGGAGAACAGCAAGAGAAAGATGAAAAATCCATTCTTCTTTTATTAATACATCTAGTTCAATTCTGAGAATTTTTAAAAAAAGAATCCAGTAGAATTTGATCCTGATTTCTGTAAGCAAACAATACATATTTTATGCACAATTAGTTCAAATCACTTTGAACTTTATTACTATGAAATAAAGTAATATTAGAAAGTAGAGACTGGCTTGTGCCGTTTCCCATTTCCAAATTTTGATCAACTTTCCAATTTCCCCAAAATGGAACAAGAATAATCTTCCATCCCATTTTTTTAGTTCTCTTGTGTCCCCTTTCCCATACTATCTTTTACTTTCTTGAGGAAGGGGAATAAGTGGGAATGTTAAAACTGTTGATACTTTGTCTTTGAAAGAAATAGAGTTCAGCAAATATACATTTAAAGAATTCGGACATTTAAATTAAGCTTAAATTCAGCTTGGACTCCAATTTTAAAATAATTTGAACAAATAAGATTTTAAGAAAAGAATGAAATGCTCATGTTAAGACAAATGAAATTGAGGAGTGCTCTCTGAAAAAGTTTGCAGAATTGCAAAAATGTTCTCTGTAAACTGATGGCATAACACAAAAAAAGAATGAAGTTCTGCCCAAAGAACATAAAATGATGACCTGGGATGCAGTCTTTGTTGTGAGTTGGTATTGTCCCACTATGCAAATCTAGTGGGCTGCTTGTTACCATAACATCATATTCCCTGTACAATTGCTGGAGATAATGAGAAATAGATATTTTTAATTTAAAATAAAATGGCATAAAAATCAAGCCTTATCAGAAAATAAAGAACTTTTGGCTCTCATGAATGTCACCTCTATTCTAGCAAACTCTACATAATCAGCAGAGCCCCTGAACCTTCAAGATTAAATTTTAGAAATTCAGTGACTGAAGCCATCAATTTCTCTCCAACTATTACTATGATCCTCCTGATGAAAACAAACTTCTCTATGTACAAGAATTCAAATTAAAGCATTCCTAAAAACTGACAGTCCATCCTTGGCTAAAATACATCCAGAAAAGGGGTGACTTTGCTTCCGCTACAGAATTGTTCAATACCACTCATGTGGATAGAAGCCAATATGATCTCAGCTTTTAGTGACTACTACATCATAAATCTAAAGTCTGACGCAACAGACCCAAAAAATAGTCATAAGTAGTATTATCTGACTATAAAACCTGTGCATATACATCAAAAGCCAATGATGCAGAAAAGAGTTCTATCTACTGGAATTAATTGCCTTGCTAATTTTCCTTGCTAACTACTTGATAACTATAACACTACATCACACAACCATCAATGTAGAAATTTTTGGCTGTAAAAATGACTCTTCTCTTTCTGGAGTGCTAGTCTAGTTGAAGCCTAATCATTTTTGAGAACCTATAATATTCTATCCACATGAACACATAGAAAAGCTCTGAATTTTGCCTAATACAATATATAAAAGATCACACAGTATGTATCCAATATTTCAAGTGAAATATTTTCTAGCATTAATATTATTAGTTTACCAGAAGTAAACACAGATTTTGAGGGGGGGGGAGGCTTATCTTACAAGAAGGCAAAAAGGTACTTACCCTTGGTTGCCAATTTTCATACTGTTTTTGCAAATTTGCACCAATGGTTTCTAGAGCTTTCTGTGGCCCCATTGACAGTGGATCTAAGACACATAAAAGACCCATCAGATTTTGGACAAGCATGTAAAATACACTGAAATCAGTTCTATATGCAAACAAAATCCATGTAGCATATTATTTCTCCTGTTGTAGCAAAGTGCAACCATAGAAAATGCATATTTCTTCTGCAAAAATATTGTTCCCAGAGATCCAAGTGTTTTCCCACAGCAATCAAGTCAATTACAGGGAAACAGCAGAATCTACGGTATGCTATGGCTCTATGGAAAGTACAAAGAACCAACACTGGATGGAACCAATGGAGGAGTGGCACCTGGGTCTGACAAAAACTGGGAAGTATGGAAATTATTGAATAGACTTGCACAGGTACAACAAGATCCAGAGACACTCTGAACAAATGAGGCCATCCGGTTGCTTCTATTGTTTGCTATTGTGGTGACATGCAAACAACACATACTGTATGTATACCTGTTCTGTTCCCCAATCAGTGTACACTTGTGGACCTCGTGACAGCGCGACAGAACACAATGAATGTTGCTAGTTTCTGGGCAAGATCTGTTGAATTTGCACATATTTTAATCTTGTATTGTATTTTATGTTATACAGTATGCCTTATTTTCATTGTGATACTTCTGACATTAATAAACAAACGAATCAGAATCTAAAATCAGAACTGTAATTTGTTCCTCCTTATAGAGTGTAAGTAAAATAGCACTGGCAGAAATATGCAAAAACAACTACCTAAGCAAAAGGGACTGAAACATTTTTTAAGTCTAGAGTAGGGCTGTCAAACTGATGGCCCACGGGCCAGATGCATCAAGCCCTGGCTACGCCCACCCCTGGTTTAGCCAAGGTGGAAAAAGTTACGATACTTCACATGATGACAATGTATCATCGCAAGTTTGACATCCTTGGTCTAGAGCAATGAGATAATATTTGGAAGCAATTCAGGCAAATGCCTTGCTGATTCACTGACCTGTAAGAACTTTAATCAGACTTGCATAATTCTGTTTTTATAGCCAATCTCAATAAAAATAGATTTAGCATTTTTATCGAGTTGGTTTCTTGATCTGGGCTACTTAATGGGACTGATATTCCTGGAAAAATGCAACAATCCCAAAACTGAGATTAGAAAGAAAGCCATTTCAGTTTTTGTCCTCTAAATTAATTTCACACAAGGGCAAAAAGTTAAATTATGTTTCTCTTAATCCAGGACAGTGCCCTGCACACCTTTATTTGTTAAAAAAAAAAATCAAACATGAAGGAGACAAAATAAATATTTAACACCATTTCAAATATGGTTCTAATTTGGGCTATAAATTAACAAAAACAGACATTTGGAATATCTTTGGTTCATTGGACCATTTAAAAATCATGTAGAATTCTAGAATAGAAAGTTAATATTTTTATTTCAAATATTTAGTATTATAATGTCAGAACATGGCAATTCTGACAGGCACAATATTAAGGTTTTTTCTGTGTGGTCAATCTATTTCTTAAAGGAACAAAGAGTGGAAGGTAATATTTGTAAATATGTAATGCTTTTCTGGCCTAATCCAAATATGCCAAAAGATACAAAACGCAAAGCAATCTCTTGTTCTATTTTTCTCATATTTCATTGAAACAGAAGTCTATGGAGAAGCCTATGGTCAGATATAATCAAGGCTGCTACTGCAGTACAATAATGGAATCTGGTATCAGGGTAAATTGTGTTGAAATCAATACAATTTGCAAGAAAGAAAAAATCTTCTCATGAAAAATTATCCATACTTTAGTTTTTGAGAAAATATTTTAAAACCATAGCAAATAAAATCATAGAATGGGGGCGAGGGGGGGGGAGAGACGGGGGACGACCATGCATGGTCTTCCAATGATTTTATTTCCCTAAATTAATGTCTATATTTCTTATTTCTACAATTCACTTTCCTATAGTTTCCTTTAGTGATGCAATCCGGGTGCTAATTGCTGTCAGAGTACCTATACTACTATAATCCCTGTTGGAGATATTTGTTCTGGTTGTAATTTTTGAATTTAAGTTGTATAACAGTCAAAAATCTTGTTTGTATTTCTGTAAATTAGGCAAGAAGTAGGTTTAGCTGATAATTGTAATCTATTAATAGCAAGAGCAAGAGCACTTAGACTTATATACCGCTTCACAATGCTTTACAACCCTAAGAACTTTACTTGAGCCTGGTGAGATTTGAACCACCAAATTGTAGTCAGCCAGCAGTCAGCAGAAGTAGCCTGCAGTACTGCATTCTAGCCAAGTGATGGTGAACCTTTTCAGCACTGAGTACCCAAACCAGAACGTGCATGCATGTGCGCATGCCAGAGCACCAGAAACCCAAAGACCAGCTGGTCAGCACACGCATGCTTGTTTTTTGGCTGTTTCAGGCTAGTTTTGGGCTGGTTTGCGGGCCAATGAAAACGGCCTGAAAACGGCCTGAAAAACGGCCTGTTTTGGGGCATTTTTAGGCCATTTTCCAGTGCTCCGGCACCCACGAATACCAGCTGGCAGAAAAGCAGCTGGCAATGGCACGTGTGCTACAGAGAGGGCTTTGTGTGCCACCACACCTTGCCATCACAGACTTAAGTTTTTATTTCCACTTCCATGAACTCTTCCTTTGTCTAAAGAGTTTTTTGTGTTTTTTAAAAGAAATTTTATTAATTTTCAATAAACAAACATACACAAACAAAACACAAAACACAAAACATAAAACTTCTTTTTGGAAAGCGGCTTAGTCCCGGGTTACATCTTTTGGTACAGACATAAATCAAGTTCATGCTCACTTTATATACCATTTCATATCTTATTTACCATTCTATATTATCTATATGGTTTCTCCCCTCTTTTCACTCTCTTAATTCTATTTTATTTATTTCATCTCAATTTAAATCATTATGCTTATATCTTTTGTCCGTTCTGTTTCAATTATCTATTTTTCTTTTCTCATTAACACAATATTTCTCCTGTAATCACTGACTGAAGTATGACGCCTTTATATCTTTCCCCTAAATTTAACACTTAAAATAATATATAATTTTCGTTCTGATTCTGCTTAGCACATTCTAAAGCTACATACTACATTTTAAAATAAAAAAATGATAAGTTTATAATATAGTTAAAACAATAATCCATAGCAGATTAAACTCTATCATTAAGTCTTAAGCATTTTACACATTCCCTTTAATATTTTATAGTGTTCCAGTTTTCTAACATTGTTTCAAATACAAATAGAACAATACACTTATGTACTTTTGCAGAATCTCTTTTTTAATTATGTTTTTACCCATTATCTCTGAAAAAAATCCTGTTCTTTATACCTTGTTTCAAACCTTTATAACTTCTCTTCCCTTTTTCCCTTCCTCTCTTCTCCAATCTGGCCTTTTTACCTCCCCGACTCTTAATCTCCACCCTCTTAATCTCCACTCTCTAGATGTTATTTGTTATCCCGGTTCAGCCAAAAACTTTCACTTTCTCAGCTTCCTCCTGCACTTTCTTGTCCGGGTGAAAGATTCTTTGTGGCGGCCATTGCTGACCGCCGCTCCACCGCTTTTGGAAAAGGGAGTAAAGCCAGCTGAGGAGGGGGGTTGCAATTCCCCCGGACCCCTGCTGGGTCTCCCCTATCTTCAGTCACCTCTATGAGGTGACTATCAACCCCCAAATCCAGCTGGATCGGGGGCACTCCAGCGGTGAGCGCAGCAGGAACTGCGCACAATTGCGGATTCCTGCCGCCGCCGAAGCCTTGCAAACCGGAACTCTGTCCTTTGTCTAAAGAGTTTTGATCTACTCAAAAATAATGCCTATTGATCACAGAAATACATCAACTTCAATGCAATGATCTCTGGAACCTTTTTCCTGAGGAAGAGGGAATACAGCCCTGGTCCATGACAGTCAAGGCTGCTGATTTTGTCTAATTGTAATATACTAAATAAAAACAAGGAGGAGGTTAACATATGCCAATCTGATTTGGCAGCAAGTCATTTTAGGTGATGCTGCATGGTGCCTTGAATTAAAAAAAAACCATAATCCCTCCTAACCTTTGTTACTGCAAACCGTAGGAAAATCTGCTGTTTCACTTATGCCTTTAAACCTAACAGTAACTATGCAAGAGGAATAGTTCTTTATGGAGTTAAGAATCCTGTAAAAGAAGGGGAAATTTATGTGCTTCATTGATTATTTGATTGTGTCAACCATATCAAGCTGTGGAGATTGCTGAGAAAAATGGAAATATCCCAGAATATCTCATTGTCCTCATGACAATATAAAAGTCATGAAGCCACAGTACACAGTAAAACAGATTGGTTCTGTGTTGGCAAAGGATTGACAAAAGGTTATAGGCTCTTCCATTATTTACTCAATCTATATGCTGAATATATTATTAAGAGAAGCCAGGTTGAAAGAAGACGAGGATGGTTTTATAAATGGAGGAAGAAATATGAACAACTTGCACTATGCTCATAACATTACTTTGATAGCTGAAACTGCAAAGGATCTGCAAGCTATAGTAATGGAATTAAAGGAGAATAGAGAAAAAATGAGACTAAATTTAAATATAAAGAGATCAAACTAATGATAACAGGTAGAACAACTGGCCTTAAACTTGATGATATAATATTGAAATGGTGGATAGTTTCTGCTTTTGAGGATCAACCATCAACAATAAAGGAACTTGTAGTCAAAAAATATGCCAGTGACTAGCATTTGTACCTGAAGGTCTTAGAAAAAGCATTCAAATACCATGATGTATTTATACCTACAAAGGTTAGAATTCTGCAAGCCATGGTATTCCCTGTGACATTCCATAGAATTAAACTAGACTTTGAAGAAGCAGGATGAGAAGAGTATTGATGCTTTTGAACTCTGGTATTGGAGAAGACTCGTGAGAATATAAAGGGAAACACCACCACCTATCTCCTGTTTATAACAGTCTTTTCAGCTCTAAGTTCCAAAAAGCTTCCACACCCATTTGCACTATTCAGATGACCCTGAAGGCATAGTTAAACCTCCAAGTGGCCTCAACCACTCTCAGAAAGAGCACTAATGACCAGATAACTGTAAAGATTGTAAATCCTTCCATCCTCCACCATTCAGTCAGAACTGAAGAAGCTTCTTGGATAAGAAGTAAAAAGTCTCCAAGAAAAAACAAAGTCCAGTTGCCTTTTGAAAAAGCACCTGGATGACT
This sequence comes from Pseudonaja textilis, assembly GCF_049901715.1. Taxonomy (NCBI): domain Eukaryota; kingdom Metazoa; phylum Chordata; class Lepidosauria; order Squamata; family Elapidae; genus Pseudonaja; species Pseudonaja textilis. Next base: position 112,403,275 of record NC_141991.1, on the reverse strand, counting down.
AAGAATCTTCATAGATGTGGATTGGTTCGGTTACAGAAACAATCGATACAATGAATACATAGTTGGGAGACCTGAAAGACTAGGTTAGGGACACATCCTCATGAAAAAAAAATCTATTTATCTTGTGACTAAGAATAAATAGTGATTTGATGGCACATAATCATTCAATCTAGTAATCAAAAGGAGAGAAGAGGGTTGTGCTTAGCACACAAAGCCAACATGAACACATTTAACACAAATAGAAAGGTAGAAAAGCTAATATTTATCTGCATATTCAAAATAGTATGCTAAGTCATGAAGAAGGAGCTCACATATTTGTCCCTACTGTCCTCAGCAGGCTTTTATTTTCTTTGAGAATAGAGTTCAAGACATTTCTCCAAAACAGTACTGACAAAGTGAAGGTTTAAAAACTGGAGTCTTTCCAAATTTTCCCTGAAGCACCATGAGAAGTTTGTAAAAATGCATGCAAAGAGAGATTAATGAGATACAATGCAAGTTCAGCCCCCAAAAAAAATCATGTATTTTGAAATGTCAAGGAAAAATGTGTATTTTTAATGGAATCTATCTGACACCATAGACAAAAAAGGGATAAATTTAGTATTGACTGGAGAAGCTATAGCAATAGCTCTAGGTAAAAGGAACAAAGAAAATGGAGCAGACACCTTTCCCTGTTCAGAGTGTTAAAGTACTATTAACAATTTTCAATATCACAAATATCTGCTATTAGCCTAGTGCAGTGATGGTGAACCTTTTTGTTGTGGTGTGCCAAAATACAATGCACCCCCCTGTGCATGCACACGCAACAACCCTGCCCTGTCCCCTCAACTTCACTGCACATGCACTTGCCTCCCAGGTGATTTTCAACCTGTTTGAGGCAGTTTTCGCCCTCCCGGAGGCTCGATAAAAGGCTCTGCAGTCTCGGGAGGCTGAAAAACAGGCCTTCCAAAAATACCGGAAGTGAATGTTTTCAGCCTCCGGAGGGCCTCTGGAGCTTGGGGGAGTCCGTTCTCGCCCTCCCAGAGGCTTGAGAGAAACCTCTGCAGCCTCAGGAGGCTGAAAACAGGCCAATTTCGGCACTTCCAATATTTCTGGAAGGCCTGTTTTTCGGCCTTCCGAGGCTGCAGAGCCTTCCCTCGAGCCTCCGGGAGAGTGAAAATAGCCTCAAACAGGCTGAAAATCACCTGGGAGGTGCGCACATGCGCAGTGCAGGTAAGTATGCAGGTTTGCATACCTGCACAAAGGCCTCCACGTGCCACCTGTGGCACGCGTGCCATAGGTTTGCCGTCATGGGCTTAGTGCTTCCTTTCTCTATTCAGTTCATGCAAATAAGGCTACCAAAGAAATTCTATTCAGTTCTAACAAATAGAGATAGTCAAAAGAGATCACAGAAGCAACAATCCATCTTAAGGCCATGGAAGTCGCCGAATCTGAAAATGACTTAAACAATAGCTCCATATCACAGAGCTGGATTACTTTGAATCTACCTTTTTTTTTTTTTTTTTTTTTGGCTTTCTTCAGGTTATCATTAAAAATTGAGATCAAGGTGACTGTCCATGTAATCTTACAGTGATTAATGAGCACAATTTTTAATTGCTTAACAACTTGGATGTTCTTTCATGGCTATTTTCTGGTCTACCAAAATGTTCAGAAAACATGCAGAACAAATTGTTATGTTGAATAAACATATCAGGAAAGATTTGTAGTCAAACAGTTAAATGGAAGAGATTAGCCAGAGAACACAAACAAATGTTAGTGAAATGATTTAAAAAAATGATTTCCTTTGTAATTCCAGCTTTTAAAGTTTTGCAATTTTTAAGTATAGTTGAGTTCAGGTCAAATCAACAGTTTTGGGCATATGAGGTTTGTATTATAGCCATTACTTTTCACATTCTGTAACACTATATATGCTGTTTGTTAATTGGCTAATTTGACAATGGAAGCCAAATATTTGCTCTAAGAAAACTAGACAGACAGACAGACAGATTCTCTCACACACACACCTTAATAGACACAAAATTGTTGTTAAACAACAGTGCTATGCAGCGGTTCAGATTCAAAAGGCAATACAAATCTGAGAAAATAACGTGCTTGATATAAAGAGTTGCTAGTAAGTATTATAAGCACACATATGCATTCCACAGTGTATTTTTTCCTTTAAATATAAAGTACTGCACACGTCTAAGAGATAAATATGCATATGCATATAGAGAGAGCTGAAGAAGCTTCTTGGATGAGAAGCAAATAGTTTTCAAAGAAAAAAACAGAAAGTTCAGTTGCCTCTTGAAAAAGCACATTTGCGATATAGAGAGAGGGAATATTAGTTAGAACAGGCATGTCCAAAGTCCGGCCTGGGGACCAATTGCGGCCCGTTTTCAAATTTCGAGCAGCCTACAGCCTCTTCTCCCTACTGGCTCAGCCTATAATTCATCCCCACCGGCCAGCGTTTTTCCAGCGAACGTCAGGTTGAATGGTTGGCCCCCACACATTTTCACCTCACCAAATCTAGTTCTCTTTGCAAAAAGTTTGGACACCCCTGAGTTAGAGTAACCTACTGGTGTTTTAGAGGGAGGATACAGTTTCTATTTATAGGAAATTGGCAGTTCACATATGCATAGAATACTCATTTAAAATACACTGTATGAATTGATCACTAGTAAATATACAGCATAACTGAATCTATTACTATATTTAAATTAAAATATATTGGCATGGAAACTTCAAAGTGGTGTGTTAATAAATAAATGTTTTCTGACTAATGGCTTTATTTTTGCAATCCTAACCATAGCAAGAATATATTCAGTTAAGAGTTCAAAAGTTGCAACAATGCATCATTGATGAAGGACGAGGAGAAAGAGAGCAAATTCTATACATATGCATATACATATACATATGTATGGCATTCAGCTTTGTTCGGGTATTTTCCCACGTCATTGTAGTTGTGCTTTTAAAGTTGTAGCAACGTTTCGGCAGAATCTCATCTGCCATCATCAGACTTCTATACAGAAGCCTGATGATGGCAGATGAGATTCTGCCAAACGCTCTACAACTTTAAAAGCACAACTACAACGACGTGGGAAAATATCCGAACAAAGCTAAATGCCATACATGTAAGTACCATGAAAACCTAAGAAAACACATACACACACACACACACACACACACACACACACACACACACACACATATATATATATATATATATATATATATATATATATATATATATATATATATAAGAGATGTGACTCTTCTCACAATGATATAATTTAAAATACTGGATATAAGTATATTTTAACATGTACAATAATCATGCAACTGTTCTTTTTAAAAAGGTTGTGATTGTGAGGGACCTTTTTATTGACAATGGAAACCCAAGTACAATATCCTCCAAAATGTAGTGAAATGGCTAATTTTGAATAAATGCTTATCACTAATAGGTTTTCTTCCATATTTCAGTATTTATTTTACTGTAGTAAAGGAAAAATGCATTGCATTTATTCTAGTTCTCCTTGCATGTGTTTTTTTTTACACAACCACTATTATATACCTTGACAGATAAGGTTCCTAGGCAGGATGGAGATTTGCTGTCACTTCTGTGTCTATGATTATATGTCTGAATGATTTTTGATGCACTGTGGAATTTTAATTCTATTGAAAGGAAAAGAGTCAAGTCTACCTTTGGTTTAGTTAGCCTATCTCCAAAACCTCTGGAAAACCTTTCTGTGTTGCTTGCCTTAAGACTGATACACAGCTTCCATTACAGGCTGTATAAAAACAAAAATTTCTATTGAATTACATTGATATTCAACACATTTCTAATACCATTAAAAACTTTCTGGTTCAGAATACTAGAGGGCATACATCCTTCTTAATGACATTTTCTACCCTATTATTGTGACATTTCACGTTTGGTCATAAAGCAACCCCAAATAAAAGATGGGTCTTTTTTTCTGTAAAATGTAAAGGAAATATTATAGTAACAACAGCTTTTGCCTGGAGGAAAATCAGGAGACACACTACTGCTTGGCAACCTGTGTAGAGGAAACAGAACTGTATATTGCATCTCCTCATTAGGACGTAACTATATATTTTAATTTTAATTCCAGAAAGGATAAATTTAAGGACAAGCCAGTGAAATAGAGACCAAGAGCACAATACAGAATCCACTGGCAGAGAGTAGATACTGCAAAGAGAAGCCACTATTTCTCTAAATCCCTAATCCCCAGACTGGGACATTCAAAATGGGAGTCAAGAAGTGACTTTTTTATCTTTTTGCTGAGAATTTATATTTTATTTATTTCCCTTTCACTTCAATGGCTTCAATGGAAGAAAAAATAATTCTGCCAGCTCCAAGACTAATGCTTGTTTCCCACTGTCTGGGACATATTAGAGAAACAAAGAGATTAGAATATAATCCATACCAGTCTTGCTTCTGCACATACAACACACGAAGGCACACGTACACACAGACAGAGAGCAAAAAAAAAAAAAAATGTAAGAAGAGATTCCCAACATCACACAGAGGTGGCCTTCCACTACAGAAAGAAAGCCTCAATGGTGAAGGAGGAAGACCTAAACATGTCAATGTTTCTCAGCAGTATTCTCTGATGGCTTACGTTTTTTTTTCTACCACAGTTGTTAAAATGTTATCTAAAATAAACATCACTCAGAGTAGTAACTGTAAAAAGGGAGGGAGGGGCTTCAACACCAGTGTACCTTTGTTGCAAAACCCCTGCCTTTCTTTCTCTTCTTATTTTACATGATGAAAATTCTGGAGCACAGACAGCATGGAATGAAGTAACATCACACCTTACTGCTCCTCCTGCCATTGGCTTTTGGACTGCAGATGTGATGGACACTTAAACTATTTTTGCTTTCACAGCAAAACGACTACAGAAGGAATTTGACATTTTTCTAGCATTCTTTTGTTTGGCTAGCAAACAGCAGCCAGCTGGTGCAAAACATGTTCATATCCTCTTGGACAATGAAAAATTGTGCAGAGCAACATTATTGAGCTGGTTATCTGCTACCTACATGGCACACTGAGCAAACAAGTGAAGATTGAGAAATATTGCAATACAAAACTCTAGGAAGAGGTGATCAGCATGCTAAGTCAAGGGGAAAGACAAGAGTCATTGCAACTGCATCTTAGAGCACTGATTTCTATAAAATTAAAATGAAGGTTATTAAAATTCTCCAACCACCGGAGTTACTCCACTGTTATTTTTAAAAATGTGTTTGTGGGATTTAGACTGAATTCTTAAAAGCAAGGAGAAATCTATAGTTACTGCCGCAAAGCTGAACAAACATGCATCAAATTATAAGCCATTATTAACATCTTTGCAGTAAATGCCAAAGTTACTTTTTAAATCCTTTAAATCTAAGCTAAGTCCTCTTAGCTACTGCATTAAATTTGATGCTGCAGTAACTTTATGGGCTAAGAAAATAAAGCAAATATAAATAAAGCAAATATAAATAAACAAACAAACAAACAAACAAATAAATAAGGCTACTAAGACAAAAATATCCAGACAATGGCAACAGGAAAGCCTCTGTGCTGCTGTATTTTTTTAAATAAGTAACTTGTATTTATTAAAATACTGCATTGGCTTGATGTAGCATTTTGTTCATACTGTTAAAATACTTTATCTTATTAAAGCCAATGAAGCACATAACATTTCCCTAAGCAACATTAGTCATACTGAAAAATACAATGAAATAAATCAACTTTGAATGATATAATAGCATTTAGAAAGAGATGAGACTTTTTCTCCCATCTGATAAAATTAACTGACCAAAATCACATTCTTCTTTTTAGCCTCAAGTACTGTTTTCAGAAACCATACATTGAGGCCTAAGAAAGAAATTTTATTAATTAGAATTTTAATCCTACCTTTATTACTTTATGAATAACTGAAGGCAGCAAAAATATCTAATACTTCTTCCTCCTCCTATTTTCCCCACCACAACCCTGTGAGGTAGGTTGGGCTTAGAGTGAGTTACTGGCCCAAAGCCACCCACTTGATTTACATGCCTAAAACAGGACTAGAACTCACAGACTCCTGGTTTCTAGGCCAGCACCTTAATCACTACCGCAAACTGGCTTAATGTTATTAAGACACTACTTATGGATTTATTAAGCATTTTTTAATTATCTGCCACTGTAAGAAACTTCCAGGGAAGGAATGGAGGACAGAAAAACAGCTCCACTAAAAACAGAACTGACAACTATGGCAGTATGAAGAGCTGGTAAGTAGACTGGTTCTTTGATAAATTCCTCTTTGGATAGGAAGAGGTTTTGTGCTTGTCCATAAGTATTTCAGATAGCTGCTGCTCCCAAGGCACAAGTTCTGGGAGATAAGAGAATAGTCAACATCCATCGTGCTAAAAGCAGGGGCAGTGCCTTTGAAAGGACATTGGGTTTGCGTATTTCCTTTACTCATCACTTTCAGAAACTAATTGTTAGCTGCTTTTCAACTGTTAGGAACTTTTAGACTGAAACATTTTACAATTCTGATCTTTAGAAAGAGAAATTTTAAATACAGGTAGTCCTTGACTTACAATTGATTAGCAACCATTGAAGGTACAATGGACCTCCCTGGGGCTACCCTTTGCGGTACTCGATTACCAGCCTGTTTTTATGTCTATTCACCATGACCTGGTTTTATGATATTTTTTTGCTAGAAACCAACATCTACTTACAGTTTCCAGTAAAAAAAACTTCCCTTATGGACAATGGTTGTTGAGGTAATTCCCCATTAGGAGAATGAGAGCACACAGGGAGACATAATGAGAGTAGTGAAGAATAATACACACACAGATTTAAGATATTTAAATGTGAGACAATGTGTGCAAAGTAAGATGATTAAGCTAGAATACTGTATGTCAGAAAACAATATAGCAGATCATTTTACAAAGGCCCAAGGCTCTATAAGGCATAAGGCTTGCTGCGAGGATTATGGACTTAGAATGTAAGGTTGTATATATTGTCCTACCTAAAAGGGGAGAATGTTAGGAATGTAAGTCACCTAACAGTTATTTGGGTTGGAAATATATAAACTAGGATAGATATTTTAATACTATGCCTTTAAGAGAATACTAAATCTGTAATTCGGTGTGGTTCCGCAAATGGCCATAAGATGGAGCCAGAAACATGGGTTGTTTAGTCTCAGAAGAAGTCACAGTGAGTCTCTCTATTTTTTCTGTTGGAGAGAGTTGCCGTTCCTCCTAAATGACTGTTACTGATCATTGATGTAAGTCTGTTACTGAAGTGTTTTTGATACTGGACTTTGATATTTGGATTATCCCTGAACAGAAAACTGACTGCTTACCTGTGAATAACTTGGACTGCTTATCTTGGAATATGCTTAAATGTTTATTGGAAGTAAAAACCTACATTTACTGTACAGTGTACCTGTGTGCTGTTTGTGTATTATTCTTCACCACTCTCACTACGTCTCCCTGTATGCGCTCATTCTCCTAACGGGGAATTACCTCAACAATGGTTTTGCTTAATAATTGCCTGTTCATTTAATGACCATGGTGATTCACTTAATTACCCCCCCCAAAAGTTTGTAAAATTGGACAGTGTCACATGGCAACCCACTTAACAATCAGCATGGCTTATGTCCATAATTCCAGAATCAATTATGGTCATAAGTCAAGGACTAACTGTTCAAGTTTACGGAGTTAAAAATAATGGAATAAACAGCGAAACTTTCATTTTAGAAAGTTACAAATGGACTAAGGGTACAGATAAATTTGAAATAAGATCTTGGAATTAATTATAAAGAATCCTTCTCATGGGACAATGTTTTTGTTTTGAATTATAACATAAGAAGATAAGCCTTTACAAATTGGACGCCAGAAAGAACTAGAAGGAAATAAAGATTACTATTAAAGGAGAAGAATACTCAGATTTAGCTTATAAATACAAAATAAAGCAAAACATTTTTACACTGAATATGTTGAAGAGTATTTTTGAACAAAGGACACAGAAGTTGAAGAGTGTTTGCCTGTGTTTAAAAGATATTATGCAAGAGGAACAAGTTTTGCCTGATGAGACTGAGATTGATTTGAAAGTAGATTTTAGAAAGACAAGCTACAAGAATGACATGGAAAAAGATGTTCCACTGGACATACAAAAGGAACAAGCTGATATGTTAATAATTAAAAATAATTAAATACAAAACCAAGAGACTGATCTGAATAATTTTCCTATAAAAATGAAAAGGTATCAAGCTCCAGGATCTTATTTAAAGGAACTAAAATCAAGATGGTTAGAAGTAAAAGGAAGGAATATAAAGTTGGTATAAAGTATGTTATTTCAACTTACCAGAGAACACATTTGGTTTTCACTAGGGTTGTTTGAAGCTAGTTTTCTAAGGCAAAATGCAGCATGCTTTCTAATTTTCAAGTCATCTGCAATGTTCTACACTAAACAGCAATGATTCCTACCAGATATAAAGTGGGAAAATATAAACCGAGATGGTGATGTTTAAATCAGCCCTTTTTATTGTAATTAAAAATCTTGAAAGAAAATTATAGGTGTGTTTTATTACATGATATAAAACCCAAATCATAAGATACAAACTCACACTGTTTAACTTAAAATAGCATAACCAGAAAAGGAAGTTTTGTGTAGCAATTAAGGCACTTATAAACTGGGAGATTGAATTCTCTCCCAACCTGAGGCACGGAACCAGCTGGGTGACCTTGGACCAGTCACTCTAAGAAGAAGGCAATGGCAAATCACTTCTAAAAATGCACTGCAGGGACTAGTCCAGGTAGTCAGACACTCAAAGGCACATAAAAACGATCAGAAAAAAAAAAAAAAAAACATTTTTGTGTTTATGATTATAAACACAAAATTTTATGATTATATTCTGGGTAATGCACAATAAAATGAATGTTGAATACATATTCAATAAATATTGATTATTAAATAAAGACAAAATAAGAACTTTCAAAACATCTAGAATAATCGATTGGTATCTAGTTTACATTTCTAAAGAGCCGTGGTGAAGCAATACTTAAGAGTGCAGTACTGCAGAGCTAACTCACTGCTCACTCCAGGAGTTCAATTCTGAGTGGCTGAAGGTTGACTCAGCCTTCCATCCTTCCAAGGTGGATAAAATGAAGACCCAGATTGTTGGGGGCCATATGTTGACTCTGTAAACCATTTAGAGAGGGCTGTGAAGCACTGTGAAGCAGTATATAAGTCTAAGTGTTAATGCTGTTGCTAATGAGCCTATGGCAAAATTTTCAGCATTCATTTCACAATAGAAAGAAGCTATGTACATCCCTTCCTCAGGAGACATTATATGACCAAAAGGTCCCGGACAATTATCATCCAATTCCCAACCTTCACTAGGTGAAGAGGGTGGTTGGCCTTCAGTTCCAGAGGAGCCTGGAGGAGGCAGATTATTTGACTTGTAGCAAAGCCCAGATGGAAGTGGTGTGCCCACCTCTCATTTGATTCTTGATTTCTTAGCAGCTTTTAATGCTGTCTACCATAGTATGCTTTTGGACCAGCTTCAGGTTTGGGTGGAATGCATTGTTTTATGTTTTCTCTTCTTTTCTCTGTGGCCAATTTAAAATTGGTGTTGACAGGTAGGAAGAAATCATACCCACTGCCTCTCATTAGTGGCGTACTGTAGAGTTCAATTCTTTTGCTTAACATGTACATGAAACTGCTGAATGAGGTCAGCAGCCAATATAGTGTATAGATGTTACCTAACTACATTGCGAGCCCAAGTTGAACAAGGGACACTGCTGAAGTCTTGACCCAGTGCCTGGAGGACTTACAGACCTGGATGGGACTCAGACTCAATAGTGAGAAAATTCAGGGATTTAGTTTGTTTCACCAGCATGGTTCCAGAGTGTTTCCAATTTGGACATCATTTTCTACTTGTAAAGCAAGTGGAAGTTGTTCCCTAGAGACTTTTTTCACGGGTACATGTAATGCTCCAGTACTGTCCTTGCCTGGACCAGGAACCACCTCAAATGGTTACATCTACCTGGTCACCTCATGCCTGGATTATTGCAATGTACTCTACATGGGACTGCCTTTGAAGACCAGTTGAAAACTATAGCAGGTCTAGAATGCAGTGGCATGGACAGTGACAGAGCACCATGTTATATGAGCATGACTCTGCTGATTGCCACATGACAGGTGCAATTCAAGGTACTTATTATCACTGTTAAAGCCCTTCACGGCATGGGCCCTGACTGTTGGGGGGGGGGGCACTCCCAATGCCTCTACTATTCAATTCAGTCCAATATGGTAGTTGCACTCCAGGTGCTATCAATTAAAGAATACCATCTTGTGGAATCCAGAAGCCTACTCTACTGTAATTCCTGCTCTCTGCAATAAGTCCTCCTCACTACCACCAAAGATCTGTGCCATTCTTATGATGTTCAGGAAATTATTGAAGATTGTTTTCCCTGGCTTTGGAGACAAGATGACTATGGATCCAATCCCTCTTTGTTTTATTTTGTTATGATCTGCTTTATTTCTTTTTGCATTTTCCTTTTCTGATCTGATGTATTTTTAATGGATATTTGGGGGAGGGGTGTTAATTGTAAATGCAGAGTTGTTTAGGAATTGGGCAATTTTATGGGTGTGCATGAGAATGAATGATGTAATGTTATTCTTGTGGATATTCACCTAGGCCTGAGGACAAATCTTTTTAAGAAGCACAATAAACTATTTTTATGAGATTTGCATTTCAGCACGTTAAAAATAAGCCAATTAACAAACAGAGGCCAACATGCATTTTTGTACTAGTATTTATTCCAATCTTTATTTAGTACAGATTTCCACTGAATATATTGTCACCTTTACCTGGCATTGCAAGACGAAGTAATTCAAAATTTTTAAATGGATAAATAATGTTCAAAGGGGCTTACCTATCCAGCATTCAAGTCGAGCACATGGAGTTGTCTTTACCACATCAGGAGGATCCACCCCAACATTCAGGCACAGTACTAAGGCAACACTAACAGTCTTCATCTAGAAAATTAAATAATATATTTTGGTAAGCGATATGTATTAAGACGATTCTATAGCACAGCTGTTTTTATTCATAAATACTAACAAGAAATAAACCGATACTGAACTTTTGATTGAATCTGAAAAAAATCATTTGAACTACAGTATTAGCAAATTCTGCTCTTTATTTATTTAGGAGATTCACATGGCCTCTTAATTCATTCATGGTGACTTCAGCTGCTTACAAAGTTAAGACCCCAAATACAAAACCTAATATACTCCCACCCCCTACAACATTCAGAAAAACCACTCGATGGGCTCCATATCAGCCTGTGATCTCCAGTCATGCTGACAAAACTATATCCTTAGGGCCTTTCAAAAGAGTATTAAGTTGGAGGGCAATCTTATCTGACTTGCAACACCCCCCCCCCCCTTGCAAATTTTGCACTAAGCAGTGTAACCTCATCCTGGACCAAAGATGGCAATTCTCCATGAACCAAAGAATCCCAAACCCATTACCATTTTGTCTTACTATGGTTCATGTTCGGCCCATTGCTCCTGATCCATCCCTTAACAGCTCTGGGCAAGCAGGAACTTACCATGGGCTGAGCTATACAACTGTCTATCATCAGCAAACTGATATCTCATAATGGATGATCTCACCCAAAGGCTTCACATTAATGTTAAGCGGAAACAGATAAAGTACTGAATCCTGCTTAACCCCACAAAGCAGGGGTGAAAGGTCAGACCTCTTACTCCATGTCATCACCAATTGGGAGCTCCTAAATGATGTGTTTTTGTTCTTAGTTTCCTTCCTCCCCAAGAGAACAAATTATATCATATCTACCATGGAATGGAATGGAATGGAATGGAATGGAATGGAATAGAATAGAATAGAATAGAATAGAATAGAATAGAATAGAATAGAATAGAATAGAATAGAATAGAATAGAATAATAACTATTGTCACTTTGAATGTACACTAATTGATATACAATAAAATGAAATTTTATTGCATACAGTTCTCAAAGGGTCACCACCTTCAATATACACTACATAACCATGACAGAATGAATGACGGAATAAATGAATGAATGCAAAATAATGAATGCATATGCCTACATATATAATATAGAGAAACAACATTTATAATATAGAGAAACAACACAATCTAGTTCGGATGTATACATATATATAGCAAGAAAAATGAATCTTGAGAGTTTACCTGATGGATGGCATAAAGAACAAAGCTGTTACAGAATCTGGTGGTCCTACCAGAAATACTTTGAAATCTCCCAGAAGGGAGCAACAGAAATAGTCTGTAAAGTGGGTATCCGTAAAGCTCTAAACACATAGCATTAATAAGCAATATCCTGAATGATGGGAAGCAAGCTTCCTATAATCTTCTTGGCTGTCCTTACCACTCTCTTTATGGCCTTTCTATCCAAGGCACTGCTGCCACCAAACCAAACGATGATTTTTTTAAAAATACTATTTTTGAATTTAAATACATCTCCATGATTGTCTATGCTTAAATATGAAATACAATGAAAGACATGTGTAACCACTGCTAGAATAGTTTAGTAACTGAAGATCATTAATAAAGTGGAATAATAGTCTAATTGGGACCACCAGTTTTAAAGGATCTTTTTATTGAGTTTTATTGGCCTATCCTTGGCTTTTAGCTGCAATTGCACATAAGATTTTAATTCTGTCTGAACTGTATATTATTACCGCAGATATTTACCAAATTCATTCATTTGTGCTGTTCAGGATTTTATTATGTAAACATCCCCCTGAAGGTTTTTAACTGTTAAAGATAGCTGAATCCTTATTTTAAATAAATAATATACATTAATAAATAAATTATATACATTATATATATTAATTATATACATTAATTCTATACATCCAACTTATTAAATATATACTCATAGTGCCAGTACTATTACCTGAACTAAATATAAAAATAGGTATTGTGATAGCAAGAAAGAATAATTTCCCGTGTCTATAGGGAAAGATTTATGTAATGTGAAGTTGATTTGTTCTTTCAGTGTATTGAAATAATGTCCTAAATTAATAATTAATTTAGCAGGTGAATGCACTACTAAAAATATTATCACCATTAATGAATTTCTTGGCAAGATTGATTAGACCCTTCTGAAACTTCAAATGTAGCATCAGATTTTCTTAAATAACAAATTTTTCCAAATACATTTCTATATACTGTATGAAGACAAAATCATATTGACTTTTTTCAACACTTCAGAATAAAACATAATCAGATCTATTTCTACTCATATGACAAAACAAATACAAAAAGAAGCCTGCACTTGAATATGCTGATTTCCAATTACCTTTCCTTTTCAAAGATTTGGTTCTTTCTTTTTCTCAAAATATTACACAACTTGTATGTAATTTTCCTAAACTCTTCCTTCCATAGCCCTTTGTGCAACTCCATAGAAGATTCTGCCAAGCCTCATGGATTAGGCAAGTCCCACTGAAATGCTTTATTAAAAAATCATGATAACACATTATACAACATTTCTATATCAATAATGCAACATAGCAAATCTTGCTTAAGTGGCTGCCCAGGAAGCAAGCAAAACAAAAAGAGCTTAATTTTTTTTTATACTAACCCTCAACAGTAATCTCTTAAAATAAACAGCATCTTCTTCATCTACATTTTGAACTATCTCAGACTAATCATACATAAGAAAGGAGTTTTATTCCAGCACGTTATATATTTTCAGGAATAAATTCAGAGCTGACAGGGAAATCAGAGGGCATTGCTTTGTCCACATCTTCAAATAAACAAACCTAACATCGTCCATGACTGTACACCAAGAAGAATAACAGTGTAGTATTTTTAATTGATTTTCAGTAGTTCTTACTTCAGTAGTTCTGCACAAGAATGTGCTCATAAAAGAGAATGACTTAAAGGAATGTGTCTTTTAGGAAAAATGTATACTAAAATTGATGTCCCCTGCCAAAAGCCCTTTCTTCACTGAGTATTTTGGTGTCAGAGGGGCATGCAATAGAAACTATGCTATGCTTTTTTTCTTTAAAATGAATTGGGTCTCCTGAATGATAAGTAGTCTGCATTGCCCAATGAGTTTTGGCATAATTTACAAATGAAAAAAAACTAAAGAAAATGCTTATTAAATAGGCCAAGACAAACACCTGTGTACTGGAAGCAAAGTGACATATGATGATAGGCAATCTTGCAGTTCCTTCTCTGGGAGGCACCTTTTATTGTGGAACATCCTAAAATTATTCTGACCTTCTATATAGACCGTACTTGTTTTAAGGATTACAGACTATCAATCTATAAAGATCCTACTTTTCTAAACTTTCCAGGTGGTAGAGCATTCACACATGGTAGAGCAACACATAAGCTTAAGACCTCTCAAGCTGGATATATCAAACACCTTAAGACTAAAGATAAAATGCAAGTGAAGGGATAGATAACAGATAATCAGAGTTGGAAGGTACCTTGTAGGTCATCTAGTCCAACCCCACCCCCCGCCCAAGCGGGAGGCCCTACACCATTTCTGACAAATGGCAGTCCAATCTCTTCTTGAAAGTCTCAAGTGATGGCGCTCCCACAACTTCCGAGGGCAAGCTGTTCCATTGGTTGATTGTTCTCACTGTCAGAAAGTTTCTCCTTGTTTCCAGGTTAAATCTCTCCTTGTTCAGTTTCCATCCATTATTCCTTGTCTGGCCTACAGGCGCTTTAGAAAACAGATTGACCCCTTCCTCCCTGTGGCAGCCCCTCAAATATTGGAAGACTGCTATCATGTCTCCCCTGGTCCTTCTCTTTACTAGACTAGCCAAGCCCAGTTCCTGCAACCGTTTTTCGTATGTTTTAGTCACCAGTCCCCTAATCATCCTGGTTGCTCTTCTCTGTACTTTTTCTAGAGTCTCAACATATTTTTTATAATGTGGTGAACAAAACTGGATGCAGTACTCTAGGTGTGGTCTTACTAAGGCTTTATAGAGTGGTATTAGTACCTCACTTGATCTCGATTGTATCCCTCTGTTAATACAACTTAGGATTGCATTAGCATTTTTGGCAGCGGCTGCACACTGCTGGCTCATATTTAGCTGGTTGTCCACTAAGACTCCAAGATCCCTCTCACAGTTACTGCTATTGAGCCTGGTTTCACCCAGTCTATATGTGTACTTTTGCATAAGTGCAGGACTTTACTTTTCTCTACATTGAATTTCATTTTGTTAGATATGGCCCAGTGTTCTGGTCTGTCAAGATCCATCTGGATCTTGAGCCTATCTTCTTGGGTGTTAGCTATTCCTGCCAGCTTAGTATCATCTGCAAATTTGGTAAGTTCCCCTTCTATTCCCTCATCTAAGTCATTAATGAAGATATTGAAGAGTACTAGGCCTAAGACGGAACCTTGTGGCACCCCATTGCTTACTTCCCTCCATGTAGACTTAGACCCATTAAGGACTACTCATTGAATACGGTTTGCCAGCCAGTTGTGAGTCCATCTAGTGGTGGTGCTATCTATTCCATTTTTTTCTAGCTTACTAAGAAGTAGGTTGTGGTCTACTTTGTCGAATGCCTTGCTGAAATCTAAATATATCATGTCCACAGTATTTTGCTGGTCTACTAATTTAGTCACTGTGTTGAAGAATGAAATAAGATTGGTTTGGCATGATCTGTTCTTAACAAACCCATGCTGACTGCTAGTTATTACTTTACTTGTTTCTAGATGTTGGCAGATCTGTCTTTTTATTATCTTTTCCAGTATCTTCTCGGGTATTGATGTTAGGCTGATTGGTCAATAGTTTCCTGGGTGTATATTTTTTCCTTTTTTGAAGATGGGAACCACCTCAGCTCTTTTGCAGTCCTCTGGTAGTTCCCTGGTGCTCCAGGATTTTTGAAAGATATGGTGCAGTGGTTCTGAGATGACTTCTGCCAGCTCCTTTAAAACTCTGGGATGTAATCCATCAGCCCCCGGTGATTTGTGTTCGTCAAGATCAGACAGGTGTTCTCGTACTATTTTTTTGCTTATTTTAACTTTTATTTCTGGTCTGTCTTTTACAGTTATGTTTTTGGTGGGTTGAGCTATAGTTTCTTTTTGCGTGAAGACCAATGCAAAGAATGAGTTAAGCAGTTCTGCTCTCTCTCTGTTGCCTATTACTTCCTTGCCATCTTCTCTCTTTAATGGACCGACTGTTTCCTTGATTTTTTTCTTGTTATTTATATGTTGGAAGAAACTTTTTTTATTATCTTTGACTTTTGTTGCAAGTCTTTGTTCGTTCTGAGCCTTTGCTATCCTCACTTCGTCTTTGCAGATTCTGGCTATCTGCTGATATTCTACCTTAGTTGTATGACCTTCTTTCCATTTTTTGTACTTGTCCTTTTTTTCTTTCAATTTGCCAGAGAGATCTTTGTGCAGCCATGCTGCTTTCTTCTTGGATTTCTTGTTTTTCTTAGTGGTATTGTGCTGGTCTGGGCTTCTATGATCATACTTTTTAAGAGTTTTCCCCTTTAGGATTTTCATCCATGGAATCTTTCCCAAGTTCTCTCTTGAGTTTATTGAAATCAGCTCTTAAAATCCAAGACTCTGGTGTCATTATGTTCTGTTGCTTGTGTTTGTGTTATGTTGAATTCTAGTATGACATGGTCACTCTCACCCAAGGTTCCTGCAGTTTCAACTCCCTCTATCACTTCTTTGTTTGTAAGAATTGTCCAGTATGGCTGTCCCTCTAGTTTCACCCTCAACCTTTTGGACAACAAAGTTGTCAGCTAGGTTGGTTAGGAACTTATTTGATTTCTCAAGGTGCAGAATTAGTTTTCCAATTGATATCAGGATAATTGAAGTTTCCCATTACTATTCTTGTGTGTTTCCTGCCTATGTGTGTTAATTGGCTGGCAAAAAGGACATCTATTTTTTCTGCTTGATTGGGTGGCCTATAATATACACCTATGGCTATATCATTCTTTTTTTTTCTATATCAACCCATATGCATTCTAGGAGGTTTCTTCTTTGATTTCATGCATATCTGTAGCAATATAGTGGTCCTTTACATACAGTGCAACTCCACTTCCTCTTTTATGGGGTCTGTTTTTTTCTGAATAGTTTGTATCCTTCTACCAGTATGTTCCAGCATGGTTTTCATCCCACCAAGTTTCTGTTATTCCAACTATATCATATTTACCTTCATGTATCCATAGTTCACCCTGGTTGTTCCCCAGATTTCGTGCATTTGTATATAGGCACTTGAGATCTTTATGTCTGACACTGTGTTTACTGTCTATATAACCTCATATCATAGGCTCATATCATTCTTTTCTCTTTATCGGGATAAAATAAATTGGATTATTGTTAATGAATTTCAACAATTTATTTAAAAGTGCAGAAATTAAAGTAAAAAAAATGAATTTTAAAACATTCATAATTTTAACTAGTCCAAAGATATAATTATGGATAATAATACTTTTTAAGAATCTTACAAGATTGTTAATGACAACATAGAGAAATAAAATGGTAATCTACTGTTTCAAAACTCATCGAATTCGGTACTCAATACATTTTGTTAAAAAAAAATGTTGTCCCAGTATTTGTCATTTGTTTGGTACTTGAAGCACTGCAATAGGAAGAGGGGGACAGATACAAAGTCGGCCATGCCGGGAAGATCACTGCCAAAGGAAGTGGGGAATGATCACAGAGGGCAGACAGGAAGTTGGCCATGCTGAGAAGGTCACTGACATAGGAAAAAGGGCAGATGGGAAGTCCTTCCCAGCCAATACAAAAGGTCACATGATAAGTCACACTTTGTTTGGTACTCATCATTTTTAGTATTTGACGTGCCTCCTGGAACCAATTAACGGCAAGTATCGAAGCATCACTGTAACAGATTACCAACATATATTCTTACTGTCATGTTCCATAGTTCAGCATCAAGAAACACAGTTCAGTTTTACTTTCATTCTAAGATATTATGACAATAAAGATCAATGAACAGGAAGGTGAGTGAGTGGAACAGAAGAGACAGAATTTTCCTGACCATTTATATTTATTTAAAATACATTCATATTCATCCTCACATAAATACTTATCATTCTACTACAGTGGTGTAACAAGGGGAGAAATACCTTGTTTTGTTTGCATACAGTGCCTTGTAATATTCTGTGACAAGGATTGCATGGAAGCTACTTAAAACCAATATAATCTTGCCTACCTAGCAAATCGTAAATCACCGAATAGGTAGTTAACCCTGTCGGATCCCACCCCTAGATTGTACTAAAAGCTGGAGGAAAATCTCTAGCAGTGTAATACTGTACAATTTCCATATTGGTCACCAAGTATAGTATATTTTGTTTTATTACACTTTGTTCTGCCCCATAATTCCTAGCTGAATATAAGGCAGACAGATAACTCTACAAAGCATCCATACAAAGTTTCTTTATTGATTCATCAGGTATCCTCATATATAACTCACAGTTACATCGAGATTCATCTCAATGTCCAAATCTTTGCATAGCTGAATTCATAGTGTAAAAGGTTAGTGCTATTTTTATCCCCATAATGAAGGATCAAGGGGGTGAGGCACCAGCACACTGCTGGGCTCCAGGCAAGAGTGAAGCAACCTCCCCCAACCCACCAAGGGTCAATTCAGTGACCAATCAGGATTACAGACGTGACCACATGACATGGACTACATTTCCCAGGATACCTTAACTCCATTTACCATGATGCATTCCCTTAAGGGGACAGCTTTCAATTCCTAACTAACTATCTCAATTCCCATTACCCAGCTCCAGGATGACCAAAGGGCCAGTCTTGTGACCACTGCAGCTCTGGAATATGGGACCGACTTTCCCACAATGTCAGCAAGCACTGGCAGTCAAAATTCATATTAGTGGTCCATGGGATTTAAAAGTATGAGTTTGGTGGTCCCTGAGGTCCAACAGGTTGGCAACCCCTGTGCTAGAGTACTTCTGGTCATTTATAAAAAGATAAAGTAACTTTTAATTGTACTGAAGATATAAATATGTACAGAACTTTCACAGAATACTTTTTCTTATTTGGGTCTTGCACATTTGTATTATCAGTGTTCAATTACAAAGATGAAAAGCTATTCAAATGTGCTTTACTGTGCAATACAGATCTGTAGTATCTAATCAATAATTGCCAACTGGGTTTGTACCCCTAGCTTTTCCAGGGCTTCTAATTCAGTGTTAATAACAACTATAAAATCTGGTCAAACATGACATATCAATTATAGGAAAACAAAACTCAAGACCTAAAAGTGATTTGTTTTTAAATGACCCCAATTCCATGAACATTGATTACATAATTCTTTGTGCACAATTCCACAGTGGAGAGGGGAATCCTCCTCCAATGAATATTTTTGTAAACAGAATTCATCAATCCCATTCATATAAAATATAAAAGCACCTCTGTATCCCTTAGGTGTTCATTAAGGTGCACAACATCAGACAAGGGAAAAAAACTTGAAAGAAAAGCTGCAGCCACACAAATGTATAATTTATAAAATATAAAGTAAGCAAAAAACTAAAACATACTGAAAAAATATTGCCTGGGCAGACTGAATGGAGAAAATCCCTAGTACTGGGGGGTGGGGTGGGGGTATTAAAGTCTTTACTATCTCCTCCAGGTTCTAACCATGTATCTTGTTA
Organism: Pseudonaja textilis; assembly: GCF_049901715.1. Lineage (NCBI taxonomy): Eukaryota > Metazoa > Chordata > Lepidosauria > Squamata > Elapidae > Pseudonaja > Pseudonaja textilis. The sequence continues at coordinate 112,383,611 of NC_141991.1, read as the reverse complement.
TCAAATGCAAACTGATATATCCCAAAATGAACGAACGAATTCATTAATTAATTAATTGGCTGCCTATCTTATCTCAGGGTAACTCTGGGCAGCTTACAATAATAAAAGACATAAATAAGCTAATACAAAAAGTTCAATTAAAGATAGGGAAGGCAGGAGCAGGATGGGGGGAGGTTGTTTTATTTATTTATTTTTAGTGCAATTTGATGTGTTTGGCAATTCTGCCAAAAGGGAAGAACTATTACCTTCCTCTTTAGATAAATGAATACAACTTTGGTGGGCAGCTTAACGGGGACATGCAAGGAGCCCCCAACTGGGTGTCCTCCCGGCAACAATGATGTCACCTACTAATTCTTTCAATTTGGAAGTGCTTCGGTACTCACAACATGACTAATACTGCACAACTTGAGTCTGTCCTGTAAAAACATAAAGGAATCTCTTTCACCGTCTGAAGCAGAGTTAATGAAGTCTGCTGTCAATTCAAAAACCTTTGCTCCTGCAAATCTCTGGTCCAGTTATGATTTGTTATTTTGCTTTCCTTGGAGCTTAATGCTTACTGCTTTCGGTTAAGTTTTATCAGTTTGGTACCTTTTTATTATATATTGTTTTGAATCTGATGATAAACTGCCTTGAACCTTCCACTTAAGAATGAAAAAGTAAACTGGAAGAACTGGAAGAAAAGCAATCGACGGACCATAATGGAGAAGGCAGGTATCTATTTAAGCTACCATTCTACTTCAACAATGGCCAGTCAGGTGTCTCTGGGAAGCCCAAAAATAAGACAAAAGGATCAGTGTGTCTTCTGTTTCCCTGCAGCTGCTACTGAGAGGATTATGGCCTGACATACATAACTATTATAGTTAGCAATCATGGGTATTTTATCCTCCATGAATTTACCCAATCTCTTTTTACAGCAATTGCATAGCATAAAAAATAGGTATGATATTTCAAGCACTCGTGATAAGGAAGTATTACTATGGGTTTTTTTTTAATATTGCCAACTTAATTCTGAATCTTCTTCATATTTCTCTTAATGTGTGCACATTAACATCAAATTACATACCAAGAGACTTTTGAACCATATGCATATTTATAACCATACATACCCAAAGCAACATAAGTAATCATCATAAAAATATTTCTATTCTATTTTAGCTCTGGATATGGCCAAATCTGAAACAATTGTAATGAGTTTATAGCTGTAAAAGTGACTGAGACTTAGGATACCCACGTTCAGAATAAACCCTATGGAAACTCACTAAGTGATTTTAGACTAGTCACAGCCCAACCCACAGGGTTTTGCTGTGAGGATAAAGTAAAACAAAATAGTCATTTAAGGCCTTTAGAGCACCTAGAAAAAAATGGCTGAATATTGTATTATTGCATGGTTTAATTTATTTCAAGGAATATATTTCTATCCTGCCACAATGAAAAAGACACTTGGCAGCTTCCATGGAGTATAAATCTTGCAAATAAATAACCAAAAAGATGCCTTCAAAGGACTATTTTTTTCAATATTTGATTCATTCAACTGATCTAAAAATGTCCATTTTCTATATATTTGCTCACATGAAGAATTCAGAGATAATTTGCATTTCTTAAGCTCATAAAACAATAGTTCTGCCAAAGAAATATATATATACCTGCATAGCAAGTATGGCAACATAAAAGAAGAGCATTTGTTGATCAGTATACCTACTAATATACAAATACTAAGGTCTAGGAACAAAACTCAAACTATTGTATCAAGTTGTTTTAAAAGCAGCAGAATCAATACAGAGAAATGCTCATACTACTTCTACTGTTAAATACAAATCTGAGCTCATAAAATAAAGCAGGACATAAATTTAGCAAATATATAAGGAAAAAAGATTAGCAATCCAAATCACTGTTAATGTCAATCCATAGATGAACTCTATAGTTTTATCATTTAACTAGCAATTTCCTCCAGGAAAGAATATTGCCAGATTTAGAATTTGAGACACAGTAAAAGAGTGAAGAACTCCAAATACCACAATCAACCTTTCATTCTAGTATTTGTGCACTAGAATCCATCTTCAAGTTCTACTATGACATTTGAAGCTGCAGAAGCCAGTAAGAATTATGCTTTTGAGGATTCTCAAACGATACAAAAATGCCACGATTTCAGAGGTGGTATTCAGCGGGTTCTGACCAGTTCTGGAGAACCGGTAGTGGAAATTTTGAGTAGTTTGGAGAACTGGTGGCAGAAATTTTGAGTAGTTCAGAATACCACCTCTGACTGGCCCCGCCCCCATCTATTCTCTGCCTCCCGAGTCCCAGCTGATAGGCTGGGTCTTCTTTTGTTGACCTGCATAGGAGAATGGAGCTGGAAAGCAGGTTAGTGGGGTGGGGAGGGAATGGAGATTTTACAGTATCCTTCCCCTGCCACACCTATCAAGCCATGCTCACCAAGCCACACCCACAGAACCCGTAGTAAAAAAAATTTTGAATCCCATCACTGCACGATTTGCACAAGAATCTCTAATCATAAATGCCTGTATTTCTGGCCAAGTGCTATATCAGGTTTTAAGTAAGTGCAAAGGGCACATAAAGACTTTAAAATCGAGGTGAACTCTAAGAATAGAAGGCAAGAAAATGTGGAAATGCAGAGACATTAAAAGATCTTGCAGCATCAGGGGTTATACATAAGGGACAGTGTCAGCTTTCAATACCTCTGAAATTTGACAGCAGAATCTTGAGGGCATACATTTGTTCCTCTTTGCTTCAACAGTACAGGCCACAAAATCTGAGCCCTTTTCCCTAATACTGAATTTTTTTACCAACTTTTGGACAGGTTTTTGGGAGTCAGTCCTAAGTTCAGGCAGTCTTTAAGCAAGGACTACCTATACATGCATCTAATATTTGGATGACCAAATTAATGTCAATTCTTTTTGCGTGGGCAAAGAGATACGTTATCAAAACGCCACTGTGCATAGCACAGCCATAATAAATTTCAGAAATCACTTAAGAACAGTTTATAAAGACAATAATGATTGCATTTTGGGATGCTCCTAATACAGAATTTAATATGTCTAAGAACACTTAATTTGCCATTTAATACGGAAAGCAATGTACTAGCTAACAAACACATTTAAAATTTTACCCTTATTACAGACAAAGCAAGTAACAAATTAGTTCTAAAAATCTTTCATGGAATTCTGGCTTCAAATAAACTATTGCCACAATAGTTACAGCAGTTTCTCTCCTGCTCCAGAGTTTCTGGAGTCAATGCTGCCCAAGCCAGAAAGAATATAAGCAGCATTGCAATTTAATCACTTTTTAATTAACACTCAAGTATACTGCAACTTGCTTTATTCTTATTCCAGAAAGTGTGATGGGCTATGACTAATACAGACTTGGTTTTGCTAATGAGGCACAATGATTTAATACCGCAGGAGCATAATGCAATTACATCATCGAGATGTAACAACTATGCCTTACATATACTACTTTCAGGTACTAACTTCTATTCATTAAGAAGCCCAAGACATTTTAATATTGGCATACCTCGTTTCATTGCGCTTCACTTTATTGCGCTTCAGAGATACTGCTTTTTTTATTTTTACAAATTGAAGGTTTGTGGCAGGGCCAGCATGGAACAAATCTGTTGGCTCTGTGTCACGTTACCATATTTTGGTAATTCTTGCAGTACATCAACTATTTTCATTATTATTAATCAGCTGATGATTAGCATTTTTAGCAATGAAATATATTAATTAAGATATGTGCTTTCATATATAATGCTATTAGACACTTCGTAACTTTTTGTATCCACTGGGAAACCAAAAATAATTATGTGGCTCACTTTATTGTGAAACTAGCTTTACGTTATGACCATGGAATCATAGGGTCAGAAGGGACTTCAGAGGTCTTCTAGTCCAACCCCCTGTTCAAGGCAGGACGTCTTATAAAGGTATTTCTCCACTTACGACCACAATTGAGCCCATAATTTCTGTTGCTATAAGTGAAACATTTTACGACTTCCTTGCCACAGTTGTTAAGTGAATCACTGCAGTTGGTAAATTAAGTGAACCTGGTTTCTCCATTGACATTGCTTGTCAGAAGGTCCCAAAAGGTAATCACATGACCCTGGGACACTGCAATTGTCATAAATATGAACCAGTTGCCAAGCATCTGAATTGATTGCCTCACCATAGGGATGCTGCAATGGTCATAAGTGTGAAAAATGGTCATAAGTCACTTTTTTCAGTGATGTTGCAATTTTGAACAGTCACTAAATGAACTGTTGTAAGTTGAGGACTAGCTGTACTATCCCAGTCAAATGGTTGTCTAGTCTATTTTTGAAAACTTCCAGTGATAGTGATTATCTGGAAATGAACCTGCAGTATCTCCAAAGTATGCCTGCATTTTTCTTCTTCTACTATATCCGTCATCAGACGCTGGCAATCATGTTGGCGATCCTATTTTTATCAATAGCCGCATGAAAAAGTGCTGCTGAGTTTTGTCCAGTCCCTTAGATTTTGAATCCATGATGTTCCTCTTTCTGCCTGGACCTCATTTGCCTTCAATCTTTCCCTGGAGGATTAAGTGAAGTATGCCGTATTTTTCCAGGTGCTGTACCGCATGTCCGAAATATTCTAACTTTCATTGTTTAATGATTTTAATGATTTCCCTTGGCTTTCCCAGGTGGCTTATCACCTCATTTCTGATTTTGTCAACTCAGCTTATATGTAACACCTGTCTGCCTGTATATAAAAGTAAGTCTTCCATTGTATTGTTTTACAGCAAGGCACTAAAGGAAAAGCTACACAGTCCTTTGCAAGATACTTACTTCAACGACAGTGTATAAAATTCTATGTATTTTTTTAAAAAGTGGTATAGGAAATAAAGAAAATTTCATATACTTCTTTTAACTCGAATTATTATTAACACAGAAAGCTTCTCACTCTAGCTTGATCAGCAACTGCATTGCTGAAATCATAAACCTTTTACTACATTTAATAAAGATCCTTGTGTTAGAAATTACAAAGTGTGGTTTAAACTGCATAACCTGTTCAGCAGACCAACAGGAATTGTAAATGTTTTCTCAAGAAAAGCATTTTGGAGCTAACACAGGACCTCAAACAATAACCAACACACTCTCTTTCTGAGAGCTTACAAAAATGTAATCTTCAAGGCAGATGAATTACACATGGATAAGTAATCCAAAATACACACCGAGCATCCAAAATACAATTACATGATCACAGGGGAGGGTGGCCATCGGAGCTACAGAACCCGGTTGCAAATACCTTTGGGGAGATCTGTCATAACTTCCTAAGTGATTGTTTATAAGTCAAGAATTACCTTTACTTGACCCCATGTTTCATTCAGGAGCCCAAGATAGCATACACTGCGTTCCCTGCTCCTAATTTTCCACACCACAGAATGTATGTGGGGTAGATTAGAGTGAAACAGTTTGACTGGCATAAAGTCATCCATTTTGATCTTAAAAACTGGGCAAATTCATTTAGGCATGTTCAAATTTAGCAGACTATTTCTTTAAAAAAATAGGGAGAAAATAAAATTGATCCGAGAAGAGTCTAAAGAAAGGATTGTGAGGAATTAGTCTGCTTCAAATATCTTCCCTTATGTTTCTTAACTCCAGCACTAAAATTGGATGAGAAGTATAAATGAAAACCATTACTTTTAAAATACCAACATCTGTTCATTCGAACTGATGTGCTCATCAGAGATTAAAATTCTACAGCACTTTATTAAAAAGGATGTGGCTTGCATCTGTAGTTTCCTTTCTTCCTGAAGTGGTAATATATTATTACTGTTACTGAGCATTCCAGTAAAACAGTTCTGATTAATCCTGAGCTTTTTGCTAGAATCAAGGAATGCCATGTAAAATCTCAAAATTAATCCGGGCAAAGGAGAAAATTCCCTAAATGTGATATTACGGTGACCTGTGAATAAAATGCTACACATAGATCTTGTATGCTGAGTTCGGGTCCCTGTTTAGTTATTAATTTCATTCGAAAATTAAATACTACTATGTCTCATTTAAAAATTTTTCATTTGTGCTTCCCTTGAGCATAACGAAACATATAAAATACCTTAATTAGGAACTTGCAACCACACTCTTACCAAAATAAATCCTACAACCTTTTTCTTTTAAATACAGCCACGTGCTACTGCCTGCACTTATGTCTATCCCTTCTGACCAAGCCAGAGTCCTATTCACTTTTAAGCAACGGAACTAAAGCATTCTCCAAACAGGATTCAATTCAACAAAGGAATTATATAGAAAACTTCTTACTTTTTCAAATCTTCTCAGCCTTTCTACAAAATTTTGATACAGAAAGTATTATTAAAAATATGAAATACCAAAGTGGACAATACAACCCACAAACAACAAGTCTCCTTGAAGTTCCATAGATGACCAATATGTCCTTTTTCGAACAGCCTATTCGGCGGTCTTGAAAATAGGAAACAGGGAGGGAGGGAGGACGGACATCTGAAGGCTACCTGGCTAATTACTTCTGGTTTAGAATACTGTACTAAATTATTAAACAGTCTTGTTAAATTAAAATGAGCAGGAAATGGCTTAAAAGAACACCAGAAAATATTAGCATCTTACAATTAATAGTAATATATTGAGAAATACTACAGGTAGTCTTTGACTTGCAATAGTTCACTTAGTGACTGTTCAAAGTTACAACGGCACTGAAAAAAGTGACTTATGACCATTTTTCACACTTATGACCATTGCAGCATTCCCGTGGTCACGTGATCAAAATTCAGATGCTAGGCAACTGATTCATACTTATGAGAGTTATGATGTTCCAAGATCATGTGATCCCCTTTTGTGACCTTCTGACAAACAAAGTCAACAGGGAAACCACATTCACTTAACAACTCTGTGATGAATTTAAGAACTGCAATGATTTACTTAACAAAGATGGAGAGAAAAGCTGTAAAATGGGGCAAAACTCAGTTAACAAATTTTTCACTTAATGACACAAATGTTGGGCTCAATTGTGGTTGTAAGTTGAGGACTGCCTATACTTAAAAACCTACAATTAAAACTATCTGCCTATCATGAGAGATCCCCTTATTAAACTGGGACACACAAAGTAATTTTTGTAGAAAAAAGGGTGCCACCAAACAATCTTCTCTTCCCTCTCATTTTTATTACATCCTTTTTGCAACCTAACATCATTTCAGTTTTTCATATTTCATTTCAAGTGCTTGATTTGTTACTAGCACTGTGCATGCCAATATTTATCTTCTATTCTTGAGTTTTATGTATTTTTTTAAAAAAAGCTTTTTTTTAATATCACATATCAAACCAGGAAGGATAAGCAATAGTTCGCTGATTGTTCTTGAAGACAAATAGCATTATTTCCTCCTACGCTCTCTCCCTCTCCAAACATAATACTCCATACTGACTCCCTTATAAATAACTTTTTTCTTATCAACAGAAACCCTTCTCTTTATCCATCCATTCATCCATCCCTCCTTCTGGCCCTTTTTTCCAGTGTGTTCAAATACAACAATTTAAGTATAAACAAGCTGAGAAGGAAGGTTTCCACTTCAGACTTCTAAGCAATTTTCCAGAAAAAGTAGTCTTGGTAAGAAAATACATGCATATACTTATACAAATACAACGAACCAAATATTGATAACATTTAGGAGCAACATTTCCTTTCCCTAAACATATTCATTGGGCACATTCTCTGGAAGGGCTTCTGGACTTTTATGCAATGATGCAGCGAATAAAATAAGAAGAGATCGAGAAAAGCGTTATACTTTTTTGTGAAGATAATCCAGCTCAGAATAGAAGACTGAAAATTCTAAACTTTATATATATATATATATTTAATTTGCAATCAATCCAGGAAACGTTTATAGTTGAATAGGTTAAAATATAACCTTTTGAATGCCATTCTGTCTCTCACAGATATTATTATAGGCATGCGAAAACAGACAACTTGGCACCAAATAAAGATTTTTAAGAAGAGCTCACAGTTCAAGCACAAAAAGTAGCACAGAGCTGTCTGTAGCAAAAATGCAGCAGTGTCGGAAAATCAATAGTCTTGACTTTTGAATACAGATCTATTTGTTTCTGTAGAAGTACTCCCAACTGGCAATAGGTTTCAAATAATAGAAATAAAGTACATGGGTAGTTTATCAATAGCACTTGATTTGCAGCAGACTTCAACATTACTAATTTCAGCCCAAGTGCCCGTTAGGCATATGATTCAGCTCCTATTGGGTGAGGTAGAACAGGAGTAGTGGTTTAGAAGGAAAGAGGTCTAGGTGAACTTTTAGGCCCTTTCAATGCTATCTCAACTTTCTTAAGATAACATCCCCACAGTATAATTAGGTTGATGGGATGGTGGTTTATCACATGTAGAGGAAGAAAAATTTATGAAGACTAATCTGTGAAGTCAAAAATCACCCATATTTCAGGATATGTTAAGTGGACCATGGACCGGCACTGGGTTGCAGCATTCTAGAAATCAGTCCACAGCAGAGCCCCATCTGTGGGATGCAGGCAACACATGGAACCATGCCCTAGAAAACCTCTCTCCACGGAATCGGTCCCTGGTGCCCAAAAAGTTGGGGGTCACTGCTACAGTCTGAGACAGAGAGACTATATATAAACAAGTATAATGAAATAAGGGACTCATTTCTACAAAATACAATGGGTTAAAAAAGTGATTATATAAATGTAATAGAAATATATATGTATTTGAATATTTGCATTAGACAAATATACATAGAATCCTAATTGTTTATTTTTATGACTTTTTTGCTTTGTCATATTTCTTTCACTTCTTTGTTAAAGCACTTTTAATGTGTTCTGTTTTTCCTTCTCTTTGACTATGTATATCTCAGCCTGGTGTTTTTGCCCTTTTTTATTCATTAAAAGGCAATAAAATATAATTTAAAATTTCATTATGTGCTTTGAACGCATTTTTCTTTTGGACCTAGGATTTCATAAAGCCCAATACTGTACTTTAATTATTTAGATTTAATTGTTATAGTAATGCTCCCAACATAGCTTTACTGCCTGTCAAGTGTTAAGCTAACATAAGAAGCTTGAAGGCTTAATTCTACTAAACCAATCTCTACTAACATGACTTTGCAGCACCACATCCAAAGTCAGACTATGGGTTTATAATGACAGTTACAAAATGTAGAATCATTTTTTAAATTATAAAAAAAACAAAAAGAATAAGATCCTACATAAGTTAAAGCCCAGTTTTGATCCAGCCAAACTACCCAATTAATTTTACATATCAGAGTAAATGTAGAGATTTTGATAAAAATCATCATTACTACTAAACTGTTGGGACCTTGACATTGTACAGATAGATCTTATACAATTGCTGTCATTTTAACTTGGTATGCTTATACATCTCAACTTTATGTTGCAAGTTTAAGCCTTAAACAAAGTAAACAAGCAAATCCTTTAGCAATAAAATGAGTCTCTCACATTCTCTGTGGGTTTTATTTTTTGTTTTACTCAAGAGAGATAGTCCATTAAGTGACTCTATGCATCGTCCTGATTTTAAATTTTTATAAGCCAATTTAGAGTTTTGATTGTTATTCCAACATATCACATATTTTTCCAAATAAAAGTCCACAAGGTTAAGGTGCTGTGTAGATAATGTCATTTTTCCCCATGTTATTTCCCAAAGTTTTCTAGTAAAAAAAAATTACATGAAGTTTAGGTCTCATTTAAGAGAAATTAAAATATTTCTGCACTGATGAACTTTAAAAATAGCACAGATCTGAACTAAGTATGGGAAATATTAATAAATCATGTGTCCCTGCAGGCAGTCTATAATTCGTGTATCCTGAAAGGTCAGTTCTCACCATGACTATGATTACAATATGTGCTAGATTCCTACTGTAGCTTATTAGTTGTACTTGTTTTTGTTTTTAACGTTTATGTTCAACAAAGTATGAAATGAATTTATCTTTCCTTTAATTTCCACCTTAGATTACCTAGTGCAACAAAATTCTAATTTCTCTGATATGATTCAGCTCAACTTTATTTTAAACTGAACAATGTTCAAGCATAGATCAAAAGCAAGTTTCTAATAAACAGCAAAATTAATAGTTCTTTTCCTAGTAAATGGCAAAATGAATAGATTTAGTAAAAAAACTCTCTATGGACCAGTACTACTAATTTAGGAGCAAAAATGAAGATTCAAATCATACTTGAATATACATTTTCCATTTGCTTTTTTCCATAATCTGACAATTCTTCAGACTACAACTGAACTTTTTGAAAATATTCATAAGGGTTATGAATATTTCAGATGTTTCCCACAAGTTTAAAAACTAATGAATTTTACTCCTCCACAGTGACTCAACTTCTTTAGACGGAAGTAATAAATATGGGTCCACAGTAAGGTATGGGGACTGCAGAAACATAAACAATAAAAATAATTTAAGAAGGATGTTGGGAAATTGCCAATGACTATATGAAAAATGCATCAGAACATGCAATTCATCCAGGACTTTGAAGGTTCTACCTCTTGCTATTCATTCTCAACTCTGCAAAAAGGATAGTGTCGCATAAGAACTGTACAGGTAGTCTCAACTTACCAACATTTGTTTAGTGATTATTTAAAGTTACAACAATGCTAAAAAAGTGAGTTACTACCAGTCCTTGCACTTAAGATCATCACAGCTACCCCATAGTCACCTGATTGCAATTTGGGTTCCTTGGCAACCAGTATGTGTTTACGACAGCATCCCAGAGTCATATGGTCCCCATGTGCGATCTCTCAGGCCAGCTTCTGACAAGCAAAATCAACGGGGGAAACCAGATTTGCTCAACAGCCATGGGATTCACTCAACAACTATGTGATTCACTTAACAACCATAGCAAAAAAAATCATAAAATTGGGCGCAATCACATGACTCACTTAACAACCACACTGCTTAGTGACTAAAGTTCCAGTCCCAATTGCAGTCATTAAGTCAAGGACTACGTGCACTTCATTAAATCAAAAGGTTATAAGAAAGACTGCATCTTACTCACTATCTGTAATTACATACCTGAAACATCATTCTTAAATAACAAATATGATCCTAGAGGAGACACATTGTCAGAGGAAATTATTAATTACATTAATAATGTTTTATTATTACCCTTACACAAGTTCATATTCACCCATTCCTGAAATATCATGGGAATATTAAAACTATTTAGAGCTTCTAAATTGTCATCCCTCATTGCAAATATCTAGAGACTTGGACCAACCAAGAGAAAGCAAGGAAAACTATAATCACAACTGCAGAAACATTGCAATGCAGAAAAAAAAAGAAGAGAGAATGAAGCTATGATTTTAAATCAGTGATACTATTCTATCAGTTTATCATTTGTAAACCCCTCCTTTGCAATTCAGCCATCTGAATATTAATACATTATTTTATTTAACCACAGCTCATTGCACTGTCAATAAATAATATTTAAGATCATATATACCTAAACATTTTGAATTTTTGAAAATTTAAGATGCCCCCCCCCCCCAAAGATCTTAGTAGTTCCAAAAGGAAAGGCCATTTTGAAGATAACCCCCTCCCGAAGGCTCATCTAGAAAACTAGCTTGTCTTGTACAGGCCCCAATTATGAAATGTTTGCCGAGAATCTCCCAGTGTTTAGCAGTTGATGGAAACATATAAAACCAGCTTGGTGTAGGGGTTAAGAAAAACTAAAAATCGGGAGAGTGTGAGTTCTAGTCTGCCTTAGTCAGAAAGCCAGCTGTGTGACCTTGAGTCAATCACTTTCTCTCAACCCCAGACAGGCAGCAAGGGCAAACCACTTCCAAGAAACCTTGACAAAAAAACTGCAGGGACTTGTCAGGCACAACTGAATAGAAGAAAAATAAATCTACTGAAAACCTTTAATTATCCATTTATTTTATCAGAATTTTAATCAGAATTTTAATTGTGATACTTATGATTTTAGATTAACCTTTTTTTATCATTGTAAGCTTCCCTGATTATCAGACTGATAAAAAGGTAGGATATAAACTCAGCACACACAAAAGCTATAGTGACTGTGTACTTTATATGTATGTATGTATGTATGCATAGATACATACATACATACATACATACACACATACAGTATATTAATCACACTATTCCCTTTCAGGGTAAACAGAGTTATATAAAGTACAGAAAAAGACTAAACAGAAGAAAACAAAACAACAAAGTTGTTAAATCTACTTTAAATCTACTTTACGCTAATACCATACACTATGCCTCTCCATTAGTTTGTATCCTTCTCCTTGTTTTCATGTTATTGGTTATACCAATTTGTTCTTTAAACTTCTTGTCTGTCTGTCTGAGGATCTAATAAAAAGCCACTTTCTAAGTCTTTCCCTTTTCTCAAAGCAGTCATTCTTCCTCCATATATTTGTTTTGCCATTGTTAAACAACAATCAACAATAACAATAAACAATACTCTTCATTTATTCTCCCTGTATGGGGAAATATCTCAATGTATTTCTTACACAGCAGTCACTCACTTTTGAATTCAATTCAGCACCCATTCATTCTTGACTCTATAACTTTGATCTTTCATATTTCAAAACTAACCCATTCCCCAATGTTTAAGCTTCTTGTAACAATACTCAATTCTCACATCTAATGAAGTAGGAATAAGCAAGCTATACACAGTTATACACAGCCATTTGCACTTCTTTTCAGAAGCCCTTTTTTATACCTGGTCAGAATTATCTACTACCATTCCAATAGCATTTGCATATCTTAAAATGTCTTCCTCCATTTTTCCCATTTTTAATCAGCATTCTATCAAGGTATACCAATGAATCCACTTACTCTGTTTTTTTTATCACTTATATATAACTTGCAAATATTCATTCTATCTTCTCCATCAAACACAGCTGTCTTGTCTTTTGACAGCTTAATTTTCAGATCCATATTCCTCTATGCATCATACAAGCTAATATTCATTGCAAATAATTCAGATTGTCTGCCAACAACACATCATCTACACACAAAGATAGAGATTGACTTCTCCAATCAACCAACATAATCCTAACATAACCCTAGGCTTTCCTTATACATTTATCCATAAATATATTAAAGAAACATGGGAATATCATACACCATTGTCTCATTTCTTGAGTACATTGAACTATTCACTTAACATTTCTATTTGTTCTCAAATATTTTACTTCCATCCTATACTGCTATTAACATATTCAGTAATTAACCTCTAGATTCACACAAACTTTCCAAAATTTGAGTCTATTTGCTTTATCAAATGATTTATCTAAATCAACAAGCATACAATAAGCTTCTTTTTCACATGCATACATTTCCCATTTTGGCTTAAAATAAATCTGAAAAAGAACCAGGTTATGTTTAATAAATTCACCAAAGAAAGAAAAAAAATATATCTGGAGAAGAACTAGCTGTACTAGACCACAATGTACCTTGACCAACAGATCTCAATGGAAGGTGATACAATAAAGGAAATTGAATAGCATGTTAAATGTGGTTGGTAGGCATTCTGCAAGCTAAGCGTAATTTTCAAGAACAATCTCTCCCTATGCTTCAAAAGCATTCGATTAGTATGTGCTACCTCTTCTAACATATACCAGAGAAACATAGGCACTAACCTCAGAATCAATACAAGACCTACAAGTAGGACGAAAAGCCATGGAAATATATACGCTTGTCATCACAAGGCAAGCTAGAAAGACCTGCATGTGGATTAGAGATCAAACGAAATTATATAATATCAAGAGAGTAAAAGAATTGAAATGGAAATGGGCTGGTCAAATAGCAAGATGAACTAATGGCAGGTGGACCAAGGCAGTCATAGAATGGATCCCACTTGATAAAAGTGTCAACAGGAGACCTAAAACAAGATGGATCAATAGCATCAGCAAGTATTGCAAGCCCAATTGGAAAAAGAAGCTCAAAACATATGGAAGAGGTGTTCATCCTACATCGGACAATGATGATGATATTTATCATCAACCCATCAAAGAGCAAAAAATGGTTCACATAACCCCACCTTGGCATAATATACTCCATTACCAGAATGTCTGTCATTATCCTCTCTTGTATTCTTCAAGTCAGAATTCTGCCAATCCTTTTTCCTTGCATTTTTAAAAATGTTATCCCACTCCCACCCTCATTTTTTAATTGAACTTGCTACATTTTTTTCTATAGGATATGGCTGTCATATCTAGGCTAAACAACGTGGACATTATCTCTTCTGGCAGAATAATCAAAGGCAGTTTTTAGTTTCTGTATGAAATTGACAAGAGTTGTCCATTAGAGGATCATTACTGTCCCTAATAGGAATTGCCATTTTGGCAGCTCCATCTCTCAAGACTGCAAGGATAAATCACGCCTGAGTGCAATCTGTGGAAAACTTGCTCTTAAGGAAGATTATAGCTGAGTGATGAAAATCTTGCATCTGTTTGGGAATATGTCATAGTGGTCAGGTAATGAGCCCACAGAGTGAAGTAACACGATTAGAGGAGTAGAAATGGCAGGAAGCACACCCATGGCAACTACATTTGATTGCTGAGCTTGCTCAAATAGCTGCATCATTTGGGTAACAGCAATAGTCCATTAACTCATCTGTGCATCTTTGATACTGAAATAAAATACTGGTAGCCTTTCAGCGCTCAACTGTATTCCCAGATTGCCATGGAGTCAGCCACAAACAGGCAGCAAAGTAGCTTCCCTTGTAAGGGAAATTGAGGAATTGCTGAGATTAATGTCAATCTCTTGACAGCTGATCCAAAAGCAAGATTTTCACAAAGGCTTCTTCAACATATTTATTGAAATAGAAAAAGGCATATTGTTACAGAAATCCTGTCAAAATATATATATATATATATATATATATATATATATATATATATATATATATATATATATATATATATATATATATATATATATATATATATATATATATATCTTTTCTTTAGCGCTCAATTTATTTCTAAGTTTGGTAAGGCCGAGATTTCTTCTTCCTCTTGTTAAAAGCCTTCCAATGAACAAAGCAGCTGGCTACCCATTTTTTTCTGACAATGGAAGAATATGCAGGTGTTCCTAGCTGATAATATTTTCAGCCATCCTCTTTTCCAGGTTTTAATAAGACCAGTAAAAGATCCAATAATCACTATCCCAGAGAAAGCCTTTCTGTAAGCCCACAAAGTATGACTGAATTGCATCAATGTTTTAGATGTTCAGGGATACAGGATAATACAAAGATATAGCACTAAGGAAAAATATCATTGGAAAGATGCAAGGAATTAAAGTTTCCCTTGGCAAAAAAAAACCCCAAGATAATATATAGGTAGTCCTTACAAGTTCATTTATTGACTGTTCAAAGTTACAACAGCACTGGAAAATGTGACTTATGGCCATTTTTCACAGTTACAATCTCTGCAGCATTCCCCTGATCACATGATCAAAATCCACATGCTTGGCAACTGATTCATATTTATGACCTCTGCTGTGTCTCAGGGTCATGTGATCCCTTTGCAACCTTCTGACAAGCAAAGTCAATGGGGAAACCAGAATCACTTAACAGCCAAGTTACTAACTTATCAACTGCAGAGATTCACTTAACTGGCAAGAATAGTAATAAAATGGGCAAAACTCACTTAACAAATGTTTCATTTAACTACAGAAATTTTGGGCTCAATTGTGGTCTTACATCGAGGACTACCTGTATCTAAATGACATAATAGAGCACACCTGATATATGGGATAGCAAAGCTTCAATAGGGATAAAAATATTCTGCCCCCACATGCACAAAAAAAACAAAATAGAAAATGCGTGAGAGATTATGCACATCAAGATGTACTGTTTATCCAGTGGAAGAGTTTCCTTTAAGAAAACTAGTGAATTGGATAATAGTACAGCGATTACAAAATATCATTAAAACTGACATTCAGAAGCATGAACAGAGTTAAATATGAGAAAACTAGTAAAAAATGAGTAAAGACACATTCTCTGAGGGGAACAAATTGAAGAAACACTGATATATCGCATTCAGCAGTTAACATAACTTTCACCTCCCAACTGAGGAAGGTGCAGAAGCATATCTTTAAATGTCATTTAAAACAAAACAGAACAGAGGCCAACCAAACTTTCCTCAGTGGTGAGTTCCATAATTTGAATAATGTTTACCATACTTTACTGATCTTGTTTTATTTAAGGTGCTTTCACAATTAAAGCAAGTATTTGAAAATGATTTTTTCTTAATGTAAATACACTAGACACTTTCTTGCAGATTAGCACCTATAACATTATATCAAACTACTTGAGTTACTTTTCCATGTTATTTACCCTTGTCTCACCTACCTTTAGGGTCTGAACTAAGTACACTTTAAAACCATTACATTCCCTTATAAGAAGAAACAAATACACTGACAACTTATTCACAGGTCTCTTTCCTATACATCTGAGTTCCTGTTCTTAATCGTTGCATGATCTTCTCCACAGAATTAATCAAGAGAAAAGGACCAATGAAAAGAAAATGGCCCTGCATTTAATCCCTTAAAATATGAATGCAGTGAAGTGGAAAAGTAGTTGGGCTTCTTTCCCTAGCACTGCTATACAACAAACTTCTCCCACTGAGTCAAACTTAAATATATACAATCCTACTACAAAATATAGCAAAAACTGCATCCTTCCTCCTCAACCACTAAAACCAAATTTAGAAGCATTGATCATAATACCCAGCAATAATTCTTGGGAATGATAAAGTTCTACCTGTATTTTTTTTTAAAATTGCCAATAAATCTATCCATTAATACAGAAAGACTGTGTGTCGCTTAAATAAAGAGTTTTATTACTTTATAGTCATTTCTATAGTTTTGCTTTCCATTGGAAGTATAGCGCAGGTAGTCCTTGCATTAGGACTACAAATGAGCCCAAAATGTACGTTGTTAAGTGAAACATTTGTTAAACGAGTTTTGCCCCATTTTATGACTTTTCTTGCCGGTTGTTAAGTGAATCATTGCAGTTGTTAAATTAATAACATGGTTGTTAAGTGAATCTGGTTTCCCCATTGAGTTTGCTTGTCAGGTTTCAAAAGTTGATCACATGACCCTGGGACACTGCCATCATAAATATGAACTAGTTGCCAAGTATCTGAATTTTGATGTGACCATGGGGATGCTGCAATGGTTGTAAATATGAAAAATGGTCATAAGTCACTTTTTCAGTCCTGTTATAACTTTGAATGGTCACTAAATGAATTGTTGTAAGTTGAGAACTACTTGTATCTGCTTAAGAGATTTCAATTTCTGGGTGGTTATTTTGTTTATCAAAACACCTCATTTATCTGGGTGACCTTCAGTGGATAATGAAGCAACAAGAAAAAAAAATTGTTAAAATAAAAACATTGCACACAGATTTTTCTTTCCCATATGCTTTAGAAATCAACCAGAGCAAATGTGGCTCAATTCTTATTTCAATAGCCATTTGTAAATTAAAATCCAGCACATTCAGGACTCTAGTTTTAATGAGCTAGTAGAGCTGAGATTTAATTCTACATTTCCTACTGTCTATAAAAAAAACTTTGAATAAATAATAGATCAAAGGAGTTTCATTTTGATACCCTACAAATGCCATGGAGCATGCTGGGAAGAATAAACCCTTCATGACATTACAGAATTCTGGTAGTAAATATATTACAATTAGTCAGATTTATTAGAGTTCCTTTAAATATAGATTTTCTCACAACCAGTAAGACATTGAAAAATCTATTCAAATAGCTTCAATTTTCTTGTTACTAAAATTATTTACATGTAGTCCATGATATACGACCCCAATTGAGACCAAAATTTCCATTGCTGAACAAGATAATTGTTAAGTGGGGTTTGCTCAATTTTACAAACTTTCTTCCCAGTTGCTCAGTGAATCGCAGTTGTTTTAAACTTCCTTCCTCCTTGACTTTGTCATGTATCAGCTGGGACAGTGTAACTTACAAATACATACCAAGTTGCCAAGTGGCTGAATTTTGATCACATGACCATGGGGATGCCGCAACTGCCATGAGTGTGAAAACTGATCATGCCATTTTTTCCCATTTTTTTCAACTTTGAACACACACTAAATGAATCATTGTAAGTCAAGGACTCTGTATTAGCAAAATTTTAAGAAAGCGTCTCATCTATAATGATGAAAGGCCCTTATATATCTCTGCATGCCATGTGGTTTCTTGTGCTCAGACAATCAACTTCAGAAATTAATCAGTTCAACTCCTAGTTTGTAGAGATTCTCAGTCATCCATTTCAGGAGTCAACTGGACTTTCAGGAGTCAACTGGACTTTCTTGTTTTTTCGTTTAAGACATTTTGCTTCTCATCCAAGGTGCTTCTTCAGCTCTGACAGGATAGTGGAGAATGGAAGGATTTATATTCCTTGCAGACAGCTGGTCATTTGCATCAGTTGAAGCACTTGGAGGTTTACCTGTCCTCAGGGTCACCCAAGTAAGTGCTCCTAGTTCCTGTAGTCTGCAACTTTTTTCTCTGGAAAT
This sequence comes from Pseudonaja textilis, assembly GCF_049901715.1. NCBI lineage: Eukaryota > Metazoa > Chordata > Lepidosauria > Squamata > Elapidae > Pseudonaja > Pseudonaja textilis. The sequence goes on along the minus strand of NC_141991.1, from coordinate 112,365,067 downwards.
CCATTCCTACTCCCACACCATTCAAAGGATGTTCATCCCAAATTGTATAGCTAAAAGTCTATAGAAATTTTCAGTCATCCAGGTAATGCAAAATAATTGCAGACTACAGGAACCAGGAGCACTACTCAGGTGACCCTGAGGACACAGATGAACCTCCAAGTGCTTCAAGAACCCTCTAAACTGATGCAAATCACCAGCTGTCTGCAAGGAATATAAATCCTTCCATTCCCCATTATTCTGTCAGAATTGAAGAAGCTTCTTGGATGAGAAACGAAACATCTTCAAAGAAAAAACAAGAAAGTTCAGTTGACTCCTGAAAAAGCACTTTTGAGACATTCAGCTCCTAGCCCCCCCCAAAATCAGTGATACTGCAGGATTAGCAGCTGCCCATTGCTAGCCATTCCCATCTCATCCTGATTTCCCTCCCCTTTTGAGATTAAGGTGCTATAATGCCTGCCTATTGTGTCGTTTTTCTTACCTCAAAAAGCAAATACAGCAAGAAAAGATAAAGTGGTGGGGTGATGTTTAGTTGCCCTTTCTAGAATTACTCTACTGGAAAGCTGGAAGGAACACCGTCCAAGAAGAGGAAGGTGGAGAGATTTGCAGGCTGCCATGCAGTATTGTTACTACATAGTTGAAATAGTGACTGCACGAAAGGAGTCAAAGACAGTTATATCATTTCTCTCATATGATCCAAAAGGTATTTTCTCAAAAATAAATCCCACTTGTTGGAATGGAAAGCTTAAATAAAATACCCAGAGGATGCAGGTCATGATCTGACACTATTTGGATATTTATTAAGAGGTGTATGTATATGTATAAACCAAGCCTCTTCCTGAATATGTGGATTCTCCCCATCTTTCTATTGGAATAGGAAGGAATTGAGAAACATTCACTTTTGGTTCTGCCCACAACTGGAATTGTAGCTAATCTTGAATACAGATGGTTGAAAGCTCATTTGAAACTAATTAAACACTACACAAGAAGCTGTGTGTCTTTTCATTAACCAGAAGATAAATTATACATTCCTTATCTCTTCACTGTGAGATGGGAGGAGAGGAAGGAAGAACATGGAAGGACAAAATGAAACTACTTAAATTCATTCACATCTTGCTAAAATTAAGTTTAGCATAACACAGACAAATTTAAAAATAAATATTACCTGGTAAGCTGCATGGCAAGAAACAACTCAGAAATAGCATATAAATTTAAATAAGCAACAATTACAGCTAGGTAATGCTTCTGGATTATAGAGCCAAATTCTGTTTGCTACTTTGATCTGTCCTGAGCACTCACTGCAAAATTGCTGTAAGTTCCTTTCTAAAGTATTTGCAATGGCAAGCTGTACTTGGGCCACAATATAAGACAGATTTTGTTATATACAAAGGTCTAATTTGTTATTGCAATGATAGCCCATTTGCATAATATTGTGCACCAGAAAAGAGGGTCTCCTAGGCACTTGTACAATAGTGTAATCAACTATAATCTGGCACCACAAAGGAGGACTAGATTATATTTGGACAAATAGACAAAGTATTGTCTTGTCAGTATAACCATTTGCTTTCTGTTATTAAACAGAAAACATAGGACTTGGAAAAAAAAACCCAGGTATGCAGACTGTAAACCTAGTCAGCCAGTTAATTTTCACAACATTGCAAACAAAAACATAAAGTCCAAAGTTACATCACTGATAAAACTTATTTATAGCATTGGATCACTTTTTAAACTACTGTTGGATGTTTTGATTGGTTAGCTGATAATTCCACTTCTAAAGAATTCAAATGAAACAAATTAATCTGTCACGTTATTTAAGGATGGTCTTCTCCCAGTCATATCTACCTGACCTAACCAGAGTGGGGAGGCAAGGAACGCTATGGGTCCACTCTTGTAACGAGGTACAGCTAGTAGGACCCAAGAAGAGCCTTCTCTGTGGAACGTCCCTGTGGAACATCATCCCCACAGAAATAAGATTGACCCTTACTTTGACATTCTTTTGCAAGACCTTAAGACCTAGTTTTGACAACGGACCAAGGGAAGCCAGAGTGGGATGAAGCCCATCAAGTGGTTTATCTGACTGTTGTTGCCAGGAGGGCAGGGTATTGTTTTTTATTGTTTTTATATGAGATTTTTATCTCTTTAAATCACCTGGAATTACTGAGAGTTTAGTGGCCATATAAATTATCTTAAATTAAAATAAAATATGTCATAAGAGCTAACATGCAGACTGTAAGTGTAATATCACTTTCAAAAGCAATGTATTTTATCCAAGGTCTCCTAATATTCTAAAGCTGTCAAAATATACAGCCCTTCCAATTTCTGTAGTATTATTAATGGAATCCGGTCTTGATTAAAAATATAAATACAATATGGTGTTTAATGTATGGCTAACAAAATAAAGCAATGAGGTTTATCAGAAATGCAAACTGCTTGACATACCTTCACTGATATTCTCCATCCAGATAATTTTCCAAACAGTAAATTATCATATTATTAAATATATTTATTATTTAAAAGACAAAGTACAAACTACTTAAATCTATCTTAACTGCATTCATGATTTGTTTATTGGCATGCACTGTAGCAATTTAACAAACTTTCAAGATTAAAGAAATCCCATGGTTAGAAAAACTTTGTGACTTCACTAAGGACAAGGTGTATAACTCAAATTAATCACAGTAAGAGAATCTCTTTTGTTTCCAAATAAAAGCTTCTGCTAGAGATCATTACCCGGTCTTTCATCCGCCAACTCTGAGCCAGTGATTTGGAGCCCTCAATTTTCTCACAGTGCCTCTTCTTCATAAAGGCCAAAGGCAAATTCCAGTCAGTCATGTCTGACTCATCTTCCTCCCCAAGGCCCAGGAGGGGTGACTGCAGCATATCAGACTCCATCAGGAAGAGTAGAGATCAGCCTTAGCCAGTAGAGGAAAAATCACTACTCCAAGGAAATGTTTTAATAGAAGTAACTATGTTAGTTGTTGTTTAGCTTTACCTTTTATCAGATGGTTTTTTCAAAATAGATGCATGAATGTTATTGTTAAATTGTATGATAATGTTCCCAGTACAGCAGCTGGGAAATTCCTGGGCAGAATGGGTAATCTCAGGGAGTAATATAATCACTATACAAGGGAAAACTATCTAGTAGTCAATGATCAATTGTTGTCTAGATGAAACAATGATCACAGATGTGCACATGGATCTTTTTTATCCCTCTTCAGAAGCAGGATATTATCTCAATATTCAAGAGATTTAGTGTGATCACAGATAACTCTTTTTATTTGAAAAAAGTTCCTGCCCACAATACAATGATTTAGTTTAGGAGAAGACTATCAGACAATGCACACTGGAAATGAACTTTGATATGATCAGTCTAAAAGTATTTTTTAGATAGAAAACATGGCTTTCTATAAAGCGGAGCACTTGAATCAGAACTAAAGTGGAAACGCTGCAGTGAATGCCACACTTGGCTCTCTTGCTTAGAATAAAGCTGATGCCTTGCACTACATGTAGAGAAACCGCAGGAAAAGCAGAAGTTGAGAAATCAGGGGTATCCAAGTTGGGAGAGTCGGATAAATTATCACTTCTAAAGCCACTCTGGCAGTGCAGTTCAATATAGACTCTCGTTAAGGCAAGGATTTCTTTTCTTAATTTTTGATGGGACGTCAGAATAGACTGTGAACTTCAGGGAATGGATCTGGATTCAGACGTGAAGAATCTGAGCGCGGGATTCTTGGCACGGCGCAGCTACCAAGGACAGGCTTGCACTTTCATCTCCCGTTTTTGAAACCAACGGGATGAATTCGGAAAGAAAGGAACGATTTGGCCGCAGGCACCTCTCTCTGTTCCAGGATTGACTGTATCTGTTCTCGGAAAGCAGCTCGCCGCCGACAAGATCACCCCTCGGGGGAATCACTCCGGACCAAGCGATGAGATAAGACTCTCCCTTCTGGGCCCGTTTCCGAAAGCGTGCGGCCAGAGGGGAATAATCGTCCTACCCCCGCGGAGGTGCCTGCTTTTTGCGCGGCTGCAGCGACGGGCGCCCAATGCGACCCATTATGTTCCCCGACTCGGGCAGCTGGTGGTTCCTCTTCGCGGACAAGTTCCCCAAGTAGCGGGGTTTAGGAAGCTGAAGGAAACTGTTCCGGAGAGCCAAATTCTCCTCAGCAGCACATCAAGGAGGCAGCCATATTGCCGAAGACCAGAATGCATCGCAGCGACGGACCTTCAGGCGGCTCAAATCGAGTGAAACGCGTTCCGTATGGGCGAATACAAAAGAGGGAGGGTAAGAAGGGCCGAGCGTGAACAGGTTGCTTAGCAACCTGCTTGACTGGTCTTCCCTGACTTTCAGCTCCAAGTGTGCGGAACGCCCGGGGAGGTTGCCTTTTTTCCCCTCTCCTTGAATGGTCGGAGTGGGGGCTCGTGGTAATCCGGAAATTTGGCCAGATGAAGAACTTTTGGTGTTTGAAACCTACTCCATGTTTTTAAGAAAGAAAAAAAAGCATTATACAAGAAACCTAAAGAAAAAAAAAAGCAATTAGAATTACTTACTTTGATTCAATATATCTCCTTAAAGAAAAAAGATAAATCCAGATATTTAAATATATTAATTAGCTGGGTGCTTTAACTATTTACAAAATTTTCGTGATTACATAGATTTGATGTTCTTCTGGTTGAACATATTAGTATTTACTTACTCGTATTCATAGTGGATTAATTAAATATATATTGGGTTAATATTTAAATCTCTAAACTTTAGAATATTTGACCTCTTAAGAAATTGAAATAAGATCTGTCTAGGATTACCTATAATAGAAAAATTTTATTTAACAACATATGTATAAATATGTGCACGGCATTTAAAGGAGAAGACAATATAACTCTACTAGGATAATTGATGGTAGATTGGAGAGAGCTTCTACAAATAGTTAAAATGGCAACAATAACTACAAATGTAAAATCAGGGAAGAAACGTACAACAGTGACATCTTTACCTCTGGGATAGAGATCGATTGACACAATGTTATTGGCGGAAAAGACAAGTTCCGCCCAAAGTTTGCAGGCAGTACAGACAACGCTTGCCATGATGCAGGAAATGATGGTAAAAACCCATGAACTGATAGCAAGGAATCACAAAGACATGAAATTAGAAATGAGAATGGAAATAGGAGGAGTGAAGAATGACATACAAAATTTAGATAGTAAAATCGGAAAGATCCAGGAGACAATGACAAAAAATGAACAACAATTAAACACAGTAGAGGCAAGAACTGAGGTGGTAGAAAAGAGATTAGAGGAATCGGAACAAAATTGGAAAGTTTTATATTGTGAACTTCAGGATTCTGTGGTGCATATAGAATTAGAAAAAGCATCATTTTATTTGAGATTCCAGAATGTTGTTGAAGATAAAAAGGAAGATCTATGTGAAATAATTGTGAATTTGATAGCAACAGCCTTACAGAAAGACAAACACGAAACTGAAAATGACATGGATGAGGTCTACAGAGTATACACGCATTACGCCCGAAGACACAGACTACCCCGAGAAGTCCACATCCGATTCACGAGAAAGATGATACGAGACATGCTACACGGCAAGACCAGAGATGAGCCACTGATATATAAAGATCATGAAGTGGTAACGTTGAAGCAAATACCCAGGACAGTTAGGGAGAAAAGAAGGGGCTACCACTTTTTGTCATCTCAGTTAATTAAAAATGGTATATCGTTCAGATGGTTCACCCCAGAAGGGCCCCTAGTAGCATGGCAGGATAAAAAATATAAAATTGACACAATAGAGAAAGCACATCAATTTCATGAACAGTATCTGGGACCTGAAGAAGAATGTGAAAGTGGAGAAGATTTAAATACAAGAAGCCAGGAATAACAATTATCTGAAGAGAAAGAACCCGTACCACAGTCAAAATCTCAGAAACTTAGAGAAGATGAGAACAACAGACCAAGTACAAGAGAACCCAGAACAAGGAAAGAAATAAAAAACACTACATAGTAATATGAGCAGAGAAATTACCTTATTCTCAGTTAATATCAATGGTTTAAATTCAACATTAGAAAGAAAACAGTCATTTGAAAAACTTACAAAGCAAAATGCAGATATAACTTGTATACAAGAGGTACATATTATAGACAAACAGGCAGACCTAAAGGATACTAATTTGGGAAAAATGTATTGAGCTCTTTCAAATCAAAGAAAAAGGGGTATTGTGGTATATATAAAAGATTGGCTGCAAACAAGTATATAACGATGATGAAGGGAGAATGTTATTTGTAGAAATAATATTAAACCAGAAAAAGATTTTGTTAGTTACAGTATATGCCCCGAATGTAAATCAAAAAGAATTCTATAATAAACTCCATCACGAAATAATAGAAACTGAATATACAAGTGTATCTATTGTAGGAGATTTAAATGCTGTTTCAGACAAGGACAAAGACTATAAAAGCTCCAAAAAAATAAATAAATAAAAGGAAACTATTCCCATCTTCTTTGAATAACATGGTGAGGGAATTAAATTTGAAGGATGTGTGGAGAGAACTGTATCCAACTAAAAATCAATACACTTTCTTTTCCAATCCCCATCATTCTTGGTCTAGAATAGATCAGATTTGGATGGACCCAGGTTTAATGAAAATGTCTGGGCTGATCATAACCCTATTCAAATTAAGTGGAAAGGAAAGAGAACGATTGGAAGATGGACATTTAATAATAGTATAGTGAAAGATAACGAATATATTGAAATGGTGAAAAAAGAATTGAAAATATTTTTTGAAATAAATAAGAGAGAGCATACGTCTCTTCAAAATCTTTGGGATACAACAAAAGCCTATTTGAGAGGTTTAACTATTGGTTATAATATTTTTAAAAAATAAAAAAGACAACAACAAAATGTGTGGAGAGAGAAACTTAAAGATTTAGAAGTAAGTAGACAAGTTGATGCGAATAATCAAAATAATAGTAAAGAAATAGATTTGGTAAAACATAAGATAAATTTAAGTATGCAGGAAAATTTGGCCTGAAAAGTTAAATTAGCAAAACAAAATTATTTTGAAAATGCAAATAAGCCAGGGAGATGGTTAGCCCATAAAATAAAAAAAGAACAAGGAAAAAGAACGATTGTAGCTCTCCAAGACCAAGAAGGGAAAGTATGTACCCAGGCTAAGGAAAAGAAAGATATTGCCAAGGACTTTTTTACAAATCTATACAATCAAGAAGAAGTACTAGAACAACTTATTAATCAATATTTGGAAGAAAAAAATTTACCGGAAATTACGGATGAAGAGAAATGTATTTTAAATAATAAAATATCCACAGAAGAAATTAGAAAGGCAATTGGAGCCCAAAAACTAAATAAAACCCCAGGCCCAGATGGAATTCCATCTGAATTCTATAAGGAGTTCCAAGAGTTATTGGAGGAATTAATGACAGACTTATATTATGAAGCCTTGGATAACGCTAATATACCAAAATCATGGACCTTATATAACCTTATTCACAAAGAGCAGTCAGACCCACAAAAAAATCAAAATTATAGGCCAATATCACTTTTAAACATAGATTACAAGATTTTGGCCAAAATATTGGTGGAAAGATTAAAGAAAATATTAAATAGGATTATCCATACTGACCAGAATGGGTTTTTGCCATATAGACAAATGAAGACAAATACAAGAATAATTATGGATGTTTTAAAACACTATGAAGTACACTCAACTAAAATAATGGCACTGATGTTTTTAGATGCTCAGAAGGCGATTGACAATTTAAATTGGAATGTTCTTATTAAACAATTGACAGGCATGAAATTTGGTGAAAATTTGTTAAGATTCATTAAAACAATATACAACACCCAAACCACAAAAATATTAATAAATGGGGAAAATACAGATAATATAAGGATAAACAAAGGTGTAACACAAGGATGTCTTGGCTCCCCTACTTTATATATTAGCAGAAGAGACACTATTGGTACAAATCCAACAAAACCAAGAGATCAGGGGTTTAAAAGTTAAAAAAAGAGGAGTACAAACTACAAGCATTTGCTGACGATATGGTCTTTATAGTGGAAGATCCCCTGGAAACGACACCTATTTTGATGAAAGAAATAGAACAACATGGAAAGGTTGCAGGGTTAAAAATTAATAAAAAACAAAAGTGATAACAAAAAACTACAAATGAACAAAAGGAAGAAGTAACAAAAAAAATTAGGGATACAGGTGGTAAAGTAAAATATTTGGGGATATGGCTGACAGCTAGGTGCTCATTAATTAAAAAAGATAATTATGATAAATTAATTCAAATATTTAAAGACTTAGATAATTGGGCTAAACTACAAATATCTGTATTAGGCCATATTGTGTTAGTAAAAATGAACGTTCTGCCAAAATTCTTGTTTCTATTTCAGATGATGCCAATCAAGTTGGAAAAAAGCTTTTCTGAAGAACTAATAAACATATATCCAAATTTATATGGCAAGGGAAAAAACCCAGAATAAAATATAAATTATTGCAAGATAGAAAGAAAGGAGGCTTTAGTCTTCCAGATTTTGAAATATATTACTATGCTGCAATAGTAACTTGGCTTAAAGACTGGGTTAATTTGATAAACAAAAGGATTTTAACACTAGAGGGTTTTGATCTTCAACTTGGATGGCACACATTTATGTGGGATGGAAAGAGTAAACACCACTTTCAAAGGCATTATATAAGGAATGTGTTACTAAATATTTGGGAAAAAATAAAAAAGTACATTATTGCAAGGTCCCACTGTGGTTATCCACAACGGAAGCAGTTACACATCCAAATGTCTTAGATTTTGACAATATTGTAAGATATGAAGATTTATTACATCAAAATGGAGAGTTAAAGGCTAGGAATCAAATACAAATTTTAGGAAAAGAGATGCCATGGTGGCCCTATCCGCAGATACAATTGCACTACAAAAAAGATAAAGAACAATTTGGCTTTAACATGATCTACCAAGAATGAGATAAAATTTGGTAAGGAGAGGAAAAGAAGATGATTAGTAAAATATATAAATATCTATTGGATTATAAACTAAAAAAAGAAACAGTCAAAGAGTGCATGATAATTTGGGCAAAAAATGTGGGCCACAGTATTGAATTAAACAAGTGGGAACATATTTGGGAAACAAACTACAGATTAGCTATGTTGGCCTCGTATAAAGAGAACCTCTATAAAATGGTGTATCGTTGGCACTTGCCACCTGCAAGACTGGCTAAGAAGTTCCCGAACCTTCCCCCAAACTGTTGAAAGTGTAACTGCGTCCAGGGAACATATTTTCATATGTGGTGGACCTGTCCATTTGCGCAAAGGTTTTGGAAAAATATCAAAAATTGGATTTTAAATATAACTAAACAAGAAGTAAAACTTGAACCTGAAACTTTCTTGCTGGGTATGATAGATTCAAAAATTGAAAAAAAATACCAATATTTAATTTTACACATTATAGTGGCAGCTAGAATAAGCTATGCAAAAAATTGGAAATTGTCTACCACCCCTTCAGAGGAGATGGATAGCCTACTAAACTACTAAAAAATAACCAAGATAGTGATTACTATAAAACATGGAATTACTGGTATGAATGGTTAAAGAAAAGGCAATATTTGACAACTGGATAAGCTATAAAGTTACTGAAGACGTGCGTTTAATCATAAAGCATTTTGTGAAACTAAGGCATTGAAAGAACGAAGAAGGTATTGTAACAAGGCAGATCACGTCATTGTTAAAAAATGTGTAACCATTACTCAACTTTTTGCTGCAAAATGTATATATGTATATATACCTGTTTATATGTCCATTTGTTTTTTAAATGTTTTAAATGTATGATTCTTTAAAAAACTTTATTTTAAAATTTTAAAAAAAGAAAGAAAAAAAGGAAAGTTCCTTATAAGAGGAAAAAATAGTTGAATACACTGTATTTCCAATATATTTTGTCTCATTTAGTACAACCTATCTGCCTTTAATTCAAAGGACATGTTATTGCCCAGAATAGGGCATATCCTGTGGGTTAAATAACTGAAGGAAATCAAACAAAAGCCAGTACTATTTGACTTACAACTTTTCATTTAGTGACCGAAGTTACAATGGCACTGGAAAAAGTGACTTATGACTGTTTTTCCACATTTACAATCATTGCAGCATCCCCATGGTCACATCATCAGAATTCAGATGCTGGGCAACTGGTATGTATTTATGACGGTCACAGTGTCCCAGGGTCTGTGATCACCTTTCGCAACCTTCTGACAAGCAAAGTCAATGGGGAAGCCAGGTGCATTTAACAACTGTGTTACTAACTTGACGACTGCAGGTATTCACTTAACAACTGTGGCAAAAAAGATAGTAAAATGAGGAAAAACTCACTTATCTGTCTTGCTTAGCATTGGAAATTTTGGGCTGAATTGTGGTTGTAAGTCAAAGAGTACCTGTATAAACCTAAATTATACTGAACCTTCTATATAAACTTTTTATAGTTATTCCACTCACATTATCTACCTTTCAGCAGGCTTATATCTAGGTTGCAAAAATTTGGACAACCACCAAACAGCAGCAAAAAGAGTTTTCAGTATTTCTTTACAGCCATGTAATAATTGCCTGGATGTTTGCAACCCAGTCTCTTGCCTTGTTATCATACCAGGCCTGACTTTTTGCAAAATCATAATCAGGGTTCACACGGGTTCGGCCGAATCCTTTGCTCTGGCAATCAGTTAGTCTGTCCTTTATTTCTGCAGTTTTGAAGCTCTGTTGAGAGGCACAGGACAGTGGATTACCATGCCTCAGCTGTTTTACTCACCAGTGTTGCAGTGGAAAGTCAGTTTTAAAGCTGTAAAATGGTGATTATGCAATGTGCTGCATGTGCGCAAAGCGTGCATTTGCCACGTGCACACTCTCAGCGAACCCATTGTGAAACCAGTAGAAGCCCACCGCTGCATTTAGGACTGATCTGCACAACAACAGCTATTCTCGTTCTCATCTTTTCATACTATCCACATCTGACTTGGTATGTTTTGGGTTCTAGCATTATAAGGAATTGAATTAAAATGTCCTTGCTCTTGTGAGTCATCCTTTTTGTTTTCTAGTTCAAATATACTATATAACAGACAGCAGTAGCAGTAGTAAAGTTTTATCATGTCTATAAAAGAGGTTCTTGAGTGAAAAGAATGGTATATTTTGTTTTGAGTTTTTTGCTATTGTTCTTTCCAACTTGAGTTACTAACAGTGGATTAAATGTTTTTATTAAGCATCAGACATGAGAGTTATTATCAATTTGGAATGTGTTCTCTTGGTCTACTTTAGTAACAAAAGATTTAAACCAATAAAAACATTTCCCCACATTTAGATAGCATAAACTGTTTATCTGAAAAAGATAGAAAGAAAGGCAAAAAGATTTACTAAGAGTACGAGACAAACTATGATATTGAACTTCAGCTAAAAAGAATAAAAGCAGAAACAATGTGCCCAAACTGATGAAAAAACAAGTGTCTTGGAAGAGCCACTTAAGAAAGACAATCTCTCACTAAGTTTTGCAATGCATATGAAGGGCATCTTTTTACTTGTTCCTTTCCAGCAGTTATTAGCAAAATTGAATGGGTATACGTCCTGGATATATGTATCAAGGCTCAAAGTGTTTTGTATTAAAATTATTTCAGTTTGACAGGTTGATTGATATAAGATAGGAAAATAAATTAGGTACACTAAAGAATATTGGTGTATATTCTTTAGTGTGTATTTGAATATGACCTTTAATTTTCTAGATAACTAGAAGTTAATATCTTGCTATGAACGTCCCGTTTCCCCACCCCCCCATCACTTCACCCTTCTGAGATCTTATTGAAGCCACATAGATACAAAATGAAAGATTTATGTGCTGCAACTTCATGTCATAAGTCTAAGAACCATTGATTAGAGTATGTCCGGTCAAGTTCTTCCAGGCCCTGAAGCAGGATTGTGTATATAGAGAGGTTGCTTATGGAGATGAAGAACATTAAACGTATTTCTATCTAGCCTGGATTTTATATCATATACCAAGCAAAAACATTACTTCAGATCTGTTAGTTTTACGATACTAGACTCTTCCACCTGAACTTCTAACCACACTTCAGAGATCAACAAGTTAAAAAAACAAATGTAAGGATGTGAACTGATAACATTGTTGAATACTAAATGCACTCAGCCTTGATGTGAGTCAAGCAGCCTGAATGATTTTTTCCTGCTGCAATTTTAAAGTGATCTTTTCTCAGTTTCTTATGGTACAAGCTGTGCCATCTGATCCACCTGACCAGTGGTGGGATTCAAATTTTTTTACTACCAGTTCTGTGGGCATGGCTTGGTGGGCATGACAGGGGAAGAATACTGTAAAATCTCCATTCCCACTCCACTCCAGGGGACGGTTACTGTAAAATCCCCATTCCCTCCCCATCCCACTAACCTGCTTTTCAGCTCCGTTCTCCTGTGCAGGGGAACAAAAGAAGACCCAGCCGATCAGCTGGGACTTGGGAGGCAGAGAATAGATAGGGGAGGGGTCAGTCAGAGGTGGTATTCGCCGGTTCTCTGAACTACTCAAAATTTCCGCTACCTGTTCTCCAGAACTGGTCAGAACCCGCTGAATACCACTTCTGCATCTGACACACATCATGCCAATCCTGCTCATTTGTGCCTTGAGTGCTCCTGTGGCTTTGGCACTTCACATCAAACTTTCAGGGGCAGTGCTGGCTGAAGTACCGGTTCCAAACAATTCTGCACAAGGCACTACAGTAAAGCTTTATCATGGGGAAGCAACTGAAGAGCTGCATCTACAGTACCTCATCTAGGTATGTCTTGTTTAATAAAAAAGGACTGGGGTGAAATTATAGCAGTGTTCTTGTTATGTCCTGAGGACTCTAGGAGTTCTCACTCAGGTCCACTCACTTTGTGTGGGCGTTCTTCCCCTTTTCCTCATTGGTTGATTCTCTCCAGCAGCCAGCTATAAAAGCAGGCTGTGGGGTCCAACCAGTTGCTGATTGCTGCGGGCCAGTTCCAGGCGTGGCAAGCACTGTCAGCCCTTTATTGTTATAATAAAGTATTGTTGCACTCATGCTCTGGTTCAGCCTCTCATTGCTCAAACTTAACACTGGCGACGAGGATGGGATGGCTACCAGAAGCACCATGCAACCGCTGAGTCACTAGCCACCGATCCGCAGCCCAGAGAGAGCGATCGGCCGGCTACAAGAGAAACGCTGACCCGCAGCCAGAGAGAGCGGTCAGCCAACAAAAGAGCGAACGCTGATCCGCAGCCAGAGAAAGCGGTCTGGTTCGAAAGTTAGAAGCGTCTGTAGCCGCTTGTTAGCCCAGCTACAGGAAAAGTGAAGCGCTGCGAGCCGCAGCCACTCAGTATTAGGCGCGAAATTCAAACGGGTGTCATTTGAATTTCAAACCAAGAGAGACACAGCACAGCGCTGTAGTAAGTCACTAACGCCCACGCTGGCGCGAATCTAGACACCTCCAATGGCTAACAGCCAACGTGGTTAACCCAGAGAGAAAGAGAGGGTAGCAAAAACCTCTCCAGAGCTGATATCACTTGCAACCCACGAGCGCCCGTTGTCCCCAGAGAGATTTTTCCGCAGGTAGCCCAGCCGTTTCCAGCACCATGAGTTCCAACCCAGTATTCCCAGCGTTCAAACCAGATGAAGAGAAGTGGGAATCGTATAAGAACCGCTTCAATCATTACATCGATGCGGTCGGCCTGGCGGATGCGGGAGAGCATCGGAAAAAATCCTATTTCCTAATCTACTGCGGAGCCACCGTTTACGATACTGCCGCAGCACTCGTAGCTCCAAGAGAGTTGAAAAACGTCCCGTGGTCCGAGTTGCTTGAGATCCTCACTAACCACTACGCTCCCAGGCCTTCACAGATCGCCAGGAGGTTCACTTTCCGTATGAGGAAGCAATCGAGTAAGGAGACCATCAATCAATATATGGCCGCCCTCAGAACAGCAGCTCTGCACTGCGGGTTTGGAACATACCTGGAGGACATGCTCCTCGATCAATTAGTTTGTGGGGTCAAGGACCTCAACCTACAGAGGCGCCTTCTAGCAAAAAAAAAGACCTCAACCTCGCACAAGCGGTCGAGGAGGCCCTGGCAGCCGAGCTGGCAACAAACTCAGCCACCGAAATACAGGGCCCAAGCGCCAAGCTGGCATCGTTCCCAGTCCATTCCGAGGAGGTGGTAGCAGAGGAAACCCTCAATGACGAAAACGACGTCCACCGCCTCGCCTACGACAAACGGCCACAGGTAGGGGCCAAACAAGAAAACACCGGTCCACCCAAGCACATCACACTGTGCCTAGCCTGTGGGGGATCGCATCAAAGGGCCACCTGCAAGTTTAAAGGAGCCACCTGCAACAACTGCCATAAAAGGGGGCACATCGCGAGAGTCTGCCAAACCCCCCAAAGCGCTGCACACAGACTCCCTCCCTCGCACTCGGGACCACAGAGGCAAGTATTAAACTGTCGCACGCACCGCCTTGCCAAACGTACTTGCCACACTGTTAGTAAAATTTCTCTCTCCGTTTCCCTAGAAGGTAAACCGTGCCACATGGAGGTTGACACAGGGTCAGCGCTCTCAATAATTTCGTGGAACACCCTCAAGAGACTCCACCCCAGCCTATCTACCACCCGGCTTCAAAGATGCCAGTTCGGCCTGAAGGACTACCAGGGGAAGACCATTCCTGTGATCGGCAGAGGCAAGTTCTTTGTCAGTTTTAGAACTTTTAAAGGTCACCTACCTCTAGTGGTAGTTAACGGCAATCTACCCACCTTATTGGGGCTCGATTGGTTTCCCCACCTCGGCCTAGGGCTAACAGGAGTCCATGCTGTCTCAACCTTAGACACTGACTCCTTATTCGCTGATTACGCAGATGTGTTCAGCGAGGAGCTGGGGTGTTATAATGGAACCCCCACCTCATTCGCAGTTGACCCCCAGGCAGTCCCAATCAGACTAAAACCGCGTAGAGTTCCATTTGCTATTCGGCCAAAACTAGACGCTGAATTGGATAAAATATTAAAACAAGGGGTCATTGAGCCAACAGATTTCGCCAAGTGGGAGACGCCCATTGTCACACCCTCAAAAAGATGGTAGCCTGAGAATTTGCTCAGACTACAAGACAACAATCAATAAATATTTACAAGTTAGCGCCTACCCTGTGCCCATCATTCAGCACTTATTGCACACATTCGAGCCGGGCAGTATTTTTGCTAAATTGGACATGTCTCAAGCGTATCAGCAGTTCCCTGTTGATAACCAAACAGCGGAACTTCAGACCATCGTCACTCACAGGGGTGCCTTCCGATGCAAGCGTCTCCAATTTGGCGTAAGTGTTGCCCCAGGGATTTTTCAGTCCCTCATGGAGCGGATTTTACAGGGCCTCCCTGGTGTAGTACCCTACTTCGACGACATCTTGGTCTCGGCCAGGGACAGACCCCAACTCTTCCAGAGAGTGCGAGCAGTGTTAGAAAGGTTCAGACAGCATGGGCCTCAAGTTAAAAAAAAAAAATGCGCCATTGCCACTAGACAGGTGGACTTTCTGGGTTATAAAATTGACGCCTCTGGCATTCACCCCTGGAGTCCAAGGTTAGGGCAATCCACGAGGCTCCCACTCCAACCTCCAAAACGGAGCTACAAGCTTTCTTGGGGCTGCTGAACTTTTACGCATCCTTCTTGCCCCATAAAGCCTCAGTAGCCGAACCCCTTCACAGATTATTGGACAAACAGTCACCGTGGCACTGGGGACACAAAGAAGACCAGGCGTTTAACGCCGTCAAATCACTACTCACGTCAGAGGCGGTGCTTATCCAATTCCCTAACCTTCCTTTAGTACTGGCAGCAGACGCATCCCCTTTTGGAATTGGGGCGGTCCTTAGTCACAGACTTCCCAATGGCGCCGAGGCTCCCATCGCCTTTTTCTCAAGGACGCTCTCGGCCACGGAACGCAATTACAGCCAGATCGACAAGGAAGCCCTAGCAGCTGTTGCGGCCGTGAAAAAGTTTCACGAATTCCTTTTTGGCCATTTTTTCGAACTGGTTACGGACCATAAGCCCCTCCTGGGCCTACTGGCCGGGGACAAACAGACCCCTCAGGTCCTTTCCCCTAGAATGACAAGGTGGACACTCTTCCTAGCGGCCTACTCCTACAAACTTATTCACCGCCCGGGCAAAACACTGTCCCACGCCGACGCTCTCAGTCGCTGCCCCTTACCCGCTCCGGCTGAAGACCCCGCTCCTGTCAACGCCATTTTCGAGATCACCCAGTTGGACCTGCCCATCACCGCCCTTGACATCGCCGCCAAAACCAAGGCAGACCAAACGCTCGCCCAGGTGCTCGACTGGGTGAGGAGGGGGTGGCCGGGTGGCATCGTTGATAACAAATTAACACCATTTAAGACTCGCATGCAGGAGCTGTCCAGTTTGCAGGGTTGTCTACTATGGGGCACTCGAGTGGTCATTCTGACCTCGCTGCGTGCACCGAGTCCTGGAGGCGTTGCACGAGGGACACCCTGGCATCGTGAGAATGAAAGCATTAGCACGCAGCTACGTGTGGTGGCTGGGTCTAGACGAGGACATTGTCAATTGGGTAAGTTCCTGCAACATCTGTCAGGAATCCCGTCCTGCTCCCCCCATTGCCACCCCTACCAGATGGGAGAGCGCCAGCGGCCCTTGGTCTAGAATCCATATCGATCTGGCCGGCCCCTTGCATGGGAAGATGTTCCTAGTGGTCGTGGACGCTTATTCCAAATGGATTGATGTAGCACAGCTAACGCGCCTGTTCGTTACGCACGGACTACCCGACTCCATTGTCTCCGATAATGGCCCACAGTTCGCATCAATAGAGTTCAGCCGTTTTGCTGCCAACCTGGGCATCCACCACATTTTCACAGCCCCATTTCACCCTGCCAGTAATGGGTTGGCGGAAAGAGCCGTCAGGACCACCAAAGAAGCCCTCGCCAGGTTCAGCAGGGATGACTGGCACCACAAACTCTCACGGTTCCTGATGAGCCAGCACTCAACCCCCTGTTCAGTCACCAATAAGTCCCCAGCGGAGCTCCTGATGGGCCGGCGCCTGAGGACTGTATTGGACAGACTTCACCCACAATACTGCCCTGACTCTCCCCTCGCTTCCACTTCGGGGGTTAGACATTTTATGTTACAGGAGCCTGTATTCGCGAGGAATTTCGCTGGGGACCCACTATGGATTCCAGGCGAGGTCATCGCCATCACCGGGCCGAGATCGTATAGGGTCAGGCTGGAGGATGGTCGCGTCTGGAGGAGGCACATAGACCAACTGCAGAGGCGCCACAGCACCCTTGCCAGCAGAAATCCAGAGTCACCAGATGAAGGGGAACCGCCCCATCCGCCTCTCAGCCTCATCGCACCCAACGTCCAGTCCGCACCAACAGTCGTTCCGGTCAGCCCGAACTCGGACAACAGCGCCCGAGAGTTGACCAGCCTGATCCAGCCCACGGAACTCGCCCCAGTATCCAACCCTGTGAGTCCCGAGGATGCCCAATCCGGAGAGCGTTGGCGACACGCTGCCGGCTCAACCGTCACAGACTGATTCTGAACGGACAGACAATGTTCCCGAGCTGCGCCGCCCGGCGCCAACACAAACCCCCCGTCTACCTCAAGGACTATGCATGTTCGCATCTGGGGGGAAGGGGTGTTATGTCCTGAGGACTCTAGGAGTTCTCACTCAGGTCCACTCACTTTGTGTGGGCGTTCTTCCCCTTTTCCTCATTGGTTGATTCTCTCCAGCAGCCAGCTATAAAAGCAGGTTGCGGGGTCCAACCAGTTGCTGATTGCTGCGAGCCAGTTCCAGGCGTGGCAAGCACGGTCAGCCCTTTATTGTTATAATAAAGTATTGTTGCACTCATGCTCTGGTTCAGCCTCTCATTGCTCAAACTTAACAGTTCTAATATCTCAGGGGCTGCCACAAAGAAGAGGGAGTCAACCTATTCTCCAAAGCACCTGAAGGCAGGACAAGAAGCAGTGAATGGAAACTAATCAAGGAGAGACGCAACCTAGAGCTAAGGAGAAATTTTCTGACAAAACAATTGGAATGACTTGCCTCCAGAAGTTGTAGATACCCCAACACTGGAAGTTTTTAAGAAGAGATTGGACAATCATTTGTTTGAAATGGTACAAAGTTATGGTAGAAGACCTCCAAGGTTCCTTCCAATTCTGTTATTCTGTTATCTCTCTTTCCCTGTGGGAAGGGAAGTAGCTTTTTAGCCATAGTGTCTAGAAGGAAGGAGTCTGTTTGGAGCCACTTCCCACCCCTACTCCCACTTTTTATGTTGGAATAATTCCTGCCATTTTCAGAAAGAATATCGCTTCCATGTGCAAAAAGCCCCCAACCACCAATTTGTTTTTGCAGTTTTTCACTCACCCTGAGCAACTTATTTTTATCATACAATCACAAGTTGTTGATCAGAAAATTCAGAATCTTAGTCCAAAATTCTGCATCCAGCAATGAGCAATCAGATAGCTTTGAAATCCTATAAGGATGTGAAAGCAAAGGCCCTATATTGTCTGGCCAAGGTATGTGGTACCTAGATATTTATAGCGACTGCATATAGAAAGCTAACACACCTTGTCATTTTTATTGCTATAAATCCATTATTTTGTCTGGCATGTAATATAAAAGCATGAGAAGAATTGGGTGAGGTTGGACCAGATTAAAGGCCTGTTTGTTTATCAAAGTATTCTGTTCCCACAGTGTGTTTTGACCAGATGCCTCTGGCCTCCTGCAATATCACGAGCACAATAGCACCTTCCCACTTGTGTTCAGCAGCAAATGGTATTATTCAGAAGCATCTGCCTCTGATGCTGGAGGTTGACATAAAGTACCCCACAAATTTGTCTACTCGTCTTTTAAAACTAACCAAACAGCCCACATAACATGTTACTATAATTAATTTCATTACATGAGTAAAATGCCTCCTTCTCTTCGTTTTATTGCAAAAAATATCAGATAACTGTAACTTTTACTTTATAAGTAAACAATTCACTGTAGCTGATCTCTGTTGTGTTGCCTCCAAGTCACCTTTTAGGAACAATAGTTTTCTATACCAAAATACTCAAGTTCTTATATGAACAGCAGTCATGAAGATTCCAGCTTGATTCACTAAATCACCAGAAAGATTGGGCCAAAAGCTATTGAAAAGATGCTTACGTTTATTGCATAATATTCAGTTGCTTTCCTAAGAATGAAGAATGCACAACTCTTTGCCTCTGTGGAAAAAATGACATTGTGCCCTGTGTCCAGAGGTGCTGTGAATCAATGAACACTAAACAATTACCTTTATATTTAAATGGCATTCATTGCAGAGTGCCAGAAAATTGCAATGAAAAATTGGGCATAGTGTTCATATTTACCTATTTCTTTTGAAACATTTGAAACCTGTTTCTCATTTACCCAGCAACCCATGGTCTGTACATAGACATTAGATTCCAATTCTGAAGCTCCCAAAAATTGTATTGGCAAACCTTGGCAGAAAAATGTGAATAAACACAGATGTAATTTCTTACTAGTTATGCAATAATTTTTATATCCTGCCATTCATTCAGAAACTTGGGATTAAGTATATAGCACTCTCTCCTACCAGTTTTTCCCCATAATTAACTTTGAGAGGTTGGAGAGAGAGAGATAAAGACTGAGTGAGTAGCTTAAAGTGACTCAGTGAGCTTCTGTGGCTGAGAATGGACTTGAATCTGAGCCTCCCTGGTGACTGTCCAACATCTGAACCAGTACCCACACTAGCACAGTTGTCTGCTGTCTTTATGTAATATATCTTTACTTCAAATACAATTCTCTCTGCAAAAATTTCAACCCCACTTATTTGAATGCTATCAAATTCAAAGGAGAAAAGCTGCTTTGAAGAAGATGTGGGTGTGCATTCAGTACTCTTGGCAATTCCCTAAGCCAATGGTGGCTTTTCCTAGGATTGTATAGCAGCTACAGCCATTTTAAAGAGTTGCAAACTGAACATCCAGCCACGTGCCAAAATATTTTTTTTCCTTGAAATCTGAAGCACTGTGCAGCTCTACGTATAATAAAATTGCTTTTCAGGATTCCATTATAATTTTTCACTTTAGTGTTTGAGAATTTTGAAAGTATATTTTTATGTACAGCATGGCAGGTCATATCAAATGGTTATTCTTTTACAGAGGACTGTCCATCACATTTTTTAAAAAAACCTATATATTCTATAGGAGCTCTGTGTTTCATGAAATACATGGAGTTTTTTTGAAAACAAACAAGAGGTGCTTGTTTTATTATACATTATGTGTATTTTGCTATATTTCATAAGGATTAAGATTTATCCTTCTTTGAAAGATTCAAGAAGGGTCCCAAAAGTTCAGTTGCCTTTTGAAAAAGCTGGATGACTGAGAAATGCCACAGAAATTTAAGAAGAGGGAGCCAACACAGCAGACCAAGGAAAGAAGTGAAAATGCTTTTTAAAAATGACAAAATTAGTTAAACAATTCTGAAATACTTTATTAATTTTACTCTCCTGTAATAGTTACTGTATCTTCCTTCAAAGCTTTGTCTTTCAAATCATTTTCTTTTTCTGTGCAAACTGGTATTTGGGTACTTTCTGTAGAAAGTGCCTCAACAAAGACCATCCAGTGATAATCCAATGTTTTCATGGATTGGCAGCTGATTACCTCCCATTGATAAAATAAGCATAATAGCATCTGATAGGGGTTGATATTGGGACTAGTCCTTTTTTACTTGGAAATAATTATCTGGATTAAGCAGCAAAGTGACCATATGTGCTGAAAACATAGATGGTCAGGATAGTAAAATCCAAAAGAGATTGTGAAGAATTCCAAAATGACCTCTCAAAACTGAGGCAAAATATTCCATAACACAAAATAGATACATCTGAGAAAACAAAATTTACCAAGGATTATGGAAGAACAAAGGCAAATTATGAATGGACCTATAACAATAAGGGAAATTCATCTGCACTCAAAAAAGTGTAAACCAGAAAAGGTACTTGGCCCCGATGGACTAGTGGAATATATAATATATGTTTTGAGGATGAAGTTTTACAGCCTTTACAAGATATGATGAATTCTATATTACAAGGTGGGAAAATGCCAGAAACTTGGAAAGAGGCTTATGTAATGCTAATATCTAAAGGACAGGATTTAACTTTAGCAAGGAATTTCAGATCAATATCATTGATAAATAATAATTATAAGCTGTTTATAATGATTTTAGCAGAAAGATTTAAAATAATTTTGTGAGACTTTATTCGTGAAGATCAGTGTGGGTTTTTATTAACATTTAATCTAATTGTATCTTTCAAAACAGTTGAAAGATAATGTTAGATTAATTAATGTATTGGATATTTTGGAATATTTGGAACAACATAATGAAAAGCAAGCTTGATGTTTCTAGATGCAGAGAAGGCTTTTGACAACTTAAACTGGACTTTTATGTTTAATGTTGAAGATATGAGTTGTGGAGATAATTTTATAAAATGGGTGAAATTAATTTGTAATTAATTAATTAATTGTTTGCAGACAGTGCAAACAATTGTTAATGATGATTTAACCAAACCATGTGAGATTGAAAAAGGAGCAAGACAAGGCTGCCCTTTGTTTCCTGCTTTGGTTTATTTTAATTCCTGAAATATTAAATCAAGATATTAGAAAAGGTGAGAGGACATGAGCACAATTATTAAAACAGAGTAATATAAAGTTAAAAAAATTTGCAAATATTTTTGGTGTTGATTTTAGCAGACCCCTTAAACAAAATTGAATTTCTAATGAAATTTCTATATAGCTACCCCGAATCACCTTATCAGGGGAAAAATTAATAATAAATAGAATATTTTGTTAACAAAAAATATGAAGACATAAAATCAAACAGAGTTGATGTATAAAATTGTCAAGCTCTAAACACCAAGAGATACATGTTGTGATTTTTCTAAGCAGTCACCTTTATTGTTTCTCACCTATAAATGGAAATTTTGATCTAACTTGAACTAAATTTTAATCTAACTTTGAACTGAAGCAGACTACTTGCATCATAACACATATACCCTGGGAATTATTATGGAGGAGCTCTCCATGCCCTGTGTCTCTCACACAAACTATCTAAACTGTGTTGTCTTTTCCTTTAAATTACACTCCCTCCCTCCTGGAAATCCAAACAATATTTCATCACAAAAATGGCTTTTTTAAATCAAGAAGAAAGTAACATCTTTGGGTATAATGATGACAAACATGAATTCTACCTAACAATGACAAAATAATTTTAAAATAATTATGTGAAGATGTGGAACGAAGTTTAAAAAGATATGTAAAATGGTGCAAGTTACACTTGTCATTGTTAGGTAGAATTTCTGTGATTAAATGAATGTTATACCTAGAATGCTATTTCTGTTTCTCAACAATACCTGTTTTGACAAATTATGTACCATTTAAACAGAAGGACACATTTAAATTTGTATGGCAAGGGAAAAAAACATGAGTTAAATATAAGGTGCTACAAGATGTGAAGGAAAGAGAAAGATTAGCTCTACTGGATTTAAAATTATATTTTTGCTGCCTGTTGCTCAACTTGGATGAAAGAGTTGATATTGTTAAGGAGTAGAAGGATATTAGATTTAGAAAGTTGTGATCTGAGATTCCAGCCAGCAATGTCAAGGTCATCTCCACAGGAACCCACAGTGGCCAACAGGAATGACTTCTACAACCTGTGAAATTACTGCGATGGGGAATGTGACTGATGACACATCTTGGGGGGAGGGGGAAACAGAGTCAGAGACAAAGCATGAATTAAGTGAGATCAGAGTTGGCCCCATTTGGTCCATGCCGACATGAAGCTCCTAATAAATAACTGGATTTCTTCTGAAGCTTGGCCTGAGGCTCATGATTTAATCAGGGTATCAGTCGGAACCCTAACATTGAGTTTGAAATAGGATTTTATACAAATGATGAATATGTGATTCCTAAAGTATACACATTTTTGTTGAAATATTAAATACGAGGCAGAAGAAAAACAAATGAAAGAATGTATGAAAAATGGGGTAAAACTTTGGTTATAATATATAAATTGATCTGTAGGAAAATATGTGATTGAAAGGAATGGAATTCACCTTATATTCCAGTATTAAAGAGAATTTAGCATTTAGCATTTGTCACCAAAGTAATTATCTAGAATATAAAAATAAAAATTTGAATATTCAAATTTGAATAAATCAAATTTGCAGATGACACTAAACTGGCAGAAATAGCCAACACCCAGAAGATGAGCTCAGGATCCAAAAAGAACTTGACAGACTTGAACTATGGGCTCTATCCAACAAAATGAAATTTAATATGGAAAAAAGCAAGGTTTTACACCTGGGCAGGAAAAACCAAAGTTTCAAGTATAGATTAAGTGAAACCTGGCTCCTAACTGTGAGAGGGACCTTGGAGTCTTAGTGGATGATCACTTAAAAATGCGTCAGCAGCCTTTGGAAAAAGCTCAAAGAGCAACTAAGGCATGGAGACTAAAACATGAAGAATGGTTGCAGGATTTCGGTTTTGTAGGTCTAGAGCAGTGGTTCTTGTTCTGTATTAGCATACTCTGAACCCTGAATCCTGATTGGTCCACACGGACCGCAACCTGATTGGACAACTAAACGGCCGTGATTGGCGCGCTAAGAATCAACCGCAATTGGCCAAGCCGATCGCGGGAGATTCAAAGCCCTGTCATTGGCCGCCGCGCCGCGGACAGTTTCTATATGAAGGGCTGCCGCAAAGCGCAGGTCTTGTACAGAACTGTATACACAATAAAGAGCTGAATGTTCACTTTTGGTCTCGCGTCTCTATGGGACCCGATCTACCCAATTTAACAGTTCCCAACCTTTTTTTTGCCCCGCACCCCTAAAGAAATTTCACTCGAACCTCACACCCCCTGAAATTTAGACTTTAGGAACTACTGAATGCGTTAAATATATGGTAGGATTGAATCTTTTCAGCTATGTATGTGACGGCCACTAAATAACAATACTTAACTCTAAAATGAAAACAAAGTTAAACCATTGCATAATAAATAAAAATGCCAACATATAGCCAATATCCTATTATTTACCTGGACTTTTCTCTCACCCCCTGGAATATCGTCTCGCACCCCCAGGGGGAACCCCTGGTCTAGAGGAAAGAAGGACTAGGGTGGACATGATAGCAGTATTCCAGTGTTTGAGAAGCTGCCACAAAGAGGAGGGGATCAATTTATTTTCCAAAGCACCCGAAGGCAGGAGAAGAAACAATGGATGGAAACTAACCTAGGAAAGAAGCAACCTGGAATTAAGGAGAAACTTCCTAACAGAAACTTCCTAACCAGTGGAACAGCCTGCCTTCAGAATTTGTGGGTGCTTCATCACTGGAGGTTTTTAAGAAGAGACTGGACAATCACTTGTCTGAAATGATATAGGGTTTCCCAGTGGTGGGATTCAATTTTTTTTACTACCAGTTCTTTGGGCATGGCTTGGTGGGCATGGCTTGGTGGGCATGGCAGGAAAAGGATACTGTACAATCTCCATTCCCTCCTCACTCCTGGGGGAAGGTTACTGCAAAATCCCATTCCCTCCCTACTCCGCTAACCTGCTTTCTAGCTCCAGGGCAACAAAAGAAGACCCAGCCGATCAGCTGGGACTCTGGAGGCAGAGAATAGATGGGGGTGTCAGAGGTGGTATTTGCCGGTTCTCTGAACTACTCAAAATTTCCACTACTGGTTCTGCAGAACTGGTCAGAACCCGCTGAATACCACCTCTGGGGTCTCCTGTTTGAACAGAGGGCTGGACTAGAAGACCTCCAAGGTGCCTTCCAGCTCTATTCTGATTGATTGATTGAAGATACCTTGAATCCTTGCTGGAATTGTGAAAAACATGAAATAATATTTTATCATGTTTGGTGGAGATGTAAAAAAGCTTAAAAAAACATTACACATTCAATGCCTGGAATTACCTGACTTGTTGTTACATCCTCTAACCCCCACTCCTTTAACTTTAAACTATCCACTATTGACCTCACCCCATTCCTAAGACGTCTGTAAGGGGTGTGCATAAGTGTACAATTGTGTCTATCTGTCCCATTGTCCCCATTTATTCGTACTTATTTCCTGTATTCTTACTCATGTTTATATTTATACCTATTATCTTGTAAGCGATTGACAAATAAAATAAATAAATAAAAATAAAAGTATTAATCCATAAGCTTTTAAAGATTAAAGTACAAATGAAACCAGAGATCTGTCTTTTGGGACTAATGGGCAGACAACTAAAAAAATCATATTTTTTTGACATTCCCTACAATAGAATGGCTGGTGAAGATGATATAATTTGTAGAGATGGCTACATTAACCTCTTTGATTAGAGAAAAAAATATTTATGGCTGACTGGAAATTCCTTATCGACATTTTTGCATGAAACAGGAAACATGCACTCTTGATTTGTGGTTCTGATGATTAGAAAAAAATTTGGATAATGAAAAAAAAAAGATTTATTGCTATTGCTATACAGATAATAAAAAAAGTGAAGGTGTTTTTGTAATCATAACATAAGAGACAACATTGTATTTGTATCTGTATTTGCTGTAGAAGAAATTGGAGGCTTTTCCTCTCTATTTCTTTTGGTTTTCAACTATATTTTTTCTTTTCTTTATCTTTTTGTTGGCTTTTTAGCTTGTGTTAGTTTTAGGTTCTTTGTAAACATTTAATTAAAATTTTATAAAACAGAACAAAGGACCTCTCTAAACTGGATTCACAATTGCAAATGCAATTCAATATGAGTAAGTATGAAATAATCCATGCTGGCACAAACAAATTCTGCCTATATATTAATGGAATTTGAATTGGAGTAATCAACTAGGAAATGAATCTTGGAATCATGGTAGACAGCTTTGTGAAATGTCAGCTGGTGGGTAGCTGTTATAAAAAGGCATATTCCGTGCTTAGAATCCTTATGGAGGGAATTGAAGGTAGAAATTTTATTTGTTTGTTTGTCTGTTTATTAAATTAACATCCATTTCAGAAGTTTGACTCTGAGCAGGTCACAACAATTAAAACAACAACAATATAGTAAAAAGAAATAAGCACAACAACATAAAACTATTCTAAAATAATATAAATTCAGTAAAACATAATTACACCCTGTAAATATACAGCATACATCCATTTAATATACCGTAGCTACTGCCAAGGTTCACCACTACTGTCAGACGCCCAGGCATGATGGCACAGCCTAGTTTTCAGCTCCTTCCTAAAAGCCAAAAGGATGGGTACCAATTGAAGTTCCAAGGGAATGATGTTCCAAAGGGCAGGCACCATGGCAAAAAAGTTTCTCTTCCCAGGTCAAATGTCAAATGGCATTCCTTAGTAAATGGGAACTGTAACATGTCTCTCCTGCCAGATCTAATGGGATGGGTAGATATAACTGGGAAGAGGAGGACTAATGTCCTAGTCCTGTTCTATAAGGCTTTATAGGTCATCATTACCAGCACCTTGAATTGCACCCAGAAGCACACTGGTAGCCAGTGCAGCTTGTAGAGCAAACATATAGTGTGTGCTACTCAAGAGGTGCACATAACTGCCTGTATTGTCACATTTTGCACCAGCTGCAGCTTCCAAATGCTTTCTAGAGCAGCCCCATGCAGAGTATGTTATAGTAATCCATTCAGATTTTAGAAGGTAACCAGATGACAGAGAGCAGAGTTTCCTAGTGAAGAAAGACCACAACTGGTGAACAACATGCAGCTGTGAAAAGGTCTTCCTAGTCAAAGCTTGCCATCAGCTCTTTGAGTTGGAGTTGTGAGTCCAGAAGGTGCATCAAGTCTGTTTGGGGCAGTGCAGCCTCATCCAGAATAAAAGGTAGTAAATCCCAAATCAGAAGGCCCTACAACACAAAACTTGGGTCAAACTGAACCTTGTTGTTCTGCATCCATATCTCAATCTCCAGACATTGAGACAGGCAACAGCAACAACAAAATTCAATAATGATGCCATAAAGGTTATGTCAAGACTCTGTGCATAGAAAAGTTTGCAATTCTTTTTATAGAACACACAGATGTCAAACTCGCCACGTCACGTTGCCATCATGTGACATTTCCAGGGATGGGATTCTACCAGTTCATACCTATTCGCTAGAACCAGTTGTTAACATTCTAAGCAGTTTAGAGAACTGGTTGTTAGAAGAAATTACTGGCCTAATCCTGTAAGGAAGGCAGGAAGGAAACATTCTGGTGTTGCTTACAGAAACTGCCTCTCTGTTAACCCTTATTACATTCTTGGCAGGACTAGACTTCCTGTCTCAGGAACGTCTCTGGAGTTTTTTTTCCCCTCCTTTGCTGGTACTTTGCTTGTGTAGAGTGACCATTCAAAGTTACAATGGCACTGAAAAAAGTGACTTATGACCATTTTTCACACTTACAACTGTTGCAGCATCCCCACAGTCATGAGAGGCCAGGCGAGGAGATGCATGCCTCGATATGAGTGATATTGAGTCGGCCACAGCCAGCCAGTGACCACCAAGCTATGTCCACCCAGTCACATGACTACCTAAACCACACCCACCACCTAAGCCACACCCACAGAACCGGTTGCTAAAAATTTTGAATCCCACCCCTGGACATTTCACAACATTTTCCCCCTTCGTGGAGCTGGAGTGGATGTGGCCTGTATGTGACACATCCGGCCCATGGGCCGCCACTTTGTCATCCCTAGTATAGAACCTTGAAAACGATATCCCAGAGCTAGAAAAGCTAAATGGGGGGCATCCAAGCAGTTTCCCACAAGGAACTTGGAATGAAGGAAAATAAAGAAGATATGACACAAAATCATGCATGGTCCACATAATATGGAGATAAAGAAATTTTATTCCTCTCTTTCACAATGTAGAAGAACTCGAGGTTATCCATTGAAACAAAATGCAAAGAGATTCTGAAGTACCAGAAGGAAATGTTTTTTCTCACAATACATATTTAAACTGTAGAATTTGCTGCCAGCAGTTGTAGTAAAAGCAGCCAATTTGGATGGCTTTAAAAAAGGACTTGACACGTTCGCAGAGGATTAGGCTACTGATGGTGATTAACATTAATGGCTGTTTACTGCTTCTCAATCATAGGCAGCTAGCATGAAAAACTGATTGCTGGGAAGTGACAGAGGAAGGAGACAGTTGTTCGCAAGCTTATGAGCTTCTGAAATACATCCAGTTGGCCACTGTGTGAACAGAATGCTGGATCAGATGGATCTACAACCTGATCCAACAGGATGTTTTTATGTTCTTACGTATGAGCTGGATATAACATTGGAATTTATCACTTCTTTACACCCTTTACCCTATATTTTTGCAAAATATAGACCTTCATCTCAAGATAGGTAGGCTGACATTTCTAACTCTAAATGTACTACTGACCTAATCATTGCGACTGTGTTGCAATGTTGAACATACTGGACTTGCTAAAGAGCAAAAACCAATCTAGTCTTGGCATTTTTTTTCTGCAAGAACATTTTACATATGCAAATTATTTTGCACATGCTTCAGGGAACAATGCTACAAAAGAGAACCTCATTCAATAATCATGTGAAGCATTTTGCTGGCAGTGGTAGCTACCATGCCCAACCAGATGGCTTAGCATTATTGAAAGTTTCTTCTAGCAACTCTTCCTGCATCCATTTCTCTGGCTATAATTATTTTTGCAAATTAAAGAATATGTCCTTGATAAGGTTGCCAACATGTAAAATATAATGAAAAAAGGTGGGGCCTAGTCCTCTGAATCCTTCATCAGAACTTAGTATGGAACAAGAGATAGAAAGAAGAGGATGAACTCAATGTTTTTCAGTAGATCCATGAGTAAATCCTAATGCAATAGTTGTACATTTAATTACTAAAAATTTGGCTACAAATCAGGGTATGGACAGATTTTGTCCTTTGTTTTTCTGGCATTCTAGCCTGAGGGAAATAAAGAACCAAATCTAGTTAAAGATTACCTGTAATTCTAGACTAATCTAATTAAACACTTGAACAGCTGATACTAGCAATCATTTATTTCATGATTTCAGGTACTGTTCTTACCTCAATTTTCCCATCTATTCAATCATGAAATAGTTAATATGATGGGTGTAATTAGCGTCTGCACAAAACAGCAAATGCAGGGCCAACACAGCCTATCTGCATCATTTAGCTTAGCAGTGCTCTTGAAGGAATAGTGTGTAGAATATTAATAGTCTTTTCTCATATATCCCAAGCATTACCTGCCGTTACACAGCAGTGACATCCCTATATTAAAGGAGTTAAATGTATGCATCTAGCCTGGCTTGCTGGATAAAGAATGATTTAGGCAAGATGGGCAGCTGCCCAATTTGAACAAATAAATATGTATTTATTCATATTTAAAGACTGAACTTTTATAATTTGCTTATGAGCTTCCCACTAAGCTTCTTTATAAATGGAGCAGTTGGGCCTCTTGGTCTCTACCTGTGAGGCTTTTCTAACTATCTTAATTCTTTTCCTGAATAGAGTCATCAGGAAATTGCTTTGCAGACTTACCGCTGAAGCTGAGATAGAGCCATTTCTAGTGATTGGAAGCATCTTCATAAGATCACCTAGCATTATTAAAATGATATAAAATCTGCCCTTGTTTTGCTACAATGGTTGAATGACTCTAGAAGACGTTACAAGTCACTAATGGGGGAATGATCTGCTTCTGAATAAGGATTCACCAATCTGCAGTCTATATTTCTCACTTAATTGTAATATAAAGTTTGTGGTAAATCTAAGCTCAAAAAAATTCTGTAATGTTTTATTTTCTACATGGGAAATCATTTATAATACATAATGGGAACTACTTCTAAAAGGCATAGTCCCGCAAATCTAAGGAAAACACTCGGGCATTTCATAGGTTTTAAAATTAAAATTTGCTTGTTTTGGACGCATATATACAACATATTTGTCATAAACTAATTTTAATAGAGATACCTTCCCAGAAAAGACAAAGTAAATTAAAATATAACAACATGTTAAAGGCTATAGAAAATGAGCACACCTATCACTTGGTCTTTCAGCCAATTTGTTTTGTACTCACTTTGCAACCATTTTGTGAATAGGAAAGCCCCTGGTAGCAGCCATTTTGTGAGAGCAGTAATGATGTGCTCTTAATAATTCAAATGTGCCTAAAGGCCCAGAAATGTTGCTTGTTTTGCCTTAATTAATTGATATAGTGGTGAGGGTGCTGGACTAGGAGCCTAGGAGTTCTAGTCCCAGCCTAGGCATAAAAACCGGTGGAGTAACTTTGGGCCAGACCTACTCTCAGCTCAAGCCACCTCACAAGATTATTGTTGTGAGAGAAATAGGAAGGAATTTAAAATGAATTATAAGCAAAGTAATAAAGGTGGAATAAAAGTTTAATAAATAAGGTATCTTCCTAGTCTATCCAGAATCAAAACACACAATGTTCAGTTGGAGCGTACTTCCTGATTAAGTTCTACAAATGATCCCAAGACACAGAATCATTGTTACGCAATTCATATGTAAATAGAGCATTTCAGTGAGTTTTAACTGAGCTGTTCATATTAGTTTCTCTTTTTAATTTCCCATGTAATAACATTTAAATATGTAAACCTGAAGTCAGATATAGTAGTTCAAATGTTAATTTATGGCTTTTACTGCTCTAATTAGGCCTGTGTCTATACCTATAACATAATCCAGGAAAGAGTTTATGTCCCACTGATTTCAACTGAGAAAAATGAAATATGAGTTTATATCTCTATTGATATGATAGAAATTGTTATGTCCCTGGAACTTGCCAAAGTCCCCACCCAGGTCTGTTCATGCTGCGGGGGCGTTTGCTGCCCCTCATTGGCTGGCTACCCTCGACAGCCGGCTATAAAAGCCAGCTGCAGGGTTCGGTCAGTCGCTGTTCGTTGTGAGCCTGCTCCAGGCAAGGCTAACACGTTCAGTCCTTTATTTCTTAAATAAAGTCTTGTTGCATCCATGCCCTGGTCTAGCCTCTCATTGCTCAATCTACAACACTGGCGACGAAGGTGGGATGGCTACCAGAGGCAATCCGCAACAGCTGAAATCACTTGATTGCTGAGCCGCAGCCGCGCCGCCGGAGAGCTCGGTCAGCAAAAGCGAAAGGAAGAGCGTCTGTAGCCGCTTGGTTAGCAAGCTACAGGGAAAGTGAAGCGCTGCGAGCCGCAGCCGCTCAGCTCAAAAGGGCGCGAAATTCAAACGGCTGTCGTTTGAATTCGAGTCGGAGTGCAGCGCGGTGCTGTCATTCCGGGAGTCTCCGACGCCAGCGCAGGGCGCGAGATTCTAATCACTGTCAGCGGCGGTCAGCCATTGCCGCCTACGCTCTCCAGGAGCGCGAAATTCAAATAACGCTGTCAACGACCGTTGCAGCCTGAGCCATAGCGTAACCCAGAGAGAACAGAGAGATTCTGTGGAACCTCTCAAGAGCTGAAGTCACTAGCCTGACAAGAGCACTAAGGGCCATTCTGTCGTCCCAGAGAGATCTCACAAGCAGTGTAACCTGGAGAAGTTCACAACATGAACTCCAACCCAGCCTTCCCACCATTCAAGCCTGATGAAGAAAAGTGGGAGTCTTACAAAAATCGCTTTAGCCACTACATCGACGCCATTGGTCTGGCTGATGCTGGGGAGCACAGAAAGAAGTCATTCTTCCTCAGTTATTGCGGAGCCATCGTTTTTGATACCGCCACAGCACTCGTGGCTCCACGTGAGTTAAAGAATGTTCCCTGGGCAGAATTGCTGGAAATCCTCACTAATCATTACTCCCCTAGACCCTCACAGATCGCGAGGCGTTTCACCTTCCGGATGAGGAAGCAAGCTGAAAAGGAAACCATCAACCAGTACATGGCCGCCTTGAGGACTGCAGCTCTCCACTGCGGGTTCGGGAACTACCTGGATGACATGCTCCTCGACCAGCTCGTCTGCGGGGTCAAGGACCTTCACCTCCAAAGGCAACTGCTTGCCAGGAAGGATCTCAACCTCTCCCAGGCCGTCGAGGAAGCCTTGGCTGCAGAACTGGCAACCCAGTCAGCCACAGAGATTCAAGGTCCTGTTCCCAAACAAAGCTGTGCCACCATCCACTCAGAAGAGGTGGTCAACGAAGATGATCCCAACGATCAAACAGACATCCACTGCCTCGCTCATGCCAAACAACCACAGGTAGGAAGCAGGCTAGAAAGCAACAGCGCACCCAAACACATCATCCTGTGCCTATCCTGTGGCGGACCTCACTCGAGAGCTTCGTGCAAATTCAAAGGGGCCACCTGCAACAATTGCCACAAAAAAGGCCACATCGCCAGGGTCTGCCAAGCCGCACACAACTCAGCACAAAAGGTTCCTTCCTTTCCCCATTCTGGACCCCAAAGGCAAGTACTAAATTGTCACACTTGCTACCATGCTAACCAACACCTGTCATTCTATTAGTAAAATCACACTCTCCATTTTATTAGAAGGTAAACCTTGTCGTATGGAGGTTGACACGGGGTCAGCGCTCTCAATCATCTCTTGGAGCACTCTCAAGAAAATCCAGCCCAGACTATCCAGAGACCAGCTCCAGAAGTGCCAGCTCACCTTGAGAGACTATCAAGGGAAGGACATTCCAGTACTCGGCAAAGGCAAGTTCCTTGTTAATTTTAAAGCTTTCAAAGGCCACCTGCCTCTAGTGGTAGTTAATGGCAACCTCCCTAGTCTCTTGGAGCTTGATTGGTTCCCCTACCTCGGCCTAGGGTTAACAGGAGTCCATGCTGTCTCAGCTTCTGACACTGACTCCTTATTCACTGACTACTCAGACGTATTCAGCGATGAGCTGGGGTGTTATAACGGTACTCCCATCTCATTTGCAGTTGACCCCCAAGCAGTTCCAGTCCGGCTGAAACCTCGTAGAGTCCCATTCGCCATTCGGCCTAAACTGGACGCGGAACTGGATAAATTATTAAAGCAAGGGGTCATTGAGCCAACAGACTTTGCCAAATGGGAGACGCCAATTGTCACACCCCTTAAAAAAGACGGCAATCTGAGAATTTGTTCGGATTACAAAACAACAATTAACCGCTTTCTACAAGTTAGCGCTTACCCAGTCCCGGTCATTCAACATTTATTGCACACTTTTGAGCCTGGCAACATTTTTGCCAAATTGGACATGTCACAAGCGTATCAACAGTTCCCTGTTGACAACCAAACAGCCGAATTACAAACTATCGTGACCCACAGGGGTGCTTTCCGGTGCAGGCGTCTCCAATTTGGCGTGAGTGTTGCCCCTGGCATCTTTCAGTCCCTAATGGAACGAATACTACAGGGCCTCCCTGGCGTAGTACCCTACTTCGACGACATATTGGTCTCGGCCAGGGACAGGCCCCAACTCTTCCAGAGAGTCAGAGCAGTGTTAGAAAGGTTCAGGCAGCATGGCCTCAAATTAAAAAGGGAGAAATGTGCCATTGCCACTAGACAGGTGGACTTTCTGGGCTATAGAATTGACGCCTCAGGCATTCACCCCCTAGAATCCAAAGTCAAGGCAATCCATGAGGCACCCACACCAACCACTAAAGCCGAGCTACAAGCCTTTTTGGGGTTATTGAACTTCTATGCGTCATTCCTTCCTCACAAGGCATCAGTAGCAGAGCCTTTACACAGGCTCTTAGATAAAAAATCACCTTGGCACTGGGGACACAAGGAAGACACCGCTTTTCGCGCAGTCAAATCACTGCTCACATCAGACGCGGTCCTTATACAATTTGACCCACATCTTCCATTAGTACTAGCAGCTGATGCATCCCCTTTTGGGATTGGAGCTGTCTTGAGCCACAGACTACCCAACGGCTCTGAGGCACCAATCGCTTTCTTTTCCAGAACGCTCTCAGCAACAGAGCGTAACTATAGTCAAATTGACAAGGAGGCTTTAGCCGCAGTGGCAGCGGTAAAGAAATTCCATGAATTCCTGTTTGGCCACAACTTCGAATTAATCACGGACCACAAGCCTCTCCTGGGTCTCCTATCCGGAGACAAGCAGACTCCCCAAGTGTTGTCTCCCAGAATGATGAGGTGGACCTTGTTCCTGGCGGCATACTCGTACAAGCTCATCCACCGCCCAGGAAAAACGTTAAGCCATGCAGACGCCCTCAGCCGCTGCCCCCTGCCAGCCCCAGCTGAGGACCCGGCCCCGGTCCATGCCATTTTCGATGTCACCGAGCTCGACCTTCCTATCACCGCCCTCGACATCGCCACCAAATCCAAGACGGACAGGACAATCGCCCAGGTACTGGACTGGGTGAGGAGGGGGTGGCGGGCACTAACCTGAACCGAATTCACACCTTTTAAGACCCGTCAACAGGAGCTATCTAGCTTGCAGGGCTGCCTGTTGTGGGGCACCAGAGTTGTCATTCCGGCCTCGCTTCGCACACCAGTCTTAGAGGCACTACACGAGGGTCACCCGGGCATCGTCCGGATGAAGGCGTTGGCTCGGAGTTACGTCTGGTGGCCTGGCTTGGACGACGACATCGTCAAGTGGGTAAGCACTTGCCAACCCTGTCAGGAATCCAGACCATCCCTCCAGTCACCACCCCACAAAGTGGGAAAGCGCCAACGCGCCTTGGTCAAGGCTTCACATTGACTTAGCGGGTCCAATACATGGCAAGACCTTCTTGGTGGTCGTAGATTCATACTCTAAATGGATCGACGTGGCCCAACTATCCACGACCACCACACAAGCGGTTACCAAGGCCTTGACCCGTCTATTCGTGACACACGGGCTACCAGATACTATAGTTTCAGATAATGGCCCCCAGTTTGCCTCTACAGAATTCAGCCGTTTTGCCTCCAATCTTGGCATCCGACACATCTTCACGGCCCCCTTTCATCCTGCCAGCAACGGATTGGCAGAGAGAGCCGTTAGGTCCACAAAGGAAGCGTTAGCCAGATTCAGCAAAGAAGACTGGCATCACAAACTCGCCCGTTTCTTACTAAGCCAACACTCAACCCCTTGCATGGTCACCAACAAATCCCCAGCTGAACTTCTGATGGGTAGACGCCTAAGAACTGTGTTGGATAGGCTCCACCCTCACTATTGCCCTGACACCCCTCTCGCCTCGATGACGGGGGTCAGAGATTTTGTCTTACAGGAACGTGTTTTTGCGAGGAACTACGCCGGAGACCCACTTTGGATTCCTGGGGAGATTGTAGCCATCACCGGTCCCCGGTCGTACAGTGTCCAGCTGGAAGACGGCCGCATCTGGAGAAGGCACCTGGACCAGCTAAGGAAGCGACAGGGTACCCTCGCCGGTGTCGGATCGTGGGCACAGGTCAGCCCCCAGGTGCCTCACCAAACTCTCATCGCAGACCATTCCAGAGGCTCCTTGCCACCATCACCCGAACCAAGGGAGCAGGCAGTAGACCGGGACTGCCCGATGGGTCCTCCGCCTGAACCATCTGATGGGGCCACAGCATCACCGGCCAGAAGCACTACACCGGTACCAGCACAGGCCTCCGAACGAGTTCGCACCCCATCGCCAACCCTACCTGTTCCTCCAAACTCTGAGACATGTGGCAGCTCGCCCGAGTTACGACGCTCAGGGTGCCAGCACAGACCACCCGCTTATTTAAATGACTATGCATGTTCGCATCTGGGGGGAAGGGGTGTTATGTCCCTGGAACTTGCCAAAGTCCCCACCCAGGTCCGTTCATGCTGCGGGGGCGTTTGCTGCCCCTCATTGGCTGGCTACCCTCGACAGCCGGCTATAAAAGCCAGCTGCAGGGTTCGGTCAGTCGCTGTTCATTGTGAGCCTGCTCCAGGCAAGGCTAACATGTTCAGTCCTTTATTTCTTAAATAAAGTCTTGTTGCATCCATGCCCTGGTCTAGCCTCTCATTGCTCAATCTACAACAGAAATATAGTCTGATTTAGCTGGAAGTGTCAGGTTGAAGGACGCCAAATTAGATTGATCTCTTGTGCAAGGAGTCCCACTTCATGGGTGGGACAGTTTCAGACAGTATCAGACAGTTTCCCTTTCTATATTCATTAGCAGAATTACAATAACAGTAGCACCCATAGCAGAATTTCTTTTGTATCTCCTAAGGAGAGGAGATATATAAAAGAAATAGTCTTCCAAATGGTCTAATCCCAAGCCGAATAAATAAGCATTTAAACTGTACCAGAAGTAAAGGAACAAGCAATGAAGCTGCTGTAAAGCAGGAGCAATATTCTAACTACATAGACAGACAGTACCACCCCAGGTATATGAAAGCCTGGAAAGAAATTAAAAAATTGCTCTCTTTGCTTTGCTTTGCTTAGCCTGAAAAATTATTTTGCTTTTTAGATTATTTCAAAGCAAAGTGTGCCAGATTCTGGTTGCTGGATTCAGCCTTTTTATTTAAAGTTCTCTGGTTATAAATAAATAAACAATGCTCTAATTTCCTTTGTCGTTTCTTTTTAGAGACCTGCCCTTTACAACATACATTTTTCCAATTCCATGTTGAAGGAGGTGAGTGACCCAGTAACCCTTGATAATGTCATGAGTAATGAGAATTTTTTTAACTACTGCAGTGTATTCCCATAACAAATTTTCCTCCCGAGTTGTTAAGTCATATAAATTAGACTGTACCCTGTACAATAACACAGCTGTTGCTTATTCACATTTCAAAGGCTGCAGTAGATTTTTACAATATCCTTTTTTTGTAAAAGTCAGCAACCTCTTAAATCCACATGCAGCATATGGGGCAGACATGTGCTGCTTGCATCTTCTCTGTTAATCTAATACTTGCCCTTTTGTTTATAGACTACAGCCATGTATCTGTAGAAACATAAATCTTTCTTAGTGTTACTAAAAGTAAATTACCTCTACATATATAGGATCTGTGAAAACAAAAGCATAAGAGAAACAGGGTGAGGCATACTCTGTCCACCCTGAGAATGGAATTTAGATTCTTTCAAACATTCAGAAGATTTGCAAGAAAAGGGAGACATTAAAAAGAGAAAAGCAAAATGTGTTAGCTTTCAAAATCAGCATATGTAAAGTGCCAACTGTTACATATTTGCATACTTGAAATACTGCCTTTTGATTGGTCCATCAATACTGCCTTTGATTGGTCTGTCTTGTACATTTGAATACTTGTAATACTGTCTTTTGATTGGTCTGTTTGACGGCGGGAAATTCAAGGAGCCGTCATTGGCCGCAAGTCGCAAGCAGCCGCTATAAAAGAGGCTGCCGCGGCTCCAGTTTTGTTGAGTTTTTCCTAGAGACTAATAAAAGAACTGAAGTCACACTGGTCTCGAGTCAATCTTTCCCACGACATAACACTGGCGACGAAGGTGGGATACTGAGACGAAGGAGACCAGTTGAGCACGTGGCAATGAGAACCAAGCAAAGAAGAAATGGCCGGCAGCAACTCGCCACCCGCACCGTTCAACCCAGCGACGGAGGACTGGGACTCTTACATCAACCGATTCCTCATGTTCCTCGAGAGCAATGAGTTACAGGGGATACCTGACAACAGGAAGAGAGCCGTGTTCCTGACCCACTGTGGGCCCACAGTCTTCAGGATGGCCAAAGCATTGGCAAAACCCCAAGACGTGAAGCAGATGGTGTGGCCAGATTTGGACAGAGTGCTGCGAGCCCATTATGCACCAGCCGTCTCCAGCCTCATCCAGAGGCACGAATTTTACAAGCGAGACCAAAAAGAAGGTAAGAGCATAGGAGATTTTGTTGCGGCTCTAAGAAACATTGGCGGAGCATGCGAATTTCTCAATATGGACAAGGCCATGCAGGACCGCATGGTCCTCAGACTCAGAGATCTCACTTTACAGAGCCGGTTGCTGACCAGACCCAACATAATAGTAACCGAGGCCATCACAGAAGCTACCTCAGCTGAAGCAGTGCAGAAATCAGCAGCCACCATGCAGAAAATGAATAGAGCAACACAGGGAGCTCTAAGAGACCCTAGCCCCACTCCAGACGAGAAGCCAGAGGGGACTCAAAAGACCACCGCCACTACACACCATGAGGACATCGAATCCATGTCCAAAACTGATGAGGAGAAAGAAGAGATCAATAAACTCCAGGCGGAAAAAAGCAGACGAGACCAAAGAGAATGGAAATCAGAATTCCGTTGTGCCGGGTGCAGAGAAGACCACCCGCGATCCAAATGCCGTTTCCTCGATGCTGTTTGCAGGTACTGTGAAAGACGGGGACACATAGCCCAGGTCTGCCACAACAGAAACAGCTACAGCCCGAGATGATGAGGAAATACCCTCCCCCAGAACAAGAGAGAGACAGACAGGGAGCCGTTGGAGCCGAGAAAACAGAAGCAAGCATTTCAATGAGACCAACAGAAAAGAAGAAATGCACCAGACGATAACCATTGGCCACTCGAGCGCAACCGATGCAAGAAAGGTGCATGTACAAGTCACCATAGAGGGACAGCCATGCGAGATGGAGGTGGATTCCAGTTCATATCTGTCCATGGTATCATGGAACACCCTAAAGAGCCTGATACCAGATATACAAAGAAAAGAATTGGAAAGGAAAAAACTAACACTGAAAGACTACTAGGGAAACAGGATTCCCGTAGTCGGGCTCGGACATTTCCAAGTCAAGTTCAAAAGATACACAGCAATCCTTCCATTGACAATAGTAGACCGGGATCGCTCCAGTCTGCTGGGACTCGAATGGTTCGCACCCCTGGGAATCGGAGTGACTGGGATCAACAGCGTCACCAAGAAGGACTGGGAGGAGAGCCTGATGAGGGAGTTCCAGGATGTGTTCGATGGAAAACTAGGCAAGTACCGAGGGTCACCTATCTCATTTAATTTGAACCCTAACATAGCCCCAATCAGGCTGAAGGCAAGGCGAGTCCCTTTCGCATTAAAACCAAAAATCGATGAGCAATTGGATAAACTCATTGCACAAGGGGTATTAGAACCAATAGACCATGCAAGGTGGGAAACCCCAATCTTGACTCTGATTAAGCCAGATGGGTCCATGCACATCTGCAGAGACTATAAGGCCACCCTCAACCATGCGCTACAACAAAGCGCATACCCCATTCCGGTGATACAACACCTCTTACATTCATTGGGGGGAGGAAAAGTTTTTGTGAAGCTCGACCTTGCACAAGTGTACCAGCAATTGCCAGTTGACCCAGAAACAGTGGAGGCACAAACAACTGTGACTCACAGAGGGGCATTCAAATGCAAAAGACTGCAATTTGGAGTCAGCGTGGCCCCAGGGGTGTTCCAAAGCTTGATAGAGCGCCTATTATGGGGAATAAAAGGGGTGGTACCATATTTTGACGATGTACTGGTATCAGCCAGGGACAAAAAACAACTGGAAAGCCGCCTCAGGGAAGTCTTACAAAGATTTAAAGAGGCGGGACTCAAAGTGAAAAGAGAGAAATGCCAGCTAGCCACCAATAAGGTTGAATTCCT
The DNA here is from genome assembly GCF_049901715.1 of Pseudonaja textilis. NCBI lineage: Eukaryota > Metazoa > Chordata > Lepidosauria > Squamata > Elapidae > Pseudonaja > Pseudonaja textilis. The sequence continues at coordinate 112,325,559 of NC_141991.1, read as the reverse complement.
GGGGTACCTCACAGATAAAGAAGGGATCCACCCCACTGAAAAGAAAATCAGAGCAATCAAAGAAGCCCCCAGACCTGAAAATAAAACAAACTTACAAGCATTTCTTGGGCTTATTAACTTTTACAATGTCTTTTTGCCACAGAGGGCAATGATGGCAGAACCGCTACACAGGTTGCTGGATAAGAAAGCTACCTGGATCTGGGGGTGACGAGAGGAAACCGCGTTCCAGGAAATCAAAGACTTACTCACATCAGACTCTGCATTGATACAATACAGCGAAACCTTGCCACTAACATTAACCTGCGATGCATCACCGTTCGGCATTGGGGCCATACTCAGCCACACCTTACCCGATGGAAGAGAAATACCGATCGCATTCTACTCCAAAACACTATCCAAGGCAGAGAGAAATTACAGCCAATTGGACAGGGAAGCACTAGCCGCAATAACTGGAGTCAAACGATTCCATGAATACCTCTACGGCAGGACCTTTTCACTGATCACAGACCATAAGCTGCTTCTAGGAATACTCGCAGGGAACAAGGCCACCCCCAACATATTGTCACCACGGATGACAAGATGGTCCAAGTTCCTTGCCACATACAGCTACAATTTAATCCACCGACCAGGGAAGAACATATCACATGCTGATGCTCTGAGCCGTTCCCCCCTACCTGAATTGGAAGAAGACCCGGCACCAACCACATCCACTCTACAAATCGAGACATTACCAAACCTGCCCATAACTGCATCAGACATCGTGAAAGAAACCGCAAGAGACAAAAAGCTGGCGAGGATTTTAAATTGGGTAGGTAAAGGGTGGCCGGAAACCAATAATGATGAGACTTTTAAACCATTCCGGAACAGACAAACAGAACTCTCAATTTTAAAAGGATGTATACTATGGGGGGATCGGGTAATCATACCGGAAATACTTCAGGAACAAATACTGTATATGTTGCATGAAGGACACCCAGGTATTGTAAGAATGAAATCCCTGATCAGGAGTTACGTATGGTGGCCAGGGATGTATAAAGATATTGGGAGATGGGTGGAAACGTGCACACAATGCCAAAAAGTCAGACCTACACCCCCTGCTGCACCTGTACTCGACTGGGAAACACCAAGGGGGCCATAGTCGAGGATACACATAGATTTTGCAGGGCCAACGAAAGGTCACACATTTTTGATAATAGTAGACGCTTACTCCAATTGGCTGGAGGTAAGCATCATGCATTCCACAACAGAAGCCTTAATCAGACAGCTGAGGAAGCTGTTCGCAACACATGGGTTACCAGATCTATCGGTCTCAGACAATGGGCCACAATTCACGGCATTGACTTTTGAAAGGTTCCTCGCCGAACAGGGAATAAGGCATGCCCTAACAGCACCGGGTCGGCTGGCTACGAACGGACAGGCAGAACGCATGGTTCGGTTTACTAAAGAGATACTAGATAAACTAGACACGGGTGACATCCAAGAAAAAAATCTATAAACTGTTAACTATACAGCATATCACACCAAACGCAACAACTAATAAAAGCCAAGCAGAACTATTGATGGGCAGAAAATTAAGATCACACCTAGATAGATTGCACCCCACATACAACCCTGAAAAGCCAACAGACTCCTTCAGTAAGTACCGCACATTTGGAACAGGGAACCTGGTCTATGCAAAAAACCTCACGGGGGACCCACTTTGGATACCAGCGAAAATAACCCAAATAACAGGACCCCTGTCATACAGAGTAGAGACAGAGGGCGGAAGAAACTGGGGGAGATACATAGACCAACTGAGATCAAGAACACTAGGGAGAAATACTAACAACCCTAGGAGCGAAGGAGAAGAACATGCACACACACAGGAACCACATCAAACATTAAACAATAATAACAACCAAACCAGAGAGGGGGGAGACTCCTCAAACACAAATGAAAGGGGAGGGGGAGACCCTCCACAAACACAAGAAACAACTAAACAAACCCTAACAACTTACCAACCAACACCACCAGTAGCCCCGGTAAGAAATCGCAATTACTTAGCTGAAGATGACTTCGGAAGAAGAGAGCAGGCAGCAGAAAGTCAACATGAAGCCACTCCTGGAGGGAGCAGCTGAGCCGACTCAACCAGCCCGGGTAGACCAGGTGGGAGCAGCATGGCTGACTCACCCTTCCAGGAGGTTCCACGGAGAAGGACAGGAGAGACAGCGATCCTGTCTGAACCGGCCGAAGACAACACCACAACTGAATTGCGCAGGTCCAGTAGGAACCATAGAAGCCCCGCCTATTTATGCGACTACGTAACATGGACTAAACCAAGTGGGGAGGGGTGTTATATATTTGCATACTTGAAATACTGCCTTGTGATTGGTCCGTCAATACTGTCTTTTGATTGGTCCATCAATACTGCCTTTGATTGGTCCTTCTTGTACATTTGAATACTTGTAATACTGTCTTTTGATTGGTCCATCTGACGGCAGGAAATTCAAGGAGCCGTCATTGGCCGCGAGCAGCCGCTATAAAAGAGGCTGCCGCAGCTCCTGTTTTGTTGAGTTTTTCCTAGAGACTAATAAAAGAGTTGAAGTCACACTGGTCTTGAGTCGATCTTTCCCGCGACATAACACCAACAACCATCCTTTGCACATCTTTATTAGTGCTTCTTGCCTTTGGTGTTCCTTTCTGTTTGAGATCTGTGCTCCCCATAAACAGAGGAATAGTCTAGGGTTTTTAACCTGAGGCCTTCTTCCATCTAAGCAAGACAGATTCTGCAAATGAAGCCGAATCCTCATTTGCAGTCCTACCTTGGACTGCACAGCTCTCTAGCAATATCTTGCTACAGGGATTTCTATGTTTAGTTCTGCCCTCTTGCTGGTCTAAGTCTCAATGTCCATAAATTTAGTGAAAATAACTATCAGTTGCAATTTGGAGGAGGGGAGAGAATAGGCAGAATGGAAAGTATGCCTGACTCAATTGCCTCCCCCTCTGAAAATTTACTACTAAATTCTTGGTTTAATAAAGACACGCAATTGAAGATCTAAAGGAATGCTGTATCAATTACTTTTCTAGTTAAAAGTAATTTTGCAATGATTCCAAAGGCTTTGGTCTATTTTAAACCATTCTCTAACTGGACTGTGCATAATATAGAAATGATTCGTGTGTGCTTGAGCATGCACCTGTGGATGAGTACATTTGAGCAAGATTTTAAGCATTTTGTGACTCTACCAACTAAAGCAGTTACATTAACATTTAAAATTTGAATTAATTCTTCTGTCTGACATAAGGTAGACATCAACATTATTGTATGGGATGAGGATTCCTGGAAGAAGGGATTGAATTGTTTGTAGGCTATGATCCAGTGAAATAATTAGTTTAAATAGAAAGACTCTTTATTAAGCAACTATACATGATCATAAAAGGCATAAACATGTTCATAAAAGAAAAAAACTATAAACAGATGAGGCCCTATTCATAAGCTAAAGGAAATACTTGGCACCGCAGAATGATTCTGCCCATTTATTTTATTGATTTCTATCCTGTTCTATTTTGAGGCATTCATTTTTCTAAGTCAGCTTACAAATTGGTAGAACAAAACAGAATTACAGAACACGCTATGAAAGCAATGCCCGATGATGGTTTTGGGCAATGAATCAGACACTTTACAATTTCATCAGCTAGTTATATGAAGAACAGGTCTTGGTAAGTTGTTTGCCATCTTGTATTGACATAACGCCTTCATTTATAGATAAACATAGAAATGAATACCTATAAATTAATTTGCATATGGAAATTATATGGATTGGTAATCACCTCAGAAATCCTGTCCAATGTGCCTTCTAGCCCATTAATCTGTTATCATGGCAACTACTCTGCCTCTCAGGCCTAATAGCCCCGTAGTGTTGCTTCCAAAAGAAGGGAAAGAACAGGGAATAAAGATGAAACATCACTTTGACCATTAGCCAGAAAATACTGCTATCCAAAAAGAAATATCTAAATAAATGGAGGAAAAAAAACAAGACAATCTTTTTCTCCCCACACATTTATATATACTTCACTCATTTATCCATCCAATGTAGCAGTCCAAACAAAGAAAGAAAATTGGTTGTTATGGGACTAGCTTGGCAAAAACATTTTTTATTTATTTTTGTAATGGCTACATACCTTCTAATCTTTGACAAAGAATACAGGTGCACTTGTTTTACAATAAGAAAGAGAGTAGTTCATGGTTCATAAGGGAACAAAAGGAATGATTTTTTCTTGTCTTTCCCAAAATGTTAGATTGTTTGTTTCTATGAAGAATTTTAGAAGCCAAAAGGTTCAATATTATGAATATGCTTATTTCTAATGGTCAGCCCCCCAAAATGACACACATTCAAATGCCAATCCTTTTTAGAATTATAGGTGCAATCTATCAATACTTGAATTCATAGAAACCATATTTGTTCAATGCATGTTTGCCAGCAATACAGTTCCATGGATCATGGCCCTTCTAAAAAAAAACCAAGACAGTAAGGTAATAGAAATGAAGGATTAGAGCTTTCACCATGATAAGTTAGATATTTTATCAGATCACTGAAGATGCTCTAATATTAGATACAAGTAGTCCTTGATTAACAGCCACAATTGAGACTGGAACGTCCATTTCTAAGTAACACACTCAGTGATTCATATCCATTTTTTTAACCTTTTTTGCCATGGTTGATAAGCAGATCCAAATTTCCCCATTGACTTCGCTTGTTGGAAGCTTGCCAACAAGATCACAATTGGCAATCTTGTGATTCTGGGATGCTGCAACCATCATAAATATATACGGTTGCCAAATGCCTCAATTTTGATCCTATAACCATGGGGATGCTATAATCGTCGTAAATGCAAAGACTGCTTGTAAGTCACTTTTTTTCAGCACCATTGTAACTTTGAGTGATCATTAATAAATAATCATGTTGAGGACTATCTATGATATTGAAGTTCTAGTATTAGCAAATGATACAACAGAATATATTGTTTTCTATCAGAGAAGGACAGAAATTTAATACTTCTATAATCTATCTTGTAGGATTGAGCAAGTTACAAAAATCAACTACCATTGCATGAGAGATAATGAGTAACACCACTATCACCAGAGCTGGACTGAGAACAGCAGCGGCTGGAGGACCATGGGCTTCCCACTCCAGTAGAATATCTGCTATTCTCTATCATTTTCTCAATAACAAGGTTGAACAGTAATTTGTTCAACTTCTACATCTTCTATGTTAGATTGGCAGCGCCAAGTAATTGTAGACTAATCTTTCAACAGTTAACAATGTTTATTGAACATAACTGGTTACTCACGGCTGCCACAAGTTAACTGATTCAAGCGTGGTGCGGGCAACAGCTGACGTCTTCTGACAGCCCCTTTTATATTGCAGCTGTCAGACCGGCCAGCCAATAAAACAACGACTTGAACTCCCGCCTGAATTGTGGACCAAGAAGAGAACTACGCTGGTACGTAACACCCCTTTCCCCCAGCTAAAAACATGCATACTCTCACAAGTAGGCGGGGTGTTGCCTGACTCGCCCTGACCTACGCAGTTCGGTGGGTATAGTCAGTGTAGGAGGATCTGTTGTAAAGCTGGCTGTCTCTGGCAGAGGCAACGCGAGGCATTCAGATGCTAGAATCTCTCCCTGGACCGGAGTAGCGTCGGAAGGTAGGTCCTCCTCATGAAGAGGTTCTGAGGTCATTGGAATGGGTTCAGAATTGTTGGCTTCTTCGTTTGTTGGTCTGTTGCCAACTTGTCGGTCGTCATTTGGTCAGTGATCCGTGGATGAACCCCATCGACTCCATAATTGGTCGATGTGGCGCCACCATATACGGCCATCCAATAGCCTAACTCTATATGAATTTGGGCCCGTGACAGCAATTACCTCCCCCAGTAACCATAAAGGGTCCCCTGCAAAATTCTTTGCATAAACTGGGTCGTATAATTTGAAAACCCTAAACTTGCTGGAGGAATATAACAGACAGGTTGGGGAGAAATTTGGGTGCAATCTGTCAAGTTTTGTTTGCAACCACCGCCCCATCAGAAGTTCTGCCGGGGAACGGTTAGTGGCTGCGCTTGGTGTCGAATGCTGGATTAAAAGGTACTTGGCTAATTTTGCATGCCAATCATCCCCCTCCATCCTCCCTAGGTTTTCCTTGGCAGATCTAATTGTTCTTTCAACCTGGCCATTCGACTCCGGGTGATATGGCACAACCAAAACATGTTGGGTGCCCATTTTTGCTGAGAATATTTCAAATGTATTGGATGTAAATTGGGGCCCATTATCAGACACCAACACATCGGGTAGCCCATGTGTTGCACATACCCTTGTTAATGCCTTTATTACAGCCTCTGATGTTACCGAATGCATAAGTGTTAGCTCCACCCATTTAGAAAATGAATCCACTAAAATGTACGCCCCTTGAAGGAGCCTGCCAAATCAATATGCACTCTTGACCAGGGGGCTCCAGCCAATTCCCATTTGAAAGGAGTGGCCATGGGCAGTGCAGGTCTTGACAACTGACAAGCCTGACAGGCCCCAACTGTTTCTGTTATTGCTAGGTCTAAACCAGACCACCAGACATAGCTTCTAGCTATAGCTTTTATCTTGGCCACCCCGGGATGCCCTTCATGAAGAGTTTCCAGAATCTGGGGTCTTAGTTTGCTGGGTATCACTACCCTACACCCCCATATCAGACAGCCCATTTGGGTAGACAATTTGTGTTGTTTGGCTTTGTAAGGAGTGAATGTAGATGCCAATGTCCCCTTTGGCCAACCCCTTCTCACCCAGTCCAATACTTTAGAGGTTACCTCATCTTTAGATGAAAATTGAGCGATGCCATTTGCTGTAATAAGCAACTGGTTATCTTCAATTAAAAGCACCGTTGATGTTGTAGCGGGGTCTTTGACTTGTCCTGGGATGGGGCAGTGACTCAATGCGTCGGTGTGACTTATCAGTTTGCTATCTTGATAGGTTAATGTGTAGGAATAGGCTGATAAGAACAGGGACAAACGAGTCATGCGAGGTGAAAGGATGGTAGGGCTTTGCCTGTTGCCTGCTAACAGTCCTAATAAAGGTTTGTGGTCAGTGATTATTTCAAAACAAAATCCAAACAGAAATTTGTGGAATTTTTTTACAGCAGCTACAACAGCGAGGGCATCTCTGTCTAACTGGCTGTAATTTCTCTCTGCACTTGACAATGTCCTCAAAAAATAAGTGATAGGTGCCTCACGGCTGTTAGGTAGTCTGTGATTAAGGACTGCACCAATGCCCAAGGGAGAAGCATCACATACAAGAACAATTGGAAGCTCGCAGTCAAATTGAACTAAAACACTGTCAGAGGATAGTAATGCTTTGACAGCTTTGAATGAGTTTGCTTCCTTTTGACTTCAAACCCAAGGTGTCTGAACGTCTAGAAGTCTGTGAAGCGGTTCAGTGACAGACACCTTGTGTGTCAGGAAGGAACTATAAAAATTAAGGAGTTCTAGAAAGGCTTGAAGCTCTGCCTTGAAGGTGGGTGTTGGGGCTTCTTTAAGAGCTCTAACCTTTGATTCAATGGGGTGGATTCTGGTAGCATCAATGTGGTACCCTAGAAAATCCACCTGAGGGATGGCAAATTTGTATTTTTTTAGCTTTAACCCAGCTTTTTGGAAACAGGATAGTACTTTCCTTAGACATGTGATAAGTTCATTGTGGTTGTTCGCGGAGATAAGGACATCGTCAAAATAGGGAATGACGCCGTCCATGCCTTGAAGAAGGCATTCAATGATGCTCTGGAAAATGCCTGGTGTAGTACTATGCCAAATTGCAGATGTGTGTACTTAAAGGCTCCCCGGTGAGTGACAATGGTTTGGGCTTCGGCTACATCATCGTCCATGGGGAGCTGTTGATACTCCTGGGCCATATCTAACTTTGTGAAAATACACCCCTTTCCCAAAGAGTGTAATAAATGTTGGATAACTGGCACCGGATAGGCATTTGGGTGCAAGGACTTGTTTAATGTACTCTGGTAGTCAGCACACAGGTGAATAGAACCATCTTTCTTTGGTGGGGTAACGATAGGGGTTTCCCACCTAGAGAAATCGACTGGCTGTAAAATTCCCTGCAAAATTAATTTATCGAACTCTGCATCTACTTTTGCTCGCAATGTGAAGGGGACTCTCCAAGGCTTAAGATGAATAGATGCCATTAGAGGGTCCAAAATGAAGGAAATTGGGGTGCCATTTGTATTTGCTCAATTTTTCGCTGAATACATCAGCAAACTTGTTTAACAAATTGTCTATGTCTTGGTACTGTACGAAATGAATATCAGTTACCTGCAGGCCCAGAGCAGAGAACCAATCTTATCCCAGAAGGCTGGGAAGGGTCCCTTCTATGACTATAAGGGACAGGCGACCCACAAAATCCTTGAATTTAACAGAAAACCTGCCAGATCCTATAACTGGAATGGAATTACCTTGATAATCCTTGAGCGATAATTGGCAGTGTTTCAGTTGTTTTTTAGCGATGGCTGGAACCAAACGTTTTAAGGTGCTCCAGGATACAATTGTGAGGGATGATCCTTTGTCTACCTCCATGCGACATGGGTTTCCTTCTACAAAAACAGTAATATAAATTTTGTTAGAACAAACTTTGCAAGAGTGAGAGGGAATTGATTTAGAAGTATGACAAGTGATGGTGATGGTAATGGTAAAACATTATTCTGATTGAGCATGTATCCACTACTGCAGTTGATAAGGAGAAGATTGCTTTAAATTTCTGCTGTCCTTGCAAACCCTAGTTATGTGTCCTTTATGTTGGCATTTTAAACAAACAACGTTTCTAAAATGGCAATTTGCCCTCAAATGATTACCGCCACAATTTAAACAGGATAGTTGCGATTGTGTAGGCTTGTTGGCTTGAGCCCAATTCTTCTTTTGCTGGGTCTGCTGCTTGAGTGTATGTATGTCTTCCTCATCAGCGACGATACCCTCAGAGGAGACGTCGTCTGAATGAACAGATACTTTAGCAGTAGCAGGATTGATAGTATGAGGGTTAGAACTTTGAATCTCGGCAGCAGAGAGAGTGGATTGTTCAGCAGCTTGTGATTCTTCAATGGCTAATTTCAGTGTGAGATCAGATCTAGCCAGAAGACGACGCTGCAATCGTAGATCATGTATGCCGTAGACTAACTGACCTAGTAACATATCATCAAGGTTTCTGAAACTGCAATGTAAAGCAGCGGTTCTAAGGGCAGCCATGTAAGAATTGGTGCTTTCTCCTTCAGCTTGGGCTCTCCTTCTGAAAGCCAGCTGTCTTGCTATACACAATGGTTTTGGAGAGAAATGATTGCTCAAAACTTCTTGTAGGGTTTCCCAAGACACAGCCTTAACAATTTGAGGGGCTAATAAAGTGGTTGCGGTATTGAAAACCGTTGCACCACAAAAACTCAGAAAATAAGCTTTGTTCCTTTGACTGGGAATTTCTGACAAATCAGCAGCATCAAGAAAACAATCAAATCGGTTAATATATGACTCCCAAGTTTCAGTAGTTGGATGGAAACACAGGAAGAATGGCGTGGAAGTCATTGTGAGGCGTTTGTGAGGAAAAAAATTTCTTCGAGCAATTCATGTCTCTGTCGGTAGGACTATGCTTTAAAGCAATCCCATCCTCATCGCCAATGTTAGATTGGCGGTGCCAAGTAATTTTAGACTAATCTTTCAAAAGTTAACAATGTTTATTGAACAAAACTGGTTACCCGTGGCTGCCACTAGTTAACTGATTTGAGTGTGGTGCGGGCAACAGCTGATGCCTTCTGACAGCCCCTTTTATATTGCAGCTGTCAGACCGGCCAGCCAATAAAACAATGACTTGAACTCCCGCCTGAATTGTGGATCAAGAAGAGAACTACGTTGGTATGTAACAATCTACATCCTTGGAGTATGTCCTATTTTGAGCCAAATTATTGATTTATCTAGCTCAATGTTGGTGACTCAGAAATTCAGAATTACTAGTCAAAGTGGTAACAAAAAAAATCTCCAGAATGCAGCTACTTTAGACTTATCTAGAGTAAATGAATCCGAGATTTCCTATATACAAAGCCACTAGGCCTGCTTCTTGATATAGAAGGTAAACTCCCTCAAATTAAGTCTAAATCTCAGTGAAATAATAGCTACATTCCTGTAGGGTTTTTTGCAATAATATCGGAGTGATTTATCTCTGCTTTCTTTTAAATTCACTATACCAGAAGGTAAAGCAGATATATTTAAGTAATGCAAGAGCAGCTGGAATTTGCACAGTACTGAATCAATTCTCCTGCTTCCTATAACTTTCAGTCTGAGATCAAAAGCAGAAATGTTGGGGAGCTCTATACAGAATCTATTGTTCTTGTCCTATTATCGGCAAATGTCTTTTCTTTGATTGTGTTTGGGATTAGTTTTGGGTGACATGTTGTAAAGGAATTTAGAAATGATCTTGGAAAAGGTATGAGAGGCATTAAGGACAGGAAGAAAAGTGTGAGAATTTCAGAAAAGATAACACAGTCTTGAGAAAGAGAAAAATGTGAAATATATAATTGGAATTGCAATCCAATACATTTGAAGGGCCCATATTAGGAAATAATCCATAGCATTAAAAATATGGATAAGCAAGACATGTCAACCACATCAGTAATTAATTACAAATAACAAATTAAATAATCATCCACTTGAGCTGTTTATTACAGGTAGTCTTCAACTTATGACCACAATTGAGACTGGAATCTTCCATCATTGAGGGAAGTGCTTGTTAAGTGAGTGTCACATGTTCACTTTGCTCAGTGATCACCTCCCAGCTTTCCCAATTATGGTTCAGCAATTGCACGGGTCATTAAGTAGAAGGGGGTATGTGACTCAGGGGCAAGGGAGGCCCGATACAGTTTACAGGCTGACTGACACACAGGAAGCTACCACAGGCCAAGAAGCCCGAGCAGGCTATCTCATAGCACAGAAATCTGGAGCCATTCCTTTAATCATTCAAGAGGCTCCTTGTCTAAATCAAACAAATTTGCAGAATGGAACAAAGAAGGCTGAACCATTGGCTAGATGCACCTGCGGGAGCTATGGAAAAATGAAAAGGTAAATGGAACAATTACTGCATGTTAATGGGCCCTGTGGTAGCTGACATGGGCTTTCTGGGTATGGTGGGGTGGGGAATAGGCCCAGGTCCATAGCAGTAACTGTTTGCCTTGCTGGGCTGTGGAAAAGGGATAGGTGGGTGTGGCAGTTGCAGCACCCCCACAGTTGGTCTCATTTCCATAGTTTCCTGTAATTTTTAGCACTATGGCTGTGTTTCTCAGCCTTGACTCCTTTAACATGTGTGGACTTCAATTCCCAGAATTCCCAGGCTGGGGAATTCATTCTGACTGGGGAATTCTGGGAATTGAAGTCCATATATCTTCAAGTAGCCAAGGTTAAGAAACACTTCTCTATAGCATGGGCAAATGTTACATATGAAGTCAATTTATAAGAATTAAGCACAATAAAGCCAAGGGTGGGGGAAAGAGGTTGCCAGTATCTATAAAGAAGAAGCTACTCTGCAAAGCTATATGTAACATGTAAGACAGTAGGACCACATTGCTGAACAAGATTTAAATTACAATAATGTAACAACAAAAGCAAAAGAAAGAAAGAAAGAGAGAGAGAGAAAGAAAGAAAGAAAGAAAGAAAGAAAGAAAGAAAGAAAGAAAGAAAGAAAGAAAGAAAGAAAGAAAGAAAGAATTCAGCAAGCCACCTAGGAATTTGCAGAGCTTTTTCCATTGTTATGTTAACTGCCCCTGTCTTTGATGGCAAGCAAGGTCAGAGCTATAAATGGACTTTATTTTTTAATGGGTGATGAAAAGGGCATAACATTTACTTCTGCGTACTTCCATCTGGGGATCTGTGAACTAACCAAACCCAGCAAATATCAAGATAAAAAATAAAAATAAAAAAGAATGTTTATACCTACAGCCTTATTGCTGAGGCCAGCAATCACCTTTTCGAAAGGACATGCACGATGAGGTTGGAACAGAGATGATGCCTAATTTGGCAGTGCTAAAATGAAATTAAAATAATTCACTTTGCTCAGATGGAGCATTGCCAAATATGCAGCTCAGCTCTAGCGTGCTTTTTGAAAATAAGCCCTTGCATTAATTCAGGAGTGATTACTCCTGCTTTAAAGGTTAGAGAGTACATTTTTTCTTCTATGTACTATGCTCTTCTAGGACTTGTTGGCTCATTCGCCTGTTCGATAGTTTGATTATTTTGTGAATTCAGCATTTCCTTTGGGGAGAATTCTTAATTCTTTTTTGATATTTAAATATGCTTTATTGGTAAAGTATAACAACTTTACAAGATGCTTTTATTCTTTTGAGAGGCAAACCTGGAGTAGAACTGCTCATTACAGACACAGTGAAAAATATCTGCAGTGGTAAAACTTCTGGGGAAAGATGCCATAGGGTAAGCCCATTGAGAAATTGAAATTTAAAAGACAAGTTTAAATAGAAAAAAAATGATTAATTTTTGCTATCACTGCTTTGTTTGTTATAAAAACAATAAGGAAAATTGGTTGTTAAGCTTATATTGATGATTCTCAGTCATCCATGTAGAGTTCTCTGGAAGTTGAGTCATGGCAACTGGTCTTTTTTCTTTTTGATTTCACTGCTTATCCAACTTAGTTCATCAGTCTGGGCAAATTGATTAAGAGGACCCCATATAAATTGTCCAGGGTAGTTTCCTTTCTCACCTAATCTGAATAGGTTCATTAAGTGAGTAGGCAGAAAGTCATTAAGAGTAATTGCTCCTGCATCTTTTCTCCTGGGTGGGTCGTAAGTGTGAGCTCCCTGGTGAACTTGTGAAATGATATTAATCTTCCTGAGGACTAATGCAAGAGCAACATAAAGATTAGGCGACTGAATGCATCTGGGGCCTCCATCTCTATTGAGGGAAGGATTTTCCTCTTTGGCACAAATGGATTCCTTCACTCCTCTCTCAAACTATCTATCTTCCCTGTCCAAAATGTGAACAATATGGTCCTCAACTAAGTCATCTTAGTTGTTGTTAAGCTATTTTGTTATTAAAAAAAATAATAGCCTAGAACACCCAAAAGCAGCTTACAAACAATCCAAACTTGATTTTGGACAAAACATTTCAACACGTAAAACTTGCTGCAAACCATAATCCTAAACTATTGAATTCAAACATGTTTATGGATCTCTTTTTAGGAAGCAATCTTGCCTAGTACTGCTAACTCTTCTAAGTGAAGGGGTATATAGTTCACTACTAGTTGGTGCTAATTTCAGCATTCGGCAAGCAATGAAAATTGCTGAGTGCACTTGGCAATGAACACTTTTACTGTTATAGAAGCTAAAGGGATTTTTTTAAGAAAAAATGAACTATATGTGCAAAGAAATTGCAAAAGGAGATAACTAATTTTGATGTGGATTTATCAAAGTGTAGCTTATGCAGCCCTTTCCCTGCCTTCTGCCTTTTAGATATGATGGATTACCGAGGGCAGAAGCTAAGGGAATTACAATTTTATTAATATGTTGTCTTTCTAGATTTCTCTATTTTATTCTTACTGCTTTTGTCTCTATTTTATACTGTAAAATTGTAACAAGTACTGGGTGATGTAATAAACCCACTGTTCCTGCTTACATAACTTTACGCTGTATATAGACATTTTGTTCTTTGCCTTTGCTGTGGAATAAGAGAAATCGTCTTTGAAATATCACTCTAATGTTATTTAGCTTTCGGACAGCTGGGAATTTGTCTAAATCTCAATAAGAATATGTCTTGCCTTTCTGTTCTGATTGCTTACTCTGGCAGAAGGCATTTTTCTATATAGAAAATGCTGTCTTATAAAGCCATCATGCAAGATCAGCCACTATGTCAACATGCAAGTGGCACAAATAATTATATACTGAAGAAGATAAGAACATCAGAAGTGAGCTAAATCAGATCCAAACCTAACTAGCTCTCCCTTCTAGTCTACCTTGCTGCCTATGAGCAGCTCAGGGTAGAAGGTACCATTGCTTGCTTGAATTCACCGGCAATATTTTGTTTCTGATACAGTGAAGATGATGAATACCCTTTATGACTGTTGGCTGTTACCTAAACCTCTGAAAGCCTTCAACATCGTTTGAGGTCAAAGGTAAAGGCTCTCTCAAATTAAGTCCTGCTTTAAGTTTAAGTGATTAAATGGATATGTGTGTTTGTTAAGCACCAATACCATAGTGAATTGTTCTTGCCCTTTTCCAATATGTTTTTTTTTTTCAATTTCCTAATCTGGCCTATAGCCATAAGATCTCTGGATGTTTTCCCTTCCAAATATCAAGTATGATTGGCATTGCTTAGATTGTTTGTTTGTTTTACTATCTTGTGGGTTTTCAAAGTTGATCCAGGCACAATGAAAAATAGTAGATTTTGCTTGCTCTGTATCTCCCACCATTCTGCTTCAGTGGAAGAAATATGATGAAAAGGGAACAAACAAATTCTTCCTATCAATTTTTTCCAGGCTAGACATAATTTTCTAGATATTTCCATTCCATTGAAACAAAACAACAACATCAACAACAAAAAGTAGAAATCTTGTCAGGGCAATTATTCCAGACATTGCCTTGATTTTATTTCATCATTTCATTATTTGCAAAGCTTGTACATCTTAATTTACGCTAAAGAAGCCATAGGTTCTCTTAAGGGAGAAGAAGATATTTGCTTGCACAAGATCCTAGACTCAGACTTTGGCTACTTTAGTTAAAAATAAGAAATAGAAGGTTGGGAGTGGCAGTGACCCATATTTAAAATTTCTTACAGCAGTTTGGTGTGGTATTATAAATTGCACTGAGCTAGACCAACTGACACTATGGCAGCTTAACTGCCCATATGTTTATGATGTGTGTGTGTGTGGGTCTCATTTGTCATACACATGCATGGAAACTAACAATGATAAATTGAATATACTTCAGCTGCCATAACTCTCAAGCCAGGTAACTCTAGTGCAGAATTCTTGTCATTATCTATGGTAAATCCAACTCTCTTTTCAAAAACATGGTTTTAAATTATTTAGCGCTGATTTATGAAGAACCAGTAAATTAGGAAAGGAATTAAAAATGTAGAAATGTGGTTTGTACAAATACATCAGGGATTCTGAGATGTTCTTAACTCTTTTCAAAGATACTGGGGGTGGGAGGGAAAGAGTACGAATAAAAGTACAAAATTTGCATAAAAAGGGTTGGAAACAATATTTTTTGTCTCTGCAAGAATGTTATAACGAGGATCCAAATAGCACATTAGGGGGTTTGGGGGGCTTTTTTTCTTTTGCCCCTAACTATTTTGTATAACTTATCAAAAACTAAGCAGCACCATTGCCAAGGAAACTAGAGTAACTGAATAATGGGAATTTCATGTCCCTTTAGTGTAAAGTATCAGTTATGTTAACTTTCTTAAAAAGAAGCCTTCATACTCAAGTGCTTTTGAATGTTTTCCCCAATCATTTGGGGCATTTTCATTGAAAACCATGGAATCTGGGTTGAAGCCATAAAATATGGTTTATGAACAATGCCAGGAAGTGAAACATAGATGCAAATTCAATAAAATTAAAGAGGAAACAGCGGTGATGGGGGAATCTTCAACTTCACTGCATCGGTTAATGTGTTTAAACAAAAGTTGTAAGTTAATTCTGCATAAATAGAAATTGTTTAAAATAGAAATTGTTTAATAAATGTGAATACACACACATATATGAGGGCAGCAAGATGGATCACATATAAGTTGAATAAAATTTATAAAATTATCTCATGCTTGCTTGTTCAAAACAATTATTTCTACCTCGCTAACTAGATGCTCTGTTTAGCAATATAGTGATTTTGAAAGAATGTTATTGTGGTGGGCAACCAAAACAGCTTATGAATGTTGTCACTTCAATGCACTATGCTGTTTAATTACTTCCCTTCTTAAAATATTTATGGGAGTGGTAAAGTTCAGAGGTGGGCTGCACTTTTGTTGACAAGGAGTTCGCTGGTCGTGTCGCTCACACACACCTCTTTGGGGCTGAAACACAGCTTCAAACAGGCAGCTAATAGACTCAGGCAGCTCCAGTAAATATAGCAGGGCAGTGCGGAACTCACGGAACTGAGCAGGGGAAACATTAGTTATTTAGGGAAAGCATAGCACAAGGGCAGGTGGGTGGGCCCAGCCAGAGATCACAGAAAGGGGTTTGTCTAAACCCCGCCAACTATCCAGCAGCCCACCACTGGTAAAGTTCTACTCTAGACTTCTCATTCAGGAGATTTCAGCGTGAAGTTTTTCAGTCAAGAGTGGTTCAACATTTCATATAGAACATGACAACCTTGAATTTGTCCCAGTGACTATCTGGCCTGTGCCTATAGCACAGCATACCTTTCATTTGGCATTGGTTTGAGTAGTGCTGGTGTTCCAAAGGTAGAGATGCTTTATGTGACTCTATTGTTATTGGGGGGGGGGGTGTTTCCATTCCCTTGTCAGCGCTAGATTGATCACTGGTTATGACACTCCACAGGTGGTGAATTAATTTAAATTGTCAACCGCAAATGCTTGATGCTTCCTGAATTCATTTGTCAGAGGGATTGCCAAAATCTTGTCTGTGCTATTATTTAATGAATTATGAGATTTTTGAAAACAATGAAAAAATACCAAGATAAATCTCATTGGAAACCCATTACATGGTGGCAAAGCCAGCAGATAATATATAGTTCTCTGCTACTATCTTGTCTGCACAGTATAGACTAGTATTGCTTTTCTGTCCTGTGAATCATCAGGGAAAAGGGAATTGGAACATTTGTTGACAGTCGATCTGCTTTGACTGGGACTCATTTTGAGCAAGTCCAGTTATTGTAAACTTGCCCACTCCATGACCTCTAATTTTGGTTTCCTTTGATCTAGTAGACATGGCTGGACCGTAAGGACAGTCCAGTGTTACCATTTATTTCTGGCTAATTAAATCAGTGAATATGAGCAACATTCTGAGATAAAGGACGTGATTAATTCCATCATGCATGGAGGACATATTTCTATCTATACTAAGAATAGAACCTTTCATTATCTCAAGAAAGCTGGGTAATTATAAACTAATCTCAATTATATCATTCCTGGGCAACTTAGTAATGAAAAAGCCACTTAGAGCTCTATTGGAATTGAGCAACACATAAGCCCCAGCAATCAAGTAAACAAATAAGTAAATGGTGGCTCAAGACATACGTGAAAATTTTGATTCTGCACCCATTTTAGTTGGGCTTTTAACCATGATATGGAAACAGTGATTGCCTGAGTGGATAATACATTCCAGGAACCAGGGCTGTAAGGTAGAAGAAATATAGTCCTACTAATTTTTCTGGATATTTTTCTGGCTGCAAGAGTGGAGAATATATGTAAGCACAGGGTTGAATTATTAGGTTCTCAGTGTTCCTTGAGTTTGCTTTTTTTTTTCCCTTGCAGACATTTTATTACTAAGTTAGTTGATGAAACATCTGCAAGAATAAAAGCAAGCTAAGAGAAAGCCAAGAATCCAACAACTGTGCTGGCTTTTTGATACTGTCAACACTTATGAATCTGCCTGGACTCTTAGTACAGAAAAATTCCTTTTAAAGATGTCCCTGTATTTAGAAGTTTGTTGAGAATCCTTTTGAGTTAGAAAACTTATAGTAAAAGTGTTAAATATTCCCTTTCAACCTGGCTTCTGCAAGAAAAATATCAATATTCATAAATGTATTTTAATTGCGTTGCTTTTGATTTCTTTAGGCATGTTATTGTTTAGATAGCTACTTAAACTACCCATGAATTAGAAACTTCCCTTTGGTCAAAATGACTCACAATGATATCCCAGTACCTTAGGATATTAGAGTGGAAGAAATACTTTGAGTAATAGACATTAAGAAAGAAAACAAAGGGAACCTTTCAGAATCAGTCACCTGTTGCTTGCAAAGCCAGAACTAAAGGGTCATTTTAATCTCTTTGGCAGAACATGACATTTCCGTCAAGGAAGCTTTATATCCTAAAGTTAGTAAGTAAAATATTTATTAAGTAGAATATCTATTTTTAACTAAGGATGGTTTCAGTTTTATTATTTATGTATCTAGAGCATACATATTCCATCACCTGCACTCTTGTAGGAAATGTGGCTCAAAGCACTCTAGGCTAGAATTGGCAATATTGAGTGGGGGGAAGGGAGGGGCATGAAATACAAGCATTCCTTACATGGCAAAATAGCAAATATTGTCACAGAACCCAGTGACAGACCAGTAGAGAAAGCATCAGGGGCCATGTGAACGTTTTGCTTCTAGTCCCCCTTAACATCAGCATATAGAGAGATGGCTTGAAGCATTTCCAGAAAAAGGAACACCAGTCAAAATAAGCTGGTAATCTGTCAAAATGTAAAATTACCAACCCAGACAAACAAGGACCTTTGCAGTGTTCCTAATAGGTGAAAAATAAATATAGGACGTTACTGCAAGAAAAATGGGGAATATTACATGATAATAAGTTCAAGTCATTCCTGCATTATTATTAGCTTTACTCCATGTGTGACTACCTATGTATGCAACTTTTTTTCTGGGGGAGGGAGATGTAAGGCTATATGTGAGTTAGGTGGAATATATTGGGAGTTACATGTGGGCAGCCAGGAAAACAAGGTTTCGTCAAAGCAACAAGAACAACAACAAAATGATGGCACTTTAAATCCACCGCTACCCATTCTTTCTGCCTTACCAAAACTTTAAAACTTTATTGTATCTTCCTTTTTTAGCCCAAAATCAGCATCAGTTGGGGAGAGCTGCTAAAACAAATTGTGGGAGTGACATATTAGGGATTTTTAAAAATGCTAAACTTCTAGCCACAAGTAAGATAACTGGTACTGAATGAATAATCATTTTGGAACAAGGAAGTTCAGAAGGGTGGTGAGTTCCTCCTTTTTGAGGACCACATTTAATTTAGTAAATTCCAGCACCTTCCACTGTGACTTTTCAATGGTTCGGAGAACAATTACTTCTCTTAATTCTTTCCTTCCTTCTCTCTCTCCCCTGCTCTCTGGCCCAGTAGGTTGAACAGGCAGCATTAGCAGTCAAGGAACATCAAGAGGATTACCTGAAATGTTTTTGCCTCTAAATACTTAAGCTCAGACGAGTCTTCTCCTCAGAGAAAACTGGCATTAATGATTATCTAAATTCTTCCAGACAGATCTCTTAATTCCAGTTTTCTTTCCTTGTACTATGTTATCATACAAAGCACCTTGTGGAGCATAACGTAGAGCATATCTCAGATCTGTGATGGCATCTCTGGGAACTTCATTGTTTAGCAGATGCCGACTGCAGACAATTCTGCACATGCATTTGGGAACTCATTTTCTCTTTAGATGCAGAAAGTAAGGACTCTTTCTCAAGACTGGATTCATAATTTTTCCTCCAATCTTTGACTCAGAAAGGCTATAAATTGTGCTCCCTCCCCCCACCAGCCTATCTCTATCACATTTTAACAGCAAGCCAAGCAGCCTTGCTGTCTGTGCAGTTTTTACTTTGGGGCATTTTCAGACTAATAATTGCTAGATTCCCTGCTGTCCTTTTCACTTTTCCTCTGCATCATTTGCCTCCAGGGAATCCAACCATCCAGTGCCATTCTGAATATGAATGGTGATATAGTGAATATGGTGATATAGTGGGCTAGATTCAACCCTTCCTTTTTATTTATTTATATTTAATTATTACTTATTGTGGCTTTGATGATAAGGTGGATCACCCATGCAGCAGATCTGTGGGTGTTACTCTGACTACATGGGATTCGTGCCCTTTCTTTTCTGGAATGAAATTTACAGTTCCCTTTCTGCTCACATTGACTCAAAAGACAACCCCTTTGAGGCCAAGGATTACAACATGAGAACTCCTCTCTGCAAATTCATTATGGTTTTGGATGCATGTGGACAGGCAGAGTTGAACAATGAATGCACTTACGGTACATTCATTTTATAATCTCTAATTCCATTCTGTGCAGTAATCTGAACGGTCTTTAGATGGCAGCATCCATGAAACTCTTTCATAGGACAGTTGATCCGGTGGGAGATTGGGAAGCCTGTCAGGGATACAGGAGGAATTGGAATAGCTGATTTAAAACACAAAGCAGAGAAATGAAAATATAATATTGTATTGTATTTTTCTAATGGAAACCAGCTGGACTCTAAGAGACTTGCAGAAATTAATTGCATTTTCGTTCTTATGGACCTCTCCTTTCTTCGACCTGAAGCCTCTGTCCTATACATCATTTTTGGTCTAACAAAGAACTCTCTTTTACCATCTATTCCATTGTTACGTCACAAATTTTCTTAACTTTCCAATCACTTCAGCTGTATACATGCACACATGAAACACATAACAAAAAGCAATAGCAGTGATTCCACCCAGCAAAACTCTAGACTCCCTTGTGGACCTAAATAGTGGGCTGAGAATGGTATGGCAACAACATCATGAGGACATGTTTCTCAAAAACAGAAAGCTAGCAAGGTATCTTCAAGCCATCACAAGGAAGTGAGGATCACCCTTAAGATTCAAATCCCCATTCAACTAGGTATTTTCAGGTCAGTCACAGACCACTTGAGCTTCAGCCTAACCTGTTTCATGGCTTGGGAAAGGGGTGCAGGGAAATTACGCTACTTCAAATTCCTTGAGGGGAAATGTGGGGTGAAATATACAGTAATAAATGAAAAGTAAAGATGAAAATACAAATGAAACATGTTTACGTATTCTTTTTAGTTATTAAAAAAGTCTTTCCTCTTTTCCATAGCAGGAAAGTTGAAATTTGGTAGGCATTATCAAGCAGAAGTAGAACTAGAACCTAGAAGTAGAACTAGAACTCAGCAGCCATTAACTAACAAAAGCCAGGACTGGCTCTTTCAGTACCACTCTGGACAAGGCCCCAGTTTGTTGAATTGTCTTCTTGCTCCTGTGTTGTATGTAATACATAAGAGGGAGGACTCACACAAATTCATAAGAACACAGTCCTTCTTGAGAAAGAAAATGGATAGCTAGAATGGTGATGTCTAGCCTAAGTGCAGTTGAACATAAATTATTACTTAAGACTGCCAAAATTTTGGATTATATTCTTCGTAGCCTGGATGTAACTAATACAGAGGCTTCTTTCCCATTCCATCTACCGTCTTAGAGAATGAATCAAACATGCAGCAATGTTGAGTGGAGGTAGACAAATGGTCCTGTAAGGAAACACTATCAAGTGATATTGGCTCAGCTGATAGATGATTGGAGATCCTGCTTACAGAAATCCTGTTAAGAAGCTGGGTAGGCATGTGTAATACTATGTGGTGGCAGAAGAGAACGTTAAGCAAGGAAGAAGGTACAGGCAGGTTACTGTTGTGTGACTGGCTTGATTTTGGATGGATTGAAGGTGTGAGGGAGTGCTTTGGCTGGCTAGATCAGTTGTGATGTTAAAAGAAAGAGATGGAGGTTAGTTTGGTCTTTCATGGGGAAAATAAGGAGGTAGTTTCAGAAGGAGACAGAGAGCCTTAAATTAATATATATATAAAATGGAGGAGACAGGAGACTAGAGTGAAGGAAGCAGCAGCTGATATTAGTGGTGGTAAAAAAACTTGATAAAAGTGGGAGATATAAGCCTTGGGAAAATAGCAGAATGAATTAAGAAAGTGGTGGGAGAAGATGTATTCAAACTGGTGAATTCAGCCCGTTCTGCTCTGAGCCTGCAAACATGCACAGCAAATAGAGAAGACGTTGAAAGTTAAAATTCTATGAAGATGAAAGCTTTATGGCATTTGCTGAGATTTATGATGGAAAGAAAGGGGTAATTATGGAAGTTCCATTAAAAGTCTCTCAGGCTAATATAAACTATCCCTTGGGGGAGGATAGGGTTATCACATTTAAAGTTTGCACTTTACTCACTGTTGCAGGAGCGTTCATTTCCTCCACAACTGTGCAGTGGTCCTGAGAAGCTACTTTGGCTATCAAGGGTTTCACATAAGCCCTGCCATTCTTCCTTTGCATAAGTATTTTGTTGTCAGAACTTCAAGTACATGGTTAAACTGGATTGGAGTCAAGAATGCTCTGATAAATGTGGTGGTTCGCATTCATTTGGGTCTGGTCAGTTTGCTGTACTGTATATATATATAGGGAGAATCATCATCGCCTAAAGAACAGAGGATGCATGACTACTAAACAAGTTAGAAATATTCAAAATGTATGAGCAACTCAGGACAGGGTCTCTCCTATAAACTTACTGGTGAGCAAAACTTGGAATATTTTATTGCCCCAAAGTCATTTCTTAAGTCTACAATTTTAATTTTGATGGGCATGTGGGAGTAGCTATGAGGCAAAAATGGGGCCGGGAGCTCAGGTTGATTAAAAATAATTTTGTTTGTATTGTTTACTGTATTAAGTTTTTTACATAGCTCAAGTGGAGAGGGGGAAAAAACCTTAAGAGTTCTCAGTTGTTTTCAAGGCCATATAAATATTTTTGGGGATATGAACTTTTAGAGGATTTATGAACTTTTAAAAGCTTTTCTATGCAGCTAATTCTAGAAATCTTCAGATGGAATGCACATAATTTGGTGACTATTGGTCAAGGACTAAATGTCTGTTTGCTTGGAGGTGTTACCTGATTTGATTTCTATTCAAGAAATACGATTTCTGGTAACCCTGGATTTTAGAATCCAAAATTGTGTTGCTCTTTGTGAAAAAATAGAACAGATGGAAGGGGCATAGGAGTAGCTATCTTTCTTAAGGAAAACATAAATTATATAAGAGTTTAATAATGCTGAAACATTACTGGAATGAATTTCAGTTGGAATTTCTATGAATAAATCATCTGATCTTTCACAGTTTTGTAGCATTTATAATCTGTGTTGCCCTCATTTACAGATGGACTGAATCATCTACCAATTAATATGAAGAGACCTTATGTAGTATAAGGAGATTTCAATAACCAATACACTTTTATGGAAGAATAAGAAAATGAATAGACAAGGAGAAAGTTTAGTGAAGGGTTGGATTTCATATTTCTAAATGACACCCTGGAATGTGAGGGAATTCTCCAGAAGATTTTGTTGTATAAAAGTCAATTAATGATCTTGGCTTTTTAAATTTAGGATTAAAAATTCATGTGGAAAGCAATCTAAATACAACCATTGGGATGTGGGAGAATTGTTGATATTGAGGGGATGCAGAACAAACCGTCAATACCTCAGATAGAAGGGTGAATGGCTACCACAGAAACTGCATGTGCTAAATGGATAATCATGGTAGGGTTAGTTTTTGAATGATAGTTGGCTGCAGGGACGGGATTCTACCAGTTCGCACCTATTTGCTAGAACTGGTTGTTAACATTCTGAGCAGTTCGGAGAATGGGTTGTTAAAAGAAATTACTGGCCTAATCCTGTAAGAAAGGCAGGAAGGAAACATTCTGGTGTTGCTTACAAAAACTGCCTCTCCGTTAAGCCTTATTACATTCTTGGCAGGACTAGACTTCCTGTCTCAGGAACGTCTCTTTTTTCCCCTTCTTTGCTGGTACTTTGCTCATGTGGAGTGACATTCAAAGTTACAGTGGCACTGAAAAAAGTAACTTATGACCATTTCTCACACTTATGATTGTTGCAGCATCCCCACAGTCATGAGATGCCAGGTGAGAAGATGCGTGCCTCAATGTGAGTGATATTGAGTTGGCCACAGCCAGCCAACAACATGACCACCAAGCCATGTCCACCCAATCACATGACCACCAAGCCACGCCCACCACATAAGCCATGCCCACAGAACTGGTTGTTAAAAAATTTGAATCTCACCCCTGGTTGGCTCTGTGCTGTGTTGTGGTTTGGGTGCTCTGTGTTGGAATACAAAGTTTTTTGGATAGCCATTACAGAGATAGAATTAAGAAAATGTTTCTCTTACATTTTTCTTAGTGTTGTGGTGCTACAGTGTATCCTGGCCCTTCTGAAGAGAGTTTGGACCCGGCTTCTTTTGTGTCCAGTGGGGTGGTTGCTTGCGAAGCTGAGGATCTGATCTGTGTGTGTGGGTTTGCGGTAGACACAGCTTTCTACACCCACATCTGACCCATCACAAGACCCACTAACCACACAAAGCCCTTATAAACAGAAGAACGCTGACACTGACATCCCCTAAAGTCTGCTGGAGATGTTACTTAGTCTGGCAATGAAACATTTGGAAAACAACCCACAAGCTCAGAGAACGAATTTTCACTCTCATGGGTAATTGTGTTAGACAAATACTACGCAAGAAGTATGGTTTGGTATTTTGATCAGCTTATAAAATCCTATCTATGCAAAGCACATTAGGACATACCCAAAGGCTCCATTGAGATGTGTCTAGCCCTTGCAAGTGAATTTAGGATTCTGCTTTGTACATCAATGCCATCATTAATAAAAAAAAAAGTATTACTTTTTCCCCTTATATAAGTATGACTCTAATTTTCAAATTGGGTAGAAATTTTCTTTTGCTGAACAGTGTGTTATAAATGTTTTTTTCTTTGTTAGGCTCACAGCAGGGAGTGGGAGAATCATTCAGGGCCTCCAGCCTTTTGGATATCAGGGACCAGATCCATGGAGAGAGGTTTTTCTGTAGACCAGAGGGGGCATGTTTTCATGTGCTGCTTGCATCACTTGTTTGTGTGACCCGGTTTCTGGCATGCTGCAGCTCGATGCCAATCTACAGATCAACGGTTGGGGACCCCTGATTTAGGGCACATTCTATATTAGTGGGATGCTCTGCCTAAGGAATTTCCTTTCCTGGATTGGTAAACAATACATTCCATACATATCATGTCTCATGAGGGCTTGTTTCATTGCATCTCCATTTCTGATGGATATGTGATAGTTACTCAAAAGGGGGAATAGCTTCCTATGTGGAACTTCAACAAGGCAAACAGGACTGCAATGATAAAAATGTATAGATTCTGATGAGAAGACTGATCCCCAGAAATTTTCAGAATGTTCAGAATGTGATATTATGTAACATTATTACAAATTTCCAAATTATACCTGAATGGAAGTATATAAAACAAGCTGATAACACCACAAGCTTGGTGTTATGGTGAATCTACTAGAATGATTTAGGAATGCAATGCTGCATTTACAGTATTACAACGAAGCCTTCACTGTAGTCAGGTAAGCTCTCCTTAAATATAAATATTGTAAAGCTGTGAGTGAAAGAACTGTTGGTTAAAGGAATATTCAGAGGCAATTATGGGAAAATTTATGGCTATACCTTTATTGGTGGACTAGTAAATATGAATAGAATTAGATCTTGGAATAAAAATATATCAGAATTCGTATTAGTAGATTATACTGTGTGACTTCTAATGTGAATGGAGTTGAGCAGGGATCCCCAATGTGTCAGACCGTGGCTTCTTGGGGACCGGGCATTCAAAAGATCATCCCCTCTCTTCCTTCCCCCACACTGCTAGTCTGCAGAGTCAGAAAGGTTGGGGACCACTGGAGTGGAAGCTTTCATGGGAATTAGCAATCTGGAAAATTGGTCAGAAATTGGTCAGAAAATTCTAGGAGAGGAGTTTTCAAACCTTGTGATGTTTTGATTCCTGAAATAATGAACTTATATGTTTGACCTCTCCCATAAGTAAACCTTCAAACCATGCTTTGATTAGGTTTCTACTGACCACGTAGTGGGAATGTAATCTGGTAGCAATCTATAAGGAGTCTGAATTTACAGATATGAGAAGAAGTAGCTTAAACAAGAGTAGTTGTGCAGAGCTATTGAATAGTGGACCATTGAGCTATAGAGCACCTGAAAATGTACTGTGTTGAGACAGAAGAAGCAACATGCACAATAGCAAGAATATAAATGGCATTCTATGGTGTTACTTTATTACCTTGTGCTTCCTGTTTACATTGTAACTCTTACAGATTTACTGAAGTTACTTCTTTTTAGAGGTTTCAGTAAATTAAGGAAAGGTGTCAGCTTTGGAATCGTTATTAAAAGCTGTCACAGAGCTGCGGAGAACTGGAGGGGGCTGGTATTATTGGAGTAGCTCTCAGTAGACATAATAAATTCTTTAGTGCTTCAAGGTCATTATGAATGGCGCAGAGGAAAATGGAGTTGGAAGGAGATTGGTTCATGTGATGGGTGATGGGGGGAAAAGTAGGTTGGGAACTTATGGGAAGCCCGGGAGAATTTCAGTTTTGGAATTTCCTCACTGTGTACCAGTTCTTGTTCTAATAAAAGTACTTTGAGATTATGTTTGTCTCGGAGTTACTGGCTGGAATGGATGTCTTCTGGAACCTTGATATAATGAAAATCTGGTATCAAATCTCTCTCTCTTCCTTCTACCAGCAGGGATCCTTAGCTCAGAGTTGCCTTGAATTGCAAGATGGGCAGCAAATAAATTTGATAATAATAATAGTACCAATAATAATAGCAGCCTTGGATGCAACCCCAAAACAACTGGAACACCACTTGAATACTATTGGCATTGACAAATCAGTCAATTGCAAAAGGCAGCTTTACCTCAAACAGCTTACATCCTGCAATGATACCTCTACCACTATGAAACATCCACATCTGCCTTTCCCAGGTCCTTGGGATGGACTCGCTAGGTGGAAAAAAATGCCAAATCAAATCTGACTGTGCGATGAACCATCATAACCACAATAATAGTGAACTCCCTCCATTCTTCAGGCATTCAGATTTTGGAAGGGCCTGGACTTGTTGCTATGAGTGCAAATGCTGCCAAAGGAGGATCCCAGAAGGTGGATCTTACACAAAACCTGTTTCAGTATTTGCATTTTGGCAAAGGTCACTCTTGTCCAGGGAGCTGGAGCAAATATGTTGGTGATATTATTCAACTGGAAATTGAATTTTTTTAAAAATAATAATAATAATAATAATGTACAGTAATATAAAGTTTTTCTGTTTTGGGGTATATTATAAAAGGCCTGTTGCATGAAAGGTTTTGTTAATAAATTAGCCTATAATTTATATAATAAATTACTATAAATTTATGGTGGTTTCAGGATTTCCTAATTGACAGAATATTGTATATTGGAGTAGGTAATACATTATTCGAATTTGCAACCTGTGGTAAATGAAATCCCCTAGGGAAGTGTGGTTAGCTGCACGCTCTTTAATATAAATAATAAATTATTTGCCTTCAATTCTCCTACCAGCTGTGGAGATAAATGAGCTAAATTGATTAAAAATAGAAAAATGGATCTAGCTGTGAGAAAACAGAATGAAGCTTTAATTAAATAGAGAAAGTAGGAAGACTTTGACTAGCTTGTAATGAAGGCAACTTAAGAAAATGCTGTTTAATTCATTCTTTGATAATGATGCTCTGTCTGGACAGTGATCTACATAGTCCTTGGCTGGTAGATTCCTCTTTTTTTTTCTCCCATCCACCTTCCGTCTTGTGCCAAGAAATCAAACACCAATCTGGTTCCATTCCATGGGTGGTGTCTTGAAGACATGTGATTTCCATAAATAGATCATTTGCATACTCATCCTCCCCTGGTTATCAGAATCACCCCCATGGTATCTGAAAACTTCTATCTGGCTCACCTACCATCAGAGTAATGGGAAAAGGAAGAAGTATTAAAGGGCTACAAGGGAAAAGTGACAGGGAGAAAGGTTAAGTCTTTCGTTGGTTTGCTAATGTTAATAAAAAACAATTCCACTCTTTTACTGGTCTACCATGGGAAAGTCTACAGGCAGCTTAGCACAAAATAATCAGAGGTGATGGGGCATTCCCACCATAGCACAGTAGCCATTTGAATAGAACCATTTGCCTGCTGTAAAACAAGCTTAGGGAACAGACAGAGCGGTACAGTTTGCATTAGCAGAAATTGGAAAACAGTAGTTTTGATGAAGAGGAAGAAAAGATGAGCCATGGTGGCGCAGTAGTTAAGCAAATCCCTGCAGTTATTAAGTTAGTAACACAGGTGCAAAGTAAATCTGGATTCCCCCTTGATTTTGCTTGTTGGAAAGTCACAAAAGGTGATCGCATGACCCCAGGACACTGCAACCATCATAAATGTGATCCAGTTGCCAAGCATCCAAATATTGATCATGTGATCATAGGGTGCATCATGTGCAATGATTATAAATGTGAAAAAACTTTTTTCAGTGCCGTTGTAACTTCAAAAAGTCACTAAATGAATGGATTCACGATATCTATACTGAAAGAGTGGTAATATTATTAGATTCTTTATCAAGGTTGATTGCTAACTTAGTAGAGCAGTGGGATGCAAGAATGATATTGGTGAATGAAATTTGATTTCAGAACATATAATTACAGGGATAGAGGGTTTTTTTTTTTCTTATTCATATCTATTGGATCCCAACATTTTAGGGGACAACAAATAGGAGAAAGATTTGTATCTTGCAGATGTGGATATTGTTTTGCTTTGCTTTTCTCTCCTTTGGTGATTAAATGTGGGCTCAAATGGGGAAATTAGAGATGAATGGCAGAAATAATGAGAGTTGGAACATACTGCATCAGAGTATCTCCCTTCTGTTCTAATTCAGTTATTTTTCAGGAATGTTACTGCCTTGGTTGGGTGAAGCAGGGTTAGTCTTTTCTGGATTTTATTGGTCATTGCACACTAAATTAGAATCTCTTCAGAACCGTGAGCAGTGCAGCAGGATTGTGTGACGCTTGTGGAACAGAAGAAACAATTGATCATCTGCTTTGTGACTGTTTGCACTGTAGCAACGACGGAAGTCTCCGACAAGTATTTAAGATTCCTGGACTTTGCAGACCTTGTGGATCTTTTTGTGAATGACTAGATTGACATGTTATGTCAGTAAATGGCAAAAATAGGGCTTTTATTGGCCTTTCTTTGACATTATCCCTGAGAAGATATCAGAATGAAGGAATGATAGAATGTTGGTTTCAAAATGGGTATACTTGTGTTGAGATTCCAGCTAGCATTGAAACGCTTTAAATGACCTTGGTCCAGAGAGCCAGTCTTTATTCAACTAATCTGTGATACAGGGCTGATAATATAGTAAACTTCATATATTGTGATAAAATGTGCATCTGGAGAAGGAGTGGGAGGGAAATCTTGTCAAGAACACAACAGTTTCCCAGGAAAGAGGTAGTACATTTCAGAGAGAAGCCCAAAATAAGAGACTGCACAGTCCTGAACTGGATAGGAAGGGAGGAAGAGGTTTAGGGTAGCCACACCTTAGAATCATTCAGGATATATCTGTTCAGTTAGATGACTATAGCTTTAGTCTGGTAAGATTCTGTCTATCGGGTATAAGCAAATAAGAAACTGAACTTGATTGGATTTCACAGTGACATTTTTGCACTTGGACCTGACACATATGTTATCCTTTTGCTACTTAGAAGAACAGAGGGATATAAACATGTCAACTGAAAGTGCCCACTTGCCTCTTTCAGGAATTCCTACACATATTACCAGGACACCAAGGTAATGCTATTTGGATCCATTCAAAAAGGGTCATCTGGACCCTTCTCTCGCTTTGTTCTCAGGTTTCACAGTATTGGAAGTCATGGTTAAAATCCAAAGGGGTTAAACACCATTGCTAGCTTCAGTTAGGTCTGCACTGAAGTGATTTTGTGCAACTGTCTCAGTATTGAAATGAGAAGGGTTAGTTTAACTTTTTTGCAGTGGAACGAAAGGTATGGAATTAACAAACCAAAGGCATGATGTTTTAGTTCTACAACTGAAATTCACTTAGCTGAAGAATGTGTTGACAAGGTAGTACATTTATATATGCCCTTGTGATTGGAAGAATGCTGAAAATTGGTGTTCCGCTACCTGAACTGGAAGAAGATTTGAGGCTTTTCTTTCTTAGAAAAATAAAAATGATTTGGTTTTGCCATTACTACTGTGTTCCCAACCCGTTTCTTAGCTGCCAAGCCTGCTACGTAACACACACACAGTCAATACCCGTAGCTTAGAGCATAACAAACAATGGACACAAGAGACCGGAAAGAGTTCTGAGCATTAATGGGTTTACAGAATTTCTAGTGCCATGACTGAATAGTGAAGTGCTTTTAATGCAGCTTCCTTCTCCAGAACAGCTATCTCTGTTCTTTCAGTCAGACCTTGGTTAGTTCTCTTTGTCCTAGGTCTAAAGAAA
Source organism: Pseudonaja textilis (assembly GCF_049901715.1). Classification (NCBI taxonomy): domain Eukaryota; kingdom Metazoa; phylum Chordata; class Lepidosauria; order Squamata; family Elapidae; genus Pseudonaja; species Pseudonaja textilis. Next base: position 112,295,423 of record NC_141991.1, on the reverse strand, counting down.
AGCAGAAAGCCATTAAATGCCATCATCAGCATCCACATTGGTGAGTTCTGGATGGTGACAAGTTACAACTTGGTGACCAACTTTTTCAGCAATTTTTTTAGGGAATCGTGATTTACAGGATTGAAGGCATGTAGGCTATATATCACTAAAGATTCATATATTATTTTCTATTAAGTTGTGTACAATTCCAAAACAGCAGGCAGTAATATAAGAGAGTCTGTACAATAATCACATCAATGTCTCCAGATGTAGTGAATGTTCCAACAATGGAAATTTTCAAAAAGAGATTGGACAACCATTTGTCTGAAATGGTATAGGATGTCCTGATTGAGAGTGGGTTGGACTAGAACAGTGGTCTGTGAGAAAATTTTGGTGGTCCACAGAGAAATGTCACCCCCAAAACACTCCCCAAAGCCAGGCTGCATGGGAACACAAGGCTGCACCGCCCACATGGCCTGCAGGAGCACAAGGCTTGTGACACTTGCATTGCGAACAACACGAGGTAGTGAGGGGAGGGGGGAAAGGGCAGAGGGGGGGAACTTGCCCCACATTGCTCACTTGGTCACCGGGCTGCTTCTTTCCGCTTCTTTCTTCTTCTGCTTTTGGCTGCACGCAAGGAAAGTAGAAAAAGTCTCTCTCTCTCCCCCAAACTCCACCAGAAATGAGTCTTTGGGACCCTGCAAGGCATCCTGCTCCAACAGGCTACGCCAGCACAACAAGTCTCACAAAGACTCATTTCTGGCAGAGTTTGGGGAAGAGAAAAAAAGACTTCTATTGCTTCTGCTGCTTTCCTTGCACAAGGCCAAAAGTCTCTCTCTCTCTCTCTCTCTCTCCCTGAGAACAGAGCTGGAGACAGTATCCTGCGATCCCAAATAAAGAATGATCAATCAGTAGGAAAACGGTGTGGGGAATTTTCGTGCAGACTTTTTGGGATTTTCACAGGGTCTCTGGGATTTAAAATTATGAGTTTGGTGGTCCCTGAGGTCCAAAAGGTTGGTGACCCCTGGATTAGAAGACCTCCAAGGTCCTTCCAACTCTGTTATTCTATTCTATACTATTCTATTTTGTTCTGTTCTGTTCTATTGTTATAACTGAGTATAGATTTAAGAAACCGATACTATGTACAGCTTCAGGCTAAGAAGTCATTATATGCCTATATACATTTTTCCAAATGTCTGAGAAGAAGAAGGTCACACCACCAATGTTCAACTACTCTACTGTAACTATTACCACTGCCACCACCCGCTACACTGGTGGATACAGTGGTTATTAGTTCTATGACATCAAGAATTGCTACTCCGGAATACTAAGCACCATGTTTATTATGGTAGATAGAATGTTTTCTCACTTAAAATGCTTGTAAAGAAATAAAATTATGAAATTAGTTAAGGAACTGTATAGAGAAATAGCAGAGACTTCATTTTCTGTTGAATGTTTCATTGGAAATGTTTATTCCACACAGCAACAGCTGGGCTTGGAGGAAAGCTGGGTATTTGAAAACAATAAAGAGCTCTGCAGATTAAAAAAAAAAGAATTATAGCCTGGAGTTTGGGGTATAACATGAATAAGGACTAAATGTAAAAGGATAGAAATTCTGGAGAGTTAATGTTGCTGTTAACTCTGTTACACGCTGACACGCTGTTCTGTTCTTATTTACTTGGAAGTCAATTCCACTAAATGAGAATGAGACATACATGTAAATATACATATGAGAGTAGCCTTATGGGAAATTTATATAAATAATAAGTATGCAATTCTGAATGCCAAGTAGAACTGATTACATTTTGACTATTATACATAGAGAAAGCTGGTTTGGTGTAGTGGTTAAGAAATCAGGCTGGAAGACCAGGAATTCTTGTCTTGTTTTAGACATGAAACCATCTGGCTGACCTTGTGTCAGTCACTTTCTCTTAGGCTCCAGGAAGAAGAAGGCAACACCTTACCACTTACAAAAATCTTGCCAAGAAAACTGCAGTTCAAGGAGTCGCTAGAGATCAGTACTGCCTTACAGGGACACCTCCCCACACAATTATAAGGAGGTTTTCTGCATTGATGTACTATTCCACAGATATAACTTTATAACAAAATGCAAGCTATCTTTTGAGACTGACATTTAGGATTGAGTCTCTGAATTGGTGGGTGACACAGGACAAGTGTGGAGGACAAGCGTGTCATCCTATACTTTGGAACATTTTGCAGCCGGAGGTGAGATCCACCCCCAACCTTTTGGACTTCCAGAAGGGTCTTAAAACTTGGCTTGGGAACTTCCGGTGATGAAGTGAGGACGAACAGAGGTGTAGAAGCCCATCTCCGGTCCTTCTAAATCCTTTTTGCTGTTTGGCGTGACCCCTCGGGGTGCATGGTTCCCATAGAGAACCGTGCTGGTGTCGGGAGACTCAGGCTGCAGTAAGAGGGCAACCCCTCATCGCAACGAAGAGAAACCCTGCAGAGGCTATCCAGCAAGAGATGGCCGGTTTGTAATGACGATCCCATAGTCTGAACTGTCACCTGCGAAAGGAAGAGAGCGAGTGACAGCCTGTGGCGGCTAAAGAAGAGGTTTTGTGGAGATCCTGTGAGAGTGTTTGATTATTGATTGGTGAAGAGATTTGTTGAGAAGCAACAAGCTGATCAGAGCCTGGGAAGAAGTGGCAAAGAAGAGGGGACGCGAAAGTGTCTGAAAGTGAAAGGACTCGAGACGAAGAAGTGAAGATTAACAGTAGCGACCTAGAGAAGAAGGAAGCTCGGATCGGAGAGGTTTGCTATATTGTTGCCAGTTGGAGAAAAAAGTTTGACTCACGGAGGTTTGGGGTGCTTTTGGATTATATTTTGCTTGGAAGGATTGGGCTGGCTACTTTTGAGGCTGGGAGAAGACTAGAACCTTTAAAGTAGATTAAAGACTTGTGGTTATAGACGATATCAATAACTGATTTAAGTCTCTCTGGACATGGAACGGGGACTGCTGGCTGTGGGAGTACTTTAGTGGAGAATTTTGGAAAAATTATTTGCTTGAAACCCAAGACGGAAGGAGGACTGTGTACTGCTGTGTGTGTTGAGATATTAGGAAGCCATAAACATTACTCAGAAATTCTTTTTTTTTTCTTTTTTGCCTGAATGTGGGGAAGTGAAATCATCTAGCTTTAGAGATGGAGAGATGGATAATTAATTTAAGACTCTCCCCTTTCTTTAATTTTGGATATTTGGATCAACTATTCTATATTTTATTATCCTCTACTTATGTATTGACTGAAGAAGGAGAGACATTTGATGAGCGTAATTGTGAGGTATTCTGCCAGACCAAGCTGATTTATCAGCAGCTTGTTAAGTAATATTGATATTGATAACAATAATCATTTAATATTTATAATATTTACTTCATTTATAGTAATAACTGATTAACTACATATTAATATTTGAATATATCTTGCTTATTACTTTAAATAATCAATTGACTTTTTCAGGTTAATCTTTTTCTAAAATTTTCTATGTGCATTGATGAAGTCTTTATAATACTATAATATAATATTGTCTCATAATATATATAGATATATATCTTTATACATATGTGGAACAGTATAGAATATACAATAGACAAGATTTGTATATAATTAGAGAGATAGGAGAAGGTATCTATCACTACTATTACTTGGATTTCATAATACTGAGAAATAAGCATAGATTTTACATATGCATATATTTAATTTAGAACTTTAATTTGAGATTATATTGGATAGTATCTGCATTTACAAGTTTGTTGAATATATTAAAGAATTTAGGAAATTAAGAGATAGATAGACAAATTAGTTAATTAGTTTATCGGTCAATTTAGCTTATTAGTTAATTTTATGATATATTAACAGTGAATGCTAATCTGGGACAACGTAATCAATATAATACAAAAACAGAAACAAATTTTAGGAGAAATGACTTCCATAACTACTACAACGCTTAAAGCTGGAAAGAAGACGACATTAACAACTCCAACGGCAATACCTTCACCAACATCACAGAAGACAATTGAGGAATCATTAACATTGGAGAAACAGCCTTCTATTACAAATGCCAATATCCATTTGACACTGCTTACTCTACAAGATTCTATGTCAAAGCTACAAGAAATAATGCTCAAAAATCATATAGAGATGAGAGCAGATATAAAGGAACTAAAAGAAGAGATGGGGAAATTAAAAGCAGAAATGAAAGCAGATATTTCTAAAGTAAATGAAAAAAATGGAACATTACAGCAAGTATTGGAGAAAAACAAATTGATAATAAAAGAAGTAGAGAAAAGGACAGAACAAACTGAAAAAAATTGGAAAGAGTGGATGAACACTTAAAGACTGTGAGTAAGGAAATGGATGATTCCCTGGTGTATTTAGAAATGGACAAGGCTGCAACATATCTAAGATTCCAAAATATAGTGGAATCAAAAGAAGACGACTTAGATCAGGTGATGGCAGAAATCTTGGTGGAGGTACTGGAAAGAGACAAAGATGAGATTCTGAAAGAATTGAATGAAGTCTATAGAGTAAGTACTAATTATATAAGACGACACAAATGTCCAAGAGAAGTGCATGTACGTTTTGCAAGAAGAAAGGTCCTGGGCATTATATATAAAATATCGAGAGATGAAACAATCAAGTTTAAGGACAAAGAAATCTCAGTTCTTAAACAAATCCCAAGAAGGGTTAGAGAAGCAAGACGAGATTACAAATCCCTGGTGGCTCAATTAAATTGAAAAGGTATGTTTAAATGGCTTGTCCCGGAAGGGATGTTAATTACTTGGGGGGAAAGAAAAATTAAAATAGACTCTTTCGAAAAAGCCCAAGATTTCTATGAAAGACTGGTAGGCTCTGAAGAGCAGACCAAAAAGACGAATTAGAACTGGAATCCCAAGAAGACCAAGAGCATCAAAAGAAGGGACAGAAGACCCCAGAAAACTTGAAAAACAACCAGCAACAACAAGAAGAAAAAGAAGAAAGCAAGGCACAGTATCAACCACAAGTAGAACTTGGAGTAACTACAAGGCAAAGAGCGATAAATAATTAGACAAATGTTCAGGAAGAATAAGACTAATCAAAAATAAAGAAGAAAAAACAAGAAGTAAGAAAAATCATCCAGTAACAACAGGAAAGAGAAGATTTTAGATTAAAATCATAGGAACTCAAAAAATATACAACAAGAGAGAGAAGAACTGAAGACACACAATCAGCCACAAAGAGAGACAAGACAAAGAGCAAGAGTCAATTAGGTGATGGTCGAAGAAAAGAAAATATCATCAATTAACATAAATGGCCTAAACTCTAGGATAAAAAGGAAAAGAATACTAACCAAACTAATTAAACAAAATGCAGATATAATATGTTTACAGGAAACTCATATAAGGAAGGAAGAAGAAAAATATCTAGAATGGTCCAAGCTAGGGAATTTATATATGTCGCCAGCAGATCTTGGGGGGGAAGGGATAGCAGTATATGTGAAGAGCAACATGAAAGCAGAGCTAATTTGGACAGACCTCCAGTAGAAGAATTCTGGTGTTACACATTTGAATTAAATCAATTCCAATTCTATGAGTAGTAATTTATGCCCCTAACGATAACCAAAAGGAATTTTTTAAACAATTACATGGGAAAATAGTGGAATTAGAGAAAAGGAATATTTGTATCTTGGGGGATTTCAATGCTATTGTGGATCATCAGAAAGATCACAGTAGCAGGGAGAAAAGAAGAAAAAAAGAGAACTAGCGAAAACATGTGAGGAAATGATGATTGAACTAAATTTGATAGACATTTGGAGGAAATTAAAACCCGAGAAAAAGCAATGTACATTTTACTCTAATCCTCATCAGTCATGGACACGAATTGATATGGTGTGGATGAATGGTGAGCTAGTAAATGAATTAAAAGAGATTGAAATTTTACCAAACGAGTGGGCAGATCACAATCCGATTCAGATAGTGTGGAAAGGTAGGAAGAAACCAAGGAAAAGGTGGACTTTAAATACACAGCTAATTAAAGAGAAAGAATTTATGAATAGACTTAAGGAGGAATTAGACTATTTCTTAAAAGAAAATAACAATGAGGCAACTACGAAACAGAATATTTGGGACACAATGAAGGCAATAATAAGAGGCACAATGATATCATACACCACTAAAAGAAATAAAGAAAAATATGCCCAACAAAATAAATTAGAACAAAGAATCAAAGAATTAGAAACTCAGCTACAAAACACCCCAAAAGATTGTAAACTGAAAAATCAGATGATAATAACTAAACATAAATTAAATTTAATTGAACAAGAGGGAATGGTTTCAAAGTTGAATACAGCTAGACAGATATTCTTTGAACAGGCCAATAAACCAGGAAGGTGGTTAGCCTACACACTTAAAAAAGAAAAACAAAAAAAGATTGATCTACCAATTAGTAGATGAAAATGGGGATGCCCAACAAGGAATAGAACAGGAAAAAAAATTGCAAGTAAATTTTTTGAACATCTTTATAAAAAGAAGGAGATAAATGAGAACATGATAAGAAACTATTTGGGTATTACTAAAGATAAAATAATCAAGGAGGAGATGAAGGAAATGTTAACTAGAGACATTACATGGCCCGAGTTAAAAACAGCAATAGAAAACCAAAAGAACAATAAAACCCCAGGACCTGATGGGATACCAGGGGAACTTTATAAGAAAATAGGAGAACAAATAGGACCTCTCATGATGGAAGTATATAATGAGGTCTTACTTGCAGCAAGAATCCCGGATTCATGGAAGGAGACACTGATATCGTTGATCCGGAAAGAAGACTCAGACTTACGACTTATACAAAATTATAGACCAATTTCCCTGTTAAATACTGATTATAAAATATTTACCACAATTATAGCAAATAGATTTAAAAAATATTGAATGAATATATACATAAAGATCAAAACAGATTCTTTCTCAATAGACAAATTAGGAATAATTTAAGAATAGTACTAAATGTTTTGGAATATTACGAAGCCCACCCGGAAAAACAAATAGCCCTTGTATTCTTGGATGCACAGAAGGCCTTTGACAACCTAAATTGGCAATTCCTAATCCAACAAATTTACAATATGAATTTAGGCACTAAATTTGAAAACATTGTGACTACAATTTACGATTCACAAAAGGTGAATATTATAATTAATGGAGAGTACACGCGCCCAGTAAAAGTAGAGAAAGGAGTTAGGCAGAGATGTCCACTATCTCCCCTGCTCTTCATATTATCTTTGGAAACATTGCTTACATGAATTAGACAGAACCCAGGTATAAAAGGACTAAAAATTAAGAAAGAAGAATATAAACTCCAGTCATTTGTGGATGATACAGTTTTTTTCATAGAGGAACCAATCGAAACAGATCAAGAACTATTGAAAGAGTTAGATCAATTTGGGAAAGTTGCAGGACTTAAAATCAATAGGGAAAAATGAAATTAATAACTAAAAATTGATTATTGATTATTACAGAAAAACAGAAATTAAAATTGGAAAGGATAATGGGATTACAAATAGTACAAAAAGTTAAATACTTAGGAATTTGGTTGATGGCTCAATGCAAAACCCTAATGGAAAATAATTATAATAAACTACTACCACAAGTCAAAAAAGATTTAGAGATATGGGTAAAATTGCAAATCTCTTTACTAGGGAGGATTGCCACTATAAAAATGAACATTCTGCCCAAATTTATTTACTTATTCCAAACAATACCAATAAAAATACATAAAAATTACTTTGGGGAACTTAACAAGATAATCACCAAATTTATTTGGCAAGGGAAAAAAACCGAGGATAAACCTAAAGGCAATGCAAGATTTGAAGAGCAGGGGAGGTATGGCACTCCCAAATTGGGAAATATACTATACTACAGCCTCCTTACTTTGGTTGAAAGAGTGGGTAAACCTATCGAATAAAAGAATCTTATTTCTAGAAGGCCACGACTTACGGGGGGGTGGCACACATTTTTATGGGACACTGGAAAAATCAAACAGAACTATTTCCACAGACATATAATTAGAGATTCCTTATTGTCTAATTGGAATAAAATAAAATAAAACATTATTTAAAAATCCCAATCTGGATCTCAATGATGGAGGCGATGATACATCCAAATAATCTAGATCTTAACAAAATGATAAAATACAAAGACCTTCTTGATGCGCAAGGAACTTTAAAATCATGGCAAGATCTCCAAGAACAAGGGCTACAAGTAGACCGGTGGGCTTACCTGCAAATTCAAAATAGATATAGTCAGGATAAGAAAAGTTTTGGAATTTATGCTAAGCCACAACAATTAGATAAAATCCTATTAGGCCCAGATTAAAAAAAAAAATAACTAAATTTTATAATTATTTATTAGAGATAGAATTAGAAGAGGAAGTAGTCAAAGGCAACATGATAGCTTGGAGTAGAAACATAGGACGTAGCATTGTAGCAGCAAATTACGTTTCCAAAGCAGGACACGAGACCACGAAAGGTGGAAGAATACAGGTTTATTTGCGCAAAGCGTTCAGAGCATTAGCATGACAAATTCTGAACTCCCGAAGCTCATTCAGGGCAGTTCCTTTATACCTATTGTAACTTCAGCCCAAGCCTGGGCGTTCATCTTACCAAATATGGACTACCGTGCTTACAAGATAATACAGAAAACTTGCAAAACATCTTTTTCCAAGAAGGAACCAGAAAGAGGATATGAAAAGCCTATTTTGCCTACTCTGCTATCTTACACCACCAGATACTTTCCATGCCCACCCTTGTTTACAGCAACAGCTACATTGTTAGTTCCTTAAACATATAGATTATTTAATATACGAGCAAGCTAAAGCAGGGGCCCTCTGACCTTCTTGTGGTTGTGACTAATGACCTATATAGGGTACTGATATGATTCAGCAAGGCTATCATTTTATATGCCTTTTTGGTCCTGCTTCAGCATTACATTATTAGAATGGGATAAGGTCTGGACAAGGAACAATAAAATCACAAAAGCAGAAACATATAAAGAAAATGCCTATAAAACGTTTTATAGATGGCATCTCTCGCCCTTGAGAATAGCAAAAATGTCTCCTAACATGAATCCGAATTGTTGGAAATGTAAAAAGAAACACGGAACATTCTTTCACATGTGGTGGTCCTGCACTGAAGCCCAAAGATACTGGAACAGAATAAAAAAATGGTTAGAGGAAATAACGGCGGAGTAAATTGAATTAAAACCAGAATTCTTCTTACTGAGGATATTTAATAGACAAATTTCTAAAAAAGTCAAATATATAATACTGCACATTCTTACTGCAGCCAGAATAAGTGTTTGCACAGTGTTGGAAACAAGCAGATATTCCAACAGAGGAAATGGTCATTCAGAAAATAACAGCCTGTGCAGAGATGGATAAATTAACCTTAGCACTTAAGGAAAAAGAAACATCAGAATATTATAAAAGCTGGGAATGCTGGTATGACTGGATAGAACAAAAATAGAAAATATATTAGTAAACACCATAAAATGTAAAAGAGGTAGTAATTATATACTCGCAATAAGATGTATTTGTAAATATGTCACCAATATTGATAACAAAGAACCATAGACTGTCGATAATAGAATTGCTCGTTTTTTAAAAATCTTTTTTTTCCTTTTTCCTTTTTCTTTTTCTTTCTGTGCATTGTGTATGTGTTTGTTTGACATTTTAGTTGTATAATTAATAAAGTTTGTTTTTTAAAAAAACTTGGCTTGGGGTCATTCTACAATGGAAGTGGTTGGTGGATCCCACCTCTGTTACCACTAGTGCTCTTGGTACTTATTTGTTATCTAATTCTTGTAATTTTAATATTTTTATGTTTATGACTCTATGTGTTATAAGTCACTCACAGTCACTTTGTATAGTGAGATCGACGGCATATAAATGTTTTTATTATTGATTCAAATCCTGGAGACTCTGAAGGAAGATGATATGATCTTGTGAAGTAAAATGGATACATACATGCAGCGAAGTGAAGAAATAGATTTAAAGTGAATGAAAACATGAAAATGGGTCTCAGAAAGTATGGATCTGTGCCATTTAGATTGTTATGGGTGTGTACTAAAATAGGAAATAATAGATAATAATAGATACTCAGAATTGGAAGGGATCTTGTAGGTCATCTAGTCCAACCCCTTGCCCAAGCGGGAGACCCTACACCATTTCTGACAAATGGCAGTCCAATCTATTCTTGAAAGTGTCAAGTAATGGTGCAACCACAACTTCCGAGGGCAAGCTGTTCCATTGGTTGATTGTTCTCACTGTCAGAAAGCTTCTCCTTATTTCCAGATTAAATCTCTCCTTGTTCGGTTTCCATCCATTATTTCTTGTCTGGCCTACAGGCGCTTTAGAAAATAGCTTGACCCTCTCCTCTCTGTAGCAACCCCTCAAATATTGGAAGACTGCTATCATGTCTCCCCTGGTCCTTCTCTTCACTAGACTAGCCATGCCCAGTTCCCATATTCTTCATAATCATAGACTAGTCATATTATATGCCAAGAGATTATGGAAGAAACATGGTGAGTTTGGGGGGGAAAGAATACTTTCTCAATGGATATGTTGGGGAGGGGGGGTGTATTCTGCTAGATTCTCCATGAATAGATAGGTAGGAATAAGTTGAACAAAGATGGAACAACAAAGTATGAGTCCTGTATGGAAGGTATTAGGAGATAAATCAATCTCAGAGTGAATGGAACATAGGTATATAAAAAAGAGAAGATACTGAAGCTGTTTGGAATAGAATAAAGGATTTTTTAAATATATAGATGGCCTCAAAAGACAACACCTCTAGTGTTGGGGAGGGTTAGAGAGAGGACCATGGAATCACAATAAAAGTCCCACTTCATCCTACCTGAATTCAGTTTTACTTTTACTGCTGCGATTATCAACTTGCCCGGGGAGCACCCTACTTAAAAATGTACGGGTGAAAATAGAATGATAAAGAGAAAGAAGTGGTTGATGGGAAAAAATGCACCAAACAGAAGGTTTGCAGCAAAATGAGAATAATACTGTATGTAGAGGGATAAAAATGTTTATGCCAAAAAAACTGGAGTTGCAAACAATGGAGTCAAATGAAGCAGGGAGCAATTGAGATTAAAAGAGAAACTGCAAAGCAACCTTGAAGGAAAAAAAATGGTTCAGAAGTGGCTAAACAATGAGCTTCTGGCAGAGTGAATGGAAATAATAGTAAGAGTTATGAAATTATCTGGAGTAAAACTAAAATTCAGGTATACTGGAAGGAATATTTTAAAGATATATATATATGGAAATGATATATTAAAGAACAGACTTGATAAAAATGTTGCAGATATTTTACAGGAAAATTTGATAAAAAGGAAATAATAAATGCCGTAAGAATATTGAAAAATGATAAGGCTGCAGGTGTAGGTGGTTAACCTGAGAACAATTAAAATATGATAATGGTGTACTTATGAAACAGTTCGTGTTTTTTTAATATCTGTACAAGGACTGCATCAGTGAGGACAAATGGAATGCTTACTGAATAGCGGGGAATAAAATAGGTATGTGTAATTTTGGTAGTCTAATCTAATGCATTTAAGGGAAAATAGAAAAGGAATACTCATGATGACATTAAAGGTATGTTGGTTGAGGACATAAATATATGTGCATCTTTTATGCAGATTATGCCAGTGCCAATAACATAATAATGCAAATGTTAGATTTTATAATTTGAACAATGAGCCTATAAATTAACAAAGATAAAGTAGTTCTGTTTGATAGAAAAAAATGAATGAATGATTGCAAGTTATTCACAAAAGCTGAAAAATTAAAGGAAATGGATGATTCTGTGTATCTTGTTGAAATGTTTCTAAATATGGGGAAATGAATGGAGACTTTTTAAGAATTGCAAATGCAGGTAAAAAGCTAGTGGGTAGTATGTGATATATTGTGACAGATGAATATTCTAAAAAATGAAGCGTATAAAAGTGCTTTTGCGGTGGAAAAGAGAGTTAGGCATGGCAGAGAAAGTGTAAAAGAACATTGAATGTAATGGGAATGGATGACTTTAGGGAGTGGTGTGTTATAAAATGAGAATGGATAGGATCAAGCATAAATTGGTGCTCAAATAATGTGGATTGAATATAAAATGAGTAAATAGTATGAAAAGAAGAGTTTTGGAGTGATTTGGTCTTGCAGAGAAAATGAACATAGATCAACTGTAAAAGAAATGTATGAAAGAAGCACAAATGGGTTATGAGGAAGAGGAAGACCAAGAAAGTTGTGGTTGGACAGAATTGATGAAATCCTTCAAAAAAGAGAAGGGAGAAGTTTAAATAACAAAATGTAGTACAGTACAAGAAACACTGCACACAATGAAAGCAACAATAACTTCATAGATAAAAAAAGTATGAGAGTTTTAGTTTAAAAACAATGCTGTAAACCATATTGCTCCTTATTTCATGCCTTTAATGTCTTACTATTTGGGGGGCTTTTTCTATACAGTGCCGTCTCCTCCAAAGGGAATAGCATGATGGATACATATGTCCTTGTGAATGAAATAAAGAAAATAAAACAACAAATAACAAAACAGGAAACATCGGTTTAAATGTCAACAGCCACCGGTAAACATATTTCACTCTGAACATGTTGTGATATGCTATGCAGATGATAAGATGAACACTGCTCCTTTCTAAAGGTCTCACAGCAGCCTTCCTCGATTCTGTGACTAAGGAATCTGAGAAAATATATTCCCAACATTTCTAAAGAATACCACATTGGGGATGGCTGACTGTAGACGGGAAAGAGGGTGTAGGGAAAAGGAGAAGTCAAGGATAAGATAAGAACTAGGAATAAATTAGGTAGTTCGTTAAAAATAAAAACATGCAACCTGGGTGGTGGCAAAGAAGGATTGTTAAGATGATGCTGTATCTTTAGTGTGCACCCACTTCCCTCTCCCTTGCTCAATCCTATTCTCTTCTTCTCCTCCTCCCAAAGAAATCAAGTTTCTTATATCTCTTCTTTTGGCAGTTTCCTCCACTTAGCTTCAGCATCTACCCTCTATGACTTTTTCTTTTTGCAAGATCTTTTTTTTTAAAAAAGAGAATGCAGCAGTTTTAAACCACAATTTACATTTTTAATGAAACTTCATAACTCTGATACCCAAATGTGATGCAATATTGATAATGAGTTCTGCATCCAAGCAAGCAGATTGCCCCAGAAAGTTTCTTAAGCTCTTATGCAATATATAATTAAAATTATTTGTAACAAAAGGATCCACGTCCCTCTAGCATTGCAAGGATCTGGCTTATGCAAAGAACTTATTGGCTTTATTACTCGTCTGCAAATGTCAGGCACCAGGAAAAAAGGGACTTTGGGGAAAGGGACAGGGAGAAAGGGAAACCATCATTGATGTCGGTCTGGAAGAGGAACTGCAGCAAAATGCAGCAAACTTCAGACCGAAATCTTTGCCGGCTACCTTCCAGAGCAAAAGAGTGACCCATCTTAAAGGCACAGAGGGCCTTTTTAAAGTGGCTGTTCACTTACAGGGTGTAGGATACACACCCAAACCTGATTATGCTGCAAGTTCAAAGTCCTTGAGGCTTGCTTACTTTAGTGTTTTTTTTTTTCCTCCTGAAGACATCAATCCAAAGTCATTATGTCAAACAAGCAGTGAATCTGGCTGGCTGCACTGAATTGATAAGAGTTGCAGGAAATTTAAGCTTTGAATTAAAAAAAAACACCATTGGATAAAAGCTCCAATCCCCAGTGAAATTTCTACAGGAGCTTCTTTTCTTGGCATTTCTAGGCCGCTTATTTTAGCTCTGAGTTCCTGGCATCTAGGGCAAAAATATACCATAAGCCATTAGAGGTAAAGAACAATAAAACAACCCACAATTGTAGACTAATACAGCAAGAAAGAAAAATATACGAAAGAGCTTCAACAAAGGGGAAAAGATTACATAGACCTCATCCAAATCAGTGCACCCTTGTGCAATTCCTACAGGAATCTGCGTGATTTAATAGGATTGAAAGTGGAGTCCGATTGACTTTCGGGGTGCCTTCCATCTCAATTATTCCACAATTTCTGTGAACGGGCTTTCAATCTCAAGCATACACACCTGGTCAGAGCTTTGGTAAATCCTCTTCGTAAAGCTGCCCAGCACTTTGCCTTTATTAATTGGGGGTGGGGGAAGGTGTTCTCTGATATGTTTCATTGGCTGCTCTTAAGAAAGGTGCTAGAACTGTGGCCTGAGACAGTTTTGGAAAAGGAGAACTATTACAATAAGGAGGAAAGGGCTAACCTTCCAATTTAGCATCTAGAAAATTGGGCATTGTGCTTTGAATATGAAAACACTGTGCTTGAAGAAAGGGAGAGGGGGAAGAGGGAGAGGAGGTCCAAGCAGTTTTGGAAACATCTTCAAGCCCCAGATGGCCTGCTGAGAAATGAAAGGTAAGGCGCTGATCTATCTGCTAGAATATCTCCACTGATAATCAACTGTACACAGACAATGAGTCTCTAGCGATCTCATTCCTGTGAGTTATTTTGGAATACACTGCACTTCTTGAAGCCCTTCACTAATTAGAGAACTGCGGTCTATTTAAACAGCAAATACTGTCAATACCAAGTCATGCTACAGATTTAGAAAAAAAATAAATTTCTGCACCAGCAAGAAAAGGGACGGCCACTTCAAGTTCACCTTCGCTGGATGGAAACTTGTTCCACGGGAACGGCATGGAATTCCCTTGAACAACGGGGCAGCTTTTGAAAAGTTTTGACCTGTGTATATTGGGAACAATGGACACTAGACCCTGAATATTGATGCAGCCGTCCCCTCAGCAACTTCTCTCTTGCTGTGCAAAATAGCTTTTCCTGCTTTGCTGTCAGTCAGGTATTTGGTCCTGCAGCAAGTAGCTGAGTTCAGGGTTGGAATAAATATAACACCGAATGAGCCTTTCAATAGCACTTTCTGAAGGTCAATGTGTCCGGCTACAATCGCTCAGCAAGGCAGGCCAGGTTTGGAAAATCTGGCTGAGAAGCAGTGACCTTCCCAAGATGACCTACTGTGTTTATTGCTAAGATGGTTTATTCTTGGCTCTTTTTATTATTGTGGTTGTTGTTGTTGTTGTTGGCCACCCTGAGTTTGTTTTTATTAGAAAGGAGATGTAATAATTGCCCAAATAAATAACATAGAACTGAAATCATTATTGATTTAGACATCTGACATGATTAAAGTGGCTAAAATGAAGGTGGTGGTGGGGGCAATCCAATTCCAAAATAAATGTGAAAGCAGTCTAATTAAAAATCAGGACATTGATAATAAAATTATCGTTAAAGCAATTCTGACTAATGATTTATGTCTTTATAAGAGAGAGAGAGAGAGAAAACAGGAACCCAATACAGACAATTTATTTAACAACCACTTGTTTGAATTGACAACAGCCCTGAGCAAGTGGTAGTTATGACTGTTTGTCATACTTATAGCTATCACGGCATCCCTGTGGTCATACAATCTTCATTTAGATCATCTTCTTTCCTGGCTTCCTGCAAACAAAGTCAGCTGAAGGTTGCAAATGGTGACCATGTGTTGCCCTCACTTAATGACCCACTATGATTTACTTAACAACAGCAGCCATGAATTTACATCACTATGCAGTCCAGTAATGTGATGTCACACTTTACAACGACCTCACATAGCACAAGAAATTCTGGTCCCAACTGCCATTGTTTAGTGAGGACTACTTTACAATATTTAAGGAAGTATTTACTAGAGTTCAGTAACAACAGACAAGAAGGGACTTTCCAAAGAACTAATCAACAGAAGTTTACAAATGGAGTACCTTCAAATTTGTTCTTCCTGCTATCTACAGAGTTTTATAGCAAGAGATGCAATTCCCCCAGGCAGCTAGGTCTTAGGTGACATAAAGCATTTAAGATTTAAACAAAACCTTACATTGAGCCCCCAGATCAATTGACAATCATTTTCAAAACGTCTATCATATGACCCTGATACTGTGTATCGGTTACTAGCCTAGCTGTTGAATTTTCCACCAGCTTAAGTGTCCAGATACTTTTATAAGGTTGCCCCAGGTAGAAAGCTATTGCAGTAGCCTTGTCAATGCAAGGATAACTGTTGCCAACTTTGGTTGGTTGAAAAATGGTTATAAACTGATGCAATAATCATAAGTGCGCAAGCCCCATTGACCACACTGCTACCTGCAAGTCCAGAAACAGATGAATTCTGTGGTTTATAGGTCATGCTTTCAGAGATTCCTTTCCATCAGTTCTCAGCTTTTATTGTTTAGGCCGAGTAGCATTTATATTAGATTTTCTTTTCCAGATAGAAGGCCTCATCCATTTGGCCCCTATGTGTTCAACAGCCAGTTCTTATGAATGAACCATTTACAAATTCTAGTCTTGTACACCTCTCTTTTATCCACATCCATTTCTTCACTCTCTTCACCAACAAGAATTTTCATTGATTATATTAGATTCACTTTCTCACTTGCAGGGCATTTCTGTCATAACATAGTTATTACTGATAGCCTGAACAGAAATGTTGCCACTTTGTCTTAAAATAAGAGATGAATGTCCAGATGCTCTCCTGATGCAATTGGAATTCCATCTCCCATGTTCCCTATTAACTCAGCTTATTGGGATTTATCTCCAAAACATTTGCCAAGTATCATCTTGCTACACTTTTATTCTTTCACAAAGTTGCTTCAGATATAATTCTTCTTGTGGCAAGACTTCTGTATCAAAAGAATGATCAAATTGCATCTTGAGAAGAATATTGCAAAATTTCATGTTGAGGAAACAAATTGATAACCTCACCAGTTACATGCACACAATCTAATTATGCCTGGAAAATCATCCTTAATGGCTCAACAAGTTAACGTTGGAGTTAAAGGAGAATATGAAGGTAGTCCTCACTTTATGATCACAATTGAGCCCAAAATTTTCATTGCTAAGCAAGTGAGTTGTTTAGTGAGTTTTGCCCCATTTTTAGGACCTTTCTTGCCACAGTTGTTAAACAAATCATTGCAGCTGTTAAGTTAGCAACACGGTTATTAAGTACATCTGGCTTCCCCATTGACTTTGCTTGTCAGAAGGTTGCAAAAGGTAATCACATGACCCCAGGACACTGCGACCATCATAAAAACATGTCAGTTGCCAAGCGCCTGAAGTTTGATCACACTGTCATGGGGAGGCTATAAAGATTGTGTAAAAATGATCATAACTCACTTTTTTCAATGCTGTTATAACTTTGAACAGTCACAGCAAGGACTACCTATACCCAAAATGACAGAACAATCCCTGTCCCCATGGTATCTGTATCCAGTTGGGATGTTTAAAAATTGCACAGCTGCGAAAGGCTGTGCTACTCGGAACAGCATACATTTTAAGAAGATACTTGGTTGATACCTAGGATGCTGACCACAACCTGTATCAACCAGCAGAGCCAGTCAATGATATTTTTGATATATTTTTAAATGTTCAGTTGACTGAGTTTCATGTTTAATGAATAAAAGAGATAACAACAACAATAATAATAAAAGGGAAAGGGATAAATGATGATATACATTTGATAATTAAGAAATCTTGTTGTGTTACTATGCCTTTTTTTTTAACTTCAAGAGAGAACTCTCTGTACTATGTCACATACAACCAAAAATCATGCTTAATTTAACTATTACTTACTGGGTAAATACAAAACACTGATCTAGAAAGATTTTTTTTTTGTACATTCAAGTCAGTGTTGACTCTTGGCAACTGCCTGGAGTACCTGCAGTTTTCTTGGCAAGATTTCAGGAGTGGTTTGCCCTTGCCTCCTTCCTAGGGCTGAGAGAGAAGTCATTGGCCCAAGGTCAGCCATCTGTCTAAGGAGAGATTACAATTCAAGGCCCAAAGCTTTAACCATTACAAACTGGGTGTCTTTAGTTCCAGAAACTAGCCAATCTCAATAAAAGACAATATATGTAGCTCAGGATTGAACTGTGGAGTCTCTTCATTACCCAGTCTGGTAACAAAATGCCTGCAAGCAAGCAATTAAACTCCGAGAACATCAAGTCACCACAACCATTCTCATTTTACTTGACAATGTTTTGCAAACCCGGTTATTGAGAGAGCAAGGAAAGCGTACAAAGAGGAACAGTGGGGGTTTTAGACAAAGACTACAAGCCTGCAAGACACCTAAATATTTCATTGTCTCCAGCCTCCTCTAAGTCAGATGTCCTTCAGAGATGTGCTGTAATTGCCAGTCACTATCATCCATAGTGTTGCTGGTGGGGAATCATGGGAGGCTTCCAAGACTGAAAAAGTGCATTTTATATAAACCAGTTGTGGCCTTCAGCATTTTCCCCCTCCTCTTGCTTCTAGCTTACATTGTGTGGAAGAAAACTTCACATTCACACAGCGAAGTCATACATAGCTTATGGAGTGTACAAATAGTTGAATGAAAGAAAAACAAAATTGGAGAGACTTGTCACCGTCTACATCACAGTGTCAGCTCCATATGTATCATTGTGAGCGTCTCATTCTGGGACATGTTTCTTTTCTTTGCTATATGAGTCTGAGTCTTTTCTTGCTCAATGTAATACCCAGAAGGTGCTCTTCTTAATGGAGCCTTTAGGGATGAATCTCAGGTAGGGATTCTGTGGCTGTCTGTATTGCTGAATAACAACTCTCTCCACTCTAATGGGCCATGCTGGCTAGAGCTGCTAGGAATCATGGTTTAGTAATCTCTGGAAGGCCACAGGCTCTCTCTGTTCCTTCTTTTTAAAATAATACGTATTTCTTAAAGTGTCAACATAATTCAGTGCATTCCATTTTTGTAGCTACTCAGATTGTTGGATGAGCAGGCACAAAAACAGCCAGGGAAGAGACTGGAGCCTGGGAAATGGGTCCTTCATCAGTCACAGGAGTGCTGACTTACCACTAGCTTATCAAACACTTTGGATGTGTGTGCTTGGCAGCACAGGGAAACGACAGCCAATGACTTAATAGCCAGCCATCAACACCCCAGTCAGCAACTAAAAAGCCACACACAAGACACCATATAAATACCACATGCAGAATAGCCCAAAACACACACCCTGCTAAAGAGAAGTTCCCTGAAGATGGGCTGCAGCATGAGTGCGAAAGCTTAGAAGTTTAAACCTCTGTTTCTGATGACCGACCCAGACTGGATCCTTCAACATCATCCTGGGACAGTATATTTGCTTTTATTTGTGTTAACATAATGCCATCCATAAATCTGTTCTTGGCAGGGAAGGGAATTGTTGCTGCCTTGAGACATTGATTCCTTTCCATATGAACAAGTAGGTTCTAGCTTGTTCATATTGAAAGGAATTATTTCTATATGAACTAATTATGTAGAAGTATTACCTTGAGTTAATGTGCTCACAGGGAAATGTATATTACATAATTCATCCTCATGCAGGTCAAAGAGATACACTCATTTGTTTCTGCTCTAAGAACCCCTGAATTTGTCAACAACCCTAGATTCCTTGAGTGTTTCATCCTTTAATTTCATGTTCTTTACTGGGCAGCTTCCAGATGCAGCCTTTGGTTGCTTGTCCCAAAGGTACTTTTTCAAGAAACAACTGGACTTTCTTGTTTTTTTTTCAAGGTGTTTTGCTTCTCATCCAAAAAGCTTCTTCAGCTTTGACTGGATGGAGGGGAATGGAAGGATTTATACCCCTTGCTGACGGCTGGTCATTTGCATTCTTTTAACAAGTTGTTGAGGCCACCTGGAGGGAGGTTTAGCTGTGTCATCAGGGTCACCTGAGTAGTGCAAATGGATTTGGAGCCTTCTTGGAATTGCTGAAAGGACTGTGTTGTGGACTGGAGATAAATGATGTCGTATCCCTCCCCTTCTATTGAGAGAGGGCTGTTCAATTTTGACATAGATGGCCTCTTTGACCCCTTTTTCAAACCAGCGGTCCTCTCCGTCCAAAATGTGAACTTGGCTGTCTTCAAAAGAATGCCCTTTCTCTTTTAAATGCAGATGGACTGCCAAATCTTGTCCCGATGGGTTTGCTCTCCTATATTGTGCCATGTGTTTATGAAGTGCTTATTTTGTTTCCCCAATATACAGATCTGCACACGGCCTTTGGTTATTTGTTACTTCTGGAGTTATAGCCCAACTATCTAAACAGCACCAATTGAAGAAAGGCTGGTGTAAACAAGGAGCAATTTGCCTTCTCCCCAAATAGCAGTAGTTCTTTTCCATGAATGCGTGTGGATTCCTACCAGTTACATTTACCGTCTGTGTGTGCATCAGCCTGAAACACCATCAGAGTCTCCTTCATTTGTCCCTGGGTGCCTTGCAGAGTGTAACATCCTCTTCCAGATTGTTAAGACAGTGAATCACAGGCAGGGAGAGAGCTCCAAGGGAGCACTAGGACCTGCTGGCTCCTGGCCCAGAACATGTGCATTTGGAGGGAGGGAGGAAGGGTTCCGTTTTCTGCTTCCTGGCTTTGCAGCTCCCTCAATGACAGCTTCTGCTGCTGCCGGGATTGTTTCCCCTTGTCACGGACACCAGTTTCAGTTCCCCCTTAAGAGGTGCTCAGTGAAGCCACTTCTGGCTAGTGCCGAAGGCTGGCACTCTTCTTTAGAAGGTTGTGGCACTTTTCCTTGGCATTTCCCTTAAGGAACCAAACACATGTTAATGGCAAGGAAACACCCCAACCTTGAGATTAGTTGCTCCATGTTGGATCTAAAGTTTTCAAAACAGGAGTGGAGTGGAGAACTCTTCTTGTGAAATATTTCTGGACTTTCTCAACTGTGTTAATATCAGATATGTAATGCGGGTTCCAAACTGATGAGCTGTATTCAAGTATAGGTCTAGCAAACGTTTTGTATGGTCTAGTTAGTAGTGTGATATTATCAGAAAAAAGCTACGTAGGATTAGGTTAACAACTCTTAATGCCCTTTTGGCTATGTGGTTGCAGTGAGCTCTAGCACTTAGATCATTAGAGATGAGTACTCCAAGGTCCTTGACAGAGTTTGGATCATCAACAAGGTCTTGACTATTCAGCTTTTATTTTATTTTCTGATTTTTTTTTTGCCAATATGTAGGACAGAGCATTTATTTGTTGAGATTTGAAGCTGCCATTTGTTTGACCATTCTGATACATAGTTGAGGTCTTTTTGGAGGGTAGCGGTATTGTCTGTGGTGTTGAACAGCTTTACATCATCAGCAAAGAGAATGCAGTTGCTCTTAATATGATCACCGAGGTCATTTATGTAGAGTATGAAGAGAGTAGGTCCTAGAACACTGCCTTGGGGGAAAGTAGAAAGGAGACAAGTACTGAAAGGGAATAGATGGGAAGACCACTGCCTTCAGAGAGGGAAACAACAGGGGAAAGAGAAGAAAGCACAGCTTTCTAAGGTTGAAGAATGGGAAAGGAGTCCACCCAAGCATTCATTACAGGCCTGAGGATCCAACTCCACAGTTCCTAAATTTTCTGAATAAGGTCAGATAGAGTAACTGCACAAGTACTGAAATATTCAGGCAACCTTTCTCAGCCACTATCCTTGAGTGTTTGCATAATTTACCCATTCCCCATCTTTCTGTCCCTTCTTTCACAAGCATAGAGGAGATGAAGAATGAATGATGGAATCAAACAGAAAGCCCAACAGGGATTACATTGTGTTTCTTCAGATGAAGTCCTGGATGCAAGAAATGACTCTAGGCAGCGGCAGGGAGGGGATGAGGGGGGGCAATAATGGCTCCTTTCCTGAGCATGGCTGGCTTAGGAATTCTGGGAGTTGAAGTCCACAGGTCATAAAGAAGCCATAATAGCTCACGTCTGCTCTTGTCATTCTCTGCTCTGCTCCTTCGAATCTACTGAAAAAAATTCCAAGGAGAGAATAGACTTGAAAAACACAAATATGTATTTTTGCCCATTGCCAATGAAAAAAGTGGGGCTACATAAATCCAGACAACCATTAGATGGCAGCCAAGAAATTTAGAAACGTTGCTGCTATTGCTGCTGTTTCATGAGCAGAAGTTTGCAGCCCTGATTTGGTCGCTCTAGGAAAAGAGAAAGAAGAGAGAGGGAGGGAGGGGAAAATATATAGGACAGACTGGAGTCCTCTATTCCTAGAGAGTGACAGGTTGACAATCTCATCTCAGTTAAGATGACCCAGAAGCCTACCCATGCATGAGGTGGGAAGTGGGGCTAAAGGTATCTTTTTTAGCTAACAAAGCCCAAGAAGAACGTGACCTACTTTCCACTGTCATAAACCTAATAGGACTACTCTGGAGTAAGAGCAGGATAAACCCCAAGCTGGATGGGGAATCAACCCAAGAGATTAACGAGGTATTTTGAGGACATTGTTGGCATTATTCGGTGCTGCCAGTGCGCCATTGTAACTGTATCAGGGGACGGTTTAAGGACGGCTGGGAAAAATCTCTTTTCTGATCCCTAATTCAGAAGCATCCAGAATCACTATCCTCTGCATCCTCATCCTCACGATTATCAGGAGGAGGAGGAGGAGGAGGAGGAGGAGGAGGAGGAGGAGGAGTGTTAAAAGCGCGGTGCTTCTCAATAGCTCGATTCAGGACACACCTCAGAGTAAAATGCCCTGAATTGTGCCTTCAAATCCTAATCCCCCCGCCCTCTACGCCGCGCTGTCTCTGTCCGTGTGTTATTCAGGGAGAACGGAGCTTTTCTGTCCGCGCAGGGCGCTCTTCTCCCAGCCCCGTCGTGGGATGTCGCGCCTGGCCGACCAAACGTCGGTCCCGGCAAAAGAGAAGGGCCGTGGCTGGCCGCCTGGAAGAAGAGCCTCGGAGGAGCCTGGAGGCCGTCCGCGCGCGGGAAAGGGCCAGGTGCTCTGCCAAGTCCAGAAAGGCGAGCCGAGCTGATGCCAGGAGGCAGAAGGAGAGAGGACGGGTTCCTTCCGCTGACAGCGCCAAAAGCGCTTCCCGCGGGGCGGGCGGGGGTTGCGGGAAAGTTTTTTTCCTGGCAGCAGATCTCCCGAGGTGGAAAGGGCGGGGAAAGGATGCAAAGGGCGGCGGGAACTGGGGTGATGGAGGGAAGAGTCTACAAAAAATATTCCGTCCTTCTCGTTCCAGTAGATGATGCGGACATCCCGCCTTCCTCCCTCTCTCCCATTTCCGTTCGGGAAAGAAGAAAGGGGGGCTCACCCTGCCTCTAGGGCGAGGCCGAGGGCAGGAAGGATGCCGCGCTGCCGAACTCCCAAGCGCAGCTTTTCAACTACTAAACCCAAGCCGGTGCCGATGGAGCCATTCTGCTTTTGTCACAGAGAAAAGCGGCCCCGGGCAAGTTTAATTTGGGCCAAACTGCGCTCCTCGACTCTCCTCCATCCGTCCGATTCCATGTGGAGCGGCAACAATCGCCGCCGCCGCGAGGCAAAATGAAACCTTTCTTGGGTGTCCCCGGGAAAAAGGAATTGGAAAAGAGAACTAAAATTATAGTTAGGCGCGTTGCGCTCTCTCTCTCTCTCTCTCTCTCCCCCCTCTTTCAGATCGGTCGCACGCTCCTAGAATGGACTCGTTCAAATCTGGCGTCCTCTTGTCAAACGGAGTACAGTAACAAGCCTGAAGTACACTAGCACCTCGGCCAAAGTGGCAGGCGGGGAGAAAAGTAACGCTCCGCAAACCCCCGAAAGACACAAGTTTTCTGTTCGCCTGGGATGCAACACTACAAACGCGCGGTCCCCTTTACCTCTAGACCGTCCTACCGGGGAGGAAGGGGTTGTCCTGAACTACGGGATGGGGAAGGATGTCCTGCGGGTCCAAATTATGTTGAAAACAGACTGTCCTGACGATAGCCCGCCTGCATTTTACACCCTAGCATTCCCTTCTTGAACAAAAGCACGCGCGTAGACCGCGATTGTTGCGATTTCACGCAGGAAAGTTGCACCTAGGCGGATGCCCAGCGCACCTGCCTCCTGCATTCACAACATAACCCTCCAATTCCAGACAGCCGCTACGTTTTGCCCGAGGAACTTCAAAGTGGTCACTTTTTGGAGAATTGTTGGGAGAGGATTTCCGGGAGCCCACCGCTGATCCGCTTCTGTATTTTTTTTTTTAAAAACACCCCTCGAGCACGCGGTCCGCAACAGCAATTTCCCACTGTCCGAAGACAACCTGCTCTGCCGCACAGGCGCACGCCTTACGCATCCGACCGGGCGCCGGTCCTTTCCTGCGTGCTCAGGCCGCGCCCCCTCCCCTCCTTCCCCTCCCCCGCAGGTTGTCCCTGCGCGCCGTTCCATTCATTGCAAGAAGGAAAGCAGCGAGTACGTGCAGTCACCAGACCTGCTCAGTGTCCCTCTATTTGGACTTAGACCTCCTGAAGCAGGAAACTCGATGGGCACCGAGCAATTAAACAGGGATTCCACCCTATTGTGACGTCAGTGGCATTGTAGCCCCTCCCGCCCTCTATAAAAGCAGCCCGCGTACCGCAATCGGCTCAGCAGTTCGGTGGATAGTTCCATGGTGCTGAAACTCCTGTTGCCGTTTTTTTCCGGAGCTCCGCGTTGCTTGGGATCTTTGCTCCGGTCATGTTTGCCGCGGTCCGCTGCAGCTTGGTGTTGGTCTCCCTTTTCTACTTGAAAGGATGCGCCCAGAATTTTGGACAGACTCGATTTATCTGCACCTCGGTGCCGGTGGATATGGACATGTGTACCTCTTCTATGCAGAGCAGCGGTAGCACCGAGGATATGAAAACCATAGTGCTACAGCTCCGGGAAACGGTGCTCCAGCAGAAAGAGACTATTATGAATCAGAAAGAAACCATAAGGGAACTGACCACGAAACTGGGCAGGTGTGAGAGCCAAAGCACTCTAGAAGCAGGCCCTGGTGAATCTAAAACGGGTGGGGGCTCCAACAGAAAGCAGACCGGCTCTTCCAAAAACACGATGGGAGATCTCTCCCGGACTCCAGCTGCTGAAACACTGAGCCAACTTGGGCAAACTTTGCAGTCGCTCAAAATAAGGCTAGAAAACTTGGAGGTACAACTTTCTCCTTTCTGTTATTTCTTAAATCTAGGCAAGCAGATACTCCAGAGTTCGCTCTGAGTTATCCAGCCTTTGCTGACTTGCGCGTTGTTTTTATGGTGCAGCTTTGCCCTACATCGGAGGCAAAAACATTCACCATCCCATTCAAAATGTTCTCCATCACTCAGTTCTTTAACAGATTAGCTTGTTCCTTTTTAACTTGGCACTGCTTTTTCACTTGGTAAGCTCTGAAGGCATTTAGCTGTGTCAGAGTAGCCTCAGAACGAGTTTCTGGAAAAATAATGCTAGGGTGTTAATTTGGTTTTCCCCAAACCACTTACTTTCTTTGCTTCTCCCCCAACCTTGCACAGCAATTCAGTAGGATGAATTCTTCGAGCCAAACCAATTCCCTGAAGGATATACTTCAGAACAACATTGATGATTTAGAAAAGCAAGTGCTCTCTCGAATTAACAGCCTGGAAGAAGGAAAGTACAACTCCAAGAATGAGTCTGAAGAAAGAGGAAAAATCGAAAGCACCTTAACTTCCCTTCACCAAAGGATCAGTGACTTAGAGAAAGGTAAAGCAACCTGGATTGAAATAGGTGTAGGGCTTTTTTTCTGAATAGTGATCCACTTGGAGGAGAGTGGCTCCTGTATGTCCTTCCTAACACACACATACACACAGATACTTCACCGTAATTTACAGTCCTTAGTGGCGACACTTCTTCTGGGGTGAATTGTGAGTTTATGCAGATTGGGAAGGGCAATAAATAGGTTCTGTATAATCTGTCTAAATTAATATTGGCCCACGTTGGAAAAAAATACTATTCACTAGTGAAGTATCTTAGCAGATAGTACCCAATGCATGTCTTAATATAAGTGATTTATGTAGATTGAGTTCTATCCTCTAAGTGACCTAGAACAAGCAAGAGTATTTTTTTTCTTCAGACTCCAGTAAAATCATTGCATCCACGTACATTCTTTGCTCCTACTGTGTGTGTATATACAGAGATACAGATATAAATAGTCATTAAGAGTAAAAAGAGAAATGGGAAAAAGAGCCTTTTCTCTAACTGCTGTCCATGTGATTAGGATTAGTGTACTGAAATGTGTTGGAGGGATTTGAATACTGCCATCTTAAGGTTCATTATATAATGAGAAAAAGAAAGAAAGAAAGAAAGAAAGAAAGAAAGAAAGAAAGAAAGAAAGAAAGAAAGAAAGAAAGAAAGAAAGAAAATTCTAAGACAAACTGTTCAGATCTATGTGCTAGCATTGATACTGAGAAGTGATCAAGGCATTTCTACAAAGCTTCATTCCATTTCTTTTGACACTGCCTCAATAGAACAATCTGTAATATTGTGCATGTCTACTCAGAAATTAGTCTCATTAAACTTGCTTCCTGATTAATGAATGTAGCATTACAGCCTTAATAACTCTGCAAATACAGAGCAAACACCCTTTCTTATCTTCCTCCAGGTCAGAAAGATAATAGGCCAACAGATAAATTTCAGCTGACCTTCCCTTTGAGAACCAACTACATGTACGCAAAAGTGAAGAAAAGCTTGCCAGAGATGTATGCATTTACAATTTGTATGTGGATAAAATCAAATGCTTCTCCAGGTGTAGGCACACCCTTCTCTTATGCAGTACCTGGACAAGCCAATGAGTTGGTACTTATTGAATGGGGTAATAATCCTATGGAGATTCTTATCAATGACAAGGTAAGTGTTATTCTTTCAGTGAAGATAATATGCATATATTAATACATGAAAAAATTAAAAGAGGCAAATTACTCATTAAATGTGTAGATAAACAATGAAAACTTTGCATTTGTTCTCCAAATATCATTTGCACATGAGGAATGTATTTGCAAATCTTTGGTGCTAAATAATACCGTAAATGCTGGTCTTAAAACACAGTTTTATTTTTAATGTCAGAAGATAAGATGAGTCTTCTTTTTAAAAAACTTGAAGTTTCAATGTATTCTCTAGGGCAAGTAAAATACATCTAGTTTTTTATATGGTTCTGAATTAAACCGTTTGATTTGACTAAAATTTAAAGAAGGGCTATTGTGCACAATGTAATTTTTAAAGAAATTTTTCAAAGGAGAACTTCTAACTTTAGTGAAAACGTGCATATTTTCATAAATATGACCAGCTTGTTTTTTCATTCTTCCAATTACACTGTGCGTCCCCAAATTTGTAAGATATATTCCAACTTAAGCAACACATTCTTCTGAGGCTTAACAAATACATTCGATTTTAAATGCTGAAGAAGTCAACTCTCATTTTCTCAGAATTCCAGAACTGTAGAAATACATGATAATATTTTCAGATCTGTTTCTTTATTGTCATGGTATTTAAACCTGCAAATCTAACTCTGTATCCTTGACCATAAAACAAGCATTCTCATAAAATGTACTTTCAATGCAATTCTGTTCATGGTTACTCAGAAGTGAACCTTTATTAAATTCAATAAGATCAATCCCAGATAAGTGCATTTTGCTTTAGATTGCAAACTTTTGTTTTCCTTCAGATAATATAAATGTCCCAATGGCTGCTATGGAGATTTGGCAAAGTTCCCATCTTATTAGTAAACACAACAGTAATCAGATCTCCAATACGGTGCACAATATATTTGGGGAAATGCATATCTGCAGCAATTCTCATTTTTCTTTCCTCAGGTAGCAAAGCTTCCTTTTGTCATTAATGATGGGAAATGGCACCATATCTGCATTGCATGGACAACCCGGGATGGTGTCTGGGAAGCTTATCAGGATGGCACCCAGCGAGGCAATGGGGAAAACCTGGCCCCTTATCACCCGATCAAGCCCCAAGGGGTCCTAGTGTTGGGGCAGGAACAGGTAAGGTGGTGCAGTGATGACAGGAAATGATCGTCCCTCTGCAGCAGGGATAAGCAGAAGTCTGGGCTTTTAGAACTAGAATCTTGAGATCCACCAATTGGGACCATGTGCAACACACATCATTTTTAAAAAAATGTGAAGTCCAAAAATCATTTTGAATGCCAGAACTGAATGCCATTCACAATCTTCTAATATACATATACAGAAAGACTCCTGGCTATCCCTCCTAACCACCCTCCAGATATTTTTCATTTCTGCAATATGCTTTGGTGGAGGGAGAGTTATAGTTAATGCTGTTTAAAAAAAAATCCATGTCCATCCACTGCAGATCACCCAGTGATCTACAGCAAATAACTGTCAGCTCATCCTTGCAGTAATTTGCTGTCATTTCATATAAAGACTGGTGAAGAAGGTGCTAAGCGTCAGAAATGGAGAAAACGTCCACTTCTGGTCTTAATTGCATTCAGTACTTTTGGATGTGTCCTACTGAATTGTTCCAAGCTCCCCTTGGATCCCCTTCAATTCCAATGGGCACTGGGGTTTTTTGTGCTCTTCTGTTTTAGCTCTGATCATACCAGTCTTAGGCTGCTGGTGTTAACATGACCCTGATCATATCAAAACACTTCATAGCCAAAGTATGCTTTGTTCACACATTATAAGGTTTCCTGCAGCAAAGTTGCCATGAGTTTCAGCATTTAATTGGTTAGGTATGGATAGATTTCGCAGACTTGTGCTAGAATTTCCAAGCTTTGTTCCCCAGTACTAAAGAGGGTAGATTTTACTTTGTTCAGAATAATAGCAGAAGAGAAATTCGGGTTAGTGGACTGGTGGGACGGTAGGAAAAATGCTTAAATGGGGAGGAGTCCAGAATGCGTAGGAGTTAAAGAAGATTAATCCATTGTTGTTGCTTTGTGGCACCTATTTAAGCTCTATATACACATCTCTACATACAAATGCATATTATAAAATGCATCAGTACAGATCTTCCACTGCACAAATCACATTTTCAAGATATGTTCTGCAGAGGCTTAGGCACCAAAACTACTAACCAGCAATCTGTACCAGTGTTTGCCAACTTGTACTTTTGGGATACGTTCCGTTGTAATCATTCATTTCTCAGCTACCTGTGTGTTGCAGTTCCAATATATTGTGAGGGTATTAGGTAGGGAAAGAGGGATTTACACAGAAGTGTCAATGTGTCACCTCGGCTTTATGACAGTACTGTGTTTGGGGAGTTCTGGTCATCAGATCATAGATTCAGACTAGCCTGAATATTTTCATGTAGTTACTCATCCCAAGTCATCTCCGATTCTTCCCTTCCCACTTCGCAAAAGCAGGCAGCTGTTTTCCTTATCTTACTATCCAAGTAACATAGATAAATAAATTCTCCTTAACAATGCTGTTTATCCACCTGAAGAAACTGTTTCATGAGGGGGGAAATCATGAATTCAATTATTGTTTCTTGATTCACTCACCACTACAACTTCTTATTCGTAAAACAAACTTTCTTCAGATGTGGACACATATAAGTTTAAAAGTTTTTGGAATCGGTTTAGAAATATTGATACACATAATTACCTAGCAGAATGAAATTACGGTGGAACGAACAAAAATAAATATCGCCAATTAGAGAGAGTATAAAAGAACAATAATTAAATCCATAGCTATTTAAAAAACTGGCCATTTAAAAAGCAATTCTTGTAGCTGATTACTAAGCAAAAAAAAAAAAAAAGCATTATCTGAGGCACAGCAGCAATATTAGAACTTGTAACCAAAGCTTCTAGTTTTGAAAATATATTCTACAAAAAATACACTTCAGTGACTGAATATTCTTGTCTTTATTCAATTTCCTATTGAGCGTTTTTAATGCGGTCTGTTCTAGCTGACCTTTCCTTGCTACCTGAAAAGCTTTCTGGCTCATTTCAAGTGTTTACTATAGCAGGTTTTAAGATGGTCGATGCTGTGTGTTCGTTCTCTGGAGAAGGAAAAAGCACCTCCTCGTGTACCTGACGCTGTACCTATTTGCAGAGAATGACCTTTTCAAACCGTTGATCTTCATTTTTTTGTTTCCCATTTAAGGATACACTTGGCGGTGGATTTGATGCCACCCAGGCATTTGTGGGAGAACTGGCCCACTTCAACATCTGGGACCGAAAGCTCACCCCGGGGGAGGTCTACAACTTGGCTACTTGCAGCACCAAAGCCCTGCCTGGTAGTGTCATAGCCTGGTCTGAGACTAACATTGATATTTACGGTGGAGCCACCAAATGGACATTTGAAGCCTGCCGTCAGATCAACTAAATCTGCCATTCTTTCCCTTTCCCTCTCCCAGATCCGCTGAACCCCGGGTGAACAGACATTCTTCTCATCCAGGAATGTTTTACAGACAGACAATTTGCCTTCCTTTTTTTTTTTCTTTTTCTTTTTCTGTTCTGTCACTTTCGAAAATCATATTACTTGTCCTGAAGAATCAGTATTTTATTGTGGGAGGGAGGGAAGACTAGGAATCTAAGGAAATGTAAAGGGAATTCTTGATATCATTCTGAGACCACCTGGAACTTTTCAAACTGGCAAAACAAAAACAAAAAACACCCCGAGAAGGTTCCTAGCTTTCCTCCCACTGCTTTATGACGTTGCGAGTTGAATGGTCTGATTTTTCTGGCTTGCCAACTTCGTTTGAAGCCTGAGTGCCTTTGGGCTGGTGCAACTCTTTCAGCACATTTGTCTTCGTTTGCATATACTTTTTAAGGTTTATCTCTCTCTATATATATTCCTATTCTACTCGATGTCTTTTCAGCAGCCATTCTCCTCTAGGCAGGTATTGATTCTTTTTTTTTAAAAAAAATGTATTTATTGTTTTCCGAGTTACCGGGATGGCAAAAGCTTTTGAACGGTGCATAAGGAGGCTGGATAAGGAGATGAGGTGAGGGAATGGTTTCTTGTCTTAAATTGATCAGGTCCTCTACTGTCCCTCACTGGTGGTGTTTACTATTGGTTATAGCCAGAATAGGAGAGAGCCATCTTTGCCCCTTCAAGCGTACAGGTAAGACTTGGGAGCATTGCCAAGCGGAGGATCCTGGATGGCTTGTCCAGATCTGGGATAATATGTAGGAGCAGCTGTAAAACAGTATGCTTTCCTACACTGCCTTTATTTTGCCTAGAACCTAAAGCAGAAGTCCCCAAACTTGGCGACTTTAAGACTTGTGGACTTCAACTCCCAACTTCAACTGAGGAATTCTGGGAGTTAAAATCCACAAGTCTTAAAGTCGCCAAGTTTGGAGACCTCTGGCTTAAAGGATCTGCCTCTGTTAGCCATCAAGCTTATGTGAAGTCTAGAGAGAGCCATCCTCCCAGAGACATTAGCTACTGTTTCTTCCAAAGCTTTGTGGCCTGAAGATGGCAGTGAATTCCCAAGCCCCTTCCTGGGTGGACCTTCCCTTCTCAATTTCATAGCCAACTGTCCCCCTCCAAAAAACAATGCATCGTGGACCTCTAATGGAAGACTTGGCTGAGAGATGGGATCATTTTCTCACCCCTTTGAGACATTCCACACCCTCGCTTAACCTCTTTTACTCTAAGAGCCATAAACCTGAAGGGCTTGTTGTGGGGGGTGGGGGAGGAGGGTGGGAGGGAAGGGCAGGGAGGAACAGGGGTCAGATCCAAAGTATGTGGTTATCTTCTGACTTCCATGGCCATACTTGTGAACTGAGAATTTTGGTTTATTTTTTTCCCCCAGTATTAATGGGGCATCATAGCAGGGGGCAGGATTGCGTAGTACAATGAGCCTTGCTTGGACTTTTCCCTAAAGGGCCCTGTGTCAGATGCTGTGTTAATTTGTGCAAAGGCTTTCCTTTTTGAGAGGTGAAAGGGAACGGTGGGAAGGACACATTTCAGCCAATGAAGCTAAGAAGCCGAGCGAAGGGCCGATCTTGGTTTTGCTCCATAGACCCAGAAGATGGCGGAGGGAATGGCTTTGTAGCCATTTCATGAATCTCTTTGGCACTAACCTTGTGCTGCACATTTGAAGCATATAGGGAACCCTGGCCTGAATGTAAGCGTAGATCCTTCACAAACTTTTGTGAAGGAGACAAAGCGCATTTCTGTTGTAAAATCCACAGTATTTTACAAGAGTATCTTGAAAAGGACCTAAGGCTAGGAAGGCATCTTGGTTGTCTTCTCCTGTGGGGATTGTGCTTTGTTTAGACAAAGGAACCTACTTCCCCTGGGCGCGCGTGCACGCACACACATCTTCAGTGGCAACTAATTGCAATGCAGTAATGTTCCTTGCTTTGGATCCCATTTATGGTATACTCTTAGATTTCCGCAGGCTTCTAGGGAGACAAGAGGTGCACTGCCATTTCTTGCATGTTTTCAGTAGGAGCCTCAATTGTGTTTCCTTGATCTAATGCTTGCCTCCTTGCATGGGCTACTGCAGAGCTGTGGGGGCGTTTGCCAAGCAATAGTTCATGCTTTAAAAACAAATCATTCAAGCACATTAGTAGAGGTCAGGTGTGGCTGGGAAAAAAAAGGCAGTTATTCATGCTGTGTTCTTCCCCTGATAAAATCATGACCTTAGAAACAAAAACAAAAATCAACTAGCTAAAAGACGAGCAATGAACTTGTTAACATTCAAATTAATGGGGACTATTTCTTTCAAACATGCTCTTACCCCCAAATGTTTTGGGATGTTAGCGTTTTCCGTTCAACACGGGAGTGATTCTGAACAGGTACTGTTGATGCCCTTCAATGAACACTGTGCTTTTGGATCAGGCTAACTGATATTTCCCGAAGTGCATGTCCTTGGGGGTTGTCCTGTTGTGGTCTCTCCCATGCCAGGTTTCCCTGGGAAAGAGACGTTCAGCATCAACGTTGCTTTCCTGGACATGGACCAGTTAGCAGCCCCGCCCTGCCCCAAGCCAAGGCTACTGCTTAATACAATTGATGTTCCCTCTTGCACTGAATAATTCATGCCTCTCTCAGGTGATGTCCTTTTATACAAGCAAAATGAGCACTAAACAAGCAGCACACATGTTTGCCTGAAATATTGTCTTGACAATTTCACCACATTCCTAGGGAGGGTTTTTGCTGGCCAAAACGCTGCCATGGTTTATGCTTATGGAGGATCCCCCCCCTCATGGGGGTCCTCTATTTAGGCAGTCAGTGAATCCACCTCCTTCTGCCAGGATTCCCAACATGCATAATTAAAAGTCAGTCCTATTTGTATCTTAAAGAGCCTACTGGCAAAGAAGGCTTAAAGTCACAGATTAAAGTCTGAGATTTGTTGAACTATCATTTCATCTTCCCTTGACAGTTTATCTATTGTTCGATATGTCCAGGCTTTCTGTTTGACACACACTCGCACGCACTCATGATCTCTTGTATTAAACTTTAAAAAGAAGAAATTTACTTATCAAGAAAAAGGGTATTTTTATTAGAAAAGAATATATTGAAAATAAACGGGTATTCCCTTGGAAAAATACTTTTAAACTACAGAGGAAGGTTAAACAGAACAAGAAAGTTTATTTTGAAATATGTAATGTTTTATATGGTTTCTATAAAAAGAAAAAGAAGAGAGAGAGAGAGAGACTTCCTGGTTTGTATGACTCTACTGCAGTCCGCAGCCTTTTCAGTCAGATAACAGATAATCAGAGTTGAGATCTGACTATATAGTCCAACCCCCTGCCCAAGCAGGAGGCCCTACACCATTTGTGACAGGTGGGAGTCCAATCTCTTCTTGAAAGTTTCAAGTGAAATCTTCTTTCCCTTTTTCTGAACGTGGTGGAGGCATTTTTTCCTTGGCCGTAGGGAAGAAAAGGGAGAGGATCGTAAGACGTTTGAAACCCTTTGGGGTAAAGCTGTGGCAAATGCATGTGCAATTGAATAGGCAGAGAAGCAACTCAAGGCTAAGGAAGCACTCACACAAGGCTGCCGCTAGTCACAGAGTGAAGAGGGCCAACCTGAAAAGGCTACGCGAGAGAGCGCTAAGGGGAAAGAAAGCCCACCTGTGACAGACTCACCAAAAGAAGCCCTCTAAGTAGCTTTCTTTTAAATAGCACCATACAGCAGCGTTCCTTATATAGTGCTCTTTTAAGCTGACCAGCCAAATTGTACCTTGTAAGATCAATCTGCTCATGAATCTTATTAGATACCTTCTTCAGTATTATCTGGCGAAGTTGGGGGGAATCATGAAACGGTCAATGAACTCAGTCCAAATTGCATGCCACTTGCCCTATAAAAGGGTGTGGGGAAGGATAATTTTACAATTGTATATACTGTACAGTGTGAAAGACAGTATGTTTCTCGAGTTATCATTCTGTTAACCAAAGCTGTATATTTTCCTATTTCTTGCTATTAGTCTTTATTGGATTTTGAAAGAGTTATTGTTATATCTGACATCCAGAGAACACATCAGCAGTTCTTAAAATGCACTGTTTCTACTAGTTCTTCATGCTTTTCCCTCCATTTTATTGCTGAAACTACATGAATTGTCGAGTTTATTTTTACACAATAAAAAAATGATGAAAGACACGAGGTTGCATTCATTTTCCTCTCCACCTGGTTTCTTTCCCCAGAAGAACCTCCTCACTGTTTCCAGGTCACTGCCAGCTTTCTGAATGAGTTGCTTCTGGGAAGAGGTTGCTGAGATTCCCACTAAGATCCTCCACAGAGCCGCAGCACATCTGCAAAATCAGCCCCTGTCAAAGTGGTGCAACCCCCAACACCACGCCAAAAGGCTAAGATCTGCTCAGAACATTCACTTCCATTTCTTCTGTCCAAACAATTTTGGTTGTCCAGAGCGTTTGTTTGTTTGTTTGTTTGCTGCCTTTTGCTCTAGTACCAATTTGGTACAGACTTTTTTTGGCCCTGCTTTTGTTAATTGCCTTGATCTAATGCAGAAAAGAGAAGAGAAGAGAAGGGAAGGGAAGGGAAGGGAAGGGAAGGGAAGGGAAGGGAAGGGAAGGGAAGAGAAGAGAAGAGAGAAGAGAAGAGAAGAGAAGAGAAGAGAAGAGAAGAGAAGAGAAGAGAAGAGAAGAGAAGAGAAGAGAAGAGAAGAGAAATTTTTATTGGTCAAAATAAGGAATTTGTCTTGGTGCATATACTCTTGGTATACATAAAGGAAAAATAAAATATATTAGAATATAAAATATATTCTAATGCATCTCCTGCACTCAACCCATGGTGTATGTTTTCTACCCCATGTTACAGTAGGTTAGGGATCAAGATTTCAGGTATTTTCCACTTCTCTATCTTAGTGATCTTAGAGGACTTGTAGCATGGATTTCTGATGCACGTTGACTGGGTCATATTCTCAGTCTTGTCATCTCCTGGTAGAACCGCAGTTCCATCAACTAAATGAGATCTAGTTAATTATGCCAGTGAGACAGAATTGGAGGCCACAAGTCCAAGTACGAGCAGAACAGCCCTTAAGTTTCTGAAGTAGTACAGTTTATTAATAAAAGAGTAGGACTTAGTAAGACCCTTTATCTAGAGCCTAACATTTCTCTTTTCTACTTCTAAGAGACCTAGCATTTAGCTCACGAGGGACATACATTATTTCACTGAAGAAAACCAAGTTACCACTACCTTCTTCACCAGGAAATAACCAAAAAGAAAGAAAGAAAGAAAATGAAAATGAGATGAAGAAATGACCCTTAAGATGCAATTTAGGATGACAAAGGCCACACTGCTCAAATAAGCCTCCAGAGATTACACATCAGTTTCTACTTTAACAGACACAGATAATGACATCTTCCAAAAGTCAACTCCCATCTCCCATTTTCATTGCCTTCTATTTTCTGGTTGTCAGGGAAACAACATCTTGGAGCTGGGCTCTTCACCGTTAAGTGCAAATAATTCCACCAAAACATCTCTTCTCTCTCAGAGAGTTTTGATATTGGAGTTTGCCCTATTTCTTTTTAAAGAGTTGTTTGCAAAATAAATAAACGAGGGAAATGGAAAGAGAGCTAGCCTCCTATTTATAGACATTCAATCTTGTTTCAGAAGTTCCAGAGAACCAGCACAGATTTATTCCCATAGATGTTTGGGATACCTGTGACCAGAATTTTAAGGTCGGCAGTACAATGTAGCATTCTAAAGTTCAGGTAGAAGAGATGATTAAAAGAAATCACAAGAGTCTCAGTTTCCTCCCCTTGGTGAGAGGAACAACAAGGGAAATTATTCCTGCTGCAACTCCAGTGTTTTTACTCTTCAGTTATAAAGACTGTATAATTTTGCAGTAGAAGATTGATGTTAAAAATGCAAGGGAAACCTGAATTGTTCCAAGGTACCATGGAGTCATATGATCACTCTGCAACAGTTTTCCTAACAAATGCAAACTACCAACAAATCACGACTTTTTAAAAAGAGATCCATGGGGGATTCAGGAAATAAACGATGGCTAGCATAGTATCTTTTCTGAGTAATTGGACAGAAAACATTATTAATGATGAAATTGCCAAACAGATGAAAGAATAGATAAGGTTGATGAAGGAGCAACGTGACTTCTGCAAACATTCTATCTCTCCAAATTTAAAGATTGTCAAAAAGTTTCTCAAAAGGCATCATATTGTAGAGTTAGAGTGTTAATTAGGAATGAGTGGTATAGTGGCCATGTTTGTTTATAATGCAAGATTATTTAGGATAGCTAAACAGTTAAGACTTTAGGCTTGTTGGCAGTTCAAGACCCAAGCACTGTGTGATGGACTGAACTCCTGTTACTTGCCCCAGCTCCTGCCCACCTAGTAGTTTGAAAACATGCAAATGCAAGTAGATTAATAGGCATATTAACCTAACTGTGGTGGCACATGGGTTAGAGTGAAGTACTGCAGGCTACTTCTGCTGACTGCCAGCTGCCTGTAATTTGGCAGTTCAAATCTCACCTGGCTCAAGGTTGACTCACCCTTCCACCCTTCCAAGGTGGGTAAAGTGAGGATCCAGAATGTTGGGATGAATGTGCTGACTTTGTAAACTGTTTAGAGAGGACTGTAAAGCACTGTAAAGCAGTATATAAGTCTGCTATTGCTACATTTGAGTGAGAGGATAATGCCATTCAGCATATATAGTGAGTATAGGAGAAATCTTTATATATATCTCCTATATATATTTGGTGATAACAAAATATTCTGTTGAATCTGTTCGTGCATGCATGTTTCTCCTTTCTTCACAAGCTGCATATCTGTATTTGGTGTGTAAGTGTGCACACTCTGTGCACACTTTGGATATGTCAACTAGGAGAAAGAAAGGAATTTAAAATGGATGAGTCAGAATCATTCTGAATCCCTACTCCGTTGCCACTCCAGAGATGCATGGAAGGATCTAGTCTACCTTCAAACCCAACTTTTCTTTTGTTGAGTTCTCCCACAGTATCACATTCTGCTCTTCTGTACTGTTTGGGGAGAGTTATTCTGCTGACCAACAGACAGACAGAATGCCACATCCCCTTACATAATTACTTTCCAACGTTCTGTGCAGGTGGAGAGCGATGAGCTCCAGAAAGATTTTGGCACACCACTTCTAGCAGGAAAGTATACAAACATTCATATTGCACTTAAGTGCAAATAGACATCTGAAGCAGCAGTCTCCACAGAGATTTTGGAGTGATAGTGTAGTGGAGAGCTCAGTGTGCAGCTGCTGGAACTGAAAATAAAACAACCAATATGTAATATCGTTATATAAATGGGTGATGCAATCCCATTTAGCACACTGTGAATATTTTTCTTTATCACACCTCAAAATGGATATCATAGAGCTGGAATTATTCCGAAAAAGCTTAAGCAGAGCAATCAAAAGCTTGGAGCAGCTGTACTCTGAGGGGAAAAAAATAACAGAGAAGTTGATCAAGCTTAGTTAAAAAAAAAAAAGAACAAGAAATGGGAAATATAATCGATATAATCTGAAATTATGGGGAAGAAGTAAGGAAATAGAAAGGATAAAATCTTTAATAGAAAAGATAAAACCTTTTCCCTTCTCATGATGTTAGAATCTAGGGATAACCTATTGATATTGGATAGTGAAAGAATTGGACAAGGGAACTGTGTCCTTTCTCAGCACATAGTTAACTTGTAGTATTGACTTTCAGAAGTATAGTAATGGCCATAAACTTTGGCAGTTTTTTAAAAAAACAATTAGAGAGATTCAAGCAGCATGGTTATTTTTTTTCACAATGGTTATGTGTTACTTCAAATGTGAAACAATAAAACAGTGGTACTTCGTAGGAAACAAAACTAGAAGGATACTTTAGTACTTGTGTCTTGCATAAAAGCAACTTGATGATTCCTGCTACTACTCTGAGTATATTTTAGTATCTGTTAGGGACCTCCTACCAACAAATCTAAGTAACTCATATCTGAACCTTTGTGTACCAGTAATTCATTGCAGGTAGTCCTTGACTTATAACAGTTCATTTAGTGACTGTTCAAAGTTAAGTGGGACTGGAAAAAAGTGACTTATGTCTGTTTTTTGTACTTGTGACCATTGCAGCATCCCCAAGGTCATGTGATCAACATTCAGCCACTTGGCCCCTGGCTCATATTTATGATGGTTGCATGTCATGTGATCGCCTTTAGCCACCTTCTGTTGAGCAAAGTCAATAGGGAAGCCAGATTTACTTAACCGTGTTACTAACGGCAGTGATTCACTTAACAACTCTGGCAAGATAGGTAGTAAAATGGGGCAAAACCCACATAACAACTGTCTCTCTTCACAACAGAAATTTTGGGCTCAGTTGTGATCTAAAATCTGATTCATGTCAGAAGTTCACCAACAGGTAGAGTGAACTGATATTTAATATCAGACTTGCATTTAATTAGTAATAAATCAAAATCAGGTCAGGACTTTTGAAATTCTGAACATAATCCTTTTAGGATTCATACATTTTTTTTTCTTCAAAGCATGCACATATTAAAGGCTCAGCATTTTTTTTACTTCTAGCTACTTGTAATACATTCTATGAAGTTTCCATTATGCTTTATATTTGTCGACACTATCCCT
This sequence comes from Pseudonaja textilis, assembly GCF_049901715.1. Classification (NCBI taxonomy): domain Eukaryota; kingdom Metazoa; phylum Chordata; class Lepidosauria; order Squamata; family Elapidae; genus Pseudonaja; species Pseudonaja textilis. The sequence goes on along the minus strand of NC_141991.1, from coordinate 112,256,607 downwards.
GTGGTATTCCATTATTCCAATTGGTTTTTCTTTCTTTTTGCTATTTTGCCCTGTATTCAAGAAGAAAGGAACAATTCTTAAGCATCTTGTCATAATCCATTCATCAGGAGGAGGATTAGTAAGTGACCAGTGCTGTCATTTCTGGATATATCAAGAAATTATTCACGATAACATCATCATTACTACTGTCAAATGTGCACGTCTCTTTTCTTAATCATTAATTGGAAATTCAGGCCATCAGTAGGGATTGAAATGGAGCCAAAGCAGGGCAAGTAAGAAACATATATATCGAAAAGATATATTCTCAAGGAAACAGAGACATTTGCATGCCACAGTATACAAAATATTTTATCTTAAACAAAGGGGAGGTGGAAAAAAAGATGTACATAAACACGTCTAGACAGAAATATTTTAGAAGTAGATTGAGGATGTTTAGTAACCAGGAAATGATGGGTGGCAATTAATAAAGAAAAAGGGAAAACTAGAGTGGACGTGTAGATTGAATAGAGCACTCTGCAGAAAAATATACTTCTAGCTGCATTACTTCTGTTTCAGTTGAACTTGTTGCCTGAAAAGGATACTTATGGTAGTAATATTAATTGTTGTAATGATGAGGCAGTCGAGTTGTTTGATCATGAACAACTGAATCATGATGATCTTTATTGGAGTCTAGTCTTGCATTTATACACATTTTTAATTATCCTCCATCATTGGTTAACTTTGGTTACTGCTTAACTTTCGTTACTGTTTAGCACAGTAATCCATATAATTAATTATCTCTAGTTAAAGTCTAAGATATGTTTACTTCCTCTGTCTAATCCTCCTTTAGATTAGTGACTTTGTTTACCTGAGTTGTATTTGCTTGGAAACATTCTTTATCTGAGGTTTGCCATCCGAGATTGGAACATTCCTGCAATTACAACTCTACAATTAATGCTGATCTCTCTGTGTTAATTTTACCTTTACACCTTATCCTACTTAAAAAAGTGGTTTGGGTTGCAACCCAGGGTTCTGTCTCCTGGGAAATAAAGCCCTCTTATCAGTGAAGGTTAAAGGGGTAATAAGCATAAGGAAGGCTGAGCACCAAGGAATTGAGGCCTTTGAACTATGGTGCTGGAGAGGAGTCCTGCAAGTCCCTTGGACTACAAGGCGATCAATCCGGTCAGTCCTAGAGGAGATCAACCCTGACTGCTCTTTAGAAGGCCAGATTCTGAAGATGAAACTCAGAGACTTTGGCCACCAAATGAGAAGGAAAGACTCACTGCAGAAGAGCCTAATGCTGGGAAAGATTGAAGGCAAAAGAAGAAGGGGACGGCAGAGAATGAGGTGGTTGGATGGAGTCCTTGAAGCAGTCGGCGTGAGCTTAAATGGACTCCAGGGGATGGTAGAGGACAGGAGGGTCACGATGGGTCAGACATGACTTCTCAACTAACAACAACAACAACAAACAAACAACGCATCTCTTGATTTTAGACAACAATGACTGGGCTTTCTAGAACTTTTTAAGCAATCTTTAACACAGGTAATAGACAATGTTGCTGTGGGTTACAAACAGATAAAATCAGAGAGGAGGCATGTGTGGTGGGCGTGTGCAAAGTCTCTGTAGTAGCAGCAAAGATAACACCCAGAGGAAGTTTGCAATTCAAGACATATGCTGGCATCATGGAAAAGTGAATGGGGCAAAGCGGTTGACAGAAAGATTAGGATCATGGCCATGATTCACCTTTACCATATTTCATAAGACAAATTTGTCCAGCTTGCTAATGCAAAACAAAGCAACCACATTGCAACTTGGTGTGATGATTGAACCCAGTTGTTATATGGAATCCAGGAGATTTCTTCATAGCTACAAAGCACAGCTGAACTAAAGGAAGGTCTGCATGGAATTCACCAATACCTTGCAATCATTATCTCATTCTGCCTCCAGGCATAATTGCTAGAGAAAGAGGGGGGGAGTACTCTGTTGTACTCTTTAACTATGACTACAAGACATTAATGGTTATATAGCCTGCTTAAATTGTCTTTGTTACTTTAGGATTAGTTGACACAAATGGTTCAGGACATCAGGGGAAAAATAGCTATAACCGATTGCAAGCTTTTGCATTCAGAACAATTCTTCAGGATGGAACTAAGCAACAAAAGAACAAGGAAAGCACAAGCCTCAATCACAAGGGAAAGAGTGGGGGGAAACCTCTGGTTTTGGATTATTTTATTTGTCTAGTTTGTATATTTGAAGTATTTTCATCCCAGCCTTCATCCTGGGAGAATAAGGCAGGATGCAAGAGACAATTTAAAAACAATTCTACCAAACTTTAGCAGTAAAATTATAGAGCAGCACAATAAAAACCATCACAAAAATATAAAAGCAGCAGTGTACACAAGCAAATGGCATGGTCTTTTTGAAACAAATGACCCTATTAGTAAATTCAGAGAAAACTAGTCCTATCAGAGTCATGTTTGATGAGATGGGCAGTTATATAAATTTGATTCATAAATTTACAAAATATAGCTACCCTGGTATTAAAAAGATAGCAATGATAGATTTATTTCATGATCTTTATGTGGTTCTCACTATGTTTATATGTATGTTTCTATGCAATTATTCCTCTTGTTAAGTATGTAATGATGTGGAAATCAATGATGATTTTGTTGAACCATTAAAATAAAAGCTATGTTTTATAGTTTAGGAGAACGATTTTGATTGTTCTCAGTGAAAGTTTTTCTCTACTACGGATATTCATTTTTTCCCTGCTAATAATTATTGAATTTCTCATTGATCCACCTTCTCATTATTTTTTCTTACTAACCTATAGATTCTTCCATTAGAAGAATCCATAAGTCTGGCAATAAACTCTTGCAGTAATCAATAGTGAGAAGCCACATGACAATCACTATCAGATATTCTGATATAATCATTGACATTTATTTTAGAATGGTACTTTCATACATGAATAAATTTACAGTATACAGATACTGGATCTTTTGGGCAGGGAATAAAGGGCTCTGATTTAAATATATATGAGATTTGGGGGTTATTTGTAAGCTTATACTAATTATTCATTTTAGAATAATTAGATTGGGAATACAATTAATGTGCTAGTCTAGGCCTTGATGTGCTGCTAAATGCCTTCTCAAAGCTTTTCTTCCTTATCTATTATGAGTCTCTGTTGGAGATTGATTCTCAACAATGCTCCCATCAGCACTGACAGGACAAGCCACTAGTACATTAAAAAGGAGAGCAAACCCCACTCCCTTCTAGTACTGAAGATGTTACTTAGATGGATAGCAAAATGTCTACACGCAAACAACCAAGTTCAAAGAACACTAAGGACTGCAGTCTCAGCTTTGTCAAGTCATCTTCAATCTGCGTCCTTCAATAGTGTTAGACCCCAAACTTTGAAAACTCCTAGTATTTGGAAATTGAGCCATGGCAGCTGGACCTCCTCCTCCTTTTTCTTCTTCTTGAAAAGAAGTCCATTTGTCATGAGTCGACCTCCAGACAACTCTACGTGGATGCCTGAGAATCTTCATTGATTGTCTGGCTAGCAATTCTGGAGAAGTCCTCTGAGAAAGTGCCGTTGTTCTCTATTCTCCTCCATTATGCTGTTTCTTTCCTTCCACTTCTTTCTAATATGAGCTTTCTCATGTCTTCTTTTTACACCGGTGCTGGTTACATGTAACTTTCTCATTTCTCTTTCTGTACAGATCCTATTTCCTTATAATCTGAAGAAGCATAAGCATGTCTATGTGTGCGTATTTAGATGCAGGTGTTATAATTTCACTTGGTTCAAATGAAAACAGTCATAATAATCAATGGCCCCCGCATCAACAGGTCAAAGACAACAGTTTTTCACAATAGTTATTTGATTGTCATGATAAGATTTGGAATTAGAAAACCTTCAAAAATGCCTTCTTTAATATGCATTAAAAAGAGGCACCCACAAGGGTCAAAACAGAAGAGATGGCAGCCACAAATCATGTGTTCAAACCTCATTCTTTTTTTACATGCTTGTCTTGAGCTGGCTACATCAAACTGAATTATAACCCTCCTATGCCAGCAACAAGCAATCTATGATCTTGGGGCTAACATTTGGCTTCTGGTTAATTTCTCATAGCATCAATCCAACTAAACATGCTGAAATTTTACATTATTCTGTAGAAAATTAGTTCAGCCTTCTGGGGAGATTAATCTGATCTATGCTAGTGGTGCAGAAGGAAAGAGAGAAAGAAGAGACCATCAGGAAAACAGAGGAATGTCAGGAAGAGAGAAAGTATACTCCACACAGTTTGAGATTTGGCTGTGCCTGGTAAATCAAGTGCTATTGCTCAAATCCCCATCCATCCTTTAAATGCAGCCTGCCAAATAGCTTCTTCCAAGGGTCACAGTCCTCCCATGCTACCTGCTATCTTTGCTCAGGCCAGGTAACAGTGACCTCATCACTTGCCTGTATAGATTTTTCTGAAAGCCTACAACAAGCACTTGCAGATCATTTTGTCTCATTCTCACACTGCAACTGATAATTGGTATTTTATGAAGCCAGATGGAACGCGCTCCCTACATGACCACCCACCCTGCCTATCCCGCTCCCCATCCTAACATGACAGCAGGATGGTGCCAGCAAGGATTCCGTCCAAAAGCAACTTCTTTTCTGGCTTGTTACTCAAAAGTTGTACAACCCCAGGCTCTCTTCGAATTATTTATTGGGTTTTGGCAAGCTATCAAGGCTTACAAGATTAGTCTCAAAGCCAAAATATTTGGTGCCATGGATCTTGCCAGCTGACTGATGAAACACTGTTATTGCACTGTTCTATTCCATTTAATTTTTTGCTCCAGCCTCCTGGCTTTTGATGAAAGAAGGTTTTTTTTTCCCCTCTCATGCACACTTTCTCCCCAGCATTCATTTACACTTATTTCCCCAGTGCATTATCCAAGCTCTCTGAGCATCCACAAACATGTTCAAATCTTCACTGTGACACTTTGTTTCTGTTAGAAATGAATTGCAGAATCAGGAGTAGAAGGGATTTACGAGATTCTCAGTTTCAGGTCACAGCCAGAGGCATGAACCTGCTTTAACCTCTTCTGTCTATGCATCCTCAGCTCCAAAGACATTCCATAGTACTAGAAATACCTCTGTACAGCTACAGCACAAAGCAACTCAATAAAACATCTGTCTTGTTCTACATACCCTGAAACAACTTTTGCCAGCCTGCCACCATTCTGTAGAATAAGCTTCACTTTCCCAATGGCTAGCCAAATATTTCCAGAAGCCCTCGGACTCCACAATCACTTGCCTTGGATACTTTAGAGTAGACCCTTTACAAAATTCGCCTTTTTGCTGGAAGCCTTGTTTATTCCCCCAAGTCCTTGTGTTCAACTACCATAATGTCCAGTGGTGGAATTCAATTTTTTTTACTACCGGTTCTGTGGGCGTGGCTTATTTGGTGGGCGTGGCTTGTGGTCATGTGACTGGGTGGGTGTGCTTGGTGGTCGTGTGACTGGGTGGGCGTGGCTAACTCAATGTCACTCACATCAAGGGGTGCCTCACCTGGCCCCTCCCCTCCCCCGCCATTCCTTGTCACCCAACCTCAACTTATCTATAGTTCTGTAAAAATGTTGTTCACCTTTTTTGACTTTATTATCTGCATACTATAGATGTACTTTCATGGACCATCGAAAGGAGGAAATGGCTCACATGCTTTACCCAAGAGTGTGATAGGCAACAGGCTTTTAAGGGGCTGCCACAAAGAAAGGGGGACAATGTATTTTCCAAAGAAGCAGAATGCAAACAAGAAGCAATGGATGGAAACTGAACAGAGAGAAGCAACCTAAAACTAAGGAGAAACTTTCTGACAGTGAGAACAATTAACCAGTGGAACTGCTTGTCTCCAGAAGTTCTGGGTGCTCAATCACTGGACATTTTAAAGAAAAGACTGGACAGCCATTTCTCTGAAATGGTATAGGGTTCACCCCAACGTTCCTTCTAAGTATTATTCTGACACCTTTCCCAGGATTTCTACTCAGAGTTTGGCATCCTCAGTTTTCTTGCCTGAGCAGGGGGTTGGACTAGAAGACCTCCAAGGTCCTTTTCAACTCTTGTTAAACACATGTGTATTTTATGCTTTGGACTATTGACATTGAATGCATGTAAACCCTGAAAAATATGTGGTAGCCCTGGGCAAAAGAAAGGCAGAAAAATCACCCTAGGTGTAGGGACAGTGTAAAATATTAACACATGATAAATAATGGAACAATTAAAAAAAATAGCACAGAGTTTTATCTCTCTCTCTTTTCCTATTTTTTCTTTCTTTCTCTCCCTTTTTCTTTCTTTCTTTCTTTCTTTCTTTCTTTCTTTCTTTCTTTCTTTCTTTCTTTCTTTCCTTCCTTCCTTCCTTCCTTCCTTCCTTCCTTCCTTCCTTCCTTCCTTCCTTCCTTCCTTCTCTCTCTCTCTCTCTCTCACACACACACACAGAGAGAGAGAGAGAGAGAGAGCTTAACAGACAAGCATTTTGGAAGCAGCTCCTTTAAATTTTTCCAAGGCTTGAGTGGATTCCCCCACCCACCCCTGTTAGACCACACTCCTTCTCACTCCAGCACTTTAACTCACAAGGGGAAAGCGATACTTGCAGCATCCATGGGGAATCCTTGGAGAAGTTTTTAAAAGACCTGCTTCCAAAATGCATTTCTTTAACGTTGCAAAAGTGCTCCAAGGCTCGATTCACCCCCACCCCCTCTGTCAGACTGCACTCCTTCTCATTCCAGAAACTTTAACTCACACGGGGAAAGTGATACTTGCAGCATCCATGCCCTTCTTCCTTTTCCTGGGGAGAAAGAGAACGTGGGGAACGGAAACCTAGGAGAGCGATCGCAAGTGAGCAACCGGGCGACCAGGTTGGGGGCGTGGCCAGCCAGGGATTGCCACCAGTTCGGCCACCCATGCCAAGTAACTGCTACTGGTTCACCCAAATAGGTGCGAACCGGTTGAATAACACCTCTGATAATGTCTGAGGTTCATCTCACCTAATTTTGCCTGAAATAAAAATGGGAAATGATTTGGGAGTTTGGTTTTTTTGCTGCATAAGCACATGCAATGAAATTTGAAAGAAACAAAATATTTGGTAGTGGTTCACTCACAATTGGGCAAGGGATGCAAATTTTTAATAAAACCAGTAGGTTGTGAGAAGTGTTTCTAGCAACATCCTGGTGTGGGAATGTCTGTAGCTGCCAAAGAAAATTTAGTCAAGATACAAATAAAGACAAGTTACGTTGAGATTACAATATGGACCCAACTACTTTTAAAGAAAAGAACCAGAGTGTAAATTACTTGTTTATGTCTGCTTCGGGGATGGCAGTTTATATCTTTTCTTGGAAAATTCATCATACAGACAGTCCTGCATCATCATTAGTCCATCGGTATACTCTTGGGCAGACATCTTTCCTGAAAGAAGGAAAGAAAAGTTATTGGAATTGGAATACAAAGTTTGACATTTGTGGTCCTCCAGAGTCCAAGAATGACCAGGTTGTTAGGCTCGAAGAAAGGGATAAAAAAGTTAAAGGAACCAGGAAAAAAAAATATTCAGCACCGTGAGGTGTGAAAAGCAAGGAAAACATGAAGTTGAAAAAAAAATCAAGAGAATGACAGCAGACGGACCACTATTTCAGTGAGGATAATACCTACAACCTGAGAAGAAAGGCCACAAGTGCAGGTGGTCCCTCAGGGTCTAGGTTTGGGCAGATCTAATTCTTTGCCTTGGCAGTCCATATTTAAAAATGAGCATTTCCACGTTTGCAACCTGGGATAGAAATCCGTTCTTAGATTGAGAAAACAAACAAGAATTAGAGCAGAACCTGGCTTTCTATTAATTAGTAAATGCTGAAGCAGTTTTGATCATTAAACATCCATTTTTCTTACAGAAATGGAACATTATTTTCATTTTTAAATTAAATACTGTGATGGAATACCGTAACATGATTTTGACTTTTTAAAGAATATTGATTTCACTTTAAGCCAGAGCCTTCATTTCACTAATGACAAGTTATCAGCCAGTCAAAACTTGCATGACATTTATTATGCAACATGAAAGATTTCAAGAGGATCTGGGGAGAGAGAAGTTGGAAGAATTGTGCCTAGCATACTGCTATGATGACACATTTCAAGTTTCTTTTTGGGGGGGGGGCAGATTCAAATAGAAAACTTTTTAAAAACTTTGGCTAATTAGGAGAAGTTAGTTGAAACATTGAATGCTGGGATTATGACAGGTTCGTCTCTCCTCTCTTCCTCTCTCCTACCTGATTTTGTCATTGATATAGCACTCCTGGTCCTTGGGGGATGAGGGCCTGCCAAATGTCCAAAAAGCATGAGCTTTTGGAGGACAATAACAAATAAGCCAAGCTTACAAAACAAAACTCTGAACATGAAAAAGCCATGTTTCACTAGAACAGATACATTATAGATAGAGGATGAGGTTTACAGATAGAGGTACATTATAGAATGAAGAGATAGAGATAGAAATAGAGATGGAGATGGAGATGGAGATAGAGATAGACAGAGAGATGAGAGAAAGAGAGAGAGAAAGGAAGAGGTAGATGTAGAGATAGAGATAGAGAGGAGGGAGAGAGGGGGAGAGAGGGAGATGATAGCGATAGAGATTTTAGATAGATAGATAGATAGATAGATAGATAGATAGATAGATAGATAGATAGATAGATAGATAGATAGATGAGAGAGATGAGAGAAAGAGAGAGAGATGAGAGAGAGAGAGGTAGATGTAGAGACAGACAGAGAAGGAGGGAGAGGTAGATGAGAGAGAGACAGACAGAGACAGAGAGGGAAAGAGATGATAGAATGATAGATAGAAATTGAGATGATAGAGATAAAGCAAGAGAGAGAGAGAGGGATGGGGGCCTACCCTGGGAGCTGCTTGCTGCCTCCTTGTCATAGTGGAGGGAGGAGGGTTATTCCTGGGCAGGGAGGAATGAGTGAAGAACTCCGAGAGTGTCTATCTAATCCCTAATCCCAACAGATCACCCAAGGTCTGAAGTTCATCCAACTGCCCGGCTATCAGCCAGCAGGAAGATGCTGGAGGTGGGTGACCATTTTAGTGACAACAGCAAAGGCCTTATTTCATACTCTGAGGGGAAAAGCGATGGTGAAGAGTGCCTATATTTCACCCAGCAGACCACATGGATAGAGAAGATGAAAGTGATTGAAGATACAGTGACCATGATCAGGGTCAGATGACACCTCACATGTTACTGAGGAAGACCTGAGGATTTTTTGGAATGCTAAGGGGATTGGCTGCAGAGGTGGTATATTCAGCAGGTTCTGACCAGTTCTGGAGAACCAGTAGCAGAAATTTTGAGTAGTTCGGAGAACCAGCAAATACCACCTCTGACTAGAGATTGTACCGTATCCTTCCCCTGCCATGCCCACCAAGCCATGCCCACAGAGCCGGTTGTTAAAAAATATGAATCACATCACTGATTGGGTTAAAGGGGTTAAAGACTTCTGGGCATCCATTTGCTGATCTTGCCATGCAGAAAAGTAAAATCCAAAGCTGCAAAGAGAATTACATGGAAGGTATGAAGAGTGAACATGGTAAACCTCAAAACAATGAAAGATGAAATGAATTAACTTATATCGTCATCTTAGGCATCAAAAAATTGAAATGGAGTAGAACACTTTCAATCAAAAGATTGTACTATTTATTACTCAGACCAAAAAAAGCAGAGAAAGAACACTATTTCTTTCACTGCCGGGAAGGATATAGTTGTCAGACAATACAGTCCTTTGATACAATGGTTATCCAAGTTTATGCTTCAAACATTGATAGAAAAAAGAGGAAGATGGCAAGTTTTGTGACCAAGTTCAGTCTGAAATAGGCAACTTCCAAGCACGATATGCTGGAGAAATGAATGCCAAGGCTAGAAATAGTACAGTGGATAACATAATTAGACTGAATGATCTAGGAACAGAAATGAACTAGGAGAACAATTCATCATTGTCTGCCAATCTGAAGGTCTATTAATTGCTATCACATTATTTAGACATCTCAAGATATAATAGCAAAGACATAGTTTCATACTCTTATTCAGATGCTCTACAGATGTAGCAGAAGCTTGCAAACCTGATTATGCCTTATTTCTCCCCATTGTTATATTCATGAGTTAAAGGATGAAACATTTAGGCATACATTCTTATTTTTGACTTGAAGCATATTTTGATCTTTGCTGGATTGATAACAGATCACTCCTCTCTATATCAAGGTCATCCTCTTGACACTTGGCCAGGGGTTAATTATAGAACAAATTATGACTGCTTGTGTGTCAACTCTGGTCAAGCTAAAGCCAAAGGTTTTCACAAAATGTTTGCCATTTTCAAAGGAGAACCTCAGTAATCACTTTGAGATCCTGAACCTCACTGACAGAGAATCAGACAAACTATGTAATGCAATCAAAGTTTTTAAGGATGAACATGAAAAGAGACCGCCAAATACCAAGAAAGATGAGAAAGCAATCTGGATTTCAGAACAAATGGTGGAAATTGCCAAGAACAGAAGAAAAACTAAAAGCCCCAAAGACTAATATCTTAGGAAGGAACTTAACAAAGAATTTCAGAGAGCTGTTGGAAAGGACAGAGAAGAGTATTACAATGACATCGGTAAAGACATCAAAGATGGAAACAGACACATAAAAATTAAGAAAAGTCTTCCTACTACACATGTCAACATTCAAGACACTTTAGAAGATATTCTTTATTTACAAGAACCTCTAATACTCAAAAATAAAATTATATCAGCACAATGGTAATTAATTTTGGCTAGGATGACTGACTCCTCCCTTTTCTTTTCCCCCCTGGATCTGTTTGTTTTAGGGATTTGTTGTTATTGCTGTTGTTGTTATTCTAAAATGATTTTTGAACAATTTGAATCACCTAAAGTTGCTGGGAGCCAGGTGGCATATAAATTTAATACATCATTATTAAATCATTTCAGAAGACTAAGGGAAATGAATCTATAAATGAGACAGTCCTGATAGAATCACAAAACATGCTGCTTCTAGGTCAGCAGATGCGTGAGACAAGGTTATATACTATTTTCTTCTTTATATAATACATGCTGAATACATAGTGAAGGAGGCTGGATTGAAACAAAATCAGCATGGTTTTCAACCTGGATGAAGCAATTACCTGTGCTCTGTTGGTGACACCACCAGATGAAATTGCAAATGATCTTCAATCTCTATTAATGAAAGTTAAGGAAGCTCAGGGAAAAAAGGAACTATAATTAAATATAAAGATCAAACTAAAAGCAACAGGTACCACAATCAGCTTTTAGAACTGACAATTGAATTGATGGAGAGCCTCTGCTTTTTAGAATTGGCTATTAATAGTACAATAGCCAGTAGTCAAGAAATACCCTGCAGACTAGCACTTAGTGGGGGATCACTGATGATCTTGGAAAAGACATTCAGGTGCTGCATTCTGTCTATACCTATAAGGATCAAAATTGTGGCAGATTTCTCCTGTCATATTCTATTAATCCAAAAGCTGGACATAGAACAGGAAAAGGATAGAAAATACTTTTGCACTTTAGTATACTGGAATGCACTACCTGATTCTGTTGTTACATCCTCTAACCCCCACTCCTTTAACCTCAAATTATCCACTATTGACCTCACCCCATTCCTAGGAGGCCTGTAAGGGGCATGCATAAGTGCACAATTGTGCCTACCTGTCCTATTGTCCCCATTTATTCGTACCTATTTTCTGAATTCTTACTCATGTTTATACTTATACCTATTATCTTTTAAGCAATTGACAAATCAAGTCAAATAAATAAATAAATAAGTATTGGAAACATTGTTTGTAAATATTATAGATATTCAAGAACACAAACAACCTGACCGTATAACAAATCAATCCAGAGTTCAAATTATTATATTTTGGACACAAAACTCAAGGAACCAGTACCTTTGAGAAGAAGAGGCTGTGTATTAGAATTTGTGTAAGAGAAAGACTGCAGCAAAAAAATGAAGATGAGAGAAATATACTGAACAATATGTGTTAAGATGTTATGACTCCCCTTCAAAATTCAAATGAACAAAACAGAAAGCAGCCATTTCAAAATTAAATCAAACAGAAAGTAGTCTTACAAGATAACGGCTGACAGAAATCTCAATCCACAGCATAAATCTTTACTCTGTCCGGTAAATCAGTCCTGGCAATAAATCTCAAGTCTCAGAGCTTCTTGCTGTAATGTCCTCACTCAATAAGTCACTTTGTTCCTGGCAAATTTTACCAGCCCAGCTGTGTCCTTTTATACTCATTGAGGCAACGTGCTAATTTACTGACTTGCCCTCCTCCTTCGTTCCAGCTGAGTTTGCCTTCTCAAATGTCTTCTGTTCCTTACATTTAACCACAAATTTTCAAGTTCTCATCTCCACTAGAAGACTCTCTCAAAACTTCCCTGTCAGCCATTCCTGGCTGTTGATCAGATAAGGAACCAGAGGAGGTCAAAGGTCCTGACAATTCTAATACATCAGGTCTGTCTTCCTTTGTCACGTCCATCTCTTCATCCTGGTTACTAGTCCAATCACTGAGACATGCCGGCTCATAATTTTCTGCCATGTCCTCCTCACTTGAACTCATATCAGTCACAGGAGCTGAATCCAAGCCCGGAGCCACAACATTAAGATATGTACAGAATAACCCTTGAGTAACAAGGATATGCACATGGAAACGTTTATGAGAGTAGTTATGAATAATTATTCAGCCACACACAGATACACTAAATTGAGTTAAAGTTTACTTTAAGAAATAGCACAGTCCAATAAACGGTCCAGATCATATACGTTTACAGTCCAAAGAATATCCAATTACAAAGTCTTCTTACTGGTTGCCTTTGTCATTTACAGTAAACAAAGATATCAAATTATAAGCACAGTATAAATACAACAGAGAACCTTAGATAGCAACAGAATCTCAGAGAGACAGAATGTCAGAGAGAACAAGCTATGATCTCTAGCTCCCTCTCATGGTAATTTGCAATATAATCAACCAATCGGAATATAGTATAAATCAATACAGTGATTTTGTCTTAAAGCTACAAACATACACTGTTGGTTTATATATTGCTAACCCAACTAATTGGTGGACAGATTCCTAACAATATGTATACAGGCAGTCCTCGACTTACAACAGTCCATTTAGTGACCATTCAAAGTTACAACGGCACTGAAAAAAGTGACTTATGACCATTTTCCATACTTATGACCGTTACAGCATCTCCATGGTCACATGATCAAAACTGAATCACTTGGCAACTGACTCATGTTTATGGTGGTTGAAGTATATCCTGGAGTCATATGATTCTCTTTCTGACTCCTTCTGACAAGCAAAGTCAATGGGGAAGGAAGATTCACTTAACAATCGGGTTATTAACTGAACTGCAATTATTCACTTAACAGCTGAGGCAAGAAAAGTCATAAGATGGGGAAATCTCATTTAATAAATGTCTCACTCAGCAATATAAATTTTGGGCTCAATTATGGTCATAAGTCAAGGACTAAAAGGTTGGAAGAATATAGCCAAAGAGGACAAGAAAAAGTTAAAAATTCAAAGAGGCGGAAAGATTTTGGCAAATGTTTTTAAAATGTTTTGGAAGTGCGTGCCAGAGTTATATAAGGAACCCTTATTTAAACAAAAGCAATGAAATTATTTGGAATGAAACTGAAATTGAGGAAATGATGAAAGATGCATTTAAGGGATTTGTACAGGAAGGATAGTGATATGTCAAAGAATAGAATTGTAAGAAATGCAATAAATGTTAGTGTCCAAGGAAATAAAGATGAAAAAGAAGTCACAAATGCTTTGAGAATATTGACAAATGGTAGGGCTACAGTGTAGATGATTTACCTGGAGAAATCCTAGAATGTGGCTGTGTAACAAGTTTAATATGTGTGCAAGGACTGCATCTGGGCCTTATGATTGGGAAAATGCATTGACTATTCCCCTCTGCAAAGAGAATGGTGGTGAGAATGAATGCAAAAATTACAAACCCATTTGTTTGTTAAAAGTGCCTGCAAAGAGTTTTGGCAGAATACTGACTGAAGCAATATCAATGAGCAAAACTGAGAAGTGCAATATGGCTCAATAATCTTTCTGTTATTCAGAATTGTGTGAATACCATGAGAAAGTTAACTGAGCTTTTGTTGATGTAGAGAAACTGTATGATAAACTGTTTTGAACATTTGGAGACTTAAAGGGTGGTTGTTGAATACATTAGAGTGGTATATGATGGAAGTATGTCCCACTATAAATGAAATCCTTAGCCAATAGTCAGTGATGGCAAAACTTTTGGGCCCCAAATTCAGAAAATGCCTAACTTGACTCTGCTGGTCTGTCTCACAACATATTTTCTGAACGAAAGATTAAAAAAAAAATTATTTCCCACCCCAATCTAGGCAACACTGAACAGTGGCACTCAGCAGTAACACTGAGGCTGGGCCTAAACTCTGACTTCAGCCCTAAAGCCATTACCGCCACTCAAAAGGCTGACTCAGGCTATTCCCCAAGGCACACAAGCCTTGGAAAATGGAATGATTGCACCCTTGGCTCAGTGCTTCCCAGATTCTGTTGTACTCAACTTATCCTCAGACAATATGTTCTTTCTGTTGACAGGCCTTGGTAGGCCCCACCTGAGATTGCATGAGCTTCAAAGAATGCTCTTCTGTGGTCTTCTGCAGCCTCCAAAAATCACATGAGGACAAAGCAATCTTTGGAGAATACTTGTTGTCAGATGTTGGTGAATGCTGGCAATTCACCCAAAATGTTGTGACGTGTCACCTTTGACATGTGTTTCAGAGGTTCGCCATCACTGTTTTACATGCATTCAAAACAAAGTTGCTGGCTTCATGGATGTACCTCAACAGAGACAGAACAGAACAGCCAGCATACTTAGAACAGGGGTGTCAAAGTCGCGTCATCACGACAGCATCACGTGATGTATCGGGACTTTATTCCCCCTTCACTAAACTGGGCCTGTGACATATCCAGCCTGCAGGCCATGAATTTGATAGCCCTGATCTGCAGTTCTCCAACCTTGCTTAGTTGTTTGTAAGGGGAGTAAACAGAAACTGAACCAGTGGCCTTCGGCTGAAAAACAAAATTGGGTTCTGCTATTGACACGACTTCTGATCAACGTTCAGCCAGCATGCCCTCCATCCACTCAACGTACCTGACCTGCTGATTGGCAAATGCACACATTCTAGAGGTTGTCCCAGACATATACATGAAGACTTTTCTCTACTGTGGCAACTGCCTTAATAATCACTTACTGTTAGCAGCAGACATTACCAGCCAATTCTGCAGTGGAAAGTGCAAACAATTTTGAGCCTGTTACCAGGTTCTCTTGCTTCCTACTCCTTATTCCCCTTTTCATCATTGCATTATTTCCTTCTCTGGGATACACTGGTGACATGCTAACCACAATTCCTCCTTTTAACATTTGCAGCAAACAAACTGCGTAGCAAGTGCTCTTTTTTTCTAATGATCGGACGGGGGGGGATATAAAATGTATCATTGGATATCATTCAAGAACGTGTGTGTGAATCTCTGTGTATAAGTGATAAAACATCATTAAGTTGCTATTGAGTAATACAGGAAATACATAATTTCCATAAGATTTGTGGTTTGAAACCATCCCTCACTTTCTTTTTCATACTAAATTTTGACAGATTGAAGTCCTCTTCCAGAACTAAAGCTATTAAAAAGAAAGCCGAAGATGCTTTCAGATATCATGTTTTCAAGCTTCTCTGGCGTTTTCACTCGTTTTTCAGGCTTAGAATAACACGCAGGGCTGGCATACGCTGATATACATTTGCCACCCAGTGACTGAAGCCTCAAGGGATGTGTAATGAGTCTTTGCTGATCAAACAGATGGGATACTGCAAATACTTTTCAGTGGAAAAAGTCTCAAAATGCAGTGGCATCATGCAATGAGAAATCAAAAGATTAACAAGTGTGGTTGAATCATCCTGATAATCACTCAGTATCGGCTTCAATTATTTTGTCCGTGATTAAGAGGGGTTGGGGGAGGAAGAGTAAGCTTAGCTGGTTAATTGGTTTGTTCTTGCTCAATTTGACATAGAGATGTTTCTGGGCAAATTAGTCCTAGAAACAATTCAGCAACCAGCATGATATATTTTGGGACTAGGGAGCTGCAGACACAACTCATTCTCCACCTTGAAAGTTCTCCAGGTGACTTTATTTATAAGGGCTATCAAACTCATCGCCTGCAGGCCGGATGCATCATGCCCACACCTGGTTTAGCGAAGGTGGGGGGGGAAGCCCCGATACATCACATGATGCCTCCATGACGATGTGAGTTTGACACCCCTGCTTTATATGATTTACCACCTATGGTGGTAAAAGGAAGTCCCCCCCCCCAATATACACATGAGCAGTCAAACCTATGAGATATGCATCCCCTCCCCACATACACTCAATACATGTGAACCACTTAAAGCGTCCTTCTAAGAAAACATCCACAGCAAGCTGAATTCACACTGAATTCAGGAGAGGAATCAGTCAGGAACCAGTTAAGCGAATTGTTTATATTCATTGACTGTATCTCAGAGAGAGTAGGCTAACGTCTAGACCTAATAGGAAGAGAAGAATTATAATAAGGTGACCCAGATCACATCATGCTGGAATTGACACTGTGTCTGCCTTTTCCTTTGTCTCACCTTTGCAATGCAGTAGGCCAAAGGCATGCAAGACCTGGTTCTCCTTTTGCTCAGGGTTCCTCAGTAAAGTGGCCAAACAGTGAATGTATGTGTTTGTTGCTTACTGAAATACAAATTTGTTGCATCTTCAGAATGATTTGGTTGCTTTAGGCCCGTGATAGTAAACCTATGGCACGCGTGCCAGAGGTAGCACGCAGAGCCATTTGTGCGGGCATGCAAGCCCCAGGCAAATTTACCTGCACCGCACATGCACATGCCTCCCAGCTGATTTTTGGCCTGTTTGAGGCCATTTTTGCCCTCCCAGAGGCTCATGGGAAGGCTGAAAAACAGGCCTTCCGGAAATACCAGAAGTGACAAAACAGGTCTGTTTTTCGGCCTCCCGAGACTGCAGAGGCTTTCCTCAAGCCTCCAGGAGGGTGAAAACAGCCTCCAATGGGAGGCTGTTTTCCAACCTACCTCACAGGGATATTGTGGGGAAGAAACTGGAGGACATGTTACGTCAATCACTGCATGCTCCTAAAGGAAAGCCAGGGTATAAAATGTGTGAATGAATGAGAGTTCAGTCTGGGCCATGTTTTCCCAGTTTGGTGCCCTTCAAATTTGTGGAATCAAACACCCATAATATCTAAACTGCAGATGATGGGAACATTCAGCTCTAAGACAATCAGCTCTAACCTATATTTTCTGTCCTTTTTGTGACCTGTAATCCCTTAATTCAGGGTAGAATCAGGGCAACTGAATCAGGGGTGAAATTCAACCACTTCAGCCCACCCCAGGAGAGGTGGTAGGGACGATTTGAATCGGTAAAGAATCACCCCTGGTTGCTATTACATCAAGTATACCAAGCCACGCCCACAGAGCCACTAGGGAAAAGTATCGAATTTCACCCTGAACTGAATGGCACTGAGTGTTTACTGGCTGCCCTTCCTGATGGCCTACATGGAGTTCGCAGCAGATATTTGTCTTTTCACCACCCTGAGAAAGAAACATGTCGCTACCTAGGATTGAACTCTCAACCTTCCAAGTGGGAGGCAAACATCTTCACCTCTAGGCCACCATGCTGCTTAGCGTTAGCTTATATTATTGTCCCCAAATCTTTACCGAACAATCAAATGCCTTCCTTTCTTTTTATGATCCTTAATAGTTATGGCTGCTCATTGCTTCCCCCTTTTTTTAATACAATTTATTGTCTTGTTCAAAGCCATTCCACTAACACCAAGGCAACAGTGACCAAGGTTCTGGTACTGCCGCGGGATAGGAACAAACTAAAGTTTTCAGACTCAACATGGCAGGTAGCTGAACCAAAGGACAGGCTGGCGATTGCTATTCAGGAAGCCAACCCAGTCAAGTAGTCATAGGAGAATAGGGACTGCCAAGGAGATGCTGGAAACTCAAACTGAATCAGAAAGTTCCACTGGGGAAGCTTTGGGGATTTGCTAGTAGATGAATCAATTCCAGGATCTTCCATTTGGTGACCCAAACAATGCATTTTTATGAGTTTCTAACATCTTGTTATGTTTAGTCAAAAGTATCCAGGGCACATTGATTTTCAGCCACTAATATAAAGAAGGCGAGTCAGATCAAGAGAAGATAAATATGCCAGACAGAATTAAATTACCCGGCATATATTAATTCCTGCCTCAGCTTGATTGGTCCAATTTAAGATCAGGTTTTGGGGACACATGCAGCTGGAAGAATCAGAATCAGATTTGTTTTCAGTTAAAGGGCTCGGCTGGATTTTATCTGCAAAACCAGACTCTCTTCTGCAATCTCAGTTCTGTAACTGTATATGCACTATATGCAGAGGATGCCTTTCTTTGCATTTAACTTCATTAACTAGAATTGGAAAGAAGAACCTTCAGGGCAAGAACCTTTGGATGCTCTGAGCTTCAGCATCTCCCCTGGTAGAAGTGAAACTTGAGTGCTCGTTCTGGCATGCCCTAGGAAATGTACTGCAACATCTCTCTCTCTCTCTCTCTCTCTTTCTCTCTCTCTCTCTCCTAATGGCATTCAAACATCACATCCAAACAGCTGTTTTGCCAGATGTCCGTCTCATCCTAGAGCCAGCAGGAAACAATTCTCCTCTCTCCCCAGCTCGTGTTCAAGTGCACCTGGAACAGATCAGTGTGCACTGCTGTCCATGCAGCCGTTATGTTGTCCATGCAACATTCTCAGAGTTGCAAATGGGTGAAATTAAAGCCCTCCCTAGCATTTTTTTTTTTTCATATGTAAAAAGCTTCCTCTAACTAGCACACACAATTCTCTGGTTACACTTCTTTTTTGTTCATGTTCAGCATCTCATCATGCGGTTAACCGACTAAACATTTTATATTATTCCTTGAAACTTGACTGTTCAATCCATTGTCCATTAAGCGGCAGCAAAGAGAGGTTTCTGTACTCCTTGGGTGACTACTAATTCTGATAGTTATCTGAATATGTGTGGCTGCTGAATAAGTGCTATTAAAGAGCTGGAATTAACAGTGAGATTGGTGTAGAATCTGTAAATTACCTTGAAGATATAGTGAGGAGAGAACAGGAAGAGTCAGAGCTGCTAAGAGCAGCTACCACTGGAAAGTCCATTCTCTGCCAGGTAAAGCCTTACAAAAGCCTCAAACTCTTAACCAATCCATTGGTCAACCAGTATATTTTCTTTAAAAATCATCACAGAATTGGGGGTTCCAATCTTCATCAAATGCAAAAAAGGTTTGGGAGTGGGAGAATGGATCAAGGACTAGTTAGAAGAGGGGCAGTCGCACAAGAACCTAGGCAAACCAAGTTAGCTGACATCATTTCAGGGTGCATCCTCCATGTGCATTAAGAAGACATTCATTACCTATCTGTAACATCTGGAGATACAGCAAAAGGGAGACAAACCCATTTCCAGAGCAAAGTGCCTTAAAGCATCCTTGGTAGATAAGTTACAGAGAATGGCACGAAGAGAGGTCTTTTAGGGAATGGCTAGTGGCAGGCAAAGAGGCTGGGTGGATTTGCTCTAAGTATTCCTTTAATTGTTCCTCATCTCGAATCTTAGATCTTCCAGATGTGTTGAAATATCCATTCATAGAAGTTACCCAGCCAGAATGTTCACAGTCTAGGGAATCCTGGGAATGCCAGCCCAACTAATAGGGACAAGAACAGGGTTGGAAGGGTTATTGTTGCTTCCCAGAATGCAGTACACAAGCATGGTGCAGCCTGTGCTTGAGGCTTAGAACCTATAATAATAGGGTTGGAAGGAACCTTGGAGATTCTATACCAGGGTCTTCAAACTTGGCAAGTTTGAGACTTGTGGACTTCAACTCCCAGAATTCTTCAAGCTGGCATTTGTCTTGCAACTTTGCTCAGGAAACAGTTACGTATAAAGTGTGCACTGTTAGGGAGGTGAGTTATGGAATAAACTAGGTTAGACACCGTATGAATGACACTGGAAATAAGGTGACCTTGTTTCAAGCCATCATCGTGAAATCCTTTATTTCTCCCTCTTTCATCCAAACAACAAAAGCAGACAAGCTGGAAAAGAGGCTTGTTCCTTTGATTGTATCCAAATGCACCTTGGTGGCCTGGTTCTGCCATGGCAATAAGTATTCGGTATTGGCTGTCTCCGTCTGAGAGCTTCTACTGAGGGTTCCCATGTATATTGCAGTAGCTCTTGCCTGGAGTGTGATTGTTGCTGCCTTCGTAGAACGAGAGCATCCAATATAGCACACAGGTATGTTCAAGCAAACTCACATTTTCTGGGCAGGGATTGAATATGTAATGGGTACAAAGACAGACTGTATTTAGTCTTTTTGGAAATTTGCAAAATTTTCCTGAGAGAGAATATTAGTAGGACTCAAGGATGTACACAACCTGTAAACACTACAGCAACAGTATTCAGCCATCCTGGCCATTGTTTAGAGTCCCCCCCACCTCTCTCTCCATTCTTCATCTACTGACCTATTGTTTCCTGTGACCCTATACCTTCCCAACGCCACAATGCCACACACCCAAGTGTCCTCCACAACTTCAGAATTACCAGATGACTTCTTCCTGAACCAATACCTCCCCGCTTCTCCCATTTAAGAACTGCCTTCTTAGCAGGCCGGTGTGCAAACGAAGCTAATTTTTTTGAAATGAATAAAAACCAAACGTTTATTCAAAGGCTGCCTGTGGAGAAGCCCATTTTTGAGGAGAGTGGGAGGTGAGCTTCTCCAACCAAGAGAAGATTCCTTCCTGGATCCAAAGAAGAGGAGAGGAACAGGGAGCGGTGGGTGGCATGTTGAGAAGAACAACTGAATTTCAGGCTGAGCAGTTGCCTTCCCTCATCAGCCAGCCTGTCGAACATATATGAAAGGCCAAAGAATTGTGCAACCTGGTAAGCAGAGCCCTGACAGCATCTCCAAAGTACACAATACAAAGTGGCAATCGTCTGTTAAAGAATACCATTTTTTTTTCTCCCCTCCCTGACTCCCCCCAAATTTCAATTCTGGCTCTAATATTCTTGTGAAAAAAAAAAAGCCAGGAAAGCAAAGTGCCACAGATTATAAAGGCTCCCCAGGTGCACTTCCGTGGGCAATGTGGGAAGAAGAGGAGCCGGGGAGAGAGATGTACATTAGAAAAACCACAGTGTGACAGATGGAGGTGGGAGACTAGTGAAGAACGTGGAGCAGGCTGAAGCAACGAAGCAGCAGCAACAGCAGCAGAGGGGAGCCTCTGCAGTTTCTCAGCAAAATATTGGGGGAAAGGTTTCTCTCCTCCTGGTTCTTGCAGCCAGGGGAAGCTTTTTATGAGCAGCCTGTTTTTGAAACAAGAGAAAGGGCTGTCTTCATTTCTCCTACAAACATTGTTTATGATTGAGGACTATCAATGATCTTCTGAAAGACAAACTCAGGGGATACTAACGGCAGCATAAAGAAAGCAGGAAGATGGGCCTCCCTCGAGAGCCACTAGCAATTTTCCTACCCATTGTCTGCAAAAGCCCAATGGTCCCACCATGCGAAAGAGTCCATGGTTTCCATGCAAATGGTCTGCA
Organism: Pseudonaja textilis; assembly: GCF_049901715.1. Taxonomy (NCBI): domain Eukaryota; kingdom Metazoa; phylum Chordata; class Lepidosauria; order Squamata; family Elapidae; genus Pseudonaja; species Pseudonaja textilis. The sequence continues at coordinate 112,234,855 of NC_141991.1, read as the reverse complement.
GTTCAGTCTCCGTTTTGCATTCAGAAAGTCTCAGGGAGAGGGGGCTGGGAGAAACGGGTTACACAGAACTCTGGGCAGCCAATGCTGGCTAATATGCACTAGATTGTGCCATATTGGTTGAGGGCAAAGCTATGACACCCACGTCAAAGGAGACATGTCACAACATTTCGGGTGACGTTCCTGCATTCCCCAATACCCCAAAACGATTCCCTGTTCTTGGGCGGTTTTTGTAGGTTACAGAAGCCCCATGAAAATGGGGTGCGCTCTTGGCATGGTCTCTGGACTCTCTGGAAAGGAGAAGGCCATCTCTTGCACAGGCTCCAGAGTCCCCGAAAATCATATGAGAAAACAAGGTGAGCTTTTGAGCAGTTCTCAGAGGCTGCAGAAGAGCATTCTCCAAACCTGCTTCAAGAACCAAGGTGTCATGCAACGCAGAGAGCTGCCTTGAGGAGAATGAAGAGCCTGTAAATAGAAAGACAGCAGCACCTGAAAGCAAACAGTGCAGAGCAGAGCCCAGTGAATGCTGGGTTGAGGACTGCACAGGACGGACAATGTCATACCTGAAACATGGTTTTTGGAGTATTGTTGCACTTGCAAACCTGCATGGGTTTTCTTGCATTTTAAATTTGCTTTTTCAAATGCATGGCTAATAAATTTGCCATCAACCTTAACCTTCAAGAAAAGCCTCCCTTTCAGAAACCAGAACTGCAGGAGAACATTCGATATTCTGTAGATAACAGTTTTGTTTTCAGCTGTTCTCAAGCCTCCATGAACAAAGAAAATATTGAAGCCCAACCTTGAGAAGCGCTGAGAATGTATCTTACCCATACCAGAGGTGGTGGTATTCAGCAGGTTTTGACCAGTTCTGGAGAACCGGTAGCGGAAATTTTGAATAGTTCGGAGAACTGGCAAATGCCACCCCTGACTGGAGATTTTGCAGTATCCTTCCCCTGCCACGCCCACCAAGCCACGCCCACAGAACCGGAAGTAACAAAAATTTGAATCCCACCACTGACCCATACCCATTTTAATGTTTTCCCCTTGCAAATGTTTCTCTTACTTTTACTCAGAATACAGTGCTCTTTTCTATGGCTATGCTCACATATTACTGGATGCTTTGACTCTGGTGCTCTAACTGGACAGGTGACTATTTCTAAACCAATCAATTTTTTGCTTTGAAGTTCTTCGTTGTTTTAACTATAAAAGCAAATGTAAGCCATGTCTCCCTTTTACTTATGGAGACACTATTTTATCAGAGTACTCTAATAAATTGCCTTTAAATGATCTTCCAGTTCTGTTGTTTATTGGAAAAGGTAAACCAAAGCAGAACCTAGAGCCAGATTTAGCCATCAGGGCCACAGAGGGTGGGAGATGAGTTCCCACTCAACTATGTAAGGTGACCTTTTTGAGTGGCAGTGATGATGCTAGGATTGAAGTCGAGGCCAAGCCTTTGACTTCAGGCCCAGCCTAGATGGGGAGGGAGGAGAGAAAGGTAGAAAGTTGTTTTCCTTTTGTTGGGTGCATGTATGACATGCCAGCAGAGTCAAGTTAGGCATCTTGCAAAACCCAAAAGTTTCGCCATCGTTGTACTAGATACATCAATGACCTGATAGCAAGAGAGTTTCTTAATTTTTTTTTAAATAAAAAGTACAATAAGGTGATAAAGGCTATTTGTCCCTAACCATGGCACAAACGTGCTGCAACATCTACTTTTCTGTCTTGCCTGTATGACATTACCTTTATCTCTTTACCCAGTCCATGGTGGGACAGGACTCCTTAACTGTACTGGAGTTTAAGGGCAACCTCAAAATTTTCAAAATCTCTTAGATTTTCTTACCTGAGATCACCTTGGAGGAAAGTCGAGTAAGAAGGAATTTATGGAAGCAGATGAGAGATTGGCAGTGGAGACAGCAGAAGTCATGCAATATCATGGTCTGCCCATTCCAAGGTGTAGAGAAAAGAGGGAACGGCCTTGAGGGACAGAAGGAAGCTACCAAGGCAATGGTCAGATAAAAGAGCTCTGAGTCCGAGACAGGAATATAACGTGAATAAATGTCTCAGACAAACTCCCTAATTCTCATAAAAGTAAAGGGAGGGAGGGGGGAAGCTCTTTCTGGCTTGCAAGATTCTGATACTATACATTTACAATAAAAGTAGTACTTTTTCTATATGGCATTGGTTTCTTAGTCTGATCTAACTTTGATCTACCTTGAAGGGCTGGCATAGAAGGGTGGGTTGGAGGGCATTATATCTCTGTAATGCCTAAGACCCTTAGCCAAAAATAAAAAAAAAAAGGATGTCAAGGATGGGATAGAATCTAAAGTTCATATTCTCAGGGTTTTTAAAAGCAAGAGCTTAAGAACAAAAACAGTTGACTATAAAGACTGGCTTCTAGAAGCAAACATTGTCTGTCAGCAGAGTTAACCCATTCATAGGAAGGGCTGAAGGAAGAGCTGTTGTATACCCAGAGTTTGGATATGAATGAATACCAAAAGCCTTGAAATCTCCAAAGAAGGTTCTCTGGGCTGCTCTTCATAATGGGCCTCCCTAAGAGGTGGAAAGCAATCTTTCTGGAAGGATTCTGCTTCAGGAGAAGTCCAGCTGAGGAAGACAACAGCATAACAACGCTGTTCATGGTACCATCTCTCTTTAAAACAGGCATGGGCCACCTGTGGTTCCAGCAAACTGCAACTCACAGTACAAGGCTGGGGTCACACAAGCTGTAATTCAGCAGGAAAATAAGGGGAGATAGGCTTCTCGTCCTTTATTTTTCCCACTGCAGCAAACAAAAAATTGAAAAAAAAAACACCCTTAACCACTGATGTTAATAGGAAATCCCAATAATGGTGGCTTTGTTGCTGGGAAACTGTTATGAACAGACTGTGCTGTTCCACTGATTAGGTTTTGCTCACCTTGTGAGCGAAGATCCTGCTATTCTTTCTGCCACTTGAATGCCTCCTTCCCCGAGTCCTTCATTTCAAAGTAAGTTCAGTTCCCAGAGCTATGGGTCCATCGTCTGCCTGTTTGGTAGCAAATTGGACTGGGCAGGTACAATGATAGTTAGCTCTTTTTGAATGTTTTTCTCAAACTCATTTTTCATCAGCATTCTCAGCACAGTGTGTTACACAGGTTTTCCCTAAAACTTCATTTGAAACAAGAAGTGTATGTGTGTGTGCGTGCATGTAAATGTGCTTCTTATTTGCCAGCTGGCTGCAAAACAAGATGAGAGTAGCAGTTACAGAGGTGCAATTCTCTTTAGTGCCAAATGGGTCGGTCTTAATCTACCTTCAGAGAGCTTTTGGGCATAAGATGCAGGTGGCTGGCTGATGGTGCTCATTCACCTTTTCATTAGCAAGAGTCGGAAGAAAAATCAGGGCTGATTCCAAGCCAGGAGAAAGGCGCTGGAAATAAAATGGAGGCTGATTGGAAAGAAGGACTTTGTTTATTTGGTTTCGAGAAATGTCAGTGACATCAGCAAATCTTTCTGGGGTGGCTGACCCCTTGGCTTAGGAATGGCTGCGATTTTATAGGGTTCTGAGATGCTCCAGGGGGTTTGTGCAATGTAATGAGCCTTCTGCCTTTTTCTATTCTAATGGTGATGGGTTAATCCTATTATGTCTTAGAGGTCATGTCCTGTTCTTATAATTTGGATAGGGTATGTAAATTCTTCATCCCATCCTAGGGGAGCTGTGGCTGAAGGTGTTTTGTTTATGAATAGGATGCCCCAGCCTTTCTGATTGGCTACAAAATCTGCATTCCTAAAGACCAGTCTCTTCTGCTTGAGGCGGTTTTACTATGCGGAAAGACTGGTGCTGCTTTCCGCCTTTAAGAACTGGTTTCTCCATTTCTTCTTTTGGGAAATATGATATTCTGCCACCATTAAAATTAAGAATAAAGAATATTTTAATCTGGGTGGGGGCTTCCTATACAAGTGTGAAAAGAGTTGCAATCTCAAAAGAACTGGACATTGGTAGATCACAGGTGCGGTTGGTTAGAAGCCTCTTCCAGTGGTTACAACTTTACAAGGCAAGGCAGAGACCCAGACAGTTGTTGTTTTTCGCTTCCTGAATCCCAATTATCCAAATTAAGGGAGGGAGGGAGCGGGAGGAGAGAGAGAGAGAGAGAGAGAGAGAGAGAGAGAGAGAGAGAGAGAGAGAGAGAGAGAGAGAGAGAGAGAGAGATGCTTAAAGGAAAATAATATTTAACAAAACAGCCATATTTCCTTTCCTCATCCCCATTATGTCTGTTCCTTCTCTCATTTTAATAAGATATTTATTCTAAATATAGTATTAATACAGTCTTGTGTTACAATTGTAATCTGTTGATTTATTGTTTAATTTTTAAGATATCAACCAGCCAAGTGTTTTTTTGAAAAAAGACTGATTCATCATCAAACTTTAAGGGACTTGTTCAAGCAGCCTCCAAGGATCAGATACTATTGAACAGGGGTAGGTGGGAATTATAGTACTGTTAGTGAGTTCCAGTGATACCCCAGATTTCTTGGGAGCACTGTAAAAAGATTACTGAGATGTTAAGGGCATCATGAGCAGAGAAAGCTCTGCTCTAAATAATTCAGATTCACTCTGCGCTAAGCCATAATTTGGTTTGCTTGGTTTGGTTCTTAACAAGATCTTTTGTAAAGGTTTCTCTTTTCTTCAATTGTTCCTTATCTGATGTTCCTTGATTCTGTAGGAAGTTAGCACCCACCCCTCTCCTAGAAAAATGAAATATCCTGGGAAATAATAAAAAGGCAAAATATTTCCTCTAAAAAGAGTAGAAACTCAGAAGCAGAAACTCACCTCAGAAGCAGAAGCTCACCCCCACCTTTGTTAATGGGTGGGCCATTAAGGCCTGGGCCAGAATACTTTACATAACAAAGATCTCCAGGTAAAGCTATAACAATTGCTCAAAAGCCCTTTCAGTGCATCATCATCCAGCAAGGCTCAGCCAAGCCTGGAACTCAGGACAGCCTACAGAGTTGCCCCTGCGTGGCCTCATGGGAGTCTGACAACCAATCAGAATACAAGCTCCAATTCAAATCCCAACAAACGTTATAAAACCTAGGCACTCTCAGCACCTCAGCCCTTTCCTTCTCTTTTCCTTCACCTTGAAGCATGTGATCATCCTTCCTTTTCACTCTGGAACTCCATGGTCCTGTCCACCATTAAACCTTCCAAACAGCCTCCATGTTTCCAGTGTCTTTTTCCCCACTTGGAACTGAATCCAGAAGGATTTCCTGCATGCCAGACCTTTCAAGCCATAGAGTGTCGCATGAATCCAAACAAATTGTAACTTACTGCATGTAGCACTTAGACTTATATTCCACCCCTTAGTGCTTTACAGCACTCTCTGGGTGGTTTACAATGTCACATATTACCCTCAACAATCTGGGTGCTCATTTTACCAACCTGGGATGGAAGGATGGAAGGCTGAGTCACCACTGAGCTCTATCAGGATTGAACTCCAGATGGAGATAGATGTCTGCTGAGGAGGAGGCAACATGGACAGATGATGATGATGTGTGCATGAGGACATCATCATGCAAGAATAGACTTGTGTGGGTGGTCATGATACAAGTACACAATCACATTGCATTGTGTGTTGATGTCATTACATGCATGGCATCATTCGGATACCATCATGATGTGTTATAGGTGCCAGTATTTCTAATATGTATACAATCTTCTCTCCAGATGAAGTAGTTCAGCATCTCATTAGTCTGGTGCCTCTTTGCAGCCACTTACCATTTGGCAAACATAATTTTTTGTAAAAAAAATAGTGTCATCTTCATATTCTACCTCTATTTAAAAACAGAATAATGTGGAAAGACTTCTGATGAGCACCCCTGGGATGCAATTCTCAATTCTTATCACCTCCCATAGTTACATTCAGGATGAGGTCTTTTGTTTAACCATCAGTCACTCTATTTTTAATATCTGCTTGACAAAATTCAGCCTGTTTTCCTCAATAGTTCTATTTATTTGATTGATTGCACTTCAGAATGCCTGGCCAATCTGTGTCTGATGCCAGCAACATGCTCTGAAGAGCTGGACAAGAACGGGATGTTCTAAGGAACGGAGAAAGGAAGATGGTCTCACAAAGTAGATTAACTCAGCTGGATGAGAGGGATGTTTCATCTTCCCCAAGTCTGCACTGCTACTTTTCTCTTTTCCCACAATCACGGCTGTGGCTATCAATAAAGGAGAATATGTGCAGCTTAGGGTTGAAATGAAGGGTCTTTGGTGCTCTCTGAGATTGGTTGTTTTCCTGCAGCTATTTCACTATCCCAACTAACACCGATGATGTTAGTTAGTTTGGGTAATGAAACATCTGAAGAAAACAACCAAGCTCAGAGAGCATCAAGGACCCCTCAATCCTATGACTTATTTTCAAAGCACTGCTCACCCTTTTTCTTTCTGATGTCCTCCAGTGTTGACTTGTGGTTTTACTTAGAACGTTCTTGGAATGCCTTCTTTTTTTATTTTTTTATTAATTCAGTTGCACTGCTTTACTTTCCTAAAATATATGATTCCTCTTTGGAGATGCATTCAATCTTGCCAGCAACTCCTTCTTTTCCCAAAGGAACACCACCAGGCTGAATATCAAGGATCAACTGCAGAAATGGGGGAAGGGAATATGGTGCCTGAAGTGAGAGCCTTGCTGTTTTCTTCTCTAGCAGGGCAGATTTCTGCACATTTCCCCCCAGAAATATATGAAGAAACTTTCTAGATAGGAGAAAGCAATGCATTTCTTCTGCCCCCACCTCTTGGGAGACTGTCTGAGGTTGGGCTACAAATCCCCAAGGCTGCAACAGCGTTGATCATGCTGGCTTGGAAAGATAGGAGCAATAATACAATGAATCTAGAAAAAGCTAACTGAAGGAGAAAGATTTAAACCTCAGTTGTTTACTTCTTTTTTTTCCTTCCATCTCTCCCTCACTCTTTTGCCCTATTCTCCTTCCTCTTTATTTCCTTCCCATTTTCTCCTGAAGTATCCTCCCTCTTCTCGCCATCCTTCCTTCCTTCAATCATTCCAGTTCTGCCTGCCTTTTTTTCTCGTGCTGGTGCTGTCAATTCACTGCCCCGTCATTTTTCTTTTTCTCATCTGAGTCTTGCGTTTCCTCCAGCTAAATGTAATAGCATAGTGATTAGGACAGGAAGGTTATCTTGCTGGAAAAACACGCCATATGTTCGAATAAAATTTGGGACAACAGCTAGGAAAAGGCACCAAAGATCATTGTGGAGACAAGCTATTTTAGGTACCAAAATGCTTCTTCCCATCTAGCATTTCCCCGCCACCCCCACCCCATTTGGGAAGGACAATATTTCTTAAATCACAGACCAGTATTTAAAGCACATGTGGGCATTCAGCTGAACTATAGCTCCCAGGAGCCCCATTCAGTAGTGAGGGACACTGGACAGTGTAGCTCAGCAGCATCTGGAGGGCCACAGGCAATGAGTGGTGTGCTGCATAGCTCATTTTGGCTGACAAGAACCAACTGTTAAATTTTCAGTCATTTTGCAAACAGTTAGACACTTAGCATTCCAATCAGCTCTTCCATGGCTAGTGGAGTGGGACAGTAGCGACAATAAAGCTAGCAGAGCCAGCTCTTAAACATTTACCAACTCACCACTAGCCACAGATTTTATACTCTTTGAGAGTAAGGTATTGTTACTTACTATAGCTATTAATTCATCTCAAACTATATTGGGAAGAATGATGTTGAGTAGTCATGCTTTCTTAGAATTCACTTAGAACACTTAGAATTCCGTATCGGCCAAGTGTGATTGGACACACAAGGCATTTGTCTTCAGTGCATAAGCTCTCAGTGTACATAAAGATATAAGTGAAAAATCATGGTCATAGTCATCATAATACATTCATCGTGAATCATTCCAAGCGGCTTAAGGAGAATTAGAAGTTCTGAATAATAAGAATTATTCAATTTCTTTTTTTTAAAAAAAAGCCTTCTGACCAGGGATGAAGGTGGGGGAAAGAGCTCAATTTCTTGGGTAGATTCTGAGAAGGCTGAAGTTGTTCCCATTTCTTCTAATTATCCCTACCCAGAATAGTCCCTGCTGAATGGCAGTGCTGGTACGAAGTGACACAAAGATGCCCCAGACCACTGACCAAGAAAAACCTCTCCTGCTATAGCTCCCATTCTTTTTTGTGTGAGAAGGAAACTTTGGAGTTGCTTTCAGGTCAGATTTCCTGTCACACACCTTTCGCTGATCCTGTACAATTTGCTCTCACACACATTTCTAGTTACATATATCATCATTAAATGAGAATCACTACCATAAGAACGTTCTGTCCTTGCAAACCTCCTATAGATCAGAAGATTAATCAATCACACATTTAAATTATGTTTGCACATTAAAAAAAAATATTTGATGACAATGCGATGGGACTAGTAAAGTGCTGGCTGCAAAGGAGCAGCCCATTCATATTCAGATCTCTGGAGCTTGCGGCTCTGTGACAGGAAAACTACTCTGGGGTGCAATGAGAGAGGTTTTCTCCCTACTTACCCCTTTCCTAAAAGTATATCTCTTTTTTGGGGGGAGGATCATGTTCTCCAAAGAATGCCAAGACTCTCAGGCTTTCTTTGGCTGATGTTGAGCCAGCAGCATTGTTGCAAGTTCAGTGATTCTGCTGAGGGGATGTGTGTGTTCTCTGCAGAACTAAGCATTGCAGGAAAACCCCTGCAACAGCCTCACTTTTCATACCAGACCAGATCAATGCCACCACTAGAACAGAAGTCTGTATTATGAAACAGTCCATGCAGTGCGAAACCTTCTAGCAAAAACCTCTAGAGATAAGCTGTATCTTTTAGCTATATCTGTATGGGGGTTGTGACAGGACCTATCAGCATTTCATATCTATAGAATGACTTCCTTCCTTCCTTCCCTCCCTCCCTCCCTTCCTTCCTTCCTTCCTCCCTCCCTCCCTCCCTTCCTTCCTTCCCTCCCTCCCTCCCTCCCTTCCTTCCTGTATAGTACCATGTTCATCAAAGTAGTTTATCTTCCTCTTCCTCTCCAGCAGTAGTATCTGGAACTGCCTTTCTGCCCATAGGACATATCCTCTTGATGCAAATGCAAATGAATACTGGAAAACCACTTTTAAACCAAGTCAGGTTAAAGCCATCAAAAGCCCAACCAAATAGAAACTTTGCATCTGTCCACGGTGGTCCCCCATTAACCCTGAACTCACTGTAATAATTATGGGATCTATTTTGATAATAAGGGGCAGCCAGGCAGAAGACCCTGTGTCTTGCTAGGTGAAGGAAACCGGGACAGGTTGTCCAGTGATGAGCAACTGATAGGAGGTCCTGTAGGTGTAGCCCTTCAGATATCGTGGACCATCAAGGAAACAAGGAGCTGCTTATTTTGCAAATGTTTGACACTTGGTTGTGTTTGCACAATGCAGTCAACCTATTGCTTTAACCCATGAAGTGTTAAAGATGCTGAGCTTGTCAGCTGGGAAGCTGACAGCCCAGGTTGGAGACCCAAGTGTGGGATTACTTGCCCCAGTTCCTGCCTACCTAGCAGTTAACAAAAATGCAAACACAAGGAGATAAACATGTACCACTTGGGTGGGAAGGTAGCAGCTTTCCATATGCTTTGGCATAGAGTCCTACTGGCCACATGACCAAGGAAAGGGTCTTAGGACAACGCTGGGTCCCTTGGCTAAGATATGAACATGAGCATCACTCCCTAGAGTCAAATATGACCGGACAAGGGAAACCTTTAGCTTTAGAATTTAGAATTTTACCTTTATTGTCATTGCATTTCATGAATACAATGAAATTTGAAAGCCATTCCAGCACAGTGCCCCAAACACCACATCACAATCCCACCACAAGTATTTAAAAATTAAAATAATTAAAGTAATAATAATAATAATAATTAAAAACCCAGTCTAAAACCTATCTAAAACATTTAGCAAGTTAAATAGTTTAAAAATGCCACTATATACATAGGACTAGATCACAAATGTGCTGTTTGATTCAAGACAATTATTGCCTTGGAAAAGAAACTGTTTCTCAGTCTATTAGTCCTCATTTTAAGACACCTATAACGTCTCCCTGATGGTAACAGTTCGAAATATGAATGACCAGGATGAGAACGGTCTGTGGAGATTTTTAGTGTTCTAGAGAGGAGTCTGGTCTTCACAATCTCTTCCAAAGAAGAAACAGAGCAACCGATGATTTTTTGTGCTGTGTTTATCACAATAACCCAGCCAAAGGGGTTAACTGTGATTCAATAGATCATGTGGATCCATAAAATCAAGTTTAAGGAATAAAAACATAATTCAGTTAACCACAGCTAAACAAGTGACGAGGAAGCAGCCCCAGAGCTGTGAGCCTCATCTAGAGATGCTGTCCTGTTGAGTTCTACCTAGAAAATTGGAAATGGGGGAGGCCGTGCTCCAGCTGCCAGCAGCGACAATGGCAGGTTAATTGGATCTCCAGTTTGTACAAACAACTAGATATCAGATGACATTTACTGAGGAAGCTAATTGATATATGAGCAGTTTGTCACAGCAGCCTTCGAAGTTGTCAAGCGGATATTTCCCCCAAGTGCACCCACCTCCGGCTCCACCAGAAACAAGGTTTGTGTGTTAATCAAAGAGATTTAATCACACCGGTTGCCACTACCTGTTGCAGTAGGTATTACAGAGGCCATTGCCTTCCTAAAGACTTTCCAAAAGCTGTTGGAATTCCTTTGAGAAGTCATTAGCTGCCAGGGAAAAGAGCTGAAAGTAAAGTTGTTAACGAGACCACACAGGCTGCAAGACATGAGCTTTCCTCCCATGAAGTTATTTCTAGAGCTAGGCCATTATTTGCTGGCATAATTTGTCATCTTTGTATGGCAGGCGGACACTTCTTCAATGCAGCTTTTCTAATTGGAGATTACAGCACCAGCAGAATTTCTGCTCTGTATGCTGCACTGAAGCTAATCCAGACATTCTGAGCTCTACAGATGTTCTTGAAGAGAAGGCATAATATAGCGGTATATGCCCTATGTCCAGGTAATACCAATAGCAATAGCACTTAAATACCACCCTTTTACCCCACTCTCTGAGTCAGCCTATTGCCCCCAACAGTCTGGGTCCTCATTTTACCGACCTCGGAAGGATGGATGGCTGAGTCATCCTGGAGCCAGACAGGATCAAACTCGAGGCTGTGGGCAGAGTTAGCCTGCAATACTGCATTCTAACCACTGCGCCACTAGGTTAAGGCCAGCTGCCCCTCGGGAGCTCTTATAGGGTGGCTGGGACATCTCCCAGAATTCTCCAAGCCATATTGGGAATTTTGAGAGCTGTAAACTACAGTAAGCATATTGCGCTGGGCTGCAAAAATTTGGGTAACTATTAGATGGCAGCAAACACCTCTTTTTGCCAGCATAGATGGTGTTTTCAACATATCTGGCAAGTATCACACTATGGAAAAGTTGAATGAGAGGATTGATACTGCAAATAGTTCTTGAGATTAAACCAAGTTTGAGAAGGGAGAGATTTATGCTGGAGGTAAATATTGGTGCAATGTTTCCATGTTAATCTTTTTATTAGTTTATAATATAAAATACAAAAATACATAAGCAAATAATTGGAAAAATGGGGAATAGGAAAGAAATGAGAAAAGTGTAGAGAAGAAGGGGAAAAGAAAGAAAAGGCATTGACTCCCTTTGGTGCAGTAGAATAAGAAGTAACATTGAATCTCAACTTTTTACTTTTACATAGTAGTATGAACTAGCCATTTCTATAACAACAGATCTATCTAATCAGTAAAACTCAAAGTCCCATCTCAAGCATAAAGTCCAGGAGTGGTTTCCAAGTAGAAACAAAACTTCTTGTGTTTTTTTCTTTGATCATAGCAGTCAATTTGTCCATCTCTGCTAACTCCATCAGCTTTTGCAACCATTCATCCATTGTGAGGATTGAAGCATCCTTCCGTTTCTGCGCATAAAGTAATCTTGTTGCTTAGCAGAACGAAGCCTTAGCAGAACCAAGAAACAGACCCCTCGTCTCAAAAAAACCTTCTTTATTTAGTTACTGTGAATTTAGTTACTGTGCATTCACACACAGAAAAGTCCAGGCAATAATCCTTCCAATTGAAGAATTGCCAGGCCAAGGGCTTCCAGTCACAAAGCTGTAAATTAATTCCTGGCAATGAATCTCTGAGGCAAGAACCACGATAAGCAATACGAACTGTTGTCTCCTGCAACCACCACTCCCTTTTTGCTTCTATTTATTCCCCAGCGAGGGAGGGCCCATTCAACATCCACTTGTGCCTTTCTTCCCAAGTCAGCCCCTGTTCCTCAGTTGTTCTCCTCTCCTGACAGCTCTGCACATACGAGCATCTGGAAGAGGCTCCAGCTGTTCTTCTTCCCAACTTATCTCCGACTCCAAAGGCAGCTGGGAAATGCTGGACGGCCCTGGCTCTATCAAAGCTTCCGACGCAGAGCATCCACCAGAGCCTTCCCCAGACTCCAGGACTGGCCCAGGTTCCTCCCCAACTTCCTCATCGTCTGAGTCTGCTGTCAGCTCCTCTGGCAGCTGGTGGGCCACAACAGCTGCCGTCAACATATATTACATCAAAGTCCCCAAAACTTTTCCCAAGTTTTTTCCCATCAAATCCAAAAGAAAAGTGTCTGGTTTTAGCTTTATATATTCACTTTAAGAATCTTCTGCATTAGAATGTGAATCCTACTCCAATATTTCTTTGCCTTACCATATGTCCACTGCATTGGTGCAATGTTTCAAGAAGCAGAGGGTTTGAGAAGCAGGATCACAAGAAGACTGAATAGCCCCTGAAAACTCTAGCCATTGATTACAAGCCAAGCTGGTCTAATTTTTCCTCATTTACTTTCTGGTCCTAAATATGTCAGCTCGGCCTGATCCAGGTCAACGAGATTTATTCTCAGCTAAGATGGTAAAATGTGATCACCTCAGGGGTTAGCCTACTCCTCGTGCCCAACCTGAAAAGGTGCTGCATTTTTAAAACAAAGACCTATTCCATTCAAAACCTATCCCCGTTTTCTAAGCAGAAATGCTGGAGGGAAATGAGAGGGAAATGTCAGCAGCCGAAGAGGCCTACAATCTCCCTGCTCAAATGGTCCCAGGACTGCCTGCGTCAGGCTTCCTATCTCTCCCCACACACCTTCCGCTCTTAGTGATACTGTTGGCTGTGAATGGAGATAAGAAACAATACAAGGCCACAGATCTGTTCCAGCAGCAGATCAAAAAAGGCACGGTCTGCCTTAAAGGAGGGTATATCACAGAAGTCCAGCTGCTGGTGCTGCCACAGCCCAAGCCAAAGTTAAGGCCAAAGGTGTCATGAAAAAAAAAAAACATAACCAGAATAAGTAAATTAGGGCTCTCCATCCTCCTGAGATTTAACAAACTAGAAATGGTGCCCTAAACAGAGCATAATTCTAGAGAAACGTTTTTGCCCTGGGTAAAAAAACAATGGCCGGCAGTCCACTTTCTTCCAAACTGAGTTGTTTTCTCAGCTTCTTACTCTCTTTCTCTCATTAAAAGAAACCAGGGTTTTCACTGTAGGTCAGACAAGGATATCTTCAAAGGAATTGTTTGCTGACAGAGGCAGGCATCTAAGCAGTTTCTTACTCCCTTTGGATAATGCTGAGCCCTTTCCTGGCTCAGAGCAGAATCACAAATAACGCAGCCGCCTTCTCTCTGGTCGAGGCACCTGATGTTCTCCGGCAGCTTTCCATACCTGATATTTTGTAGTTATCTGTAAGGATTGTGATTTGTGGACAAGCAACAGCTGGTAAACTGGAACAGAGGGGTGAGATATGTAATGATGTGACTTTGTTTGTTATCCCAGCCCAATATGGGGTTCTTGCCCAGGGGACTAAAGCCCAGCTGAATTCACCAAGGTGGAGACTGGATCGCAAAGCTTTATTCTGCATAGAAGGACAGGAGGAGGTTCAGATCTTATTGACTTTCCCCCTCCTCATTTGCTGATGGTCTTATAAGCAAAAACATAACTCCCAGGTCCGAAAGTCAATAAGATTGTTTCCCATTCTTTACAACAGGGGTCCCCAACCTTTTAAGCTCTGCGGACCAATGGTGGTGGCGGTGGTGGCAGCGTGGGGGGACAGAGGGGATGTGCTTTGTGTGTGTGTGGCCCTGCCTCGCACAAATGCAGCTTTGTGTGCTTGTGTGTTTGCCCACTGCTTGCACCGCCCATTTCCAAATGGACTGCAGCCAAGCAGTCCTGCTTTACAAGAGTATATTTTACAGATATCAGCAAAAAATATGAAATATACGTCCATGTACACAGATTAATGTCAACTACGTATTTTTACAAGTAATATTTGACTAGCGACTTCTTTTTTCTTAATATGAAATAGCTGGGCTTTCTGTTTTCCTAATTGCCATTCACCTTGTCCCACAATACATGTGGGGTTACTTTTATGCTTACCAAGCTTTTTAGTTATTTATGCATATCTATTTTTGTTTTAGTTTTCTTCTTAACACATGGTTAAGTCCATATGGTTTTCTTGGCAACTATATAAATGTACTTTTGACCTGCCTTTTTCCAGGATGCTAAGTGCCTAGGCTACCTTAGCCTGTAGCTCTAGGATTTCCTTACATTAGTCCATCCAAGAATTAGTCAGGTTCCTCTTTTTTTTCCAAAATCAACCCAGGAATGGCACTACACTATCCCCTGCGTAGGCGTTACAACACTTGGGCAGTCTTCCTCTGCAGACTGAGGCCATAAGCCATTTGGTTAAGAAGTCCGACTTGTAGAAGGGCCAGTAGCTGAGCAATTCCTGAGAAAGACACGGCCAGTCCCTTAAGAACCTGGAAAGGAAAGGAAAGCTATAAACTTGTTAAGAGTAGCTATGGGAATCTTATTTGCTGGAAAAAAAAGATCTTTGTTTGATATTCCCTCCAGGGATCATGGAGGAGCTGTGAAATACATTCACCTCCTGCCCCTTTCATTCACCATGATCAAACCAAGACAGGGCAAAACGTAATACCCCTTGCGATTCTTACACCAGCAGGTCCCAAAGTGTGAAAATATGGGGTCTTTTCTCCGATATCAAGGAGAGAGGTTTTGCTAATCTATACAGCAACATTCTCCTTTCCCATCTCTTTCTTTTCAGTCTATGCCCGTTTCCCAGTTTACACAGTGTTTAATACATGTCAACATTCATCTCCACAAGGTGAGCCAATGCTGCTGTTTCCAGCTCTCTTGGAAAAAGCAAAGTGATTGCCTACAGCCAGGAAAACAGCTGCCACATACTTGGCAAGAGAGCAGTAATGGAGCCACATATTGATTAGCAGAGGGGGCTATTTTCTCTCTCGACATCTGCACACACTCTCCCCTTTAGAAACACAAACAGTGCAGCAGCTTCTTGGCCGACCCTGGGCATTTCTTCGAGTGAGGGCTATTACAGGGGTTTAATCAAAGGACAGATGCGTTGGAACGGCAGCATGGATTACATAACATGGTAGACAAGAAGGTGGTTGGCTAGCTTGAGACTCATTTTGTTGTCTGAAACCAGGCAGTACGGTTAGTTTATGATTGTGTGGGGCAAACCCAGGAAACAGAATAAGGAGGCCTCAGTGTGCTCTTTTGTGTTTCCACAAAGAAAACAGGGAAGTAATCCAGGAGAAAGGCTTCCTCTGGCCTCTTTGTAGAGTGTCATCCATGAGGCAGGTTCACTGCATGTTTAGAGCAACTTCCCAGAGTTTCAGGTTCACTGCATGTTCCTCAACTTCCCAGAGTTTCAGGTTGTTCATCAACAATCAAACATTGATTATATGAAAATAATTTAATAAATTCTCCTTTAACTAATGGTACAAATAGTCCTTGACTTGCAATCATTCATTTAGTGACCAATTTTACAACAGCACTGAACAGAGCAACATGACCATTTTCCCAGCTTCCCACGTGATCAAAATTCAGACATCTCTCAAGAGCAGCTTTTCTTACGCTTTTTTCAGGGCCCCTTCCCAGTTCTAAAAATGAGGGAGAATCCCAAAAGAGCTTTTATTTTTATGTTTATTTTTTACCATATTAAAAATTGAATTGATACATTCCCTGCTGCTATCACTATCCATGTTTGTTTGATGGGACTTTAATATTTCAGAGGGTGGATTTGTAGCTTTTACTTATTGCAAGGAAACCTGGAACTTTCAGATTCAGGATAATGTCAGCGTTCCAGAAAATCTCCACTCCAACAAATAACTCCAAGACAGACATCCTCTCCAAAGTTCTTTTTTATCTGGGTAGTAAACTGGCACATCTGGGAAACTCCAAATCTGAAACTTCCAGGTTTCCTTGCAATAAGTAAAAACTACAAATCCACCCCCTGCACCCCTCACTGCATCACTTGCCCCAATCACCATTCATCTCAGCTTGAGACTTCCTCTCAACCATGTGCAGAAATAACATGACCTTGACTTAGAAGAAAAATGCTATTATGTCTAAACACATACGCTCCAAGAAATTCCCCTCTCCCATTTTCCCAGGCTCAAGAATGTGGCGGTGTGGAAGCACCTGGTGCTAAGACTGCTTCCAAAGCTGACACGTTATTTTTTAATATGGACTGGAAAATACCTCCCCCCCCCCCGAGTATCATGGAAGCCTCCCAGGAGTCCTAGGACCACACTTTAAGAAATGCTGCCCTAGAGAATAACAATAACGACAACTTATTTGGGTGTTATAGTCACCCATCTCACAAGCATGGCTCTATAATGTCAGACACCTGCTCTATTTCAGTGGTTCTCAAATTTTTCTTCATCATGGACCACTTTTAAAATACCTTTTGTGGCCATGGACCACCACGCCTTAACTCAAGATTTAAATCATAACATTTCTTCAAACCTTCGCAGGCTCCCTGTGATGACATCACAGTCGCCCAGGGCAGGGGTGTCAAGCTCTTGGCCCACAGGCCAGATGCGTCACATGCTGGCCACGCCCACACCCTGCTTAGTGAACAGTCCTGATACATTATGTGATGCTGCCGTGATGACCTGAATTTGACACCCCACCCCAGGGGATCGCAGAACCACAGGTGAAGAACCGCTGCCCTATGTCAAGAGGTTACAGTTAAGAGAGGAGGAAGGCGAGGAATAAAAACAGAACGATAAAATAGTGACAAAATGGCCCTAGTCACCAATGGTCACTGCAGCTTCTCCTTCCCCATTTATTTTAGGAAATACAAGTGCCAAACATTGCCAATAGCCAAGAGAACCAGTGGTATAGCACACACACATGGATAGTGGAGAAAACATTTTAGGAACCCCATTCCAGGAAGTGGTTGCATAAATCTCTCCTTCCATTGGGGATTTGTGGAAAATGAACGTGCAACGTGATAATTCAAACACAGCCGTAAAAGAGACAAAGCACACTTAAAGGTACTATTTTTCTCTCTTATGGTTAAAAACTGCAAAGTCAGGACAGCAGCTAATTAACTCTGTGCAGGAAATCAATTCATTTCATTGAGTCAGAGCTCGATGAAGTAGCAAAGGAAAGGAAGTGAAACAGGGTGGTTGTAGCGATGTTGGGGGCACCAAGTGAGGAAAGAAGCTTTCGTTCCTCTACTTTTCATTCACTTTAACATCAACCATGCAAAAGTGAAGGCATATATTCTGAAATTCTTTATTCTACTTGACTATTTAGTTATAGGAAGGACATCGAAACCCAGTTTCCCTCTCCTAAGGTCACCTGTAAATTGTGATTTTTTTTTTCTCCTTACAAAGTAACTTTGTTACTTGACAACTTTACAGCTCATGTTGCTATAAACTGCCCAGAGTCACTTAAATGAGACGGGTGATGTAGAAATTTAATATGTAAATACACTTGCTTTCTACTGAGTGCAAATTCTTGGAACGGAACACAATTATTTTTTGCTAGAAAAAGAGCGCTCCACTTTGTAAATCTCAAAATTGATTCAGAAGGATACCAAGACTGATGGCATCAAAGGCAGCTGAGAGATCAACCAGGAGCAGGGAAGTCACATTTCCATTATCCTTGTCTTACCTCAGATCATCTACAAGAGTAAAAAATACAGACTTGGTTGTATATTTGAGCCTGAACCCAGACTGAAATCGTACAACTACTTCCCCCTATGATCTCAAAGGTACTTTTTCTTCAAAAGGCAAGTGGGTTTTTTCCCTTGAGGAGGAAGAAGAAAACATTTCATTTCTTCCAAGAAGATTCATCAGTTTTGATGGAAGGGGGATGGAAGGACAGGTACTGACAGTTAAGACAAGAGAACCATTGGTTTGAAAGAGGGGTAAAAGAATCCATCTACATTAGAATGGAACACCTCTCCCTCAACAGAGGAGGAGGCATAAAACACCAGCTATCTCCAGTTTACAACACAGTCCTTTCCTCAGTTCCAAGAAAATTCCACACCCATTTGTGCTCTGATTCAAGTGACCCTGAGGGCACAGATAAATCTCCAAGTGTTTCAACAGTTCTCAGAGAGTGCTAATGACTAGACTGCAAAGAAATGCAATCCTATCATTCCCCCCAACATCCAGTCTCAACTGGATGATTCTTCTTCTTCTTCTTCTTCTTCTTCTTCTTCTTCTTCTTCTTCTTCTTCTTCTTCTTCTTCTTCTTCTTCTTCTTCTTCTTCTTCTTCTTCTTCTTCTTCTTCTTCTTCTTCTTCTTCCTCCTCCTCCTCCTCCTCCTCCTCCTCTTCCTCCTCCCCCCCTCAAGGAAAAAAACCAATCCTGTTGCCTTTTGAAGAAAAAATCACTTTTGAGACAACTATGACCTGGATGAACAAGAACCTCCACAGAAATTCCTTCTAGGATCTTCACCTCTTGAACCACCATTTTTTTCAATCACTACCAACACTTTCTTGACCATTTTCTTTGGGAAATGGTCAACAGTTCCATAACAAGAAATATCTTTTTAAGGAAGAAATGCTGTACACTCAAAAGTATATTCCCTACTGCCCTGGCCCACTGCCTCCTGAAACCTCCTTGTAGAGAACCCTAATTAAGCCTAATTAAGGAACTACCAAGGAGAAAAACACCCTGCTCACCAACACTCACAGGGCAAGCTACTTTATATATTGTAAACAGGGAGTAAACCCCACAATGACTAGTACTGATGATGTTACCTAGTCAGGTAATGAAATATCTGCAAGCAAACCACCAAGCTCAGAGAGCACCAAAGCACCATAGAGCACCAGTTCAACCCTGTCTTACAGATATTCTCTTCTATTGGAACCATATGACAAAGGATTCCATTACTTTTTCCAGACCTGTTCACCTAGCATCCTTCTTGAAGCAAATCTGAGCAGCTTTATTTTTCAGATGCCCAGCAAACTCTCCATAGTGACCCAATAACCCTGTCCTTCCCTAAAGGCTCTGGGTTGCTTTAAAAAGTTTATTTGGATTATTAGGATGAAAAGGGGCTATTTGGATGGGTGTCTATCAGAGAATTGGAGAAGGGGGAAAGGAACTCATTCTTCTTTATGCCACCAGGTTCTGGGTAACTCCATTTAAATGCCACCATCAATGTCCTGGGCCTTGTAAATTGCCATGGAGAATATAAAGTCTTGAACAATAAGAGTGGAGTTTTCTTCATGAAGAGCGAAGAAATACCACTCTTTCTTAGTTCTTACCATCATGCTGGGCAGGGCTGTAGGCTTGAATCTGAGGTCAACAGTCTTTTGTTAATCGCCCTCTAGACGTTTTCATTGTAGTTTTGCTTGATCTCTTAAAGTTGTGCAGTGAGCTTCCTTGGATTAGCAAAAAAGGAAAGCCTGCTCAGGTGCAATTTGGTCCAACACTTCTATTGCTTCTACATCTCAAGAGGTGAATAAATTCTTTCCTCTATCCCAGAGCTAGTCACAGACAATTTAAAGTGATCTTTCTGATGTCTCATCATCTAGAGATCACTGTTGACCACATAAGGATTGATCCGATAGACATGCCATGCTACAGCAGCCATAAGATGTGGCTAACAAGGCATCTAACCAAGCTCCCATGATTCATAAAGACCCACAGAAACATGGCACCATTTGGAGCAGCCAATACTAAAACCAACACTCAAACTCTTCCCCTCTCTTCTGGAGACTGTGCCTTCAATCTAGCGCTCTCTGGCATCTCTAATGGCTTAGCTCTCTTCAACATAAGTGCAGGCTGTACTAACAGGATGAATTGATACCGCCTTAGCTGAAAGCCTCTGTTCTTGTTCTTCCCTTCATGACCACCACCATCTATTTTCTATTTTTTCCACTCTTCAAGACCAGGGCATCATATAGTCCCCAAATACTCTTCTCTGTAAACCTAGTTTCACAACATCCACTTCTTCCTCTTGCACCAATTCCCTAGTGCCATCTCTAAAAAGAAAGAGATAGATAATTTTCTGATGCTAAAAGAAAAAGGATTGTTCAATAAGAGAATGAGCCTAGCTATGGGTCAGAAAATAGGATATCCATTCTGATATGGAATGTTGTGTATTAGGAGCTGTTGGAAATTTTAAGACATGAAAATAAACAAAGAAAAAGTAAGATCGAGAGAGGAGGCTCCAGCTTCATGCAGAAAAGTTTCTGAGAAACACAGCCCAGATCTAAGGGAATAATGCCTCACTGAATTGATCCTAATGTTTGTCTTGTGCCACAGGCTGTGCCACAAATGAGACGATCATCGTTCAGCCTCAGAGGTTGGGCATGGCCAAACAAAAGCTATCTGCATTTTTTACAATGTTGGGGGATATGTAACCATTTCAGTGGACTAGAAATTCAACCTCCAATTGGTCAGCCCAACTCATTTTTAAATTGTAGGACTCCCAATTAAAAGACTATTAACCATGAGCAAAATTGCTTTTGTCCATGGAATGAAGGAATATAAAGCAACTGGCTTTCTAACTAAAATTTGCTGACAGACTAAACCTGTCAGATGGTGCTCCATTCAAAATCTAAGAAAGAAATACTTAGACTCCATTAATTAGAGAAAAGATGTCTTTTACTGGAAGTCAAGGGGTAAAAACAAAAAAATTCTGAATCTGAGAAAATGAGCGCGTAAATCACATATACAAAGTGATAGCAAAGTGATAACTAACATGGAAGACAGGGTGGATCTGTTGGAGGGTTTTAAATAATTTCAGTTGGACTGTCACAGGGTTCACAATTTGTTCAATTGGGAAAGGTCCAACATACTTAGGTCCCAGCTTTTTTGACTTTTGTGGCCTGCAAATATCTGGTGGATAAAAAGACCTTGTCACCCACTTGATATGGTTTTTGTGGAGTTCTCTTTTTATCTGCAAATTTTTTATGGACTTGATGAGCATCATCTAATGCTTTATGGGTAACCGGCCAGGTAAGCTGGAGCTGTGTTATTCATTCATCTAATGACTGAATGTTAGGTTTCTCCTGTGAAAGCTCGGGTATGGGTACAAAGTCTTGTCCCGAAGCTACTTTAAATGGAGTAAACCCAGTACTGCTATGTACCAAATTGTTATATACCACCTCAGTGAATGGCAGTAGGTCAGCCCAATCATCTTGCTGATAATTTATATAACATCTAAGATACTGTTCCAATACTGAGTTAGTCCTCTCACAAGCCCCATTGATTTGTGGGTGGTTGGGCGGAGCTTAAGCCCTGGGTGGAGCCCAATAACTTCAGGAACTCCTTCCAAAAGTTAGAGGTAAACTGGACACCCCTGTCTGAGATTATGCATTCAGGAACCCCATGTAACCTGTAGATATGTAAAATAAACAGTTTAGCCAACGTTTTCACAGATGGGATTTTTGCACAAGGTATGAAATGTACCTGTTTGGAAAACAAATCTGTTACAACCCAAATAACTGTATTTCCCCCACTTTCAGGTAATTCTACTATAAAATCCATAGAAATTTCCTTCCATGGAGCAGTTGGTCTGGCCACATTTTGTAGTAAGTCTGCTGGTTTACCAGGAGGCCGTTTGGCTGAGGCACAGATAGGACAGCTAGCCACATAAGTCTCGATGTCCTTTTTCAAGGTAGGCCACCAAAATTGCCTTTTAACCAAGTGTAAGGTCTTCACGAATCCAAAATGTCCAGCAGCTTTAGAGTCATGAGCTTGCTGCAATATTTGGTTTCTCAGCTTTGCTGGCACATATAATTTGGCCCCCACCCATGCCAATCCATCTCTAACCATACAGTTATTTGAGAGAGCAAGGAACCAATCATCAAGTTTTAGAGCTTTTAATTTTGCAGTTAAATCATTTGATAAATCAACTTCCTTCTTTTTTGGGGCTCTGGTAAGCATTGGAGCCGCCAACTGTTTGGTTGGGACAATAGACCATACCACTTCTTGGCAAGCACTATTATATTGAGGTAATCTAGATAAAGCATCCGCCATGAAGTTCTCCCCCCCGGAATGTACTTCAATGAAAAATTAAAGCATTTAAAGTACTGTGCCCAGTGAACTTGCTTGGGAGACAGCTTCCGAGGCATTTTCAAAGCCTCCAAATTTTTATGATCCATCTACACCTCAAATGGGTGTTTTGCCCCTTCTAGGAAATGCCTCCAGGTTAACAGAGCCCAGCGAACTGCAAAAGCTTATTTTTCTCAGATGACCCATCTTCTTTCGGTTTCCGTTAGTTTACAGGAAGTATATGCACATGGTTGCAGAGTCCCCATCTCGTTTGCTTGTAGTAACACCACCCCAACTGCTACGTCACTCACATCGGCTTGCGTTACAAAAGGAGCATCCATGTCTGGGGGCTTGAGTACTAGTTCAGCAGCAAACAGTCATTTCAGCTTCTCAAAAGCAGCTTGGCACTCCATGGACCACTCCAGTGGTTTACTAGGCTTCGGTTTCACCTCCCCTTTGGTTTTTAGGAGATTTGTGATAGGCATTGTAATCTTTGCAAAAGCAGGGATAAATTTATGGTAAAAATTAATGTTGAAGAAAGGAACGTTGAAGTTGTTTCCGGGTGTGGGGAGGGGCACATTTCAAAATGGCACAAACTTTTCCCAGATCCATTTCTATGCTGTCATGTGATATACGATAGCCTAAATAGTCCATTTTTTCCTAGTGGAATTCACACTTGGAAAACTTTGGGTACAGTTCAACAGCTCGAAGTTTTTCCAGAATTGACCGCACTAGTTTCACATGTTCATCATGAGTCTCCATGTAGATAAGAATATCATCAAGATAAACCAACACCCCTTTGTATGAATGTTCATGCCACACCTGATTTATTATTTGCATGAATACTGCAGGGGCTCCCTGTAGGCCAAACGGAAGAACGTTGAATTGGAAACAGCCCATTGGGCAGTTAAAAGCAGTTTTCCACTCATGCTCTTCCTTAATTCGAACTCGGTAGTATGTTTCTCTCAGGTCGAGTTTCGTAAAAAATTTCCCTTTGGCCCAGTGGGCCAACATATCCTTCATCAAGGGGAGGGGTACACGTTCTCCACCGAAGTGGCGTTGAGGTTTCTATAGTCAACACATAAACGCAGAGAGCCATCTTTCTTCTCACGGAACAATACTGGGGCCGCTACTTGGGGCCTAGCAGGTTGGATGAAACCACATTCCAAATTTTTATCAATAAATGACTGCAGCTCTTCTAACTCCAGTTTTGGGAGTTTCACTCCTGGCAAAATTTCAACACTGCCAATCTGTTGAGCGATGGGGGGAGGGGGAGCCCATCCAAGGCCTTTTCACTGAAACCTCCTTTTAAGTCCCAATATTCCTCTGGAATTTTCTCCTCCCCTCTCAGATTCTCGATGCCAGTGGAGGCCAGCTCTGTGGGATTCTTGGGTTTCGGTTGAGATTGCCCTTCCCCTTCTTGGGGTTGGTCAGTACGTATGCGCAATGATCGCTTCCTCCAGTCGATGTGGGGGTTCCATTTCCAGAGCCAGGGCAAACCCAGTATTAGGGGGTTGGAGGTTGGAGTTCCCAGCTCCTCTCCTTTCAGAGGGGCAATCTCTACAACCTCCTCCACTTTAAGTGCTGTTTCACAAGGCTTTGCTGGTTTTTTTTCAGGTTTTATTCCTCCTCCTGGCACCCACTTTGGCTCTAGTTTGGCATGGCAATCTGCAGCCCGGTGACCTTCCTTCCCACATCGGAAGCATGCAGTGGTCTTGGGTTTTGCCGCCATCCCTCCCTTTTGAGGTTTTAAGGTTCTCGGGGGCTGGTGGGGGAGGACTTGCTCCAACCAAGGCCCCCCTGGCATCTGTTTCGGGTCAGATCAATTTCCACCTCTGCTGCCAGCACATACCACAGCTGCAGCTCACTGGGGTCTCTTCTGGCAATACAGCTTTGATAAACATCTTCATTCAACCCATCTTTAAAAATTTCTATCAGGGCTCCCTGGGACAAGCCTTGAATATGACACGCCAACTCTCTAAATTCCTGGGTGTAGTCAGCCACTGATCTCTGCCCCAGATTTATGGTCTTCATCCTAATTCTGGCCTTACGTTCAGCAAGTGGGTCTTCAAACCTGGCCAGCAGTGCAGTCATGAATGGGTCATAATTCATCAGCTGGGGGGCATTATCATTATGCAAAGTCACCATCCACCATCCACCATCCACTTTGCAGCTGTTCCCTCAAGAACCCTGGTAACACACCTAACTTTGGCTGCTTCTGAGGAAAAATCCTCTCCATATTCCTCCATATGGCTCCAGACTTGTGCCAGGAAGAATCAGTGATTGGGATCCCCCCATATTTTACTTCCAATGGAGGCACCTTTGGAGTTCTATGCCTTCTGGCAATTACTCCCTCTGCTGGGGGGCTCTGGGGGCTGCTGCTGCTTGCTGCGCCAGCCCAGGTTGATTTATGGGGGTGGCTGCTCTGATTCTTCTGGCTGGGGCTGCCTCCCCCTCTTCCCCCTCTTACCTTTGATCAGTCTGAAGTTCTCCAACAGCTTCATTTAGAAGATGCAGGGCTTGTAAAAAAATTAGTTAGTAAAAAAGTCTTACTTTCCTTTGCTTGCCATGGCTCCTTTCTTCCATGCTGACGGGTAGTGGTCACTCCAGGAGGAGGCTTTTCCTCAGGATCCTTCCAGCCAACTCCCAGGGACCATTTGGGTTTTACAGCTGGTTTTTCGCCAAGACTTAATTCTGCTAACAAGTCGGCTTCCCCTGCCGCCTCTAACACCAGGGAATCTGGTCCTCCAGTCGCTCCCAGGTCTTCTTGGTCGCTGGCTAGATTAGACATTGTGTTCAAACCCCCTCAGAAGAAAATTTATTAATTCTCCGGGTGGGCTGGTAAAGTGAGATTCAGAATAATGTTAGATGGTGGTCCATTCAAAATCCAAGAAAGAAATACTTAGACTCCATTAATTAGAGAAAAGATATCTTTTACTGGAAGTCAAGTGGTAGCAACCAAAAAATTCTGAATCTGAGAAAATGAGCGCGTAAATCACATATACAAAGTGATGGCAACGTTCCCACCCCCAACAGTTCAATTGGCTCATCCAATTAAAAGTTGTGTATAGCATCATGTGGGCATCTCCAGGTGGTGATGATGCCTCTGTCCGTTGACCTTGACATGTTTTGATAAGGAGTTGCAGCTGCGCATAGCATAGGATAGAAGCCTAAGCAAGAATCTTCCCCCCCAACTTATACAGTTCTGTTTTGTAAGGCCTCCAATTCGCTTCCCATAACCATGTTCCCCCTCCTCCCCACCATTACTTATGACAGCCGAAAGATGCAAAGCAACGGAAGAAAATCTTGAAGGCTGACAAAACCTCTCCCCTGGGATGAATGTTATTTAAAAACCTTACTGCTCAAGATTTCCTAATATATTCTCCAGGGCAGTTTACAAGGCAGGGACATTGATAGGGATGTTTGAGTAGAGTTATCCAGAATCTGCAGCGTAAAGAAGAATGAGTTACTTGCCCCTTTCTCCAGCTTTCTTATAAACATCCATCAACTCATGGTGAAACTGAGTTTACCAGTTTTGCTAAGTGATAGATGCAATTGGTTTGGTTTTAACCCAATGGGTGATATGGTCAATCACTATGGTTTGCAAAGAATGGTTCATGGCTTAGCAAAAATCCAATTTGTAAGCTGTATATGCATGCATACAAAGACCCCAGGAATGTTATTGCAGGGCTCAGAAAAGGACTAGGAATTAGAGACCAAATTTAAGGCATAAAATGAATAAGCTACATCAGTGGTTCTCAACCTGTGACCTGAGAACTCCGGTGGGGGGGGGGGCTGCAATGTCATCAAAGGAGTGGTCCATGAAGGCTTGAAGAAATGTTATGAGGGTAAATCTTACATCTTGGTGGTCCGTGGCTACAAAAGGTATTCAAAGGAGGTCCATGGTGAAGAAAAGATTGAGAACCACTGAGCTACACTAGCTCAGCACTAGCACTAGCTCACTATACCTCTCTATAGTCTCTCTATTTCTGTTCTTGCATATCAACCTTGCTTTCATTGCACCCTAGCTACCTTTAATATCGTTTGCCACTTGAGTTAGAAATATCAATAATAAATTTAGAAAATAAGTAACATTTTACGGCTCTCATTCATAATGCATAAACACATTCACTTCCAGCGGTTGCTCCATATAAATGGGTGGTTGTGTTCATTCATATACAGTAACATACTTGATGCTCATTCAAAGGACCACAGTTTGTATCAATGGTTTGCTGATAAGTGGTTCAGTGTACCTTCTCTTAGACTGTTTGATCTCACTCTGGATTACTTTATTTTTGTCTCTGGATACAGAAGGTTGAGCATTCAGAATTTGCAAAGACAGAATGCTCCTGTTCCTCTTCTCTCCAATTTTTTTTGCAGCCCCAAAATTTATAAACTTCTATATTTATTTGCAATCCAAGTGACCTGTCATATATTAACTATACGAAAGAAAAAATAGTTAACAGGTTATACAACAGCAAAGTTAAAGTTCAGAGCACTCTGTTAAGTCTGTTGTTGTAATTTACTCATAGAAAGTCTACATGGCTTCTTATTTACCACAGATCAACCCAGTCCATCATCTCTGATCAATCCAGGGTCAAATACACTAGTTTGGTTCTTAACAATGAAACCTTTCCTTAGGTTTTCACTTGGGAGCTTTTCCAACAATCGCATCTCATTTCCAAAGTTCGTAACTCTCTATTGTACTAGGAAAATTTTTCATGCAATGATTGTAATAGAAAATATCTGCTACCATAGAGCAACAAACTTTCACAAAGATCAGAGGAAGTCAAGAATCTGATTATATTTTGTCATTACTGTACCAACCAGTTATGAGAAACTCAAAGAAAGCCTAGGACCAAAAGCTTGTCAACTTTGACGTTTCTCCAATTTCATAATATATGGGATTGAAGGAAACTTCTGAGGCTGTGCTTTTTCTGCCTTGGGTAATAATGGCTGGTTATCCTCCATCTGCAGAAATGTGTACAATCTCTACAATGAGCAGGAACAGAGATATCTGAATCTCTCCCCTCCTCTCCCTCGCTCCCTCCCTCCCTCTCTCCTGTCTCTCACACACACAGAGAAGAGAGAGAGAGAGAGAGAGAGACCTTTCGAAGAGGCAAGATATACATTCAATAAAATTAAGGGCAACTTATTCTATGAAGCTGAACATCCTTGGAACAAGATTGCTATTGAAACAAAGAATGTGAAAACCTTAATTCCATCTTTCATGGTTTCTTCCAAAAGACCAGTCTCACAGCTGTCAAAAGCTAGACTGGAACTATGATAATGATTTATATATGACAGATTTCTCCCTTCAAAAGCTGATTTCTTACTTGATTACCCAAACGCCATTCTTCTATTTTCCTCAGGTATTTTTTATTTATTTGCATGGATAATCTCCAGGAATAATATTGTTAGGATTTACTGAGCCATGGCTTCCAAACCTTGCTTCTTGGAGTCAAATTTCTGGCATCGAAAGTTATCCCAGAAATGAAACTACAACCCTCTGTCATTTAATTCCTGATTGCTTCATAATAGTCTGACAGTGATTCATTACTATCAAGCTAACAAAATGTTCAAAGTAGAAGGTCACAGTCGGCGTTTTTGATACAGTTGCATAATATAAGCTTCATCCAAGGTTTGCCTGTATTCTGAAAAATTTGCTTCACAATTAAATAACTTATTTATCAAGGACTGCACTCCTGGAGATAGAGTTTAGGCATTCTCTTCTTTAAAATGATGCAGTGGTTGCTGTATGATTCCTGTGAAGAAAAGCTGCAGTGGTTAAGGCACTGCCTTATATTGCTTTACATCCCTCTCTAAGCAGTTTACAGAGTCAGCATATCGCTCCCAACAATTTGGGTCCTCATTTTACTGACCTAGAAAGGATGGAAGGCTGAGTCATGTCCTTGAACCTGGTGAGATTTGAGCTGCCAAATTGCAGGCAGCCGGCAGGCAGCAGAAGGAGCCTGCAGTACTGCACTCTAACCATTGCGCCACCATGGCTCTTTTGCAGTTCACAACACAGTATAGAAGGGTGGGAAAGGACATGACAGAGCAATGAATGAGAGCATGAATGGCAAGGAGTGAAACCAAGAAGAGAGAAAATGTCTCTCCCCCTTTCTTTAAAATAGCCCTAAGCTAAGGAGGTTTTTTTTTTTTAAAGGTGGTCCTGTGAGTCTGGAAAAATGCAGTCTATTCTGCCATCTTAAACCTCTCCCACTCATGTCTTCTGCTACCTGACTGGACTCGGATTCCGGTGAGTTTTCAGAAGATTTACACAAAGGCATGGATGTTTATTTTACTAAGAATTAGAGCAAAATAGAGCACCACATTCATTTAGCTCTTTGATGACTGCATGTTTTCATTGCGGTGACCTACTTTGCACTTCCCTGAAGCATTTGGTCGGCCTTTGCTGAAGTACTCGCTAGATGGACCAAAGCAATTACCGGAGGGATGAGAACAGCACAGTGCTGCTGTGATCTTCTTGGATGAGCAGACAATTCTTTTATTGAATGGGATATGTGCCGGAGACTGCATTGTTCCTTTGCACCCACAAGGCTTTTGACTACTGAGGCAAATGGAGCGAGAATGAAAAGGAGAAGGGTTTCCACATTGTCCCTTATCTGGTCTCTTATTAGGAAGGTGTGGGGGAGGCAGAGGGTTGCCTCTGCTTTTAAAAGGCTAGCCACTCTTCCCCCTCCCCAACCCTCTGCCTTCAAGATATAGTTTAGAAGATTGAAGGAATATCATATGTTTCATTATAATGAATGCCAATATTCACCATCAGCTGGGTTAAGCCCAGAGTCTATATCCTGTATTACAAGCAATTTTCATTTTGAATTGGATTTTCTGCTGGGTAATTCCTTGGTATTCTTTAGCACCCTGCATGAGCTCGGGAGCAGCAAGGGTCCCTGCTAAATTCAAATATTTAATAATATGCATCAATTTTTAACAGGATGATCTTCATGTGAAGCACAACAGCACAAGTTGGAACTCATCTTGAGTTCGGGAATCTATTTTGATGACAAATCACTGCATATTTCTTTATTAACGGATAAAATTATGTAATGGCTCATTTCGCTGCCATGACTCTTGGCGACTTACAGACTCAGAATAGCCCTGGCTTCCCAGAACCTGGTATATTATCTGCAGACTTGCAAAGTGTTTCCCAGGATTTTTCTTGGTGGGGTGAGAGCAGGTGGGATCAATGTTAGTTCCATCTGGATACATCTATTTTTTTTCCTGTTTCCTAGTTTGGTTTCCTCCCCCAGTTTTTAACCAATTATAGGCCACCTACAACACAGGCCTTTCCCTTATATACCCTGTAAAGCCTATGCAGATGGAGAGGGTTTTAGTTTCACGTTAATAAAACCTGGCACCTCTACTCACCTTAATTCTGTAAGATTTTGCAGACAGCCAAGGCAAAGAGGCTTGAGAGGTCCTTTTGGTACAGCTAATCCTCCAAATAGGAGCACGATGCCTCCCAGAGGCATGGACCATGTCTCCTACCACCCAGCGCATCCCATTACCACCTTCTCTCCTTTAATGACATGCTTCCTAGCTAGAAAGAGCCCGTCCTCTGTTTGGCAGTGGCTCTGGAAAAACACACAAACTTTTTAGGAATACACTGGTAGGGAATCGGCACATTTGGCCAGCCTGCTCAGAGGTCAACTATAGGGAGGGGACAGCAAATGAGGACTGTCCAAGAGGTTTGGGGTCCTAAGAACAGAGAGCTGAAGGGGGAGGTTGGGGATCATCCAATTAAAGGGCACCCCAGTGCTAGAGTCCAGAGAGATCTAGTCATGGTGGAGGTCTTGGTTTGGAAACAAAACAGTACTTGACTCAAGCTAGCAACACTTCTCTTTAGATTAGAAAATAGGAGTTAATATTCCCTTGATTGTTCTTAGCAGCAAAATGTGTAGTTCACCAAGGGATCTACATTTTCTGGGCATGTTATATTATTAAAACACTGAAAGTGCTAACAGTGCTAAACAGAAGAAAGAAAATAAAGTACAATTAATTTAAAACTGTGGAAATATAGCATGCATTATTTCAGAATAGAAAACACAATGGAAATGTCTCTGTGTGTGTGTGTGTGTGTGAGAGAGAGAGAGAGAGAGAGAGATCTCCTTCATGTTGATGGACAAGAATATTCAATCTGTTTCCTCTTTTGCTGTCCAGGAACTGCTGTTGAATTCCAGGCTGGTAATTCTGGCTACAAGCAGTGATAAAATATGGCGTTGTTGAAAATGAATACATGGAAATCCAGACAGAGGCCTTGGCTTGCAACTGTTCTGTTCTGCACAGAGCCTTTCTCTGCAAAAGAGAAAACAAAGAATAAAATAGGGCACATAGTCTGGTGAGTAATCCTGCAAACAATCTTTACTTAAGCATATTGTATCTTTAATGCAGTGAAAGAAATGCTGCCCAAATTGTATTCAGAAAACAATAACCCTCCAGATGTTAGGGATACCAGCTTGCTGTTAACAATCCATAGACATAATGCAATATAAGTTGACTGAGAAAGGTATTTGACGAACGGACATTTCAACAGTCTAAAGAAAAAAAAGTGAGCAAGTGCCACTCCATGTATCTCTCTATGAAGATTAAGCTTTCCCATATGTTAAAAAAGGTTTCCTTGTTTCTTACTTCTAAACTGATAAAGGACCCAGCTAATCTGTCACCATCTTTACAGAGCCAGAAACAAGGATGAAGTGACTGTATATGTGTGCCAGAGAGTCAATGTGTGCTTAACATTGTTGGCCAAGATCTAATTACTCTGCTTGTCACCTTGTGCTGAATTTGGAAATGCTTCCATGAAGTTCGGACGTATTGGATGTATAGAAGGACAAAGTCTGAAAGGCAGGGGTTTAAAAGCATGTTAAAGAAGAGAGCAGATACGCTCAGTCTTAGGACAGTGCAAATCCTTATAAAGTAGCACATTATAAGTTGTGGGCTCCAGAGAAAACATCCCTCTTCATATCATTAAAGCAGCTGCATTTTTTCCCCCCTTGGACTCATACTGCGCTCCATAAGCTGCTCTCATTATCTTCTGAAGTGTAGGTATGCATAGTCACTCTGCTTTGCTGGGAAAAATGCTAAGAGAAGCGGCTGTGTGTGTGTACACACAGGTGGAGATAACTGGGGAAAACTCAGTTATGAGTTTTAAACTCATGCCATCCTGAAAAGATATGGCTGCTTTAACATTGGGAAGAAAGGCACTTTGTATAGGATTAACTAATGTCCTGCCTTTTATATATATACTGTATATATAAATAACCAGGGGTGGATTTCAAAATTTTTAACAACCAGTTCTGTGGGTGTAGCTTAGGTGGTGGGTGTGGCTTGGTGGTCATGTGACTGGGTGGACATGGCTTGGTGGTCATGTTATTGGCTGGATGTGGCCAACTCAATATCACTCACATCGAGGCACACATCTCCTTGCCTGGCCTCTCAAGACTGTGGGGATGCTCCAACAGTCGTAAGTGTGAAAAATGGTCATAAGTCACTTTTTTCAGTGCCATTGTAACTTTGAATGGTCATTCCACACAAGCAAAGTACCAGCAAATGAGGGGGAAAAAAAACTCCAGAGAAGTTCCTGAGACAGGAAGTCTAGTCCTGCCAAGAAGGTAATAACAGTTAATGGAGAGGCAGTTTCTGTAAGCAACACCAGAATGTTTCCTTCCTGCCTTCCTTACAGGATTAGGCCAGTAGTTTCTTCTAACAACCGGTTCTCCAAACTGCTTAGAATGTTAACAACCAGTTCTAGCAAATAGGTATGAACTGGTAGAATCCCATCTCTGGAAATAACTCAAAGTGGCAAATGTATACCTTAGAGTTAAAAACTTATCCTAGTGTCACTTACAGGTTGTATATATTCCTCCCAGCACGGTTTTCCTGTTCTGAGAGCATTCCCTGCCCCCACTGAGAATTGGCAGCAATACTCTATGCGACGCTGATATTTTGTCTGTTTTTTAATCCTTTAAAGGTTAAATCATCCCAAAGCTTTATGCATCTTTAACCCCATCAAAACCTGGGGGGGGGGGAGATGACTAAGCATTACTTCCATTCATCCCTGGTGATGTCATCATCTCAATGGACTTTTCCTCTGCAGCTTTCAAGAGCCAAATTGTTACTAGTGAAGATTTTCACAAAAGTCCACTAGAAAGAAGAAGAAAAAACCTGCCCGTTTTTGACTTATTTCAATTAATTGAGAGAAGATTCCTGATTGAATTACTTCGGAAGGGCTTTGTATTTACTGGACAAGAATTATCTCACATGGTGGCTGTGTTCCACCAGATGCCTAATGAGATCAGGTAAAGACCTAATTCAAGGAAACCTTTTAGCTCTTTGTGACTTAACGTGTCATGAGAGCTTTTTCACAGGAGACAAATTCCTTGTGTGTCCACCACACTTGGCCAATAAAGAACTCTATTCTATTCTATTCTATTCTATTCTATTCTATTCTATTCTATTCTATTCTGCTCTGCTCTGCTCTGCTCTGCTCTGCTCTGCTCTACACTACTCTACTCTACGCTATGCAAACTCACCCATTTAGTTAGTTTTAATTCTATGTGTATAATTCAGAAAATGCATTAATCTAAGATCCAGATTATAACTATATAATTATACAGATCTGGATAGCTCAAAGTATGTGAATGCCTCAATCAAAGAGTAAGAGGACTTCCTTCTTCGGGCAGATATAGGTAGCCCTGGACTGGTAGGAAAATCTTTGCTACAGCAAATGTTTCTCTTCAAGACCTGAGACAGCCAACTGGTTTAAGGGGGCTCACAGAGAAGGCTGTGGGGAGTGAGCTGCAACAGACAAAACATCAGGAAAACCAAGCATCAACAGCCAGGAAGTTGCCACTGCTATCTCCTTCTCCAGCACTTGCCTCCAGAGGTGGTTGCCCCCTGCTGTCATCTGTAAGGACACCAAAATCAAATTCCTAAATGAAAGAGGCGGGGAACTTAAAATCACTGTATCAACTCTGAACTACTAACATTCCCTGTTCCACGCCTACCTGACATGCAGACATTACATGGACAGGCTGCAATTCAAGCTGATAGTGGTCACCTATAAATGTCCTGGATATTTGTGGGGCTACCTTCTCCCAATCTGCCCATTGTTTGGAATCTGGAGGAGAAGACTCTTTCCAGGTCCCATTCTTTGGAATCTCATCTGCAGGAACTCTGGAGCTTTCATTGCTCCCCTTCTTTCTGGAATAGCCCTCTCCAATGACAGGCATGTCCCTGATTACAGGTACATTGTCAGTGTTCCAGCAAACCTCCATTCCAGTCAGTAACATATCTCAAAAGTACCTTTATTAGAATAGCACCTGGCACATCTGTGGAAACCTGAATCTGGAACACTCAACTTATGACCATAATTGAGCCCAGAATTTATGTTGCTAAGTGAGAAATTTTTTGAGTTTTGCCCCATTTTAACTACTTTTCTTGCCACCGTTGTTAAGCGAATCACTGCAGTTGTTAAATTAGTAACACGGTTGTTAAGTGAATCTGGATTGCCCATTGACTTGGCTTGTCAGAAGGTGATCACATGACCCCAGGACCCTGAGACCGTCATAAAGATGAGTCAGTTGCCAAGCATCTGAATTTGGATCATGTGACCATGCGGATGCTGCAAAGGTCGTGAGTGTGAAGAACAGCCATAAGCCACTTTCTTCAGTGCCATTGTAACTTTGAACAGTCACTAAATGATCTGTTTGCAAATCGAGGACCACCTGTACACTTTGTAGACAATCAAAATAAAACAACAGCTCCTTTCTACCATAAAACAAGGTTTTAAAAATAGCCTTCACAGACATCCTAGCTGTGATCAGAATACGAAATTTCTGGAGGATGAAGTTCCACAAGTTTGCTGGATTTACTGATCGGACTCAGCTACGGCTTGATTTAGCCAAGGCTTGTCAGATAAATCCCAATTTGTTGGATTCACAAAAGATGCTATGCCATGACCCCCAAACCTCGTAATGACCTAGAGCGGAGGTGGGGAATGATGGCCCTTTCATGACTTGTGGACTTCAACTCCCAGAATTCCTGAGCCAGCATGATGGAGCTCAGGAGTTCTGGGAATTGAAGTCCACAAGTCATAAAATGGCTGTCATTCCTCACCCCTGACATAGAGTGATGTGTGGACCATCTTGATTTAAAAAAGAAAAGAAAATTAGTATCTGGATTGAAAGCCTCAGATTTCTTCCCACTGTCAGTCCTTGAAGAAGATCCATTAACTGAGCCCTAGGTGTGTAGGATGAGAAAGCACAACTGAAGCTAGGAGAGGATCCAATACCAGCTACCCCAATCAGGGACTGCAAATGAAACATTAGGATTCAGACATCCATTCTGAAAAGGAACATGCTGCTGCTCATGATGATGATGATGGACTTTCTAGGATGTGGCGGTTCTATGGGGCTCCTGTTGAAACTTCCAAAGGCTCCTTCCTGTGCCCAACACGCACACAGAAACCGTAAGGAAGAGGCTGATGATGTCATCTCATTCTGTGGCTTCCCAAATCCACTGGCTTCCAAGGCCTTGCTCAGGTTATTCTACTTTACCAAGGAAGCAGAAGAGGCAGGACACTGACAGGTGGCTGCCCGCCTTCCAAAGGGCCCTGCAGGACCATGGTAAGTACTGCTTCTAGTTCCTGTATTTGAGGAACAAGTAAAGCATTAGAATGATGGATGGAGCCATCTGGCAGGTGGCCTGGAGATTCAGGCTCTGACACCTTCACAGCTGTGGGCAGATGGCACCGCTGCTTTCAGCCAGATTGTATTTGCCTTTGCAGACACTGTTCGTCAAGGACCCTTTGCGGTAGCAGAATAGCTGAATTGCAAGATGCTTAACAGCCCCTGTGTTAAATTCCCACCCTTTTGGATCGCAGCTGAGCATCTTATCTGCCAGCAGCCACAAGCTTTGGTTGCTTTCAAAGAAATGCCAGCTGCGATGGCTGGGCTAGCACTGGGCTGCTGCACCAATTGCCTCAGCAAAGGGGGCTTGTAAAAGCAAGCTGTCCTGCCTTCCACAACCCTGCTATTGTAACTCTGAGAAATTCAGGGGTGTCAAACTGGCGGCTTGTGGGCTGGATGCATCACCTGCAGGCCACGCCTACCCAGCTCCATGAATGGGTCATGAAATGACACGTGACAGCAACGTGACACGGCGAGTTTGGCACCCGTGCAGTAGGGTAAGGAACTTTAGCCTAGCGTCAAAGTTCAACGTCAAAAAATGCAGCACAGTTGCACAAAGATCTAACCAGATGACAACACAGATTGGGTTTAAGAAGGGAGCCGGTGAGGGAGCCGAAATGGCAGATCGTGACCAAAGTAAAGGCGGAGAAGAGCTGTAGTACTTGGGATGAAGTCAGGATGCCAGATGAGACTCTTGTGGAACTTTGCTGGAAGCAAAATCAGAGTTGCTTATCAAAACTAAGAGGCCTTCATCAAAAAGGAAAGGAGGGAGGGAGATTTTTATAACCTGCAGGATAGAATTGAATGGAGGCGGTCTTGTGGATGCAGTCATAGGCCAAGGATAATGGATATCAGGATTGATCTTGAGCCAGGTAACCCAGGGCTGAACCTGAGTCAGAAATAAACAGAGGTAGAGGAATATGAGCTCTGGCTAGTCAACTTAAGCTTTTGGTGACAAGGTAGATGGCACATTTCCCAGAGATCTGCAGACCAATTTCTGCCACGTCTCTCTGTAAGCAATACAACCAAATCCTCTTTCCTGTCAGCTTCAGGGTGAGTTATTCAATCCTGCCAACCACCATGCTGGCCACTACAGCATCGACTGCTGGAGGCCAAATCTGACTGTCTGCAGGCTGCAGGTGGCACAACGGATCTGGCAGGGAAGATTTAAAGCTCCTCATAAGCCCGTGTTTTAACCCCCGGCCTTGGAGCCTCCTATAAAACAAGGGAGCAGATGGTTGGCTTCCGCAAGCTACACACCCACCCAATACACAAAGTCCTCTCTCCATCCATCTGCTGGGACCATAGGGAGCTGGGAACTCAGCATCTGTTCCCCAGGGAGGTGTGAAAGTGACAGCAGCAATCACAATCACGTAGACAGGGAGGGAGGGAGGACAAGCCAGACATTGGAATGACTTGATTGCGGGTGGGGGTGGAAACACCCTCAAGCAAAAGGCAGACACACATTACACCAGCTAAACGATGACAAACTTTGTGCTTAAGTAACATGCTGCATTTAAGAACATTTCTCACCAAGAATCCCAGTTTCTTCCTTTATTTCCTTAATAGCCCTTCAACCTTTTTTTTTTTTTACAGTCCAAGTAAATCACAGATACCAGCAAGTACATTTTCACTGCCTTATTCATACATGGATACCCATACCCATCATTTACCCAATTACCGGTCAAGATTTATTTTCAGCATTTCACTTTTAAATCAACTTAGTTTCTAAATCACCTAAATTTATATTATCTCATTCTAAATTATCGTTAGGCTATTACAAACCAAGATGTGTTGCTTGGCGTGTGGCTGCACCAAAGACAAAAAGAAAAAGAAAAATGCAAAATGTTTTTCTACACTGAAACCACAATTTCCACACCATGAGTGCGACTCAGCTTCTCATTTTAGCTGAGCATGAATCATCCGTAGATAATTCCACGTGCAAAATGTTCTTCCCAAATGTTGACTCCGTCTGTGGAAGCACATGCACATTGGCATTACATGGATAGGCTCACCGGAGAGTGTGTTTGACACAGCTCCCAGCTAAATACCAAATAAAAACTGAGCTTAATAGTATAACTTGTAGAAGGGAAAATGCCTGGTCTCACTCTCTTCCCCTTCATAGGTCTGAGGAAAAAGCTCTTACTATTTACATCCCAAATGTCTGTCCCTAATCAAACCCACCCTAGATGTCAATTAGGGCTTCTTCTGAAAGAGCAGTTTCGGAATAAAGACTGGATTTTGATTTCAGGAACAAACTCCTTGCACCCCCTGGCCATCATTGCAAGTGGTGGGCTCATCCTTGGGGTTTATTTCCACATAAACCATATTGCTTGTCAGCTGGTCTTCCATTTATGTCAAGAAACAAAGACCAGTTTCCTGTCACAAAGCAAGGGAAACGGCCTTAAGAGGTGACCAAAGATTGGTACATTGAAGGGTCCATCCTTCAAATGGCTCCCAGCAGTGCTTTCTTGTGTGCAATCACTGCATTTCAACAAAGGAGGGTTACCAGGATTAGCAAACAACCTATGAATCTTGGTCTTGGTTTATATATGGACATAGAGCCACATTGTTCATTTACAAAATTTTATTGTTTCAACAAAGAATAAAATATAAAACAGAAAAATAAATAGGCGGGAAAGGTCAAGATTGAAACAAGATTAGAGTGTAAAAAAGGAACAATAGAAAAAAATAGAAAACTTCAAATTTCCTTTGGTACCTATACAAATCTAAGCATATATTTTGATAAACAGTTGTAACACTCAAATCCCACAATTAAACGTTTCATTTCTTTCTGTTTCAAGCAAACAATCCAAAAGCGGTTTCCAGGTAGCAACAAGTCTTTCTTGCATCAAAGTTGCCAATTTTGCCAGCTCTGCCAACTCCATTAATTTCACCATCCATTATTCCATTGTAGGAATCTGTAAATCCTTCCATCTCTGTGCATATAAAAGTCTTGCTGCTTTGATCATATAAAGTCCCAGGTTTTTTTCAATCCATAAAACCTAAAAGAAAAATCTTTGGTTTCAATAGCACATTTATTCCAAGAATTCACAAAATAAAGGTACACACACCTGATCCCAATAATTGTTACTTTTACATGTCCACTAAAAATAAAATGTATCTTCAGATGCCTTACACTTTTTTTGACAATTTATCAGCTGCTAAATACCAATAGTACATCATCTTATAAAAATTCTATAAATCTTGTATAAAAAACCTGAAATATCACATTGGCGTTAAGTATTGAGACCCTTCACCCAGTACTTTGTTGAAGCACCTTTGGCAGCAATTACAGCCTCGAATCTTTTGGGGTATGACACAGCAAGCTTTGCACACCTGGATTAGGGGATTTTCTGCCTTTCTTTCTTGCAACTCCACTCAAACTCAGTCAAGTTGGATGGCGACCATCTGTGGGCAGCCATTTTCAGGTTCCTGAAAATGTTCAATAGGGTTCAAATCTGGCTGGGCCACTCTAGGACATTCACGGAGTTTTCCCTAAGCCACTCCTGTGTTGTCTTAGCCGTGTGCTTTGGATCATTGTCACGTTGTAAAGTGAACCTTCGGCCAGGCTGAGGTCCTGAGTGCTGTGGGACAGGTTTTCATTGAGGCTATCCCTGTACTTTGACCTATTCAGGTTTCCCTCAACTCTGATTAGTCTCCCAGTCCCTGCTGAAAAATATCCCCCACAGAATGCTGCCATCACCACGCTTCACTCTAAGGATAATATTGGGCAGGTGATGAGTGGTGCCTGGTTTCCTCCAGACATAATGTTTAGAGTTGAGGCCAAACAGTTCAATCTTCATCAGACCAGAGAATCTTGTTCCTCATAGTCTGAGTCCTTCGGATGCTTTTTCGCCAACTCCAAGCGGGCTTTCCTGTGTTTTGCACTGAGAAGAGGTCCAGCCATTCTGCCATAAAGCCCAGATTGGTGGAGGGTTGCAGTGATGGTTGTCCTTCTGGAACTCTATCCCATCCCCACACAGAATCTATCGAGCTCAGTCAGAGTGACATTTGGGTTCTTGGTCACCTCTTTTACTAAGGCCCTTCTCCACCGATTGCTCAGTTTGACCAAGTGACCAGCTCTCGGAAAAGTACCGGTTGTGCCATTTGAGAATTATGGAGGCCATTGTGCTCTTGGGAACTTTCAGTGCCGCAGAAATGTTATTGCAGCCTTCACTAGATCTATGCCTTGCAATAATTCTGTCTCTGAGCTCTGCAAGCAGTTCTTTGACTTCATAGCTTTTGCTGTGCTACAATATGCATTGTCAGCTGTGAAGCCTTCTATAGGCAGGTATGTGCCTTTCCGAATCATGTCCAATCAATTTAATTTACCACAGGTAGACTTCAATCAAGGTATGGAAACATATGTCAGCAATGATCAAGAGGCATCAGAACTAAATTTCAAGTGTTGTTGCAAAGGGCCTGAATGCTTATGTCCTTTGTGATATTTCAGTTTGTTGTTTTTAATAAATTTAGACATTTCTAAAATTCTGTTTTCACCTTGTTATTATGGAACACTGAGTATAGATTAATGAGAAAAAAAATGAATTTCAACAACTGTAAAATCTGGCTGCAGCATAACAAAATTGACAAAAATGAAGGGGGTCTGAACACTTTCTGAATGCACTGTAAGCGGGGAAAAACTTGAATGTAATGCTTGATCAATGGGAAAATATATGGAGTAAAGGATTAAAATTTACATTGAATTATAACTTGAAAAAAAAATATTGAACCACATTCTTGATGCGGCATTTATGTTCAGAGACTGTTTTCATTTATCCTGGAGAGGGGCAGGAGGATAAAAACCCTTAAAGCTGCCAACAAATACAGGAAAATTTGAAAAGCTCATTAACAGACTCTCTGGTAGCTAATTAATTAATTGAGCAGTGTTTTCAGTATCTCCAGGAAAGCAGTTTTTGGAGATTGTTTATCGACAGAAAGTGTTTCTACAGCAGGTTTCTGCGCTTCTAGGTGGATGCTAGAATACCTCAGGGAACAGAAGCTGTAGCCTGCTGACTTTCTAATAAGTGCCATTGAACTCAGGACTTTTCCTTTAGTAAACAGGTTTGATTTCTTCACTAGCCTTATCACTGGCCTGAGCAAAGTTGGGCTAATTCAGACTCTCTCTCCTCTACTGTGAAACTGTTGCACAGTTGATGCAACACAGTAAAAGATGGTACTAGAGAACAGAAACCCTGCAAAACAACTTACTCCTTCTCTGATATTAGAACTCTTGGAGTGCGTAACCTAGAAACAAGCTACTTATTTCTGGCACTGATGAGTACCTGCTCTCGGGGAAGAGAGACAAGAAGTGGGCAGATGAGACAGATCTGAGAACTAGCAGTTGCCCAGCATCCCCACCATCCCAGGCAGAGAGGAACAACACAAGGATGGACAGTGAGGCATCGAGACAATTACTGTGCTTGTTTAGTAGGGAATGGGACAAACTCACTGTGGCCAACTCGTCACAGCCAATTCACCAAGGTCAACTTACTGATTTCAAGGATAACTCAAACTCTTTTCTAGCTCAATAGCAGGTTTAACCAGCATCTGTTTCATGGCAGGAAAATTGAGCAATTTTTTGTGAATAATTCACACTACTCAACCTATTAAAACCAGTATATACTCCCCATCATCATAGATGCACATGCACTGCCACAAGGTAGCTCAGCTAGAAGTGTGCAGTGTACAAATAGGATAAGTGAAATAAGCAGAAAACAACATTTCCCAATCATTAAAAATAAAATACCATACCATAGTCAGTGTTCAATGTCTTCAGTCAATATGTAATGCAGTGTTAGGAAATGTATTTTTTTGCTTACAGGGGTCAAGCCGAGCCTATGACCATTAAACTGGCACATAATTTATTCCCTTCCAGAATACATTGGCCCTCAACCACCAGAATTCCCAGGCTGCACACCTGGAAAGGACCAAAATTGGGGAAGCTATCCTAAGTTTCAGGATTTTCACTGCCCTGAAAGGAAACTTCAGGATAAGGAATGGAGCAGATGGCAGACAAAAATAAAAGTCCTCCCTGAAGAATTCGCCCAAGATTCTCTGCCCTGCAGGAAAGTAATTTGACGGCTGCACAGGGCAACCTGCCCACCACTGTCACTGCCTTAGATCACTACTCATCTAGGTCATTTTGTTTGCCTTTTGTGTTCACCTAAAGCCCAGGCCTGCTCTGTTAGGACAATATTTCTTGCTCCAAAATGCAGTTGGCAAATCCCTGGATGAAAGTACTTGAAAGAGCTTCTCTTGACTGTCTTTGATCTCTGGGCAGTGCTTTGTTGAATAGATGGAAATTGCCACATTCTCTTCTCAGGATGGTGGTCTTAGAGATGAAAGCTCACCTTTGTGATTAGCTCTAGGAAAGAAGGATACAAAACAGGACAGGGTCAAACTAAGATGACCAAAAGAAAAAGAAAAAGTTTGGAATGGGAAATTGTCCAAACTTAAGGACCTGCCCTGGAACAATCATACCTCAGTCCTTGCCTTCATTTTTGTCAGCTTCCCCCAATCTGACACTTTCCAGATCTTGGCCTCTAAAGAAGGAAGCAAGTGATCAAATATGTGTCATGACAAAAATCTATGCGCTAGCATTAGACGTTGGGATGCAATTATGCAAATGCAGAGAATGTTATCCCAATCCACTGGTAGAGGCTGGATCTTAAATTCCACTTCTTTTTTTTAACTTTCCTTCCTTGTAAGTTAGTGCTACTCATTGGAAGACTGATTTCTAAGAATAAAATGTCACTTTCCTGGAATAACTCTGGATGTATCACAGCAAAGGTGACGTGCAACTCTTCCAGAACATACATATCATCTTTGGCACCTATGCTGCCAAAACGGCACTTTTGCTCCAAGATACGAATATGTTTTGTGATCATCTCAAGGTTGTAGCAAATCTAATTCAAACATTTTGGGAAACTGTGTAATTTGCAGAGACGTATGAGGCTCTGCCTGAAATAGCTGGTCCAGCGGAAGAGCATAGACCTTGGAAGCTACTTTAATGCCATTCCCAAAGAGCATTTAAAAAGCACATTGGCTGGGGAGGGGGTGGTGGACATATATAGCTTTCTAACCATATAAACACCTACCTCTCTGGCTGAGGAAGGGGCACAGCAATATTGACCTCCATATGTTTCCGGATGTATTCTCTGGATCTTATATCTGCCTATAATCAGGACCAAGAGGAAAATAATAAGAGATTAATTAGGTTGACTGGTGCAAGTGACAATTTCTAGGATTCTAGGAGAGTGGGAGGAGGCAGAAGAGACAGAGCTGCTGGGCTCTGACATTACTGTATCGGGGGGCGGGGGGGGGGGGAAATCACCTCACAATTCTCAGTCCTAGTCAGATTTCAGCCAATCACAATGCTGCTTCTACCCCAAAGAGAATTGAGGGTTACCTTCATGATATATTTTGGGACTGAGAAGAAAATGAGCCTCTTCTGCTCACTACTGGTCAAAAGCTTGTAAATAATTTATAAGAAAACCCATCTTGGATTAGACCAAAGGCTCACCTGGCTAATATTATTTTTCAGTTGTGGTCGTGGAAATGTAAGAAGTTTATTCTGAGTTGGACTATGAGTCAAACTACTGTATATAATACTTTAAAAATGTGGTTAGCAGCCACACTTCTTTTCTTTACCTAAAAGTAAGGACATCTGACTGGAACAAAACTACCAACATCAGGATGAGGAAAGTTTTCTTTTTTTTACTGTAGCGTCTCTAATTTACAGTGCTAAAATATCTACTAAATAGCAGATTTTCATTTAAGAGTTTGGGAACTAGGCATCAAGAGGAGAAAAGCTTATAACTGATAGCTTCTTATACAGGCCACATTACGATCGCAATCCAAACCAGTTCCACTGTGCTTCTTTTTGAGAGAGAAAGAAGAAGCAAGAGAATGCCAAGCTGCCTCTTTCAAACAATGTACATTTTATTCCATTCAACGCAAACTGAGCAGTTTGATATGGGCTGCCAAATGCTACCTACATTCTTCACAGCAGAGGAAATAAATGTGTTAATGGACACCATGCTTTCTTTTCTAGGATTGGGTCTTTCAATACATTTCTCTATAGAATTCAATGGTGGGATTCAATTTTTTTTACTACCGGTTCTGTGGGCCTGGCTTGGTGGGCATGGCAGGGGAAGGATACTGTAAAATCTCCAGTCAGGGGTAGTATTTGCCGGTTTCCGGACTACTCAAAATTTCCACTACCAGTTCTCCAGAACTGGTCAGAACCTGCTGAATGCTACCTCTGATAGAATTGCTGCCAAATTCTGGAACAAAACCAAATTGGGTGACAGCTTTGGCATCTGGTAGAATTAAACTTGCAGTGGATCTGGGTAAAGGATGGGTTCAAGAAATTCGACGGCTGTCTGAATTTAAAACGATTCATCTCAATGGGACATAACAGGTCTGCACAGAACGTATTTTGCAGATGAACGAGAGTTCCCAGACTCATCAGTCTGCTGGCAACAGGAATGGAAGTACAATGCATCTGACAACTGGCAGGATGGGAAAGAAAATCAGGACGTCTAGTAGTATCTTCTCAGATTAACAAATTGTGTTAAAGGGCATTAAAATTTTGTGAGTTGCACTCATGTCATCACTTCACTGTCACCAAAGCCTTTTAATAAAAGTTGTAGTCCTCCTGGCTTTTGTCATCATAGACTAACATGCCTTGAAAGAGGGAGGGTGATCTAGAAATACCGAGCTACTCTGGCGAATGATCACAGCAAACAGAGGGAAAAGAGGACAAAATGTACACACACACACAGAGTCAGGTTTCTCAAGCCTGCCATAGCCTCAGAACAGGATCTAACTGAGAACTTCTTCCTCAAGCTGATTTAATTGGAGTAGCAACAAGGAATACCTAGGTATGAAATTAACCTGATGTAAAAAATCATGGAGCTCCAGACGTATTGGCATTCATCTTTGGTTACTCCTGTTCTCTCATTGACTTAACTTCTTATGTGAGCACTCCTTCGCAGGTCCCTTACCCTTGGGCTGCTTTCTTCAATTCCACTGTACAGTCTATCTTCAGCAACTCTTACCTAATATTTTCATATTCTTCATTTTGCAATGCCTTTCTCTATTTTTTGTGAGGTGGATGGACAGGTAGTCAGTCAATGGTCACGTGTAGTGTTCCAAAGCAGCCTTCCATTAACCACAGCACTAATAGCCCTTCCTTTGATAAACTTTAAAATTCCTTTTAAGTTTAAATGCCATTCATCTTTCTTTTTCAAGGTGCGTATTCTTCATTCCAGTGATATTATTACAACAAATATGCAAGAATGACCAGGCTGAATGAAAATAACTATCCTAGGATTACCAAATCTGGGCTGCAGAAATCTGAGCAACCACTAGATTGCAGCCAAGTAGCAGTATGCAGAGATTGGTTTTATTTATTTTTTTTCAGCCCGGACCTAGAATCCCTAGACTAGCTCCAAATCACCTGTGAACTTTCTTTTCAAGCGGATGCAACCTTCTTACAACTGTACTGCCTTTTATTTGTTGAACAAAGATCCTTGTATCTATTTAATGTATGTCTTCTCAGCCAAACTTTTATTTCACTTTCCAAAGAAC
This sequence comes from Pseudonaja textilis, assembly GCF_049901715.1. Lineage (NCBI taxonomy): Eukaryota > Metazoa > Chordata > Lepidosauria > Squamata > Elapidae > Pseudonaja > Pseudonaja textilis. Next base: position 112,190,180 of record NC_141991.1, on the reverse strand, counting down.
CAGGACACTTTACAAGTACTCAACAGAGATTATGAATTTCAGGCTGCCATCTGATATATCACAAAATGGGGAACAACGGGGGGAATGGGAGAGATGCAGGCTGGCATCAAATAGTAAATCATTTGGTTAAGGGACACTGAATCAATGAACCCTCTAGACCAGGGGTGTCAGACTTGATTTCATTGAGGGCCGCATCAGGGTTGTGTTTGACCTTGGGGACCAAAATGGGCATGGCCAGCTCAACATCACTCGTGTTGGGGGCACCTGTGGTGGCCCGAGCTCTCTGCCAGCGAAAACAAGTTTCCCCGCTCTGTATTCGGCTGCAACAGCCTCCTGCAACCCTTTGCCAGTGAAAATGGAGCTCGGTAGGGCCACGGCCCTTGCCAGCTCCATTTTCACTGGCAGAGGCACCTTTCAGTGCTTCCAGGGCAGCCCCGTGGGCCAAATCTAAGCACCCCGTGGGGCAGATCCAGCCTCTAGGCCTTGAGTTTGATACTCCTGCTCTAGACTGCCAATGGTGATAGGAACTGCAGTCTTACAGGATCTAGAATGGCATTACTGTTTTAATCTATTATGTTAACTATACTATATGAAAGAACGGATAGGAATAATCCACTATTGGTACATAATGATTCAAGCTTCCAGTGTTAGGGAGCGGATGAATAACTTTCTGTCGCATAAAAGCTTGCATATGTCATGAACGGGGCCAGAGACACAAAAGATCGCCGCCAAGGCATCTTGTGTGCCCATCTTTTGTGAAAGGAATGGGGGTTTGAACATTTAGATACATTTGTTATGACAAATTAATTTGTTTTAGATCTGCTTAACAAAATTAATTTACATCGTTTGGCTCCATACCAACAAATTCTATAAAGCAAAAACTGTTGAATACAAATGGCTCGAGCCAACAATTACTGGCAATAAGAGAAGCTAAAAGCCAGTCATTGCTGACATAATTAAATGCCATTTAGCCGTTTGTTTAGTACTTATTTCAGCCTACTTTTCTACTTTAAAAGCACCTGCAAAACATGTTAATAACCAAAAAATTGGAAATAGAATTTTAGATAATTAAAAACTGAAGATGGCTCTGCAAAAGCAAAGATGACATCTGCAACAAAGACCAAGGAACTGGTGAGCATGCCAATTCCTTGGAACCTCTATGATAAAAAAGAATATTACCCATATTGGCTCCAGATGGCTGCTCCTGGCAAGGAGACCACAGGACAGCCAGTTTTCATGGGTATGAGCATCAGAAGACAATGGGATTGGCCCTTCTGCTCCCAACCGAGGTGGAGACTTTTAAAGGACACTAAGTTTGCTAACCTCACTTTTAATTTGTCAGAAATTGCTTATTAATTACTCTAGAACTAGATCTAGAGATGGGTTTAAAAAAATCTTCATCAGATGAGTTTATTTTCAATGTTGAACAAAATAAAAATATTTACAACGTTTAGAACTTAAAGAATTTGAAATAAAGTGCAAAGCTAAATAAGATTTTAATCTAAGATAGTTGTGAACGGATTGAGGGTCTAGGTAAATTTACAATATTGGAAAATAAGGTTTATGATTTATCTATAAAAAAATAAACAACTTCTCGTAGGAAACGAATAGATTTTGTTATCCTGCAATGGCAAGTCAATAATAAAAGATAAGTGATGATTTTAGAAACCGGACATTGGAGGGGAATAAACATTTTAAGCAGAAGAAAAAATACAACCACTGATGTCAGTTAATCCTGAGACTTACAGAATGATACAAAACATTATAACAAATGTTAATATTAAAGGAAATCTTTGAAGAAAGGAGTCAGAAGTTAATAATATCAACTGTCAGTAATGATACCCTTCTATGGATAGACTAAAACATGTTAATGGAGGAATGAAAGATGTGAGAAAAATTTTATGGGATAAAATAAAGCAAAAAATATGGAACCACAAATGATAGCCCAAGATAATGATTTGGAAAATAATATGTTACTGGATATACAATAGAAACTGGCCAAAATTTTGAAAATTGAAAGGAAATTTTGAAACTTGAAAGGAAAATACAAATGATTCACCAAGAAAATGATATGGAAAATATGTTCATATGGATTTAGAAAAGAGGCTTGTTAAAGAAATATGTAAGACTGTATAAAGAACTGAAAAAAATATCCTATGACAATTTTGGATTGAATTAAAGGTTAAGATTGTAAGAAGCAAAATGAAGAAATATATAGTTGCTTTATTTGATCAAGGTTAAAATATTTTGTTATGATGTTCTGGCAACCCTTTATGGACTTTTTGTTGACATCAAGATTGAAAAGTTGGTGTTTTATGGATTTGTTTATAGTTAAAGGACAGACTATGGGAAGAAGATATGTCTGTTTAAGTTTTGAAGAGTTCTTATACTTGTGGTGATGAAGGTTGGAAGTCTTTTCTCTATATGTTCCTCTTTTTTCTTTATTATATTCTCTTTTCTTTTTCTTTTTCTCTTTTATTGCACCTTTTATTCTTTCTTTCCATTCTCTTCTCTTTGTCTAAGTTTAGTTTTGTATCAGGTTTTACGACTGTAATTAAAATTCTCCATAAAATTGTATTTGAGATAATTAAAAACAAAATATAATTAGTTTTGGATGAAAATAAATATGGCTTAAGATCCGAGTTTTATATTAGAGGAAAATCTCTCTCCCATAAGTAATTTTTTTAAAAAAAACTAGTTAGCAAATAACTATTTCTGTTTGACCAAAGACTCGGTTCTCAGTCATGAATGTTGTGCCTCAGAGATTGCAATGGCTAAGTATGCAATTGGTTCAATATCAGGGGTGGGATTCAATTTTTTTAACAAACAGTTCTGTGGGCGTGGCTTTTTTTGCAGCAACCCCCCCCACACACACTCTGTATTTGGGTCTCCTGGGCCTCAGGGAAGTCTCCAGGGGAGCATTTTTGCACCCAGGAAGCTTCCCTGAGGCCCCAAAAGGCCAAAAAAAAAAAATGGAGCGTGGGGGGCACGCAGTACACTCCCTCCACGTGCCCCTTTTGCCTCCTGGGCCTCAGGGAAACCTCCTGAGTGAAGCAGTAAGACAGCAAGGGGATCCTGGCACAGTTGATCATCAGAACAGCTGATCGTCAGGAGGGAAAGAAAAAAAGAAAAACCTTAACAAGTGACTGGGCAGGGGACAATACAGTCGGCGATGTTGGGCATATGCGCGATGTGGCGCATGCGTGATAAGGACTGACTGGGCAAGGAGGGGAGGGACAGATAGAGAGGGGCGGAGCAGGGCAGCCAGGGGCACAATTTGCCGGTTCTCCGAACTGCACAGAATCTTAACAACTGGTTCTATAGAACTGGTCCAAACTGGTAGATTCCAACCCCTGTTCAATATCCAAGGAATCGCAATGCTGAACATTCCGGCTCCTTTCAATAAAATGCCTTGTTTCATTTTCCTGCTTCTTCATCAAACATTATTAATGCCACCTTCAGCATCCAGAGCTACCCTCATTTTGCTTCCATGGGCAGGGAAAGGGAAGAGCAAAGTGTCCTTTTAGACTATAGCATCTTTTCACTCCTAACGTTGTGCTAAGACGGCTTAATCTAGCTTATTAACCCAAGAGGCTAATCAATAAGGTGGGTCATGTTGCCTTAATAATCCCCTCAAGTTCGCGTCTATTTTTGGAGTAGGCTAGCAGTGGCATTAGAGACTGGGGATTATGCCAGGAGTATGAAAAAAATAGAAAACATCAGGCTGGGTCAGATGCCGAAAGCAAGTGCTTTGGTTGCAAAAAGATGGCAGACTTATGACTTCTATCATGTGTTATTGCTATTATCCCAGGGCTGGGAGGCACCTCTTCTTCGTGTAAGCTTTTTTTCCACTTTTGGGCTGCAGCCTGACTTTCCCCAGAGAGGAAAGTGGGAGTGGCAGCATGAAGATGCTAATGGTCTGTGAAATGCAAGACAGGCTGCAGCAAAGGACGAGAGTAAGGATGGGAGCGAGTAGGGCACAGAGCTGTGTCTGTGTTACAGTGGAGATATTCACATCACAAGGAATATTACTGAGTGACTAAAGTCAGTTCTGGCACATGAAATATTTCTTCCATAAAAAGGCACGCAAACACTGACTCTCTTGAATACTTACGGCTTCTGCTGGAGGCATTAACTATCAAGAACCACGCACGGATCATCATTTCGGCGCTAAGTTATTGAGTTATTTGTTCAGGACTTCTTATGAAGGTGTGTGGGAAAGGAACATGGGAAGCTGTCCGATACTGACTCAATCGGCTGGTTTCTCAGCTTGGTACCATCAACACTGCTCTCAAGGGTTTCCTGCATGCATTTTATTGACCTTATCCGAAGATGGTGGGGAATGAAGCTGACACTTCCGCATGCCAAGTATAAATCATTGAGTCATCTACCATTGAGCCACACTTTTATGGACTGCATCACGAACGGAAATGCAAGCAGTGGTCAAGGGCTGATCAAACACAAGACAACCAGATCCGAGTTGCAAAAATCCAGGTGACCAAAAATGGAAGTAAAGAGATGCAGAAAATCTTAACTTTTTGCTGTCATCTTGTGGCGCATTGTATTCTGCCTTTCTGCTACAACTAGATCACTTGACATTTTGCCCATCTACAATACGCTTCAGCTCAAGAGGAGAACATCTCAACATACTGATTTTTGTTTCCCCAAAACTATTTTGTGCTGGGTCCTATAAGTCAGTGGCCCCCAACCTTTTGGGACCGGTTCCATGGAGAGAGGTTTTTCTGTGGACTGGAAGGGACGTGATTTCTTGTGCTACCTACATCCTGCGGATGGGGCTTTGTTTGTTTTCACGCCCCGGTTTCTGGAATGCCACAGAGGGGTGCCTGTCCAAGGATCAGGGATTGGGAAGCCCTGCTATAAGGGGTTCCAATGGATTCTCTCTTTGGAGCTTAGAATGAAGCTAGCATTTAGGAAGGTGCTGACATGGGTACAGTGGCTTATTAATGGCTCATAAATCTGAGCACTCTGACATTAGGAAAGGTACCTTCCATCAGAACATCCCTGTCAAGAGGTGAGAAACTGCTCTGCTTGAGCTTTTCTTTGCCACAGGTGCATATATTGAAGGCATGGTTGCAACTTTCAAGGCTAGCTTCTTGGCAAGTCTGTGGCCCACACATTTTGTGCTAAAATCTCTCCTTGCTCAAACTCTGCCTCAAGGTACCTAAATGGTGATCCAGCACTGCCATCCACTGGCTGCATTCTGTCTCAGCAATCTCTGTAGCCTGCAGAGTCCTGGGAGGATCAGCAATATAGTTGGACCAGCAGTTCCTATTCACTGTGCAAGCTATGTGATCCAGGAATTAGTTGTATAGAGTTTTTTGTTTAAATATGGGGTGCTTATTCACAGATAATACATCTCGGCTTCTTAACCTAAACATTTTAAAGATGATTTTTTTTTCCAAAAGGGATTACCAGGATCCCCCAAAATGGAGCAGATACATACCAATTCTGCAGATCCAGGGTAAACAAGGAAATGTTCCTTTTTAAAACCTAAAATTTAAAATTCCTGTTTCAATTTCTCTAAAACTGGGCAAGTTTCAACTCTTTGGAAGAGTCTGATATAAATGTAAATTTCATATACATTTATTTAAAATGTTCAATCTATTGCTGGTTTTTAATCAGTAGGAAGCCCAAAGGTGGAAATGATTAGATATTGCTTCTAATTCAGGACCTCAGTCAAACTGCATAATTGCTTATGTAGTCCTAGTAGTTGAACAATGTCATTTTCTACATTTCTAAATCAAGCCCTAAAATGATTTATTTGCATTTTCAGGAGACAGAATGTTGAAATTAAACAATAGGATTTCTGTCAACTTTCCCCCCTATTTATGACTTTCCAGAAGTATTTGGTGAAGTATTATAGTAAAATAAATGAAGTTCAAAACGATCTGATAGAGCAGAGCTCAGATCACATAGCCCTCATCTAGCTTTCTAGCCTCTTCTAACCAGGGTGTCCTCTAGATTAGGGTGTCAAACTCAAGGCCCACAGGCCAGATTCAGCCCGTAGGGTGCTTAGATCTGGCCCATGGGGCTGCCCTGGAAACAGTGAAGGACCAGCCCGCAGTGCCTCTGCCAGCAAAAACAGAGCTCGCATGCAGCCCTCCCGAGCTCCGTTTTTGCTGGCAGAGGGTTGTAGAAGGTTGTTGCAGCCGAAATGGAGCTTGGGAGCCCATTTTTACTGACAGAGCGCTCAGACCACCACAGGTGACGTTGAGCTGGCCATGCCCACCTCAGCCTCCCAAGATCAAACACATCCCTGATTAGTGGTGGGATTCAAAAAATTTTACTACCGGTTCTGTGGCATGGCTTGGTGGGTGTGGCTTGGTGGGCATGGCAGGGGAAGGATACTGTAGTAAAATCTTCATTCTCACCCCACTCCTGTGGGAAAGTTACCACCGATTCTCCAAACTACTCAAAATTTCCGCTACCGGTTCTCCAGAACCAGTCAGAACCTGCTGAATACCACCTCTGGCCCTGATGCGGCCCTCAATGAAACTGAGCTTGACACCCCTGCTCTAGATGAATGGACTTCTGCTCCTAGAATTCCTAGCAATGGCCATCATTAGTTAGGAACTTTGGGAATTGAAGTCCAAACATTCAGAGTGTTGACCAAGTTGCTTAGCTTGAGGTTGCCAGTATCAGCAACTCTAAATGCACATTCTGCTCATACCTGCCGGATGGGCTCAGGAATCCGATACTTGCAACAAGAATGGACCAGGCGCATAGCCGATAATAGACTTATCTTGTGGCCGACTGAGATGTATATAGGTTTTGTACTCTTGGCACAGCTACGCAAGGCCTGGGCAGATAAGAAACAGAGATAACTGCTAGATACATGCAAACTGTGCAACGTCCAAAGAACATGAATGAACAAGCAAAATGGGGTAAGAGCCATATAAACATCAGGCATATATATTTATTGAACCCTTAAGTAGGCAAAATTTCCATAGAGGTCCTGGTTGTTCCAAAGGTGCTTTTTCAAAAGGCAACTGGACTTTGCTTTTCCTTGAAGATGTTTTGCTTCTCATCCAAGAAGCTTCTTCAGTCCTTTCAGCAGTTTCAAGATGGTTCCACACCCATTTACACTATTCAAGTGACGCTGAGGGCACAGATAAACTTCCATGTGGCCTCAACAACTCTCAGAAAGAGTGCTAATGACCAGATGACTGCAAAGAACATAAATCCTTCCATCTTCCACCATTCAGTCAGAACTGAAGAAGCTTCTTGGAGGAGAAGCCAAATGTCTTCAATGAAAAACAAAGTCTAGTTGGCGTTTGAAAATGCCCCTTTTGGACTTTACAAAGGCAATGTGTATGTGCATGGTGTATGTGCATCTGCATATGGTACACTTCGTACCAACAGGAAAACAATGAATTCTGTTTTTCCTTCTCTTTTTCCCTGCTAGGTGTCACTTCTATTTAACAAAATAGCTCTGTGGAAAATTCTAGCTAGATAATGGAAGGAGAAGCTGGATTTTGAAATGGAAGAAAGAAAAAGGTGAATATGTTGCATTCATTCATTCATTCATTTATTCACTCACTCACTCACATTTATTAGTCAGTTTTCTATAATCACCCCAATGTCTGATACTTAAGACAATGATCAAAGACTGCTTCAGTGACTGAGGATAAATTGATCTTTCTTTTTTACTGCACTCATTTCTTCAGACTCTTTCCACTTCCAATAGACAGACACTGCCTTCCCAAAAAATGCTTACCATACCCAAGATTTTCCCAGAGGTACTTGTCAGTGGGAATGCATCTCCTCCTGCCTGAAGATCTTGAATCTGGAAGATGGAGAAATTTTTTTTACTACAGCAGATGTGTTGGGACCGATGAAGTAATTGGACCAATTCAAGATTAATTCCTAAACTGTAGCCTTTTCTGTAAAAATAAAAAAGAGAGTATCAGTGTTTCTTTTCCATCGCTGTTCTGTACAGTCAGTCCGAACTGGCACCAGTCCGTAGCATACCCACAACCAGGCTGTGCAAACAAGCGAAGCCACATCCATATAATGTAGGCAGCATGCAAAACCATATTCCCTCGGGTTTGTGGAAACCAGATCCTGGTGTCCAAAATGTTGGGGGCCAAAACTATACAGGACATCTCTGAATAAAAGTCTGAAACCAAAATAGCTTGCCTGAAATTCTCCTTTAAAGGTTATATGCATAGAAATCTGGCTTCCCTTGCAGTAATTTTCATGTGTCAAGACCATGCAACACAGACACACACACACAGCAGGAAGGTATGGTTAACTGTGGTTTTTTAAACACACAGTGGGCAGTGCATCTTGGTCACTACATAATTAATTGTCAATCAGTCTGAACTTATTTCATCCTGTAGGTTGCCATCATTCCCCCACTTTAAATGGGGGAAAAAACCCAGAACAGCTATTTGTACATATCAGCTTCTCCAATTTTGACAAGATGTTCTTCTAACATCCCCCCTACTGTTTGAAATTAAAAGTGTGAAATGTATTTCACACATTTCAACACTTACTTGTTTCTTGTGAAGCTCATCATTGGCCAAACCTTCAACCTGCAAGAGATTTTTGGCTACACCAATACAGGGAAGACCTGTGAGAACACCAAGATGGCAGGCAATGCCAAAACCTGTTGAATATAACGCAGGAGGAGATGATGTTGGAGAAAAAAACTGGTAAGAAAAGTTTCAATTTTGTTGTGAAGAGAAAATCTGGCACTACTTTATTTTGGAACAAACTCCCAAAGGAAGGGCAAGCCACAAAGGACATAAGGCTGCTGTCAACCTTCCCATGCATGTCTTCATGTTTACCAAAATGCCTCCCAGTTACTCTGCTGTTCCTTTTGGATGTGGGGGGAGGACAGCCTTTTCACTTACTGTCAGCAAGAAGGCTAGTACAGCCTACGAAGAGGAGATGGAATTATTTTGTTTGCCCCTTCTTCCTCTCTGGCATTTGCCAAGAGAGTGAACAGGAATAACTTTTTCCCCAAGAGCTCTGCAAACACTACAGTAATGAGAAATCAACTAGTGACTCCCCATGCTGGCATATTCAAGGCATGCTCTAAACATCTTAGAGATGGGAAGTAAATCTCAAGGATTTACTTTAAATCTACATGCAAATTTACAGTACAGTAAATCTAAAGGATTTACTAGCAAGGAAGGGCCGGGAAACTTACCTCTGTGGTGCAGGATGCCATTTCCATCTACAAGAAGCACCTAGGGGAAACCCCGCCCCCACAAAGGAGTACTTCAATAATAGGTAATACAGTGGGAAGCTTTTTCATTTATGGAGGTGTCAGTGTTTCCTATGTTGGTTTGCATAAACAACGTTTCAAAAAAGCAGGCAAATACCCTTGGTGGCCACCTTCCCTATTTTCCGCAAGTAAGAAAGAAGCGAAACCTAGTCACAAAATCTGTCACTAAAAACATTATTGGGTCTGAATACAGCAAGGGCATTATTTGTCGTCCTTCGAGATCAGATATATATAAATATTATCATTCTCAAGCCAATGCAAGTTATGGCTGTCCAGACTGGGAATCATGGGACTTGTCATCCCATCACATTTGCAGGGTGCTTTAGTTCCAAGTATCCCTTTTCTGCATCTGTTTTATGAGAGAAAAGCTGCTGGGGGACTCGAATTGTGCTGTCTTGGTGAGCTAGGGCCTTTCACAATTTCCTAAAATGAAGCCTCTCTAGCTGTTTCAGGAACGGTGCTTTTTATTCTGACAGGATGACTCAAAAGAGGGTTTTAAACTAGGTTTGAGCAGCTGTCCTTTTGGGTCTGAAGCACAGCTTAAAGGTACTGGCTTTGGGCCTAGTCCTCCCAGAAAGATCATAGAACCATAGAATAAAAGAGTTGGAAGGTCAATAATTCTTTGGAGGTCATCTAGTCCATCCCCTTGCTCAAGCAGGAGAGTCTATTCCAAATATTAGCCTTTGCCTAGGGTCGAACTCACAGCCTCCGGATTGTGAGGCGAGAGCTCCACCTCTAGGCCACCAGAGCTGCATCATAGAGAGGTTCTCAGGATTTCTGTCCTTCAAGTAAGAGAAAAACAGTCATAGATACCTAAAGGGAACATTCATATCCACAGGTTCTAAGTTTCGAAGTGCTAGGGGTCACAAGTCTTGAAGCCCTGGTTATTAGTTCTTTGAAGGAGGGGAATGCTGTATGAAATATATCCTTGGCATAAAGCAGCAACACTCCTTTCGTTGACAAAAACTTTCCCACCTGGGGCTTGAGGCCAGGCTTCTGTGTCTCCAGCCGCTGCACAGCCTCCAGTAAAAAAGGGACTTCTCGGAAAGCCAGGAATCCTGCCACATAGGGGGCATTCACAGCCACCACATAGCAGTCTTCGTAAAGGACCTATGATAAAACAGAAGAAAAAGTGACATTTTGGCTAAGGATCAGAAGACTAACATTTTCAAGGTCATTTAGGTCAGAAGTGGTCAACCACAACCCTTGAACTGAATGGAGCTCCCAGTTGCCATTTGTCATGCCCCAAACAAATAAGCAAAGGGGTTCAAATTTAACCTTCTCACGTGTTTGCAAATGTAAGGTGAGAACAGATACAGACATCTACTGTCATTGCAATACCAGATTGATCCCTTCAGTTCTAGAGAGTGCTTTAAAATGATAAGTAAATAAATATTTATTTAAGTATTTACTTAAAATATTAAGCAAGGAATACCAGTAAATAAAAACCTTTCTAAGAAAAAGGATTTCCTACTTCTGATCTAGACTAAAACAAAAGACGCATCATATCCTTTTCCTTTTTCTACCAAACTGCTGAAGTTGTCTCTTTTGTCAATTCTCAGAGCTGGAAAAACAGCTGATCTGCTGGTTCTCTTTCTCTCAACTGCTCTGGAATTTTGTACTTGGCAGCCAAGGTCAGGAATATTTTGATTGTTCAATGTAGCGGGCAAACAATCACATTTGTGGTCTCTTACAACTAAAATGGCAATGAACAATATCTGTTATTTTCTACACAATGTTTAAAAATCCTTGCGGGAAGGTACAACAATTTTCTACACATAACAGCTCATTCTCCATGGAGAAATCAAAACTACACCTGAAAATCTTTTAAGGAATGGCTGAAACAGTGGAAAACATACATATTCATCCATCCATTTATCAGATCTTGTGGTTTCTGAGTTCCTCTAAAGTAACCATCTTCTGAAGAGATGCTCTTGCAGGCAACTATGATGCATATGGGCATTTGATAAGAAGCAAAATTATAACTCCACTAACTTGTCTCTCAGACAGCAAAACTGGCAAAAGATTTACAAGACTTTGAAAATGCAGTACACTCTTCTCACCTGGAGAATGCTGATGGATTGATGGCCCTTAGCATTTCCCAACTCAAGAATCAGGACTGGGAGATCATAGTTTGAAAAGTTAAACTAACAACAGCTGGAACACCCCTAAATTTGACAACAGTCCCAAAATTCACCACTGACTCTTGAATTGCTTCCAAGAGTTTTTCCTCAATTCTACTATAGAAACAAATATCTCATCTGGAACCCAGCGAGATAACCAAATTGAAGTTACTAAGGGAGATAGTCAAATTTTTGGAAACTTGGAAGTTTCAGTCTTCTTAATATATTAATCCTAGATGTTTAAAAAATTCCTTGTTATGTCTTTGGTATTTATCTTTGTTACCTCAAGTTCTGGGTAACTGAGCACCACCAATGAAGCACAGGCACGTGTGGCATCTTCTTTGAGATAAGACAAATCCATTCCTCCAACTCTTTCCAGTCCAGCAAAGGAGAAATTGCTCTGCCATTCCTCTGTGTCTTGTTCAATCACATCTTCTTTCATCTGGATTTGTTGACTACAGAATACAATAGGACTAGATAAAACCTTCCAGTTCCTAGCATTATTTAAGGCAAAAATCACTATGGGTAATATAAAAAGTCGTAGAAATTGAAAAAAGAGAGAGATACATATATGTAAACCAAATTATGCTTCCAGAATAGAATATTGAACTATTCTGAATTTTTTGAAAAATGTTTTTTCTCAAATGGATAATTATGAATGTTTATCAGTTTCAAAGAACTTAAGAAATGACCCTATTCCTTGCCTCCACCACTAATCCACTGAAGAACATAAAAAAGCCACATGAATATGGCAATCTGTCAAATACAATATTCAGATCCCACTGTGGTTGACCAGATGTGGGGATTCCACAAGAAACAAATCCAATATCCCACCCAAGTTGACTAATAACTGGTATGTGGAAGCCAGAGGTGGTATATTCAGCAGGTTCTGAGCAGTTCTGGAGAACCGGTAGCGGACATTTTGAGTAGTTTGAAGAACCGGCAAACACCACTTCTGACTGAAGATTTTACATTATCCTTCCTCTGCCATGCCCACAGAACTGGTAGTAAAAATTTTTCAATCCCACCACTGGTAGAAGCATATTGCCTCTTATACTGGGGCAATGTCCTGGTGGTAATAATCCCACTGATCAATTCATAAACAGGGATCCTGGGGTAGGTTGGGAGGTCTCCAGATATGGAAAACTTGTGACCTTCCACCTACTTATTGAGACTAACAGGAACAGGAGAGCTCAGCATTCGAGATCTTATTTTAAGTATCCTACAGTGGTTTCTAACATTTTCTATCTTCTCTAGTGTTCATGGAATGATCTGAGCTTCCAGGACTGTGCAACAGAGGCACTTCTCCCTTTTCACTAATTCTGTATCAGATCATGTTGTGATCCCGATTCTCTACTTTGTTCTATGCTGAAAGATTCTACTTGCACTATATTTTTCTCCAAAGAAGTTCTGCTCCAGCTTCTGATTTTTTACTGATTTGTGCTTCCACGTTGATGGCGAATGTCGATGGATTGAAGGACCCTTTTCAAATGGTGGATTAATGTCATTAAATTTAAAACGGGGCTGTGTGGTGATCTGGACTTCAAAGGGAGAAACACAGGAAAAGATGTGCTCCTGTGACAGGAGGGCTTCTGCCAGATCAGGCTCCCCTTCCTTTTTTTTATCCTTTGAATCAAGATCGCAGCTTGGCCCTAGTATACTGGTCTCTAACCCTTGACAACTTTAAGACTTGTGGACTTCAACTCCCAGAATCCCCCTGCCACCCATGCTAGCTGAGGGATTCTGGGAGCTGAAGTCCACAAGTCTTAAAGTTGCCAAGGTTGGAGACCCCCCTGGCCTAGTAGAGAAACCGGGGAAACGCAGCTGACGAGGTCTAGACCCGCAGCCCCCAATTCGGGGAAGGAGGCACCAGATCACCTCATCTGCAGGCTCCGGGCTGCTGGCATTCTCGTCTAGAAGGGAGACCCCTTCAGCTCAGGCCAGCGGCCTCCAGCAGCTTCCCTTCTAGGCTAGGGGCTTTTAACTTATCGCGATTCCCGCTCCTCGTGAGCCCGACGCTTCCCTCCCGCTCTCAACCCGCCAGGCAGGGGGCGCCCCTGGAGGCAGGCGCCCTTCCATCGCTCTTTGGCCACGAGGGACTCAGGAGGCGAGGCCAAGACCCAGCAGCTCAAAAGAAATACAAATCCCAGGTTCCCCGGTGGCAGGAAGACCTCCCCGAAATCTTCTTTAACCCTGGTTTCCCCCCGGCTGGCATTTTTACCGTTCCCAGCGCCGCAATGTCTCCCCTTCTTCCTCCCTTGTTCCCGTCCCGTCCGCCATGGCGTCCCTCCGCACCCTGGGTTTTTTCTACTTCCTGGGGTTCCTCCCGCAGGGTTCGCTGCACGATTGCAGCGCCCGGCCTCCGTCTGTCCCTTCGGCTTCCTGTTTGCACCGAAGGGCGGAGGGATGAGCGACCGGGCTGGCTCGGGATCCGAGGACTGGCTCTGCTCCGTCCATAGCGGCAGCTACGATCCTCAGCGTTTTCGACTGAGAGCGTCCACAGCCCCGCTCCGCCGTGTTACGCGCTTACCTAAGGATGCCAGATCTGGGCTGCAAAAACCCGCACTAGATAGCAACGGAGTGGTTTTGTACGTCTTATCTTCCAGATTTAGCCCAGATGTGGCAGTTCTAGTTTAACCAGTGGCTTTGCAATAAACCAGCGCTTGTGAATAGATCCAGAAATAACACCCATTCTCGAGCGATAGCTACGTGTAATTAAAGTTGGTTGAGGAAAGAAATGAAGATTCCACTCTCATTAATTAAAATGAAAGGAGAAATTGTTATTAGAATATATGAAGAGCAATATCTTCCCCATTTTCCTTATGGGTGGCAGGCTTGGTGACTTCTTTTCCACCAATCATTAGAATGTGTGTAATTGATATCCTAAATCTTATAGAAAGTTCAAGAAGATTCTTGTCTCTGAACAAATTAAATCTATGGTTCATGGATTATATTAACATAGTACAGCTCCCTGTTTTGAAGTCATCTGGTAAAATTGTTAATAGTTTTAGCTACTTGTCAATTAATTAAATGACAAGTAGTAAAACCAAACCATGTTCTCCAGCTCAAGAAAGGTGATGTAAGTGCAAGGTGTGCTATAGAAAGAATAAGGGACACAGTCTGAACACTTTTGTAACAAGGACTTTTTAATAAAGGGGGGGAAAAGACTAGAAAGTAATTTTTATAGATTACAATTTTTGAAGACTAAAAAAATAAGTCAAGGCATATTCTGTTCTCTGGCAGTACAGCAACCTGTATTAAGACATCATCCTGGCACAATTGAAGGAAGAACAAGCAGCTCAGTTTCTTTAAGTTCAGAGAGGGTTGAAATGACAATGCCTAATTCATAACTTGGTAGAAATGTCAATTAACTATCAAAACTAAGAATAGAACTATGCAAAAACAGTACATATTTATCTTTGACATCTAAAAACTATCAGTAGATATTGGTCTTTATCTCGCAAGAGCATCTTTAAACAGGAAACATTAATTTCCACAGCTTCTTAGAAAAAAAGACGCAGTAAATCAAAGGAAGTGCAACCTCACAGCCTATTTCAAACTATCAGTAAACATGGTTGGGATGGTTCACTTACACATTTGCTTGATTCTAACTACTTGCTCAGATACCTAGTCTCAGAGTGTATGAGAATTCAGTGTATGAGAAATTATGACCTTGATTAAAGATAACTTTGGTAGCGTTTAGAAAATCTAGGAAAGTTGAGGGAAAGAAGATTGTTTCTCTGCCCCTTGCCAATTCTAAAACAGATTAAAGAGGAAAGTTTATAATGCAGTCTATAAAGCCAAAGTTATAGCTGTTACATGGTCCTTTTAGAAATCTGTAACAATGAAAATCCTTTGAATGCAACGTACTTATCCAACTTCCATTTCTGAGAAATCCTTCATTATCTAAAGCACCAATTCCTTTGTGGTTTGTGCATCACTATTTATTCACATTTAGCACCATGATTTAGGATCACCTTACATACAAAAGCTTGTTATCTCCTTCATTTCTTTTTGTACAAGTATAAAGAAAACCCAACAATTAAATAAACTGCTCTGCTCTTCAGTGAATGGAGGGAGACAGGAAAAGTGCCTGGATTAATTTCCTGGGCCGCATCCACTCCGTTTAAGAGTAGCAGCTAGTTTCCAGGCAGCGATACACTGGGAAACCAGGATATCTTCTGGGAACATATCTTCCAAGTCCTGAAGCTCACTGCTACCTTTTCCTTCAAGATATGGAACAAGTACTTCTTTCAGGCTGGAAAAAAAAAAGGAAAAACAATGAGTCCAAAACAGGAAGAAACTCTGCAAAACAAGATGTATTTCACTCTAAAAACCAAAAGGGTTGGGCTGCTCACACTCTTACCCCCACGTAGGACTGTACTCTTCTCCAACTTTGGCATGTTTCAATTTCAGCATGATCATTTCATGCAACTCCTGAAGGAAGGGCTCCAGCCCTGTCTGAGTGAGGAAAGCTTTGAGAAGATTGATACTATCCACAGCGAGTTCCTCTTTATAGGCTGCACTGATCTCTCCAAAAGGATCCTGGATAATACATTAGGAGGAAGAGACGGACAGAAATGGTTATGAGGGGAGGAGAGAGAAAACAGTGGCAAGAAATGTCTAGTGAGCACATCCTTATCCCAACATCCTACCTTTTTCAAATGCAGCAGCTGTTCTGATTTATGACTAGAAAGGAGCTGCCACAAGGAAATGGCATGCGTTAGCTGACATCGGCTCAGTGCCTGAAATGAACACACACACACACACACACAAATATAAAAGTTTTTATTTTTTTTGCAAATGATAAAGCAAACGTTAATTCTAAATGGCATTCATGGAAGGCCATTTAGGTAATTAAATAAAATATTAATATAAACTTTTCTGATAAAATTTATTCTAGAAATCTTTTAATAATGAGAAGAGTGCTTGCCAACATTTCTCATGTAAATTTTGTGCAGCACAGCACCAAACTCAATTCTTGCATGGAGACAGTTGACGCTAAAGCACAACACACGTTCTGCACTAACAGTTGCCTCTCAACACCTTATAATTCAAGGGAACCTAGATTGTACATTTTGGATTGCATCTATGGCACCACAGAATCTTGGCCCAGTCTAGGGCTATCCTAGGAAGAGGTTTTTCTAGGTAATTTTAACAATGGAAAGGGATTTTTCTAGGTGACTATATAACAATGTTCCAGCTGCAAAAACAGTAGTTTTCTATGGACAAAGAAGTAGACTTTTTAAAAGGCAGGGCTAATTAAAATAGTGAAGCAGAAATATCCTATATAATAAAAAAAATAGAGGCCAAGCTACACAAGATGTTTTGCTTTGAAATGTTTCAAATATTAATTTAGTGATGTATCCTATCCGGAGTCAGGCCATCTGCTGATTCTGGGTCAGGCATCATGACTACACTGGTTATGCCTCTTGTCCCTGGGCTAGTCCCAAGTGATGTTGCTGATATTGTGACCGGACACCTAGTGGCTGAGTGTTTTTTATTCAAGAGGAACAAGCTCAGGTTCAATCCTAACAAGACAAAGGAGTGTTTGGGCCCCTAATGAGGAAGATTGCACAATCTTTGTCTCGGTCTGGTATATAATTGGGGGCTCCTGGTCTCACAACTCCTCCTGGAGGAGTAGATGGCCAGGAGGGCCTTCACACAGGTTCATCTTGGGCACTAGATGTATCTCTTCTTGGACTAGGAGGGCCCTTCTTACAACCATACTTTAGTTACCAAGTTTGTAAGGCATAATTGTATGATCCTACAATGTTTCTACATGGAACAGTACTCTATTTGTAAGCTACAGCTGGTCCTGACTGCAATGAGATAAATTGTGATGGGCAAGGATGCTATGCCCATGTAACGCCCATGCTTTGTGAACGGCACTGGCCACCACTTGGCTTCCAGATGTTGTCACCTTAAAATCTACACGGCATAGGGCCCATTTATCTGGGGAATTTTCTGTCTCGTATGACAGTTGGCTCATTCCTGAGCCTGCCAGTTAAACAAAGTCATCTACTAGCAGCCCTTGGGAAATAAGCCTTCTTTGTCAGGACACCAGCCTCTGAAAACGCATCCCCCAAGAGATGTGTATGAATGCGGCCTTGCCAACGTTTAAAAGAGCATTAAAAACATGGCTCTTCCCCCAAGGTATTAGGTTAGGGTGCTTGGTGAAAGGGAGTGTTGGTTTTTGTCTCTGTTGGGGAAGGGTTTTTCTCTCTACTGTTTCCTCTGATGATACATCTTTTCATTATTTTATGTCCAGATACGTTAAGCCACTTACAGTTGTTGTAATGGGTCAACCTAGAAATTTGCCTAATAAATCCTAGAAAATACTACTGTAAGATGCGGTGGTGGCTATTGGCTGCCAGTAGAAACAGTGGAATGTATTTGTTTTATTTATAAACTGCTTTTAAGTAAATAACCTGTCTGAAATGCACTTACTTGATCCATAAGGGATCTTTTTTAATCTCTTTCCAGTTGAACTTGCTTTTCCTTTCCACCACCCAAATACTTCAAAATACAGTCCAATTAAAAGGATAATTCTGTACTATAATCTCAAGAAGACTGTTATTTACCACTCACAAACATGCTTAGAAACTTTCTTCAGTGATTAAAAGAGTAGAGATCTGAACTAAGTGAGAAAAACGTCAGCTACCTTTCTCAGTCTGAGCTATGCACACGGTATGCCTCATCCTCACTGGTTTTTCTCTTTCATCTTGCAGAGATGAAAGGTGAGCCTCTGATCCCCTGCACTCACCTTCATCACCGGAAGACTTATCTGATTGCTCATCTGCAGGATATTTTCAGCATAATCGGCCAAAGTCATACGTGAGTCACCTCCAGTTGTAGCCAGGAATCCTAAGATAATTTCAGTGACCGAGAGTGCCTCACAGATGTCACTGTACGATACCAAATCCCCTCTGATCATGCCCATTTTAGAGTTTGAAAGGGAGCTCTGTAACATAAGGAGATAAGATCAATCAGCATTCATTCCTGGCTCATTTTATCTATGAGGAAAAGGCACATGCCATCTGGCACCTCCTTCAGGGCCTGCAAGCAACTGCACACATATTCAAGAAAACTGCTGCTTTCACCATTGCTCAATCTCTATAGCAAAGTTTTTCCCCCTACAAAGTAATAACTAAAACTCCCGGGAATCTGTAACATTGAATAGATAAAAATTACTTCAACTGAACAGTAAATGCACACCTTCCTATAAGCAATGTGTATTGAGCACCTCATGGTTTACAGTCAAGTAAATAAGCACCAAATGGAATGATACTGAGATTTGCTTGTCTTTTCCTCTTTTTGAAAACTCACCGGAGTTTCCAGCTTTGTCTTGATTTTGTTGAACAGATGCTCATAATTTTGGTCATATCTGTGTACCAGTGTGGGTATGCCCTGTTAAGAAAGGGAACAAAGCAGATGCTTGGTCAGCAGAGTATCTTCTGGACTAGCAGTTTCATCTCACAGGCTCCAGAACACTAACTAGTTACATCAAGTTTCTATGGTGCATACTGATACGTCCACATATGTCCTTTATTTAAAAAAGCACTCTTGTATTTCAGAAAGCTGTCCTTTAGATTTATTTTTTTTGTTTTCTTGTTCTTAAATTTTCTTCTGTAAAGCAAAATTATAAACATATGCAATTATCTTTTTTAATCTTTCAGATTTGCCCCCCTTTCAGGTTTGTCCTTTATTTTTTTCCCCAAGAAAATATGTTTATGGTGCACATACCTGCAACGTGATCTTGGGCTTCCCTCGTAAGAATCTACTGACAACTTGCTGCTCGATTTTTTCCAGGTCAAATTCCTGCAGAGCCTCTCCTCCTTTCTGCACGCTATACTGGCAGTTGGACAGAATGATTGGGATCAAATCCTTTTCAACTTCATAACTGATCATGTGCAGATCGGCCACTTCAGCAGGACTGACAGAGTATCTGTTGAGAAGTAAGAAGGAAAAAGAAGAGAAAATAAACTGTGCTCTTTATTCAGCAGTATCTGTCAGCTGCAGGGAGAACTGAGAACTACACACCTATTGGCATCTGCTGAATCCTTTGCTATGGTGTTGACGAACTCATTGTGCAGCTGAATGAGGTAGCTAACCAAGGAGGTGGCACAAAGGCCTAGATCTCTCCGGCGAGGCAAAAGGATTTCAAATGGATCTTTCACTGTGCGGTCCATACTGCAATAATCTTTAGGAAGCTTAATTTCACCTGCAGGGGAGAAAGAAGCCAGAGGCACCATCTTACTGTTCAACACTCCATTTTAGTTTTGAATAATTCCTGGCTTATATAATGATTTATAGCCATCACATGTGCACCCCACACACCCCCAGATATTGCTGAAGTACAATTCCTTCAGTCCCCCCACTAAATGGCCAATGATCAGGGATGCACGAGGTCAGCAAATTCTAGTGGGCTACAGCTCTGCTTTATGGGCTAGAGTCTGTTGGCCAGCCAAAGATAGTACAACATGGTGGGGTTTTTTTTTTCTTTTGGTAGTACTGAGGAATCCCTTATTGCTGCCATTTGATTGACTGATAAAGTAAGCTTGAATCTCACCACTGGTTTCTATGGATAATCTGAGTTTGTTCCACACATCCAGAAATTTTTCCACTCTGCCTTTCATTTGTGACCTGACACCTAGAGGATGCAAGAAACATAGTAAAAAGAAATGGAATCTAGCCAAAATTTATTGCAAAGTTAAAATTTTTAAAAAATGAGACAATAAAAGGAACTTTGCTGCAGCAGGCTAAGTTCTATCCAGCACAGGATACCACACCATTCCTTGTGGCTATCAGTCATGCTTATTATTTCATCCCTGACACCCCAATGACCCTACTAGCTCTCAGGCATATAACTCAAAGCTTTAATTTAGTTAGTATATTTTTCAGAAAGAGTTCCATAATCTTGGAAGATGCCTAACCATCACAATAGGATGGAGTGAAATCCAAATAAGTCATTATCCCTAGGCATGATCTACTGGTAGCTCTTGATTTACAACCATAATTGGAACCAGAATCTTTGTCACTGAACAAAGTGGTCATTAAGTCACCTTTCACTCAATGACTGCAATTCCAGCTCTCCCAGTTGCAGTCATTAAGCAACCATGCAAGTTGTTAAGCGGACACTGAGGCTTGCAAATGCTTGCCAAGCAGACTTTGCACAGATTAATACTCTCCAATTAGCTGAACACGTTTGTTTTCTAAATATGCTTGGTAGTTAAGAAATACTTTAATGCTCTTATGCTTTGCTATCTAACCAGAGAGCAAGGGAGAATCTCACCCGAGGAAAAATTGCTGAGAAAATCTTCAATTGTGCGATGCTCAATTTCTGAGATGTTCTGAAATCTCTTCACCAAGTCTTTCTGCAGAGCAAGAATTTCTGGCAGAAATTTCACCTGCCTCAATTCAGCTTCCTATACATTGAACAGACAAGGTCAAATCAGAAAGCAGAAGCTGAATCTCTAGGAACGAATACAAGATAATTGTCAAGAAAGAACACTATATATGCTTTACACGTTCAGTCTGTATACGTTTAGTTTATTCACATACACATGTGTATACATGAAATCTGGTTCTCTCAAAAGTAGGACAGCATTGGGGGCATGTGCTCCTCATTTTGCACATGGAAAAGATTGTATCAGTATTAACAGATCAACTATAAATCAACATTAGTAGACATTCACTTTCTGTTGTCCATGAAGCTGGAAAAGTAGTATTGCTGACAATTACCCAATTATAAACAATTTAGAAAGGTGTATGGTAATAAGTAGCTACTGCATCATCGACAATTGTAGTATTTCAGACATAAACTTGCTCGCTCTTACACTTCATCAAAACAAATGCTGATTGTTCCTCTTTCTATCCTTATTCTACCTTTGGGAAAGCAATCAACTGGCAACCCAGCCCTTCCTTTTAGATTGAAAATTCTTTTTAGCCAGAAGATGCACATTGCACTTCAATGTGGTTGAGAACAAATGAACTTAAAAACCTTCTGAATATAAAATAACAGAGCTGGAAGGAAATTTAGAGGTCCTCTAGTCCAACCCCCTGCTTGAGCAAATCTGCATGGGTTTGGGCAGCTTTAAGATGGGCACCAGAGAATGTGCAATGGTTGTGAATAAATCTCTTGAGCAATAATTTTATACTGATTTGACTTTAATAATATAATATTATTTTTGATGTTGATCCCCACTCTCAAGAAAGAACTGCATCTAATAAAACATTTTCTTTTTCCTTTCTCCTTCTTTCTTTTCTTTTCTTTCTACAAAAAGGTAACAGCCAAAACTGATTTATTTTCAACTGTACACTTGATGCATACAACAAAGATTCATATGCACAATTAATGTTTTTTCTTCTTAATCAAAAATAAGACAATAATTTCTCCCACCACCACATCCAGTTAAAGTAAATAATTCTGTGATTTAGTTTATTCCTGCCCATTCCTGCTACAAGGGCAAATCAACTGATTTCTGTGCAGTAAGCACTTGATCCAAAGGATGATCCAGAAAGCAGCTGGATTAGCAACTAAATGATCAAGCAACCATGTATTTGCCCCGCCATTAGGTTTCACTATTAATTTCACATGTGCAAGCATGATTTTTTTTTTTTTAAAAAAAGGCTAGCCTCATTGAAATCTGACAGGACTTGGCACCTTCAAAGTTTAGAAGAGATTTGGGTCTCTGGATGACAGCACTATAGAAACGCCAACAGAGGTTCCTTATGTTGCAACTGTGATGTTAATATTTCAAAGTTTCTGCACGGTTTGATGTAGCTCAGCTTTTGACAAGCAGCTGACAAAAGAATTTCTACTCCTAGATCAAAATGGTTACATTAATAAAACTCAAGCAAAAAAAGAAGGCAGACACAGGTTTTTGTGTTGGACAATTAGGACAAGCAGCTGACAACTAGGTTCCAGCACTGCATATTTTCTGTTTCACAAATCCCATGACATGACCACTGGCAAAGATATTGGCATGCTCACCTTTTGCAAAAATTTCTGCAAGATGGGCACAGTATCCTTGCTGCCTTTCTGTTGGACGATGTGAGCCAGATGCTCGACTGAGATCCTCTTCTTGCAACTCCATATCCGAGAGGAATGTATAACACTGTCTTTGGGAAGATGGGGCAGGAAGACTGCAGGGTCCCCATAAATAATTTTCACTACAGGGTTGGAAGAAAGTCTTTCATCTTCACTGATTTGTTTATTCAAGTCCAGAAGTGCTTTATCCAAAAGCTGCTTAGAAAACATGGCACATGTGTGAGAGGCATCATAAAAAGAGAGTGCATAAAAACAACTTCTTTAAAGCAATATCAGAATTATAGCATTCACCCAGGAATCTGTACAGCTGTAAGGATAACTTGAGTGACTGACCCTAGGTAATTTTCTTAATTCAAATAGCTTTCAAAAGCTGAATGATAATTTCTTAAAAGCTACTGTTCAAAAATGTGGTTTTGAAATGTGTCTCATAAGTCTCCATTCTGAATAAGAGTTATATGAAAAGTCAGCTTTTCACAGTTCTGGAAAATCGAGCTAAGAAACTAAAACCATCATAAGGTAGATATACAAAAGCTGTCTCAATATCTGGGGGAACATAGTCTGGGGCTGTTTTCCAAGGGGAAAACAGGCAGCAGAGATTGTAAAGTATAGTCGGCAGGAAGAGAGGTTAAAAAACCCTCCTTCTGGTATAGGGATATACACACTATACATCTGTAGTTATGGAGATAGTTGCTTTAGTCTAGCAAAATTCTGTCTTATAAGTGAGGAACAATAAAGGAAATTACTCAGAATTAACTCCTTGTGTTGTTCTTGGTTCTTGGTAGCCTATCACACTATCTCCCATGTCTGTTGGGATCTGGAACCCAACTCTATACAATTTATGGAGTTCACTCCAAGCACTAGAGGAGTTATCATGAGGATGTAAAGTTTGCCTCTATGCAAGGCTGTATAGATTCGTTCTTAAGTATAGGATTGGAGGAAGGTTAAAATGGTGGATATGTCAGCCCTCTCCCTTTGGCAGAACTAAACTTAGTTTAAACAGATTACTAATTAATTAATAAACTAATAAACTAATTAATACCTTGCTTCTTTCAGATCATTAAGGAAGATAGCAGCAATTTCTTGGTTTCTAGCAATTGATGTTACATACTGCTAATATGACACACGATAGAGGCCCAAATAATAGCCTTATATACCATTAATATGATGTATAGACTCAAGACAGTATTGCCAACTGACTCTGTCTACAGCACCAAGAAAAAACAGTTTTTCTTATATCTAACCCACATTTTGCCTAGTGTCATGTTTATATGTTATATAAACATATAAAACCTACTTTAATTTTAAATTCAGCCTGGCTTGTTTGTGTGTCTGTGTGTGTATGTATGCATAAACATATATATGCATATATATGTATATGCATACCTACCCACCTACACACACAGACACAAAGTTTTCATGCAACAGCATTTCTATCTGAATATGTGTGTGTGGCTGATAGATCGATAAACCGATAGACAGTTATCATATTTTTTGCTCTAAAGGATGCGCTTCCCCCCCCAAAAAAAGTGGGTGGAAATGTCTGCATCTTATGAAGCAAATATTGTGGAGGGTGAGGGGGTTTGGTGCAGCAGTGGCGTTTGCCGCTGCCACCATTGGGAACGCTGGAGCCTTCACTGCTGAGCAGCTGATTGGCAGTTGGATCGGCCTTCCGGAAAACAGGAATACAGGCAGCTGGAACACCTAATCGGTGGTATTCCGGGGAGAGACAGACAGACTGACTGAGAGAGAGAGACAGGGACACACAAACATTTTTTTTTTACCTTCAGTTCAGGTAGAATAATGGTGCGTGCAACACTTTCTTCCCATTTGTTTCTGTGCTCTTTGATGGAAAGCTGACTGTTAAAATGTACTGGCCCTGCAAAAGATTTATTACATTTATTTGGCCCCCAACTAGCCAGTTATTTTGCTTCTTAGATTCTGAACCTCCTAGATTTTTTGGAGAAGGTTTGTCTTAATTTCTGAAATAAAATAAACCTGTTTTCTTCCTTATATTGCTATTGTGAGAAGAGAATAGTACAAAGAGATGTGTATGGACTACATATTCTTTTCACAGTGAAACACTTCAGTGTACAGTTGAATTACAGATGCAGAAGTGATTTCTCCAAACTTATACAAAAAACCATATGGGAATTCAGTGAGCTCAAGATTTAAAACAAAGAATGCAAGTTACTGGGTTGCCCAAAAAAATGTTGGTGGGTGAGTTTAACACACCATTATTTCCCCCGCTAACCATTGTTTATTACCATAACCATTATCACAGTTTTGTGCAGGTTAATAAATCATCACAGGCTTTTTGGACAGATATAAATTATCTAACACATCTAAATTCCTTAATGAAATCAGATTAAAAGCCAAGTATGGCAACCACACACTGGCAGTGATTTCTCGTGGGTGTAATATTTAATCACTCTTGATCTCTGGTCCTCTCAGTTCCTTTGAAGTATATTATTAAAAAATGTGCTGCAATTGTACGTCTTTAAATGTAAACAACATTCGGCAAGCTGCTGTCCTTACATTGTCCTGCATGTTGGTCCTTGGAAAGGCTACACAGAATGAGGTGGATGACATTAGTGGTTTCATCAGCACTCTTCCCAAGAGTATTCATCAACTGCTCTAAGTCTTTGTCAATATGCTGCAGCAAGAAATTTACTGGATCCTGAACCTGTGGTTTTATGATCTGCAAGAGAGACTGAGCAACAGAACCTACCATTCAGAATTCTTGTCTACATGACTTGTGAATAAGCATTTAATCACAAAGCTAGGTACTTAAGCAAGTATTTTAAAAACATCCCTTTAACTTAAAAATAAATGAATATGTCACTATTATACAAGGGGAGCCCACAATTCTCTTGACTTTAATTTTCTGGTACCACAATCGAGCACTACTCTTTCAACCTATTGATTTGTTAAGGTTTCTATTCCATCTTTCTACCCATCAGCTCAAACTGGCATAGAACATGGATCCCTCTTCCATTTTTTCCTGTAGTAACAAGTATGAAAAGTAGGTTGGAATGATAGAGAATCACCTAGTGAACTCTATGGCTGCAGATGGAATTAAGCTCAAGTTTTCCCAGTGCCAGTCCAACATCTTGGTTCTCTGACCTGCATTCTTAGCAAAGAGTATGCAACCTAAAAGGCCTAGGGTGTTTTGGATTTTAATGCTAGTGTTCATTGCTCATAGAAAAGTATTACTGATATTTTTAGTAACGTAATGAAACTAAAGTAATCCGTGTTTTAGAATTGAGAGAAAAACATAATTTTGAACATGCTTCATTATTACATTTTTCACTGAGTGCTGAAATGCAAATTACTTTATTTTCAATGTGTTATTAAGAACATCAATAATATTTCTCTATGGGCAATGAGAACTCACATCAAAAACAAAAACACCCCATACATTTCAGATTGCATACTTTTTGCCAAGAATGCAAGTCAGAGAATAGTTAACTATAGCCCATAACTGCAGAGAATAGCTAACTACAGCTTTGATTAAACAAAGCACATTTACAGTTAATTCTGATATAAGGTGGAAATATGCAGGGAACTTTTGAAAATAGGATGAGCGTGAAACACAAGTATCTGAGGGAAAGGAACTATAAGACTTCATCCAGACCAGTGTCAATAAACAGGGAAGTGTTTTTCAAACTTGGCAACTCTAAATACGCTGGATGGAGAATTCTGGATGTACACATCTTAAAATTGCCAAGTTTGAAAAACTCTGCCCTAGAAGATCATGGTCTCCATTTTGCTTCCTGAAAACTTTGAAGCATGCATGGTACAGTGACAGTGCCCAGGGTGTCTTATGCTCCATAATCATTAAACATCTAATTGTAGTTATGCTGCTTGAATGAAGTTGTTACTTTATAATTAGTACTATATTACTATAACATGACTACTACCCATGTTTCTCAGAAAATAAAGACTGGGTCTTGTATTAATTTTTGCTACGAATCACACATTAGGGCTTATTTTCCAATTGGGTCTTATTTTCAGGAAAACATGGTATTATGGCCTTGTATTCTCAGGACCAATAATTATTACTTTTCATAATATTGAGAAAACCTGATTTTTCAAGTAATTCCATTTTAGATAAGTCATCGTCTCTTTGTGTACAATGCATTTCAGAAAGAAGCAGGTAAGTTGTAATTTTTTGTGCAAAACAAAATACCTGGGCATCATTTGAGGCTCCCAGAAGCAATGCAAAGTGAGTGAGCAAGCGAATCAGAATTAGGACAGCTGGAGACAACTCCCTCTCTGATGTGATCACTGGACCTCTTTTCCTAGGATCTCCAAGAATGTGGCCCGTTTGTGTCCTGTCCTGAATACTGCGGCAAAGATATCACACAGGGAAACTTGCTCATTTTTCCTATTATTTTACAATGATTTCCAGGTAATGAAAATTATAATAATTTGTCATCCAAAATTGGGTGGATATAACTGATCCTCGACTTACCATCATCCATTTAGTAACTGTTCAAACTTACAACAAGCACAGAAAAAAAGTGACTTATGACCATTTTTCACTTACGACTGCTGCAGCAATCCCATGGTTACTTTATCCAGATTCGGACGCTCGGCAACTAGGTTATATCTATGATGGTTGCAGTGCCCCGGGGTCACGTGATCGCTTTTGGTGACTTTTTGACTAGCAAAGTCAATGGGAAGCCAAATTCACTTAACAACTGTGTTACTAACTTAACAACTGTAATGATTCGCTTAATGAATCACTCATTAATGATTCACTGTGGCAAGAAAAGTTGTAAAGTGGGGCAAAACTCACTTAACTGTCTTGCTTAAAACAATAATTTGGGGCTCAATTGTGGTTGTAAGTAAGGACTATCTTTATATTATTACACACAGTTGTAGCAGTATTTACTTTCTCTAAGGAACTGTTGCAAACAAAGTTAAATACATTATATGATTGCTGAAGTAATCCTAGCAAGCATCTTAAACATTTTGTTCTTTTTGTTCAGTGATGGGATGGTTCATGAGGGAATAGAATGGACTGACAGAAAGTTCAGGAGAAAGGGGAAACAATAGAAACTCCTTATCAGTCCAAATTACCTTCTGATCTACATGCTCATATTGTTGAATTCAAAATGAAATGTTGACAGCCCTGCTTCAGAAGATTCTAAAAGGGTTCTCTCTCACCCTATGTATGTGAATCACAGAGACCACCATTTGGAAGAACTTTTCGTGACAACCAATGGTTATAAACTCGTCCTTGAAACTGTTCTAATTAGCTCTTAGTACATGAAAGCCCTTTCTATAAAATCTGAGAAATCTCATCTTGTTTTGACAACCACTGACTTCCTTGGGAACTTTGCCTAGCAATCGAAACTCTCTCTCCCTTTTGAACTCAAAACTGCTCCAATATTTGTAGATCAGGGTTGAAATGAGGGGGTCCTTGCTGCTCTCTGAGCTTGATCGTTGTCTTGCAGATGTTTCTTGTAGACATTTCTTGCAGACGTTACCTAGTTTGGGTAATGAAATTATCTGCAAGACAACAACCAAGCTCAGAGATCACCAAGAACTCAGGGCTCCATTTATATCTATCCCTTTGCATGATTCCTTTTTGTCACATTATAAATAGGTAAAGGTAAAGGTTCCCCTCGCACATATGTGCTGGTCATTCCAGACTCTAGGGGTTGTGCTCATCTCCGTTTCAAAGCCAAACAGCCAGCGCTAGTCAGAAGACGTCTCTGTGGTCGTGTGGCTGGCATGACTAAATGCCAAAGGTACACGCAACGCTATTTACCTTCCCACCAAAGGTGGTCCCTATTTTTCTACTTGCATTTTTTATGTTATTTCGAACTGTTAGGTTGGCAGAAGCTGGGACTGTTAACGGGAGTCACCCCGTTATGCCGCACTAGAACCACTGAACTGCCGACCTTTCAATCAACAAGCTTAGTGTCTTAGCCACCACGTCCCTTTGACATTATACATATTTTGGACCCAAGAAATTAGGAGAGTAGGTATAGTTAGAATCACAATTAGCCAGAGCTATTCAGAATGAAAACTGACATTAGGAGTCCATAGATGATATTCAATCTAATTTTGCCAGGCAAGGAAACTATATGTGTACACAAAAAGTCGGTAAATGACAGATCATTTCATCAGCATTTACAAATAAAATTCCATGAAACTGAAATTCAAACCTTGCTTTTCGGAAGTTTTGCAGTGGCCTGTGGTTAACACCTCCAATTTCAACACCACAATCAACACAACGACTACGTTGCATAGGTTGACCACACTGGGGGGGGGGAAGAGAAACAAATGTTATAAAATAGAGAACAAAAATAGTTCTTCACTGTTTCAGTTAAGTCCAATTAGCATGTGATTAGAATACCCTTTTAAAATTATTAATCAAGGTAATAATTTTGACTTAATTGTCTGTTGCCTTAAGACATATATACTATTGAAGAAAACATTAAGAGCTAAGCCAAATAAATACAAAACAATCTCACTCTCTCTCTCCCACCCCTCCTTCCCCCTCTCCCCATTTCCATTTCTTACCTCTCCAATAATACAGGGGTGACCATTTGGACATGCTGGTTGAATAAAGAAAGCAAAAAGTAAATCAGTACAATACTGCCAGTAATTCTAAATTATTCTCAGGATTCATAATTATAATTAAAATTCAAAACACTAATGACATCATAAAAAACAGATAAAACAAAAGGAAAAAAGACATTCAAGATTCAGATAAGATGCCATACTTTCCTTAGCTAATTACCAGAAAGATTGCCTGTTAAATCCTCAACATTAATATTTGTTTAATTTTGGTTTTTACGTTTAACTTGTTCCATTTAACTTTGTACTTTTTAGTCTTTTTAATCTATGCTTTTATTCGTATGTGTTTATTATGACCCACAATCTCCAAGATGAAACAGGCATTATAGAACAGTCTGGTTTTTGAATCTTCAAAAACAGCAATGTCATATGAAATAGAAGTAAATATGAAAGTTGCATTTATTTCTTAGGAAGAAATAGGAGACCTATTCAGGGGAAATTTATATACCTGTGCTGAAGAAAGCAAGTGCAACCGATAAATGTTTTGTACATCAATATAGCAGCAAGACTAAAAGCATTATCTTTCCAAAGTTTTTTTCTATTTTTCTCCAATTAAAACTGCATCTAAGCAAAACAACACTTTAACAGCCTAATTTAAAAATAAATTTTGCTGGCTGCTTTCAGAGATGGATTCCACCAATTTTGCAGATTATCACTGTATCTGTTACATGGCGTTCATATGTATGATCAGAAAATACCAATGCTTTTATTTTCTTGTTGGATGTCATCACTAGGGCAGTAAAGATACAAACATCTTTACAAATATTTCCCATTTCTGTAAATCATAGTCTGGAAGATTCTTTAAAGCAGGGGTGTCCAACCTTTCACCTTCCCTGGGCCACATTAGATGAAAATTTGGTTTGGGCTGCACATAAAATAAAATAACAGTAACAATACCTGATCATCCCCCAAAACCATAGAAAACATAGTTAACATATTAAATTTATTTGGAAATGAAATTAGTGAGATGTTTTTATTATTTATTATTTATTAAAAATTATTTATTTTTTATCACGTTTTTTATCACATTTTTTTTTATCACAGTTTATATTCTGGCCAAATTTTGCAGGGGGAGGGGAGTGAGGGGGAGAAAGCTCGCCTGCCTCATGCCTACCTCTCCTCCTGCAAATGGCCCGGCTGGATGAGGCAGGACTGGAAGGCAGAAGCAGCAGCAGCAGCAGCGGCGGGGGCAGAAGCCTTCCCCTGCCACCGCTGCTGCTTCTGCCCCTGCCGCCGCTGCCCCTGCCGCCGCTTCTGCCCCCACTGCCGCTGCTGCTTCTGCCCCCGCCACCGTTGCCCCTGCTGCCGCTTCTGCCCCTGCCTCTTCCCCCATCGCCGCCGCCACTTCTGCCCCCGCTCCTGCTGCTGCTTCGCCCTCGCCGCTTCCATGCCATCGCTTCCGCCTCGCCGCTTCTGCCCCACTGCCGCCTCTTCACCACCGCTTCGTCACGCCACGCTTCTGCCCTCATCAAGCCCCACCGCTTTCTTCCTCGTCCTCGTTAATTCGCCGTTCTGCCCCTGACGCCACGCTTATTGCTTTCTTCCTGCCCCTGCTTACCTGCGCTCGCCGCGGGGGCAGCGGTGGTGGGGACAGAAGCAGCAGCAGTGGCGGGGGAAGAAGCAGCGGCGGTGGCGGGGGCAGAAGTAGCAGTGGTGGCGGGGGAGGAAGCAGCGGCGGGGGCAGAAGCAGCAGCGGCAGAAGCGGCAGCAGGGGCAGAAGTGGCGGTGGGGGCAGAAGCGGCGGCAGCAGCGGGGGAAGAAGTGGTGGGGGCAGAAGCAGCAGCGGGGGCAGAAGCAGCAGTGGTGGCGGGGGAGGAAGCGGCGGGGGCAGAAGCGGTGGCAGCAGCGGGGGAAGAAGCTGCGGGGGCAGAAGCGGCGGCGGGGGAAGAAGCGGCAGCGGTGGGGGCAGAAGCGGTGGCGGTGCCGGCGGCGGCAACAGCAGGAGGTGGCACTCTGACGGCGCCCGCCTTTTCTCTTGCTGCTTGGCCTGGCACTCGCCTCGCCCCACCTCGCGCCTGCCTCTCCTCCTCCTCCTTGCTGGCTCTGGCACGAAGGTTGGGGTGGGCACTGGGCCGCATTACGAGGCGACCTGGGCCGCATGCAGCCCCTGGGCCGCGGGTTGGACAAACCTACTTTAAAGCATCACAAATTGACACCCCTAATTTCATGGCAAATGGTTTAAATCGGCAGGTAAAACAATAGAAGCACCATTGAATTCACAGACACCTTCATTTCCTCTCCAAAATGCCATGCTCTTAACCTCTTGTCCTTATTTATAAATCTCTCCTTGGTTCATAAAAAGCCAGAAGAAAGGAAAAGGCTGTTCTGGGGGTTTGTGTGTTTATAAAAAGGAAGGGTATAAGGGAGTGGGCAATCCTACAGAGAAATTTGTGATGGAGATAAAGATTAAATGGGGAAATAAAACAACTGGTTTCAACAGAACAGGTTTGTGTTTTGGAGCTCAGTAACACCTTTATCTTGCATTTAAGCTTAATTTCCATTTTACATACTTTAGCTTGCCACTCTATGAAATGGTCTTTTATGACTAGCCATTCTCTTCATGGCTGTGAATTTGTCAATGGTTCTCTGCTCCATGCCCACTCCTGCCACCTACACCCCAGACCTATATTCATATGGTCCTATGACATTTTCTTAAAGATCATCGTGTAGGTCACAAGGCACATACATTTGAGGACTCTCACCAAAACAGAAATTACCATGACTTATGAAAATATGTTGCTGGAAAACAGCAAAGTTTATTCAGATCTATACACTGGAGATGTCCATCATGATTTTCCCATCATATACCCCAAAGGCTGATACTCACTATACCAATGAACCTTTCCGTTTAACTGCCACTTCACAGCTTGAGCCAACATGTCTTCTGGCATGGTTGGCAGAAAAGCGTTCTAGGTGAAAGGACAGATGGAAAAATTGAATTGTGATATATTAGATAATACACAGTGATAACTTTCTTTAGAACTTCCTGATCTAACTGATCCAAACTCATTTTCTCATATAATTAAAAAGTAAACACTGAGAATTATCTTCAAATTGTAAAGGTATAAATAAACTGAAGGGGAAACTAGAAAACAAGCTAATTTGTTTGGGCCGTGGTGACGCAGTGGTTAGAATGCAGTATTGCAGGCTAATTCTGCTCATTGCAAGACGTTCAATACTGACTATCTCAAGGTTCTCAGCCTTCCATCCTTCCGAGGTCAGTAAAATGAGGACCCAAATTGTTGGGGGGTAAAATGCTGACTCCATAAACCACCTAGAGGGGGCTGTAAAGCACTGTGAAGTGGTATCTAAGTCTTAAGTGCTATTGCTATTTTCCAGCATTACCTCCGAAGAGAGTCTGAAAGGTTTAACTGGCATGCTCTGCAATTTATTAACTAGTAAAAGATCCTGAAATTCCATTATACCTCTACCAAATGATTCATGAGCATAATTTAAGCAGCTGGTGTTTATATTTATATCAGTGTTTCTCAACCTTGAGAACCTGACTTTTAAGATGGATGGACTTCAACACCCAGAATTCTCCAGCCAGCCAGAGGCATTCTGGGAGTTGAAGTCCACCCATCTTCAAATTGCCAAGGTTGAGAAACACTGCTTTAAGTGGTCTCTGGTGTAGTTCTTTGAAGGACAGCCTCTCCCATGATGGTTCCATACAGATGTTAAAATGTATAACGTTCTTGCCACAGAACATTCCCAAGTTAGGGAGTGTCTGATACCCACTCTCTCTGCCTCTAGAACAGCTTTCTCTAGGCCTTGATTTCTTGCTCATTAATTTAATCATTGTTCATTTCTCTATTTTTTAAAAAAATCTGCATTAGTTATCATAGTAGTTGTTAACCTTCTTGAATATTCAAGCTAACAAAGATGCATGATACTTTTTTTTAAAATAAGACTTTAAGTTAAAAAAAAAACTTTTAAGTCCGGCATGAACTTCCTTACCAGCATTGTTCCAGGTGAGAATGCCAGATTCCTTAGGGGTTCAAGGATTCTATTCTGGCCACAAAGCAAAACAACTGCAGTATGAACTGCCATTTCAATCACCATCATGTTGCGGCCAAAAGACAGAGAAGCCAGAGTCAGCAAGGGGAGTTGATTAGAAATAAGAGATTCAGCAAATGACTTCAGTTTTGCAGATGGAAGAACCTTGGAGTTCTGGATAAATTCTTTAAGTATATCACATTGCTGAAAAACAGAGGGAGGGAAAGTAAATGCAAGTTCAAAAGACTTAATCTGCAACATAACAATGATTAATTATTTACTTATTTTCATACCCATTCATGTAATATTATTGCACTTTGTTATCAGCAATTGTTTGCGGCCTGCTTGAGTGACTCCAGGAAACTTACAATATAGTAATAGTAAGAGTCCTCTGGACAAGGTATGAATCCACTAACATAAGGCACAAGTAGCAGTACAGAAAATCGCAACAGGTACATGGAAATCCTGTTAATAGCCAGGGAGGGCAATTAATTTTCTCAAGGAGCCACATGGGAAATTGAGACTGTTGTGGAAGGCTACCTGCCCCCTGCCACCACTGCCTTGTCATTGCCAGAAGCCCTGCCATCGATGCCACCATCGTGAGATGGATTGGGACTACCCCCGGGCCAGATGTGACCCATGGGCCTTGAAATGCCCAGATCTGGTTTATAGGTACAATCTTATCAACAGATTTTCCAAATGGAAACAGTTGAGAGAAACCACAACACATTCAGGATGTGCAAAATGTTTGACCCTCAAACGTTCTGAGCTCAAAACTGCTGTTGTAAATGTCCTGAGGAGAAAACACAGAACATTTGATTTCGTGCACAATCAACCTATTAAAGGTAGTCCTCAACTTATGACCACAATTGAGCCCAAAATTTATATTGCTAAGTGAGAAATTTGTTAAAGTGAATTTTGCCTCATTTTATGACTTTGCTCGGAAGATTTGTTAAGTTCTTAAATTAGAAACATGGTCGTTAAGTAATCTGGTTCAACTGTCATAAATGTGAGTCAGTTGTCAACCATCTGAATGTAAATCATGTGACCAAAGCAATGCCACAACAGTCATAAATGTGAAAAACAGTCGTAGGTCACTTTTTTCACTGCCGTTGTAACTTTGAATGATCACTAAGTGAACTGTTATAAGTCAAGGAGTACCTATATTTAGTTTACCCCAGTCATTTCTATAATTAGCATGATATTTTGCAGAATGAAAACTAATTCACCTTCTGCTTAGGGTGAGCATTTGGGTTTCCGCCTCCATACAGTGATGTGAGCTCTCTGAAGATAGTCAGAAGAAAATGAATTGGCAGTGCAGACTTGGAGCCCTTGTATGCCTGAAGAGAAGGATACAAATAACCAAAACTAAGTAAGATAATCAGGAGTCGAGTTTCCATCTGCGGCTGGTAACAGAATAATTAAGAGCACAAAATAAAACCTGGAGTAATAATAACACAGCCTTACACTCCAAACTCCAAAGAAGTATTAAATTATAGTAGTTGAAATCCTCCTAGACTGATCTATAAGTAGCTAAACCAAGCTGTTTTGTAAAAGGTTTCTCACCAATTATGTAAAGGCAAAACCAGGCAAGGGAATGACACAGATTTACATAAGAATCTCTATTCCAATTTGGCATTCAAATTTATTCCACCAACTAGTGCAAGTAGTTTGGACTGGGTTATCTTTTGTCTTTTGGGGGTTTTTCCTTGTAAGCAGATCCATCTTCCTCACCAAACACAATTTACAAAGCATTCTACAAAAAGACTCAAGAAAATAAATCACTGATGCCAGGTTAATTAGAATCAATGAACCTGATAAGACCAAAGTGGATTAAAGCTCAGATCATATGTATATCGTTCTTATTCCCCATTGTGTTTCTCCCCAGATTCTATTAATCAAAGCAGTTATGGGTAAGTCAACACACTGCTATGAAAAGCGCCAACATGAGCTTCAATTTGTGTGAAGGAATGCCTCCAGGACCCAGAAAATAAACTTAGGGAAATTTTTTAAAAATTAGGGAAAATTAAGGAATGACCCAAGGTTCTGAAGGAACTGGCAGACAAGATCTCAGAACAACTGAACTATATCTTTCAAAGATCCTGGAGCACCAGCGAACTTCCAGAGGACTAGAAAAGAGCTGATGTACTAGTTCCTATCTTCAAAAAAATAGATCCAGGAAACTACAGATCTATCAGCCTGACCTCAATACCAGGGAAGATTCTGGGAAAGATTCTGGAAAAGATAATCAAGCAATAAATCACAGAACACCTAGAAGCAATAACCAAAACATGGGTTTGTTAAAAACAGATCATGCCAGTCTAATCTTATTGCATTTTTTGACAAAGTGACAAAATTAGTGGACTAGACAAATGCTGTCGATATAATTTATTCAGACTTCAGTAAGACATTTGATAAAGTAGACCAGAACTTACTACTTGATAAAATAGAAAAATGTGGGTTAGACAGCATCACCACTAGATGGATTTGTAACCGCACACAATGTATAGTCCTCAATGGAACTGCATCTACATGGAGGGAAGCATGCAGTGGGATACCCCAAGGTTCTGTTTTAGGCCCAGTACTCTTCAACATCTTCATCAATGAGTTGGACAAGGGGATAGATGGGGAACACATCAAATTTGCAGATGACACCAAACTAGCAGGAATAGCCAACATGCCAGAAGATAGGATTAAGATACAGACAGACTTGAACATTAGGCACTATCTAATAAAATGAAATTTAAAGGTGAAAAAAGTAAGATTCTACATTTAGGCAAGAAAAACAAAATGCATAGGTAGAGTATATGTGCTACCTTGCTCAAAAGTAATAACTGTGACAGGAATCTTGGAGTCATTTAAATATGAGCCAGCAGTGTGCTGCAGCTGACAAAAGAGGCAACATAAGTTCTAGGCTACATAAACAGAAGAATAGAAACAAGATCACGTGAAGTGTTAATACCACTTTTTAATGCCTTTGTAAGGCCACACTTAAAATACTGCATCCAGCTTTGGTTGCCACAATGTAAAAAAGATGTTGAGACTCTAGAAAGAGTGCAGAGAAGAGCAACGAAGATGATTAAGGGAGTGGAGGCTAAAACATATAAAGAACAGTTGCTGGAAGTGGATATGTCTAGTCTTATGAAAAGAAGGACTAGGGGAGACATGATAGCAGTGTTCCAATATTTGAGGGGCTGCCACAAAGAAGAGCGAGTCAAGCTATTCTCCAAAGCACCTGAGGGTAGGACAAGAAACAATGGGTGGAATCTAATGAAAGAGAAGCAACTTAGGAGAAATTTCCTGACAGTTAGAACAATTAATCAGTGGAACAACTTGCCTCCAGAAGTTGTAAATGTTCCAATACTGGAAGTTTTTAAGAAGAGATTGGATAACCATTTGTCTGAAGTGGTGTAGGGGTTCCTGCCTAAGCAGGGGGTTGGACTAGAAGACCTCCAAGGTCCCTTCCAACTCTGTTATTCTATTTTATTCTATTACAGTATAGTGCTTTGTTTGAAAAAAAAAAAACCACCAAAAATGTAAATATAACACAAAAATAAAGTAATCTTGACTGACAGAAGGGTGAGAAAGATTGGGGATGAATAAGTATCCCCATGACTGCCATGAGAATTAAATTCCAAAGGTGCTCACTGGCTCAAACAGGCTATGAGCTATGGAAGAATAGTTACTCATTGTAGACAATTACAATAAAACTTCCTTCCAAAATTCCAAACTGGGTATTTAATACTGAAGAAAAAATATCACAGCACCATTTGCCTCTTTAAAAACGTTATAAACAAAAATATCTTTTTTGTCCAGCATAGCTAATAGAAACAGAAATGAATGGATCCTTTAAATTCTTTTGTACTTTGTGCTTATTACCAAATAAGAGAAGCCCCCTTCCTGCTAAGCAAGAAGAGGTAAGCTGCTCAGAAAAATAAGATGTTACCTTCAGGGCTTCTGCAATGACTTCTGTCTCGCATGTTATCAATGCTTGCTCCACAGTATTGCGTATGGCTTTGTAGTCCTTGCCACAAACCAGGAAACGATCAATGCAACCAGGTTGGAATGCCTGAGGCCACAAACCACAAAATAAACAAACTAGAAACAAAATAAAAGGCGAACTGTATGTACTAATTCACTCATTCAATTAACTTGTCCCTACTATAGTCAATGGGATTTTTAGACTTTCTTTAGAAAGTCCGGCAGTTAGAAGCTTCTGACAGTTAAAACTTTATATCATCCATAAAGTAAACAGGCACGTGAATCCACTGGTTATTCAGGACTGCCTGACAGTTTAATCTTACATAGCTGCCTCTCAAGCTATTCTATTTTAATACTAACATCTCACAGCAAGATAATCTACTCAAGAAAAGCCAAACAAGGATCCTTTCAAACAATTCCTTCTGACATCCATTCATTTACCCCTTCCTGTTCAAAGCTGTCTTTGGAAGAGCCGTTGTGGCGCAGTGGTTAGAATGCAGTATTACAGGCTACTTCTGCATACCATTGGCAGAAGTTCAATCCTAACTGGCTCAAAATTGACTCAGCCTTCCATCCTTCCGAGGTTGTTAAAATGAGGACCCAGATTGTTGGGGGCAATATGCTGACTCTGTAAACCACTTAGAGAGGATTGTAAAGCTCTGTGAAGCTATTGCTATTCCAGAACAAATTATAATTTGGTAACAGATCAGAATTACCTGTTGCTCTTTTATTATTTCTGATGGAAATACCCAGTGATACTGGCGGTTATTCAAAAGCTTCTGTGTGAATTCCAACCCGTACTGGCTAGCAAGCTTTCGCACAAGGTAAATCTTATGCCAGTTATTTTGAGTACGACAGAAAAACTGCCTCACTTTTTTCAAGTGGATTTGCTTTTCTTCTTCTTCACTACTGGCTGCAGAAAGAAGAGAAGTTGGTATTTAATTCCCAACCAGAGCACAGCAGTTCTAAAACTTACCTTGCAAAGAGAATTTGTCTTGCAAAGTTTTTTATTTAAAACAAAATAATATTTTCTCACGGTTGTGTAAGAAGTTACAGAAACAGCACCCCTCCAATTCCCCCCGCCCCCAACTGAATTAGAAGTTGTTTATGAGAGTTTTCTAGAAAGTTCGCATTTCCACGTGGCTACCATAATCCACTTGCCTGAAGTTTCATGAAGTTCAAAGATCACCTCTGCAGCTCTATCCATGCATAGACGGAGGTTGGCAATTCCCTGCAAATACTCAATGGTAATTTTTTGGGAGACTGGATGGCTGCTGTTGTATTGATGAAAACTTTTTTCCAGAAAATACCCATCATTTGCCAAGCAACTTATTTTGGTTTCTTTGGGAAAATTGCCTGTTTTCTCACACAATGAATCCTGAAAATCAGACAATATTTTTATATATATATATATAAAATAAAGAATTAGGTGTATTCTTTGGAAGCAGGCAATAGAATAGTGGAGATTCATAGCCCCATAGTTCAACTGTCCTCATATTAAGTATTCCAGCTTAAGAATCAGCCCTTGGCTTTGTAGATGCCTCAGGGGTGAGTAGGTTTTAAATCTAGTAGATTAACCGATTCCAATCTGCCCAAGCATGCCCCAAACTTTATCCTTGTAACTTCTGTACAATCAAGATTTCTGCACTTACAGTATAACCAAAGTTTATGGAAGAAACTGCGTGCGCAATCAGAACTGGAATGGGCTTAATTTAAAGATTTCTTAAGTGATTAATTCCAGATTAAAGAACATTCGGAAAAAGAAGGGCTACAGGGAGACCTAATATTAAGAACTAAGATACATGCATAAATACATACATAACATTACAGTACGTTACACAGATACATATATCATTTTGTTTGTTAAAATCAGGAACATGATGACGATATCTAGGTAGTAAAACTAGTAAAGTATGTGCATTTGCAATGATCTACAA
Organism: Pseudonaja textilis; assembly: GCF_049901715.1. Classification (NCBI taxonomy): domain Eukaryota; kingdom Metazoa; phylum Chordata; class Lepidosauria; order Squamata; family Elapidae; genus Pseudonaja; species Pseudonaja textilis. Next base: position 112,151,240 of record NC_141991.1, on the reverse strand, counting down.
CATCGTTTAAGCTGATATTAATACAAGTTGGCATGACATGGTTTATGAAAAACTGCTTTTACAGTTTCAGCAACTGGTAACTTAGTAAATGTAAAACTAAATTGGAAAATGAGAAGGAATGACATTGATTCCCTTTGTCTTTTAAATTTTCAGTCATTTCCAATTGAATTTCTTTGTAAAAGTCAGTTAAGAACCCAAGTTGACTACAATATAGCAGATTCTGATACAATAGCATAACAACAGCATCTTACCCGTGTCTTCTGAGTTTGACCTAAACAAAAAATCATAGTGTATGTGTACCGGAGCCATAAAACATAGCAGAATTAGGGCAACTACAGATTCTTTAGGAACCATTTCTTTTCCTTTCTTTCTTTCATACAAATATAATACTCTTCCTCATCAACCTGCTGTCCCATGTTTCCCTCTAAAAGAAATATGAAAAAACAGTCACCTCAAAGCAACTGATGAATAGCATGTATAGCTCTATTTTATCTTCCTTGTCTATGAAGTGATTTGCTTCAACTGTTGATAAATGCTTTTGTACGTAGACTTCCACATCGCTGAAACTATGAAAAGAGAAACCACCATTTATCCACAAATAATGTAGGGATGTTTAAATTTATTTTTAATAGTATTCACGAAATAAAAAGATACCCCCAGGTCATAAGGATACATTTCTGCTGTTCCACAACATGGAGTAGACCAGGGGTGGGCAAACTACGGCCCGCGGGCCACATCTGGCCCGTTGGTCTTTTTAATCTGGCCTGCCGAAGATTGGGGCGCCCGGTTGGAGCACCCAAGCGGGAGCTGGGAAACAAAAGATCCGGGCCGGACGATGGCTTGGCGGCTGAGCGGGGCGGCCAACAGCAGAGGGGAATGGAGGACAGTCAACCTGCCAGCCGAAGGGAGAGAGACTTGCCAGCTGCCCTTTGAGGAGCCGGTGCATGCCCAAGGCAACGGGGAACCCCGCTGGCAACCGCGGAGCAGCGGGCAGGCGCGGGTGACTACGGGCAGGGACGGACTGATGGACAGCGGGGGCGGCATGCTCGGGAGCCTTGCAGGGTCTGCCTGCCTTGCTGGCTGCCTGCCTTCCACGCTGGCAAAGGGAGAGTTTGGGGTGTCTGGGTGTGGATGCGCGCCGCCTCTCCATCCCTGGAGAGCATCGAGCCCAGGGTGGCGGGCAGCAGCTTTAGCGCTTGCCGGGAGGATTTCTCCCATATTCAGGACCGGTGCGGTGGTATCTGATGTCCGGGGCTCACATGTGTGTTTTGGGTCTCCCCCTTTTTGCAAGGGGAGGTGTGTTACTCGGTTCTCCAAGGCTGACGACTGACCTCTTGCCTTTATTTACGCCAAAGGGAGTGGGGGGCTGGGGGGTGGGGAATGGTCGTCGTGGCTGGCTGGGGAGCGTGTTTGCAGGGCTGCTCGGGAGATCTGGGGGTGCCTGGCTCCCCAAGGTACCCTAGTTATTTCTTGTATACATGTTTGTGTGTGTGTAGTGAAAGCTCCAATGTCATATGCCGCTACGACCTCCGTTCTCCGCACGTTCGTTTTGTCCCTTCTGTAAAGAATCTTTCGCTGTCAATCCGGACCGTTGGAGAGAATTGCGCTCGGATGTCCACAATTCCCACCCTTCGTGGACTGGGCTCCGTTTCCAGCCACAAACAGTTTTGCGAGAGCCTCCACTTGACCATGCTAACCATAAAAACGCACGGAGTTTACGCCAGGGGTGCTTACTCGGGAGAAAACCTCTCTTGATCACTGTTCAAGGTAGGGTCTGACTGACTGACAGGGGGTGGATTTTGCGGTTTCTGCATTGATACCCCCCCGCAAGCCTTTTCAAAGCATCTCAACTATAGTGCCCATGATCCCCAGCAAGAAGAGTTTGGGATAATGGGATAAAATCTTATAGGACTTATAAGAAAAGAGGATCTTTTTTTCTGTTTATATTTGATATGTACTGTTAACAAATGCAGTTTTTTATATGTATCGTATCTTGTGCTGACCCGGCCCGTCTGTCAAATTTTAAAAGTCAATGAGGCCCCCGAGCCAAAAAGTTTGCCCACCCCTGGAGTAGACAGAAGAATCAATTTAAGTTTTAAAAAGTGATGTCTGAACTGTAATTGATGGTTCTTAATAATGAAAATAGTTCACACAACAGAGATGGTCACTCTGAAGTAGAATGTTCTGCCCCAATTTATGCATCCCCATTGAAATATCTTACCTATATTTCAGAAGTAATTTTAACACCGCAGAACGGATTACAGGAGTTTTATCCACCACATCATCAAAGGGGGACAAAGATTTGGTATGCAAGCTTTCAGGGCCTAAGGATATAATGCAAATTAGTCTGGAAAAATAGTACAATCCTTCCCTTTAGGTTAGAGCAATCTCAATAGATGTTATGATCATACCTTTCAAAATTGATTTTTGGACAAACATCAGATTCAATAGCTCTACAATCACACATTTATCTGGGGGATTATTGCCTTTGAAACACATTGTAGAAACCAGGTCTATGAAAAAATTGTTGCATAATTTACGGAACTGGGCGTTTTTCTTTATGGCAATGCTGTGGAGAAAATAGTAAGTTATTATTTATCTAGTAAAGTACCAAGAAATGCAGAGCCAATGCAGCAATTGAAAGTCCTCTGAAAAACTTATCTGCTGGGTAAGAAGAACAAGACTCACCTGTGCTCCTCAGACACTGTGGGATTGTAATCATCTGGTAGACTGACCAAGCAAAGTGGACAGATCATCTGACCGGGACACAGCCATTGTTTGATACAACCATAACAATATGCATGATCACAAGGAAGGTTTACTGGATTGGTAGGATCGCCCAAACATATTGGGCATGAGTTTAAACCAAACCTGTGAAATCAAGAGGGAAACATGTAAGTAGCAATATGTACTTAATTACAGAGATCAAAATGAGGTAGTACCATAGATAATCACTGTTCTACCCGTCACATTTGTTTTTACTTAGAGTATTTGTATGCTGCCTGTTCCTAACATGGTCCAGGGCTGGTTCCAGAAATACAAAAGCAGAAAAACTACAATTAAAATACCTTGCCAAATAAGTTTGCTTTAAGCCCTCCCTTCAAAAGTAGGGGTTTGCTTTAACCTCAGGGCCAATGCCTTCCCTCATACAACTTCTCTCACAGGAAAGGTAGAGTTAATCACAGCTTTCTTAATGAATCTATGCAAAAACTCACCAATAGTGTTTCAGAAATGACCTGAAAGTGTGGGGCATGCTCTGTCAAGAGTAAGCAATCCTCAACTAAACTTGTCGTAAACCAAGAACATTGTGATCCCCTTGTATTGGAACCACAAAGCCACCAACAACTAGAAAAATTCTTTCAGCATGGAAGTTATGCCAGACCTTTGGGAGGTTCTGCTACATTGTGATTTATTTACAATTTCTGGACCACCTTTAAGGAAAGCCACAGATAAAGCACATTATAATAATTTGATTTTGAAGTTACCAACTTATGAGTTACCATAAATTGGTTTTTTTCCCCTCCACGTGATGCAACTGAATTATAGGCAAAGTTCAAAAAAGTCCTCCTTGCCACTTATGCTTCATGGCTGTTTAAGAGTAGGAATCCCAAATTATAAAGCTGATTTTAAGAAGCCCGCAAGCACATTAAGAAGAAACATTTCCCCTGAACTCTGAAATCTAGCCCTGAGAATCAGCAGGCATTCAGTATACCAAAGGTTAAAATAGTTTAAGGTTCTGTCTCTTTTCCTAGTGATTCCCTAACATCTTTATTGATACCAATTAACTTAGACTTACTTTCTAGGCAAGAATTTTATTTCAAATATATGTGGCCCTTTTCTCTACTATTCACATATGAACAACTTGTAAATGTTCCCACTGAAAGCCAGTCCAATGTATTATAGTCTGGTTGTTTAAATTAGTTTGGGGAAAAAACAGTTCTTCTTTAATTTTATTCAGATTTCTGTGTTATGTGACAGTGAGATAATAAACATCAAAAAAAAGGACTAACACATTGATGAATATTGAAATAGATTTGATGTTGTTGCATATTCTGAACCTATGTCTGTGACCTTGTGTAAGCATTTTTTCCGTTGCTCTTTTTCCACCTGCACAGGGAAGGAGGAGATAGCATAGAAGATGATAACACAAATCTATAAAGGCAGAAAGGAGACATTCATTTATAAGGGCTCTTACCTATGCTACCTCTACCTACAAAGATAGTTTAGAGAGCCAGGTTGAGTTACTATACGTCTTGACCTTTTTGTTAAATGCCAGGTTGAGTTCCACCAGAAAAGAAAAACATTTGTGATATTTTTTGAAGACTTCCTCACAATACGGATCATTCCACTCCTAAAGCATTACCTGCAAAATGATTGACTGGCTTCTCCCTTGCACTGACATAGCAATCTCATCACTGCAGTGAATGTTCTCCCTTTTTTGATGTCAGAATCCCATTGAAAACACTGGGAGAGGAGAGTGGGGAGAAAAATGCCATCGGTAAAATTTCTAAAACATGTTCTCTCATTTACCGTTTTAAAAAATATTTAAAATGCTTAAATTATCAAACCTTTTAAAAACACAATTTTAATTTTAAATTAATAAGGAGAAATAAAACACAAGGATGGAAGATCAAAAATAACTGATTGCAGAAACAAGTTTTCAAATTGAGAAAAAAGCAAAATACCTGCATATTAAAATGACTTGTGAAATGTACATTATTTCAAAATAGTTATGTTAAGATGTGGATCTAGAATGAACTTTTCTAACAACATCTGTTCTGAAAAATGATTTACCTCTTAAGCAATGATAAAAAGTGCATCTAGATTTTCATGGCCAAATAAAATAAACCAAGGGCTAAATATAAAATTCTTCACGATCCAAAGGAAAGAGGATTAAGATTATTGATTTTTAAAATTTGCAGCGTGTTGTTTGGTTTCAATGAAAAAGTGGGTATTGTTGAAAAATAAAAGAATGTTAGAATTAGAGTACTATAATCAGAGGTGCAATTGGCATGGCTTTTAAGCTTTTACTTTAAGTTAAAGTAAATGGAGATTATAAAAATCATTATGTGACAAATGCCACATTAAAAATATGGAATAAATACAAGCCCAGGCTGTGCCTGAAAATACCTTTTTGGTCTCAGCAAAGGAAACATTTTACAAAATAGAATAAATGGTTAAGTATCAAGTTCTATTAATATATAGGAACTTGGAGAATTCAAGATAAAATCAAGAGAACAACTGACCACAGAGGAATATAGACAATTGTCATGGTAACAAGGTCAGCCAATGAATATGCTTAACAACTCAAACAGCCAATAGGATAGTTTGTAAACTGAAACTAGAAGTAGCCTAGGCTGGAAACTAAAACTAAAAGTAGCCTAGGCATAGCAGCTATATTAAGCTCTGCAACTCTGCAGCTATGTTGAGCTCTGAAGTCTATTGAAGATGAAACTAAGTCTGTTATTGAACTGTTTTTGATACTGGACTTTGTTATTGGATTATCCCTGGACTGAAAACTGACTGTTTTAACTGTTAATGACTTGGACTGTTTTGTTGAACTTTGCTTAATCGTTTTACTGGAAGTAAAAACCTACATTTTACTATACAGTGTGGCTGTGTGCTCATTGTGTGTTATTCTTCACTATTCTCACTACGTCTCCCTGTGTGAGCTCATTCTCCTAATGGGGAATTACCTTAACACACTGGCCACATCCTCCCTGACTCCGCAAAGGCAAAAAAACATCAAAACATTGTGATACTTCACAATACATCATGTGACACAATCAATTTTGACACCCTTGACCTAAACATTTAAATAGTGAAGTCTATACACCCTTTCCTCATTTAGCAACCACAGTTCAGCCCTTAAGTTGGAAACAAAATGGTCATTAAGAGAACATACAAAAGAAAGAAATAGAAAAGACACTGTAAAAGAGCACTGGTTGCTGCCCTCTGTTTTAGATAAAGTTCTCTCATAAATTGTCCTGTGCCTGACCCATTATTTTGTTCCTTTTCCCTTTTTTTGCCTCCTCACAGGACAGAGATTACATAAACAAGGTATCTCTTGATGAGTTGTTTTTCTCAAAAATTTTCCCTAAAAAGTGCTAACCACAAGTTAACAAGCCCAGGTCTTAATTAAGCTGACTGGAACCCTCCCATCAGATAACTCTGCTGCCTGAAACTGACCAGATCTTAATCAGTTTCACATGAAGGCTTTTGTTGCCAGTCATAAGAAATTTGGTCATAAATGCATGGGTCAGAAAATGATTGTTTAATTAATAAGGAGTGCTTATATTGTTGAAAACCACCTAAATAAATGAATGCTTAAAGTGGTATTTCCAATCAGGTGAGACTACCATTCTTACATTTTTAAGTTGAATGAGATACTTCTTCACCAGGTCCTTCAGTTCTGGAATCAACATTTCTGCTCCAAGCAGCACATGTTCCACAAAGAGGGACATTGAGAAAATTCTATTCCATTGGCTCCTATTGGGAAAAAAGCCCAATTTATTAAAAAGAAAAAAAGCATACTATCCAAAAGCCAAACTGAAAAACAATGGACTCTATATAATAAAAAGATCAGTCTTTTACGAAAGCAGATAAACCTATGAAGTCACTTGCAAACACCACTGCAACTAGAATAAAAAAGTTAATTTGGAAATTAACAATTGACCCAGGTCATCTTGAAACTGGGGTTAAGATGGGATCAAGTGCAGCGGGACAGAGGAACACATGTTTTGCAGAATGAACATTGGCTTACCTGAACGTTTGTTTTCTTCTGTGGCGTAGAGAGTCCAGATAGATTGGGTTAGGTCAGATCCTGTTCTAGTGGACTGAGTCCCACCCTGCGCCATGGCCACGCCTCAGCTTTCAACGAAGCACTTGGCAGACTGGACATGATTTGATAGTTGCGAGATAAAAAAGAACATACATTATTGCTCCCCTCAACCCAGACCAGACGAACCAGGGTGGGGCTGGACTCTCTACATCACAGAAGAAAACGAACATTCAGGTAAGCCAATGTTCATTTTCCTATATGTGGCTCCGAGAGTCCAGATAGATTGGGATATACCAAAGCTGGCCTGTCCCTGGGAGGACATGAGTCTGGTCCTACTCCCATTGGTGTTCAACCACGCTCTGCAGAACCCTCCTGCCAAAAGCTGCATCAACTGATGCAAAGGCATCCAAGAGGTAATGCCGAATGAAGGGTAATGGTGAAGACCATGTAGCCACTCCACAAATCTCTTCAATGGGTGCTTGAGTCGCCCATGCGGTTGGGCGGTTATTGCTGCACTTCTGGTCGAGTGAGTCATCAACCCCTTGAGGCATCGGAAGAGACCTGCTCTGATAAGCCTTAGCAATGCAAGCCCTAATCCATCTGCCCATTGTTGATGGAGACACTTTCAACCCCATTGTACCGGCTGGAAAGACTTTCGGATAGAATGTGTCCTTCAGATGTATATTTTTAAGGTTCAAAAGGTTCAATCATTAAGACACTTAACACCTTAGGAAGAATCCCAAGTGGGAAATCTGTGAACCACAGGAGGTCAAAGTTTGGTGGCCCCTTTTAAAAACCTCTGGATGGTTTGGTTCTGAGACAAGGACCCCTTCCTTTGTAAGAACAATACTGAAGAAAGGGCGGCCACCTGTTTGTGTAGTGTTGAGCTGAGAGCCTTTTGTCAAGACCTCTTGTAAAAAATCCAGAATGTTGGCTACTGAAGCCGAAGAGGGGGAAATTCCTCTCTACCCAAAGGCCCAAACATTCAGCCTCTAACATTAAAGCCTTAGATCTGGTGCCACCCTGCCTGTTGATGTGAGCCTTGGTGGCTACATTATCTGTTAAAATTAGGACATGTGTGTGATCCCATCGAATCACTGTCAATTCTAACCAATTAATGTTCTTTCCTCTCACCAAAACAGAACATTGGCCTTGGGCCAACTGTGACTGTAAATGTGGCCCCCAGCCGGAGAGGCTGGCATTGGTAGTGATTACTATATGGGGCGGCTGTCTGAATAATTGACCGAAATTCAAAGCCTGAGAAAACCACCATGATAAGAACTGCTTGACAGACCCGGGGACTGTGACCCTGAGAGATGAATGACTTCTACCCGCCTTTTGGTAGGGCAACAAAAATCACTGAAGCTTTCTGGAGGGTAGTCTAGCCCAGGGGTCGCCAACCTTTTGGACCTCAGGGACCACCAAACTCATAATTTTTGATCCCAGGGACCACTAACCGGTTCTGTGGGTATGGCCTAATTTGTGGGTGTGGTTTGGTGGTCATGTGACTGGCTGGGCATGGCTTGTATGTAAATATTATAAATATTTATATAAATATTGAATTTTTTTTATAAAAAAGAGCAACTTTTACCAAAAATCAGGCATAGCAGGCAGGCAGATTGAGTTGCTCACAGAATCACAGATCCATTCAGAGATCTAGCTATCTGCCATTGGCTAGCTCAGTCTGTCACATAAAATTTGCTTGCAATCAAACTCACAAAATTAACTCACAACACATCATGTATGTAAATATTGATTTTTTTATAAAAATAAGAGCAATTTCTACCCAAAATCAGGCAAAGCAGGCAGATTGAATTGCTCACAGAATCATTCAGTGATCTATCTATCTGCCTTTGGCTAGCTCAGTCTCTCAAATTTGCTTGCCGTGAGTCTGCACTGAATTTGCTTGCAAGCAAACCTTCAGTCCTAAGGGAGGTTCAGCAGAGCCGAAGATCTAAAGATTAGCTAGAAAGCAAGAAATCCAACCATTTCCTGCTTCCTAGCTAATCTAAATCTCCCTGCACAGTAGAACAGAAGATGGTTGGAAAAAGGAAAAATAGCAATTTTAGCAGGCAAGTTTGCCGGGCAAGGAGTAAGTGGGCAGGGAGCGTTCCTGCAGGCCCTGTGGATGGCGCAGCCTCGTGTTTCTGCGCTGCCTGGATTAATTGCTTTGGGGTGATGCTTTGGGCGTGAGATTTCTCTGTGGCCCACCAAAATTTTCTCAAGGCCCACCCGTGGGCCACAGCCCACCAGTGGGCGACTGCTGGTCTAGCCCAAGGCACGATGAAGATGCAAGAAATCGTCTTGTAAACTGTCTTTGTGTTCCTGTGAGAGGAATACCTTACAAGACACTGTAAATCTTAGATCCAAGATGCAATAAACACGTAGATGGTGAGAAACAATTTTTCTTGTTGTTAATTGAAAAGCCATGGTCTTGTAATAGGGACAATGTCACTTGGAGATCCTTTAAGGCCCAGTCATGTGAGGATGACTGCATCAAAATGTCATCAATGTCAGAGTATATTCATGAACTGGAATAGAGCTTGGTAATAAGGTCAGCCAATGAGGATAGTTTGGAAACTGAAATTAGAAGTAGTCTAGGCTGGAAACTGAAACTAAAAGTAGCCTTGCTGTGGTTCTATATTAAGCTCTGCAACTCTGCAGCTATGTTAAGCTCTGCAGCTATGTTGAGCTCTGAGTCTGTCTATTGAAGATCTAACTTGCTTGCTTGCTGAAGACTGGAGCTCGGCTCTGTACTTGAAACATGTTTCTGCTTGAGTTTGCTCCATGTTGGAGAAATCTACAACTGGTTTGTAAAATCTACTTATGTTTATAAAGAAGCATCAGCCATCTGTGTTTATTTTTCTGTTGCTCAATTATCACTGCAAAACTCTCAATAATCCAGGTAATACTGTACTTTACTGGGATGGTTCTCAAGCAAGCTGCCAAGGCAGCAAAGACCTTAGTAAACACCCTGGGTGGAGAGGATAAACCAAAAGGCATAGCCCTATATTGGAAGTGTTTTCCCTCGTAGCTGAAGCATAAATATTCCCTGTATGTATGACAAATTCTGATGTATAGATAAGCCTCTGTTAAATCAATTGAAGCGAGGAAGTCACCCTCCCTGACACCCTGTAAAATAGACTGCAGCGAATGCATCCGGAAACGCTTGTACAACAAAAATTTATTGAGCCTTTTTAAATCCAGACTGGCTCTCCACCCCCCAGAAGTCTTGGGAACAACAAACAGCCAGGAGTAGAATCCCTTGCCCTGTTGATCAACTGGAACTGACTGGATGGCTCTAATATCCAGTAGGTGTTGGATGGCCTGTTGCATTAGTTTCCTACGGGAAGCCTCCTTGGAAATGGGGCAAGGCACATAAAATTTGAGGGGTTGTGACCTAAATTCTAGGAAAAGGCCATGTCTGATGGTCTTTAAGACCCAAGCGTTGGATGTGGTAGCCTCCCATCGGGCCGCAAAATTGGATAACCTACCCCCACTGCTGCATTTAGCGGGAACACCAGAAAAAGCAACCTTCTCCCCCACAAAAGGGCCACTTGCCTGAAAATTGGACCTATCTCTGGCTGCTTTTTCCTGGAGGCATTCCTGGCAGTTGAAAGACTGCCTCTGAGGCCCCTGAGCCCCGCTGCTGCCCTCAGCTCTGAAAGATGACCTGCGAGTGTATGGTACCACTCTGTAACTGGAACGCCTTGCCAGAAAAGGAAGGTATTTTTTTTTATCCCTGGTCTCCATGAGATGGGGATCTATTCTAAGACCTCCCCAAACAATTTATCCCCCTTGATGGGGGCAGATGCTACCTTCCATTTCTGCTGTCATTGGCTTGCCAGTTTTTAAGCCAGATCATTCTGTGGGCTGCTACAGACATAGCAATGGCCTTTGAAGCAAATCTGGCACTGTTTAAAGTGGCATCTGCAGTAAATTCGGGCATTGCCACAAGTTTATTGATGTCTTGGTGCAATCGGGCATCTGAGTTGGGGATCCTGTCCTGCAGTTGGTGCAGCCAATGTAAGGAAGATCTCATAATGAATGAGGCAGCCAAAGCAGCCTTGACCGCCCAGGCAGCCACCAGGTGGGTACGTTAGAGGGATTGTTGATCCTCTTGTCCTCTGCCTTCAATGCCTCCTCTGGATCAGTGGGGTTTGAAGAGGAAGAAATTAAGGCTGCAACCGGACCGTCCACTGATGGAACCTGTAATGAGCTGGTAAGTTCAGGCCCCATATTAAAGCAGCGGTGCTCGATGGCCGATAACATGGCAGATGTTCCCAGGGATGCCAGCTGTTTCTTGATAACATTCAAAAATAATCTAAGCACTGGAACCATTTCAGCTGAACTGTTGATTCATCAAAATATTGGTCTGAAGGAGCAGCAATGTCCCCTTCCACTTCCCCGACATCTGCTTCTGGTCCCAACTGGGCCGTCTTCCTGGCCTTAAACAATAAGGTCCTGAACTTTTGAGAATCAAAGATTCTGGTGAAGGAAGGTCTCTCTGGGGCCATTTCTTTGTCTGCCGAGAAATCAGATTCCTTCTTGTCTTCCTCTGGTGTTTTATGTGTAATGCTATGTACGGAGGGGTCAGGAGAAGCCCTGTCCCTTAAGGATTCTCTGCTTGTCTCATGAATGGACTGTTGCAGGTCTGAATGTTCTGACACCGCTGATTCAGGCCTCCTCATAACTTGGAGGCCCTTCCACAATGCCTTGCCTTAGGGCTCTAGAGATAATTTCCTCCATGTGCGCAGGAAATGCTGTTTCACCCTCTTCAGAACTGCACAAGCCAGCAGTTGTGAGTGTATAAGTTGCTGCCACTCCTGGTCTGGCTCTCTTAGGAGGAGGTTCCCTAGTTTCATCCTAGCAGAATCCTTTGTAATCTGAAATTCCCTGTAGAGGGTGTGGATTAGCAATAGCAAATGAGTTATCAGGTAACCAGGCTTGTAAGCAAGGTCCACTAGTGGAGGTAGAAGGCCCAGGCTCCATTTGTAAAACTGGAGGCAGAGCCAAAGAGTCTGACTCCTCTGGGTCTGGTGATTTCCGGCTCCTCCCACCAGCAACTCCCTGCTTTTCTGGAGCCTTCTGTCTTCTCAAAGCATCCTGCTTCTCTGCCCTGGAAGGTTTCTTGGGTTCAGGGGCCTTTCTTTTCTGCCTGCCCCTACCCACATGATCACCTCAGTTCTGTAACTGAAATCACAGCCCTGGCAACATGGTCGATCTGCGTCCTCAGCTGGGGTAGATCCAGTCATCACCAGTCTTCAGCGCGAACCACTGCCACGCGGCTGCGTCCCCCAGCTGGGATCGGGCCAATTGCCCAATCAAGTGGCTGCCTTGTGCTGCTGCAAAGCCTCTTCTGGGCCAACTGCCCTCTGAGCCGCTGCTGCACTAAGCGCTTCGCAGCCAAAAAGATCGCGATCAACAGAAGTAAAAGAAAAAGAGAAACAAGCCGATTGCTTGTGTTGCCGCCGCACTACTGCGCTAAACAGCTGATGGCCTTATCGGCCCGATCGCTTAGAGCCTTCTCCACGTGGGCGGGGCTCCGCACACTAGAGCAGCAGCCCCAGAACAGATCTCCAAGAGTGGAGGCTGAAAGCCTCTTTGACTTGGCTGCAGGATCCTCCAAAGTATTTTCCTGCAGTTTAAAACTTTTTTTCCTTTTGAAAAAAGCAACTCCCGTCCTGTCCTGGCTGGACCAAGTCAAAAACTGGGGTGTGGTCACAATACAGGGCAGAGCTTCAGTTTGAACACAGATTCAGTCCACTAGAGCAGGATCTGACCTAACCCAATCTATCTGGACTCTCAGAGCCACAGATAGGAAAAGTCTCTTGCCAAAAGACAGCTTAAAGTACGCATAGTCCTCTTGAACCAATCTAGCTTCAAAAAAATCATAGCATTCTATGTAGCCCCCAACATGCTTGCTGCTTTGCAGATTCAGAATCAACCTATGTTAGGATTTAGACAACAGGAACTAACAGTATTTAGAGCATGCCATTACCATAGGAAGTCAACTTACAAAGTTGGCCAGAAAAAACCCCAGCAACCTATCAATAGAAAAAAGCAACCGTAAAATGATCTTTACCACAACAGAAAGTAGATACAAATTAACATTTCTACAATCCTGAACTTTTTACTTACTTGACCTCTTGGAGCATTTGGCTGCATTGGCTTCCACTGTCTTGGCTGCTATTTGCTGTGCACACAAGTTCAATGGGCATTTGAAGGTCCTTCACCTGTTGGAGCCATGCACGAGTTTTCTGTTTCAGGACTGCCGAGGATAACATTTCAGTACAGGCCAGCGCAGCAAACACATCTAGCACCTATGGCAAACAGGCATACGGAAGCCTCTTACCGCACACGTGTAATGTAAAAACATAGCGCTTTATCCTTCACTGAGAATCACATTATTGAATCTAGGCATCCTTTGGTAAAGAAAACTACCTTGGATTTTGATGCCCTCACTCCATTATTGTGCCTTTGTACTTTGTTAAACATCTGACTAGTATGGTGATATAAAAATCAAATACATAAATTGTTTCCTAAATGAATCCAAGTAGTTCTCATTTAGCAACTATCTTGTTTAGCTATGATGGTTACAGAAAAGTAATTTTATTATCAATCAATTTATTATCAATGGTTAGAATGCTGTACTACAGGATACTTCTGCTGATTGCCAGTTGACTGCAATTTGGCAGTTCGAATCTCACCGGCTCAAGGTTGACTCAGCCTTCCATCTTTCCGAGGTGGGTAAAATGAGGACCCAGATTGTTGGAAGCGATATTCTGACTCTGTAAACAGCTTAGAGAGAGCTGTAAAGCACCGTGAAGTGGTATATAAGTTTGAGTTGTTAGTATTGCTATTATTTGACCCTGCTTGGGAGATTCTCCATGTATTCTTATTACAAAGCAAATACAAACATTGAGTATAGCCTGTAAAAAACATTTTGAAGACATGTCTGGAACTCCTGCTTTGCAGACAGATTAATTTCTCCCGGCTAAGAATATGGAGAGAATCCCAGTTTCCCCCCACCCCCAGGTGTCATGTTTTCCTATTAAAAGTTAAATGTTACAGCCCACCTACCATTTGGCTTTGCCATATGCCTCCTTTGTTTTCTCTTTGTTCAAGGGTATGAAGCACTTCAGGGTACACAGCAATAATGCGGGAAAAGTTCTGCAGACGACTCTTAAACTGATGATAAGCAAGGTGGACCCAAGGAAGGGAGGGCACTCCTGCTTCTGCACTGGAAGAGGTGGCCTTCATTTCTTCCACACAGGTCAAAAGGGCCACGTGCAGCATCTGAAAATACACAGCAGCGTATTTGAAGGCGATTCTCGTCACAATCACCGGATGAATCGTAAGGATTTAAGTAGTCTTTCCAATACATGGGAAACATTTATCTGAGTGTCATATAGTGGTAATTAAGTGCAAAGTCTACCTACTAACTGGCACACAGTACAGCATACAGCTTTGGGAATCATGAAGCAAGCATTGGATTCCCATATCTATCCATCTGGGATTGAAATACGCACATTTAGTTCCCTCTCTGAAGTCACACCCATTGCCAGGAGAATGAAGTCTCTGACATAATAATAAAAAAGGACGGCCTTGTCTTCCTCTGAGTAGGAAGCAATGTGTTGGCCCAGGGGTGTCATCCGAAAGATGTCTAGAAACTTCTCTGCATGGCCTGGAAAACAAAACAGGATTTAAATGGTTTGGCATCTCCCCCAGAAATAAAGTCAACCAGTCCTCTTTTAACACGTAAAACCAATTTAGTATGAAAAATACAGATTTTCTTGATTTTGTGTTTTACTTAATTTATCAAATTTTTATTCTGCTAATCACACTTATGTGACTTTGAGCAGTTTACAAATGATAGGTGCTAATTTGAGCCAAATATGCCCCAAGATTTTCAAACAAAGGGACCTCTTTTTAACTTTCCCGATATTCTCACCTTCATTCTTAGTGACATGTTGTGCTTGAACCCGAAGATCTTCCAAATAATCCTTTATCTTCCAGCTGAAAGGCATTTTATTGCCAGTCCCTGGAGACACTTCCATGTCATTCTGCACCTGAATTGGTTTTGTTTGAGAGCTAAGGAAGATAAAGTAAAGTTCATATGAATAGATGCTTTTTCAATATATTTTGAATGTATTAATGTAAAAAAAGTCAAGCAACGTATAATGAGATATATTTTAATTTAGTACACATAACAATGTGATCAGTTTAAAGACAGATACTCAATGGATTGATGATTATATGGTGGATGTATTTTAATACACATCATTTTCTATATATTGAATAAAAGAAATATCATAGCATAAAGTAAATCTGTTTCAATTTGTTTTACTGAAACACTTCCTTTGTTTACCTTG
Organism: Pseudonaja textilis; assembly: GCF_049901715.1. NCBI lineage: Eukaryota > Metazoa > Chordata > Lepidosauria > Squamata > Elapidae > Pseudonaja > Pseudonaja textilis. The sequence continues at coordinate 112,136,084 of NC_141991.1, read as the reverse complement.
CTCTTTCATCAAAACGTTGGTGATTGGAGATATTTTTCCCCTTATCTTTTAGCTATGTTCAACAGCAGTGGTAATTGGGACAAACTTTTCATGAACAAATTTTTTTAATAAGCCATGCTCACTGAAAAATGAACAGCTAAACCAGAATTGCACATCGCTGACATAGCTATATACCACATTATTCCTTCCTATTTACTTCAAATGCCTTTTATTTCTCTCTCCACCTTCTTCCCACAGCTTACCTGCTCTGACCCATGACATAAGGGATGTCTAGAAGTTTTAGTTCATTGAAGATAAATAACCACAAGGTTTTCACACAATCTTCTGTTCCTGGTTTGACCAGCAAATCCAGATTATAATCTCTGTCCAAAATAGATACCATGTAGGCCAGAAGTGGGGTCACCATACTCTGGGTCCGTTTCCACAGCGTGCGTCTATATAAACCAAGAGAGGAAAAGCACCCAACATGGCATCATCTCACATTCTAAAGAAACCAGACTCAAATGTCATTTTGTTTTGTTTCAGCTGATTTGGTTAACTTCCTAGTGCATTAAAGATACTTCAGAAAAAAATTAAAAACTCCAGGTGCATAGTTTTATTATTGAAAAAGATTAAAACTTCAACGAGTGAAGTTTTAATCAGTTAAATTAATTAAATTGCAATTAAACTAAGTCTCCCAGCAGCTGCCATATTTGGATTAAAGGCAGTGTTTTAAACTGAGCAGTCAGGGTTGTTTTGTTGTTGTTGTTTTTTTTTTGGGGGGGAAACAGACCCAAAACAGGTGGCCCCAGAGAGTACTTGATTAATACTTGAATGTAATGCCTTATCTATATACTATACCTAAATGTTCCTCCTTCCTGGAGTGCAGTAAGGTTGGAAGCCTCTCGGAGCACCCACTCTTTCATACTGAAAGAATTTTCTTCCTGTTTCTTCAAAAGGCAAGTAAGACGGCTCTTTGTAATCTTCAGGAAGTTGCCTGTTTGGGGGTGGGGAGAGAAACAGCATAATTTTTATTCTTATAAAAATTTTATAGCCACTTTTTAGGATTATATTTCATACAAGATGAAAGAAGCTACTGATGGGTAACTCTGATTTTAAATCAAAATTAACATTTCCTGGTCTTTTGCTTGATGATCCTACTTAAAATCATATATTTGCTTCCCTAAGAAGAGATACTTAACTTACAAACCTTTATCATTACCTTCAATAATCTGAGTTTATTTAGGAATTATTGGGTGCAGATTATAGTCCCTAATTTTCCATGAGGAAACCTCATCCTACAGTGGATTGATTCAGACTAACAACAATCTGCTTCATAAACACACACAAACACAATCACACACACACACACACACACATACACTTGACACTTCCAAAGAAGTAGGAAAAAGGCAAGCTCTAATCTTTTGATTTTCTATGGGTCTAGTCAAGTACAATCCCTGACAGAGCAAATTACATTCTAAAAAGTAATAAAACAGAAACTGATCCTTTATTTCCGCTTTTTATTATATATTCAGTATACTCAATATAGCAAGAGGAACGTGTATTAAAATATATTTCACGTTAACAAGAGACCATGCTCCTTCTGGACATATGTATATTATATACCTTGCAGGGTATCTTCCTCAGACAGGAGGCTAAGAAGAATTTCAATTCTCTTAGCGCTACGACCGGCATCCTCATTGTCGTCTCTTAGCATGCTGACAGCACTTTGAACACAACTCCTCAAAAGAACGGTAGTATCCAAAACCTTAGACTTTCCAGGCACAGAAGAAGAAAAAAACTTTTAGCATATCCTGAAACAATGTACAATCATTTCCTCTATGGCTCTCAGGTGTGAATGAGCATCTTATTAAACTGAGCTAGACAGCCTTTTGATAGTTGAATGCCACACTTCAGAAGTATGAGATAATAATGCAAGTGTCCAGGGCCATTATGTTTCCCTTCAATGGAGAAGGCTTTCTAGAAATTATCTTTGGTGTTTCTTTCTTCACTTACTGTTTTAACTATGCTGTACTTTACTAGGGCTTACATGTCCAGTTTTTTTAAACTAGCAGTGCAAAATAATCTGACATACTTCCAAATTTGAAATTGGTTTTCTCAATCTTGTCAGAACAGTACTATCAATGGAAAAGTTCTAAGTGCAAAAGAGCCTTTTCAAGTTAAAACGGGGTATTTCCAAGCTTGAAACAGGGCCATTTGGTGTCCAGGACATTCATCTTATGGTCAGACCAACTCTTCATCTCACCCACCTGAGATCAGAACAATTGTTTCGATTGTTTTACAAAGCACTACTTTTTCTTTTCCACTACACAACAGGAAGAAATTATATCAGTCTTTTTTCATCAACTTCAGAAGGAAAAAAAAAAACTTCCAGAGTTTGGGGGCTAGATATGGCTCTGGGGCTCTAAGATGCTCACTTTTAGGTTCATCCTCAGAGTAGAGGGAGAAACGATCTTCCAGGTATCCAGAAAGAAAAAGATCCTGCCTAGATAAATACCTGTGTAAAATAAAACCAATGCAGCACTAGGAACTAGGGAGGGAGGCAGCCATCTATAGAAATTTCTAGAGAAAACAGGCACGAAAGAACACATCTGCATAACTGAAAGGGCATATGTTATTGTCCAGCTATATAAATTTCTGAAAAAGTAGATAATGGAGCTATCATAAAAATCACGAATAGTGATCCCTATGGAGTGATCAGAAATAGGAATCCTACTCTAATTATATCTGATGATTACACATGTTACTCTAATAGGGCAATGTGTGGATCATCCCAAGGTTAGAACAGATAGCTAACCATAAATATCTAGATGCAAATATGTGAAACATGTGTTATGTTATTTCTATAAGCAATTTAACTGAACAAAAAAAAGCAAGTTGCTACAAAGAAGAATATCGTTTGCTCTGAGATCAAAGGGAAACAATCAAACTGGAGTAGTGAGGCATAGCAAGACTTACACATATTTCTGGTTCGGATATTGGTGATGCCTCCACCTCCACCTCCATCTCTTCTTCTATTTCTTCTTCTTCTTCTGTCCTTGAAGCTACAATGATAAAGAAAGTCTCATATAGGAATGTAGCCTGACTCTAAAAATGATGGTGGGAATTACTACGAACTGTTGGAATTAAGCACTACATAAACATGCAGTTGAACTTCTTACTTTCAGGATTCTCTGCAGACTCTCCCGTATTTTCAGAAAATAGCTGGCTGATGGTAACGTTTGTGAGGGATGTTATATCAGAGATCATATCCTTGGAGGTTCTTAGATCATCAATATGCACAGACTGCCACAGCCCTAAAAACAACAGGTGATATTTCACAGCTATTACCTGCATTCCCATTAATCGTTTCTGAGGAAAACTACTTAACCTAACACAGGGAAAGGGTAGGATAATACAATAATGTATCTTTTACCATGTAACAGCAAGGGCCTTCATTAAATTAACTTGCAGGTATTGTACATAAAATTGAAGTTAAATACATCCTTTCAGTTTGGCCAATCATATGTCTCAAGGAAGGAGTGTATGTAGAGAGGGCAAGGACAGGATTATGGGAAACCAACAAATATGTTAGCCTCCGAACAAATCATGGAAAAGCCAGGAGGGAAAATATTACAAAAGTCTGAAGGGGTATACTATTTTTATTACAGGTAGTCCTTGACTTACAAAAGTTCATTTTGTGACCATTCAAAGTTACAGTGGCAGTGGAAAAAAAACTTATGACCATTTTTCACAGTTATGACCGCTGCAGCATCCCCATGGTCATGTCATTTATATTCGGATGCTTGGCAACTGGCATGTATTTATGACGGTTGCAATGTCCCAGGATCATGTGATCATCTTTTGCCATGTTTTGACAAGCAAAGTCAATGGGGATGCCAGATTCACTTAACAACCATGCCACTAATTTAACAACTGTAGTCATTCACTTAACAAATGTGGCAAGGAAAGTCGTGGAAAGTGGAGATACCTCACTTAAAAAATTTCTCACTTAGCAACATAAATTCTGGGCTCAATTGTGGTTGTAAGTCGAGGACTACCTGTATACATTTGTATTTCTATTAAGAGAAAAAAATGGAAAAATAGATTTTGCATTTATAGCAACATGAAGTAGAGCAAATCTCCAAAATTAAGAGATGCTTTATATAGAGAGCCAGTTTGCTCTAGTGGTTAAGACAGAGACTAAAAAGCGGGAAACCGTGAATTCTAGTCCCGCCTTTAGGCATGAAAGGCAGCTGGGTGACTTTGGATCAGTCACTCTCTCTCAGCCCAACTCACCTCACAGGATTGTTGGTTGTGGGGAAAATAGGAGGAAGGTGTGTTGTGTATGTTCACTGATTGAGTTATTTCTTAAGACACCACTTTTGTCTTAAAATGCAAGCTAAATAACAAAAGGCAATGGATGTAAGGAGGTGATGAACTTAAGAACAGAAAGGTATGAGTGAATTTTTGGTATACCATTGCCCAGCCACATACATTGGACAAACCAACAGGAAAATAAATGCATGCATTGCAGAACACAAGAACGCAGTCAGAAAAGAAGAAAATACTTCCTCCTTTTCCAGCACCTTAAAGCCACAGGACATGAAATTAATTTTGAGGGAACCAAATTAATCTCCAATACTGAACAACAAGAGAATAATCAGGGAAGCCATCGAAATAGAGAAACACTCCCAAAACATGAATAAACGGGACGATACTTCTTACCTACCAGACATCTGGAAACTAGCCCTTATCAACAAACGAGTCCCAGCCACGAAAACCAACACCAGACCCAAAACAACACAGGATACCACCACCAATCTCCCTCACCAGACTCAAACCCAAACCCACCCCATAGATGAAAGGGAACCACCATCCAGAAACCAGACCATGGCTGCATCACCAGCTGCCACACGCCCCAAACCAAGCAAACTGACACATGCTATGAACACATAGTCAGGCCTCAAACTCGGAGCCAAACCAAAACCCGGAACATCACATCACAGTCACCTGCTCAGGTTATCACATCACAGAACTCAGGAGGTTACACCACAAAACCTCAGGATGTTACAACACAGCCAACGACCCAGGAGATTACAGCACAAGACCCAGGATATCAAAACAATAGAACTCAGAAGGTCATCACACAGCCCATTACCCAGGTCGTTACAACTCAGGAGATTACAGCACAAGACCCAGGATGTCAAAACAATAGAACTCAGAAGGTCATCACACAGCCCATTACCCAGGTCGTTACAACACAGGAGGCTGATAAACACACAGCCAATACCTCAGCCACACATATTCTTACGAAAAAGCCAGCCAATCTGCAAACATCAACTCCATCAACCAATCAAGAAATGACAACACAGCCAACCTCCCCACCAGTATTTATAGAGAGACGGCAGCTCCAATCACGCTTTGCTGGCACAAGTATGAAGCCGAAAGCACCAGCCTGAAGATGGCGAGTGGGACCTCATCGAAACATCACCAAGATACTCTCAATCTTACATGGAAAAAGACCCGAACACACCAAGATCTGCACACACACACACACACACACACACACACACACACACACACTTCCTTTTTTCTGTATGTGTTATTTCCTTTGACTTTTTTGATGGCCCTTTGGCCATAAGAAATTGATTTGAGTTGGCTTTCCTTTAAGCCTTTTTTAAAATTGTTTTTTGCATTTTGCATAAATTCATTCATCCCAAAAGAGAATAGCATAATGGATATGTAAATAAGTATGGCTGACCAAACTTGAAGAATATCTACTAACAGTGAAAATTAACAGCATATATCCAGAACAGAAGTTTGACTAAATTTAAGCAAGAATGTTTCCCTATATAATACATGCCACATATAGGATACTGCCTGAGCTCCGTACCTTAATTTTTTATTGGAGTGAGATCCAATAATGGCAAAGAGGATTTTCTTTTTCTTTGTACTTCAAGAGACTCAGAACTGGAGGGGTAACATTAACTGCATTAAACCTATTTAACAACATATAGTTTCCATGTTTCCTAACTAAATATGGCAAGAAATCACATCACTGATTTTCAGCAATTTTTGTCACCAAGGTTTTGTGATCTCTTCAGAGAGTGCACTGTGGACCACGAAGAGGTTTGGGGTCCAAATGCAACCTATAGGCTGAGGGTCCCATCCTGATTTATGATATGGTATTATTATGGCTTTATTTCAGAGCTATCTTGACGCTGCACACAATGATTACTGTAGTAAGTAATAGAAGCAGCACAGGAATCTCTATGTGATAAATAAATAACATGTACAAATGAAACAAGTTTCATACCTTGATGCATTTGCAGAGCTGCTCAAAATATTCTTCTAACAGATGTGAAAAATACAATAGCTGTATTTATGAATGATACACAAGAAAATTTGCAAGAAAATTATTTGACATAATAAATTTTTCATCTTATTTGTAGCCTTGTATTAGAAGCACAGCTCTACACTGCAGTAATCTGTAAATCGCATTGCTGGGACCATTTGTCAGAGGAAGCAGGAAGCAATCCTGATGCCATAGCAGCCCCTTTAAACAGACCTCCAGCCTCCTTGTTCTGTATTCTTGCACATATGCCAGCCTACCTCCGTGAAATCCTATGTAGCAACTTCCTCCTTCGATTCGTGACAGCTTAGTGATGAAAATTATAAACACCCTGGCTTGATTCTCCTGTATTTTGTTGACTTCATTAACAGCTGAATACCTGTAAGGGAAGAGAAACAGGTATCACTCTTTTGTGAAGTTAAAGCATTCGCCTGCTCAACAGCTCCCATTATTTCAGCACAGATAAATTTTATTCCCCCACCTCATTCTGATATATGGTACTAAGATAATGAATAGATCCACAAGGTTCTCTATGAAATTAGAATATTGGTCTGGAGTCTATGTAAGTCTATGAACTTGGCTGGCTTATAAATATGGTTAAACACATTACACCAACTATTAATTGATTATACTGTATGCTTGGTATTGCTTATCTAATACCTTATCTAACAGGTGATTTACCTGGCTGAGGCAATGAGCTGGGCACTGAGTGATTCATTTTCAAAGTCAGTCTGAATAATGAGGATTTTACTCCCATCAGTCCTCACAGCAAAAAAATTCCTAAGAAAATACAGAAATGTTTAAATGGGCTTTAATTTGTTGCAGAAAGAATGGGTCATTCACACCCAGACCTTTATTTAAAACAATGTCACTTCTCCAAACACCCCAGCAGTTTGAACAGTAAAATAACTTCATTGCAATCCTCCAATTTATGTTTTTCAATTCAACTGCAAAACTCCTCTATCGTATGAAATTTATTCTATTAATCATTTATTCCATTACAAGCACTTTTATGCCACTTCGAAAAAAATAGAAAATATAAATCTGTATTATTCTGTAACCATTGTGGATGAAGAAAACTCACCGAATATCCTTCAAAAATGAGTACTCTGTGTCAAATTGTTGTAAGAACAAAACTTTCAAGCTGTCTGAATTATGCTGCAATTCTGCCTCCAAAATCTCTGTGTCTGCTGCAGTCAGGAGTCTGGAGAAGGTCGTCATCTATAAGAGTTAAGACAGTAGGTTTTTCTGTCAAATATTAACGAAGTTTTCACAGAATGGTCATGCAATCTCTTGTTTTTTATTATCCAAGTGGAAATATTTTTCCCTTCCTTTCCTCTACACACATAGGAAATTCTCATTTAGTGACCCACAGTTGAGAACAGCAACTTGTTCATTAAATGAAGGACTTGCTAAGTGAAACCTTGATTGTCCCTATGAGCTTATTTCAGCTTTCATTTGCTTTACACACCTATGAAAATCATAAACGTGAATATTCTTCATTGCCATCATAACTGCAAATGGCGATTACATGAGGCAATCATTAAACAATGGCTAACAATATAGGTTTGGGGACTTGGTATAAAATCAGGAAGGATCTAATGCTATCAGTTAGGTGATTACAAAAAGATCAGATAATTTCTAATCATTTTAGATTAGAAATTTTATTTATTAATAACATTTTATTTATTATCTAAATTTGTATCAGCAAGTTCCTTTGTTTCTATTACTCAGAAATAGTACTGAAGTAGCAATAGCAATAGCACCTAGACTTATATACAGCTTTATAGTGCTTTACAGCCTTTTCTAAGTGGTTTACAGAGTCAGCATATTGCCCCCAACAATCTGGGTCCTCATTTTACCCACCTCAGAAGGATGGAAGGCTGAGTCAACCTTGAGCCTGGTGGGATTCGATCTGCCAAATTGCAGACAGCTGGCTGTCAGCAGTAGTTTGCAATATTGCACTCTAACTACTGCGCCACCAAGGCTCTTTGTTTGTTCCAAAGAAAGTTATGCCCCATTTCAATCATTCCAGACTCTTACACTGAAAGAACACTGGTTTCTCAACCTTTCTGCCAGAGATGGAGATGCTATAAAAACATTTTGAAGAGAAAATCTTATTTCAATTTCCTCAGCTAGAGTCTTCTTGAATCTTGGGATTCTGACAAGAAAGTGCATTTCTATATCCTAAATATCTCCAGCAGGTATTTTTCATTTCAAAACTTTAAGTATTCAAACCATATAATATCACAGCAAACATCCAAATTTCTTGAAAATAACAATTCACCAATGTAAGAAACGCAAGCTTTGGGGAGAGGTAGTCAGTTAACAGATAATCAGCGTTGGAAGGGACCTTATAGGTCATCTAGGCCAAAGCGGGAGACCGTACACCATTTCTGACAGATGGCAGTCCAATCTCTTCTTGAAAGTCTCAAGTGATGACACTCCCACAACTTCCAAGGGTAAGCTGTTCAATTGGTTGATTGTTCTGTCAAAAAGTTTCTCCTTATTTCCAGGTTAAATCTCTCCTTGTTCAGTTTCCTTCCATTATTTCTTGTCTGGCCTACAGGCGCTTTAGAAAATAACTTGACCCCTTCCTCTCTGTGGCAGCCCCTCAAATATTGGAAGACTTGCTATCATGTCTCCCCTGGTCCTTCTCTTCACTAGACTAGCCAAGCCCAGTTCCTGCAACCGTTCTTCACATGTTTTAGTCTCCAGTCCCCTAATCATCCTGGTAGTTCTTCTCTGTACTTTTTCTAGCGTCTCAACATCTTTTTTATAATGTGATGACCAAAACTGGACGCAGTACTCTATGTGTGGTCTTACTAAGGCTTTATAGAGTGGTATTAGTACCTCACTTGATCTCGATTGTATCCCTCTGTTAATGCAACTTAGGATTGCATTAGCTTTTTGCACATGGCTGGCTCATATTTGGCTGGCTGTCCACTAAGACTCCAAGATCCCTCTTACAGTTACTGCTATTGAATCTGAAAATTACTACTGTAATGGAGCCTGCTCATCATGATCAGAAATTTCCTGACAGTTAGAACAATTAATCAGCGCGACAACTTGCCTCCAGAAATTGTGAATGTTTCAACACTGGAAATTTTTAAGGGATTGGACAACCATTTGTCTGAAATGATATAGGGTTTCCTGCCTGAACAGAGGGTTGGAATAGAAGACCTCCAAGGTCCCTTCCAATTCTGTTGTTCTGCTCTGCTTTGCTCTATTCTATTCTATTCTATTCATGATGATCGTAACAAATTCTACAATGCTTTTTGAGGCTGTCTTTAAGAGAATCCATGGTTGTTAAGTGTATGCAATTGTCATTGACCAAATCAATGATTTGCTATGGGCAGTTTTTCTGAAAAGTGTCAGATTTTGGCAAAACCTTCACAAAATGTGGCCAGATGACCATGGAATGCTGCAACTAGCTGTAAATACTTCTGTGTATCCAAGTATCCAAAGTTCTGTCATGTATAGGGGGCGGGGAAGACCATTGGAAGTTTAAATCCAGGCCATAAGTAGCCCCAAGGTATCCTTCCCTCACTCAAGCACACAAGCTTGAGGCTTTCTACATTAATATTATTGGAATAATTCTGTTATTATATCAGAATAAGCCGATTTCTACAACCTATTATGCAACCAAGTTTGCTTTGTAAGTATAGATGATCATATTAATGATCATCTCAACGACTTGGACTTGGTAAAAACTACTATTTTTCCCCATGTTAATGTTATTTTTATCCATCCAAAAGTGTCTCAAAATAGACTTACATCTTAAAAACTGTTTCTATCTATGATCCCCACAACAAAATAGAAAGTAACCAGCCCTAACTCTTAAGGATAATAGAAATGTATTCTAATTTGGAGCGTTTTAAAATTGTCTTTAAGCAGCTCTTGACACATATCAGAATTCACCATATTTATAAATATGAGAAAAAGGGCAACCGGGGTGGGTAGGAGGAAACAGGAAGAAACATTTAATTGCAGTTTACCTCAATAAAAACTGTATGGCCTCTGGAGTCTGACCGAAGGCACCCGTGCAAAAATTCAGCAAAGGAAGTATGCTGCTGTTGCTGAAAGTATATCTTAGCCAACTTATCTTTTAAAAAGTCCAGTTTAGAGTCACCAAGACGGACAACAGAATCTGGGGTAGCACAATTCAAGAGGACCAGCTCGGATTCCTCTTGTACTTTCTGCCTTAGCTCTGCAGAAAGAAGTGATTCTTCCAGGTTTTCAGTCACCTGCAGGACAACTGAAGCACAAGAGTCTGAATGGTAGCCAATAAAAACATCAGAAGGTCTGTACGTTTGTTGACCCATAAAATATTTCTCAGTTTTAACTGCTACAAAGTCATCCACCCATTTCTTCAAGTCTTCCACAATGGTCTTTTGCCACTTGTTCAGTACAGTATTAATATCCAGATAGTGTTTTTCAAGTCGGTTAATCAATGGAATGGGGAACTGTTCGTACACCACCTTTTTCTCTTCAATGACAATCAGTCGAAATTTGGGATGCACTCTGCATTTCACTCGATGGGTCCCCAAGCCCAAGTCAACATATTTTTGACCAGCAAGTTGGACATAATATTGATTGAGGGCATCATAGAGGCTCTCGTAAAGGTTTTGTAGGTTGAGAAGAACAACCATCTTCCCTGTCTCCATGCAAATTTTGACTCGGTTTATGTTTCTGCAAATCTGAGTGTATTCTTGATCTTTGGGAAAGCTGGAACCAAAAATAATTTCTGGTTGAACATCTCTGAAGAAACGCTGTTGGAGAATCTGAAGCGCTGCATAATTTTCTGTTAATACTAATAGATATCGGCATTCACCATCCTGATAATCACTATAAATGTTTTGCTTAACTAAATCAATTGTACGGATATCCTTATAATTTTCATCTCCACCTTCTGGAATCTTAGACATAAAAGTATCCAAGACTTCAACACCTTCTTTGCCACTGAAATTTCGGAGAACAACCTCTGCTATTTCATGAGGACCTGGTATGCTTTTAGAATTTTTTGTCAAAGCAAATAACATTTTGACAAGGCTGTAATAGTCACGCAATCCAAAAAAATCCTTAGTTTGGTTCTGGCAAATTTCTTCATACGCATTCGCAAAGATAGGAAAGAAATGCTCAACTTTCTGTAGCACAAGATGATCTGAAGAGCAAATACCTTTTGCGCTTTTTATGAGTTCATTTTTATTCAGGTTTCCACGGGATACAAAGATGCCGCGATTCATCTTAGCTGGGTCTAGGGCCCAGTTAGATATCCCAACGAAGCCAACCTTCTTGTGAGGAAGTGGATTATCATCAATGCATCCATCTTCTAAGAGAGGGTGAAGGGTCTTCAGGGGCATTTTGGGGGAGTCTTCTGCCAATCCAATTTCATCTAATACAACCACAGAGACATATTCCCCGAGGTTTTTTCCTTCCTGGAAACGAGCACAATGCTTGAATGTATTTATGATCCCCTCAGGGGTTGAATGTGGGCTGCACTGGAAAGACACCAAATGGATCTGCTTAAGTTCCTTATAAAGGTCAGAATATGCTGCTTGACCCTGCATGGCATCAGCCACAATGGTCTTGGCAAGAGATTTTGAGCTGCCCGGCTTCCCAATAAGAAACAAAGGGATTTTAAGTTCAATGCAGATTACCATCATGAACACATTTTCCTTCAAAGCCATGTTTTTTGCTATTCTTTGCCTATTAGGCACACCACTCAAAAAAAGATCCTGAATTAAGCTAATTTCTTCAAGAACTACTTTTTCATTATCATATGGTTCTGGAAATATTTCGCAGATAACTCTCCAGTATGCCTCTTTCTGTTCCAGGGAAGCATGGTAGCAAACACCAACTGAAAGAATCAAAGACCAAATTATTCTGTCTCTCTGAATTACACTTTTAGGATTATTTTCCAGAGACTTCTCCAGATGCTTAATAAGACGTTCACTGTAGCCATGAAACCATTTGAAGACTTCCACACAGCGCTCGACATCTCTGAGGCTGATAAAGCTGCATTCGTCTTTCTGCTGTCTCATGTAGGTCTGTGACTTAAAAAGTACCTCAGTAATCATTTGGATCTCAGTAGCAGACATTGGGATTGACCTGGCAAGTTTTTGCACAATCTGTTCTATGTATAGTTTTTCAGTGATATTGTTCAATTGCCCAAAGTCCCACACCAGAGGTATCATGCTTGGTGGCAGTGCATGGACACGGTAAACAAGCTGCCTAAGAGGGATGGAACCAAGCTTTTCGCTGGTGTCCTCTGCTTTGACACGATAACCCAGTCCAGCTGACTCCAAGCGCTGGATCATTTTTGGTGTGTGTTTGCGATAAGGATTGCATGCAGCTATGATCTGTAAACCTGAGTTGGGACATAAAGGTTGTCCTTCTATTGTGTGGTCACATAACACTTCCTTGATGCTGCTGACTGCGTCTGTAGTATTGGCTTCATCAAAAAATAAAATTGTGTCAAACTGATAATTCAACTTATTGTTTTGTGCCATATCTTCAGCTTCCCTGACTTTAGCGTAGATCGCATCTGCTGTGGTACCTCCATGAACTTTGACAAGCTTCAGGTTATCAGGATTGGCACCACTCTTACGCAGTTCACACAGGTATTTTATAAGCCTGGTTTTCCCACAACCCGTTTCTCCCATCAGGACAACAGGAATTCCGCACCTAAATCTCATTTCAATGGCAAGCATTTTCAGTATATTATCTGTTGTAAGTTCATAGGTTTCATCAGGATCGGTTGGCCACTGGATCCCTAAGACCATGCAAAGTTTCTCAATTTTCTCAGCTCTGGTCAGTGTATCAAAATTAATATTGAATGGAACTCTTTGAAGATGTAACCCCCTAAACAACTGACGGGTCATGACATTTCTCTTGATAATATTGCCATTCAAAGGATTGATGGCATCAATGCTGCCATTGTTATTGTACTGGAGATGAAAGCCAATGAAAGTCATAGATACACAGTCCTTATTAAAGAATATGTATGGATGGGGTTCAGTTTCCCACTTTTTCCGGAGCAGAAATGGAGCAAGAGCTTCCTCAGTAACCTCTTCAAAAACTTGCATTCCAGGGCTTTCATCAGAAATGTTAAGTGAAGGAGTTGCAAAATCCTTTGCCATTAAAATCATAAATTTGACCACAAAATTTTTAAAGCCCTGCAAAGTGTCCTGGACAAAATCAGCATTACAGAAAACAGAGGTTTCACAATTTCTCAGCTGAAGGTTAAGAAACCAAGCAAAGTTTCTAAGTTCTGACCAAGAAGGATCAATTACTCCACAGTACATCAAGAACAGCTGTAGGCATTCTTCTGGAGTCCCTTCCACTGAGCCTTTTCTATACTGGAATGCATCAAGATTTTCACCTCTGCTTTCTCTTATCAAATACTGGAATGGTCTCTGAAAAGCTTCACTGCAGAACATTTCTTGATCTACTCGGGGATCACTGCTCTCATGAAATAAATTCATCTGAATACCGTTGTCCAGTACTTCTTTAGGAGATCTGCAAGTTATTTGGGGGAATACATCAAGGAAACTGCAGTTCAGCCCTGGAAATTTCTGAAAATAAACCAGAGGGAGAAAAGGAAGGAGTTATAATACAATCAAAAGATGTTTTTTTTAAAAAAAATATTCTCTTATTTCACAAGCGCCACAGTTTTCCATGGTGTTTTAATTTTGTACTATGGAAAAGGGTTGTCAATACTGCAGAATTGTAATTACTACCAACAGAAATACTGCTGTGCTACAAGGTCATGGAAAAATCTCTTTAAGGGTCCATGGAGGGAGGAAATGGTTTAGTCCCTTGCAGAGAGTTTCATTTTAATCCCATGTAAGCAGATGTTTTCCCCCCTGTCCCTTGCTTTTTCCTTGTCACTCTGTAGCCACAAATAAATCCCTATTTTTTCCACTGTCTTAAAAAATCTTAAGATTCCACAGAAATCAGTTTTAAAATTCTACTCTAAAATACTAAAAACACAGCAAATATATGTTCTATGCCTCTGGATGTACTTACAGATCCTCTTTGTTTTTTTGGTGAGTGGGGTGGTTGCAGAATTTCTGCAATATAGAGGTGGCACTGTTTCCGAAGCCAGATTTTCCCATCTGCATCTTCTAGATAACGTAAAATGAATAGCTTGAACAAAAATTCTGAAATTCCAGTCTGAACCTGGAAGAATACAGAAACATAAGGACCACACAAATAAACAGGGATGCTCCTCCTCTAGATATAAGCACATCTTCTCACAAAAAGATGTATTGGAAGAAAAAGAAAATCTCCTCAGTCAAAACTTTGACATACTCACAGAAGAAGTAATATCAAAATGCACAATCATAGGCCGGTTTTGGTACTTTTGGTCCAGGAGTAGAAACAGAGAGTTTAGGATTTTTCTTTCATTCACATGGGGATCAATCAGTCGAATAGTTCTTAAATGAACTCTGTGTCCTTGCAATTGCGCTTTCATTTTCTGATACATCCTCTTTATATAGAGAGATTTTCCTATAGTTTTTAACAAAAAAGAAGCATTTAAAATGGAAAGATATTGACAGGAAAAACAAAAACAAAATACTTAATTCATTTGGGACTGAGAACTCACATAGTCTATACAAATGCCTAACAACTAATATAGAAAATATAGGGAACATCAAAGATAACCAATCCAGTTAAAAATAAAGATCAGAATAAACTGTGGTGGGCAGAAAAATAGTGCTAAGGAGAATTGAATCTGGAGATTCTGATTTCTTTTTTGAGGTTTTTGAAAGGAAGATCTTTCTTTTTTTCTTTCTTAATTGGAATAAAACACAAAGGCTTTAAAACATATGCTTGTAAAGAAAGTGCTTTCTCAGTAGGCCAGAATTTGAAGTCCACAAACATTTATTTCTTCAACTTCGACTGCCCAGAGTCCTTTGGATTTGGGCAGCTGTAATAAATTTAGATAAATTAATAATATAAATAAGTTCTAATCTAAGTCACTTTTATGAGGTCCTCTTTTCCTCTAGTTCTCCAATGTAGTAAACAAGTTTAGAACATTACATGTTAATTAAAATGACAATTCCAATTAACTATAGCACTACTTGATCATAAACTGCTAGTACTGTACTATTAACATAGTAGTACATGATTTAAAACACATTTGTTATAAAGAACCCTGATTAATTGTTTATTACTCTAATGGGTCATTCTTTTCTTGCTAAACTATGATTATATTTCCAAGATGGAAGATTGTTTGAAATTGGTTTTCTCACCCATTCCAGCTCTTTCAGAAGATACAATCCCAACACACATGTTATTCTTGAAGATGGAAGTTGATAGATTTCCAAACTCAGTGGCTTTGTAATGCTTCCCAAGATAACTCTGAATCTCTTTTAGAGGCCTAAGAGGGGTCATGTGAATAATGCAATTACTAAAAACAGAGGGGATATAGAAGTGTTCTCTCTCACAGTTGCAGAACATCACTAAATGGTAGTCATTGCTATGTTTTAAATAAAGGTTTTGGTATAGTTCCTCTAACTTATAGCTAACATCGTAACTCAACTCATCTGCAAAGAGTAAGGTATAAATCTTCTTTTCTTTATTGTTTGGAGTAAGGCATCGTCTCATAAACAATTCCACTTGTTCGTAGCTAGTTTGTGGTGTACACAATAAAACTTCATCGTAGGAGGGTAACTTCTCTTTTGGACTGTTCATGTAGATGGAAATTGTGGAAATCAAAATTTCAGAGCGAGGACAGAGAATGAGATTGGGCTGCCTAGTATGAAGACCTTGTGGTAATACTCGCGCAACACTCCTTTTTTCCAAATCTGCCAAATTAGACAGGAATCTACCAAGAGTTTCAATATCAAAGCAATCTGGAAGAAATAAGCCCATGTTCTCCATATAGGACCCCCATATTTCCTCCAAGTGTTCAGTCAACTCTCTTTTTCTTGCCTGGAGTTCATACATTGCATCAAAACTATTTGGTATTTCAGATATCAGTAGTTTGGAGACTTCTTCAATATCTTGTCTACTGCAGCTATGTTTTATGAAAGACAACATCATTAAGGCAGACTCACTGGGTTTACCCGAACCAAGCTCCTGGCATAAATATACAAGCTGGTCAGCCATGTAATAATTCAAATAAAAATACTGGGATCGCTTCTCAGACATGAACTGATTCCATCTCTCCAGAAAACTCTCCATCTTCTTGCACATGGCTGGCAAAACTTCTGCCACATCTCCACTTCCACAAAGGTCATGGATAGAATTTAAATTAAAGTTCATCTTAATGCAAAACTGTCTCTTAGGTGAGCAATATATGTCAGCAATCCAGTTTCGGAAGAGCATGTTTCCAGCAGAATAAAGGTTCAGGAAGGACAATGCAAATCTCTGAACGTTAGAAAACACCTGAGTGAAGAATACACACAAAAAAACACAACAGTTATATTGAATCCAAACAGCCTATACAACGTATGCATCCTGGCAAATGCCTAATGTAGCCTCAATCAACTTTTGATTATTTGGAATATAGATATGCATTTTCAGTACAGCTCCCAAGTCCTGCCCATTCTAGGCTCTAACCAATAAGCTCATAAATAAGGTATGGGGAACCATTAAAAGTATACTTTCTGCTATTAATGGGGGGAAGATATGTGAGTAGATGGGAAAGAGTATTAGAACTGTGGAAACACAAGAGATCCAGGAAAGGGCCAGAAAAGTAAGATATAGGCCCATTTCTGACTATGAGGGTGGGATCACTGTGATATTACAATACTAAATTACTGTAGTAGCAATGAAACAATTTTACTATTGCTAGAAATTATTACAAATTGTATGTCTATGTGCTTTACCATCCAAAAGTCTGATATGACATGTATGTATGTATGTATGTATGTATGTATGTATGTATGTCAGTAATCTTTAAACATATACAAAATATATCTATTTTAAATGCTAAATGCTAATCTATAATCATCAGTTCCTCTTAATCAGTATCAGGCTGTTAAGACTACAGGAATTGTTTCAAGATGTGCTCTTGTATTATCTCGTACAATGTCACAGACACATGAAAATTCAAGAATAAAATGGTTTAAATCATCAAATTTAACAGGTTTCAATAACTTCGTTCTGAAGAATGTTAAAATCTCACTGACTCTCAATAAAGACGCAAAAATACCAAAATACGAAATTTACTGATTTAGCAAGTTGTGGATTTAATTATGGGCTTTAGCTGGCAATATCCGGCCATTGTGATGCTTTCCTCAAAATGGAACATTATCAATACAATCTAGAAACAGCAAGAAGGAAAAAGCAGAAGCCTGACATTCATTCCTCTCCCTCATGTATTTCAATAACAATAATTTAAAAGGTGGAGGAAAATACAACAGGAAGCTTACTTCAGAAAATTTCTCCACTTGTGCGCTTTGTTCTTCTTTTCCGGACATCAGCATCAATTTGTTCATCAGTTCTTGAAGCTCTTCCAAAGAATACTGCCGGTTCTCCTCTTGGTCCCCATGACTTTCTTGGATCGTCAGGTCCAGAACATTGTCCAGGCAAGCCTTACAAGAAAACATAAATATATACATAATGAAGACTGCCTGTTTTTAAATTTATTAATTCAGTAAACATCAGAAAGCTTCAGTAAAAATCCAAAATTCAGTAAACATAAAGAAAGCTATTTATTAGCAAGTATGCTTAAAAGTGATTGTAATATAGTTGAAATGCAATTTTAAATGTTAATGGTGGTGAAAATTGCACGAGTACCACTCCTTTTGGGGGGGGGGGCGCTCACATTTTCTCATTTCAAAGCAGGCTATTTAATGCAATAATATCCTTTTTGTATTTTACTGTATTTCAGTGTTTAATCCTTATTTTATTTTACACTACCAAGAGTTGATTCAGCAGCAGAGGCAAACAAATCAAATGCATAAAGTACATTTAAAATTAGTTTTGTGGAAATTAGAGGAAAAGAAGAAAAAAATAGACATGTTTGGGAATAATTTTTAAGCAACACCTCACCTTCTGTCCTTCTACTGGGGCCTTAATTCTGTAAATTCCTTTCTCATTGATCCTGGTTGCCAGAGATATAGACGACAACTCCACAGAGCCATGACTCTCTTTGATAGTTTTTAACCAATCCAAGTATCTTGCAGAATCACTCTGCAGGGAGAAAATATGATTAAGAATATTCCTATTAGCCTGTATATTTCCCAGATCAGGTAAAATAGACACAATTTAAGCAGGACATTCTAAACTTTCTACCCCACTGCCTTCTGGGCTCTCAAATACATTTTACCTAAGTTTAATTTCACTAAAATCACCAATTAAAATAATACTGTATGCAAACTGGACTTAATATGGCAAAACATACCTCCATTTTTCTCTTTGAATACAGAGCACATATATGGTCTGTAGACATTCAGGTTAAAACAATATTTTTACTACATATCTCATCTTGAATGAATTAATATGCTATAAGCAAGAAACATCTTTATCAAATGCACAGCCATTTAAAGGGAGTAATGGAAAGATACAAATGCTGCTATAGTAATTACCAGCTTCGTGGGGAGGTTATGATCACTTTCCAGAGCTTTCCATATATTCTCGAGACACTTCATGAATTCCTTAAATCCTGCCTCTCGCTTTAAATCGTATAGTATGGAGGAGTAGCCAAACACAGCATCATGGAAACAAGCCACACGGTCCACATCCATGTCATTCTCTCCTGCAGATATTGAAGCCAGCTCCACGAACACTTTCAACTCATTTTTGTCTAATGGAAAGGAAGAAAGCACTCTGTGAGGTAAAAGGAAATGTATGTTCTATAAGAGGCTTTCCTGGATATATTGCAGTGCTTTCTAGGATAGCAATAGCATTTAGACTTACAGTATATCTCACTTCACAGTGTTTTCCAGCCCTCTCTAAACGATTTACAGAGTCAGCCTATTACCCCTAATAATCTGGGTCTTCATTTTACCCACCTCAGAAAGATGGATGGCTGAGTCAACCCTGAGCCTGATGAGACCTGAACTGCCAAACTGCTGACAGCCTGTGATCAGCAGAAGTAGCCTACAGTATTGCACTCTAACCACTGCACCACCGCGGCTCTTATAATTGCATTCTTATAAGGATGGCTTATAATTTCTTTTTTTTAAATACAAAAATCCATGCAGGGCCATCATGATAAATAGAGATGTGAAAAACCAGCATTTTGAAGAATACGGGAAACCTTCCACACTGGCTACTTTGTTCCAGGTGTGATTCAACAATTTTTAGAAATTAGTCCTCAGAATTTTTAATAGTTTTGCTTCTAAATAGAGAATTAACCAATATAAAATTGTTGGGACATTCTAGAGGAGAAATAGGACATTTCAAAGTTTCCTAAAATATTAGGGGTTTTTTCCCCACATAAAACAAGGCAAATGATCCTGAGGTGTTATCATTATTATGATTAAAGTAGATAAAATAGCAAGTTTCAGATTTAAATAAGAAAGTAATGGAAAACGAGTGTGATTTTAATTTGAACTTTAATTATTGTAGGGGTTTATTTTTTTTCTCTGCTCTTATTTTATACCTTAAATTTACATTTTAACTTGATTTATGTAAATGAAGTGTGTAAGAATAACTACTTTTCTGCCATACTAAAAAAAAAAAAATTAAAAGGCAGCAATACATTTATATAGACAGCTGCTCCTCACATTCATAAGAAGCTTGGGGGTGATGAACATCCACCTCACCTAGCTTATGATTACTAGTTCTACTCTTTTACCCCTATAGATTCAAGGAAACACCTTCTGAAATTGATTAGCAGGCAAAAGTTCCCAGGGATTTACTATGTCCCATTCACTTTCAGGTTGATGAAATGACAGATGACTGGCTGGTTATTCCCTAGCCTAGCAGGTATCATTTTATTTCATTTATCTTCATTCTCAGGCACACCCAGGATCATCTAGCACATTCCCCATCTCCCTCAGTCCATTTCAAGCTTATTAACCAGCCTGAAGCCAATAAATCACAGTCCACGTTCAAAAGCCATTTTAGCCATCATAGCATCTTTACCAGCCACCCAGTTCCTCCATTATTGAAATTATTTTCCCCAATATCCTCTCTGAGGTGTTTTAACCCTTCAGTAAAAGGGGTCTGATACTGATACTAACCCATCTGCAGCCTCTACTTCTCTTTTGGGAATTTTTTTTAAGGGAATCAAACTTGCCCATTCCTCTTTATTTCTAAGGCAAAGCACAAACTGTTTTGCTTTGGTGTGTGCATGAATACAAGGATACATGAAGAGCCAACAGGACAGAGAACAAGCTCATCTCAGGTCAGCTTCCTTAATTCTTTACAAGCATGAAAATTCACAAGATCAGCTATTGAAAAAGGCCTGTCAATACTAACAAGTTATGTGAAATATACTGTATGAACTCTATTGCTTAATTAATTCTGAGAAATAGTTTTAGAATATAGAAAAGTCAGAAAGATCAAAAAATATTTTACCGCTTCCTTATACGCTGAAGGAGAACAAATCAGTGTTGAATTGGCTTAAAGCTAGAGTGCATCCACTACCAGCTGAATGGAGAGTCAGGATGTGGTATATTAGACTGGCAAAAAGTAGCCTATTCCTGTCACACCTTTCTTCCAGCCCAAACAAAGTCAGACTCTTCCACACACCTCCAAAACAAAACCACCCTGAATAGTAATCCCTGGGAGCTTTTGCCTGTTTATCTGTACAAAACAGCCCTTGCAGATATAGCTAAAATCCTAAAGTAGATAAAAGAACAGTCCCCTCCAAGTCTTAAGTCAAATTCTTCTATTACCAAGAGATCCTTAGAGTGATGTGCAATAATCTTATCTGCATAGTAGTTCCATGGAAATGACTAGTACAAAGAAAACTGTTGTAGCTACTCAGTCTCCTGTGATTCTATAATATTAAGTCTCACTTGGTGCCAGCCATATTAATTATGCTGCTGCTATTACTATTTTTTCTAGCTTTCTTCCACCACCACCCTCAAATATTCATGAGCCATTTTCCCCATGCGTTGTAGGTTAAATCTGGGGGTGTTGGCCCTCAGGAATAAAACAATATGCAGTAGATCCCATGAATAGGATATTTTTATTATTATCGTTTTACAGACAAGCTATAATCATAACCTTCGCTTTGATTCAGGGTGAGTCTTTCTTGGCATTCATGTAATTATGACCTTTATCTCAGTTTATCCTGTCTTGGTTCCATCTTTCTTACATGTCTTCGATATATAATAATCCACCATTAGCTTTATTCAGACCAGCCAACTCAGAACGCGGTTCTCTGCATGCCCAGTTAGTATTGTATTGCTATGGTTGGATTTTGGTTTCAGAGCAGATTCTTGGTCTTGTGGCTGGATAGAAGTTTTGAAATGTGGGCAGACTTTTTCCCTAGGTTACTATACCATATCTACTAGCTTCTGGTTGTTACCAGCACTCTGGGATTCTCTGGGGTATGTCAGAACATCTCAGGCTCCAATGGCTGGTGCTTTAGGCAGCCACATCCTGGATGCCAATATCATGAGCTCATGTTGGCATCTATTCAGTTTCCTCAGCTGTCTACATCAATACTTCCCTTGTCTAGTAGCTGCCACCCATTATTATTCTGCTGCTGGCTCCTGTTATAGTCCTGTCATCACATCATTTAATGTCTATCTGCCCCTCCCCCAACATTGATCTTTATGTTGCTGTTACTGCCATCACCGATGGCCTCCTCTTTTTCATTGTACCTCCTGAACTTCTGGTCTTTGCTCTGCTCACTCTTCTTGTTCCCTTCCCATTTTTTTCAGCCTTGTGATACAATATGTCTGCATTTGATTGAGTCCTCAATGATACTATGGTAGTCTAGCTCCTTCTTTAAAGGACAGTTCTTCATTCTGGCAGGGCAAGGACCCTTAAGCTAAAGGTGTCATTGCTTCACACCCGGTCTCCCTCCTACACAGGAATCTGAAGGGAAAACATTTCCTTAACCTTGACCTTTTCCTACAGTATTTATTCACAACAGATATGTGTGACTTTGCTTGATTACACATGATTGTGCATCTAGATGTTCTATTTGTCAAGGCTTAAGTCATGCTTTATCTCTGGATAGGCAACAGTAGGGAAAGGAAATATACACTCAAGTAGATGTTCCTCATTGTACATGCAAATGAAGAATCCAAAAGAGAGAAAGCCTAGAAGTAACAAAATGTCAGACTGAGAAAAGAAAAAGAACATATTCAAAAAGATAAATAAAGCTTTCATTAAACTTTGTTTTCTCCATCCACATGTCTTCTTGCAGATTCCAATATTTGACATTTAGAGTGGAGAATACAACAGCTCAATACAACATAAAGTACAGTTAAAGCTTTCCTTGGGGAAACAGCAGATATATCAGTTCTACCTTCCAAAGCCTCTTTGACCCAGTGAACAAACTCCTTCCTAATTGCCAGCTCTTCGAGGCACATGAGACGTTCTTTAGTAATAACTTGCAGCAGTTTCTTAGCACGTATCAATGAAGAGCTCATAGAAGAAAGCTTTTCTTCTTGAAAGGCCTCGAATTCAATTGTCTGAAGAATAAATTACATGGAATAAAAATATTGCATGTTAAGAACACCCAAATCCTCCTTCCTGTTCCACAGATCTTTTTTTTTATCCCTCTGGTGTTAAGAGATTCACAGAACTGACTTCCCCCCCCCTAAATATCACTCCTTTTAGGAAATGTATGAATACAGCAGAGGTTTGTAATTTCCAACCGCTCAAGGGGAGTGGGAGTATATAGCCACTATTTATTTATACCATACTTTTACAATTTTATGAAACTGAAACTATGCAAAATCTCTTAGGACTGTCTTTTGAATGGTGAGTTAAAGAGATATACTTACGAAGTTCAGCAATTGTTGCAGGACACTGAAATCACCAGAAAGTTTCAAAACGTCCTTGACTTTGTCAATAACTTTAGCAGAGTCCAATGCCAAATTCAGTTCATAGTACTGTTGAATTTGCTGGATCCGTTCACCTATCCATTCTCCATTATCACGAGTCTGCAGTTTGCACATAATTTCGAAATCTCTTCTGAGTTCTTCATAATCATTATTAAAATCTTTGAAGAGAATGTTCACTTCAGCAAATGTGATGTCTCCCAATTTCAAGCTGTCATAAATCCTTTGGAACTTCTTGTAACAAGGATAAAATAAGCGGTTATTCACATCCTCCATATCTAAAGTTTCTTCAGAGTCTGAATTCTCCATGTGGTCCATCAGCATCTTGGCTGCCTGCTCCCAGCAATGCATGAAAATGTGGCTATCTTTATAATCATAGATATCTTTAGATACGTTCTTCAGATCTTCACTCAAATGGAGAAAGGTCTCTATTCCATCATCACTGCATGAAGTGGGTTCTCTCACTTTCACAACATCATCCAAAGTTTTCTCTGCCAGATTTCCGCTGTAATTTTGTTCCACTTCAGTTAAATCCACTTTAAAAAGGGGGAAAATGTAAGTTGGACCATAGTAATTTTCAGTTCATTTAAGCATTTGATATAACCTACCCAAAGATTCATTTTAGAGATCCAATCTAAAGCAGTGGTTGCCAACCAGTGGGCCGGGGACCACTGGTGGTTCATGAGAAAATTTTGGTGGTCCGCAGAGAAATGTCCCCCCCCGCAAAGCACTCCCCCCAAAGCAATTAATTCAGGCTGCTTGGGAACACAAGGCTGCGCTGCCCACATGGCCCGCTCACCCGCTGGCCTCCATCCTTCGGCCAAGCACAAACCTTGAGTAGAGCCACGCGAGCTAGAACTGGAAGGTAAGGCCAACGGCGGGGGAGGGAAAGTCTTGGTAGGAAAGTCGATCCCATATTCCAGAGCTGCGGTAGCCACAAGACTGGCCCTTTGGTCATCCCGGAGCAGCCCCTCCAGTCCATGGCAGACTGGTGCACCCAGGTGAAGGAGCAACTGCTCCGGGATGATCAAAGAGCCAGTCTTGTGACTACTGAAGCTCTGGAATATGGGACTGACTTTCCCACTAATATCAGCAAGCCACCGTCAGTCAAAATTCATTGTGGTCCATGGGATTTAAAATTATGAGTTTGGTGGTCCCTGAAGTCCAAAGGGTTGACAACCCCGATCTAAAGAGTTTTTGTTTTCATATCTGCATTATTCCATTTCTCTGATGTTAGAATTTTCAGTTGCTTTCCCATTCATCCTTCCATATATTCAAGCTCTATTTTAGGAGGATATTAACAATAATGGCAAAGGAGCATCAGATAACAATTTGCAGAAGAAACTATAAACACTGGTTTTAAAATAATTGTCACTTTTAAAAATATACCTTTTACGTAGCACTGAACCTTCCTCAACATATCCAAGAGGACTCCCAAATATTTTTGCTCCCTCTTGACATGCAATAATTCCTGTCGTCTCAGATCTACAACTTTTTCTAATTTCAGTCCTTCAGGTAATTCATTTGAGTAAGATTGTTCCATGCATTCTGTAATCAAAATTGGAATTTTATACATACATACATACATTGCATAAGCAGATTAAAGGATTCATCAGACAGTGCATAGTCAAAAATATTTAAACAATACAAAACATTAAACCCATCTAGGCAACAGATAACCATAAACTCACAATAGCAATAATCCTGAAGTTCTAAAATGCCAAAACGTTAACAATGTGTAAAATTTAGTATTCTTTGGAAGGACATTCTAGGGGACATTGGAGTCTTTTTTCTAGACTAGGCCATTTCATACACAGACCATTTCCTGTTCCAATTTGCCCATACATTCAGTGCTTTCATGATTTTTAAAAAAATGTGAATAACTAAAGGCCCCAAGGAGCCCAACATGCATACAATATAATAAGGGGTACAAGAATAATACTTCTGAAATGAGAGCAGTCCACTCTAATATAATAAACTAATATATAATAGCAGTAGCAATAGCACTTAGACTTATATACTGCTTCACAGTGCTTTACAGCCCTCTCTAAGCAGTTTGCAGAGTCAGAATATTGCCCCCAACAATCCCGGTCCTCATTTACCAACCTCAGAAGTACGAAAGGCTAAGTCAACCTTGAGCTGGTGAGAATCAAATTGCCAAACTACAGGCAGCCGGCAGGCAGCAGAAGTAGCCTGCAGTACTGCATTCTAACCACTGTGCCACCACAGCTCATTAACTAATATAGATAATCAATCTCCTCAGAGGGACGGAGAGAGGGAGGAAGGAAGGAAAGATGGAAAGAAGAAAGGAAGGATTACACAGAAGTATGAAAGCACAAAATGAATCCCCCCAACCCCATTTTGTAGCCTGGGCTGACGTGCAAATAAACAAATTACAGGTAGTCCATGACTTACAGCAGTTCATTTAGTGACTGTTCGAAGTTACAATGGCACTGGAAAAAGGCACTCATGACCATTTTTCACATTTATGACCATTGCAACATTCCCATGGTCACCTGATCAAAATTCAGGCACTTGACAAACTCATATTTACGACAGTTGCAATGTCACAGGATCATGTCATCCCCATTTACGACCTTTTGACAAGCAAAGTCAATAGGAAAGCCAGATTCACTTAACAACCGTGTTACTAACTTAACAACTGCAGTGATTCACTTAACAATTGTGGCAAGGAAGGTCAAAAAATGGGGCAAAATTCACTTAACAAATGTCTATGTAGGTTCTCCAGCATCCAGGTCATAGTTGTCCCAAAGCTGAAGAAGCTTCCTAGATGAGAAGCAAAACGTCTTCAAAGAAAAACCAAAAAAGTTCAGTTGCCGCTTGAAAAAGCACCTTTGGGTCACTTAACAAATGTTTTACTTAACAACAGAAATTTTGGGCTCAATTATGATACTCTAGTTGAGGACTACCTATATCTGTACCTGTACCTCACATCTACAAGGATAATGGTACTACAATTCACTGAACAGTTCAAGAAAAGCAGAACAGCTCCAATTATTAATTTAACAGATTATTAAACAAATATCATGACATTAGGCTTATTCTAACACTTCCTAATGTACAAGACCAACAAAAATGGAAAGTAGAAAACATAACAAAAATTTAATTAAAATAAAAAAACCTAAGGTAAAATCAATAATTAAAATAGCTAGCAAAGAAGAGCTTACTACCTCTTCCTAAGTACTGAGAAAATTGGAGCCAAATCCACCTCTTTAGGGAAGTGCCTCCCATTGCTAGACCACCACACAAGGCCCCTTTCTAGTGTGAAACAGTATATAAGCTCGCGCAACTCCATTTGCACAAGCCGCCTGCAACTGCATGTATGCTTGCTGGCTGTTCACGTGGAACCATCCCCTACGCAGAGGTGGTATGTTCGGGGAACCGGCAAATACCACCTGAGTGGAGATTTTACAGTATCCTTCCCCTGTCATGCCCACCAAGCCACGCCCACAGAACCGGTAGTAAAAAAAAATTGAATCCCACCACTGCCCGTACCTCACCGGTCCACAAAGCCAAAAAGGTTGGGGAATCCTGCTCTAGCAATAGCAATAGCACTTAGACTTATATACTACTTCACAGTGATTTACAGCCTTCTCTAAGCAGTTTACAGAGTCAGCATATTGCCCCCCAACAAACTGGGTCATTTTACCGACCTCAGAAGGATGGAAGGCTGAGTCAACCTTGAGCCGGTCAGGACTGAACTGCCAAAATGCTAGCAGCTGGCAGTCATCAGAATTAGCCTGCAGTACTGCATTTTAACCACTGCACTGCACGATGGTGCAGTGATTAGAACGCAGTACCATCTAAGACAGTGGTGGCTAACCTTTTGGGCTTCTGTGCCAAAAATTGTGTGCGTGCTTGCACGCTCGCATGCCAGAACCCAGAAGGCAATGCGCGCCCCCCACGCATGTGCGCGCAATCCCCCCCACTCCCACCACCACCCCCTTACCTGCACTGCGCCCCACAGCTGATTTTCAGCAGGTTTGAGGCCTTTTTTGGCCTCTTAGAGACTTGAGGAAGGCTTCTGCAGGCTTTGCAGGCCAAAAACTAGCCCCGTTTCGTCACTTCTGGTATTTTCAGAAAAACAGGGAGTGACGAAACGTGGCGAGTTTTGGGCCTGCAAAGCCTGCAGAAGCCTTCCTGAAGCCTTTGGGAGGCCAAAAAAGGCCTCAAACCCACCGAAAATCAGCTGTGAGGTACGAGCATGTGCAGTGAGGTAAGTTTGCCTGCAGCTCACATGCTGGCACAAATGGCTCTGCATGCCACCCGTGCCATAGGTTTGCCATCACGGGTCTAAGACGACACCACATAAAAACAAAATATGTATTTCTTTATTGTCCTGGTGATCTATGATTTCATAAAACCCAATTAAGTACATAATTAAACTACATTCATTCAATTTATCCCTCTCTCCATTTGTATAAGTAAAAGAGACTTACTTATGAATTGTGTCTTATACTTTACAATTAGCTCCAAATGCTTAATCTGAATATGGCCTGTTACAAGTTGATAAGCCGCAGTTTGAAGCAAAGATTCAGCAAGGGTCATTAACAATCGAGCTTCATCAGTGAATTGGTTTAGAGTATTTTCTTCTGCACCTATCAAATATATTTTTTAAAAAAATAAGAAATATTTGGAGGCATTAAATTGTTCAAGTTAGCTACTTTCTTCTTGTCACCTAAAAACAATTCTGTGCAAAATGACTTACAGGTAGTTCTTGACTTACAATAATTAGTTTAGCAACCATTTGAAATTATGACTGTGCTAAAAGGACTTACGATCTGTGTCCAAAGTTACAGCCAATGCAGTGGCCTCATGATCACATGACTGCAATAATGGTCACATGACTGCAATCTGGGTACTTATGACAAGTTGCCAAGCACCCTGCAACCATGTGATCACCATTTGCAATCTTCCCTGCTGGCTACCCCCTGGAAACCCTCTGCCTCTGCTCTTTTCAAGGGGCTTGCTGGGAAAAAAAAACCGGACTGCCTCATTGACAGCAAAAACATTCAAATTTCTCTGTCATGATGAGTTTTGCTCTTAAAGGAGCAGCAAAAACTTGAGTCTCACTGCCAAGCAGTGTTTTTGCTCCCTTTGTGAGCAAAGAAAGGGAGAGACTCAAAAAAGGAGCAAAAAAATACTCCATTTTCACCCAACCTCTTTAACAACAAAAATGCTGCCTGACAAGATTGATTTTGCCCCACATGGGGTGAAGTGCCTTCAGCAGGCAGGAGGAGAATGAAGCCTGTGAGCTGAAGATCTGAGCTGCTTCTCTACAGATCAGCCCTGTAGTTCCCTTCTGTGCATGGACGGGAACTGTCTGCATCCCACTGTCCACTTAACAATCACACCTGTAAAAGCCAGGATGAGTCATTAGGCTGGGGTTAGGTCATGTAGTAAGACACATTACAACCACCTCAGTGTATGACTATGATTTTGGGCTCAATTACAGTCATAAAGTCAAAGATTCTCACTCTCCTATCTCACTTACATTCCTATACCTCATTTTTTAGCCCTGTACACAGATGTAACTCTTATTATTTTTGCCAAAGGGGAATCTTCTTAAAAAAATAATATATATTCTTTCAGTCAAAACATCAATGAACATTCATGAAGTTGATTACTAATTTATCATAGTTTCATACAATATACATGTATCAAATATCCAAATGTATGAAATATCCAGTACAACTCCTCCATTATTCTATTATTATGTAGCTATTTCCCGTTATATAGCTACCTTTGATCATTTAATTATTCCCTCGAACTATAACAATAATTCTGTAAATGATTTACATACGATTGAAAATGAATATATATTTGCTGTCCTGCCATTCAAACAGATGCTTTAGTATACTTTGAAAGTCTTCAGAACATGTTGCTGTATCATCCTTTGGCCAGGATTTTATGATGGCAGCAGACATAATTTTACCCAGCTTGTTCTGATCATATTTAGATATCAACTCAAGCAGATTCTGTTGTTTCTAGAAAAAATATAGAAAAAAGAATGTAATGAAGGCAGTAATGAATTCAATGCATCACAGATTCTGCGCCTCTATCAAGATTGTCACAAAATTCAGTTATCGTGTAATGGGACTTCCCCACCGGAAATGTATTTCTCCTTCCATGTGAATTTTTCTTCTACTTACTGAGATAGATACTGCTCTTAGAATAGGGATAATCACAATTCTATAAAAATGTAGGCTCCTAATCTGTTATTCCTCGATTTACAACATTTTGTTTAGTGACCATTTGAAGTTACAAAGGCACTGAAAAAAAATGACATATGGTCATTTTTCACACTTATGACAGTTGCAGCATCCCCATGGTCATGGGTTCAAAATTCAGATGCTTGGCAACTGACTCCTATTTATGATGGTTGTAGTATCCCGAGGTCTTAACCTTTTGTGACTTTCTGACAAGCAAAATCAATGAGGAAGCCAGATTCACTTAACAAATATGTTAGTAATTTAATAACTTCAAGGATTCACTTAACAATTGTAGAAAGAAAGGTTGTACAATCAGGTAAAACTCTCTTAACAAATGTCTTGCTTTATCAACAGAAATGTTGGGCTCAATTGTGGTTGTAATTTGATGACTACTTGCAAAATGGAACATGGTGCATGGGCAGGATTTGAAGGCCCTTCATCTCACATTTCTATACTGTATCTATAAAGACACTGCTACCGTTACTCCAAGTTAACCAATCTTCACTTATAAAAGAGACAGAATGACCTTGAATAGCTGTTAGAAATGGACTGAGAACAAACATGTGAATGTAAGTTCCTATTCAAAAGAGTGAGACTCAATTTCTGGAACAAAGAAAAGACTGTGACAAAGACCATCCCTGCTGTATGGGAAATATTTAAAAACTTAATCAGCAGAATCAGCTAGTTTAGTATATCTTATCTATAAATAGAGGTAATATATACTAAAAAAAACTAATTTAATGAATGGAAAAACATGAAACTATAGGTCTATGGTGTGTTACAGTAAAAGGTATTTTTAAAAATCCATGCTAAAATGTTTAAATTATATCATTGTGGCAAGGACACATTACAGGTCAGGATTTGATGTATTTTGGATTGTATGCAGAAGTATAACCAACACTCAGCTACAATCAATCATGAGATGCCCTCACAAGGCAACATACTGGTCTCTGTGTCCTGCCTGCTACGATGTATAGACAATGCATTTATCAGCCAACTTGGAAGGAGAGGATGGCATATGTCTCAAAGGTACATTGCTTTAATCTGTGACTATTTGAAGTATAACCACCATCGTATTTACTGAAAGATCAGACAATATTAGATAAATTACCTGGTATTACAAAAAATTACCTGGTATGCTAAATCAATAGCTTCAATGGCACAATGTTCAAATATTTGCAAAATCACAGAATCAAATTTTTGAATTTCCTCGTAGTGACTACAGTAGATTTTAATTTGTTCAACAGCTCCTTCCTAATTAGAAAGCATCAAAACAAAACACAATTTGGGATTACAAAATATGTACAGTCTCCAAAGTGGAGACATACAACAGAAGAATTTATGATGATGCCATTAAGACCTAAACATAATAAATTGTTTTTCAAAATATATAAAATGTTGTTATGCTTGTTCAGGATGGAAAAAGGACATAGGGTACCATATACTATTATTTTTTGCAATAGTCTTTCTACAATAATTTGGCATTTATAGTCACTTACTTTATTTTTTTAATCAGCATACTTGAGAGAATTTCAGAGGGTTACAATCTCTCTCTCTCTCACACACACACACACACACACAACACAACACCCATCATACAATTAAAATTATATAACAATTAAGCAGATCCCAAACATTAAGCCACAGATAACATTTTTTAAGACAAAAATAAAATAGATGGTGACATCTTTAGATCTAGTTTTCTCAACAATTCAATGTTTAATAATTCCTTAAAGCCTAAAAGGTATGAACTGACTGGATTTCAAGGGGCAGGGAGGTTCCATAATATTCATGCTGCCACAAAGAAACATTTGTAGACCTCCATTCCCTAAGGAAATGGGAGGAAATTATTTGTTTGGAAGAAATTCCATACTTAATTTACGTCAGGTGCTTCATTCGAACTGAAACCAGATGTTCTGCATGGACAAGTCACCAACTATCTGCTCAGATATGAAACTGAAGTCTAAACTTGCCACTGACTTCCGGTTTCCAAGGCTTCAGTGGCGGCAGGAATCCGCGATCGTGCTTGCCGCCGAAGTGCCTCCGATCCAGCTGGATTTGGAGGATATGGTTACCCCGTAGAGGCAACTGAAGATAGGGGAGATCCGGTAGGGGCTTGGGGTATCGCAAACCCCCTCCTCAGCCGGCTAAACTCCTTTTTCCCAAGGCGGTGGAGCGGCAGTCAGCAATGGCCGCCACAAAGAAGCCTGCAGCTGGACAAGATTGTGCAGGAGGAAGTCGGAGAAAGTGAAAAGTTTTTGCTGAACCGGGATAACAAGGAACCTCTAAATACCCTGGAAATTTAATCTCTTGAATGATACATTGTTTCCCAAGAAGACTGTAAAAGCGGCGGAAGAAAGTTTGAAAGGGAAAGTTATTTTCTCTCACTCTCCTTCCCTACGGAAATAGCAGATGGAAATCTGAAAAACCTGCTTGGGCACAGAAGGTAACTAAACTTGGTAAGTAAAGCCAAGGGGATAAAAGATTTTTGAACATTGGAATTAAAAATTAAAATCTTTTTGCTATAAGTGGGAAGGAAGAGGTAAAGAACTTACTTTAAGATTGTACTGGAGGAGACTGCTTGGAGTTTATAAGACCAAAAATAAATGGCAATAAGACTTCTAAAAAATTATTTTGGTACTGTATAATTGAATTCTACCCCAGGAAGACAAAATATAAAAAGAAGAAAGTACTAATGAAATAGTTTGTCTTGATTTGGACTGCTTTGGGACTTTGGGGAACTATTTTTTGAAAGATTAAAAACATTTGGGTTGTTTTTTTTTTAAAAAAAGTGGCATTATCTGTTGAATTGCAAATGGAATTTCAAAAGTTAAAAGAAGAGGAACAAGAAGGCAAGGGCTCTTCTGGATCTATTTTTCACTTTTTAGAAATGGTGATTTCTACCTACCAGGAAATACAACAAGAAAGCTGGGATGAAGAAGAAGAAGCCATCTTTAATAGACATATAATCTTAGTTGAGGAAGAAAAGAGAAACAGGGGAAAGAAAATGCAGAATTCAGAACTTAAGAAAGCAACCAAGAAAGGGAAAAATAAGGTGAAAAATCAATACAATGTCAGAAAGCAACAGAAAAGAGAAATACAACAGAGGGGAGACTAAGAGAGTGGAGTTTGAGAGATGGGGGGGGCAAAAAGGCTAGAATTGATAAGAAAGGAAGGGAAAAAGGAAAGAGAAGTCATAAAGGTTTAAAACAAGATGTTAAAAAACAGGTTTTTTTCAGAGACAAAGGGTAAAATATAATTTTTTAATAAAAGATTCTACAAAAGTACACAAGACTGTATTGTAGATATTAGTATTTGAAATTGAGTTAGAAAACTGAAATATTATATGAGTTAATAATACATTAAAGGGAATGTATAAAAATGTCTAAGATTTAACAATAGAGTTTAATTTCCTATGGAACATTGTTTTTACTATATTATAAACCTATTTTTCTTCTTTTGTTTTGCTATTCTAAAATGTAGTACTTAGAATATACTAAGCAGAATCAGTATGAATATTATGTATTATTTTAAGTGTTAAATTTAGGGGAAAGATAAAAGTTGTCATACTTCAACCAGTGATTACAGGAGAAATATCGTATTAGAAAGAAAAGATAAATAGATAATTGAAAGAGAATGGACAAAAGATGCAAGTATAATTATCTAAATTGAGATGAAATAAATAAAATATAATTAAGAGAGTGAATAGAAGAGAGAAAATATATAGAAAATATAGAATGTTAAATAAGATATGAAATAGTATATTAAGTGAGCATGAATTTGTCTGTACAAAAAGCTGTGACCCGGGGTTAAGCTCCTTTCCAAAAAGAAGTTTTATGTATTTATGTTTTGTGTTTGTCTATGTTTGAATTAATAAAACTCTAGAAGAATGTTGGAAGAGAATAATGAAATTGCAAATAAGACAGAAAGATACAATGAATATATACAAATCAAGGCAAAAGAAATATAACTGAATAGAAGGGAGAAATAGAGAGAAGTTGGGAAAAAGATATGAAGTTGAATATATAAGATAAATGTGCATATTAAATTGTGCTTGTATGGAAATGTGATAATTTGGAATTATGCTGTCTTTATAAGATGTTTTATTTGTTTTTCAGAAAAGATGTTTTATGTTTTTATATTCTATGTTTTGTTTGTCTGTGTATTGTTTTTAAAAACTAATAAAATTTGTTTAATAAACTTGTCACTTATACATGTTGTACCAGAGATTATTTGGGACATGTCCCTGATTGCCATGGAGATCATGAACTCCCCAAGATTGAAGTCACTAAAACATGAGAAGTCTCCAATACCAGTCTGAGAACAAATCAAGGGGTTCACAGAGAGCATCTGTCATGGTAGCTGACACACTAGAAGGATACCCAAGTTGTCCCCACAACCAACTTAACATATAGGCATTTATATCCCATTATCTCTTGGTATAGCGCCCCTGGCAACAGGCACAATCTCTCCATGATTTAATATCCTCCATCCTCTTCAACCCTGCTGGGGAAGGACCTGAAACCCAGGAATGCAATTCTCTGGGAAGGCAATAGCAGCATCCTCGTCAGATCTCAATAAAGCATACCAAAAATGCATTTTCTTCCCAAAACAAGTCTTAGACAAGAAAGAGTATAATAAGAGACTTAGTTCAGATAATTTAGAGACTCTTACAGACATTATCTTAACAGACATGATATTAACTATCAAAGAGCCCAGTAATGTTGAGAATTATAGTCATCACACATTTCAAAGAAACCAGGTTAAGAAAGATGGTCGCAGAAGCAAAGCCAATAATTGACTTGAATTGTATAGTTGTGCCAAGCCATATTTTAACCATTAACTGATGAACAGAGTATATTCATTGAGCAACAACCTGTACAACCACACATCAGCTCAAAGCAAATGGTAAGTTGATATTACTTTAGTGATTCATTCTTGTCCCAAATCGTATTTTGCTGATGCTAGAAATTCCAAGGAGTTTTGCCAGATACAACAGTGATCAGACTAATCTTGGTTTAATAACAATAAAAGAAGACACGTCACAAACATATTATAGAAAAGCTTTCTATACATTTCAAATAGGTTATCTCAACTACATCTTAATTAATACAATCAGATTAACATCACGTTCATATGACACTATATACCCACATACCTGTTTAATTCTGCTTTTCAAAATTGACATCAAAGTTTTTTTCCAATGTTGAGAATTACTGCTGTTAGGAAACTTTATTTTCAAAAACTGATCCCATGCCTACAAGGACAACATTAGTTTAAGTTTTAAAGCCACAAATAAAAAACTGTTTAAAATGGAAGTAGGAATGAGAATATTTATGCTACTCAAATTGAAACATTTAACTTTAATGCTAGGATATTTCATCATCTATTAGAAAAGAATACATGCGTTTTAAGAACTGGAAACCTAAACTGAAGATTTATTGTCAGGTTAAGCTCCACCTTCAACCTGAAGGAAACTACAATTTCAGATCCTATTATGACTTCAGGGAAGTAACTATGAAAAACATTGTTCACAATTTCTAGAATAAAATAGATTCGTTTTCAACTTTGGTCTCATCTTTCTCTATCCTCTAATTTTTCTGAAGTAACACTATGCAAACTTGAGAAAAATATTGCAACTGGTGACATGCCTCTGACAGGCTAGAACAGGGGTCTCCAAACTTGGCAACTTTAAGACTTGTGGACTTCAACTACCAGAATTCCTCAGCCCTTGGGCTAGAATGACCAACAGAGATGCTGGTTCACTTCACAATGCACACTGCAAAAATTCATGCATTAAATGCATGTTTAATTATGCACATTTTCAGTAAGGATTACTGATATAAAAATGGATAGGAAAAGAAAATTAGAACCACTGTTAAAATAAAAATAAAAAGGAAGCTACAAATCACAATGTTTTGTATAAAATCTAGATATAGGGCAGTTCCAAAACACAAACCTCAAGTTCGTTTCTCCAAGAAAACGTAATCGATCCTGTTTTCAGCAGAGATTTCGGAAGATAGTAACAAAACCAATTGCTAGTAGTTTTACAAACATTTTGGAATACTGTTGTGGCAAGCTCCATTTCTAAATCCTGTCATATGGAAAAGAAAATATAATTTAATGAATGAAAGAGAGAAGCCCATTTCCTGAATCAGCATAAGTAAAATTTTAAAAGAGGAAAATCCACTTAGAGGCAGTTACCAGTTATTATCTCCAGTAATAGTAACACTACCAAGACAACATTTGTCTATCTCAGGTCCTTGGGAAGGACTCAAATCCAGGGTAAACATCTGGCTGACTATGAGATGAACTGTAATTATAAAGGTAGATTTAATACAGGTAGTCCTCAACCTATGACCATTATGGTCTTAGAATGGGTCACTCATATGATTGACCTGATTTTTACGACCTTTTTTGCAGACATCAAAGTCAATAAGTGACTGCTACACTTATTGTCATTAAGTGAACACCATGGTTGCTAAACAAACCAATTGTTCACTATGGACTGGTTTTGCCAAAAGCCTAAAGTAAAAGCCAATTTTCAGCAAAACATGGGATGACCATGGGAAGCTGCAAACAGCCTTATGTCAAGGATTACCTTTATAAATACCCTTTCAAATCAAATTTGGGTGGTTTACAAAATATGATACCAGTAGTAAATTAAATTAGTTAAAAACATAGAATAAAACAAGACAGCTCAGATCATTTTAATCTGAGCTGCCTTGTTTT
Source organism: Pseudonaja textilis (assembly GCF_049901715.1). Classification (NCBI taxonomy): domain Eukaryota; kingdom Metazoa; phylum Chordata; class Lepidosauria; order Squamata; family Elapidae; genus Pseudonaja; species Pseudonaja textilis. The sequence continues at coordinate 112,099,851 of NC_141991.1, read as the reverse complement.
ATTCTATGTTTTTAACTACTTTAATTTACTACTGGTATCATATTTTGTAAGCCACCCAGCACAATGGCAACATCAAACACATTAACACCAAGCCTAGGATCAAAGCTAGATTTGAAGGGCTTTTTGCAAATTCAGGAGAGAAGGGTTCCTCTATCACTGGTGAGGATGCTGTTCCATAGGGTAGGGGTACAAAAGAGAAGCCATATTTCCTAGGTCACTATGATTAAGCTTGCCAATGGGACTCTCTACTACTTCAGCTATAATCCTAAAATGCTTGGGAGAGTATATCAGGCATCACAGAATGATCCACTCCATAGCCTACTGAGATCTGTGAAATTTGACCATGGAAGGGAAAACCCATAGTTCAAACCCTCCATGGAAGTGTTCCTTAGTGTCCCTATAGCTATAGAGTATCTTCTGAACATATCAAAGCAGGGAATAATAATACATACGGTTAGATTCAGTATAACCCTAATCTGTGCCAAATCTATGCCAGGTTTGAGAATAGTCCAACTGCTATCATCCCATTAGGGATGTGAATTTCAAGACAAATTACTTTGTGAAGTTTAAAATACTTTACAGGAAGTCTTTGACTTGCAACCACAACTGAGCCCAAACTTTCTGTTGCTAAATGAGACAGTGGTTACATGAATTTTGCCCAATTTTATGACCTTTCTTGCCATAGTTAAGTGAATCATTGCAGTTGCTAAGGTAGTAACACGGCTGTTAAATGAATCTGGTTTCTTCAATGACTCTGCTTGTCAGAAGATAACAAAAGGTGATCATATGACCCCAGGACACTGCAACCATCATAAATATGAATCAGTGGCCAAGCACCTGAATGTTGATCATGTGACCATGTAAATGCTGCAATGATTTTTAAGCGTGAAAAATAATCATAAGTCACTGTTTTCAGTGCCGCTGTAACTTCAAACAGTCACTAAGCAAACTGTTGTAAGTCAAGGACTATTTGTACTTCTATCTGCCTGAAGCACTCAAAAACAGTGACGTTTTCATATAATTACATCACCAAAGTTATTTGTCCCAATGAATTCCCACTAGGTCTGAAAAGGATAGGGTCTCTTGCTTGAGCGGAGGTAGGACTAGAAGATCTCCAAGAACACTTCCAACCTTGTTATTCTGTTTTTCTAGTCAGTTTCAGGCAGATCAAGAAAGCCTTTTCCACACCTGTCTTAATGAAATATTAAAGGGCAAGAGAGAGAAGCTTACCTCTGATGGTACAAGTGCAAGAATTGTTGAAACAATTTCAACTGCTGTAGCTAATAACTTGTATTGTGGTATTTCTGGAATCTGACTGCTGCATATCTGATGAAGTTTTTGACAGACAAAAGCAGAGCATCTCCAATCTTCTTTCTGAATTGTACTGAATTGCAGAAAGGTTGTATATTTTTTGCAATCAAGAGACACCAGAAATGTACATTAAAATATGCATAACGAAACAGACTCAAGAGTTCAATATGCTATTTGCAATGAAAACTAAGCTTATAGGAAGGTAAATATGTCTCTTCATTCTCATAACCAGGATACATCCCCATAGTTGATTCTTTGAATTAGGAAGTTTTCTATAGAAGCCATTTTGTGAATATGAACACCACTCATTCATAATTTTCCAAAGATGTGCCTCACCTGGAAAAGTGGCCTACTATCAAAATTAAAGAGAGCCCTAACAAAATACTGGTAGTCTTGGGATTATCACAGCAACCGGGCCAATTATAATCGAAATAAAAGTAATTGCCACTGATAAGGGATGCAAACATAAAGTGACTGCATCACTTAGTGATGGCAATCCTGTGTGCCAGCATAACCTTAGGACTATTAAGGGGGAAAAGGTGAGAGCTCCAGATAAGGTGTGCAGGCAAAATGGGGAGGGGAGCAAGTGCTGGGAAGTAGGGAAGGACAGGCAAGGACCATGGGGGAGTAGACAAAGGTAGCATGGAAGCATAGTGGGCCAAGCAAGGGTATCAGGTGGGCTGGCTAGGATGGGTGCTGGGAAGCAGGGGAAGGTGTCAAACTCAAACAATAGAGTCACACATGAAAGGCTCAAGTTGGTAACTTTATTGCATTTTACCTACAGTACATGAATTTCCCAGACTGCTTGTCTTCCCTTGGGAAAAGACAGGAGTGGTTCCATGGAACCTGATGGGGGGGGGGTGTGCCAGGCCTGGGTCTCTTGCAGCTGCACAACTGCTTAATTCCTCCCCTCCAACTGGTTGGGCATTCCTCAACAAAGGCCCAGCAATGGCACCAGGCAGATGCTAAAAAATGGGGGCAGGGAGTGGTTGTCCATGGAATATCATACTCTATAGCGGAACTCCTCTATAGGAAGGAAGAGTGCGGTCAATTTTTTTTCTTTTTCTTTTCCTCAAAATTACTTCCTGTTCTAATGATCTCCAATTCTCCTTTTCTAGTAGAAATATTCCAACCATGAAATGCTAATCATGGCACTGTCACACAAAAGTGGCCCGTTGTGGCCCACAACGTGGGCCAGGCCTCATTTTCAGCTGCAACAGCCTCCTGCAGCCCTCTGCCAGAGAAAATGGAGCTCAGCCTCCCAGGCTCCATTTTCACTGACAGAGGGGTAGGAAAACAAACTAAAAACAAAACCAAAGGAGAAATGTTTCCTCTTTTGCATTTGAGCATTCAAGAAGGGACAGGAAAGGAGAAAGGGAAAAAGGAAAGAAAAAGATGGGAAAATTGGAAGGAAGGAAGGAAGGAAGGAAGGAAGGAAGGAAGGAAGGAAGGAAGGAAGGAAGGAATTAAGATTGGTTATAATGAGAATGAGGGAAGCTCTGAGGAAAGTCCTGCCTTAGCACTTGGCCACCACAGCTGCCCCCGACACAAGTGACAAGCTGGCCATGCCCACCCTGGCCACACCTACTATGGCCGCACCTACCCCACCCCGAGATCATACACAACCCCAATGGGCCCTCAATGAGACCGAGTTTAACCCCGCTGTCTTAAAGCGTTTTTATACACTAGTGTTTGTGGTTATTAAAATAACATGTAATCTTTTATGACTAGTTTATCTATCAAGAACAATCCCTTTGATGGAATACTTTATCGTGCACAGAAGCATCATACTTCCTTTAGACAACAAGAGCCACATAGGCCATTTTGCCTTATAAGGCTGGGACACATTTTTGATCAGCAAGTCAGTTTTGCAAATGGCGATTTCTGAGCATGTTCTCTTTAGAAATTGTACAAACATCAGCTGCTTATTCCAATACCTGATTAAATCAAGTACCTCCTCAAAGGAGTTGTGGGTTACCATTTTCAGCTTGATAAAACAAAGCTACATAAGTGATTAACTATTAATTTTTCTGTTGTTTACTTCAGTGAGGCATGTTCTAAATGAATGTTTTTTAAAAAAAAACATGCATTTTACTTACATATTTTTTTCTGACAGGATGTGCAACAATTTTTCTAAAAGCTTTTCTACACCCTAAAACAGAGGAAAAAAGATTGGATTAAAAAGAATCAATATTTTAGACAAACATCTCCCAGTCAACTGGCTTCGTACAGTTTACTGCCTAAACAGATTGGTGTGTGTATGTGTGTGTGTGTGGTTTTGTTTATGCGTTGTGTTGCCATGCATCTGAATGCCTCCATTTGTAAGAAACACATCCTGCCCTAGAGAAAACTTGGACAATTAACGGATCTAAACATAAATACTGCACATTTACAAACTTTGCCTGCATTGTGTAGGTATGCATTCATGCCTGGGAGTTATTGTATGCACTCATGGATAAACCAAGAATTTTAGGTTGCAAAATACTAACAAAAACAGGTTTGACTTACCCATGCATGGGCCTATGTGCAAGTATATATAGTAATGAGACTTTTGTCTTCTCCCAATACCTCCAAGTAATTCTCCATCAGCTACCTAACTTTAATCTACATAACAACTTGTATCCATGTGCTCATTTTGTCAGAGAGCTTACAGCGCACTGTTGCCTACCAATGGGTAAGAAGAGAAACTAGTGCTCCTAACACATCGCCTTTTTGAGAGAAAGATACAGAGAGGGCATTTCTTTGTACGGAATGGTGGCAATGGTTTATTGGAGGTTGCAACAATTGAGATTATGGAGGAAAGACTTAGGGAACCCTCTTGTGAGAGTCACAAATGCCCAGCCATCACAACTCTGTACATCATTCTGCAAGCATGCATCATGGAGAGCAGCGATTGAAACAAAATGTGGGAACCTCAACAAATATGATTTTTTCCCCTTTTCTCTTGGTTGGAAGGTTTATTTGAGAGTGGATACAGGTAGTCCTCAGTTTTCAAGCATTCATTTTGTGTCGGTTCAAAGTTACAATGGCACTGAAAAAAGGGACTTTTAATCATTTTTCACAATTATGACTGTAGCAATCATCTCCATAGCAACATGATCAAAATTCAGAGACTTGGCAGCTGACTCGTATCTCTGACAGATAAAACAGAAGCAAACCTAAAGGTTTCTCTTATTGGGTTATTCCTCACCTAGTGTCACTTGTTTCAGATGGGGATCTCTAGAAATTGGATGGATAACTGACTGACTGAATATTTGGAAGTGGCTCAGGCAGATACCTCCTTAATTCACTGAAGCATAGGAGGGAAAAAGTACAGCACAGTCAATCTTGCAAGATTCTGCTTTTATAGAAATAAAGGTAGCTTTAGCCTTCCTGGAGCTGACTGCTTGGTCTGATCTGCCTAGTATTCCCAAGAAATACTGGGAATCAGTGTTTCAAAAAGGGAAATCTGTGCAGTGTTATCTCCTTAAGGGTACAGGGTATCTTTTTATCAGCTCATGATGCTTACCAATTTTTGCCCGAGGCTCCCAAATCTGGCTAATTACTATGCAAGTGAATGAGTATTTCTTCCACTGGGGAGGAAGTATCCGCATATATGAAATAATATGACATATGCCAGGACATGCAGTACTGCCCTGATAAGAATATAGCCCTTTTCAACCTATTAATATGGGACCCTTTCAGATGTGAGTGATGCATACAGGCAGTCCTGTACAGGAGCACAATTGGGCCCAAAATTTATGTTCCTAAGTGAAACATTTGTTAAGTGAATTTGCCCTATTTTATGCCATTTCTAGCCACAGTTGTGAAGTGAATCATTCAGAAGTTAGTAATATGGTTAAGTGAATTTGGTTTCCCCACTGATTTTGCTTGTCAGAAGGTCACAAAAGGAGATCACATGCCCCCAGGACAGTCATAAATATGAACTAGCTGCCAAGCATCTGAATTTTGATCAGGTGACCATGGGGATGCTGCAATGATTGTAAGTGTGAAAAATAGTCATAAGTCACTTTTTTCAGTTCTGTTATAAACTTTGAATAGTCACTAAATTGAACTGTTGTAAGTCAAGACCTACCTGTATTGTGAGCCCAAGATATCAAAGGCAAACAGCATGTCTTGATCAAGGGAGGTTATTCTACCCTGGAGCCAAAAGTAGCAATTTGGTATGCCAAATTGACGCCAGATCTGTAAGTCAGGCCTTAATAGACCAATTTACTAGAATAGCTTGGCCAAATCAATTTCTCATACTTGCTGATGCATACTTCACATAAGGAGTAATGACAAACCTATGGATTGAGCCTCTAGTCTAGTCCCTTGCCGTCATAAGACAAAGATAATTAAAAGTGTTAATTAGAAATCAGAACAAACCTGACAGTTATTTTGGCTAATTTTCAAGTTTTTCAGTCTATGAAAAGTTCCCAGAAGACAGTCAAATGGATCAGCATAAGGGCCAGAGATAAATTCCACCAGGTGATATAGTGGTAACAAGCAGAACCAGGATCTGAATAATGTTCGGTTTCCTTCCAGCAAATGCTGCTTTTGCATTATTAGATTCCTTTTCAACATACAGAAAAGCATGGCAGTTATGCAGAAATTTGAATAAAAATACAGTACAATGAGTATTCTCTGAGCATTATTTAAAATACAGGAGCTTCAATTTCAACATTATATGGAATGTGAGGAACTGTGAATCTAGAAATTAAGGAATTTCAAGTTGGTTTTATATTTTGCAGCTGCTACATCTAAAAGAACTGGGTTTGCTGACTCAGAAGTTATTTATTTATTCATATTTCATATTTCTTAACTGCCCATTTCCTCTGGAGAGGTGCTCTGGACGGTGTGCAATTTAATCAATAAAATTAAACAATTAAAAACAAGGTAAAAACAGGGCTAAAATATTAACATTATAAAATGACCTTATAAAATTTCAAAAGATGAAGAATTCCAAGATAGGAGATCAGTAGCTGTTGGTACAGGCCACAGGGAAAGGGGTTTCTCATAGAGCCAACTAGCCCCATGGTTATATGGGCTCCTGTGTCCCCCACACAAGGCTACGCAGCCAAATTTTGACCCCTTTGCAGGAGGCCAAGAGATTGGGGGCTTTCTCACCGCTGAGGGCAAGCAGTAACAATGCAATGACATAAAGTTATCATAAAACATTTTAGGACACAATACAAAATTACAATAAAACATTTTCTGTGGTCAGATCCTGATAATTGATTGTGCTATATACTTCAATATAGGCTATTTTAAAAGCATGTAGTATCTCTCTGAATTTTTAAGACTTTAAAGTACCTTAGAAGCTCTGCCATGGTTGAAAGCAATTGAGCAATACGGTACAGACCCTGAAACAAACTGGTACCCAATGCAGCTCATGAAGCAAAGGTGTTACATTCAGCCTTCTTGGGCACTTAAGATTGCCCAGATGGCCATGTTCTGAACCAGATGAAGTTTCTGGATACTTTTCAGGGGTAGCCCCATGTACAGCACATTGCAATAGTTCAGTTATATTAGTTATTGAATACAGATCATCAGAATAAAGTACCAAAATATGACCCTACCTAAACTGTAGTTATCACCTCAGAAGTACTTCCTACGTTGCATATTGGTCTTTTATATCACAATATTATTGTTTCATAATATTCTCAATTCTTTCTTGAAACCCTTGCAACCCTGAGCAATTTATTGAGTCATTTTATGGACTGATCAAGCAAAAAGACCTGCGCCACTGGAGAAAGTTTAATTATTTATGCAACAATAACTTATTATTTTTATTAACCTCTGTATCGTTTGTGAACGTCACAAACATTTACTATCTTAGAAACTCACATCACCAAATGGCACTATTTCTATTTCTTGGAGTCCAGCTTTGAAGTCTATAGGTACTCCTCAATTTATCACCACAACCAAGTCCAAAATTACTTTTCCCAAGTAAGTCATTTGTTAAGAGAGTTTTGCTCCATTTTACAGTTTCTTGCCACAGTTGTTAAGTGAATCATCACAGATGTTAAGCTGGTAACATGGTTGTTAAGTGAATCTAGCATCCCCATTGACTTTGCTCATCAGAAGATTGTCAAAGGTGATCACATGACACTGCAACTGTCATAAATATGAGTCAGATGCCAAGCGTCCAAATTTTGATCATGTGACCATGTGGGGGATGCTGCAATGTTTGTAAGTGGGAAAAGCAGTCATAAGTCATTTTTTAATGTTATTGTAATTTAAAACAGTCACTAAATGATTAGTTGTAAATTGAGGACCATCTGTATAAATATTGAAAATCCATGTCTTAGCTCAAATTAACTTTTAAAAAAATCAGAAATCATTTCAGGAATAACAATACTAGGCTGAAAAACTTACTTATAGAAGTTTCTGTTTTTAGCTCTACATTCCGAATATCGAATAAATTCCAACCTTGCCCATTTCTCTTCTGATTCAAGGCAAATCCTAGTTTTATATTCAGAATCATTCACAGCAATTAGATAAAGAATTGGGAGTGTCCACACCCACTCGTGAATCTCTTCTTCAATGCAGTTATCACAGAATATTATCAAGTTCTCCACCAAACTGAAAGAGATAGACAAAATTAAGATCTAAAAATAATTTTTATCAGAATCCCTCTGTGCAAGTTAACTTGACTTTCTTACTTCCAACAAAAATAGAGTCCTTCAGACATAACTATTCTGTACTAGTGCCCCCAACATTTCGAGACTAATAAACGTATACAGAGAATACAGTGTGGGCTAGAGAAAATACCTGCCTTAAGATAACAGGAATCACATTTGTAAAATAGCTGCCATGAAAGAACAGCCATTGAGATCCCCTTTAATGATCTACAGATCAAACAACCTCTTTTACCAATAACAAATGGGATCTGTCTTCAAATAGTGAAAGAAAGATCCTTGGTTGTTCTTTACTTGAGAGGATTCACATAATTGGAACTTACACACCTTTTAGAAGAGCTGCCCAAGACTTTTCATTTTTTTTTCTTTCCTGTTCAGTTAATTTGTTCCCTTCAGCTTCATCCTATCTACAATGCACTCAGAAAGTACTCAAGACTCCCTTCACTTTTGTCAATTTACTCATGCTGCAGCCTGATTTTACAATTGTTGAAATTCATTTTTTCCTCATTAATCTACCCTCAGCACCTCATAATGACAAAGTGAAAACAGAATTTTAGAAATGTCTGTAAATTTATCAATGAGAAACAATTGAAATATCACATTGGCATAAATATCCCTTTGCAATAACGCTTGAAATTTAGCTCCATTGCTCCCCATTTCTCTTGATCATTGATGAAATGTTCCTACACCTTGGAGCTTACTTGTGGTAAATTAAATTGATTGGACAGGATTTGGAGAGGCACACACCTCTCTATAGAAGGCCCCACGGCTGACAATGCATACTGTAGCAGTGCAAAAGCCATGAGGTCAAAGGAACTGCCTGCAGAGCTCAGAGACAGGATTATTGCCAGGCACAGATCTGGGGAACACTACAATAAAATTTCTGCTGCACTGAAGATTCCTAAGAGCACAGTGGCCTCCATAATTCTCAAATGGAAGAAGCACAACCAGGACTCTTCCAAGAGCTGATCACACAAGTCAAACTGAGCAATCGGGGAAGAAGGAACTTAGTAAGAGATGACCAAGAATCCGATGATCATTCTGAATGAACTGCTGTGATCCTGTGTGGAGATGGGACAGAGTTCCAAAAGGACAACCATCACTACAGTCCTCCACCAATCTGGATTTTGTGGCAGTGACCAGATAGAAGCCTCTTCTCAGTGCAAAACACATGAAAGCCCACTTGGAATTTGCAAAAATGCACCTGAAGAACTCTCACACGGTGAGGAACAAGATTCTCTTGTCTGAGGAAACCAAGATTGAATTGTTTGGACTCAATTCTAAACATTATGTTTGGAGGAAACCAAGCACTGCTCATCACCTGCCCAATATCATTCTAAAAATGAAGCATGGTGATGGGAGTGTTTTCAGTAGCAGGGACTGGGAGACTGGCCAGGATTGAAGGAAAGCTGAAGAAGCAAAGTACAGGGATATCCTTAGTGAAAACCTGTTCCACAACGCTCAGTACCTCAGACTGGGCTGAAGATTCCTTTTCCAACATGATAACGATTTTGAGCACACAGCCCAGATCAGGGGTCACCAAACTTTTGGACCTCATGGACCACCAAACTCATAATTTTAAATCCTGCGGACCAGAGACCCTGGGAAAATCCCCCCCAAAGTCTGCAGGAATATTCCCCACCCCGTTTTACTATCAATCAATCATTCTTTATTTGGGATTGCAGGATACCGTCTCCAGCTCCATTCTCGGGGGAGAAAGAGAGAGAGAGGGAGACTTTTAGCTTCATGCAAGGAAAGTAGCAGAAGTCTTTCTTTCTCTCCCCCAAACTCCGCCAGAAATGAGTTTTGTGAGACTTGTCGCACCAGCAAGGCCTCTTGCAGGGTCCCAAAGACTCTTTTCTGGCAGAGTTTGGGGGAGAGAAAGAAAGACTTTTGCTGCTTTCCTTGCGTGCAGCCAAGAGCAGAAGAAAGAAATGGAAAGAACCAGCTTAGTGGCCAGGCCAGGCCCATGGGGTGAGTAAGGCAAATTCCCCCTCCACCCTTTCCCCCCTCCCCTCACTACCTCGTGTTGTTTGCAATACAAGCAACGCAAGCCTTGTATTCCCACAGGCCATGTGGGTGGCGGAGCCTTTTGTTCCCGCACACCCTGAATTAATTGCTTTGGGGGTGACATTTTGGCAACAGCTGGCCTAGATACCGCAGGAGTAGCTTAGGGCAACTCTGTGAATGTCCTAGAATGGCCCAGCCGGAGCCCTGACTTGAACCCTACTGAACATTTCCGAAGGGACCTGAAAATGGCTGTCCACCAACGGTCACCATCCAACCTGAATAAGCTTGACAGGATTTACAAGAAAGATTGGCAGAAAATCCCACAATTCTCATGTGCAAAGCTTGTCGCGTCATACCCAGAAAGACCCAAGGCTGAAATTGCTGCCAAAGATGCTTCAACAAAGTACTGAGTGAAGGCTCAGTATACAATGATATATATTACTTATGCCAATGTGTTATTTCAGTTTTTTCTTTTTAATAAATTTATAGATATTTCTAAAATTCTGTTTTCACTTTGTCATTATAGGGTACTGAGTGTAGATTAATGAGGAAAAATGAATTTCAATACCTGCAGAATCAGGCTGCAGCATAAAAAAAATGGCAAAAGTGAAGGGGATCTGAATACTTTCTGAATGCACTGTACATCTGAACACTTTCTCTTTCGCCCAACTACACCTTGTTGTTTCTTTTTACTGTTTTGCATTTTCTGTGGGAAGGAGGGGAATGTTTTCTGGGAAGAATATACAGAACATGTTGGGCTTTGGACATACAGAAGCCAAGGATCTGGTCAATTAGAATGTCCATCTCTGATCAGAATGTAATTACTTTTCAGGCTTGCCCAACAAATAACCTTTTCTAATGATCATAATGAATACTGAGCTTAATCAACAGTGTGATAAATATTCTAGTGCAATGAAGTACATACAGCCCATCTAAAACCACAGGTGCATAGAAATACAGCAGCAGCTTAGGATGGACTCAGCTCACCATATGCCTAATATCAAAGAAAGCACAAAGAGTCAGGGCATGTTTCCAGGGTCAAAAACTGCCCAAGAGCACCCAAATCTCCCCTCCAAAGTGTTTCCTGCATGGGGAAATCTTTCTGGAATCAAGATGCCCACCTTGGAAGATCACATTGATCAATGGCATGTACGCAACCAAACATTTTTTTCTACCTTAAACTTCAGTATCCTCACTCCACCCTACACGCTTTCTATATGCCCCAAAATCACATTACCTACCTTGGACACTCTGAAAATGTCTCTCTGAAACTCTCAATTTCATTTATGTCTGCTGGTGATTTCTCCAGACAAAGAAACATGCATAACTGTTTCAGTTCCTTTTTGGGCAGTCGAATATGATAAGATGTTATTAATGTATAAGTGATCAATGCTAAGCCTATTTTATCCCACATCGAAGTGTTCTGTTTGAGGATGTTATTTGATTCTTCCATCAAGTAATTCACAATAAAAGCTTGCAACTTTAAAAGAGAGGGAGGGAGGGAGAAAAAAAAATACATCACATTAAGGCATAAGCTATAACTAAAAAACAAAACATCTAGGTGCATACATTGTTCTGATCTAACCCAAAGAAAACATTATAGATTAGACTTTAAAAGGTCAGGAAATTGGTTTAAGTTAAACTATTAACATGTTAGGTTGTACAACGGCTCTCTGTTTCTCAAAGTGATTGTGCAGATTTGGCGGGTCAAAAACTTATCAGACTCAAGTGTCCAATTGATCTAAATGATTTCCTGAATGTACTGAACAATTTCCCACCTCACCTGACTGCAATACTATCAAATCCTATTATGCTCTATGGAATGTAAAAAGGCTCAGGGATCAGAATCTATGCTACTATCAGCCTTCCAAGTGTTAATACAAAGATGAGAAGACGAAAATAATGAAGCAAAAGGGATGACAAAGCACAAAGAGAAGAAACCTTGGGACAAAATTATGCACTGAAGTCTATTTCTAATCGATGCAGAAGAAGAAGAACTGAACAGTCTTGCTTTTATTGCATCTTTTGAAAGTAATTCAGCACCTTCTTGGCTGGGATGTTGAAAAGGAGGAAAAAACAGTAGCTTACAGGAAGCTGCTTGTTACATCTGTGTAATTAATGTCAATCACATCTTCCTTAGATTGGGCATCAGCATTGGGACGTATGAGAATATGTAATGTCTACACCTATTTGTTCCATTAATTTAAAATTCTTTCAGTTTGTACTGTACATGCTGAGGGCATGGTCCAGAGTGGAATATCCGTGTTATCATCTATTTAAAAAACATTTTGTCCTTTTGACCGATTAAATCAGCCAAAATGTGATTGGCTTCATGGTTAAGGGAAGTGATCCATGCAGATTTGTAGGTGGCAAATGCCCAATACTAGAAATTATTTTATTTGAGTTTCAAGATCTATAATGGTACAATCTCTGACTTTATTTATTGTCTATATGGAACTGCTAAGACAGGAAATATAAGCATTGCAATCAGTGGTGGGATTCAGAAATTTTCACTACCGGTTCTGTGGGCGTGGCTTGGTGGGAGTGGTGTGGCTGGGTAGGTGTGGCAAGAGAAGGTTACTGCAAAACCTCATTCCCTCCCCACCCCACTAACCTGCTTACCAGCTCCATTCTCCTGTGCAGGGCAACAAAAGAAGACCCAGCCAATCAGCTGGGACTCAGGAGGCAGAGAATAGATGGGGACGGGGCCAGTCAGAAGTGGTGTTTTCCAGTTCTCCGAACTACTCAAAATGTCTGCTAGCAGTTCTCCAGAACTGGTCAAAACCTGCTTAATACCACCTCTGATTGGAATAGAGCAGCCATCAGCTTCCTCCTTACCATTTTACTTTAAAGAAATAATCAGTATCAGTACTGAATACTGTATAGGGTTGATAATGGAATAGATTAGACTGAACATAATTTAGAAAAGTTCAAAATATGCTTTGGGCCATAGGAAGGATATCTCAGAAACTGGGATCTCATTATGGGCCCCTTGCTGATCCTCTTATTAGTTTCATAGGTGGTAACTAGGGAAAGGAATATATTTGGTCAATTATGTCCATTGTGCCAGCTGTAACAAATTAATTGAATTTGTAATTGCTCCTGAGCTGGCTAGATTTGACCACAATCACCATTTAAGTTATTTTCTACATTCAAAAGTTTCAATTATTTCAAAATATGACCATCAGAATCAGTCTTTTTAATTAGGCATTTTTTTAAAAAGAGAGTAGAGGAAAAATTCTCCCGCCCCACCCCCCCCAAAAAATTCTAAAGAGCGGTATGGGGAGAAAGCAAGAAAAATTCAGTAAATGGTAGATCATAGGTGTCAAACTCGCAACGATACATTGTCTTGATGTATCACAACTTTTCTCCCCTTTACTAAAACGGGTGGGTGTGGCCAGCATGTGACATATCTGGCCTGTGGACCACAGACACGCCTGTGGTAGATGTTTACAAGCATTATAAATTTTTAATATTCCAACAATTGCTTCAAACAGATGAATATACTACCATTTCCTCTAAAATAAGCCCTACCCCAGGTTGCACAGTGCAGCTGAGTTGATTATCTATCCAAGCAGCAGGTGGAGGCAGAGGCGGAAGGGGGAGACACGTGATCTGGATGCATCACACAGAACATGGGAAAGCAGAGAGTGGGGTGGCCAGAGCAGGTGGGTGGCCGCGGGAGGCTAGTCTTTATGCCGCAGCACCAGCAGCAGAGGTGTGGGCAGGAAGGAAGGCAGGCATCCCGATGCACTGTGCAGGCTGTGGGAAAGCCGAGAGATGCAAAGACGTCCCGTGGCCAGCCACCCATTCCACCCCACCATCTCTCGGCTTGCATGTTCCGTTGTGGCTGCAAGCAAGCAAGCAAGCAGAAGAAGTGAGCTGGCAGACACACAGGGTCCAGCTGGACACAGGGCTGTTGGAGCCGCTGCCATGAGGCTTGGTATCAGGGCATGGATGGTCTGGCTGAGGGTCCTAATGTAAGCCGATGCAAGGTACGTGTGGCGGCTGCATCTCTTACCTCATGGCAGTCCTGCTGCACCACACTGCCTCCTGCTCCATTGTGGCTGCAAGCAAGCCGAAGAGGTGGGGCTCCCATAAATGGGGAAAAAATAAAACAGCCCCCCAAACTAAGGTCCTGTGTTTATTTTTGGAGCCCCCAAAAATAAGACCCAGTCCTGTTTTCTGGGAAACATGGTATAATATTCTAAAAACTATCAGTCCTTTTTAAAAATTCAATATATGAATATCAACACAAATAATCAATAAACTATAATGTACAAAATTGAGAATTATAATAGTTTCTATAGGAACAAATAAAAACTCTGTTACGAGAAATTCCAAGTTCATAAGTCTATATATAGAACTATAATCCAAAGTTTCCCAACTGAATTAAATCTTGCATCAGTTTCACTTTTGAAATACAGAATTGTTTCAAACATCAGAGCATATGCTTGATATCAGAACCTTATGTAATCCATAGTGGAGTATCTATAGAGATGGCCTTCCTCTTGAACAACACTCAGTGCCCTCCTTGGTGAGTTACATTTCATTCCTGCAATGACTTAAGTCCATATTCTCTCTTTTTTGAGCATCTTGAACTCAAGTTTAAGTTTAATAACTTTGCTGCATCATTTTATTCCAAAGGCACTATAACAATGAGCACCTTGCTCAGCACAGTCAAGATGCTACAAACTTTATAGACATTTGACTACAAGGTTCTTCTTGGATGTATAATGACGAGAATATAATACCTGCTCTTCTTTGAATTGTAGCTCTTTCCATTCCTTTCGACATCCTTCATGTACCATTATCTTTTTATTCACAAAGTAAAATTGGTGGAACTGCTGGAAAAAGCTTTTGACGTTAATCCGACTCCATGTTTTAAGTATACTGAAGAGGTTGTCCAGCATTATTTTTGCTGCTATCAGTTTCCCTTTCACAAAATCCTGTTCCTTATCTTTCCAAAATGAAATGCGATTCTTCAAATTCTTCCACCAACTCTTCTCTGGTTTAGCACATATTATATCATCATATTGATGCCAATCTGTTAAATAAAATATTATTAAAGTTCTGAAATGCAAGATACAGCCCTACTAGCTTTGCATGCCAATGCAACCGCATGATACACCCTGCTCTGTTATTGTCTCCTTCCATAGTCAGACCATGCAGACCCACAGAAAGAGTCATTTTCTTTCAACCTCTGTAGAAGGGATTTCTGACCTATATTCCATCCATATTCATTTCATATTGTTTACTGCTAGGATGTGTTTTGAAATACAGCACTACACAACAATAAATAAATGTGGAATTCCTACCTTTAGCAGATACAGGTGTTCCTCGACTTACAACAGTTCCTTTAGTGACCGTTCAAAGTTACAACGGCACTGAAAAAAGGGACTTATGACCATTGCGGAATCCCCATGGTCACGTGATCAAAATTCAGACACTTGGCTACTGGCTCATACTTATGACTGTTGCAGTGTCCCGGAGTAATTTGATCCCCTTTTGTGACTTATCCAGATTCATTTAACAACCATTTTACTAACTTAGCAAATATAATGGCTGTCTTAACAACTGTAGCAAGAAAAATCGTAAAATGGGGAAACTCACTAAACAAATGTTCCACTTAGCAACATAAATTTTGAGTGCAATTGTGGTTGTAACTTAAGTACTGTATGAGACTAAGTAAATTGCTTAATCCAAAAAAAAAAAAAGAAGCTTTGGTGACTATCAGTTGCTTAATCAGGTAGATCTGGACTTACAACCACAACTAAGCCCGCCATTTCCGCTGCTATGCAAGGCAATTGTTAAGTGAGTCACGTCCCATTTTTACAACCTTTTCGCCATATTTGTTAAGTGCATCATTGCACATGTTGAGCAAATCATTTGGTCGCTAAGCAAATCTGGCTTTCCCCATTGAACTTTGCTTGTCAGAGGCTGATGGGAAGCTCACAAATGATGATTACATGATCCCGGGACATGCAACAGCTTCCTGCAACACTCCACCAGAAAAAATGAAGCTCAGGAGGCCTTGGGTTAGATACATGGAAGCCAAAGGGTTAGATACATGGAAAATTTGAAATTATTAGACCTGAGTATTTTGACTTTGGAAAAAATCACAATATTCAGAACTGCTATATAGTCAGGTGTTATTTTAACAGCTTTTAGGTCCTTAAGAATTAGGTGACATGAGAGGAAAAAAATCTGTCCCTGGGGCTGTTGTTTTCGCATGCCCTGTGGTACCATCCTGAAGGGGAGAACTGAAGCAGTTCATGTCCAGGATGTGAGGGGTTTCTATATATAACTTCTCAGTCCTCTTTCTGACCCAGATAACATACAGGTGTTCTATGGAAAGCAGATTGATTGCAATTGTTCTTCCTGCAATCTTCACTATTTGCTGAGACTGTACCTGTCCTGTTTGGTTGCTGTATCAAACTGGACAGTTATAGAAGTACAAATGACTCAATAATATAGAAGTACACATGACTCAATAATTCCTCTATAAAACTGTATTAACAGCTCTTCGGGCAGTCTAAATCTCTTGAGCTGATGGAGAAAGGACATTCTTTGTTGTGTCTTTTTAATGATGGTTCTAATATTAAGTACCAGTTTCAAATCCTGGAAGATCATACAACCCAAAAGTTTGAAGGACTCTATTGCAGATACCGAGCTGTCAAATATATTAAGGGGATTCTTGCTTTCTTGGGTGTTACAAAATCTAAGTTTCTTTAATATAACCCTGGGGAGACTGTAATACAAGGAGCAGTTTCTTACCTGTACCACGTATCAATTTTGATAATAAAAACAAGCAGCGATTTACATGTGGTCCATCTGTAGGTTTGTAAATGAATTCATATGACAAGTTTTTGTCACATTTAACAGCGTATTTGTACGGAATTGCTTTATCCAGGTTTTCCTTAGAAATTAAGGTGCGGCCTTCAATCAGGTATCCATGATCTCCAAGATCTCTAGAATTTAAAAAGTTGTATTTTAGCATCAAAGCAGAGTAAAGGCAAGGAAGCAATTTATTGTTGAAATAAAATTTTAGAAGCATGTAAAATCTTAGAATAGAATACAGAATAACAGAAGGGACCTTATAGGTCATCTAGTCCAACCCCCCCACCCAAGCAGGAGACCCTACACCATTTCTGACAGATGGGAGTCCAATCTCTTCTTGAAAATCTCAAGTGATGGCTCTCCCACAACTTCCGAAGGCAAGCTGTTCCATTGGTCAATTGTTCTCACTGTCAGAAAGTTTCTCCTTATTTCCAGGTTAAATCTCTCCTTGTTCAGTTTCCATCCATTATTCCTTGTCTGGCCTACAGGAGCTTTAGGAAATAGCTTGATCCCTTCCTCCCTGTGGCAGCCCCTCAAATATTGAAATGCTGCTATCATGTCTCCCCTGGGCCTTCTCTTCACTAGATTAGCCAAGCCCAGTTCCTAAAACTGGAATGGTCTTACATTTCTTATTATATACACTAGCAGTAAAAGTGAAATGCAATACAGTCACTCATACAAACAGTCTTCGCACTTAAAACTAGCACAGCATCCCCACATTCATGTAACGAAAACTGGGCGCTTGGCAACCAGCATTCAGGTTCACATGATCCCCACTTCGGACCTTCCCAGCCAAACTCTGGCAAGCAAAATCAAGGGGGAAAGCCTTTGACTTAATGACCACTCTCCTTTCAAAAGCTGCAGTGATTCACTTGACCATGGAAAAAGGGGCATAAAAATTGGGTGTGACTCACTTAACAACCGCCTCAACAACCAAAATTCTAATCTCAACTGTGGCCATAAATCAAGGACTTACCTGTACTAAATCTTCCTTTTCACTTGAAAAAGTAACTGGCCTTCATAAATCTCCATCAATAAGAGTAATGATGTGGACCTGCCACAGTTCTTTTTTAAAAAAATGACATTAACTAGATCCGGCTGCCATTCTTTGCAGATCACATAAGTGCAGCGCTCTGGGATCCAGCATTTTCTTGTGACTTATGACCATTTTTCAGAGTTACCACCTTTCCAGCATCCCCATGATCATGTAATCCAAATTCAGTTACGCTTGGCAACTGATTCATATTTATGACCGTTGCAGAATCCCAGGGTCACAAGATCACCTTTTGCGCCCTTCTGACAAGCAAAATCAATGGGCAAGCCAGATTCACTTAACAAGCAGGTTAATAACTGCAGTGATTCACTCAACAACTGTGGCATGAAAAGTAGTAAAATGGGGCAAAACGCACTTAACAAATTTCTCACTTAGTAACATAAATTTTGGACTCAATTGTGGTCGTAAGTCAAGAACTATCCTGAATGCTTCAAGCATAAAGACTCTTTTTTATTCTCCAGCAATCAGTTGTATTATCGTTCTTTATACCTAAAGGTTTCTTTAAATATATAGCGTGTTGCAACGGTGCATGCAGATATGCCATCTCAACATGTAAATGTATTTTGTCCTTAGCTGCCCACACTAATGCTGCTCGTAATGTAGTAGCTTTCAGACTAGGCGCAAACACCTTATCGTAGTTGTTTGCTGTCTGACTGAACCCTTGTGCTACTAACCTGGCTTTGTAGGTAACAGTCGCATCCACACCTGTCTTAAATTTATAAATCCATTTACACCCTATGGCATGTTTACTTGGTGGTAACCTGACATTTTCATATACTTCCAACCTTTGTAAGGAATTCAGTCCCTTATCCATTGCTTCCTGCCAAGCAGCCTGATCCTTAGCAGGATAGTTTCAGTTCACTATAATTACCAGGAACTGTATTCACTTGGCATACAACACTAGCCTGATATCTATCAGGTGGTTGTGTTACTCCGGTTGAAGGTCTCGGTAATACAGGGCTTACTGGTGGAGTCTCCTGTTTCACCTGCTTCTACTTCCTCCTCTGCCTGTTCTTCCTCCTCATCCTGTTCCTGTTCTTCCTCTTTAATGGCTATTGATGGTTTAACTATTTCATCATTAGGGACTACTTGGGTGTTGTTAGTGTTTGGGGATAAACCCCCAAGCAGAGTACACAGCAGCAGTCAAGCCAGGCAGGCAAATGAGAGAGGCTGGGCCCAAGAGTATACACACACTGGAGACAAAAACACTGTTTGTAGTTTTAAAATAGTTATTTAATTCACACAGAGATTAAGAAGTGTCATTCAGTCCATATGTCATTATCCAGTATATCCATCCAGTTATCTAGTCCATTAACAGTAAATACAATGTCTTTATCTGCTTGTAAATCTTCTCCTCCCGATACCTTTCTCTCAAAGACAACGCTGAGTATGCACAGCTCACCAAGTAAACAGTCCTTATGTCCAGTAGAAATGGTATCTGGCACAGTAGCCACCAAGCAGATGTCTCATACAGCAGGCAGCAGACCAGGAACAGAACCAGGAACCACAGCAGCCAGGTGCATCCAGAAGCAGAACCAGGAACATCCAGTGAGACCAGAAAGTGTTACGTCTCTCTCACTGCCTATTATTGCAGCTTGCAACCGCACCCATAATGACATTGCAGTTTTTGTGCTTAAAGCTACATACACTTAAACCTAGGTTTATATATTTATTCAACCCAAACCTAGTTGGTGTATCCATATACCCAACATTCTCCCCTTTTGGGTGATATAAATATATATTACCTTTACATTCTAAACCCATATTTTTCACAACTCTCTAGGTGCTTAATGGCACCTTGGGCTTTAGTAAAATTATCAGCTATATTGTCCTCCGACATGCAGTACTCCAGCTGTATCATTATACTCTGTACAGATTGTCTAACATTTAGATATCTTAAATCCGTATGTTTGCTCCTCGTTTTAACTGCAATATCTGTGGCCATTTGAATTGCTGCCTGATTATCTTCATGTACAACTATAGGGTAATTTACAGTTATACCCATATCGTTCAACATTTGTTTGTACATAATTAATTCAGTACACAATAGCGATAAACAGGAGAATTCTGCCTCCATTGTAGACAAACTTATATGCTGTTGTCTTATTGACTTCCAGCCAATTAATGTCTTACCCAGCATTATGGCTGTTCCTGAAGTCGACTTTCTTGTGTCTCTTTCTGCTGCAAAGCTAGCATCTGCATAAGCACTCAATATGAGATCACCTTTTGGTTCTAAATACAGTGCATGGTGTAATGTTCCTTTAAGATATCTTAAGATTCTTTTCAATGCATTCCAATGACATTGAAGCGGATCATTATTATGTCGCGCCAGCTGATTAATACTAAAAGCTATATCTGGCCTTGACCAATTGCTAATATATGATAAGCTACCAATCAAAGATTGATATAGTACCTTATCAAACTTGGGACTTTGAGTATCCATTTTGCAAATATCCTGACTCATTGGAGTCTTTGCAGGCTTACAAAGTTCCATCTTATAATCTATTAGCAATTTAGATATCTTATCTTCCTGAGATATCTTAAAACCTTTCTGTGTTTTCAGTATATTCAGACCTAGATATCTCTTTATCTCCCCTAATTGCTTGATTTTTATGTTCTTGGCTAATGATGTTATTATTTCATTTGCTTCATCATTAGTTTTAGTCATCAGAGCAATATCATCAGTAAACAACAATAATAATGATACTTTCCCATTTTTCTCCCTCTTAAATAGGCATGGGTCGGCTAAACCAGCTTTAAACCCTATATTGTTCAGTTCCTTTACAATATACTGGTTCCATTCATAGCCCAATTTTTTAAGACCATAAAGGCTCTTCTTTAACAACCAACAATCGTTATTATTGTTATCTTTAAATCCATTAGGCCTTTTCATATAAACAGTATGTCTTAGTGGAGCATGCAAGTAAGCAGTTTCCACATCTAAATGGTTAACTATATATTTCTTGCTTGCTGCCCACACTAATGCTGCCCTTAAAGTTGCTGCTTTAAGACTAGGTGCAAATACTTCATCATAATCATTTGCACTTTGTCTAAAGCCTTGGGCTACTAATCTTGCCTTATGGATTGTATTTCCATCCTTATCAGTTTTTATTTTAAAAATCCATTTGCAGCCAATGGGTTTTATATTACTAGGTAATCTCACGTTTTCATATACTTTCATATCCTTCAAGGATTTCAATTCCTTATTGATTGCTGCATACCAATTTTCTTTCTCTTTAGAAGGATATCTTTTTATCTCATCCACAGTATTTGGGATTCTATTTTCCTGGCACACTGTATTAGCCTGGTATCTATCAGGCGGTCTAGATATTCGTGTAGTCCTTCTGGGTATTACAGGGCTTGGTTGAGGACTTTGTTGAGTTACCACCTGTTCCTCCTCCTCAGCTATTTCTTCCTCTACGGGCTGTACTTCTTCCTGTACTTCTTGCTTTACATTATTTTTAAAGTTACAGGGATACTTAATGGGATTTCTATATGATTCAATAATCACTTCGTTATTGCTATCCTGTTCTAACTTATCCCATCCTACGTGCTCTAGAAATTGGGCATTAGCACTACATAACACCTTAGATGTGCCTTTCTCCCAAAATCTATATGCCCTATGGTTAGCTTGGTAACCAACGAAGAATAATTGTTTAGCTCTGTGTTGCCCTTTACGCCTGAGTTGTGTAGGGATATGCACCCATGCTGGTGCACCAAATGTGTGCAGGTAACTCAGATCAGGCTTCCTGCCATGCCACATGGTGAATGGTATTTCACTAGTAGTTGAGTTAACAACGTTATTTAATAAATTATTAGCACACATTATGGCCTCCCCCCACAAAGAATCAGGTAACCCAGAATCAGTTAACATAGTACGAGTCATTGCCTGCAATGTTTGGCCTCGCCTTTCAATAAATGCATTGTGTTGTGGTCTGTATGGTGCAGATGTCTTGTGAGCTATTCCAGCTGCCTTTAATCTATTCTGGAATTTGCTGTTAACAAATTCCGTACCATTATCTGTCACCAGGGTTATCAGTTGCCGTTTGGTTTTTCTTTCTGCAAACTTTAACCAGTTGAAGAAATGTTGATATGTTTCAGTTTTGCTTTTCATTAGGTAGCAAAACCCATATCTAGAGTAATGGTCCATAATGCTCAGTATATATCGAGCACCCCCCATACTGGGTTTCTTTGGACCTATAATGTCTGCAAATACTACTTCTAAAGGTTCTTTAGTTTTGAAACCATTTAGCCTATTTGCAGGCAATATTTTACTCTTATCTTCACAGCAGACATTACAACGCAAATATTTATCACAGGGTTTTAACCTTATTCCTTCAGATAACTCTACTGTACGTTTTAGCATTTTAAAATTTACATGCCCCAAACGCCCATGCAATAAATGGATACATTCATTATGAGGCTTGATATTGTTAAATACAGTCTGTGCCTCCCCTTTCTTACTATCATGTAATACATACAATGTTCCATTTAAAGCTGCAGTTACCCTTTTGTTATCTCTTTCAATTATGCACTTATTATTCTTAAATGTAATTACATAACCTAGTTTGTCTAATACTCTTACAGAAAGTAAGTTCATCTTTAACTGTGGTACATACAACATTTTTATATTCTGGTTTAAACATGGACAATATGCAATACCTTCACCCTTGGCCTTGAGGTGCCAGCCATTGGCGAGTGATATATGTTGAGAGCTTGTAGACATTTTTATAAACTTTGTCTTATCTCTCGTGATGCAGTGGGATGCACCACTGTCCACCACCCATAAATCATTCTTCATATCACAATTGCCAAACATGGCTAGTTCAAAGGATTTCTTTGGCTTCTTTACATTCTGGCTTTTTTCTTTTCTGCAGAATCTTGCCAAATGTCCTCTGCCTCCACAATTAAAACACTTTTTAATTGTGTATGGCGTCGAAGATAAATTCTCTTCTTCCGGGTGCTTTACTTTACTAAGTTGGTTTCTTTCCAGCTTTGAAGATAATTTCTCTTCTTTATTAGGCTTATCTTCTCTCAGCTGGTCACGTTCAAACCTTCTTCTGGCTTCTTCTAATAGCCTGCCGGTAATCTCAGTTACTGATAAACTGTCTTTTGGCAACACCTCCAATGCAGTCACAAAATCATCATAGCTTCGATCCAATGAAGACAGTATGATGTATACTTGTTGCAACTCATTAAAGATAAGCTCTTTTTCTTGTAATTCTTGAAAAATGCTTTTCATACAGTTTAAATGAGTTAACATGTCTCCATTCTTCTCAAGATGTGTTCTAAACAGCTTCCGTGTAAGATTGATATGAGCTCCTACACTGTCTCGAACATAAATCTTCTTGAGATTATCCCAGCAGTCTGCAGCATTTTCCACTCCACGGATATGAATGAGTTGCTGGTCTGAGAGAGTGAGACCTATGATGCACAAAGCCTGCTCATTCTTTCGTTCATAGTCTTGTATCTTTTTGGCATCCTCTTCAACATTAGGATCTAAGTTAGATACATCTGGTGGGTTTGTTATTATGTCCCACAAACCTTCTCTTCGTAGAAGTAAACTACATTTCATTGACCATGAAACATAGTTTGTTCCATCTAGTCTGGATATCATGGACAGACTTGGCAAATTAACTTGTGCCATTGCTCTTCAGATAAATAACTATTTAACAAACAGTTTGTATGTACAGTAATGTGCAACTCACACCAGCTCTCACTGCTATATCCTGGTTAATTAGACTGTGCTCACTGCTGGGCCCATAACCAATGTTAGTGTTTGGGGATAAACCCCCAAGCAGAGTACACAGCAGCAGTCAAGCCAGGCAGGCAAATGAGAGAGGCTGGGCCCAAGAGTATACACACACTGGAGACAAAAACACTGTTTGTAGTTTTAAAATAGTTATTTAATTCACACAGAGATTAAGAAGTGTCATTCAGTCCATATGTCATTATCCAGTATATCCATCCAGTTATCTAGTCCATTAACAGTAAATACAATGTCTTTATCTGCTTGTAAATCTTCTCCTCCCGATACCTTTCTCTCAAAGACAACGCTGAGTATGCACAGCTCACCAAGTAAACAGTCCTTATGTCCAGTAGAAATGGTATCTGGCACAGTAGCCACCAAGCAGATGTCTCATACAGCAGGCAGCAGACCAGGAACAGAACCAGGAACCACAGCAGCCAGGTGCATCCAGAAGCAGAACCAGGAACATCCAGTGAGACCAGAAAGTGTTACGTCTCTCTCACTGCCTATTATTGCAGCTTGCAACCGCACCCATAATGACATTGCAGTTTTTGTGCTTAAAGCTACATACACTTAAACCTAGGTTTATATATTTATTCAACCCAAACCTAGTTGGTGTATCCATATACCCAACAGGTGTCAATAATAACATCATTGTTAGATTCCTGTTTCAGTTTATGCCACCCAACATGGTCAAGAAATTTAGCACTAGCACTGCAGTAAATATTAGCTGTGCCTTGATCCCAAAATCTAAACGATCTATGGTTGGCCTCGTAACCTACGAAAAATAATTTCCCAGCTCTATGTTGCCCTTTCAGTCTTAGTTGTGAGGGAATATGCACCTATGCTGGAGCTCCAAATGTGTGTAAATAACTTAAATTTGGCTTTCTGCCATGCCAACGAGTGAATGGCAATTCACCAGTTGCTGTATTCACCACATTGTTTAAAGCATGGTTGCTACACATTATGGCCTCACCCCAGTGTTTCAGGCAAACCTGAATCAGATAACATAGTGTGAGCCATGGTTTGTAACGTTTGCCCTCTTTTTTCTACAAACGAGTTATGTTGTGGTCTGTAAGGTGCAGAACGCTTATGTTCGACACCAGCCAATTTTAACATAGTTCGGAATCTATTGTTCATAAACTCAGTCCCGTTATCAGTAACTAGTCATTACTCTATGTTTCATTTTTCTCTCTGCAAACCTCAGCCAATTAAAGAAATATTGGAATGTTTCTGTTTTGTTTTTCATGAGATAGCAGAAACTGTATCATGAGTAATGGTCCATTACACTCAAAACATAGCAAGCACCTCCCAAACTGGGTTTTTAGGACCAATTATGTCAGCAAACACAACCTCTAAAGGTTTTTTGGACTTCAACCCATTCAGTCTGTTTGCTGGAGTAACCTTGCTTTTCTCCTGATTACAGGCATTACAGTTTAAATACTTGCTACGGTTTTTTAATTTTACTCCCTCTGACAATTCAACAGTTTGTTTGAGACTTTTGAAATTAATGCGCCCCAGATGTCTATGCAGTAAATGTATACATTCGTCGTGTGGCTTAACGATGTTATAAAACAAGTTAGCCATCTGCAACTGGTCATCATGTTATCACATATAAATCATTCTCAAAGTAGCAGTAACACTTTTACCCTCTTTCTCTTATGCAGAGGGTAGTTATGCACATTATGCACTCATCTCCCCTAAAGGTTACTACATAACCAAAGCCCTTACTGATAACAAACTATATTTCAGTTTAGGTACATATAACACAGATAAATGCTCATTTATACATGAACAATATGCAGTACCTTCACCAGATGCTTTTATCTTCCATCCATTTGCCAATGATACATGTTGCTTACTCGTAGACATCATTACAAACCTCTCAATATTTCTAGTACAGAAATGTGATGCTCCACTATCCACTATCAACTACCCACAAATCATGGTTTACAGTTGAATTGCTAGACATAGCTAAATTAACATTCTTCTTAGCCTTCTGGTGATTACCAGTATTCTGTCGTTTTCCCTTCTTACAGAATCTAGCTATATGTCCCTTAGCCCCACAAGAAAAACATTTCCTAACAGTATAGGCAGTTGAAGACAAATCCTCTTCTTGTGGTTGTTCCTTCCTCAGTTGATTCCTATCCAGCCGTCTTCTTGCCTCTTCTAACAACCTTCCAGTTATTTCAGTCAATGTCAGTTTATCTCTGGGCAGAACTTCCAGTGAAGATACGTAATCATCATAACTTTCATCCAATGAGGAAAGAATGATGTAAACCTGATGCAGTTATGAAAATATCAGTTCCTGTTCATGTAGCTCTTGAAAAGTTCTTTTCATGAAGTTCAAATGAGCTAACATACCTCCACCTTTCAGAAGACGTGCTCTAAACAGTTTACGTGTAAGATACATGTGTGCACCTACACTGTCACGAACATAAATCCTCTTCAAATTCTCCCAACGCTTAGCAGCAGACTCTTCTCCACAAATATGGACTAGCTGCTGGTCACTCAGTGTTAGTCCAATTAAACAAAGAGCTTGTTTGTTGTTCCGTTTAAAGTTAGCTAACTTCTTGGCATCGTCCTCATTATTATTTACATCTGGTGGATCTTGAACTGTATTCCATAACCCTTCTCTATACAGAAGTAGACTGCACTTCATAGACCAGGAAACATAGTTTGTTCCCTCCAACCGGGTTATCACTGATAGACTTGTTGACGGGTCTTGTGCCATCTTTTATCAGGACAGTAACCCACAATTAAACAGTAAACAGCTATCTGCATACAGTACTGTGTATTCACACTAACTCTCAGTTATATGACCTGGTCTCATAACCAGTGTTGAGGTAATTCCCCATTAAGAGAATAAGTGCACACAGGGAGACATAGTGAGAGTGATGTTGAATAACACACAACCAGCGTACAGCCACACTGTATAGTAAAATGTAGGTTTTACTTCCTGGAAACGGTTAAGCAAAGTCCAACAAACAGTTCAAGTCATTCACGGTTATAGCAATCAGTTTTCAGTCTAGGGATAATCCAAATAACAAAGTCCAGTATCATAAACAGTTCAGTCATCAGACTCACATCCATCCAAGAAGAACAACAATCAGCAACCGTCAATAGGAAAAATCCAGGAACCAAAACCAGCAAACATCAGAACATCTAGCAACAAGCAACTCACAGCAACAACAGAACAACCCAGCTTTCTGGCTCCATCTTATGGCTGTTTGAGGAACCACACCCAATTACAATTTTAGCATTCCTTTAAAGAGACAGTATTAAATGTCTATCCTGGTTTATATATTTCCAACCCAACTGTTAGGTGACTATCAATTCCTAACACTTACCTATAGTTAGTAGTGACAGTTTCCTCTTGTATGGATGGAGTGCTAATGATACGAGTATAAATCACACAATATAGCATTTGTTTCTCTAAAATACTTGCAATCTCACAGGCTTGTATAAAGTGCCTTTACCCTCCCTTTCACTCCCACCATTCATGAATAATTGCCAATAAAAACACATGTTTATAGATTTTCTCTAATTACCTTTCCCCTGTAATATATTTATAAGCACTTGTCCCAAAGTAACTTTACTGAAATGCAGACATAAGCATGCACACATTCAGAAAGAACTAAACGGCTAGCACATACAGTAACTCAGATGTTAATAAAAGTCTTTTAACTCAGATCTGAGAATATGCTTATATCATGTCAACATATACTTACTGGGAATAGGTCAGCTCACATACAGTGTCTTTCCAGTCAGCATAATCAGAAATTCCCCCTGCCAGAATGATCACTTTATGCTTGTCAAAATCTACCTTGAAGTCCTTAGACAGAATAGCATGGAAATAAACCGTAATATTCTCCATACGTGTCCGACTGCAAGACAGAATAAGACAACAGATGACTTCCATATTAATACTTAATTATGATACATAAAACTTCCATAAAACATCGATTTAAATTACACATATATACCCCAAATGGAACACCTTTTCAAAGGGTACACAAATTTTCAGAACTGCTACTGAAAATATAGTAAAATAAACACACTAGCTAAATACAAATTAAAGAAGCAGTAGCTTGACAGTGATAGCCATTGTGAGCTCTCCAACACTGATGTTCATAAAATAATCTTTAGCATGCACCTAGCTTTTAATAAACTATGAGCACAATTATTAGGCAAGTTGTATTTTGGAGGATTAATTTTCTTATTGAACAACTACAGTGCTCTCAGTCAATCCAAACAGCTAATGTATCTCAAACCTGAATATTTAAGAAAGAAAAAATGAGGTTTTGTCTTTCTTGGGAGACTATGTGTGCATAATTATAGGACAACTATTAGTGTGCAGAATTATTATGCATGAAATGAAAAATGAAAATTTGCTCATCTCACTTATTTGCATCTGTTAAAGATTAATAAACAACTCAAAATGTACAAATAAACATTTCTGACATTTTAAAAAGAAATCAGTGATCATTGTATCTTGTCCTGAAGTAGCCTTAGTCCTACTTAGAATTTGAATGGGACACTACGAGGCAATCCCAGGACCAGGGGTAGGTTTGTACCGGTTCTGTTCATCTCTGTAGAACCGGTAGCTCTGAAGAGCAGCAGACACAGAACCGGTTCTATGTCTGCTGAGGTTTTTGCCCATCCGGGCTCTTACCCTATCTTTATTTCCTGATTTTTCAACTTCAGCTGCCCAATGAGGCACAGATGCAGTTAAAAAAGCAGGAAAAGAAGGCTGTTTCAAAGGCTGCTTCTCTGCAGGCAGTTGCTGATGACGATTTACAGGCCTGCAGGGAAGCTCGTAAATCCCGAACCGGTACTTAACCCTGTCATATCCCACTCCTGCCCAGGACTGTAAGTTATACAAAAAAATTGACACAAAAAATGGAAGCAGCGAGTCACTCTTGTATTTTTTGCTAAGATCACTAGAAGCTGTCTTGATTCAAAGGATATTTTAGTCTCATGTACATCACTGAAAGAGAACAACTGATGTGCAAATCAGGGCTGCATGTGGATCTTTCGCTCTCAGTTGTTGTGGAGAGAGGAATCTATTATTTCCACAGAAAGCTTTTTAATGGAAAAAGGAAAACGTTGGAGGCTACTGCCAGCAGTAAGTACACTTGTGCAGGTCATCCATCACCAGGAGAAAATATTCTGTCTGAAGCCAAATACAATTGACGGCACTTTAAAATTTCAATTATCAGCATAAAAGCATCTTTCTTCAAAAATCAGATAGTACTGCCGTATTCCCTGTTTGATTCAGCTTCTGATTTCAAATAAAACAAAGCATTTGGAAGCAGAATGTCCATGAAAAGAAAATGGGACTTCATTTGCAAGCTATCCCAAATAGGGTTTCCAAATGAAAGCATAATCAAATGATCCCTTGTACCTACTGGAATTATTTTATGTCTTCCAGGTGTTGAACTGATACCACCCCAGACCAGCATGGTTGGAAGTCCAACTCCTCTGGAAGACACCAGGTTAAGAAAGACCAATATTTCACCTTGGGATAATTGCCCCAGAATAGCCTCACCTATACTGTCAAGAGTGTACCTGTGTCTAGTAAGAGCTCAAATCAGAAAAAAAGATAGACACGGATGTTTAACAACATTCATGATATCTTTATAATGGGAGGGGAGAAAGAATAATCAAAAGCACAATAAATTTACACAATACACACAAAATAAAAAAATAAAAATTAAGCAATCAAAATATTAAGCATACTGGAATTACTTTCAAATAGGAAGATACTTTTGATCAAGCCTGCTAGAAGCTATATAGATTCCACTGTTGCATATTAGAAAAGACTATGAAGGAAGGATTATGACGTTATAGTTTTACTGAATCTGAAACTTCCAATTCATTTGGATAAGGATGAAAAAGAAAATGGGCTTTTGTGGAATTGTGTTACAGCTATTATTAGACCATTATATTAAATGACAACTTATATATGTCTGCATGGACAGTATGTCAGGGGCAAATAATCAGAACATACTTTTGTTTGACAGCAGGGACTTCATGGTTTTTTTCTTCTGCCCTGGCTTTCTTGTTTCTTGTCTGTGGCTTTTGATTTCCATCATCAGCAGAATCTCTCCTTTCCTGCCCAGACTCTTCCACTGGAGCGCATATTTTTTGTCCCTTTTCAGAGATATTCTCCTGCTTGGTCACATTTAGCTTTGCTTTCTGTAATAAAGGCATATCAGATATACAAAAAGCAAGAAGTAGAAAGCAAATAAATCCATGAGTAGTTTAGAAGGGTTTTAGCTAATCTGCTTTGCCACAATTACTTAGGATTTTTTTTAAAAAAAGGAATTGCTCATTTTTAATGATGTTTACTACCTGGTTGCCAGAAAGGTGATCTAGCTTTACACAAAAATTTCCCTGTCAAGAGATTATTAAATATAACTTATGCAACAAAGAACATTTTGAAACATGCAGTGTTCCAGACTAGCAGGCTCAAAAGCCTGCAACTCTGATTGGCCCGCAAATAGCTGATCATGATTGGTCGCCATACACTGATGCGATTGGCCAGTAAATGGGCTGCCGCGATTGGCCCTGCCAAGAGCGGCAAACTCAAATCGCCTTCATTGGCTGCCTAGCCGCAGCCAGCCCTGTATAAGGGGCTGCTGCAGCTGGGATAGTTCGCTCAGATCTGAAGTCACTAATAAAGAGCTGTTGTTGCTATCTGAGTCTTGCCTCCGTTCTTGAACCATCCTCCCAGATCTAACATGCAGTATACCACTACATGTTTGTCTATGACTTTGTTCTATTTAAACGAATAGAAAAAATGAAGTTAACAATTTGCAGCATGTGAAGTTCTAGTAGACATTTTTCATTATTCTCTTTCTAGAGACTGATAGGTTTAATTCTCGGTCACTGATAGCTCCTATTTCTCACCACACAACACTGAAGTTTGGGCTTTCTCAGGGTAGATATCTAACAATCCTTCCTAGTACCTATCTGTTCACACTTATGACTATAACCATGTGGTAAATGTATTAATCTTTACAATTTATATTGTTTTGCTTCCTAGTATGATTTGATTGCTTATTAGTAGCCTATGACTATCACTAAGTGTTGTATCTTATGATTCTTGATGAATGTATTTTATTTTTTCTTTATGTACACTGAGAGCATATGCACCAAAGACAAATTCCTTG
Source organism: Pseudonaja textilis (assembly GCF_049901715.1). Taxonomy (NCBI): domain Eukaryota; kingdom Metazoa; phylum Chordata; class Lepidosauria; order Squamata; family Elapidae; genus Pseudonaja; species Pseudonaja textilis. The sequence goes on along the minus strand of NC_141991.1, from coordinate 112,069,086 downwards.
TGTGTCAAATCACACTTGGCCAATAAAGAATTCTATTCTATTCATTCTAATCAATAAACAACTGCCTGTTTTCAAGATTGAGAAGTCTAGGGTAAAAAAACCATGTAACGTAAGATAAATTGCAGGAATATGCGAGGAATTGCCACCCATCATATTAACATAAAGTGGCTTTTCCCTTTTTTCTCTTCTTTTGGACAGCCTTTAGATAAGCCAGGTAGAAATCTAAACAATAGTCAAGTCTTCCCAAGTTCACAATTCTGTTCTTATAACTTTTGGTGCGAAAACAAGAAATATTCAGGAGAATCATTCCTAGGAGGTTAATAAGGTTCATGATATTTTATACAAGATTGTAAGTTCAATCTCTAGCACAAGCTGCTGCTGATAAAATTGCTGGAGCAGCCTACATAACTCTCCAACGTGCTATTTAGCAGGCTAAGACTGTGGGTGTAGATAAAATACTCTATGCATTTAAAATCAAAAGCAATTTATTTCAATAAACTTGGAAATTTAGAACTGTTAAGTATTCAGATATTACATTCCTTTCCTTTATTGTAGAACTATGGAATTCCCTACAACAAGGGTTCCCAAACAATAGCCTAGGAAATGCTGGTGGTCTGCAAGGATCCTTCATAGCTGAAGTGTCAAAATTACTATTAAAAATACTTCATAAAAATTGGCAGTCTAGTAAATTTTTTATCCAGATGCTCTGTGGGAGTGTCATGGATAATCTCACCTGTGGACATCAAGTTGTCACACCTCTCATATGGTGGCCTGTAAAACTAATTATCTCTAAGGATGTACAATTTTTTCTGAAGTGGTGTAAGGTTTCCTGCCTAGGCAGGGGGTTGGACTAGAAGACCTCCAAGGTCCCTTCCAACTGTTATTCTATTCTATTCTAATGCTTCAAATCCTAGAGATACAGCAAAAATTTAATTATGGGACAAGATACATTTATCGCTTCACAAAAAGATAACCTATGCGCTTTATATTTATATTTAGTTTATGCTCAGGGTTTCCTCCTAAAGACAATTTAAGGTGGCCAACTATCCAGACAGGAAGCACTCCCAGTTGAATGAATTCCACTTTACTGTAAGCTTACTCTAATAATATTACAAGCCTAAAAGTAAATTTCTCTCCCCTGCTACCTTTTCAACCTAAGAAACTAGGGTGGGTCCCTTCGGAGACATTTGCCACATACCCAGATTCCTTCTGCAGGCTCATCTGCCTCTTATCCAACCATTCCCCTAGCCATGGCTCTTCCACGGTCATTCCCAAATATTACTACAATAACAAAAAAGGGACCTAGATATATACTACCACAAATAAATTGAGGAATTTACTTTTGAATCAGAACTGCTCTGTTGTTTGGCCTCTTCTGTAACTTCTGTTGAATTGCTATTTTTCATTTCAGATTCAGGCAAAGATCTCTTCATTCCACAGTTTTGATGTTCAATGCTTGATCCTGATCCTTTTTCCTCAGTAGATGTAACATTAACATTGAGATCTGAAGATCTGCTATCCGTGTCTCCCTTAGAAACAGGTTGCATAACAGTTCCATCTGATATATTGGATGTATTCTGTGAAAATTGTCCAGGCCCAACAGAACTGATAGCACACTGTTTCTTGCTAGGATCTATCTGTTCAGCAACTATATCAACCTTTCTGGAACTATCCTCCTCCATCTTCTGCCCCGTTATAGCAGTAACAGCAGGCTGACTTTCTGCATCATTTTTCTTATTTTGCTCTGACTGATTCTGGATTTCTGCTCTGCTCACAAATTCTTGGCCCTGATCTGCATGGAAGGAGGCATTTCTAATGTGGTCGCTACTGTCATCGGTGAATGACATTAAGTCAATCGACTTAGCTTCTGAGTGTTGACTTTCTTCTACTGGGATTCTCGCATCAGCCATATCTGGGGTAAGTGAACAATCAAGACTGGATGGAGCTGAACTTAAGCTTGAGAAGGAACTTTGTGTATCTAGAGAAGTCTTCTTCTTGTTCCTTTTCCTGTTCTTCTACAAGGTGGAAAGAAAAACAGGGTACTTAGAACAGAAAATCTGATTTTAGTGCATTATAAATAATTCAAATAACTAAAGATATTCTTTTCTTATTAAATATAATAGAAACCTCCAGATTTTCAGCACTTCATCATATATTAGCTGTATTTTTACGCTGGACTTTTGAAATCAAAATAAAGAGGGACTGGAGTATCAAATCTTGTCTCACTTCCTGTGATACTTCAAATGACTGCAAACTTTGCTAGTTTGCCTATACAGTAGTTTGTCACAAACAACATTTAGCTGCATTCTATCCCAAGCAAGCCATGCAAAAAAGAGTAGGAAAAACTAAGAACTGGGAAGAAAAATGAAAGAAATAAGAAGCAGAGAAAAAGAAAAGATTGATTAAAAAGACTGCACAAAGAAAACCAGTTATAGGTAGCCCTCAACTTATGACCACAACTGAGCCCAAAATTTCCATTGCTAAGTGAGACACTTGTTTAGCTGAATTTTGCCTGGCTTTACAACTTCTTTTGCCATAAAGGTAAAGGTTTCCCCTGCCCAGCCATGTCCAACTCTAGAGGGCAGTGTTCATCCCTGTTTCCTAGTCAAGGGAGCCAGCATTGTCCAAAGATGCTTCCATGGTCGTGTGGCCAGCATGAATGTATGCTGAGTTGCATAGAATGCTGTTACCTTCCCACTGAAGTGGTACCTATTTATCTACTTGCATTTGCATGCTTTCAAACTACTAGCTTGGCAAGAGCTGGGGCAAGAACAGGAGCTCACCCCCTCATGCAGTACTTGGGTCTCAAACTGCCAACCATCCGATCGACAAACCCAGCACCTTAGCCACTGCAATCCCCACTTTTGCCACAGCTGTTAAGCAAATCACTACATGTATTAAGTGAACCATGTAGTCATTAAGCAAAGTCAATGGACTTTGCTTGTTGGAAACTAGTGGGAAGTTTACAACTAGTGATCACATGACCCCAGGACAGCGCAAGTATCTTAAATACATTTCAGTTGCCAAGCATCCACCTTTTGATAGCATGAATATGGGGATGCTGAAACAGTCATAACTATGAAAACCAGTCATAAGTCACTTTTTTCAGAGGCACTGTAACTTCAGTCATTAAAAAAACGATTGTAAGTTGAGGACTACCTGCAATAAAGTTCTAATTTGATTGCTTATATTCTGAATTCAACTAGCAGCAAGTCTCCAAAATTGATGCTTTCTTTATAATAATTTGAAATCATTGAAATACTAAAGCCTTCATGGAAGCTATATCTCAGTTAAAATGGGAAAATAAGAAATTTAATGACGTTATTCTACATTAAAATGCTCAAGGTAAGTCCAATAGCAATCCCTTCTTCATTGTATTGTAAAGAATTATAAAAACTACAACCGGATTTCTTTTGACCTTACTGTGAAAGCACAAGACAATAAATCTTTCCTTGGATTGTTGTTTTCTCATTATTCTTTTCACTCATATTTTAAACCAGTTTGGATTTCCTCCCATGAAAACAGCAGGTCTTCCATGGAAAGAGATTACATAATACCTTCTTAATTTGAACATTGGACATATTTTCTTTAAAATTCTTCAGGTTTTCCTCCATATGTAAAAAAATCTAAGGAATTGTATCATTTTTGGTGGTGTGCCATTTTTATTTTAAGCAAAAAAAGTATCTTTCAACAATACCAAGTATTGTAAAAAAACAACAACCAAAGAATACACTCAATGCTGCTTTAAGAAAAAGCAATATAAACTGTGGAATAGAATTTTGCAATTTATTTTGTTTTGGGTAAAGAAATCCGCTTAAATGTTCCCCGTTTTTTTCTTATACTTGCTGCTTGGATTCTCTCTCCAGCAACCAAACATACCCAATACAGTGAATTCATTTTCATTTCACTGTAAGCAAAGGTGACCTGCTTAAATATAAAGGCAAGAGAGAACCAACACATCCAAAATTACAGATTTTGACTGGAAAACAATTTCACATAGACTAGCAAAACAGATCTATTAAGCCTATACAAGGGTTAGTGCATGTTGCCCATTAAAAGCCTCTAACTCCACGCAACAGAAACTGCTCGGCAACTTTTACAAAAAATGGAAAAAGCAGAGCCCCAGAATGTTTTCTAGTTGATAATGAATTGGGAGTGTTTCATGGAATCCATCTGGCATGCAATTCTCAGTACTGAAGAACAGTACACAGGTAATCCTTGCCTTACAACCAGAGTTGCTAAGTGAGTTCTGCCCCGTTTTGTGGCCTTTCTTGCCACCGTTGTTAAATGAAGTTGTAAATGCTCCAACACTGGAAGCTTTTAAGAAGGGATTGGATAACCATTTGTCTGAAATGTTATTTCCAACTCTACTGACTTCTACGGAATCACTAGTTAAATTTGTAACATGGTTAAGTGAATCTGGCTTCCCCATTGACTGCTTGTCAGAAAATCTCAAAAGGTGGATCACATGACCCGGGGACACTTCAACCATCATAAATGTGAGTCAGTTCCCAAATGTCTGCATTTTAATCCTGTGACCCTGGGGATGCTGTAATGATCATAAGTGTGAAAAACAATAATAAATCACTTCCTTCAGTGATGTAAATTTGAACAGTCACTAAGTGAGTGTTGTTCATTTATTGTAGGTCATTGTAAGTCAAGGACTACCTGTGTATTTAAAGAATAAATTGTGAAAGGTAAAAAATACCATATATCTTTCCCTTTAAGGAAGAAAAGGAATAACTATTTTATCCATGGCTTGTATAATAACTGTTAGAGAAACTTAACTGTTAATGCATTCATGCTTCACACGTAATAAAACATACTTGCATTTTAGTATGATACATCACATGAAAACCACTCCTTACTGGATATAGAAAGGCCAAGAAAAAAAAATAAGTACTAAAAGAGGTGATGTATATTTTTTAAACATACTGTAAAGTCTGTGATTTGGGATTTTTCTAAGTAGAACAGGCAGATAATAATACAAGAGTTCAAGTTGAACTGCTCAGGCAGATGGATTTTATAGCAACACACCCAAAATATGTTATTTAAACAGACACTTAACATCTAGCCCAATTAACAGCATATCATGGAGACTCACAACTTTTCATTTTAATGTGATCTGTAAGAAAAGTACAGGTAGACCTCAATTTATGATTGGTAATAGTACCTGCCCATTATGGCCATCAGTGACTGCAATCATTCAAGCAAGGGCTCATGATTGTTGACAGATCAGTGACTGTTCTGTCCCTCATAGGTGCAGTCGCTAAGTGAGATCACAGGTCATGAATTGTGTGGAAAAAAAACAGCTGCCTGCTAAAACAGCTGCCTGTGCACAGAATGGAGTTCCTGCATTGGACCACAGAAACAAAGCTGGGATCCCAAAGATCTGAGCTTCGTTTCTAGGCCCACCACAGGCGTTTCCCTCCTTTCCACTTGCAAAAGAGAACTGGCATATGCCGGGCCGGAGATACAAAACTCAGGTTCTGAAGCACCGGCTCCCCTTCCATCCGTGTGCTGAAAACTCTAGCATAAAGTGGGGAGGGAAATTGGCATGCTGGACCAGAGAAAGGAAGTTTGAATCCTGAACTTTCCGTTTCTCTGGAAAGCCAGCAAGCACAAACTTTCTAAAGCAGGGCTGCCAAAAAAACTCCCAGCCCCACCCCACCCCAGGCCAGATGTGTCACATGCTGGCCAGGTCCACACCCTGTTTAGCGAAGCGGGAAGAGGTCCCGATACATCACGTGACACCGTGATGTGAGTTTGACACCCCTGTTCTAAAGAGTGATGGGCTGGAAGAAGTCTTTTTTACCCTTCAGAAATATTGATCTTTCTGAAGAGTGGAAGGTTTTTATCAGCCAGTATCTTTAAGAATAGCAGAGCTGCTTGGGACACTGTTCCATGGAAGGGGGAAATCCATTTGACTATCATTCTCAAAGATGCTGCTTGGAAAAGTTCCAAGACGTTGCAAAAGCTAAGGGGGATTTTAGCACAGGGGCCCTTGAAGCCCACCTTCAAAAGGCCCATCCATGCTACAAGCGGTCCAGGATAAAATCCCTCTTGGCTTTTGTCATGGACTTTTCCAGCCAATGTTTTTGAGAGGGCTGCCTGGAGGTAGGGCAAAGTCACCTGACAGGCAGCCCTTCTGCTCTTGAAGAGGTTGGCTGAAAAGATCATTCCCCAAATGGGTCCTGATGGATCTTTTTCAGGCAGGCTCCAGGAGCCAAAGGGACTCCTGCAGCAGCGGCCTGCAATTTTCCTGTTTGCTTTCTTGTTGACTTTCTAAAGAACCTTGGGGGGGGGGACTGCAAATGGTGATCACATGATCATGGAGGGCCCGGCAACCCATCGTAAATGCAAATGGGTTGCCAAGAGCCGAGACAACAACCATGTGACCATAACAGCACTGTTAACGGCCATTAACGTCAAGCGCCAGTTGTAAATCCCTTTGTTTAATATCATAATTTTGCATGGTTGCTGAACAAACGGTTGCAAAGCGAGGAGTACCTCTATATGTTGGATTAGATCTTGGGAAAGGGAGGGACATCCTTCAGATTTTATTGGCGTCAAATTTGTATTTCCATCACCAAGAATGTCCTTCTTTTCAACTTTTTATATCAATAGATCCCCCTAGAGGGAATCACTTCGACCTTTCAATTTTATTTCAAAAACATACATTCCTATTCAGAACATCAAAGTCCCAAATCTCAGAATAATTAGACTTGCATCCGAGCAGGCAACACCTCAGGACAATAAGATTACACCACACACTAGAAAAACTACCTGCTGAGGAATTGGGCATAGTTTATTATTGTCCTCCTTTAGGCATGAGTTCTCCCTTTGTTTTTTTCTGGATGGAGGATTGTCATTTTCATCCAACATATTCCAGTCATCAACAGTCACAGTTTTTATTGCCTGTTGGAAAACAGCCCTGCTTTCAGAGAACTTATTTGGGAGCAAAATACAAATGTTAGCTTTTAATGCAGTTATGTATCAACAGGTAAACAAGTAAATGCAGCAAAAGCTAAGGAGCAGGAGAAGAATAGGAAGAGGGAATAAGTGAAAATTCTCTTGCTGCAAAAAGCGACAACTTTTCTGGACAGGGCACAACTTGTATCCAAATACATTAACTCTACTTACTCGCTTTTGGGAGGCCGAGGTGACCTTCTCAAAGCTTCCTGATGGAGATTCTTCAGACGCCCCATGTGTTTGTTCACTTGATGGCTGTTCATCCACAAATGATCCCGACAAAGGGGAGCTCTCCAGCCTCAATTCTCCCTCAGGTTCCATCTCTCCCTCAGGTTCCATCTCTTCTGTATCCCTCCTGTCTGCAAGTAAAGTATGATGCTTTTTGAAAGTCAATTAAACGGCAATCTGAACTCAACTGAGAGGCTGCAATGTGAATCTCAGGAACAAAGGAAGAGAAACGATTTGCTTAAGGTACTGAAACTACAGGCTTTCTACCGGGCCTTTTTATTGCAAAGTGTATTTACATTCTCAGGCCTGCAATACAGGGAACATCAACCATTCAGTACTTAAATTGAACTGCATGCAGATCCTCTCTCATTTAAAAGCAACAAAGCACATAATCTAATAGGATGCATATCAGAAATGCTCTCCATTTCTCTGGTAGCAGCATTCACTCAATTGGATGGGAACATATTAATTGGGACACAGATAACTAAATATGTCCACGAGTCTATAAACATTACAGGACTGTTACTATAGCTGGCACATGTTTTAAGGGAGATTTTTAGATTAATTTCATAAGAGACTTTAAAAGATTTGTTGAATTAAATATCAAGCTGAGAATAATTCAATAAACTAAATTATTATTCTATGTCATGTACACTACTCTAAGTTAACATACTCCAGGTAACAGGAAATCAGTTCTGTAAGTAACAACCTTTTATTCTGAAATGAGATTTTTAAAAAAAGGAATAGAGGAAGATTAGAGGAGAAAGGCAACGTACATAATTTTATTATATTAAAAGTTTTTTTTAAATGCACAGTGTGAAATTAGTGGTATATTTACAATAATCAATCTTGGTAGGATACTCTATCAACACAGTGGTTCTCAACCTGTGGTCCCCTGACAGCTAGGGCATGATGTCATCACAAGGGGGTCCAAGAAGACTCATTGAAATGTTACCATTCAAATCTTGAGATAAATCTTGGGAGTCCATGGCAACGAAAGGTATTTCAATCAGGTCCTTGGTGAAGAAAAGGTTGAGAACCACTGCTCTACCATATTCAGGCCATGACAAGGGAGCAAACTAAGACAGCCTAAAGAAATTCCATTTGTCTTTTTTTTTTCTACACACCGTTTTTTTTTTTTTTTAAATTACCGTTCCAGATCTTACTGAAACAGTTGCACCTGATCGACTGATTTCACGGCGGAGACTGCGACAAACTTACTTTGCAGACTGCAAGGCGGAGTCAAGTGCTCTCCACAATTAACACAGGACTGGCGGGATGCATTTTGAGTGTTGTGACATTTAGGGCATTTAATGCCCTTCTTGCGTGATCGGCGACCCAGGGTGAGGTTGTGTTTTTTGTCTTTTTTAACAGCCTGTCCGAAAGCAAGAAAATATAAACAAAAACGGGAGGTGAATTACTCATACTAGTAGGACGGGATAGCTGTGCAGCCGCGGCAAAAAAAGAAAGTAGCGGAAGAAGAAAACGCTTTCGCTACTGCGCGCTAGATGCAACCCTGCCGGCGCGGCAGCGACCAATCAACGCCCGCTATGTAAATGAGGGTCGATTACTTTCGTTTTCTTCTCCAGCCATCCCGCGCCCAGTCTCACCAATAAGGGAAGAGCTGGCTGCAGAAGCCCAGGTTACACTCTTTTTAACCCCACCCTTCAGGATTCCCTGCACACGGATCCTAAGCCCTCGTTTTCCCCAAAGGGTCGCAACTAAGAAAACGCTTGCTTGTCGGAATGAGATATGTTGTTGCGTGGAAATACCACTTTCGGTTTTGAAAAGGAAGCGCCTACGATTGTATTACACTCCTTGTCTGACACTCATTAGGGCGTAAACTTATAACCGTGCCAGATCCCAAAAGAGGGAGGGCAGATAGCATAAGTAGCGTTTCACCAAAAATGAAACTATGGAGACGAATCGAGCCCTTTGCCATCTTCACAGACCCTTCTTCCCTTCGGAGCACCGGCGCCGCACCCAGGAAGGTTGCAAATGCAAGGCACTAAATAAAGAACCACCACAAAGCCCAACCTGGGAAGTTATTCCATCCCACAAGGTCCCCGTGTTTCTCTTTCGGCCGCAGCCCCTCGTTTTCCGGTGCAAGGCAGAGCCGCCTGTCCGTTTTCCCCATAGCGACCAACGGACCGAGATCCCCGACCTACGGCGACGAGTTACAAAAAGTCAGCCTCTCCCCCCCCTCCCCTCCCGGCGCCATAAGCCCGAATAAACGCTTCACATCCCAACCGGAAAGAGATTGAGCGTCGCAACTCCGTCCTTGTGGAAGCCGAGCTCTCTCCTCGGCTGGAAAAAGGAGCTCATGGGGCTCACCGTATAAAACAAGCGGGATTATCTGCAGGGACGCATCTCCGGATGATTTACCTCAGCCGAGACCCAAAACGAATGGCAACAGGGCCAAGAAGCAGCGCCGCGCAGTGAAAGAACCGCTTTCCCGCGAAACTCTTGCTTCTCCGACCCGTAAACGCAGCCCGCCTTGAAGAGAGAGAGAGAGTCCCAGGCAAAGTTTCGTTTTCCGCCGCTGTCTGGCCCCTTTATTCGAGGATGCACAAACTATCGCTTTCCAAACGTCACACGGGCGCCCCGCCTCTCTATTTACTTTGCAGGCTGCTGTAGGACCGAAGCCTGTTTTGCAGGCGGGGAATTCCAGAAAGCGCTCGCGAGGAGGAGGAGGAGGAGGGATTTGAAGAGGAAAAGCCCAGCAGCCGGGCCGGACTCGATTCAGCCGGCTGAATTTGTTCCCTTCCCCTCCCCCTCCGGCAGCCGGCTGAAAAAAATATTTCCGCCTCTTTTTGCCCCGATGGTGCAAGTGGGGAAGCGCACACCCTGGAAAAGTTAGTGAATTATGGAGGTTGACTTCTCTAGCGAGCCAACTGATAAGAGAGACAATTGAGACTCCTCCATTGCCAAAGAATCGATCGGGAAGCCGATTGCAGTACTGATTTTGTTCGATTTCGAGATATCTAGGCTTATAACAGAGAATCCTTGATTTACAACTGGTTTAATGACTGCTCAGAATTAGGACAGCCTTGAAAAAGGATGCTTTAAGGCCCACAAAGACTTTCTGGCCCCTGGCCCCATTTCAGTCACATGATCACATTTGGGGTGTTTGTTTGTCCTTAGGAAGGGTTGATTTGTCAAGTTGCCCTGACATCACTATTTGCAATCTCCTCTGCCAGCTTCCCCAACAAGGCCAATGGGGAAGCCAGACGGGAAGGTTGCAAGCTGCTGCCTCCTGCTGAGACGTCCCGGCTTTTTGTTTCTGGGGACTGATTGGAAAAGTTGCCTGGGAAGGAGAACGGAATCCCAGAGGTCTGAACTCTGTTTCTGCAGCATGGTGGAGGCATTTTGCGTGCATGGAAAGAAATCTGCCAGGCTGCAGAAACAGGGCTCAGACCCTGGAGGTCAAAGCTCTGTTTCTGCAGCTCAGTGGAGACTTTCCCCTATCACATGGATCTGTCAGGCAGTTCTTTCATTCTGCCAACTTAATGACATGGGAGATTGCTTAACAACCGCAACTTGGGATTGGCATCGTTGAGCAAAGCAATCGTGGGCCTCTCACTTATTGACTGCTTTGTCCTATTGGATGTTATAACCCACCCTTCTAGAAAAATGAAATATTTTAGGATATACAAAAAAGGCAGAATATTTCCCCTAAAAGAGAAGTAGAAACTCAGAGAGGCAGAAACTCAGCCCCCCCGCCCTTTGTTAAGGAGCTGTTAAGGCCTGGACCAGTCTATTCCACATAACAAAGATCTACCTCCTCCAGGTAGAGCCATAATAGGAATTGCCCAAAGCCCTTTCATTACATTGTCACCCAGCAAGGCTCAACCAAGCCTGGGACTCAGGACAGCTTACAGAGTTGACCCTGCATGGCCTCATGGGAGTCTGACAACCAATCAGAATACAAGCTCAAATTCAAATAGCAACAGAGGGTATAAAACCAAAGGAATCTCAGCATCTCTGCCTTTTTTTTCTTCACCCAAGGTATGTGATCCTGTCTACCATTAAAACATCTTTCCAAGCAGTCACCATGTTTCCAGTGTCTTTCTTCCCCACTTGGAACTGAACCCAGAAGGATATTTGTTTCAACAATTCAGTGATCAAGATTCCAGTCCCAATTGTGGTCATAAGTCAAGGACTACCTGTATGTGCTTGCTCACTAAATGCGAGTCAAACTGTTGTACGGAGGAAAACAATTGGAGATCAGATGCATACTTCTGGGCAGTAGAACAAATAATGAAAATGAAATTAACTAATTGGGAGAACAATTAAAAATGGATTTTAATGCCAAATGAGAATATCTTTCACTTGATTATTGCTTCTTTGCAATCTTGGGAGCATGAAGACATACAACACTTTTACCCTCCCTCTCAAGAGCTTTGTACCTAGTGGGCATAATCAACACAGAAAGCAACGGTATGCAAAACAACAATTACATTAGGTTTCTTGATCAAAAGTTAAATTCAGTTTACAGTCTAGTAGTGTTTCTCAACCTCAGCAACTTTAAAGTGTGTGGACTTCAACTCCCAGAATTCCCCAGCCAAATCCACACATCTTTAAAGCAGATGCAATGCTACTGATCACTATGATTTTTCCAAATTAATGTCAGCCAAGGTGTGTCAGACTTCACAAGAAACATTGGAATTCTGTTGACATAGTAGGCTGTAGTAACTGAACCTTGAAAGTGTAACTTTGCTCCCTTTCTCATACCAAGGATAGTTGTAGGCAGAGTCAGTTTCTACAGCCCACTGGAAGAGTTCAGCAGAATTGTCTTCTGAAAAGCAGATTTCTGTTTTATTCAAGACTCAGTGTAAATCATACTACATTGTAATAAACTTTGTTTTGGTTTCCTGTGTTGTGTGAACACAGCAATAATGTTTGTCTCCAAACTTTTGACTGGATAATCTCATAAATGGCTAATCTTCCAGTATCACCTACCTAATTTCTTTGGTTCTTGCTCTCTGCTGAACCTTAAATATCTTCCTTTTCACTCTTCCATATAGCAAGAGCTACTAAAACTTCAAAGAATTGGAAACAGGTAGCATTAGAAATGATTATATTTCAGCCCAAAATAATAGCAATAGCACTTAGTCTTATATACTGCTTCACAGTGCTCGTACCACCCTCTCTAAGCAGTTTACAGAGTCAGCATATTGCCCCCAACAACCTGAGTCCTCATTTTAACTGACCTCAGAGTCAAAAGGATAGAAGGCTGAGTCAACCTTGAACTGGTGAGACTCAAACTGCCAAACTGCTGGAAATTGGCACTCAACAGAATAAGCCTGCCAATGCTGCATTCTAATCACTGCAGTACCAGAAACACATTTTTTATTTTTCCAAGGGGGGGTCATTCCACTCTTGCTCAGCCAGCACTGCCCTTTCTTCTGCTTTTCCTTTGAAAGAAGATGCTTGGTTTGGATCCAGGGAACTGTTTTGTACAATTTGGGAGCAGAAACAATGCGGCTGATTTGTTGCTCTGCTGAAAAATGGATAGTTGGATATGTCAAGAAATTCATTCTCAGTTTTAAGGTGGTTAAACTTCTCTAGTGGGTATCATCTAATGGATATAATTTAATGCGTACCATCTAATAGGTTCCTCTATTACTGTATTTTCATGCATGTTTTATGAATGTCTACAAAGAAGCTTTGATGGAAGCCCTTGGCGTTGGATAGAGCTTTGGAGTTGAAGACCCAGTGGGTCCTCAGTTTCATTTGCACTGTCTTGCTCAGGACTGAAGTTACTGTGGAAAGGGATTCTCTCCCCATGAATGTAGTTTTCATCTGGATTAATTGTCATTGGCCGAGGGGTCTGCTGGTCAGTCAAATTATTGGCCTTCACTTTATACTCTATGGCATTGATAAGATCATTCTGTCTTGAATCAATGTCCCACCTCCCTGTTTGCAGGCAGATGTAAGCAGTTCCCCCTCCACATCAAAGCAGCTTCCAAAGTCCACTTGCTTAGCTTGTGGCTAAGGCAAAAGTGAAGTGTCCCAATTTCTAATCTGTCATCAGTCAATGTAAACAGCAATGTAACTGTAGAGCAGACATCCATTCAGTTTACCAATGTATGAGCACAACTCATTCTGTGGAAGAGCCACAAAGGAGTTAGCAAAACTCCCATCTTCTGCGCTTTCCTTCTGTTCAGTTCGTGAGTATGATTGAACTAAGATCAGGGGTGGGATTCTACCAGTTCGCACCTATTCGCTAGAACTGGTTGTTAACATTCTAAGCAGTTTGGAGAACCGGTTGTTAGAAGAAATTACTGGCCTAATCCTGCAAGGAAGGCAGGAAGGAAACATTCTGGTGTTGCTTACAGAAACTGCCTCTCCGTTAACCCTTATTATATTCTTGGCAGGACTAGACTTCCTGTCTCAGGAATGTCTCTCGAATTTCCCCCCCCTGCTTTGCTGGTACTTTGCTTGTGTTTGAGTAACCATTCAAAATTACAATGGCACTGAAAAAATTGACTTATGACCATTTTTCACGCTTACGACTGTTGCAGCATCCCCACAGTCATGAGAGGCCAGGCGAGGAGATGTGTGCCTCGATGTGAGTGATAGTGACTTGGCCATACCCAGCCAATAAGATGACCATCAAGCCACGCCCACCCAGTCACATGACCACCAAGCCACACCCACCACCTAAAGCCACACCCACAGAAAATTTGAATCCTGCCCCTGACTAAGATACTCAAGTTGATGAGTATTTTGCTTAAATTTGTCCTTGACAGAAGTGATAATTTTTTGTTTTGCTTTATTTAAGTAGGTTTCTCAGGCCACTTACGTTGTTTTATTTTTAATGCATTCAATGCTTGAACAGTTGGCCTTGAAGGCTAACTGTTGAGCAAAACATTTCCAAAGGGGATGAAAACAGAGACTGGCATTCTTTGTAATCTCCACAGGTGTCCTATCGTTCCTAGGTTCCTCAGAAGAATGGTGTGGTGTTTAAAGAAAGCAAAAAATAAATAAATCCTCTCTCAAACACAAAACCTAATTTTTCTGCTTTCCCTAAATCAGAGTAGCATGTTTGAAATAATATTCCCTTTGGGATCCATCTCTCTGTGCTGATGCTGTGATTTGCCTCATTTAAGAATTTTATTTTGTTAATTTTTAAAATTAATTTTATTCAGAGCAGATGAATTTCAGGTTGCCATTATACCTTGGGATATGTAATATGGCATGATAAAATTCATAGATTCCTTTTATCTTTCTTTTCTTTTTTATTCACTACTTCTTCCCAGGTTCTCTACCCCCATCCTTATCCTATGTATACCCATGTATACCTTTGGCCTGATTTTCAGACTGTTGAATCAGCTTTGTGCAAATAAAAGTCTTTTAGTTCATTAACTTAGTAACTCATCCCCCACTATAGTTTAATCCTTTAAAATAGGCACTTCGGAGTAAGAAATCAAAACGTGATATGTGATACCACTTTGTGATATTAATTTTACCACCCACAGCCCCTCCCCCACCTTGCAAAACACACCAATACCTAACCCCAATGTATACTATGGGTTGTTATTAGTCCAGCATTCTAATTTTCCAAGTACAGTTAACCACTCACTTTGGCTGGCAAAGTGCTGCAGGAGGCCGTTCTGGCCAAAAACAGGCCTGTTTTGGCCAGCAGGGTGCTGGTCTGTCTGCCCATCTCTCCCCCCACCCCAGCCGGCCCATGGAGAACTACAATGCTAATCCTGCCTTTAAAGAAATCCAGTTTGACACCCCTGGAGTATAGCCTTGTAAAAAATGCCAGTGTATCTGTGGTCATCATATTCATCCCTGATGGGATTAGAGCTGATGATAATAATACATAGGTGTTAATTTTCTTTACAAAAGAAATGAGATGCAAGACCTACTTGAAGAAAAGATGAAATTATAAGATTGCATAGTGTGGAATGAAACATGTTGCAATTGTCAGGATTTAAAATAGAATAGAATTTAAATAGAAAAATAGAATTTAAGACAGAATTTAAATAGAAAAAAGAACATAGGAAGTCTTTGATTTGCCCCCACCCCTTTTAGCACCCCTTTTTCATACAATCCTAACACTTAGATTAAAACCTCATCACTAGCTCTATCAAAGAATCCCCTCAAAATAAGGGAAGATGCCAGATCCCCTCATAAAAATTCACATCTAGGGAGGAAATTAGTCTAACACAGCCTCTTTAGAAGAATATTCCTTTCGTTTTCATTTCCCCGTTTTCTGCTGTCTCAGCAATTCAGAAGCACTTGCTGCTACAAAATGATGCTTAAATATAAATGGCCTATCATCACGGGCCCAGCTGGAAAATCTGAAAAAACATTTCCCAAACTTGCATCTGCACCTGTTGAAGCTCCAGGCATTTCCTAATTTAAAGGTCATGAGATTCATGCAGGTATCTTGTTGAGATTTCAGTTTCTTTCATGAATGATGAACTACTGAACCTTTTCCAGATTATAGCTCTATGTACAGTTTTCGCATGAATTCATTTCTCTCCTTGATATTGTTGGAAGAAATATCTTTCTGGGTTCAGTTCCAAATGGGGGAAAAAACACTGGAAACATGGAGGCTGTTTGGAAGGTTTAATGGTGGATAGGACCACATGGCATGAAGCTCCAGAGTGAAAAGGAAGGATGATCACATGCTTCAAGCTGAAGGAAAAGATCAAAAAAAGGCTGAGGTGCTGAGAGTGCCTGGGTTTTATAACCTTTGTTGGGATTTGAATTGGAGCTTGTATTCTGATTGGTTGTCAGACTCCCATGAGGCCATGCAGGGGCAACTCTGTAGGCTGTCCTGAGTTCCAGGCTTGGTTGAGCCTTGCTGGATGATGATGCACTGAAAAGGGCTTTTGGCAATTGCTATAGCTTTACCTGCAGATCTTTGTTATGTAAAGTATTCAGGCCCAGGCCTTAATGGCCCACCCATTAACAAAGGTATGGGTGAATTTCTGCTTCTGAGGTGAGTTTCTGCTCTTGAGTTTCTACTCTTTTTAGGGGAAATATTCTGCCTTTTTGATATTTCCTAGGATATTTCAATTTTCTAGGAGAGGTAGGGGTGCTGACTTCCTACACTTGCAAGAACTGGAGTCTAGTTTTACCTCCACTAACTCAGGCTAGAGGCTGCTGGCTTAGGTCTAAAGCAAAAAGCTGTGGTAGGAGAAGTCAGAGTTTGAAAGAACAAACAGGAAGGAAGGATCAGAAAAGGTAGGTGATTCTGAACACAGTGGCCGTACAAAAGTTACTGCTTTGTCTAGTTTAAACTATAGTCACTTCTGATAGGAAAAAGTTGAATTCAGTAAAAATCTGGATGTCAGCTGAGAACCCAACAGCAAGGTTAAAGTAGAACAGCCTCTTTATTCATAATTTAAGTGGATGTCCATAAAAATATCTAAGTCATTTTAGGATATGATCAGGCTTGGCTATATTACAATTTCAAGTTTAAATGAGAAAAGAGATAGAATTATATGATAAACTAAGGACAGTTGTTAGGCAAATAGGTTTTGAAAATCTGTAGGGTGAAAGTGAAAGACTTATCACTTTCCACAGGTTCCCCTGTATTTTAAATCACCTCCATTTGTTGTGAAGGACAAAGGAAACACAGTGTGGAATCAAAAAGCACCCCTCAACTTACACTCTTTCATTTACTGATTATTTGAAGTTACAATGGCATTGAAAAAAGTGACTTACAACCAAACTTCACACTTACAACCATTGCAGCATCCCTTTAATCATGTGATAAAAATTTGGGCACTTGGCAACCAGCATGTATTTACAACTGTTGCAGGATCCTGGGTTCAAGTGATCCCTTTTTGTATCCTTCCCAGATGACTTCCAACCAGTCAATGGAAGAAGCCAGATTCACTTGAGGACCACGTAATTCATTTAGCAACTTTACTGATTTGCTTAACCATGGCAAAAAAAAGTTGTAAAATTGGATGTGGCTCAATTAACATTCACCTGGCTTAACAACAGAAATTCTGGTCACAATTGTGGTGATAAGTCAAAGACTATATTTATTAAATATTAAATGTGCTGAGGGAAGTTGCTCCAAAGAATAGTGAGAGAATTCCACAAAGCGATTCACTCATATACATCTCATGAAGGAGGTGGAAACTAATTGAAAAGCAATACATGGTGTAAACATACATATTCATAGGTTATGATTTTTAGATTTATAGGTAATAGAGCTTAGGTTATTTCCTGCAGCTTGTTTATTCTCAGAAACCTAGAGAGAGCAATGAAGCAATAAATAAGGGCAGAGAGGAACGAGACAATAAAGGGGTGATGGTAGAAATCACCCCCTATAAATCAACAGGAAGGGGCAATTTCAGAATGCTGAATGTCAAAAGGAAAACATCTCCCACTACAAACCTTTGAGATGGTTCTAGTTACTAGTAAGATAACAGACTGTGGCCTTTTATCTCTATATATCAACTTGATTTAATTGGCCCAATTCATCTAAGAGCTGATTTTTCCCACAACAATAGTATGGGTGTTGGCTGCATGGTCTCAACTTTAATGCAATGCAACTACAGCTGTTTCTATCAGGGAGTGAAATAATAGATGGGCTTCTAACTGAGAGGAGGAGATAAAAGCAAGGTAATCAGCTTTAAAAAAATAACATGCTAATCTTGGTATCACTTTCGTTTATGGTTGATGACTTCATCTTCCTTGATTCAATGACAGAGGACATGAAGAAAGAAGAGTTCAGTTTACTGGATGTGATCTGCAAATCAAAACTATTTTTATCCTCAGTGTCTTCTTGGGTATATACCATCCTTACAATATCCACTGCAGTAATTGTACAAACACATGTAAAGATTTATCCAACGATAAATATTGTTCAGAGGTTGCTATAAAAAACATTCAACATACATTTTGGTTCACAGAAATGTTTTGCTCACAAAAATAAGCTCCTAAACATGACATGCAGGATTTTACAATTTTTCTAACTATTGTCTGTTGCATGATAGATCTACAAACAGGAATCACTGTGATTTCCAACATGTTGCTAAAGACTTGGCTGTTAACAATAGGGACAATACATGTCTTTCCCCTCCTAAAGAAATTTGATTTTTGAGAATGGGGGAATAGATTTTGGGGTCCTATGTGTTGAGATACCACTTCCTCCACGGTGAGCATATTCATCAGATTTATAAGGCCACTGATCTCACATGCATGACTCTGGCCAAATAGTAACTAAGAAATTCACAGTAAGTTTCCCTTTAGGCTGCCATGGTGGTATAAAGGAGCACCATTTTAATGCCAATAAATTCTGCAATATTTGTGAAAAATGAAGAATAGAAACAAATGACTAGAAAACACTGATAATTGTTTTTTAATAAACTTTAAATTTATTGGAGTGTGGTTTGCATGAAAGCTCCAACAAGGCACCCTGGCTCCCAAGACCATTTTGAATTTTTTTTTTTTGTGCAACCTGTGAGTAGCTATAGTCTCTCCTATAAACTTGCATCATTTTTTTGTCACAGGCTATACAGTTTTGTAACTGTAGTCTTCACTCCCTCAGCTTCTTTGCTTATGGGAACAATGACCTTTTCCACCTGTGGCTTGTTACTAGCTCAGCCAAAAAGATTACATGAATCAACGCGCTATAGTGGACAATAGAAGTCACTCTGTATATCAGTATCGAAGAAAGGAGACTTCCCAAGTGTACAAACTATTGCACAATATCAAAAATAATAAAAGCTACTAAAATAATTCTTAGGCTCATTCAATACAAATTAGAGCTCTACAAGGAAAGAAGATGCCAGATGTTCAGGTTGGCTTTAGAAAAAGCCTTGGAACACAATACATTATTGCCAATGCATACTGGATAATTGAGAAAGGCAAAAAGAAGTCATGTGCTTCATTGACTCTAGAAAGGCCTTTGAATGTGTAAACCATGTCAAGTTGTAAAATGTCCTTAGGAAAATGGGAATCTCAGCACTTCATTGTCCACATATTAAATTTTTAACAAATTAGGATGTCATACTCAAGATGAAACATTGTGAAACAGATTGTTTCCAATGCAGCAAACTGACATAATGCTTTTTATTCAACCTATAAGCTGATTATATATCTATTATCTATAGGGGTAAGCAGTGAAGGCCTTGGAAAAAAATGCTTAGTTGCCATGTCTACATCTCAACCGTACAAGTCTTGAGTTTCCATGTGACACTCTATGGATATGAAGGTTGGACTTTAAAGAAGCAAGAACATTTACGCTTTTGAACTCTGACTTCTAAGAATACCATGGATGGCTAGTTAAGAAAATAAATAAATAGGTCATAGTACATGTTAGGAATTGATAGTCACCTAACAGTTGGGTTGGAAATATATAAACCAGGACAGACATTCAATACTGTTTCTTTAAGGGAATGCTAAAATTGTAATTGGGTGTGGTTCCTCAAACGCCCATAAGATGGAGCCAGAAACCTGGGTTGTTCTGTTCTGTTGTTGCTAGATGTTCTGATGTTCCCTGTTTTTGGTTCCTGCATTTTTCCTATTGACTGTTGCTGCTCATCGTTCTTCTTGGATTGCTGTGAGTCTGTTTACTGAACTGTTTATGATACTGGATTTTATTATTTGGATTATCCCTGGACTGAAAACTGACTGCTATAACCGTGTATGACTTGGAGTGCTTGTTGGATTTTGCTTAACTGTTTATTGGAAGTAAAAACCTACATTTTACTATTCAGTGTATCTGTGTGCTGGTCATGTGTTATTCAATATCACTCTCACTACGTCTCTCTTTGTGCACTCATTCTCCTAACGGGGAATTACCTCAACAGTACAAATTAATCCAGGGTTCTCACTCAATGTACAAATGATCAGAGTCAAATGATAGTATTTTGGACAGATTTTTGCCAAGAATCAGCTCCCTTGAAAAGTTCGTGATGCTGGGAAAAAAATACAAAGAAAGTGAAAAGAACAAGTAACAGCAACCTGAATGGACTTATAAACAGCAATGAATGCACCATTAGGAGACATAAAAGGCCAGTTTGAAGACAGATCTTCTTGTACAAAGCCTGTCTACATGGATACCAAGGGTCAACACTTAATGATAGTTAATCAATGTATGATGGTTCTTGACAACTGAGAAGCCAAATAAATAAGCAGGACACATCAGAATGCCACAAGTGGATGATAGCAACTATACAAAAAATGGAATGGCAAGTAGAAAAATGGTTCAAATATATCTGTTGAGGTAATTCCCCGTTAGGAGAATGAGCGCATACAGGGAGACATATAGAGAGCAGTGTTGGAATAATACACACACAGTACACAGATACACTGTACAGTAAATGTAGGTTTTTACTTCTAGAAACGTTAAGCAAAGTCCAAAATAGGCAGTCCAAAAGTCATTCACAGATAAATCAGTCAGTTTTTCAGTCCAGGGATAATCCAAATATCAAAGTCCAGTGTCAAAAAACAGTTCAGTATCAGACTTACATTAAATCCAGTAATATCAGTCAATTAGAAGAAATGGAGCAACGGCAATACTTTCCAACAGAAGGAAACAGAGACTTACACTCTCTTCCGAGACTCAGAATAAACAACCCAGGTTTCTGGCTCCATCTTATGGCTGTTTGAGGAACCACACCCAATTGCATGCTCTTGCATTCCCTTAAAGATATAGTACTAAAATGTTTATCCTGGTTTATATATTTCTAACCCAAATACCTGTTAGGTGACTCATATTCCTAACAATATCAGATACATAAATTGAGGTATACATGTTCAAGTAATCTGGCTTAATAGAAACTCTAAAAGAAAGGCATCTAACATTTCAGTTTTTACTGAAATGAATATTACAGATTACAGTATATAGCTGGAAACAATTTGCCATAGACAGTGCAATTCTGAAGAATAGTGTTCTATTAATATCATTAATTTCAGAAATGTTAAAAGCACCCATATGATAAGCTACAGTCATAGGAGTATTTAATCCACTCTGATTCCACAAGTTTTTCCAATATCCCTGAAATGATTTTCAACTCTTTGTCTGAATCTTTATTTGTTGAGTTGAAGTTCCTCATTTTTCCTATTAAAAAAATTCCATCATAGAGTAGCTGCAGACTCTGCTAAGACTCTATTATGCCATTCCATGGACTCAAAGCTTCATCCTTCAGTCTGAGATTCTCCTATTGGACAGATCCAGTCTTCAGTGAGTTCACTTCCTTCACTGGATGATCCCAGTTGTAGTCAGTATGCTGCTGTTGTCACCCAGCATGTCTTCAGTGGCAATGTGCAATTCTGCAAGACTTTTTTCTGCAACAAAAAATGTACATTATGCTATGAATCTGATACACTGTAGTTTCCATAACTCAAATCTTGCTTGTTTTAGACAATCTAAGGATTAAAAGCCAAGAGAACACATAAATAATATATAAAAATAGAATTCATTTGTATTGTGTTTAAAAGAGATCGATTATGTCCAAGCCACGTGCACAAAAGTTAAAATCAGATGAGTTAAAAACCATTAAAGTCAACTGATAATATCTGACATTAGACTGATTCAAGCTTTGTTGCTTTGGGAACTGAATTATCTTAAGTGTAGGTAAGATATTCCTCAAAAACTAAGTTTCCTGCTGGGATCATCAATTTATCTTTCCCCAGCAATAGAAGATGTTTGCATTGAGGAGAAAATGACAAGGAGGTTTTCCCCTTTAATCTCAAGAAGAACAACAGCGCAAGAAAAAAAATCAAAGATCTGTATAGAGCTTAGCTCATTGTAAGAAAACACTTCTGATCTTCCTTTACCTTAAGAACTGCAGAAGCAAGGATTAAAATTGTTAGTGTTTGGGGACAAACCCCCAAGCAGAATGCACAGCAGCAGTCAAGCCAGGCAGCCAAATGAGAGAAAGGCTGGGCCCAAGAGTATACACACACTGGAGACAAAAACACTGTTTGTAGTTTTAAATAGTAATTTAATTCATTCAGAGTTTAAGCAGTGTCATTCAGTCCATATGTCATTATCCAATATATCCATCCAGTAACCTAGTCCATTAACTAGTCAGTACAATGTCTTTATCTGCTTGTACATCTTCTCCTCACGATACCTTTCTCTCGAAGACAACGCTGAGTATGCACAGGATATCAGCTCACAAAGGAAAAAGTCCTTTTTGTTCAGTAGAAACGGTATCCAGCACAGTAGCCAACAAGCAATAACAAGCAGACGTCTCATACAGGAGTAAACAGCAGGCAGCAGACAGCTGAGAGAGACCAGCGACCAGTGACCAAGGATCAGTAACCAGGAAGCAGTAACCAGGAAGGGTTACGTTACTCTCACTGCCTTTTATTGCTGCTTGCAACCGCACCCTTAATTATCTAATTACATTGCAGTTTGGTGCTTAAAGCTACAAACACTTAAACCTAGGTTCATATATTTATTCACCCAAACCTAGTTGGTGTATCCATATACCCAACAAAAATAATGTTGGATTCTGCCATAGCAAGTCATTTAAGAGGCTATAGGTTGGCTCCTTGCTGATTGTCCAGCAAGAAACCAGTATGTCTAGGCTGGCCCCAACCAAAAGTCTGTTTTAATTTACAACTTCTGACTGCATTTTGCTTCCCTCATGTTTATTTTTGTTCTGTTTCATTGTTCAGGCTGGGGGTTAGACTACACCTCACAGTGTGCACCTTCTTCCAAGAGTATCTTCAGTTTAACAACTACCCTGTTTAACAATCATTCAAAGTTAGGACAATGCTGAGAAAGTAACTTTCAACCAATCCTAGTCAGCACAAATACTATTTGCACACTTCCCAGCCAGATTCTAACAGGCTGAATCAATGGAGAAGCTGCAGGTAAGTTGCGATCACCTGATGTCTCGCTCGACAACTACAAGGCTTAATGACAGAATTGTTGGTCCCAATTGTAGTTGTTAAACAAGGACTATCTATACTGACTTTTCAATTGATAAGAGTACAGTTTGGGAAATATTTTTTTCCTGAAGATTAGAATGTCAGATTTATATGTCAAAGGATCATAATCTTGAGTACTCAATATCTAAAGAAAACAAGATCTTTGCCTACCTGCATCATTTAGGGTGGAAAAATTACGGAAACCCTTCAAGTCAGCAGCCAGGAAGATTTCAAGCATGTGAGTCTGTGGGCAGGGAGGACAATAGAAAATTAATCAGTTGTTTTTTTCATAAGAGCTTTTCAAAGAGGGAGGGAGGAAGCGTGGGTTCAAGGGCAGAACAGATCCCTTACTTATCTAAATGTTTAAGTTGCACTCTTTGTTTCTCTGGCTAAAAGATAGGATTAGACAAATTTCTGGGTCAAAGGAAAGAATACAGTGCTAGGTAACTCAACGGGCTGACACAGTATAAGACAGCCCATATAACTTGAACGAGCAGACTATATTCTAGAGAAACACTGAGAATTTTGTATTTCAGAAACTTTGCATTGTTGGTATGTTTATGAATATATGTGGCTTGTCCATATCAGAGTATATAGGAAACAACACTAGAACTATTCCCACCATCCGGCTGTGTAGATACATGTCAATATTCCTAGCCAGCAGGTAAAAGCTAGAGGGGATGCTGATTGAGAGCATTTCTTCAAGAGCCATGTTTGTTATACAGGCAGTCCTTGACTTACCACAGTTCATTTAGTGACTGTTTGAAGTTACAGCACTGAAAAAGGGAGTTATGACCATTTTTCACACTTATGACCATTACAGCATCTCCATGCTCACATGATCAAACTTCAGATGCTTGGCAACTGACTCGTATTTATGACAGTTGCAGTGTCCTGGGGTCATATGATCACCTTTTGTAACCTTTTGACAAGCAAAAGAGCTTATTCCTCTTTCTGGAATATCATTCCTCCAGAGATTAGAATGGCCCCCACTCTATCACTCTTTCAGAAGGCACTGAAGACCTGGTTTTGCCAGTGGGCCTGGGGAACCCAGAGCAGGATGGAGCCCATCAAATGGCTAGTGTCATCTGCTGTGGTCGGGGCGGGGGGATGGGAGTTGGGGGGTGATTTATTTTAAAAAATTTTTCCAGATTTTGTTCTATTGTACTTTGCTAATTTATTTGATTCTTTTTGTTAAGTTTTTATTGTTTTTTATTTTTAATTTTAAATATGGTTTTACATTGTGTAAGCCGCCTCGAGTGTCACCATGGGCGAATAGGTGGCAATATAAATTAAATAAACAAATAAATAAATAAATAAAGACTAGGGGGAAGCTAGACTCACTTAACAACCATGTTAATAACTTGATAACTACAACGATTCACTGAACTGTGGCAAGAAAGATTGTAAAATGGGGCAAAACTCACTTAGCAGATACCTTGTTTAACAGCAGAAATCTGAGGCTCAATTGTGGCTGTAAGTCAAGGACTACTGTATTCATGCTCCTTATTCTCAAGGGTTAAAACCTTCTACATGAAAAAGTATGTACTCTGTCACTAAACAATATTTTCTTTTTACAAAAATAAAATTGTTAGGCCTCTAAGACTCTTTAAGATTATATTACCCAGCCACAATTTACATATGCTCCCACCCCGCAACTCCCGGACAAACTTCCACCTTCAAGCCAATGAAGACCAAGCAAAGTTCCCGGAGCTGAAATTCCTGCAGAAGTTCCGACAGACCCAATACCACAGTATAGTCAATGCTGCTGATGTGGCTGCAGTCCAGGATGACATTGCATTGATGAGACTCTGAAGGAAGACAATATTAGGTGGCTGAATGAAGGCCTTATGCAGTCCAACTCCTAGCTGCATTAACAGATCGATATTTTGGTCCAGATTTGAAAAAATAAAACAATGGCTGAACATTTTATAAATCTTTTAGGTTCATAACTTTGGGAAGTTTTGTAATTTTTAATGTTAATTAAAGAACCTTTTCAAAATTCAAATCATCCTGCTTTGATTATTTAATATAAAATTAGCTGTTTTTAGCAGTTTTCCCAATATAAGCTTGATCTGCCATAGAAGGAAGTTGTAACAATTAAGATTGGAAATTAAAAGAAAAAAATACATTCAGAGGCTCAGGCAATATAGTTTATTAAACTAATGTCAATAAATATATAGAAATGTTAAGATGACCAATATGGACTAAATTATAAAAATCACATAGGCTCAGCTTTGCCTCCACAATGTGTTAGATTCCAACTCTCAACATTCATACCACCAATTCATGCTGATTAGCAATCCAGAAAGTTGAAATTCGATTCTTGAAACCATGCATGAAACTGTGGAAATTTACAATTTGAATTTGTATAGAGACACAAATTCAACTCCCTCCACAGCCATCACTGATACAGAGCGGACCACACATTTTAGCCTACTCTACTCTCATTGCAGTTCCAAGAAAAAAAATGGAAAGAAAAGACTAAAAACCCTGTATATTATTGTAGAAACATCAATCTTTGTGCTTTGTGTGGGTTGTGTTGTTTTTGAGAACTTTGAGTGAACCAGGTGCCAAGGGACGAAAGCAATTAGCTATTGGAACTCAAGAGCTAATCACAATAACCTTCATACACAAATAGGACACTGCACACGTTTACAAACCAAGATGATCTTCTGTAAATCACCATGAGGTCCTGATCTATCCTCATCAAAATTCAGTGTGTTTCCGGAAAAAATAATAAAACAAAATCGCAAAAGAAAGAGTGGGCTGGTCCCTAAATCCAAAAAGAGGGAGAAGAAAACTCAAATTCATTCTGAGTTTTCTCTTTTGGTAGTTAGGTTGAGAGTTGGAGGAGCTATAGCAGTTCCTGAATCAGGCTGCCATCACGTATCTTATGGCTTTCCCCTCCTTTCCTGGCACTTTGGAATTATAATACACCTTAACTGCAGCATACTTGGTTGAACTGACTGGCTACAACCTGTGGGAGATCCAAGGCATTTGAGAGTACAGTTTGGGGAGAAGACAAGTCTGTTTCATAGAAGGCCAAGATGGGGGACAGGACATCCCCCCACAGCGTTCCTCACAGGCTACATATCCTACTTTTTCTAGCACTTGGAGATTTAGGAAGACCATTGAAAGAGACAGGAATAAGCTGCTGCAACCTTCTTTCTCAGGCCTCTTCCATCTCTAGGTAAATGTGAGGCAGGTGAGCCTTTTCACATTGCCCGGCACCACCACCGCAAACACATCACCCTGTCCTTCAAAGAAGTCAGAAAACAAGAACACAAGAAACAGATCAGTCAAAGGGATGGCAAGCTATACTAGCAAGAGAATCTGGCCAAGTTATGGGCTTATCTCACCAACATGGTTCATTTTGTTAAGACTAAAATCTTTATTCTACTTTGTATGTTTGCTTAAATACCTATTCTGAATTTCCATCTGTTCAGCACAAGAATTGTTAACTGGAAACCCTTCTCATTTGGTCCTAATATATATGTATCGTGGACATTTCCTCAAAAGGCATACCGATATACTGAAACATTCTTGAAACCTTATTTATTCTCTGTTGAAAGACATGGACGTAACGGCACGGAGCAATTATGTTTCCAGAGGCACCCAAGAGGAGGAATATTAACTCTCTTAGATGAGATATACTGAAGTCTCATTTCAGGAATTTACACAATTTACCTGATAGAGCTTGCTTGTGTACAGTATCCCGGAGGAAATCAATTGCAGGGAACTGAAGGCCATTCTCAGGCTTTATGACTATTGCCGTGTCCCTCACAACCTGGAGAAAAAGGTGGAAGAAAGTATTGTGGGAAGGAATCCAAGGAGACCTATGTAATTTGAGTCATCACAATGCTTCTTGATGTACTTATGAAACCATTTGTTGTCTCAATTGTTAAACAGTATCTCTTCGTTATACAACATCTCAGTAGAATTGAAAATTGGAAGGAATAAAGAGATACAAATGTCCTATGTTATATATAAATGCTGACATCATTATCTAGCATTGCCTAAGTCAATCGTGACCTGTTTCTCCCTAAGTACATCCCAATCAATCACAGCAGATGGAAGCAAAACAAAATATATTCTACGATCAGCTATGTATGGCTACCATGTATTGTTTTCTGACTCAAGGAAATAGTCTTCTCCAAACTCTGCCTGACTCAGTGAATTAAAAACTGACCTTTATCTGAGGCCTAGCGAGGGGGTAGAGCAAGAGGATTCCAGAAACCATCGTCCCTGCTATGATGCCATATTGCACTTCCCAAAAACAAACAAAGAATGTAACACAAAGAGGCACCAGGTCTAGCCCTGCGAAGAAAGAACAGAGAATTCAATCAAGTCCATCTCATCAGCAGAAGTGATCATTTTTAAGAAACAGTGTGCTGTCGCTTGCACCAGGACAAATAAGAAGTTTACAATTCGAACCAGTTCTAGGTAAAGGTAAAGGTTCCCTTTGCATATACGTGCTAGTTGTTTCCAGCTCTAGGGAGCAGTGCTCATCTCCATTACAAAGCTGAAGAGCCAGCACTGTCTGAAGACGTCTCCATGGTCATGTGGCTGGCATGACTAAATGCCGAAGGCGCAAGGAACACTGTTACCTTCCCACCAAAGTGTTCCCTATTTTTTGTACATGCTTTCAAACTGCTAGGTTGACAGAAGCTGGGACAAGTCATGGGAGTTCACTCCGCTATGCGGCGCTAGGGATTCGAACTACCAACCTTTCTGATCGACAAGCTCAGTGTCTTAGCCACTGAGCCACCGCGTCCCTTTAAACCAGTTCTAGATCTAACTTAAATACTGTAGGTCACTGGCTATAATACAAATCTGTAAGGTGGCCCATCAGATCCTTCACCCCCATCCAATAGGTGTTCTTAGAAAGACTGGGCTCAGAGGGTTTCCAAGAGGCGGTTCCAATAGCCTCAGCCTGCACCCTAAATGTTTAAGAGTCTATCTAACAATGAAAATCATCTTGACTTTGCCAGAGTCCCAAGTCCTTCTTTCTTAATAAAGAAATAATGGATTAATCCAATTTCAGAAAGTCAATACCAAGTCAGCACTAAGAAGAGTTACAGAGAAGAAAGAACTTTCCATTCTGCTTCTCCTGCTACTTTTCCCAGATCACCCATATCCTTCAGGTTTGAATTCTAACCATCTTCAGTGTCTATGGGGAAGTATTAAACGTTTTCTGACTGACCACCTTTAGGAAGGACAAGAGATCCATGCTCATACTTTTAACCTCCCATAATGTGCGGAAGATCCTGGCATCGAACATTGGAGCCACAGCACAGATGATGACTGCTGCCAGTGCTGCCTTGGGAATGTAGTAAAACAAGGATGTAAGGTAGGCTAGAGATAAGAGTACCAAGGCCCCTGTAAAAGAAAAGAGACATCCATATTACGAGACAGAATGCTGGCTTTCAATAAGCTCCAACTAAGTTGGGTGGCAGAGCCAGGGTTGGATGCGTTACTATGCCAGAGGTCTTCCATGAACTGAAGTGATAAAACAACTAAGAATCAGAAGTGAATTTGGGAGAGACATCCAGAAACTGGTGAAAAACCATAGTATGCTAGAGGGACTCTGGAAATGATCATCAGTGCCACATTAA
This sequence comes from Pseudonaja textilis, assembly GCF_049901715.1. Lineage (NCBI taxonomy): Eukaryota > Metazoa > Chordata > Lepidosauria > Squamata > Elapidae > Pseudonaja > Pseudonaja textilis. The sequence continues at coordinate 112,040,398 of NC_141991.1, read as the reverse complement.
CAATCTTGGTTTATTTAATTTAGTTTGCCTGCTGTTGCTGATTGGGGTGAATGAGTTGGGCTACTTTGGGGCTTATGCAGGCGTTTGAATTCTGACTGCGTGCTTTCTATTCTGTTGGGAATCTTGAAACATTTGGTGGCATATAAATTTAATCAGTGAATTCCCAAGGCTTGAAGCTTATTAGGAGAGTTAACATTATGTTCCATAAACTAAAATAGCTACATGTGTTCATGGGCTCACCAATGCAATACTCTATCTACCAAGTCCCAACAACAGTGTGAACATGTTAGGAATGCCCAGCATAAATGAGTAACTACCACTGTAATTACTTTTACTTCAATTTCTTCTTGTGTCATGTTATTATCCACTCATTTGCAACCGTGTGTGAGAGATAAAAACAGGATCGCCAACAGGATCGCCAACATCCAACCACAGCTATGGCACAAGTAGTAGTAGTAGTGAGTGCATGTGTGTGTGTGTCCTTTTTCCTCCAGGCATCTAATGAAGCAGACTATGAACCAGGAAAATTTTGCCATAATGAATATACAGGTGAAACTTGAAAAATTAGAATATCGTGCAAAAATTCATTTATTTCAGTAATGCAAGTTAAAAGGTGAAACTAATATATGAGATAGACTCATTACATGCAAAGCAAGATAGTTCAAGCCGTGATTTGTCATAATTGTGATGATTATGGCTTACAGCTCATGAAAACCCCAAATCCACTATCTCAGAAAATTAGAATATTGTGAACAGGTTCAATATTCTAGGCTCAAAGTGTCCCACTCTAATCAGCTAATGAAGCCATAACACCTGCAAAGGGTTCCTGAGCCTTTAAATGGTCTCTCAGTCAGTAGGAATCATAATCATGGGAAAGACTGCTGACCTGACAGTTGTGCAGAAAACCATCATTGACACCCTCCATAAGGAGGGAAAGCCTCAAAAGGTAATTGCAAATGAAGTTGGATGTTCCCAAAGTGCTGTATCAAAGCACATTAATAGAAAGTTATGTGGAAGGGAAAAGTGTGGAAGAAAAAGGTGCACAAGCAGCAGGGATGACCGCAGCCTGGAGAGGATTGTCAGGAAAAGGCCGTTCAAAAGTGTTGGGGACTTTCACAAGGAGTGGACTGAAACTGGAGTCAGTGCATCAAGAGCCACCACACACAGACGGATCCTGGACATGGGCTTCAAATGTCACATGCCTCTTGTCAAGCTGTTCCTGAACAACAAACAACATCAGAAGCGTCTTACCTGGGCTAAAAAAAAACAGAACTGGTCTGCTCCTCAGTGGTCCAAAGTCCTCTTTTCTGATGAGAGCAACTTTTGCATCTCATTTGGAAACCAAGGACCCAGAGTCTGAAGGAAAAATGGAGAGGCACACACTGCAAGATGCTTGAAGTCCAGTGTGAAGTTTCTACAGTCTGTGTTAATTTGGGGAGCCATGTCATCTGCTGGTGTTGGTCCACTGTGCTTCATTAAGTCCAGGGTCAACACAGCCGTCTACCAGATTTTGGAGCACTTCATGCTTCCTTCTGCAGACGAGCTTTATGGGGATGCTGACTTCATTTTCCAGTAGGACTTGACACCTGCCCACACTGCCAAAAGCACCAAAACCTGGTTCAATGACCGTGGGATTATTGTGCTTGATTGGCCAGCAAACTCGCCCTGACCTGAACCCTATAGAGAATCTATGGGGCATTGCAACAGAAAGATGAGAGACATGAGACCAAACAATGCAGAAGAGCTGAAGGCCGCTATCGAAGCATCCTGGTCTTCCATAACACCTCAGCAGTGCCACAGGCTGATAGCTTCCATGCCATGCCGCATTGAAGCAGTAATTGCTGCAAAAGGGACCCAAACCAAGTACTGAGTACATATGCATGCTTATACTTTTCAGAGGTCCGATATTGTTCTCTGTACAATCCTTGTTTTATTGATTGCATGTAATACTCTAATTTTGTGAGATTGTGGATTTGGGGTTTTCATGAGCTGTAAGCCATAATTATCAGAATTATGACAAATCACGGCTTGAACTATCTTGCTTTGCATGTAATGAGTCTATCTCATATATTAGTTTCACCTTTTAAGTTGCATTACTGAAATAAATGAACTTTTACACGATATTCTAATTTTTCAAGTTTCACCTAATTTTTCAAGTTTCAAGTTTTCAAAAAAAAATTTCAAGTTTTTTGAAACTTGAAAAATTAGAATATTGTGTAAAAGTTCATTTATGATGAACTTTAAGATGTTTCCTTGTTGTGTTTCAAGGATCTCTATTTGTACATAACATTTGATGTCCCAAAGGTGCTTTTTCAAGAGGCAACTGGACTTTCTGGGTTTTTCTTTGAAGACATTTCGCTTCTCATCCAAGAAGCTTCTTCAGCTCTGAAGAAGCGTCTTGGATGAGAAGTGAAACATCTTCAAAGAAAAACCCAGAAAGTCCAGTTGCCTCTTGAAAAAGCACCGTTGGGACAACCATGACCTGGATGATGGAGAATCTCCATAGACATAACATTTGATGCATTTTAGCTGCAGTATTTACATGTCTTTAGGGCCTCTTTGGGCAGGTTTAGTGAAAGAAGGAGAGCTATACAAGTGACATTTGTCTTGGCACATTTGTCATTTATAACCTTCTGCTTCCAATTTATTCTCCTCCAACAATGGCATTATTCTTTTTCCTACCTGTGATTAGTCCTCCAGCAGGAGTACATACACCAGTCTGAGCATTCACTGCTGTCCTGCAATGTGAACAAAGCCATTATAAGTGAAAGGATTAAGCTTATTTTAAGCCTAGAAATATCAGACGTGCATAAATGCAACCTACTGCCCTTCCCACAAGGCTGGCTATGCTTCCCTTATTTTTCTCTTCAATTATCAGTTTGCAAGTTATGATTTAAGACTTGATCAAATGGTAGAGGCTAAAGAAAAGTCAAATTATTCAAAAATTAAAGACGAAGAGATTCTAATGAAAATGTGGCTTTCATTTTGCTGTGTCCACAACCACATTTCTCCATTGCTACACCTATACATTTCTCCTTCATATCAGCCCAAGAATGTAAGATCACAGCCCCAGACTGTGAGCAGCTATGGGAAAAAACGTTTTCAATCCAAAGGGCACCCCCAGGACAAGATGTTTTTTTCTGGAGGAAATCATCCTTCCCCTTGTTCCTATAAAAAAAAAAAAAAAGATCAAGGACGCTTCCCAAATTGGCCTCAAGCATCACCTTTTTCTAACCTTATTAATTAACTCACAGCCATTTTTGAACATGAAAATGTATATCCAATTTCAGCTGGGTTCTTTGTATGGCTATGCCTATCTGGATAATAAGGAAAAATAACTTTATAATAAAATGCAACCTGTCTGAAGCTCTGCGTGCATTACCATGCAATGGACATGAACTACCTTCCCTCCATAAATATTATGAAAAACTTTTTTCATTAGGTTTAAAAGTTTTTAAGAGGTAATGAATCCATGACAAGCGATGCATGAAGAATACTATTTCAAATAGTACCTAATTAAGCTATGTGAGTAGCCTGCATTTACCCAAAAGAGAGAGAGATTAAGAGAGAAAAAAAGAAAGTGTTTTCCTCACCGGGCAAAACTACCTGTGACTGGATAGGATGAGACAAAGGATCCCAGGAGGTTGGTAAATCCTAGAGAGTATCCAGGAAGAAAGGCAGGAACAGAATCAGTAAGATTACAAGACTTGTTGTCTTCTCTCCTAGACTCTTAAGAGGCCTGAGGATCACTCTCCCCAATTCCTCTGGATTTCCTACATTGAGCAACATGCCTTCTGACTCTGTCCAAATTCTAAAGCTGCAAGTGATGAGAATGAGATTTCTCCAATGAAGCCTGTTCCAAAGAGTCTTTCTGCTACCCACTAATTGGAGTAACTGCATCTGACAATTGCAGTTCCCAGAATCACCCACCCGCAACTACTTCACTTGGCTTAGGTTCTCCTCAGTCAAAATGCAACCAAGCCCATTTATGTAAAATCCTTACCCATAGCTAGCAGCTCTTGGTTGGAATCAATCTGGTAGTTATTTTGAGAGGCTAATAAGAAAAAAAAAAAGAGGCATCATTACATATACAGAATTGACCAAGAATAATTTATCACAGCATTTTCCACAGAAAAGAAGTTTGCAAGCTACTATAGGCAGGAATAAGTGAAGCTAATAGAAACGCCGTAACACAGAGCTGACAATTCTAGAAAATGATACTTCCCTAAAGCAGTATAACTGATATACTGTAACTACCCATCATCCTAACCAAGCTAGTTATGGACTTCGAAATTTCGGGTAACAGATTTCTGTTTCTTTACCTAATCCTTCCACTGACAGAGGTGACTTTCTATCCCTTCAAAGCAGGTAGAGATAAGAAAATAGCTACCTCTTACGCTGAATTACTATTAATCTAAGAAAATTTTCATATTTTAGTCCAAGGGTATATTGTCTGTTTCCTTCTAATATTGCTGACATGTCCAAGCTATGTCATCTCAGACTATTCTAGCTGGGGTTGGAAGCTATCATTCTCCAACATAAGGAGGGCCACAGATCCGCCATTTCTGCTCTTAACTATAGTTTCAACACACACCTGTGATTTTGGTACATTTCATGCATTGTGCATATTAATTTATTTATTTAAATTATTTAAAACATTACTATAGCCATCCATCTTACAACCAACTCTGAGTAGGTCCCAGTCAACAATATCCCATTTCCAGCTAATGTGATTTATTCAATAATCCACTATGAAACAGACTACAGCTTACTGTGATTTGTGATCAGAAGTCATTACTTCAAATAGAAATAAAAATTCATTTCAGGTGTCAGCTGTGCAGGGAAGTATATAGTCCTTCCTTCCTTCCCCCCACTCCCTCCACAAACAAGAAAATGATCTTACCAAATGCTTTGGCAATAGCAACCGTCTCCAGCAGTCCCATGAGAGGCACCACCACTAAGCCAGGTCCAATGGCCTGCAGGGATGGAAGATGGGAGCTGTATTTCACTGCAATTTTGATCAAGAAGAGGGAACAATGTGATGGACGATTGGGTGCAGGGGTTGGATTTTGGGTTTTCTTTGGGTTAGGGAAATTCTCAGATTCGAGTTTTCCCCAGATGTGCCAATATGATACCTCTAATAAAAATGGATCTTTGGGAAGATGATATTCTTGGAGTCTTTTTCTTTGGAGGTTGTTACTTGGAACGGTGACAATTCTGTTACAATAAAAGTAATCCTGAACTACATGGCACTGTTTTTTTTAGTCTGATCTATCTAGAAGAGCTGACATAAACAGAGAGGCGGAAATTGAACCAATAAAAAAGAAATACACACCTGCACCATTTCCTTAAAATCAATAGTCTGATTGGGTGTGATGATGGAGAACGGTGGTGGCTGGAACAGAGGGAGTCCCTGGGGAATGGTTCCTGTGAGGCTGAAAGGCTGGGAGCCAGTCACTTGGAAAGAATAAGCCACAAGACCAGCAAAGAGAACCACAAGAGCATTACGGGCTGTAAGGAAGAGAGTCTTACATAAAGTCAAATGATAGGCATTTCCATAATCATGACATAATCTTATAAAAATACTTCCAAGAAGAAGGAAATTGAACCTTTGCTTAGAGGACATGACAGACAAACCTGTAGCTGTTGTCCAAATTATATATCGACTGATTCTGACAGGCAAGGTTTCCATCTGATGGGTCCTGGGGATGCCTTTTTTCATTTGTTGAAGGACCATAAGCACTATTAGGCAGCAGACCCCAAGGACGGCATCTCCAGCCCTGTAAATAATCATGATATTGCACAAACTCTGCACAGATAAAAGACCTCCATCCTATTTGCTTTTTAAGCATGGGCCCTTCTCCAATTTGTGCATCATTTTATTCAGCCAGCAAGATACTTGATTTTTTTTTTATATTAAAATAACACACGTTTCCCTGCTGGTGAATTAGATTTTTAATAAGGTAAAGGAAATATGAAATATGAGATTTAAAAACTTGAAAAAACTAAGCCCAGATTTCATTCCTTCATACAATATATCCTGAAAGCATATATAGTTTAACTGTTGTAAGAACAATAACATTAACTTCAAAGTAAACATAACCCACTCAAAAATGACCTAATTAAGCATAAAAGATCAGATGAGTATTTGTCAGGCCATTTTCCTATTTCTACAGTTTTAAGTTCATTTATTCTTTGCATTCATTGAAAAAGGTATTTGGCCCTAAGGTGTGACAAAAAAAATGGATATGCCCCAAACTTGTCAGCATTCCAGCTTTTAGCTCCATTCTAAGATTCCCCATGTAATATTTGAGCTTGCCCAATTTCAGGGTTTAGGAATGCTTAAAGATCTTGAAATGTAGCACTCTAAAAAAATGTTTACAATTCCCAGATTCTGATTCTGCATACGATTTTTGCACTAATTTCCCATTTTTGTAAACAGGAAGAGGAGGAATTAAAAAAAAGAGATAAACACTTTTTTACCTTGTTTCACTAATTCTGCAGAAAGTATAATACACTTGTAGGATAAACTGCTTTGGAATGTGCTGCAGACCCAGGAGAGTCTATGGAAAATTAAACACACACAAGAAACAAGTTGGTAAAAACAAACACACACACACACACACACACACACACACACACATTATGGAGGGTATACTATATGAACAAAATGAATCTAGAAGCCATTTGAAACAAGATAGTCTCTCATACTGTATTAGAGAATAATATATTTCATGAGACTTAGCTAGCTTCTGAAGAACACATTAGTACAACTTTCCACTTAATTACAAACTATTTTAAGTTTAAGCATATATACTAAAGTTCTTGCAATTGCAAAGATGGTATTTTTATACATGTAAAATGTTTGATACCCTTTTGGCATTAAATATATATTGCATCATCATAACAGCCAATCTGTAAATTTTAAAACATTATAACAGTTCTAATTTGTTCTTTTATTCCCTGTTTTTTGTTTTTGATATTCTTAAAAATTGTATTATGGTCTAGTAACCAACTTCCAAGACGAATCTAAAGGGATGGCCTAGATAGCTTCCACCAATATTTTATTAATGTAATAAGCCGGAAAATGTTTTTAGTGAACTAAAAACCTTCTATACAAAAAGTTCTGAGGCTTCTTTTTGCACACTCGCAAGCACAAAGAACTGTAACTGTGATTGCTATCATCTCAGCCTCTTGCAAATAGCAGATTGTGGTCAACCACAAAGGAAATATTGATGTTATAAAAGACATAGAATTCAATGGTACACAATCCTCGGCAATGCTTACAGAAAATGGATGTGGGGGAAAGGAAGCTGTTGAGCTCTACAATTATATAAATTTAAGAATTTTCGAAAGCTCAAGAAATCAAGCTCTTTGCTTTTGAAACTAAGAAGTAGGAAATGAAAGCAGAGCAAAATTAAGGGCAGTTTTCAATAGTTTTAAGGAAGTAACTGCAGAAATGTTGGAATGTAAAACCAGCCCCCCTTTTTCTCTCATGATTAAGATCTCCTATAAACTTCCCAACCACCAGAGGTCGGTGACTGTCAGGCCCCAAATCAAGAATGACACATGGCAATACTTCCAAGCTGATTTCTTTATTGTTTCACATCTATAGACAAAATATTGCTAGACTGAGCAAAATTCTACTCTGCTATATGCATCTACAATATACTCTGTGAACTATTAGGGAGGGGTTGTCTTCACCCTCTTTCTCTCACACATAATAGGATAGAGCAAGGGTCTTCAAACTTGGCAAGTTTAAGACTTGTGGATTTCAACTCCCAGAATTCCTGAGCTAACATGACTAAAGGAGGAATTCTGGGAGTTGAAGTCCACAAGTCTTAAAGCTGTCAAGTTTGAAGACCCCTGAGATAAAGGCTGGTCTGGCCTCTATCCTATTCCTACAGAAGCCCCTTTACCTAAAATTGTAATGTAAAGGCCAAGGGTAGACAGAGAGAGTTTACCTTAACTTGGTTGAAGCCAATGGTGACTGCAGCAGCTGAAGTAAACCCTTTAATAACAGGATATGAGATAAAGTCCAAAATGAAACCTGCCAGGAATGGGGAAAAATCATTTAGTCTTTTATTTCACTCGGGGAATTACCCCAGCTGGATTTCTTATCCATTCCTCAGACACTTGCCCATCATGTCCTCTTCTCTTTCCTTTGTAGGATCTCTAGTCTTTCTTTTCTAAAGCAGAAAACCACCTGGCAATTAACTAGATAAAGCAAGGGACTAGAGAGGGAGAGATTCTTTTCAGCTATTACTTAAAATAAGGACTCTTGCATGCATCAAGTCCTGTTTTAGGAGGAAACCTGTCCATTTAGCTGTAAATTCAAAACTAGATTAGGAAGAACAAAATGATCTGATTGCATAATCTGTGGAGTCGTTCTTTTACTATGTTCATCTCATTTAAGCATTGCCATCCCAAAGTACTTTAAATAGAGTACACCTGGCATTTAACTGAAGCATACATGAATCTCTCTTCATAATTACACGTGGACATCCAGTTCAAAAAAATATAGGCAGACAGCATCAGAGTCTATCAAAAGGTGAAGAATAATTCATAAATCACCTTAATAAAAAGACTTTGAATGAGCCTATAATCCTGTACTCACTTATCTGGCAGATACTCCAATGAACTCAGTGAGATGTACTTTTTCACAGATATTTGGAAAAATGCCCTGCAATTTATAGAAAGTTTAGGATACCAAAACAGGGGAAATTCATTTCTACTTTTTTTTGTCAGATTTGATTCCCAATTATCTTCTTTGGCCAATAATAGCAACAGGGCAGTGGACTTAGAAGACCAATATAAAAGCAACCAAATCTTACCAAGATGGAGAAGTCCCATAGCTAACTGGATGCAACCTGAAAGAAAGGCAAGGAGAACGGCCAAGGCGGGATCATGGAATGCGTAGGAAGAAACCAAGAGGGACATGATGGCCGTTGGACCAAGTGTTACATCTTTGGAGGTCCCCAAAAAGCAGTAGATGAAACAACCCATGAAGGAAGAATACAGACCATACTGTGAAGGAGAGGGGAAGGCAACGTCAGAGACTTATTCACAGTATTTGAAGAACTGTAAGTCAATAAGACCACAAAGGTTATGAAAGGCCTACAAAATACAAATCGCATCCTATGGAAAATTTGGTGAAATATTTTTAAAAGGAATACAAATAGTTTTCGTTTAGCAACTGCCTTATTTAGGAAACAGTCATAATTTAAAGGGTAATGAAAAATAACTTTATGACAAATTTATGACATTTATTACTTTCACATTACTTTCGCAATCTTTTTCAAGCTGGCAGATGCATGTAGGACTTTGTCCGTGAGAAAAAGTCATTATCTCAAAATGACTACCCATGGAATGTGAGCATCCACAAAATGGCTGCCACAATTGGCTTGGCCAGATACAAAATACTCATTTACCAGAAAGAAAACTATGGAAGTTGTTCCTTTTATAGCTCTTGACCCTAGAAATCTACTTCTACTGCTTATGTTTGTCTTTCTCTTCCTGAGTAAGCACTGCCTTTCCAGAGAAAAAACTGTACATATGCAAGGGCATAAAGGCATTGTAGAAAATAAAGAAGCAGAGTACCAGCTTCTCAATTAATATTTTTAAATACAGGTAGTCCTTGACTTACAACAGTTCTTTTAGTGACCATTTGAAGTTACAATAGCACTGAAAAAAATGACTTATGACCATTTTTCACTTATGACCATTGCAGCATCCCCATGATCACGTGATCAAAATTCAGAGGCTAGGCAACTGACTCATATTTATGATGGTTACAGTATCCCAGGATCATGTGATCAATTTTTGCGACTTTCTGATAGTGAGGAAGCCAGATTCATTTAACAACCATGTTACTAACTTAACAACTGCAGTGATTCACTTAAAAACTCTGGCAAAAAAGGTCGTAAAATGGGGCAAAACTCACTAAATAAATGTTTTGCTTAGCAACAGAAATGTTGGGCTCAGTTGTGGTCATAAGCCTGCTTAAAGAGGGTTATAAAGCATTGTAAAGCGGTGTATAAGTCTAAGTGCTATTGTTATAGAGGACTACCTGTAATCCCTTTTTTTAAAAATTATATGGGATAGCCAGGCAGATGCCAATGGGCAGCACATGGCCCACATCTGGAATAATATTTTGATTTTGTATAAAGCAACTTCACTTCCTGTTCCAGCCCACTAGCAATTTCTCACTTGGCTAGGATAGGTGAGAAAACAAAAGTATATGGATACAACATGTGTGGATTTCCTTTATCTCTCTGTAAGAGTGCCAAATAAGAACAGAAACACCATACACTTGTATGAATAAATGAGGACACTATCTAATTAGTTAGTTCCCAGGCTAATGCTTAAAACACAAAAGTTTGGCTGTTACAGCCACTCTTTCACAAACATCCATTCCCCCAGCCACCAGCCCTTGCCCTTGGTGGCATCCAGTAAAACTAGTCTAATCTTTCCTTCCCTCAAGCAAATGTCAAATGGTGTTGTCAGACCAAGAGTTCTTTTTTTAAAAAAGGAACTGAATTTGAACTGAGTTTCTTTTTCCTCTTCACTCTCCAATTAGATGAGGCACTTCTGCAATAAAGCCAGTTTGTCTGCTAATGGGAATACTGACTGCGGAGATGTAAATACAGCTTAAGTGTAGTCCCTGCTGCATGTGTAACCTCACCTGCACGGGAAGACCAGCTACCACAGCATAAGCAAGAGCTTGTGGCACGACAGTCATCCCCACAGTCAGCCCGGCCATAAGATCCAGCTGTAGCCACTGCAGAGAATACTTGGGAAGCCAAGTTAGCACGGGCAATTTCTTTCCAGTTGCTCTGCAACATTGCTTCCAACGCCCCCAGTTTCTTTCCGACATGGCTGGAGACTTGGTGGTTCAGACCGATTCACTTGGGATCCACCATCTCAACCTCGACCAAAGCACTATCAGGCAAAGTCACAGGCAAACAGCTGTCATAGCAAATGGTTTTGCTGGAGCAGATGACAAACTGACAGCAAAAGTTCATAGGTATCCCTGGAAAAGGAATAGGACAGCAATTAGGCAACACTACTGATTCTCCGTCTTGCATAGAAACAGAGGATCCTGCCTTACAATAATATTGTCCCTCCCTTAACAGGAAACAATAATGCCACATCGACTTCTACAGGAGATGGACCTAAGCATACTTAAATATTTGCGACCCAATTGTTGATGCATTGTTGTGTCCTCTTCGTAGAACTGGCATGAGAACCTGGGCAAGGCTCGCTCAAATCGGGCAATCGGCTTAAAATTAGGAGATCAAAAGTAATTTAGGAGAGCTCCAAATGGAGGAGCAAGGATAGGCGGGGAAGGAGTTAGTCATGAAGACAGAGAAAACTTACATCAGTAGGTCCTGGGACGCGATGAAAGATGGTTGCGGAATATTACCAAGCACCATCTGATCAGCTCTCCAGAGATACCGAGCGGCCCCTTCCGTTGGCCGTCTGCATGTCGATGTCTAATTCCTCAATTCAGGCTCATCGATAGGTAAACAACACCCAAATTGACCCCAGATTTCAGGCGGCCGAGTCCTGACAATTCTCGGCTCACGTGATCCGGGCTTTACGTAGAAGCGGAGGAGGAGCCAGGCAGTGATTAGCTCCTTCCTAGGTCCCAGCTGTGGTGAATGCGAGGGTTGCTCGGTTCGGGGATCGTCTGCCGGGCGCAGGCCCGGGCGAGGCGAGTTTGCCATGCAGTCGCCCGTGCAGAGGTGCGTGGTGGCGCTCCTCCTTCTGGGGCTTTGTAACGCTAGAAAGGGGGACCCCACCAGGTTCCGCAACGTCCTGCTGATTGTAGGTGAGCAAACCAATCCTGGGGGAGCACTTTAGACCCTTCTGCGTCGGAATCCCTGGCGCGATATGCTTGCCCACTTTTGGCTTTCGTTGGGAGTTGCTTTAAGAAGGTGGGATCGGGAGCTTCTGAAGCAAGTTTAAAAAAAGTCGGGCTTGGAGGGAAATTTGGATGGAAGGCAATCGAGAAACCCCAGAGCTACAGGGAAGTCGAAAAAGGAGAAGGGAAGGAGGCATGGACAAAACTTTCTGGTATTGTTGCTGTGACAGCTTTCGTGATTGTATTGATGAGATAAACTCAACTGAATAGAGAACCTCTGCCTTTTTAGAAGATGGGACAGCCAGTGTTCCAACTCTGTGTTGTACAGGGGAGTAATATCAAGACTTCTGACTCAAAGTCATCACTCTGTTGCCACACCCCTCTTAGTTTGGGTTGGCAGGAAGAGAGGTTCCAAATATGGACTCTTTCCCACATGCTTCCTGTGGTTGGTAAATTTCCATAGGACAGGAAAACATTCAGTAGGTGCAGACTTTCTGAGCTGTGGCAGCTGTGAAGTCTGCCACAAATTCTGCCAGAAATAAGAAAAGCTTACACATGAACCCTAAATGACATAATAATGAGCACTGAGCAATTTGGTTATGGTGGGAGGTCTCCGCTATTGCTTGTGAAAAGGTGAAGAACCAAATATTGTTGAAATATAATAGCCAGACTCAGGCCACTTTTGATAAGGCGTGACAGAATTAACAGGACTGTGAGAGGTCTGGTGTATTTCTACATAATTGTGTAGCTTGTGCTATGCTCATTTAGCTAAATTAGTGGGACCTCTGTGTTTGCAGAACTATAAAATGGCTCAGAGTCCACAATTCTCCTTTTTCAACTGTGATCGCAGGCTTCCTGAGTTGAAATGCAATACAGGGCTCTTGTTCCTTTTTTGCTCACTGCTTGCTGAATTTTGCACACCAGTTATGTTCTATTTTTACAGATTTACACTCCCCCCATGGATTAGGGTTAAGGTTTTCAATCAGTGGTTGCCAGTTACTGGAATCACAAAGATATTGCATCAATCATATCCATGGTGGGCAAAAACTAAATATCAAATGTTAACATTAACGGTGGATGAAAAAGTTCTGTGCTCAAAATAGCATTTGTTGGATAATGACTTGAGTGTGTCGTGGAGCACAATACTTTTGAATTTCACAGGCTGAAACACCTTTAAGTCTGTGTCACAAAACTACACTGCCCCAGCTAAGAGAGCAATTTTACATGATCCAGCAACCTCTAGATGTTTTCCACCCACAAATACAATAGATTTGTGGATGACTATCCCAGAAGATTGTAGCAAATGTTCACAGGGAACAGGAATAGAATACAGATTTCGCCCCTTGATTTGTGCTCTTCCTTTCTGTGGCAGCGGACGATGGTGGTTTTGAGAGTGGTGTGTATAACAACACAGTCATAAAGACCCCAAACCTGGATGCTTTGGCCCAGCGAAGCTTGATCTTCCGGAATGCCTTCACTTCTGTCAGCAGCTGCTCCCCCAGCCGGGCCAGCCTCTTGACAGGCCTGCCTCAGGTAACACACCCCAGATGGGAGCAGAGAGCATGCCAAGGCATGGCTCTGTCCTTTTCTTTGAAAATTATGATTGACACCAAATTGTGGATCCCACAGTATTGCAAATGATTTCTGTCCAACCATAGCACCAAAATGGGATGTATGGATTGCATCAAGATGTGCATCACTTCAACTCCTTTGATAGTGTCCGGAGCCTCCCCTTGTTGCTTAACCAGGCTGGGATACGGACAGGTAAGCAGAGTTCCTCCTTTTACTTCCTCAGATCAGCTGGAACTCTTTCTGTCTGGGGCTTGGATCAGACAGTCTGCAAGTTTAAAGAAGACTTTTGGTCTTCTCTCCTTTGCGGCCCAGTCAGAAAATGCTAGCAATGATAAATGTGACGGTATTTTAAAAAAAGATGTTGCATATATTAATTCTGAGGCAGCTGGTTGTTGCTGTTGAAAGCAGAATAGACACTTGGTTTAACTGCTCAATTAAAACCAACAGAACATTACTTTTATTTAATGCTTTATTGCCATTTTTTTGGTCAGTGCTGATAAGGGTTGTCTTGTGGATTCCCTCCCACAGTTATACTTTTGTCTCATTTAGTCCAATTCCAACAGAGAAAAATATTTCTGAGAGCCAGTTTGGTCTAGTAGTGAAGGCACCAGACTAGAAACTAGGAGACCATGAGTTCAAATTTCACCTTAGCCATGAAAATCAACTGAATGACCTTGGGCCATTCTGTTTCCACCCAACCCACCTCACAGGGTTGTTATTGTAGGGAAAATAGGAGGAGGGAGGAGTATTAGGTATATTTGTCACCTTGAGTTATGTGTAAAAATAATAAAGGTGGGATACAAATAGATGTTATAGCACATTATAAATTGCACCCCTTTAGTCTCTGAAGCTAGTGTCAACTTTGGAAGCCATATTAACACCAGAAGCTTCCACACTGCCACATTCCTGTGCCTGGGAAATTAGGAGGGGGGATTTTCAGAGTGTTAGTTAGACATAATAGCATTCTTCTTTTCGGTTAAGTTCGTGTTATTCCTTCACCTGAAGTGGCTGAAAGGATGTGTCAAGTTGGGACGGATGGTGATTGGACCATGTGATGGACTGATGGGTGCAGGGGTTGGGTTTTGACTTGAACTACTGAGGGAAAACCTGGAACTCTCAAATTCGGGTTTTCCCAGATGTGCCAGTATGACTTTCCCAATAAAAAGAAACTTTGAGAAAAATGCCTGTCTCAGAGTTTTTGATTGGAGTTTGGTTTTGCTGGAATGCTGACAGCTAGATTATCATTTTTTTTTACATACCCATCATTCTGTTAAGCTTTATGAATGAACGTAAGTGGCATAGAATTCTCTTTGCCCCCCAAAATGCCAAGGATATGTCTATTTTGTCCATGTAATGTGGGCACTATCCTAACTGACCAGTTAATATTACTACCCTTTTTTTGAGTTACTCTGGCTCCTTATCTCTTTCAGGAATCATTGGCAAGAAGCACGTTGGGCCAGAGGCTGTGTATCCATTTGATTTTGCCTACACCGAGGAAAACAGTTCTGTCTTGCAAGTGGGCAGAAACATCACCCGAATCAAATTGCTTGTTCGGAAATTCCTCCAGAGTGTGGATGAAAAGTAAGATCCAGTACTGGAATGACCCAGAGGTATCCCTTCCTTAAATCTCTTTGGAGTATCCAGGACCAGGCCCTTCACACCCGTCTTTCACTCATATTTGGCAGACCCAGCAAAGATCCCAAGAGAATGTTTGGGGAAATAAAAGGGTTCTGTATACTGAGATAGAGGATCAAAATCAAAGAGAAGCCAAACTCAGGGTTTATGGAGGAGGGGAAAACGGAACATAGCAAAGCTAGAGGCATCCAAAGTATTGCTTTATATAGTGGAGAGGAAGCGCTGCTGTGGCATTATCAAGAGCCCTTAACTGTGTTTTTGCTCTCTTTTCCCCATCCTGTAGACCTTTTTTCCTTTATGTGGCTTTCCATGATCCCCACCGCTGTGGTCATTCCCAGCCACAGTATGGAACCTTTTGTGAGAAATTTGGCAATGGGGAGCCTGGAATGGGCTGGATCCCAGATTGGAAACCCGAGCTCTACCATCCAGATCAAGTGCAGGTGACGTCTAGGATTTTCTTCTCCACCTGGGTTCCAGAAAATGTCTGCAAGTGGCAATAACTCCTCCAGCACTTGTCATAATAATTCACCCTTTGTTAACTAGAGGTCTTTCCTAGGGTAGCTTGTAGCTTCAGCTGTATCTCCTTTTGGCCTTCAGGTCCCTTATTTTGTACAAGACACCCCAGCTGCTCATGAGGATTTGGCAGCTCAATACACAACTGTTGGGCGCATGGATCAAGGTACATGATTACTGAAGCAGGTAGTTCTGCCTGCAGGAGTGGGACAAAAGGCTTGGTACTTTTGAAATGGAACAAGACCTTCAATTAATGATTAATTAATGATGGTGCATTTTTGTATACTTGAAAGTCAGTCTGATTTTGCTTTATGCACACAAAGCCTAAATATTGCTGTAATTCTGAAGAGAGCAGATGATAATCATCTTCTGTGTATTAAAAAAGAACACATCTCTAATCTTTAGAATCCTGTGTATTTCACTGTATGGACTTTAAAAGGTATTTCTAAGAACTCTTTCTAGCTCTTATGTATAGTAGCCTTGTTACTATTATCTAGTAGCTGTTATTCGCATATTTTATACAACTCAAGGTAGCATAATTAATGCTCCCATTTCCTATGTTCCCCACAACAACAACCCTGTGAGGTAACTTGGACTGGGAGAGAATGACCGGCGCAAAGTCACCCAGCCAGTTTTCATGCTGGAGAGAGGCCTAGGACTCACAGCCGTCCAGTTTCTAGGCCCTCACCTTCACCACTACGTTGAACTGGTCTCGTGGCAATACGTTTTAGTGATAAGGAAGCAAAGTAACAGTAATCCATCCATCCTTAGCAAAATATGAGTAGTTATGTTTACTGAGTGGAACTTAATGGGAGTGAGGAGGTCAATTAATACTGAATAATATCTGCTGTGTGGTGCCTGGAGAAAGAACCTGAACCTCTTCCTGAGATTTGGGCGATGTGCATGCTATGTCTGAAAGAGGAGGAGGGTAGAAAGGAGTGTTCCTTTCAGCCTTAATGTGGCTCAAGGCTAGTTCTGGGTAAGGCAATTAGTGTAATATATATTATAGAAGATATTTATTGTATATTATTTCTGCAGGCCTTGGTCTTGTCCTAGAGGAGCTCCGCCATGCAGGCTTCCACAACAGCACTCTTGTGATCTATACTTCAGACAACGGCATCCCTTTTCCCAGTGGCAGAACCAACCTGTACTGGCCGGGCACAGCTGAGCCCCTCCTGGTCTCATCTCCTGAGCACCCTTCACGTTGGGGCCAAGTCAGCAGTGCCTACATCAGCCTCCTGGGTAAGAGCAGCTGAGAGATGAATTGGTGGATTTGTCCCATGGAAGAGGCTGGGATGTGCAAAATCAAACTGTACTACACTTTCCACTTTGCATTAGCCTTTTCTGAAGATCTTCCTCTTTGGAGAGAGGGGGGGAAATTATGGTTGCAGCCTATATGTCTGGCAGTTTCATCTGTGTTAGGGGTGTCAAACTCGTGTTGTCACAACGGCGTCACGTCAAGTATCAGGACGTTTTCCCCCTTCGCTAAACCGGGCGTGGCGTGGCCAGCATGTGATGCATCCAACCCGCATCCAGCGAGTTTGACACCCCTGGTCCATGTGGATGTCCTTCTCAGTTCTTTCCCTAGTATATTTTCAGGAATATACATGCTTTATGAACCCTTCCAAACAGTTCTGTTATACAGAACTTATACTCATTTAATGCTTTTTTAAAGGATTGGAATAAAAAAATAAATGCCTCAAATGTCCTATATGGTGGCTTTCCACATAGGGTTTCTTCAACAAACTGTGGTTAAATAAGTCATGGCAAATGTGGGAACCCACCTACTAAGTAATTGGATATATATGTGGGTGCACAGAAGGCAGCCCAGGTCATATTTCCCTTGATCCCTCATTCAAACAGCAAAAAAGGGAAACAAAGAGGAAGAATGGGAAGCCGGTGTAGTGTAAGGGCTGAAGGAGGGAACCATAATGCTGAGACCAGACGGAACTGTTGTGTGAACCTTAGGCAAGCGCTTCCCAATCTCATGGATTAGCAAGGAACAGCCAAAAGTTTCCTGACTTAAAAAGGGAGAAGAAAGTGGCTTTAGATTTAAACTCTGGGTTGAAAGAGAGAAATTTCTACGGTACAAGCTGCTTAGTTATGACTTTTTTTCTTGTCTGCATTAAAGCAACTCATTTAGCCATTGTATCAGAAGAGCTTCTGCTGTTGGGTTGAATTTACCCCGAGCAGAGGTTTACCCATGAATATATATGATAGTTGACCCTTTAGTTCCTACCTTACCATCTTTATCAAGCCTAAATTCTGTTGAATAGATGCATGTAGAAAGTACAGAATTGGAGCTAACTGGTGTAAGCTAGAAAATCTTAGGAAGAAACAATTGGTTTTTTTTAATAGGACTTATTAATATTGTTCCATACTAGGTAACACCTGCAAACAAAATTCCTTCCGGTCTCTTCCCTCTGCATCAGGTAGCAATAGCACTTAGACTTATATACCACTTCACAGTGCTTTGCAGCCCTCTCTAAGCAGTTTACAGAGTCAGCCTATTGCCCCCAACAATCTGGGTCCTCATTTTACCGACCTCAGAAGGATGGAAGGCTAAGTCAGCTTTGAGCCTGGTGAGATTCGATCTGCCAAATTGCAGGCAGCCAGCAGTCAGCAGAAGTAGCCTGCAATACTGCATTCTAACCACTGCACCACTGTGACTCAGAAGCAAGTGTTCTGCTTCAGCTTTCCCTTCTCTCTCTGCAGATATCACTCCCACCATCCTGGACTGGTTTTCTGTGCCATATCCCACATACAGTCTCTTTGGGAAGCAGATAGTGCAACTCACCGGGAAGTCTCTGCTGCCAGCATTATCACTGGAGCCAAAATGGAGAACTGTGTTTGCCAGTCAGAGCTTGCATGAGGTGACCATGCACTATCCCATGCGAGCTGTGCAGCATGGCTCCCTGCATTTGATTCACAATCTACAGAACCGAACCTCCTTTCCCATTGATCAAGATTTCTATGTTTCACCCACGTTCCAGGACCTGCTGAACAGAACTCAGGCAGGGCAACCTACTCATTGGAGTAAGACTTTGCGTAGCTACTATTATCGGGATCGCTGGGAACTGTACGATCACAGCACCGATCCTACCGAAAGCCACAATGTGGCTTCGGATCCCCGCTATGCACGAGCTCTTGAAGAGCTGCGGGGGCTGCTGTTGAAGTGGCAGTGGGAGACCAGTGACCCTTGGGTATGTGCTCCTGATGGTGTCTTGGAGGATAAGCCAGTGCCCAAGTGTTGGCCGCTCCATAATGAGCTGTGATTTTCTTTTTGCCTTCCTGTTTTGGTGGCAGTTACTCATCTTGTCAGCAGCAGGAAAAGATCTGCAAGTCGAGCGGATGCTGATGCAACAATTTGCAGTTTGCAGAATTAAATACTACTGAAGTTGCACCTGAGGGAAGAATTGGAGTAAAATACAAGGAGGGGCTTGCCTCCCACACAAGAATGATAACTGGAGAAGCCTGGTTGAAGAGTTGATCACTACTATCCTCACCCAAATTGTGGTATCACAAAAATATAGATGGGCTGGTCCCATATCAGTTGTTACACATAGGGCAGGGATAGAACCTGGCCAAGTTTAAAACCAGTCTAAAGAGTAGAAATGAATATTTATCTTTAGATTCTGTAGCCTGCACATTTCATCATTATTCTATGGAATACTGAGATAATAACTAGAAACAGCTTTGGGTTTGCCTGCTAGGATGGTATAGATCTGCAAAGCAGTTGCTCCAATTTAAAGATAGTTCTCCAGAATATGCATAATATGGCTAAAGCCCGCTTTTATACAATAAAGAAATGAAATATTGTTTCTAACTAACTTTTTTGTTTATGAATGGTTTTATTCCTTCATTAAAACAAGGGTAAAACATCTGGCATTAAAACATCTGGCTTCTTCCCCATCTTCAGGTTATTCTTACAAAGCCCTGTTAGCCTAAATGACAAAGTCAGCTAGTGAACTAAGTGCCAAATGAGAATATGACCCTGATCTAATATTAAGCCTGCTAGCTAAATCTCTGCATTATATGTCAAGGAACAAACCAAACATAAAGCTTTTGGAATTTCAGTGTGACAGCACCACGGGCAAAGTTCTTTTAGTCCAATTTTGGATTTTAATATACTAATACAGGGGTGTCAAACTGGCAACCCGCAGGCCGGATGTGTCATGCACAGGCCACCACACCCACCCCAGCTCCACAAAGGCAAAAAACATATATCGCGATATGTCACATGACACGATCGAGTTTGACACCTATTGTGACTATTTTACCTTGGTTCTGTCTTGTATTTTTCCACAGGAAGAAATCTTGCTAAAAAGCAAAGCACTGACAAGAAGGGAGTTAATAAAAGAGACAAAGAATGTGTATTCAAATAAGATATGCCTGTCTATAGCAGCTATAGAGTATGTGACTCATGTCACGTAAACTGGTCTAAAAAGATTATCTCTTTACCTTTCTGTAAATTTCCTCTTTCACCCCCTCCCTTGAATTAGCACAATAAAAGAGGACAGCAAAAAGCCTGGGGAAGGGAGGAGAAAGGAGAAGAAAGGAGCAGGAGAAGAAGCAGAGAGCCCGGACATTTTCCATCTGTTCCAGGGCAGCCAGGGAATCCCATCTCAACGCGACAACCTATGGACTAATACAATGCAGGGAATGTTAATTTGCCTAAAAATATGCTGAGTTTGCTAGTTAATGTGTTCAATCACTTTTTAAAAACAATACAGTGGTATTCTTCTGTCCTGTGAGAAGTTCTTTTATTTAAAAAAATGAAATGCATCCATTATTTTCATGCTCAATGAATGCTCATGCTCATAAGGAACTTCACCACATGGTTCAGACCAGTCCCCATGATTTCTGATTTGAGTACCAACTCCACCCGAGTTTAAAAAATTAATTATAGCAAACCTCTGCATATACACTGTACTCTACATTTAGCCAGCATATGATTGATGTGTTGCCAGGAATTCAAAGAGGTGGCGAGGGAAGATAAAATCAGTTTGAAAGAGGTTGGATGGAGAAGGATGGGGAGACCATGAGAAAATAAATGGTAATTTTCTAAATGGCAAGTATGCAGCTGATAGGCTTGGAATGTGTTTTATTTCCTTCCAGGACAAACAGTAGCACATTCAGTTTTTCCTCGGCTTGGGTGAAACAATTGCCTTAAGTCCCATCTATTGGTCTAAAAAGATCGGTGAGGCACTTGTTCCACCCACACTACCTTCTTCTGCTCATCGGCGACAGCCACACGGACACAGCTGTTGAGAGCATCAAGGTCACCCCAAGCATCGGGAGCAATGGAGCGGTAAAGGCAGGAAACTGTCTCCAGCTGGGCCTCCTCTTTCCGGGCACTCTCCAAAAGTTGGTCCTCCGTTGCTCCAAGGCGCTGAAGAGCTTTCCTGAAATTCAAGCCATTTAGGTATGGGAATCAGAATTTGGGAGCTTACTCACAAAGTACGTTTGTGTGGATGTGAAGGAAAGGCTGAAGAATGACGGCCACCGGAGAAAGAATTGCCAAGTTCAAGATACAGTCGATAAACACAAAATTGCATGCTGGATGAAATGAGTTTAGGTGCATCTTTGGTGATTAAAAATAATTGGGAAGCAATTCTGCCAGAGAGAAATGCAAGGGATCAAAGTAGCAGTACTTACTTGATTTTCTTGGCATTCTTCTCACCGATGGTGATGAGAATAATGATGGGATAAATGTCCATTGCCAGAAGTTCTTGCACACTCTCCAGGCCCAGATCCAGGCAGGCATGCACATTCTAGAGATAAGAGTGAGATATATAAGTGCATGGATACCATTGAACAACATTTGCAGTGCTAGTCCTAAGGGACTATGCATCCTAATCCCTCACCCGATATAATTGCATCTGTGTTTGAGTACAACATTTGTCCTTACAGCCTCTAATACCTTTTGCATTAACTGTTCCAGATCCCATCGAGGAATACAAGAGCTGCCATTCAACTCTTTGTTTTCATGGAAGGATTCTGTGTTCTGAATGTCTGCAGGGGCAGGAAGTGGGGAAAAAATGAGAGGGCATAGTTCTGAATCCAAACTAAATCTCTTTTCCTTATGTTTTGTTAGAAGTAATGTTTGCATACATGAGAGAATGAGAAAATCCAGTATCAAGAAATATTCTATGTTCTAGAACAAAACAAATCATTTGAACAGGAATTGGTGAACTCAAAGGTGTTTTTTTTTTCAAAAGGCAACTGGACTATGTTAGTCCGGATGCCTTTTGAAAAATAACCTTTGAGACAAGCATGACCTGGACTGAGAATCTCCATAGACATGAACTCGTGAAGTTTACTGTGAGCCAATGCGCTGTCTTCTAGTTCAGCTACACATTTCCACTAACTTTGTCTCAAGCTCAGATGCTGAGGTTTCCAGGACCTAAACAATATTTCCCTGCAAAATTCCACCAAACCACCTGACTCTTTTATACCTGATGGACATTTTTCAAATTCCCTGGAAAGGCATAGCTTGTCAGCCAGGATCTTCCTCAAAAGTGCTGGCACCACAAGTACTGGACGTGGCTGCCCAGGTCTGTAATGCCTGACAAAAGTGTATGGCATCAGACTGACGCAATTCCTGGGACTCACTGGAAAGGAAAGAGTAAAGCAATCAGAGAAATAAATGCTTGTGGGTTTCATCCACTTTGTATTTGTTTGTTTGTTTTATTCCTAGCTATGTTTTAAGAAAGCATATTTGAAGACATTTATTAAATTGCCCCAATTAAAGATTCTTTAGAATTACTGTCAGGAATATAAAAACCCAGAAACATAATAGCTGCAGTGGGCCTATGATAAGTAATCTAGTTACTACAGAAAGATATTTTTTTTCTAGAAAATGGTCAAACTTCTAGAAAGTCTCAGAGATGTTTTTAATTTGCAAATTAATTAGTTGTCCCTAATAGATGCTTAATGAGCAATCTTGTGTTCTTTAAAAAAAAGGAAGTAAAGCTCCATCTAGACATAAATTTGCCTAGATAAATATTTGTAGGTTGTAATCATAACTTTCAGTAACAATAAACAATATTGCAATAGTTGAACTTACCTTTTGGCTTGTTTGAATCTGAGAAACTACATTCCATAGTGGACCAAAGTGGATTGATCCTGTTGCTTGTACTTACAATACGGACCAATTTGCGTTGAGAACTGGAATTCTAAGGGCAAAAGGAAAGACATTATATTAAACCCAGAATGTATAGAGCTAGTCCAGGAGTTATGGCAGTAGTTAGCTGGGCAATTATAGGAGCTAAGCTTGAGATCGCCACCATGGGAAAGTTGCCTTAGAATAATGTCCCCAAAGGATTTTCATGCCAAGCCTTTGACTCAAGTAATTGTCACCCAGATGCCTCCCACATATTAGTAGGAAAACAAGTCCTTTGACAGTGTAGTATTTATTTATTTTATTTATTTATTTAATTTGTCAATCGTTTACAAGATAATAGGTATAAGGATAAACATGAGTAAGAATACAGGAAATAGGTACAAATAAATGGGGACAATAGGACAGGGATGATAGGCACGATAGTGCACTTATGCACGCCCCTTAAGACCTCTTAGGAATGGGGTGAGGTCAATAGTGATTAGTTTGAGGTTAAAGGAGTGGGGGTTAGAGGATGTAACAACAGAGTCAGGTAGTGCATTCCAAGCATTGACCACTCTGTTGCTGAAGTCATACTTTCTGCAATCGAGTTTGAAGCGGTTTACATTGAGTTTGTATCTGTTGTGTGCTCTTGTATTGTTGCGGTTGAAGCTGAAGTAGTCATTGACTGGTAGGACATTGCAGCAGATAATTTTGTGTGCTATGCTTAAGTCTAACCATAGGCGGAGTAGTTCAAGATTGTCCAAGCCCAAAATCTCAAGCCTGGTGATATAAGGTCTTCTGTTGCAAGCAGAGGAGTGTAGTACTCTTCTCGTTAAATACTTCTGGACTCACTCGATTGTATTAATGTCTGATATGCAGTGTGGATTCCAGGCTGATGAGCTGTATTCGAGTATTGGTCTGGCAAAAGTTTTGTATGCTCTAGTTAGCAATTTCAAATTTCCAGAGAAGATAGCTTCGTAAGATTAGATTTACAATTCTTAATGCCTTTTTGGCAATGTCTGGTGCTCTGGGTTGGCCTGTTGTTAGAGTTCTCTGGACTGCAATTTTGGATTACTACTGTGATATGATCAGTGCAGGAGATGTGGGGGATGTGAGGTTGTGCAGTATACAACTTTCTACAATGTCAGTTACTGTATAGACAGTGTACAATACTATATAATACTGAGTTCTATGGATGCCAATTAATTTGTGTGTGAGTGAAGTCTTTTAATTGCATTTCTTTTATAGGGTTAAGTCTACATCTGTTGATGTTGGTGGGAGTGCCATGATTCAAAGAATTCTTTTGGATTTTTTGCTAATTCTAAAATTGCTATTCCCATTTATTTCCTAGGCTGTTTGTGTGGAAGGAGATCAGTGATGTTGTGCTGAATGGAAATCCTCTTCCGTAGTCTCATTTTGGTCCAGCTTGGTGGAAATGCATTTTTGTGATTTAGTGTGCAGTCTAAACCAACTTGCAAATTTAACTTTCTAACGCAGAGTGAAAGGTTGCCTCATTACCTTCCGGGAAACCATGTTCTTTTGGGCCAATTCTTGAATGAGGGCAATGAGCTGCTGTTGTGCCCTATATCAAAGAAACAGGGACAGAAACGTGTAAGGCAGAAGAAAGCAGATATGCACCTCTGCATTAGATAGACAAGAATGTACTCCCTTCAGACCTATTGAGACGATCATACTCACTGGAAGTAGTTGGGGATGGTACCAGCATCCATGTCTTTCATGGTATAAGGATTCACCTGGCAAGCACTCCACTGAGTTTGGCCTTGATATACAGTGTCAGTGACATGCAGAATATTATGGCATCCAACTGAGAGTTCTCCAGAATCTTGTTTCTCAAGGCATAGGTTGGATCGGATATAGAAGGAGTCACCAGATGTCACCAGCTTGGAGTTCAGGTCAGTCAAGAGTTTCTTGTAACCTAGTAAGATGAAGTGTGTTAAAAACTGTGAATCAAAGTACAGCAATAGTACAGGTCAGGTAAATATGTGAGGATAAATATGTGAGAGCACAATTGCTTCCCAAGCAGATCCTTTGAGTTCCATATTCATCTCAAGTTGAAATGCCAAAATTAGGGAAATACATTTTGATGCCCAATCACTGTATGTCCAATTTCCAATTCATGTTTAGGATTCAGGGATGGGACACTGGAAATGTTCAGGAATTTCCAAAATCACATTTTTCTGGTTTTTTTTTTTAATATAATATGTGACCAGAAGGCACTTGCACTCTCAAAGCCATTCAATTGTTACCAAAGCTGATGACCCCTTAAACTGGCTCTGGTTATTCCCTGCATACGTTGGATTCATCAATGGCATCTGGTGTACCAACTTGGGTGCTGGAAGCCCCAAGCAAAAAGTTTCTCAGGACTTTGTTTATTAAGACCTATCAGAAAGCCACCGCACCTTCCAGAAGCTACAACCAGAATGGAAGAGAGCACATTCTGGCTAACATTGTCAGTGCTTACCCTGGGTAATACTTTTTTCCATTTTCTTGATTTCTCAACTGATTTTTCTTAGAATTTGGAAAAACATAAATGCTGGGAAGGAATTCCTGCAAGGAAACATCAAGTTGTTCCTCCTTCATACTGATTACAATGGAACACAATCCACTCCCCCATCTCAATTATGATTAAATCTTTTACATTAACTTGAGTTGTATAGTACAGGAAAGTTTCTTCTTGTTTTCCAGTATGTAACTCTTAGGGGTACCCTCAAATCTACTATTTGTCTTACTTCACTGTAGGATCCCACTAAGAGGGAGAAATATCCGATCACCAGCATTTTTGGATCATACATTATGATTTTTGCACTTTGAAGCTATCATGTACACCAGGGATAGATGATGTGAGTTGTCAACAAAGCCCAATTTCTATTAACTGTATGGCTTATCGTGAGGTCTAATGGAAGTTGTAGCTCAGCAACCTTTAGAGAGACAGACAATAGCACATCTCCAAGGCAAGCAAATATCCTTACCCTCCATGTTGTGTTTCACAGACAAGCAACAAAATCCGTTCACTTTTTCCAGGACCCAGAGAGCCTCCTCAAGAGTTGCATCTTCTAGGACAGCTTTGAAACCCGGTTCCATGACTCCATAATCCACCTACACATTCAAAGAACTTGAAATGTTGATCAAAGAGACTCTGTTTGAGAAGGTCAAACAGCTGCAATCTAGCTCAGCTCAGAGACAGGAAAGACCTTTCCTATGCTAATGATACTTTTATAGAAAAAGTAACAACTTGATAGTGAAGGGGGCTTTATAATGGAACTGGAGTTTCAGTCATTTTATGGGACATAAAATGAGGTATGGGCCATAAAATTATGGGACATGATCCACCGTTCAGCAAAATCTTATTCTGACAATTTCACAACTATGTGCTTGAAATTAGACTAGTTTGAATATATGAATAAATCTAAATCTTTCATAATTTGTGAATGATTATATTATTTATTAAATATAAATACACACATACATATTCATACATACACACACACATATCCACACATATACATATGCTGTATATATGTATACAAGCACACACACACACACACACACACATATATATACATATATTAATCATAGTCCATTTTGAATACTTAGCCCAAAAAAGAGTCTTGAGAATTAACAAGGTTGATACTATATGGTCCTACAGCTAATCTTTCTGCCTCCTATTTTCCCCAAACAACTCTGTGAGGTGAGTTGGACTAAGAGAGAGTAACTGGCCCAAAGCCACCCAGCTAGATTTCTTGCCCAAGAGAGGCCTAGAATTCAGTTTCCTGGTTTCCAGAGCAGCACCTTCACCACTACACCGAACTGTCTCTCTTCTTCTAGCAGATGCTAGTGCATCCTGCCCAATCATTCCCATTTGATCCTCATATAAGCAAAAATAAAACTGCTGGTGACCTTCTACCGCTGCACCATAGAGAGCATCTTAACTTACTGCACCTGTGTATGGTTTGCCAATTGCACAGTGGCAGATAGGAAAGCACTCCAGAAGGTTAATGTCATTACCCAGAAGATCATTGGTTGCCCTCTCCCCTCTTTGGAAGAGCTTTATAGCTCCCGCTGCCTTAAGAAAGTTCAAAATATTCTCAAAGATCCATCTCATCCTGGGAACCCTTTTTTTGAACTATTACCATTTGGCAGACGGTACAGAATAATAAAAACAAGGATAAATAGGCTGAAAAACAGCTTCTATCCCAGGGCAGTAGCTCTTTTGAATTCTGCTGTATAGTGCAATATTGATGCAATATCAGGGGTTTTCAATTCAATGTATAGAATGTGAAGGTTGTGTGTTTGTGTTTATTTTCATAGTCATAATGTACACTGAAGATGGTATTTAATTTCAATGTGTGCGGTGCAATGACAATAAACTAAACTAATAGCAAAGCAAAACAACAGGTTTGTGCCTATGGTTTCCTTAGTATGCTATCTAAATTGGGATTTGTGGCCTTTGTGCTCCTTGATGTAATAGGAAAGCAACAGTGAACCATTACATTTCAGATATTAACCAGTGGAACAGCTTGTCTTCAGAAGTGGGTACTTCATCACTAGAGGTTTTTAAGAAGAGAGTGGACAGTCACTTGTCTGAAATGGCATAGGTCAGTGGGCTGGACTAGAGGACCTTCAAGGTCCCTTCCAGCTCTATCTGATTGAGTACATTGAGATATAAAAACTAAACCAACTATGGGAGATGGTTTCTTAGCTTGTTTAACCACTCACATGACAGGAAGAAACTATCCAAAAGCAATTAAGCAGTAAGCTTCTGTTTAATAATGAACCAGCTTATTTTGGCTTACTTTATTTTCAAATAAATTAATTTGTTTCAAGTTATTTGTTAAACAAAATTACCCTGAGGTATTCCAGTGTTGTGCCACTCTGAACATTTCACCATCACTGCTCAGACTGGCTGAGTTTTTGAGACGCTTTGATTCTAGTTCAATGAATGATAGCAAAATTATCTTTCCTTGTCTCAGAAATGGCCAGATTGGAAGGGGAATTCATGGAAACTAAAGTCTATGCAGCTGAAAGATAGCCAGACTGGAAAAGACCAACAAGACTTTCTAGTACATCACATTTTCCCAACCCTAAAACTGCTTATGAATCGCTTGGAGAACTACTATGGAATTTTTATAGCAACAGTGATCATTCTAGATGCTAATGCTGCAGGCTTGTTGGAAGTACCTTCACCACCACTTAGAATGTTTTACTTTTTCTATTTTGTTTCCTTTCTTGGGGACTGATGACATGTCAGCCAATATAAAATCTTGAGCATTTCCTGTAAACAGGGGTAGGGACAAAGACCGTCTTAGAATAAGAAACGTACCCAGAGAGAAATATGCCATCTTTACACAAATACACACAATGTGGAGGGTTGTTTTCTTTCCTCCAGATGAGCAGATTTTCTGTTTCCTACTCTTCTCGATCTAATTAAAACACACTTGAGATTGTTCCTGGTTGTTAGGGTGATTTGCCCATCTTTTCAGCCAACCAAACACTGTGAGCTTTTCTGACTCGTTTTCTGACTCAGAACAGAGAACTGCCATAATCAGTGTTTGTTAGCTGCCCTTTCAAACCGCCCATAATTGGATGCCTTATCCCTGCCCCCTTTCATTCCATTAAGTCAACAGCTTAAACAAATCCATTCCTTCTTTCCCTC
The DNA here is from genome assembly GCF_049901715.1 of Pseudonaja textilis. Classification (NCBI taxonomy): domain Eukaryota; kingdom Metazoa; phylum Chordata; class Lepidosauria; order Squamata; family Elapidae; genus Pseudonaja; species Pseudonaja textilis. The sequence goes on along the minus strand of NC_141991.1, from coordinate 112,012,033 downwards.
AACCGGATAATAAAATAATTACCAGGCAACCTCTTCTAATTCCATGTGTTTCTTGATGTATACTGCACTTTTTAAAAAATGAACGTTTATCCATTGTTTGGGGGAAAATCCTAGAGGTAATTTGAAGGGAAGCAGCGCAAACACAAGGAGATTGCAAATATAACCAAACCATTAAGAACCTTTAAAAGCTGATTATCGGTGTGGCTACAGTGGCAAACTCACATTATTGTCAACCCCTGTGACCTGTGATGTTGCCCTGTCAGCAGTTCTGCATTTGAACCCCTTTTCTTAACTTTGATAGAATCTGTAAGGGAAGCCAGCAAGATGTGATGTGGGGTGGAAAAAAAATCCCCTCCAATGGAAGATTAGTCTATTCCTTAGAGCACAAGCGGTTAGCAATATGTTTGCAATTTAAACTGTTGAAACTGCGCTAGTGGCAAGATACTCCCAAACTGCAAAGCCCTGCTCAGGTGTGATCAGCAGCTGCCCCATGTTCTTCTAGTGTCAGCATTGCATCATCTGGTAGAGCCCACTTTCCTTTAGAAAGGGAGGTCCTCAACCCCTGGTCCATAAACCAGCACTGGGCCGTGGCATGCCTTAAATCAGGTTTCAAAAACAAGCGAAGCCCCATCCACAGGCAGCACTCAAAACCACGCCCCTTCTGGTCTGCGGAAAACCCTCTCTCCACAGAACCGGTCCCTGGTGCCTCAAAGGCTGGGGGGCTGTTACTTTAGAGACTTTGCAGAAAGGTAGAACACAACAGGATACAACGAAGATGTAGGAATGTCTTACCAGCACAACCTGCTGGCCTGGTGACAAAGACATCTCATCAGCAATGGATCCAGGAGTGACTCGATGAATGAAGATGCCAGTCTGGTTGCCCCCAATGATGCTGATCTGCTCCAACAAGGCATTGGCTTGGAAGGCAATGGTTGTGATACGGCTTGGGAAGCGCTGTGCAAGTCGGCGGCGCATGGGTACACTAAGAGGAGAACAAAGCAGACAGGATAAAGTCCATATAGGTTTCGATTCCTCCCACTGATGCATCTCTCCAACTAGGTTCTATGCTGGTCTTGACTGAGCAGAGACACTTACCTGTGGCTATTCAATGTGAAGATAAAAACAAATTTAGATCAAGGAAAGCCATTATGGGCTTGAAATGTCCATCATCAAATATTGTAAATCAGTGGTAGGGAATATTTTAGGATTGATGTATATATTTGAATTTTTACAGCATGTTATGGATATTTGCATGAAATGGCTATAATAGGGAAGGTTGCCCATAGTAAAATAGTAAGTATGGCCAATTACAAATATCTGTTTACCTATGACAAAGCACTAGTAGATGGTTGCTCCCTATCCTGTAGGCTCTATCACTCAGATTTACTCTTGCTGTTTTATTTTTGTCTTTTTTTGCTGGGCCTGTTTGCAGCATTTGTTTTTGTTTTTTTTGTTTTTTTGTAGAATGCTGAAAGGGCCAGAGAAAATATTTAAACTAAAAGTAGTGCTTCACTCTACTCTGCAGGATGTTTAAATATTAAAAATATTTAATATTTAAATAGCTTTTAAAAATATGGGGCAGAGAAAGAAAACTAAGCAGGCACTTTGGCCACTGTAAATATAAAACTTCTAACATTTTCCTGCCATCTAGTGGCTTCCAGATTTTGCTGCCTACTTTAGTTTTAAGTAATGTTACAATGCCTTGGCAGCTGTTCTGCATAAAACAAGCAAATAACACATCTCTAATCTCTACTGGACATGAACAGGCAACAGTCAAGAGAGCAGTGCAATGGCCTGCTGGCATTTAAACCAGGCTCACTGATTTGCAGAAAGCAGTTGCCATGGAAAAGAGTATGTTGGAGACCTGGAATAAAAGACTATCTCTTTGCCATATAGACATAAAAGGACACCAATAATGCTCTGAAGCAGTGCCTCAAAAGATCAAGGGAAATAACCAAAACCATTTCCAAACCTCACACTTTACCCCTTAAAGAGATCTTCTGTGAGCATCTATAGGTAATCCTAGACTTACAACCAAAATTGAGCCCAAAATTTCTGTTGCAAAGCAAGACAGTTGTTAAGTGAATGTTGTCCCATTTTACAATCTTTCTTGTCACCGTTGTTAAATGAATCACCACAGTTGTTAAGTTAGTAACATAGTTGTTAAGTGAATCTGGCTGGGAATGGGACAACTTGCCATGACCAATTAGCTGCAGCCAATTCACCTTGGCCAACTTGCTACGGCCAACTCGCTGTGGGACAATGCGCCATGGCCAATTCACCATGGGACAATTGGATTATTCTATTTAATTATTTAAAATAAATAAAAATTATTTAAAATTTTGTCATTCACATTTTATCCTGTCCCTCCTTTTGCATCCTTTTTTAAATGATTCTATTCTACCATTTCTTTGATATTAGTGTAACTCTTGTTCCACACCAAGTTGTCCCGTAGCGAGATGGCCATGGCAGGTAGACTGTGATGAGTTAGCTCTAGTGAGCTGGCCATGACAAGTTGGCTGTGGTAAATTGTTATAGACACATATAGGCAATTCAGGGAGGAAACAGACACAAATTTTGCCTCCCTGGATTACCTATGTATTGGTGTCTCATTTGAAAGTACTTTAAGATACTTGTTGGCTTCTTTATGTTGTTGTAATAACCTTTCTTCCAGTCAATTCTATTCAACAGGGCTCTTTGATTCTTGATTCTTTCTCATCTAGATTGCCAGGTGGGGAGTTTGGAAACCTTCTTTCTATTATTTCTTTATTTTTATCTATTTATTAAATTTATCAACCACCACCCCTACTACAAGGTAACTCTGGGCAGCTTACAATATTAAATGGTTAAAACTATACAAAACATATACACAATGCAAATAAAATACTATAATATAACTATAAATCATTTCACTTCATATTCCTTGTGTTTGGATTCGTCAATACCGCAAGGCATTATAAAATAAAATGGTGTTGCCTGGGACCGTGTGTTTACCTCTCAGAGATGCAAGGATCTACGTGGAGCCAGAGGGAAGAGCCATCTGTAAGAAAGATACATTCGAACACATGAGAGCAAAGCAATCAGAGCAAAGCAATTGGTTTCTAGCCCAGACCTCCCTGAAATCACGCAACATTGCCATTGCTTTTATGGCTAGTAAATAATCTTTAACACATCCTCATTTTCCCTGCCTTGCTAGATATGGATTCCCATTTTTTTCTCCTAAAGGGGGAAAAACAAGGGAAGGAAAATGGAACATGGTCTTCAAGAGCAAAAGTAGAAATAATTTTTCCAGATTGTAAGGGATTATAGTAGGGAAAAAAGGGGAAGCAAGGGGTATAGGATTTCCAGGATTTCCCTAATTTCAGCCAAGCTGGCTAAGTATCCAGTAGTCTAAAAGCTCTGGAAAGAACCAGACTGATTTGTACCTTCCCTTTTTAACCAAAATTTAAATTTGAACAATATCTTTAAAACTAATTTAATGCTTTGCTGTTACTTATGTTATGGATTTTCCTTAGCATTATGTGGGCTTTAGCAAATAGATCTTTCCAAGTGGCACTGCTAGAATCATTCTTGGACTTTTTAAAAAAGCAGGTTCACAAATACATTAATGGGAGAATGTTTTCCTTCCTATTCCACAGGTTAGAAAATACAAGGAAAAGATTCACCTGGGGGAAACTCTTACCATCTCTCCCTATGTCGTATTCAAAAGAAGGATCCCTCCCTTTCTCTTCAGCTGAGGTGACAGAAAATTCCTCATCCAGGAACTCCTGAGAACTGTTTCAGGAAGAGACATAAAAGAGAGGGGAAACTACAACTTGTGAATGAGAAAAATAAAAGCCACCCGAGTTTTCCCATTCTTTTTGGAGACTGCAAGGCCAGTCAACAGCATTTTCTGAAGTTACTACCAGAGTGAAGGCCTGGTGCAATTTGGAGCTGCTTTAGATGGACATTTTATTCTGAGAGTTACCTGGGCCTGGGGCAGAACCTTTTATTTGACAATCTATTGGACAGGTAGTCCTCAACTTATAACCATTAGTTTAGTGACTGTTTGAAGTTACAATTACAATGGCACTGAAAAAAGTGACTTATTAATGTTTTTCACACAATTGCAGCGTCCCTATGGTCACATGATCAAATTTCAGACACTTGGCAACCGGCATGTATTTGTGACGGTTGTAGTGTCCCAGGGTCATGTGATCACCCTTTGCGACCCTCTGACCATCAAAGTCAATGGGGAACCATGTTATTAACTTAAAACTACATATTTACCATGTTATTAACTTAAAACTAACATATTTTGTTAAACATCATTTAACAACTGTGGCAAGAAAGGTCATCAAATAGGGCAAAATTCACTTAACGACTGTCTTGCTTAGCAACAAAAATTTGGGAGTCAAATTATGGTCGTAAGTTGAGGACTACAGAAGTGTGGGCCAGGGACTTGCTCTCCATTCCCCCTTTCCAAGCTCTCAGCAAACCATTGTCTTTTGAAATGTTTAATTGAAAATGACGTCCACCATAGCAAAATGGCTGACACTCCTCTAAATCAGGCAGAATGATGGGAGAGACAATCAAGTCCTTTCAGCTGTGTCTTTCCTTCCAGCCATACCCTATCTCAATTACTTATAGAAAAAGGATGAATCTGTTTTTTCATTATTATTATTTTATATATGTGTCTAAATTTGGTTTACTTGTATTTCATTTTTGTAATTTTTGGACATTTGTTCATGTAATATGCAACACCATACATGGTTGGACTGTATTTTTTTAAAAATAAATGAATATGTCAAGAATTATTTGTCTGATGTGTTTGTGGGTGGGGGGGAGTGACACTCTATCAAGGTCAAATTAGGCATTTTCTGAATTTTTGACATGCCGAGACCAAGAGGTTTTCCTCACTGATCTAGTTCAAAAGATAACGGGTGAATTTGGCCTCTTGAGGCATATTTTAAAGTTTAAAAGATCATCATAGCTGTTTCACTCATGAACCAGGGGAATAGTTATATCTCCATATTATTTATTTGATTGAATATATAATTCAACATGTTTTATCTTATATTATTTTGTGTTATATAAATAAAAGCTTTAGAAATGCAACAGACTGACAAAGAATTGTTACCATTTTAGACTGTCTGTAAGAAATAGCAATTCAATTTGCATGATTATTTTCAACATTCTCTTATTTTCTCCTTGCCAAAAATTTAAGTGCTGCATGTAGCTTCCAAACAGTATTTGTGATCCTCCACCTCTCACACACCTCTTTTGATTACATTGCAGTGAAATGGACTGTCAAGAAATATAGCATCATTGTATGCAGCGTTGGGACAATGGCAATAGCACTTAGACTTATATCGTGCTCCACAGAGCTTGACAGCAGTCTCTGCCTGTTTTACAGTGTCAGCATATTGCCCCCAACAATCTGGGTCCTCATTTTACTGATCCCAGAAGGATGGAAGGCTGAGTCAACCTTGAGCCGGTCAGGATTGACCTCCTAGCTGTGGGCAGAACTAGCTTGCAATGCTGCATTCTAACCCCTGCACTACTGGAAATTGTAGCCCTGCCACAGGGTATCCATCATCCACAAGTACAAGGTTACCCACCTTGTTCTTAACCTGTTGTAAATAACAGTTAACAGAAAAACCGAGTTGGAAGGGACTTAGGAGGTCTTTCTATTAGAACAGGTCCATTTAATTCTAGTGGAACTAAACACCTGCATGATTGGAGACTAGATTTTATTTTACAGAATCCAATGGAACGTGAAAACTTTAAAGGAGTCCATTTTTACCCCTCAGCATTGTGAGAGGCAAACAAATGAAACATTTGATCCCAGCACTTGAATCCTAGAAATGTTCTTTGTCACATCTGCAAACTCAATCTAGCACAAAATATGATATATCTCCACACACACACACACACACACCCCGAAACAGTTACCTCCAAGAAAGCGAGCTGTCTTGCATGGCTCTTCTCTGTAGAGAAAGTTTACAAGGTGGGATTGGGCTGCATGATCGGAAACTGTCCATTTGATCATGACTTGACCAAGACTACAAAATAAAAGGACAGTCAGGCCATAAGTATCCTCCAGTGTGACTGAATTCGAACTTCCTCATTCAGAGCTATTCCCAAGTTTTCTGGTAAAGCTCTGCATAGCAGACCTTTGGTCAACATCACGAGCAGGCCTATTCCATATCTCACCATCCAGAGGTGGTATTCAGCAGGTTCTGACCAGTTCTGGAGAACCGGTAGCAGAAATTTTGAGCAGTTCAGAGAACCGGCAAATACCACCTCTGACTGGCCCCGCTCCCATCTATTCTCTGCCTCCTGTGTCCAGATGATTGGCTGGGTCTTCTTTGGTTGCCCTGCATAGAAGAACAGAGCTGGAAAGCATGTTAATGGGGTGGGGAGGGAATGGGATTTTGCAGTAACCTTCCCCCTGGAGTGGAGATGGAATTGAGATTTTACAATATCCTTCCCCTGCCACGCCCACCAAGCTACACCCACAGAACCCGTAGTAAAAATTTTTGAATCCCACCACTATCACCATCCCTCCTTACCCAAGATCTGGAACTTAAAGAAGATACAAAGGTGTGAGATGGGTGGCGGATTGAAATGCACACCTCTGATAGGCTCATCAAGCTGTCCTGACTGTCCTCCCGAGGACAGATGGCATGCATTCGTACCAGGGGCTGCTTTTTCTTTGGACAATGGTCCTTGGATTCAGTGATGGGAAGCCCACTCCTTGGTACCTGCTAAGGAAATAGAAAGTGTTCCCTCAGAAGAATATCTTGGTTTACAAGACAGAGAAGAGTCTGTGAGGATTATATGCCAAACTGCTATCTTTCATATGCTCTGATTGACAACAGATGACCCATAGGTACTGGCTTTTACTCCTCACAATAGTTTTGATCAACTGAGGATTTCATGTAATGCTTTTTTTTTTTTTTTTTGGTAAAGTAAAGTAAATTGTTGTAGATTAAGTCATCAGCCTTAGTTGTAAACCTTGCCACATGAAGTATTTCCTGCTAATAAGGATAGTATCAGTTTTAACACATATTGGGCAGTATATCATAAGTGCGCGCAAAGCCCAGTTTCAAGCATGCTCATGCTATTCTGTTTTAGTTAGAATACATAATCTAAATGTTACAAGTCACTATACCTTGCAAATCACCGAGGAGATACAAACTGTGCGTTAATATCCCATTTGATAAAAGTGTAATTCAGTGAGTCACACAAAGATAGAAAGAGAACAGTGTGGAGATGGGAATAACCTTGGGAGATAGGAGGAAGAGCTGCAGGTAAGACAACCGTCATGCAAAAAATATATTTCCGCCCACAGAAGCAGAAAGGACCCTCCCTAGTTTCCTGGGAAATAAAAGAGGGGAGAAATATATTCAGATTTTCAAGATTCTGTAACCTGTTATCTAGCGATAAAGGTAATGTTAGTACCTATACTTTGTGGTTCTAGTCTCGAAGGGAATAGCTGCTTAAAAAGGAATCAGATGGGGAACTTGAAAACACAAAATAAAATTCCATTTATTCTGTAATAACTGCATTTTTGATTTTATGAAGCAGGTTTTCAAATATTAGGATAGTGCTAGAGGCATTTTTGGGAAGCACAGATTTATCCCTTCCTCTCCTAAGCCTAACCACGATCATAACTTACAGTAAGCACCGAATTTCCCATGCTGGCCTTTTTCCTGAGTTCACAAATTTCATTTGTGAGCTCAAAGACTTTACGACGAAGAGAATCCTTTTCCAGGAGGCTTTGGGAAATTTCCAACTGAGCGGTGTCCCTGGAATTGTAGGCCTACAGGAATTAGATAGAGACCAGTACGCATGAAGGTTTGGAGATTAAAATGACAGAAATAAGCTAAAGGCAACAAGAAGCACCTTTCATGTAGTAATTAAAATGGCTTTAATAATTAACTTAGGAATGGTGAGAATCAATCTAAAGAAAGGGACATACTGTAGTGTTATAGTAACCAATAATACAGTACTATAGTAATTTTAAAAATACAGGTAGTCCTTCACTTACAAGTTCATTTAGTGATTGTTTTAAAGTTACAACGGCACTGAAAAAAGTGATTTATAAACACTTTTCACACTTTATGACCATTGCAGCATCCCCATAATCACATGATCAAAATTTGGATGCTTGGCAGCTGGCTCATGTTTATGACAATTGCAGGGCCTCGGGGTCATGTGTTTTGCAACCTTCTGACAAGTGAAGTCAATGGGGACATCAGATTCACTTAACAACCCTGTTACTAACTTAACAGCTACTGTGATTCACTTAGCAACTGTGGCAAGAATGGTCGTAAAATGGGACAAAATTCACTTAAGAAATGTCTTGCTTAGCAACAGAACTTTTGGGCTCTGTTGTGGTTGTTAAGTTGAGGACTACCTGTATTGACTGTAGCATTGGACATAGTGAACAACTGGAAAGCTGCAGGAAGGCTAGATTGCGAAGTACAGTTAAATAACAATCTCTTTAGGGGCTCCAAGGTACATACAGAGTTCTACAAGCAGACTTTACACGACTCAAAGTATTTAAGTTGGCAATCATTGCAAGGTTCAATCCTGTTGAGAGCTCTGCCAGCAAGACAGTTTCTCATCTTTTGACAATCTTTTTGTCACTTTGAATTGAAAAGCTCTCATTCCGTGGTCATCACATTTTTTAATACCTGATCTCTTTCTTTCTGTAGATCAGCTATTTGAGCCTGAAGGGCACTGATTTGCTCCTTGTAGATCTCACAGTCCACCTTCATCTTTTGACATTCAATTAAAGTATTTTCCTTCTCTTCCCAACACTGCACAAAAACGCAAATACAGCAAGGTGAAAGTATCGTATCATATCACATTTTTTCTATGTAGGGCCCATTGCTCTTATTACATGTAATATTGGCAAGTCCTACAAAAGCAGTCTAAAGTAGACTAAATTCTCTTTAACTTCCTATTATAAACTGATGTCTGAGAACCAAGATAAACACTTTATATAATTTGTAAGTCAGCTGGAGTCATCTTGTAGGGGAGATGGGTGACATATAAATTAAACAAACAAACAAATAAATAAATAAACAATTTGCCTATTACCACCCTGCAAGCATAAGGCAACAATGCCGTTGAAGACTTTGGGATTAGCAGCTCAAAATTACTGATTATTGTATCAGGGTTATAATGTATATAATTCTGTATGTAAAACCAACATTGCAAAGTATCTACTCTTCTTTAGCCCTTTTAGATCAGATCAAATTAAGTCATTGTCCTTAAATAGGATTGCCCTTGAGCACTGAAGGAGGACTGGTCTTACTGCAATTAATATACTATTAATTTTCACATGGCTGCTGCCATATACAGAAGAGACGAGCTACTTCCTGATTCCCAATGGTGTAGGGTAAGCACATAGGAGAGTGGCAATTCCTGAAAGAATAGAAGATGCCTCTTCTAGGCACAGAAAGAGACTTTCTCCCTCCCTCTTGCATAGGAGCAGGTAACTTCAGGTATTCTCACCTGTTTCCGCTGATTCTCAGCAAGTGCTGCTTGCTCTCTCAGTGAGTGAAGCCGATTCAGCAATTCCTGTTTGCCCTCCAAAGCATCATCAAGGTTTTGCTCTAGAATATCTTTCTGCACCTGGGCAGGTAAGGCAGGCTCATTAGAGAAGCTTTTTCATCCCAACCCATGCCATGCCACAACTAGAGACACATAGGGGTACCCATATGGAAGAGGCTCTCAAGCTATACAACTGCCACCTAACTGCAGCCTGAAAAAGAACGTTGTGTGGTTTTAGGAGACTTACACAAAGGCATGCTAAATCTCGATTAAACAGGCTTTTGCCCTATTGTGCAAAAGTCTTGGGCTTCCTTTTGGAGGAAGCTGCCCTTGGCCAAGCAAGCTTTGGACATGCTACTTCCTGCAAACTCATGTGGTTTTCCTCACAGGTTTACCTCCCCTAGTTTGCCCCAAAGAAACCTGAAATTGTAATCTGGTGAAATTACTAATAATTATGTGTTACACATCTCTTATCCTCTCTATTATTCCTAGGATTGTTAGGAAAGGATGAATAGGAGCACAGCTGACAATGTCTTTTACCACACTGAAGGTTTCCAGCTCCAACAGTGACTTGAGATGCTCGTTCTCCTCTGTCAGCTTTAAGAGCTCATCTGTCTGCATCTGTGCATCCCCAGAAATTCTTGAGGATCCTTCCCTTTGATGGCACGATGACATTTGGGCTCGCTGCAATTCTTGCTTCATCAGGTAGAGCTACCGTGGACAGGTACACAGAAAGAAAGAAGCTGTGAACATGTCTAGTGGAGCTAAAATAAAAATTAACAGGTAATCCTCAACATATGACCCCAACTGAGCCCAAAATTTCTGTTGCTAAACAAGATATTTGTTGTGACTTTTGTCTCATTTTACGGCCTTTGTTAACCCAGTTGTTAAGTGAATTGCTGTAGTTGTTTAGTTAGTAATATGGTCGTTAAGTGAATCTGCTTTTCCTATTGATTTTGCTTGTCAGAAGCTAGCAAAAGATGATTATATGACCCCAGAATATTGCAACTGTATAAACATGAACCAGTTGCCAAGCATCTGAATTTGGATCATGTGACTATGGAGATGCTACAACGGTCATAAATGTGAAAAATTGTCATAAGTCACTTTTTTCGGTGCTGCTGTAACTTTTAACAGTAACTAAATGAACTGTGGTAAATTGTATTATTTATGCAATTCCCTCCACAACATCAATCCTTAAAGCTTCTTGCTTTAAGAATGTATTTATTAGATTTTATCCCACTTTATTACTTTATAGATAACTCAAAGCGGCGAACATAGCTAACAATTCTTCCTCCTCCCGTTTTCCATATCCTCAATTTGTTGAAGATCCTATTACAAAGTGCTAAATTGAAGTTGTCTACAGACCAAGGGTACTAATAGCCTGCAAACACATTGCAATAAAGATCTGATTGATCGCAGCACAGGAGGAAAAGTGGGGTGGGAAGGCAAATGCTAGAGAAATCATAATAGCCAATTATTCTTCTATTTTCTTGAACCTATCTCACAAGTACACCAGATTCATCTTGATCAATAATACCCCCAAACTCAATTGTAATGAACAATTCTTCAACACTCCTGATTTTCAGGCCTCAGATTGATTTTTTAAATCATCTGTATTATTTTTCAGGCTTGAAGGATTTCTACCTTAAATCTGCATAATTTGGGATCCTGCAATATCATCCCAAATTAATATATAACTAAAAGTCCATCAGTTCTATTATGGTCTACTAGACATGCATTCCTGTCATTCAGATTAAGCTAGATGATCTCTGCTACGTTTTCCATTTGTTTGTTAGGCTGCATCTTTCATCTTCAGCAGCAGCAGCAGCAGCAGCAGCAGTATCCATGGAAACAGGATACTGAGATAGATGGTCCATGTGAGGTAACATTTCTCATATTCTATTGCACTTCCAAACAAAAGTGGACAGCTACAGATGACTGCAGGTTACAAGCAGAACCATTTTGGTTCTCTAGCAAGCGTTATGCCTACAGTTATCCTCCTCTTGACCAGCAAAATGCCATGGTAAGTTCAGCAGGTCAGACCATCTGGAATCACCCTGCCAATGGCACCCAGGACCTGCTAATATGATGTCACAAGCCCTGAAAAGCTTCATGCACCCTTCTTCTCTCACACCTCTTCCTGCGAGCTCCGGCAGCGGGTAATAGCCAGGTCCTTCTCTTGAAGGGCACTGCTGTAGCGCAAAGAGAGCCCATAAAGTTCATCTTTAAGCTTGAGGGCCTCATGGAAGTGAGCACTGAGTTCCCTCTTCATCCGATTACACTCAGTTTCAATGCCCCGCAGGCTTTCGGCCTCAGCTTCCAGTCGGGCTGTGTTTTCCTTGAGCTTGCGGCAGTGTTGAAGCAGGGACACCTTCTGGCGTTTCTCCTGGCTTAGCTCCTCTTGCAGGCTGCTAACTGCTTTGGCCAAGCATTCTGTCAGCTGAGAACTTTCAATCAGATCTAGAGAAAAGAAGAAAAAGCTTAGCTGTCTATGGAAATTCTCAGCCATCTAAGTCATGGTTGTCCCAGAGGTGCTTTTTCAACAGGCAACTGGACTTTGTTTTTTCCTTGAAGACGTTTTGCTTCTATCCAGGAAGCTTCTTCAGTTCTGACGTCAGAATTGAAGTCAGTTCTAAAGTCAGAACTGAAGAAGCTTCTTGGATGAGAAGCAAAACATCTTCAAGGAAAAAAGCAAAATCCAGTTGCCTTTTGAAAAAACACCTTTGGGACAAAATGCTTAGGCCTTTCTCAACACCCAGACCTGAACACTGTAAAGCTTCTACTTCAATCAGCAGAATGATAACACTAAAGTATCAAGGCTCAGCTATGTATTATTATTATTGTTACTATTATTAATATTTTTTACTGCACACTGAGAATATATTGTGAATGTACAGAAGGAAAACTGATAGGTGAGGAAGAGATGCCATTCTGAATGATCTCCCCTGGGGAATCAAACCAGACCAGTTTTGTGAATCAACTCTCAGATCTCCACAAAGTGATTAGCGGAGCTTACAGTTTCATCTGTTTTGTCTAGAAAAAAAAACCCAGGTAAGAATGAGTGAGGTAGGAAGGTTGGAAAAACTCACCGCTAAAATTGTTGTGGTCTATGGAAGGCTCCAAGCCAGTAATGAGCACATAAATATCAGGATTGTGAAGTTTCAAGCTTTCCAGAAAAGCGAGAGCTCCATTTTTCCCACGAGATTTCAAAAGATCCAGCATGTGGCCTATAAGAGATCAGAAAGATCACTAATGTAAAATGATAGGGAACTAAAAAGTCCAATGACCTATAGTTACCCAGGCAGAGAAACATGAAGGATGTGTGCCATATAGTTCACCTTTCCTCTATAAATAACACTGTAATTTAACAATATTTGAGCAAACTTAGTTGCAAATCTTCTTTGGTTTCACTAAAAACACTATCTTTTAAAAGCAATGTTACCTTATAATGTCTTAACCTGTAAATAAAGAACAAGCTTGCCATTTAAACTGGAACACTTCTCTATTTATCTATGATGGAGCTATAACGATATACATTTTGTATATACCCTGTTTCTCCAACAATATGGCCTCCCCCAATAGGAAGTCCCAGCATGTTTTATAGGCATGAAATGAAATTAAGCCCCTCCCCCCAAATTAAGGCCTATATTAAAACATGCGAAATGGTGGGGAATGGTGGGGGGGCTTGCGGTTAGGAAGTACTTTTGTTGCATACCCGGATATGGTGCTGCCTGCGTTGACCCCAATATGAAGTGCCCCACCAATGCCGAGGTCAACATCCAAGCCATCGCTGCCCGCCCGCCCGAAGATGCAAGGGTGGGGAATTAAGTCACCCTTGAAAAGACGGCCTAGCCATTTTTTCGGGGCTCAAAAAAATATAAGACCCGGCCTTATTATATGAGAAACACAGTAGCATAATCTAGTTTATAGAATGGACTAGATTCCTTAGAGTTCTACTAACTATACCGATCCAACGAAATAATTTCCCTTCCTCCCTTCACACTCCTCTTCCCAGATACTTTATATAGAATGAGGTGACTCTTTTTAATACTAAATTTTGGATAGCAGCAAAACATTTAATTTGTGATATTTATATTGTGAGGAATAGGAAGGGCAAGTAATTTATTGCCCCATGTCCCAAAGCAATTTGGCCAGCTTTGGCTACTATGCATCCGTTTCTTGGTACCCTTGACAGTGTAATGCTGAAGCCAAGATATAATCCCACTGGACATCACAAGTCTTTATAACTGTTTCTCCATCATCTAAAACTTTCCTCTGCTCTACACATGTTACAGTACCATACATCACACTACCATAAACAATACAATACCCAGGGTGCTTACCGACTCTCATGGCTCTATTTGTGAACTGGGGGTTGTGCAAGATTTCTTCCTCATCCAATTGACCCAGCACCTTGGCCTGCCGTAAGTATGGGGTAAGGCGACTGGGAGAGACGCCCCTCACAATTCTGTAACGATGCCCCTCCACCATCTCCCATAAACGATCTTCATCCATATCACGAAGTTCTTGATCAACGAGGTTGGGATCATCTACTCCTGTCTCCCCCATAATGGAAACCTAAAAGGATAAGAGGTATTGATAGTTTTGGGAGGCAGGTAATGAAAGAGTAACTGTACTTCATAAAATCTATCTTCAGTTCTACACTGACATGAAGCATGACAGAAATTAAATCCTACAGGAAGTGGTAAAACACTTTAGCTTTTAAAATGTTTTAAAATCTTGCTGTTTTATCCAAATTACATTATTTCAGCTCCTTTTTATTTCTGGTCTGACTATAGTTATTGATTTTGGCTACATTAGATTGCATTGTATTACTATTGCTTTGGTTTTAAATTGTATTATTCTATTTTTAAATAATCATACACTACCTATAGAAACTTTTTAACCGGTAATTTGATTGATTAGTTTAAGGCTAAAAATGAACTGTTGAGATTCGATTAGGTTCTCTCTACTTCAAATCTGTTTCTGTTACTTATTACTATATAATAACATAGTCTATCGTCAGAGTTCTATCTATTCTTCGTATGTGCATATGTGTATAAAATACAAACACAGCCCCATATATACATACTAAAATAACAAAGTGAGCCTTGATGCAAAATTCTATATTCCAAAAATTATTTCTTTTTGGTCTCTAGCATCAAGAGTTCAGTTAGCTTAAATGGCCAGAAGATGATAAGTTGATAAGTTGAAACACCCTTTTTCCCAAGGCTATTGAAACCCTTCTATTCCAGACAGCATTTGGCTTGGCTGCCTGTCCCAGATTTTATTTTAAAATATTAAATAAAAATACTTTTATTTAAAAATCAATACATTTTTAATTAGTCTTGCACAGTGATCTTCCAATGTTTGCTATCGGTAGTCTGTTTTTAATGAGGGAGGGTTGGAGAGGCCAAACATGCCTCTTAAGGAATAGGATGCTTAGCCAAGACTAAATCCCTGTATGAACATCACATAGACAAATGTCTGGCTACAGATCTAAGTGACTGAACAGGTTCATAACATGGGAGTTAGTGAGGCCTTCAGACAGTCAATCCCTCAGCTTGGAATTCTAGCTCTTCAGTAATTTAGAGGTGAGAATATAAGTACAGGTAGCCCTTGACTTATGACCATAATTGAGCCTGAGATTTCTGTTGCTGAGACATTTGTTAAGTCTGTTTTGCCCCCATTTTACAACCTTCCTTGCCTCAATTGCAGGTTCTCTAGACCTATTAAAGTCTTGCTTCTGGTCAGTTACCTGAATGGAATCAGAAGAGACTATGGTTCTGGCTCAGTACTTCGAAACCCTGAGCAAGCTACTTCATCCTCACTTTGCCCTTGGGCTGAATTTCAAATAACCGAGATACAAATCCTGGCTCTCACTAAAGACCTAGGAGCCCTTTCCTCCTCCTTCAGGCCAGTCTTCCCGCTGGCCGGTTTAAGCTGAAAGCAAAACCAGAGGACCCCCCCCATCGCTCGCTTGTCTTACCTGTTCCTGTTGATCAATAGAGTTAAACGTTGTTGTGGGCATGTTGTCACAGCATGTCTTAGAGGGAAACTGATTTTTGAGCAGCAGCTGACAAACTGGTTTTTCAGGAGGGCTAGTTCTGCCTGCCTGGGAGATTTCCTTTCTCCAATACAAGTTCTTCCTTTTGGCTCAGGGCCAAGCCAAAAGTGCAGCAGAGGTATACACCTTTATTGTAACATCCAAAGATCCCTTGGCTTGGGAGATAACCAGTCCTCTCTCCACTTGGTTTTAGTCAAAGAGAGTTTATTAAAAATAATCACGCAACCAAAGTTCAAAGATAAATGACATGGTAACTCAGTTCTCTATCAACACACAAAGACAGGGACTGCTTTCTTATCTGTAAATAGAAGAGTAAGCACAGAGATTTAACAATGATCACGATGTCCAAAATCTCAGAGTAGGATGCTTCCATTAAAATAACATGTTGAAATCCTGTAAGTTTATTTGTAACATGTATTTTCTGCTTCTTAGCTCAGCTTGGAGCTTAGTTTGATTGAATGTTAAAATCAGAATATCCTGAGAGTTATCTTGAGTGTTGGGAAGGGAAGGGATTAATTACAATTTCATTCTTAAATAAAGAAATACAACAAGCATAACAGTAAATATTATGGATAATAAGCCCCATATTTAAATCAATAGAAACAGAATGGCAAAGTCTTCTAATGTTAACAGATTAAAATACTGCTAAACAAGTGAAACAGAAATATGCATTTCAGAAACAAGGGGAACTCTTTCCCCAGATCAAAAATAAGTTATTTTTTTAGACTTGGGTGAAATAAAAAAATTGTTAGTTTTACTCAGGCATCAAATTGTATATCTATAGCATTCCATTGTTTGTTATAACTTATAGCAATGCTTCCCAAACTGTGCCTTCCCTGAGTTAAATTACAACTCTTATCATCTCCAGGCTTCAAAACTTAGGAATATTGTCATCTAAAGCAACTTGAGGACATCAGTTTGATTATTTTTATCTTAGAGTATGGAAATAATTGACTGTGCATAGTAATAAAAAATACTTATTTAAGGCATTCTTACTAGCCATTGAGTTCAGTGACTGGACATGAAAGATATTGTGCTGTACAGTTTACTTAAGCTTTGGAAGAGCAATAGAAAATTAAATTTCCTACTTGATGTAAAAATGTACACCACAGAGGGTTGCTTATGATACTGAGACTGTAGGCAAAAAGGAAGTATTTCTTCATATAGTTTTATGGAATGGTAACGGTCATAGTTAATTATTTAAAATACTTCTATAGCCACCCATCTCATAACCAACTCTGGGCAGCTCTCAATCAAAAGTTACATCAGCATAAAAATATGCGGATGTATAAACATATTAAAAACATTTAAAAGTTGGGTATCTATCTGGTTAGATAGGCTTGCAAAGACTTAGACCTGTTCATGAATTACTGGCTATTAAATAAAATGTTCATGATGACAAAAATTGAAACTCAAGATCCATACACTCGGTGTCAGATGATAAACTGCAAACTAATTAAATAAGTATAAATGAACTCACTACTTGTCTTTTTTTCAAAATGTCAAGGAAATACAGTAGTTATAAGTTCCCCTGGCCTAGAGAATATAGAAAGAGATCAGTTTTCCTTAAATGTATTGGATTTGGCAGATATTTAGGATGTCCAGAGAAAGCCTGCAATCACCTAAACTTTAATTATTTAATCTTTCTAATCTGTTAGGAAAGCAGTGAATAAACTTTTTCCCCCCTTTGGCTTATCAATGGAAAAAATATGCTGGAAATCTTTTAATGGAAGTTTAAGGAAGAAAGATAGGATGGTTAATTCTTCCTTCCCCTGAAATTTCACCTTCATCTACAGAAAAATTGAGTTTCCATTTATTAGTTTAATACTTCTGGGCAGCCAAATTTTGGAGAAAGTCTATGCCTTTCTGATTCTTATTCTTACTTCTGAAGCTCTTCCCAGTAACATTAGCTTAATTTCATAAGCAACACAACAATTGCAAAATAACTTTAACTGCAACTATTTGGCAAGTGGAACAGTGTTGAATTTCTAAGAGTTGAAGTCCACGTTGGGGAAGTTAGACTTGGCTTCAGACTCGACCTTAGCAGCTTGTTGCTGTGTGCCGGACAGGCAGAAGAGAGTATAAATGCATCACATCCTCTGGGCTGGTATTTAAAATTTTTGTATCTTAGCATACGTGGGAAAATACAAGTCTCTGCAGCAGGAAGAACAGAAGAAAACTAAAGGAGATTTTAACATAAAATATTAAATGACATCTTAAATTATAAGGATTGTGATGGACATTTCTATACTTTTTAATAAGCAGAGAAATATCCACCATAAGCCTTAAATTGATGCATTCATTTATATCCTGAGAAAGACATGTGGTACTTCACCCAACACCAAATGAATCAAAAAAGAGGACACGCACAGTCTGAAGGAACTTACTACCTACATTCTAATGACTTTCCAGGATGAATTTGAACTTTATGGGAGAGACCATAATACAGAAAAATGCTTTCTTTGTGGGAGGACCAATCGTATGGTTCAAATGAAAACATGGGTCCCTCGATCTGCTTTCATAAGCCTACCATAAAGCAAATTGTTCAAGCTTCTGAGTTGAACAGCAGGGTTCTCCAACAGCAAAGTTGCAGGATGCCTGTGTCAGAAATGTTAGAATTAGGTCTTCTGATTTAGTACAGATAGTCTTGACTGATAACCTTTCGTTTAGTGAGCATTCGAAGTTACAATGATACTGAAAAAAGTGATTGGGGACTGTTTTTCATATGATCAGTTGCAGCATCCTCATGGTCACGTGATCAAAATTTGGACACTTGGCAACTGGCATATGTTTATGATGGTTGCAATTTTTCAGGGTCACATCATTAGCTTCGGCGATCTGACAAGCAGTCAATGGGGAAGCCAGATTCACTTATCTCTGTTATTAATTAAACATCCACAGTAATTGACTTAATGACTACGGCAAGAACGGTTGTAAAATCGGGCACAACACTCACTTTAACAACTGTCTCACTTAGCAATGGAAATTTTGGGCTCAACTGTGGTTGTAAATCAAGGACTAACTGTATAAGGTACTTTTCTTTGTCTTTATGGCCCATTATTTGACAGAAAGAATTTATCACTGTGGCCCTCTATGTCAGTAACAGACACCAATTTTGTGTGACGAAATGTTACTTGCTTTGGTGACAGCTACTCCAGTTATTCAAGCAGAAGGAACTGCTCATGAGACTTGCAGAGCCAGTCAGAGGCCTCACCTGGGTTTGTAGGAAAAGGTGGATCAAGCTACATTACTGGAAAATCTATGATTGCAGACAGGCAAGGAAAAAAACCTGAGGTGTGCGATTCCAAAGCTTGGGAGAGGAAATGACAGAACAGCTCCTTTTTTTTTTTTACAATGTACTAAAAATAGTCCCAAAGAATCCAGGATGAAAGGTTCATGCTTAACTATGATCTTCTCCTGAACCCTGAAGTACAATGGTGTTCCATAATGCCTGGTTCTGAAATGCTTGTCTTCAATTCCAATCAGAAAAAAGAATTTCTAGCAATCCAGATTTAATGAATCCTGGAATTAAAGAGAAGTCCTATGGCCAAGTCCTGGCTTAATTTATTCTGTGCACTCAGATAGCATATTACACTTTCAGCAATAATGTAATAGGTAAATTGTATGATTTTTCTTTTTGCTAGGGGACAGGATAGTATCATTTACGATAACCACCACTTTGGAACAAAACTGTTGGTTGGACCACCGTGCTTGTAACTCCTGCTGTTGTTTTCAATCCTGAGATTTGCTGCATAAATTAAACCAGTGTTTCTTAAATTTGGCAACTATTAAGATGTATGAACTTCAACTCGTAGATGTCCCAAAAGTGTTTTTTCAAGAGGCAACTGGACTTTCTGTTTTTTCTTTAAAGATGTTTCACTTCCCATCTAAGCTTTTTGAAAAAGCACTTTTGGGACAACCATGACCTGGATGACTGAGAATCTCCATAGACATTCAACTCCTAGAATTCCACAGCCAGCATGCTGAGTTAAGCAATTGAGGACAAATTATGTTGACTCACTCCCTTCATTATTCTGAACCACTCCCTTTCTTCAGGCTCAATTCCTAAGAGATTCTTCAAGTCCTTCAAAACAAGCTAGTGTTCTACCATTCCCATTAGTGATGTATTTCACATTCTAACATTGTCGAGCTTGAATTTTATTGTAGTCAATGTAGCAAAGGTAAATCTCCTTCTTATTCTCCTATCTCCATTATCCATTTTTTTAGATGTCATGTCCCTCTGCCTTTTCTGAGATGTGCCTGTTCATTTAGCATTTTTCTCTCCATTCTGTATGCTCCCTGGTAAGCCTTTAAACAAGAAGTCAGTGTAGATCTAGTAATTTGGACATTCTCCTATATCTCTCCTTCCCTAGAAGGCGAGTGTGGCAGTCTTCTCCACCTCAAACACACAGCTTCATTCTGTATTTATAAACACAGACCTTTAAGTAAGTGCTGCCTGTGCTTTGAATTTATTAAACTTAGACAATCTCTTACAGTAGCCACAACTCTTCAGATTTCAGTAGCATGAAAAACAACAGGCTGTTCTGATGAATAACTAAAACATGCTGTGGTCTGTTTAAGGTATGGAACATTTTTTCTAAATATTTTCAAAGTGCACCTGGTCTTATCTTTGAGGCTTTGACTTCTGATGTTTTCAGAAATGCAAGGGGGAATTTGTTTTGTTACTGAACAACTGATTTCTTGTTCAAGATGTCAGTTTTTAGAGAAAGTTCCTGAGCTCTTTATAAATGTTTCCATCACCCTTTATTCCAGTTTGTAAAAAACCTTTTACTCAATATCCTTTGCACCATGTAGGCCTCTTTCATGATTACCCTTAAGAATTTCCACTTCAGTTGTAATGTTTATTTATTTATTTAAAACTTTTGCATAGCTTGCTATCTGGGCAGTTTCCAGTCAAGAATAAAGCAACACATACATAATAAAAACAAGAAACAATAAAACCAATAACTCAAAAACATAAAAAATTGGCATGTTCCCCCAATGCCACTAACATACTCTGTTCCACTCTAATCTCACTTCCCCATTGGGGAAGACCTACATCTTAAGTACTCTTCTTTTTACATTTTCTTTTTACATTTATTCTTCTGATGACGTTCTTGAGAATAAAACCTTTTTTTAAATTCTTGCTTGCTTGACCTTGGAAGTCTGTCTTCAGTCATTATTATGTTCTTCTAGCTGCCCAACCATTCCATCCTTCATTTTTTGCCTGGCTCTAACAACTGATTGTTCTGAAAGCCACTTGAGGTTTTTTTTTTCCTCTTTGAAATGTTGGGATTTTTTTTGCTTCAGTTATTCAATATCTATTCAGTTTTTGCAATGTCTCTTGTCTCTTCTCATAGCAATTCATAGTCTTTTTTGTACAAATTAGACACATCGAAGCTGTTACAGTCAGACTATAAGATCAATACATATTCTCAATAGCCTATTTTTTGACACACCTTTCTCTTTAATGTTCTATGTTTTACCTGAATAATTGAAACCAGCAATTCATGGTATGTTCTACAATACAAATCTGGAAACTCATAGCCAGTTGGATAGTACTTCTCCATCTTTTGTTTCTTGTTTTGTAATCTATTTGATTCCACTGTTGTCCATTATTGATATTTACTTGATAGCCATTAATTGTGATATGATTTTGTCTCTTATTTTATTGTAACTGAGCAGGTACTAAAATATGTCCTTAAATATGTCCTCACACACAGCAGGTCCATTTTATGAACTGAGCCACAAACCATCTAATTGTCTGAATTAAATTGGCCCATTCTGGTTCATAAACATTCCTTTATTCTTAGGACATCCGAAATAGCATACATCATATCCATTTTGACAATTTCAACTTTTCCTTGACTTTCCTATTCCATGTCCAATGGAAAGAAGAAATTAGGAGCAGTTTCTGAAGTATACAAACTCTTTTAATCGGTGCCAAAAACACACTGCTTGCTTTAAAGCAAATATATAAAACATACCGAATTGTCAAACCAATGAACTCTTAAGATTTTTTTTCCTTAATATAATCATCTGATAAAAATTCTGTACTGTAAATCTTTGTAACACTATAGGGCATCCCACGTTATATCATTTCAACAATTCTATAGACCATTTTGTCTAACTCCAACATTAGATATCCTTGTATGATTTTGAACAGGAAGCAACTCTCAATTATGCAGATGAATATAGTATAGAGAACACCAACCTCAGTTGGAATAAGCCTCATTTCCAGAAATATTTCTAGACTCAGTGCTTCCAGCTGTATAGAAAGTAAGAAGGAAGGCCTGTAGAAGTGAAAGAGAAGCGTGGGCCAGCAAGGAATCAAGCAAAAGAAAAAGTGGAAACTACTCTATTCCTGGATTTCTCTATTCAGGCAAGTCACTAATTTACCTAATTTGAATAGAGAAGAGGCTTCAAAGAAGCCTGGCCTTGGAGCAACTCATTTTTCTCATGGAGAACTAAGCCATTCCCTCAATAAAAGATTACAACTGGGAAGCAATCTATTGTCAAGAGAAAGAGCTGCATAAGCATTCTCCCCTAAGGCTGCCACGAGAACATCAGTATGACACTGAGGAAAACTTGGGTCAAAATGTCTGGATCAAGGAACTATTACAAGTGGTTTTATATAACTGTATAAAGCACTAGTGCATAGACATGTTTGTCAAATTATTGTATTCATCCAGTAACATGTAATCAGTACATTGGTTTGGACATTTGGTACTTTCATTTTTTCTTTCCCCCATCCCTAATTTTATGAAATTACAGAATATAACCAATGGCACTTGAAGATCAACTAGTCTACTCCAACTCCCTGTGCATTTCTGGGAAATATTATTGGAATCCTGGCAACACCCTTAACAGAAATTATTTATTCTCCTCTAAGAGGGGAGAGGTGACATTTGAAAAATTGCAATCATTCAAACCACTAGGGAATCTTGTCATGAAAGCCGGTAGCATCCAACTCGACCTAAATTTTGTTACATATCCAGCATGGATAAAGGAATATGGGAGATCTCCTGCAGGACCTAATGATCCTACTAGAACACTGGAGCAAAGGATCTTGTTCGTCAAATTTTTTTTCCTCCATTTATATTTCAGAGATGTTTATCTTTCATTCAGATTGTTGTCTGTCTGTTTTTGCTTCTCAAGACCAAGTGATGACAAATTCCTCCCCCATCAGCAGAGAAAGCGGAATAGTAAGGACCTGAAGAAGTGACAAGGGAAGTTAGTTACAATTGCTCAAAACAGTATCAGGTCATCAATGTGAGAAACATTACGCAGTAATATAATTTATGCGGTATGAATGTCCATGCAAAGCAGAGGAGAGAATGGAGCTTTAGATGGTGCACTGGAGCCTCTTGAACACACCAATGCACTTACCTGCACTGAACTACAAAGTTAATAGGGGTATTACAAACCACACGGAAGTTCCTCCCATGTGAATTCTGCAAAGTTTCTGCATTAAATGGAAGTTACTGCTTAGCGCTGAAGAAAATCATCTATTACGATAGTAATTACCTTACAAAACTAAACAAAAATACATATCCAAATTGATGACTAAAAAGGATGTGTGCAAACTCTCCATCTTCATTTTATATCATTTGAAATATAGGCAGTCCTTGACTAACGGTCACAAATGAGCCCAAAATTTATGTTAAGCAAGACAATTGTTAAGTGAGTTTTGATCCATTTTATGACTCTTCTTGCCACAGTTGTTAAGTAAATCACTATAGCTGTTTAATGAGTAACATGCTTGTTAAGTGAATCTGGCTTCCCCATTGACTGTGCTTGACAGAAAGTCACAAAAGGTGATCACATGACTTTGGGACCGGCAATAGTCATAAAAATGAGTCAGTTGCCAAGTGTCCGAAATTTTGATCATGTGACCATGGGGATGTTGCAACTGTTGTGAGAAAAACAGTCATAAGTCACTTTTTTCAGTGCCGTTGTATCTTTGAATGGTCATTAAATGAATGTTTGTAAGTGGAGGACTACTCGTATTGGCCTGTTGCTAGCTGGGTGGGAGGTACAGAAAATGATGCTGCGTAAATGCCGGACAGGGAAGCCATTTCTGGGGCTGAGGGCCATATTCAACCTTATGCAGCGAGAAAGAAAGAGGGGAAAAGCAAGCTAAAAAAAATAATTAAGTGAAAAATAAATATATGCATTCTGGCTTTAGCAACATAGCAGTGTCTTCTAAGGCAGCGGCCCCCAACCTTTCGGGCACTAGGGACCAGTTCCATGGAGAAACGTTTTTCTGTGGACCGAATGGGTGCTGTTTTGCATGCTGCCTGCATCCCGCAGATGGGCCTTCACTTGTTTGCGCAGCCCGGTTGCTGGCATGCCATGGCCCGGTGCCTGTCCATGGGCTGTGGGTTGGGGACCCCTATTCTAAGGGACTCAGAAGAAGAATATTTTCCTTTATTTTCAATTGCTCCAAACTATTTTTTCCTATGTATATCTTAAGCACACTCAACCTAATTTATTATCGAGTAGAACATTTTAATAGAATAAAAAGCATTGAAAAGATAAAACAATTCAAGAAAGGTCAAGTTAAATTTTACATGAAGGTCCCCAACAGATAGCCAGAATATTTGTCAACCTTTGTTTCTTAACTTTGAAATACACACAGTTTCCAAGCAGATGCTCACCAATAAATAGTTAGGCAGTTGGCTACTTCAGTGTCACAGAAGGAAGGACTTTGGGGAGTTTCACTAAAGTTGGAGGAGGGTCAGTTTCCCACATCTTGTTTCAACAGCAGAACTAATTTTGAGACTCCTAGGAAGCTTATTTCTTAACTATTGTCTCCAAATCCATTTATGTCTCTAAAATCTTTATCAAAGTACCACTGCAAGATGTTATTTATTTATGCATTCAATTTCTATAGCTGCCTAGCTCAATCAATGACCTTGGAGGGGTTACAATTCCAAAACCATAAAAACGATCAAAACAATAAAGAACTTTTTGAAAACAATAAATTATATTGACAATTTTTGGACTGGGTTCTCACGCAGAAACTGTCTGAAGGGCAAGAAACTTACTTACCTTGGTGTCAGTTCGGTAAGAAAAATCCAAGATGGGGATATCATTTGCTAGGACCCGCCGGGGAGGGCTGGGAACACCTAACGCTAGCACCTGTATCAGAAGGAGCCCGTCTATGTGGCCGCTAAGTCGCATAATCTCATTCGCTAGCACACCCTGCAACAAGAAGAAAAGGAGAAGTCGATGTAAGTAGTACAACAACAGGCAGCTTTCAGAGGTCAGGGGTCAAACTTTTGGAGAAGGCAAAGGACACAGCAGGTGGAACCACGATGCAAATTTGATGGAGTCATGATGCTTAGATGCACATTAAATAATATCCAGATTTTTCTGAGCGTTATCTGTTTTTGGAAGTATTGCCGCATGATTTTTTTTCCTCTGCCTTGTCATGGTGATGTATGTTGTCCTGCTGTAGTGCAGCCGAATACAACTTCCAGATTTGATGTAACATGGCACGGTAGTGAAATCCCACGAGATCGTTCTCTTGGTTCCCCCCCATATAATTGGCAGTGCAAGTAAAACACTTAAAAGCAGCAAGCAGCTAGATCCTCGAAGGATCAGGACAAGAGGAGAGGATTTTTTTAAAAAAACTGACAGGACTGAAATATAAAAGTAAGAAAAAGTTCGATTATTAACAGCCAATAGTATATAGTTCAAGTGCTCTGGAGGGTGAAAAAGTGGGCAAGTGGCACTTGTTCTACAACCCCATATACCTGTCCGTTTTCCTAGAACCGCACAGCAGTTGCAGTTGCTTACCAGTCACTGGAGATACAGGACTGCATGTAGAGAGGGTGCCTGGTTAAGAATGATCTTTAGGAAGAAACATCTAGCTAAGAAAAAATGTGTGAGGATTTCCGCTAGTCTCAGCTTTGTTTTCATGTTTTGGATAACATTGCTACAAAAAGGCAACAACCTTATTAAGGTTGTTAAGGTGCTGTCTATGTGTTAATCAGTCTATCCTTGAAGACAACTGGTTCTGTCCACTGCCTTCCTATCCAATCTCAACATAACTGATCAGTCTGCCCTTTGAAGTACAACCTGCAACCCTCTATCCCTGTGGAACATCATCCTTGCATCGATACAATTGGCTTCCACCTTGACACTTTTCCACAAGATCCTGAAAACACCGCCCTGCTAGTGAGCCTGGGGATCCCAGAGTGATATGGACCCCATCAAGGGGCTCACATGTTTGTTGTTGCCAGGGAGTGTTATTGGTTTTTTTATTATTATTATCAGGGTTTATCTTTGTAAGCCATCCAGAGTCACCAAGCGTGAGACGGGCGGCAATATAAATTTCTTTAAATAAATAAACAAACCCATAAAGTCCTAAAAGCCTTTTCTGAAGTGAACATCAACTTCTGGAAATCTTATCCCTTGCACTTAATATACTGTATTTAATACTCAAAACTCAGCCACTCCTGGCTGTCCTACTTTTTGCAACGTGGCCAAGAATACACCTGCCAAAATTCAAGCGTGGCCCTTGGCCATGAAAAATTGCAGACTCCTGCTGTTAATGGGGACAAAACTCAGTTGTGGAAGGGCACCAATCAAAAGAAGGTTGGCCATTGAGAAAGCAATTCTCTTATTCAAATGGACTTAGAACGTCCACAGGGGGTTTTCAGCATGTTGTGCCTTGCCATCTCATCTACTGCCCTGCTATGACACTCTTACGCAGATAGGACAGGAAGGGAAACAAGGTACTTATGACCACAATGGAGACCAACATTTCCATTGCTAAGCAGGACAGCTGTTAAGTGAGCTTTGCCCCATTTTATGACTTTCCTTGCTACGGTTAAATGAATCACTGTACTTGTTAAATAAGTGACAAGTTTTTTAAATGAATCTGGCTTCTCTGTTGACTTTGCTCGTCAGAAGGTCGCAAAGGGGGAATGGAGAGCAAGTCCCTGGCCCACACTTCTGAAGTATTCAACACAGGTAGTCCTCAACTTACGACCATAAATGACTCCCCAATCTCTGTTGCTAAGCAAGACAGTTGTTAAGTGGATTTTGCCCCATTTGATGACCTTTCTTGCCACCGCTGTAAAACGAATCGCTAGTTTTAAGTTAATAACATGGTTGTTAAGCGAACCTGGTTTCCTTGTTGACTTTGCTGGTCAGAGGTTTGCAGAAGGTGACCCAAGAACACTACAACCACCTACAACATGACCCAGGGACACTACCACCGTCATAAATACACACCAGTTGTCAAGTGTCCAAAATTTTGATCACATGACCATGGTGGAATGCTGCAACGATTGTGTGAAAAAAAACCCAGTCATAAATCACTTTTTTTCAGGGCCATTGTAACTTTGGTCACTAAACGAATGTTTGTTGAGAACTATCTGCACTTGGGAGTAATCCAAACTAGGAAATAACTGGTTAAAATTTAATCTGCTCTGGCTAGCACAGTTTAGCTATCGAGAACAAATGCCTTACTTCCAGACTCACATTTCTTGCCAGAAAGAAGATCTGTGTGTAATCACCCTTCTCAAAGGTCTGCAGCCCTTCACCGTCATCCCAGAACAAATCGCCTCTGGCCACCCCTTCCAGTGTCAAAGCCACGATGAGAGTCATTCCATTTGAACGGGACTCTGTGGTTGTGAGAGCAGGCTCCTGAAGAGATTTGCAGTAGAGACAGAAGCGCTATCAAAGCAGAAAGGCCCCAAAGCCTTCTTCACTTTAGTACATTCCCTCCCCTCCTCCTCCTATCCTAAGCAAATCTTTTTTTAAAAAAAACCATTCAAGCCAGAGAATCTACAGCAATATTGGGCTGCCATTTTCCTATTTTCTGGCAAAGCAGCAGGAGAAGAACTGGTGTATTGGACCTACCTGCAAAGGAAGAATGTGACCTCCACGGATATGGACATTGATCGTGTCAAGTGGAGCTGGTAGGAGAATCCACTGGCCCTTGCTGTGGATGACAGATCCCTGAAGGCCCACAATATATAAAAGTCATCTAAGACAAGGTTTGTGCTACCAAAGCAAGAATCAGACAAGGGAGGCTGGCATCCATTCCAAAAAAAAAAAAAAAACTTGACAGAAATCCCAGGCAGTGAGCACATTCAGACTTAGAAAATTCTTTTACTGTAGCAGTTCTAATTAAAGAAGTTTTAGACCCATATGGCATTGGATTTTTAAAGTCTTGCCTAACCTATAGGACTGACACTATAGAAAAGAACAAGTCTTAGCAGGCACAAGACGACAGGTAGGAATAAATGGGTCAACTGCAGCCATGTATATAAAGTTTAATGATTGATTAAGGCAAAGAGTAACAGACATTCCATCTGAGCCTCTGTGAATGCCAAAAGCCGCACTCACCGTGAGGATATCATACCATGTCCCCAAAGGAAAATAGCCAGGCATTTTTCTTATCCCTTCTTCTAACACAGGAGTAATGAGGAGCCCAGCTCCCCACATGAACTGCCTATCAATGGTCCACGTATATGTGTCTTGTGGGAACCTGCAAGAACGATAAAAGAACACGACCACTTCAAAGAACTTCTGGCAGTCAAACAAGAAGAAAAAGTCATTACAAAAGGTATTTCTCCCATGTGTAGATCTATTTCCTTCAGCCAGAACTGAGCAAGAGTACCACCACGTCCTTCTTTGAGGACAGGAAAAAGATTTTGAAATTGTCTTTCAGCCTTGTATCCCACACTTCTTCCAAGTCTTACCCAGCCTGACGCTGAATTCGCACCATGATGGCAGTTACCCTAAAACTCACTGGGATGGTCATCGCTGAAGACTACTTTATAATGGTTCAGAAGCTAACCTAACCCGCACAACACAGCCATTCTCTGACTTACTCAAAATAAAGAGGACGGGCTACTGTCTCGCCTGTAGAGTGGGCCTTGTGGAACAGGGTGTAAAGATAGGGCAACAGGGAGTAGCGCAGGGAAAAGGCTTTCCTCATGGCTTCTTGGGCTTCCGGGCTGAAGGCATATGGCTCTTGAGACTGCAAAACAGAAAGGCGAAAAGTGAGTGCAAGGTTCCTGAGACAGAAATGGCATTTTTTTCTATTTGCTAAGATGGGATTCAGGAAGTTCTTTCCATACTGAATCTTTTTTTCTTCCTGCTACTAGCATGTTCTCCCTTACACGACACTCAAAAGAAGAATGCAGTTAACAAGAATTGAGGCATTAAGGCCTAGTTCACACTATACACTAAAGCCATCATCTGGTTTATCTGCTTCTAGTTTAATATATATAAAACCAGTACAGAAGGCCCTAGTTTATGGTTTATTTTAAAATTGGGACTCAGCCAGGTATGGCTTATTCTATAACCATAAAGAAGCCTTAACCTGATATAGTGTTAAACCAGATAACAGAATATCCCTTATGGCATTATCCCACAGCTCGGTGCTATAGCAGTGATAGTATTAAAGCCACTGAACTTGCGGTATTATATCAGTAGGAACATGATCAATTTAGACACTACATACTAATTCAGTCATTCCTGTGGCAAGATGGTGAGATTTTCTTCTGAATAAGTAAGCGTGCATATGAGTGCATTATAAATGAATCCTAGTTTTTTGTGGTTAGTTAATAGAGGATTGACTAAAAAACCAGTATGTTGCCCTGCAATTAAGAAAGTATGTAGAAAGAGAGATTGTTTTTTCACACACAAGAAGTACAAAGACTATTGTTATAGCTTCCTATGACAATTTGTATTTCTTTGATTTTTAAATATTATACTGCCTTAGAGGCTGAGTATTCTCTGCTTCTTAGCCAGTATTCTTGAATCACTAAATTAACTTTTGGCGCCTTGATTGGATAAATGCACGTTACATACATTTTAAAAAAAACTTTTCTTATTATAAAGCTAGATTTTACTGTTTGCTCCAAATACAAAGAAGATTGTGTAATTTATTTTCAATTTTAAGAAAGAAGAGGAAAAACCCAAACACATAAATATCATTTATTATGTGCTTGCTTGCAGTGATTTCAATCTAAAAGCTACATAATCATTGATTTACAATGAAAGTAAGAATACTAGCCTTGGCTACAAGCTTGACAGGAAAAAATCATAACAAATTGAAGCCTACTTCAATTTTTAACTTGTTGAAAAGTTCATGGACTTCCCTTAACCCCTGTCTTTGAACATGATGTTGTTAGAGAGACCAATCAAATTCTAAGAAACGGTTCACTACCACCTGATTTCCCATCCTAACCGACTTAAACTTTCTAAACCAGTTCCCTAAACCTGGTGCCTCTAGATCAGTGGTCCCCAAACTTGGCAACTTTAAGACTGATGGACTTCAACTCCCAGAATTCTCCAGCCAGCATAGCATAGAATAGCTGGCTGGAGAATTCTGGGAATTGAAGTCCACAAATCTTAAAGTTGCCAAGTTTGGGGACCCCTGCTCTAGATGTAGTAAGATTATCGCTCCCAGAATGGCCTGCCAGCCTGCTGCTTTGCTCCATTTTGTCACAGCCCTCTCCAAATGAAAATAATGGCCAGGCAGACGCAGAGACATCATGCTTACCTTGCTTCCCCGGTCATTGTGGTTTCGCATGAAAGGGTAGAATGCGCCCAGTTGGGTCCAGCGTACACACAGCTCTTCCGTTGTGCTGTTCAGAAACCCACAGATGTCAGCCCCGACCAATGGCACTCCATAGAGATTGAAGAGCAGCATTGCTTTAAGAAGACAGAGAGTGTGGATTAGGAAAAACCTTGGACAGTAAGCTCTAGAAAGCAATAGGAGAAATGCTGAGGAAGCTGGAGGAACCACAATATCATATCTTTCCAGATATAATCTTCTTCTGATATATTTTTCTTTCCAAAGGAGATACAAAAAAAAAAATCCATGACAGACAGGCAGGAACTTGGAAAAGTTCACAAAATGGTTTCTACAAATACTTGTACCTGGTATACTGTAGTATAAATGCTCCCAAACGCTTATGACATCCCCAGTCCAATGGCCGGCATAGTGTCCATGGCTGGCAAAGGTAGAACGTGAGATCACAAATGGACGCTTTCCTCGCACTTTCACCAAAGCACTGGGAACAGAAAAAATGTAATCAAAGGACCTCAGTGGATCTGGAACCTGGAGCTTTCACACTCCCAACTAACTAATATAATATGTAATTTGTGTCTTGGGCAGAATCAGAGGAATAATTATCTACCTGGCAGAATTCCCCTTCATACTCACTCGTGTGTTGCAATGGCTTCAGTCAACCCATAAAGGCTGTGCAAGTTATAGTGGGAAGACAGGTACTGCCTACTGGAGGCACAGAGGGTTTTTGCCTTCAAGGTTCCACCCAGCATTCCTGCAAATGTAGGGGGAGAAATACTATATAACCAATGAAATTGTGGAAGCCGCCAGGCAAAAATGTGTGAGATGTGAAGAACTGAGTTTTTTACATGTCCCAGGGAGCTTTGGATCCCTGGTTCCTGGCATAAAGACATCCCTCCTTGATTACTTGCATCTGGGTCTTACAGGGAGGAGGCTAGAAGATTCATAGAGAGCTCACTAAGAAATTATTCTATATCCAGTCTCAATGCAACTAGACTTGAGTCAGCTCTTGACTGGGTGCCCCCAAAACTAAAAACATTGAACAAAGTCAACAAGTCGTCTTAAATATCCAGATTCAAATGTTTGCAAAGGTAGGTCAAAGAACTGTCGAATGTTCAGAATCCATGTTTGCATTTTTCAAAAGCCACATGCATCCAGTGCTTATGTATCATTTGTAGCACAGTTGTACATAAAGTTTATATGTGTACAATGTATTTCAGTCAACAATATGTTTATTTTCCATACTGAAAATCAGTAGGATTTATGCTATTAAGTATATTCTTTCAATTTTATTTTAAATCCTTGTAAATTGTACGCCAAATCTTCCTCACTATAGGTTATTCAGCAACTATTTATTGTTCAATTACCTGACAGGTATTTGCCAGAATTTTTGCAATGTCCTGTTTTATTAGAAGCAATTAGTTGTCTGCATAATTATTTAGAAATTGTGCTCAAAAAGAAAAAAACAAAAGCCCAGCATGCATTGAATCACAGTTCCACCAAATTACTTAAAGAGCCTCTTAAATACACAATGGCTGGTTCATAGAGTATCCTAAGCCAATAGGTAATCTGTTTGATTTGATCATATGTTAATTGAGTCACTGCAGTTTATAAAATATGGTTCAGGTTCAATATTATATATAAATCAGAACACTCTGATTTGTTCAGTTATAATTTAAACAAATTATGGTTTAAGGCAATATTGAAAGCCAGACACAAACATGCACGCACACTCACACACACACACACATGCACACCCTAAGAGCTACTGAGTGGAAAGACAGATTTCCATCTTATCATATTTATCAAGATAACTGTTAACTGGACTAAACTGAAACCATGTTTTAACAAATTTAAATTAAAAAAAAAGGAATATAGTAAGTATTTTGTGTGTGGACTTAACCCACTGTTTTGTCCTTTTCTATCCCTCAAATTTGATTTCACTTTTTTTTTAGTTGTCCAACTAGACCAAGGGTGTCAAACTGGAGGCCTGCGGAACTGGATGCCTCATGCACAGTCCCCAGCTCCACAAAGGGGAAAAATGCCATAAAATGTCATGTGGTGCCATTAGTTTGATACCCGTGAACTAGAACATGTTTGCCAAAAGCATCCCCTCCAAACAAGATCCTCCTCCTTTTACCTGGTACATATGGGGGGTTTTCAAGCTTGTTGTTTGGACAATCTTCCAAGGAACCATCCACAAAATTTGATGGCTCATTCATGTCCTAGAAGAAGGAAGAGAAAGAGATTCATGTGTCCTATTTTTCTAAATTAGAACTTCCAAGACAGGAATCTCATTTTAAAGAAGCAAAAGCATCATCAACCAAAGAGAAAGTCTCCCAACTGTTCAACATTCAAGTCCCAGGATTGGAAACTCACTATCCACATGCCATCAAAGGGCACTTTGTCATGGAAATCCTTGACCATGTCATACCACCACAGGTGAGTCTCTGGGTTGGTGAAATCAGGGAAGACAGTAGGCCCAGGCCAAACCTGGAAGATAAAAACCAGAGCTGTGTGTCTAAATCAGTAACCCTTCTGTATCGGCTACGGTGATGCATTTTAGTGTATCTTTGGAGAAGGAGCAATAAAAAGATTAACACGCTAATTGTCAGAATAAAAATACATTTGTTTGGAAGTTGAACCCATTGCCCTTTCATGATATTGTACAATAGTGAAACTACAAATGCAGCTATATTCAACATCTGTATCTTCATATCTGGATTTCAATGGTTCAACATCAAAGGAAGACATGAAACATGAGAAATGCTCATAAGGGAAACTCTCTCTCTCTCTCCCTCCCTCTCCCCCTCCCTCTCTCCCCCCTCTCTCCCTCTCCCTCTCTCTCTCCCTCTCCCTTCCTCTCCCTCTCTCTGTTTTCTTAAGTTTTATATATATTTATTATAAATATATTATATATGCATATGTATATGTATATGTATGTGTACGTGTATACACACACACACATTTTTCCCCACTTCCCTTTGTTCTATTCTTCTTTTGTGGTCTACTAGACTACTACAGATTTACATTTCACCATATGGCATCTCCCTCACCGAAGCCTTATCCTTTCTCTACCAAGGCTCATGGCAGGAGTATCCAAAGAACTGGTCACTGGCTTCAAGATGGCAGGCCTGGCTGTGCAAATGAAGCCCACTACTTTTCAATGTGTTTCATTGCATACATTTAAACAGGAACAGGGCTTTGACTGACACTCCTGCCATTTTGAACCCAGTGACTGCTTCTGCACAGGCCCATGTTCATGGGTGATCCATCAAGTCTCACCCTTCCAATCAAAGGTTGTCCTGTTGCATTAACGATGAAGACCCCCCGCTTCAGGCCTTCATCATAGGGCCTATAACTCCCAGGGGGGCTGGTGCTGCTGATCCCTGGATCCTACAAGGAAACAGAAGGAGAGACATCTGTTTAGCCCTAATGGATTTGATGGGAGTATGAAAATGTGAAGGGCACAGGACACAGTTGTCTCAAGCAAAGGAACAAAGCACAAGGCGCTCTTTCAAACCTTGGCAGTACTTCAGAGTTGGGAGACAGATTGTCAAAAAAGCACACGAGGCATAGGAAATGAACATGCCTTTATTTATATGTGGAGAGTCCAGATTATGGCATTTTCACAGTGGGAAAAACAGAAGCAAACGTGACATTTTAGGAGGAAGAGGAACATCCATTACTGAAGTTGGGCAACAGCACACAGCTTGTGGATGATCACATTCTAAATGCAAAACATGGGTGGAACATTAAAAGGTCATAAAGAGAGCAACCTGTTACATGAGTATGGAAAGTCATTCGTGCTGCTGTTGCTTCTTTAAAAGTCTAAATACATGAACATGTAAAGTTCTCTGTGGTTTCTAGGTCTGTATAATTTTCCTTTCTACTCTGAAAAGCAGAGATGGGTAATCTGAGGTCTCAGAGATGAATGCTTTATTCCATTATTGTTAAAAATCTAAAATGTGGATTCCTGCCGTTGGAAACAGAAACCTAGTCCCATCACAATTTATCAAGAACTCCAAAATCCCTCAGGGGAGGATAAAAAAAAAATCAGACCATCCCAATCTTATTGAAACATATAAGAAAGCCACACTGATATTGTACTATCACCTGTCTGTCTCTCTTCCAAATTTTCAACAGAGACTCCTTTGAAAAAGCTACTTCCTTCATTGTCCCAAACATAAATGACTTTTCCATTCATATGACCCCCACCTATTAAAAGATTGCAAATGTGACAGAACACAGGTAGTCCTTGACTTACAACCAAAATTGAGCCCGATTTCTGTTGCTAAGTGAGATATTTGCTAAGAGAATTTTGCCCCATTTTACGACCTTTCTTGCCACAGTTGTTAAGTGAATCACTGCATTTGTTAAATTGGTAACATGGTTGCTAAGTGAATTTGCCTTGCTCTCTGACTTTGCTTGTCAGAAGATTGCAAAAGGTGATCACATGACCCCGGGACACTGCAACCGCCATAACTAGGAGTCAGTTACCAAAATTCTGAATTTTGATCACATAGGGATGCTGTAACAACTGCAAGCATGAAATATGGTCATTTGTAACTTTTTTCAGTGCTGTTGTAACTTCGAGCAGTCACTAAACAAACACTTGTAAGTTGAGGATCAGCTGTATTAGTTTGACTCAGAGAAGGGGAAGAATACTGAGAAAATATATTTGAGTCCTGTAAACGTAAAAGCTGGGAAGCAACTCAAAACAACTTTGCCTTGATTCTGTTAGGTATAAGCTGAGATATTGACAAGTTTTCAAGATTTTGTCAAGTTACCATAAATGCATTAAATTACATTCCAATACTTCTAGCAACTGATCGGGCCTTCTCAAATATAGGCTGACATATGACAAGGAATTCTGCTTTACAGAATCTCCTACCAAACTAGGAATATTTCCTAAACTGGAAGACCTAGATTGCATTTTCCTTGCAAAAGACTCTCTACTGCATTAGGGAGGGCTGGACATAGAACTGCATCATCTACATTTCATTTAAGTCAACTTCAATACAGCAATATTTTGGTGGGCAAATAGGTGCTATTATAAATCCAATATATTTTTATTAGATAAAATAAATCCAATAAATAAATAAATATTTTGAACCACTGCAAGGGAAGCCCCTCAAAGGAGAATTCAAGATTCATTAACTTACCACAATCATGACATACCTCCGACCATCATGATGGAAATCATTCACCATGTCTGGCATGTCCCTGAAACCATCCTTGTTGAAAGTGAAATCTCGCTTAGCGTCCATATAATCCAGGTCATTCCATTGTACGTCCTATGAGCCCAGGAACGAGATTCCAATAAGAGCAAGTTTGCATCCCACCTCACTTTTCTCTATGAACAAATATTCTATTTGAGTGTTACGCTGACATGGAAGCTGTACTACTTCACACAGGTTGAGTATCCATATCACGTTAGCCCATGATCTGTTTTATAATGGTTTATTAAGTACATTATAATTAGCTAAGTTAACACAATCCATTAATCCACATTCAACCTTGACACAATCTATTAACCCTTATTTGCAAAAATTGATGTCTGAATTCAGAAAACATTCCAAGCTAAAACCAACTCAGAAGTTTTGGCAGAATCCCTTTTTATTTTACTGTAATATGTAGGCTTTTTTTAACTATTTATTTACACCTGCTATTATTATTATTATTATTATTATTATTATTATTATTATTAATAATAATAATAATAATAATAATAATAATAATATGAATATGAATATGAATAAGTCAAGGTGGCAAACATATCCAACACACCTTCCTCCTTCTATTTGCCCAATAACTACAATCCTATGATGTGAGCTGGGCTGAGAGAGAATGACTGGCTGGCTTTTATGGCTAAGGCAGCACTAGAACTCACAGCTTCCCACTTTCTAGCCTGATGCCTTAACCACTAGACAAAACTGGCTCTTTTTTGTATAGAAATATTTGCTAAACTGTATCATTTAACTTGCCTTCTCCTTTATGTATTCATTAATATGAATTTGAGCCTAAGTTTATAATAATTCATTTATAATAATAATTTTGCTCTTGCATCAATTGCGTTTCTTAATCTCTGATTGCAGGTGATTGCCTGAGGAATTGATTGGGCATCGGAAAAGAACCTCTGAACTTAATAAAATGCAATCACATTATGGCTCAGAGAAATATATGAACCAGTCCAAGGGTGAGAGAGCAGCTATAGTCAAAGGTAATTCAGAGACGGCACCTACCAGGGGAAAAAGAGCTGTAGTCATGTTTTTCACCACTTCCCGTGTAATAGCAGTGGAAGTGTATCCCCAGCGACAGAGATGGAATCCGAGAGCCCAGTAAGGAGGCATGAATGGGTAGCCTAGAGGAATTTAGAGAGAGAGAGAGGGAGGGAGAGAAGGGAAGGGAGAGAGGGTTTGGGAGAGAGAGAAAGAGGGATGGAGGGGGAGAGAGAGAGAGAGAGAGAGAGAGAGGGATCAACATTCAAAACCTCTCAAAACCATAGGCACTCCCGAATCTATCATAGCAAAATAATTTAAATAACATACTCACAATATGCCTGAACCTTTCAACCCCAAACCCAACCTAGCATGGCTATTTTCAAGGTTAAGCTTACATCTAAGACCCTGCTTTGGATTGCAGCTTAGGCGTATAAAGGGCTGCTTCTAATACCTAGGCTAAGTTAGGATATAGAGTAGAGAGAGAAAAATGTCATTGCAGACCCTGGATTTAGACTCTTCACAGATAAAGTGATTTTTTTAAAAAATGTAGAAAGGGCAGATAAAATAGACTTAGCACGTTATTATCAAACTGTGGATTATCGTTTCTTCAGAGAAGCCTTTCTTGAGCTGATGCCTTGCTTATGTTTTGTACAGTATATCGGCTGGGAATTTCTGAGAACTAAAGATGTCAAGCATTTAATAAGCCAACTTCAAAAAGGAAGTTCAAAGGCTCTTCTCAATCTCTTCTGCATGCCTTTGTGTGTGTGGGGGGGGGGGGTGTTTCAGAAATGTAAAAAAGATATCTTATCTACCCCAAACTATTCTACCCTGGTAACTGTTGGAGGGAGTTCTTCATGAAGGATACATTTTCAACTACTCCAATGTTTCTCAACCTTGGCAGTTGAAGCCCATACATCTCTGAAGCACATACATCTGCCAAGGTTGAGGATCACTGATCTATTCTTTCCTGAGCACCATCCAGATGCCTGGACTTCAAATCCCAGAATTCTGCAGGCCACTGCTAAGAACTTTGGAGTTTAAAGCCCATATGACTGCCCAGATTGTTGGGGGCAATATGCAAATAAGGCTTCTAGATTGTAAACCTCCCATAGAGTGCTGTAAAGCGCTTGGTGAGGTATATAAACCTAAATGCTATTATTGGAGAACATCCAGATTGGATGAGACTTCTAATTAGTACAACAGAAGCCTGAATCAGGGTTATTTCTCCCATCTCTCGGATTTATAAGTGCTCCAGCACCAACACACCATTCTCTGATAGAAGTCCATAAGCTAGAAGAGCCAGAGATTTTCTGGCAGAACACTTCAATATTAATGACAAAAGTAGTCCTTGCTTTCAGAAGTGTTTAGTAATCACAGAGAACTACTAAATAACTTTCTTGAAAGGAAGCCAGTCCTCAAAATGCTGCCTAGCTTCACACAAGGGAAGATGCAAATGCTTACCAATAACATCCATGTACTGGCGCACCACACTGCTTGGATCTGGGCCCAAGAAGACATAGAAATCCAAGATACCCCCAGTAGTTCTCCATGTCAGAGCTGGACTGGGCTGCAGTAACACATCTACAAGACAAACAGTGGCTTGGAAATGCTACTAGAAGGACACAGCATACCACCTGTACATTGTAGAAATACTAGCAGGATTTTACTCCCACAACCTCCATACAGCCATTGTATTCCATTATCAGACACTCAGCCTTGGTTGGCTGCTTAATGGCTACTCTTGCCTCTATGCTGACAAAGAGCTGTTTCCCACCATATAGCCAGTTCCCTTTAATTGAAAGAGGTACAAATATTGTCCTTTTACATTCAGCAGATGTTTAACTATGGAGGAAAGAAAAGGAAACTTAAATAGTATTTGTCAGATCAGAGCCTTAGTGTAATTAGCATCATAAACGGCCTTAATTCTCAACATAAATAGTCAGGGTTACGCTAGTATACAGTGTAAGTAATCACAAAATAGCAGTTAATAGAACAAGCTAAATTGTTGAGGCTAAAAGGCAATTACATGAGCCAAACCTTAATTAGTAGACCAATTTGATTAATAGACAAGTCTTGTTTGCTAGTTAAGGGACTAGGCTAGAAGCCAGGAGAGTGTGAGTTCAAATGCTGCCTTAGCCATGAAAGCCAACTGAACGCTCTTGGGCCAGTCACCTCTCTCAGCCCAACTCACCTCACAAATACAAAATAAAAAAAAGTCAGAATCTCTGCTCCAAATCATAAAATGGCTCCTTCAAATACACATGGCTTTGGTACACACAAATCATGGTTAGGTTATTTTGATCATATCTAAGCTTGACCTAATAGGGATGTGATCTGCTACAATACCTACCCATAGCATTGCTGTTCAGTAAGAAGACTCCGTGGGCCAAACCACCCTTTTCTAAAACCACGTAGAAGGGGTGGGAACCATACAAATTGGCAGAGGGCTAAAAACACAGAAATAATACTGCATAAGGTCAATGCTGTATTGGACAACATGAACATTTCAGCAATGCCTTGAGCTTTTAGCACTTCTTTGGTAGTCTCAAACAAGCAAATACTTTTTCTATGATGGCCCCTTTACACTATTTTTTAAAAAATCAAGTGTCAATTAAATGACAGCCTAAAAAGTCTATCAAGCAATTGGATCAAGCAAGCTTTTGACTCTGTTTTCCAGGCTTCCATAGATAGAGGGCCAATCACCAGTACAGCATTATATCTGCCATGGTTCATGCCAACAATGTGGGGTTTCATGGACAAAGGATATGCTGAGAATGCTCTCCAGAGCTCTCAAAAGCTTTGCAGAGAACTACGGTTCCCATAGGAAGAAGAAATTGCAGACTAAAGCCGATTAAACAGTAGAATGCCCAGGTGGGATCTGTCACCTAATCTTGCAACATGACACTATTCAGAATTCCAGTCAAAACACACAACTTAATTCTACTTGTCATTATTTCTTCTTCAAAAGACCCTGCTATCATATGGCCATTGAATATAACTCACATTTCACCGGGTAACTGTATGCTTGTGGGTTTTTTTTCTTTACCCCTCATTATTTCTAAGTTTTTGCCAATTTTGCACAAAATACTGGAATTATTCCTACGAAATTTGTGCACCAGTGCATGCTAAATCTGATCCTTAGCCCTGGGCATACGAACTTAAGATCAGATGATCACTGCATACCATCCTGATTAAATTCTTAATGACCCTGTCCTTTCAGGAGACCTTGCCACCCTCCTGTCATTTACCACAGGTGATATGTCCCGATTCCACAAAGTAATTTTGGTCCAATTGACACTCAGAGTAAGAGGGGTCAGATGTTCACCCAGTCCGGAGATGAAACTTGATGGCAGAGCAGTGGAGATCTGAAGGAACTGGTCAGCACAGAACAGAGGAGCCACAGTAGTATTCAGCCTATTGGGAGAAAGTGGACACTTCCACCAGCAGTTTACAAATAAAGCCCCCTTTTTCTTTGACTTACCTCAATCTTTCTTGGAGGCTACTTCCAAATTCCTAATCTAATCTAATCTAATCTAATTCAGACACTGGTTGCATGGTGATCTACGCAGGTGTCCTCGTCCAAGAGTATGCTACTGCATGTCTGAATTCATCTTTAAAAATTCAGTTATGGAACATGAGGTTCCCAGAGATGCTCCTATCTCTTATGGGTTCAGTATTGTTCAATAAAATTATTGTTTCAACAAATCTTCAGGACAGCAATAGCAATAGACTTATATACTGCTTTATAGTGCTTTACAGCCCTCTCTAAGCAGTTTACAGAGTCAGCATATTGCTCCCCCAACAATCTGGCTCCTCATTTTACCCACCTCGGAAGGATGGAAGGCTGAGTCAACCTTGAGCCTGGTGGGATTTGAACTGCCAAATTGTAAGCAGCTGGCTGCTGAAGTAGCTTGCAGTACTGCACTCTAACCACTGCGCCACAGAGGATGATTGTGGGCATTCATCTATGCTTATTTCTGAAATGGTTACTAAAATTTTTGTGAAAGGTTCTATTTGTGGCTTTCTATTTTTGGTACATGGCCCAGAATTGGCCTGATTGAGGTATCTGAGGGAAAGACCAGAAGAATGAAATCCAGAGTTAGAGCTACTGCACGTCAGAAAAGATAAAACTCAACTCAGTGTCTCAATAATGCTGGTTAGAGATGGCTATTTCACATATTATATATTAAGTACATTGCTTTATACTGCAAAATATAAATCCACAAATGATACAAATACCTATTTGGAAGATATGCACATACATCAAAAGCCTGTAAATCCTTTCAGGTGAAGGCAAACGCTGGAGTATAATATGAAAATAGTCCTTCAACATCCAGAACAGAAGCACTAGTATAGCACACTCTCTCTCTCCCTCCCTCTCTCTCTCTCTCTCTCTCTCTCTCACACACACACACACACACACACACACACACACACACACACAGGTTTCCCTATATTATCGTGATACAGCTATTCAATCTTCATTAGAATGATTTTCTGCTAGTTAAATACACTGAAGTAGAGGACTACCTGGAGCAGCAAAGTCCAGAGCTACTTACAGAACTTGGCCATTGGATTGTCGAAAAACAATGAGGCCAAAGGGATCAGCAGAGAACTGCACAGAATAGAGAGTCGAGGATTCCTTACTGGTGGTCTTGGGGGTTTCTAAAGGAACTTCGTAGCGTTTCCTAGCTGGATCCTTAAGCTGTGGTGGAAGAAACACAAACATTGTGCAATGCTACTCCAAAAATTGATGGTCAGAAATATCCAGTCAAGTTTCAAAGGGACTTGGCTTCTACTTCAAGATTATTTGTGAGATGAAAATGTGAAGTTATAATGGGTATGGAATTTGAAGTTACAATGAAATCCAGCTCTTCGGTTCATGAGGGCTTTTTATTGTCTGGTTAATTGATTGCCCACCTTTCAATTGATCTAATATGACATTTGATATTCCTGCAACTGGACTGTTATTTCTAAAACAGACATCTATAAGCAGAGCCATTTTTAAATAGTATAAAATAAAATCAAGGCTGCATTCTTATATGATTTTGCTTGGAAATAAGCATCAATCATTTCTGAATTGGTAGCAATGCATTTTGTTTATAATTTCTGTTTTTAGATGTCTGAAAATATATACATAATGAATAAGATACTTACATCCTACATACTTACAATATCTACATAATGTATTTGAAATATTAGCATATGCTGGATGTGTTTTGGTTACAGAGAAAAGCAAGGAATTAATTATGTAACTAAGAGTCACCAATCACATAAAGCCACTATGCATTATCATGATTTATTGAATAATATTAGCTGATTTATACATATTGTCATTGGCTCAATATCAGCAAAGCAATATCAAAAACTTCAGTTCTTTGCCGCCATCTAGTGATAGCTTAGTTTAGGTAGAGCAATTCTAGCTAGACCATAATTATGCTTCATGCAGTATACTGAGTTTATGCAAACTATTAAGCTAAAGCCAATACATTAACCTGATGTATGTACCCAGCCACTTATTCACTTCATTAGCCTTTGAAATTATTTTTTAAGTGCTAAGATTCATAAGAAAGTGAATTCTGGTCCTGGCAGAATTGCCAAAGGCACATAGCCTGGCAATAACCTTCTCTATTTAATTCGAAAAAGATTTTTGCTAGGGTTAGAGCAGGAAAAAGCAAAATTGGAGGATCATGGGCTGTAATACTGATGTCACTAAGAGACAGGTTAGGTACAAAGAACTTGAAAAAAAAATCTAGAACCTTAAAGAAGTCCCTACTCACAGTGAAGTGAAGCCTCCCCTTGGTCTCAAAGATCACATCCAGCTGCACATTCATGATGTCATCTGGCATGAAAGAAGGGACCCTGCGGATCAAGTGGGCAGTGTAGCCAGTCTGGGTGGCAGTTAGGTTTGTTATCTTGTAACTAGAGTAATTGGTAGGAAAGAAACACCATGGCTCCTTGGAAGAGACAGGGACGTAACAACATCCCCGAGCTTGACATTCATCTTGAGAGAGAAGCTTCTCTGGGGCACAATCAAAGCGGCTGTCTGGAGGGATGTTGCATTGCTTGGAGGACAGCAACAGGGGTTCCAACTGTTCTAGTTTCTGTTGTGGTACCTCTGAAACCCTGTCTTGATTCTTACCCCAGTGATCACCCTCTCTTTTAGAAGCAGCTATGGCTGCCTCTGAGGTCCTTGATAGTCCAAGCAGAGTGATCACAAACGCTAGAGTTGAATTCACCAGCATTGTTGTGCGCTTCTTCTTCCACCACAACTTCTGTCAGGCATTGAATTAGCACGGACTTCATGAGATTCAACAAGGAAGAGTTAGTTCCTCAGGAAGTAATAGGACTGATCATCTCCAGCTGTAGAGGACATGCAGAACAGACATGTTAATTCCTGGCTTGTGCTAAGATACATTGTCCAAGTTGACTATTCTTTGGAACCTAACCCTTGTGTTCAAGTTGGGAAGTCCCAAATGAATGTATGTCAGGCCTAGAAAATCTAAAAGTTACTCTTCTATATTCAATATTGATACCCATCAAAACAATGATACCCCACTGTTGTGGGCAAAAGGCAACAGGCCTATTGCTAATTTTTCCTTCTAAGTTGTATCAATCATGTAAAGCTACAGGTACTGATTTCCTGCAGAAAAATTTCCTGTGTCAGGAAATCTGACAACAATCTTGAAAGCGTGGGCATTACTTGGAACAGAAAAACCAAGACGACAGAATTTCCCTATAGGCAAAACAGACCCCATGTTGCCTACAGAGATACTCTTATCATTACATTATGACTCAGAATACAATCTATTATTTCAAAAGTAATTATACAATATTAATTGGAGATTATTCATGTTTTATTATTTAGAAAATGTAGTGAGAATACAAAAATGTTGTATCGATATTAATTACAATTGTTGGTGCTGTTTTTCCAAGCATAAATTTCTAACTGCCTTTTTGGTTTCTCAGTGCTGATTTGATCTAGTGGTTGAGGTACCAGGCCAGAAAGTGGGAGACCGTGACTTCAAGTCCCGCCTTGGGCATGAAAGCCAGATAGGTGATCTTGGACCAGTCACGCTCTCTCAGCCCAATCTTCCTCACAGTTGTTGTTGGGGGTAAGGAGAAAGAAGGTGTGTTGGATATATTCACTGCCTTGAGCCATTTATGAAAATAATAACGGCGAGATACAAACACACCCACACACACAAAAACAAATTTGTGAAAATGTGGTCACTGTAAGAGAAGAACCATATTCTTTTGCAGTAGCTAACAATCAGGAACCTGACAGAATCTTTTCAAACTGACAAATGTTATTAAAAGACATAGTTAAGCGTTTGTGAGTTACAGCCGACTTTCTCAGCTGCATCTGACGAAAGCTTCGGCCATAACATGTGTTAGTCTGAAGAAGTGCTACCAGATTCCTTCGAATTAATGGGAAAGTGTACAGTAGGGTGGTTTTTTTCATACTCGTTGACCCTGACCAAAATAAATCCCACAGCAATCCTGTCGCCTAGCCCGTCCCGCCTCCCTTCACAATTATCATTATCTGTGCAAAAAAAAAAAAAACACAACCCGCGGGATTTCGGGCAGCCCCCCGCTCCCAAAAATGTTCACTTACGCGGAAACAGACATAAAAATTCCGCAATCAGCACAACGCGAAAGAAACAGGAAGATGCCCAAGAGTTTCCAACGGAGCACGTAAACAGCGGGTCACGTGACCAACTCTCCTCCTTCCAGGACGGTGTGGATTCCGTCTGGTTTTTTTGCGCTCCATGCGGACTCGCCGAATGGGCTGAGTCGCAGTCGGAGCTGGGTGAAAATCCGGACTCCAACCAAAGGCACTCTCGCGGCCGTCCGGGTTTTTCTCGTTGTCCGGATTTTTTTATTTTTTTGCAGCCCGGAGATGGCAAGCTCACAGAAAAGAGCTTCGCTTCGGGTTTCTCTATTAAAATTCTTTAAATGAGGCGACGACACGCAATGGCTCGCCTTGGAAGAGCTGCTCCCGTACAAACATTTAGAGGATAGGATTATTTTTCCTAGAGAAAGTAGGAGAAATTTGCAAAACGTTTCCACTCCGTCTCTTTTCACACCTTTTCACACGTTATCACCCCGTTAACAAAGACCCCCTCTCACCGCAGCTGTTTTCAAATCTTGTCTTTCTTTTAGAGTTTAGAGGCTTTGGGGTGATAATAATGAAGACGTCCGTTCTATTTAGTTGCAAACGCAGATCTGCTTTTTAAATTGCTTATTAAAGTAATGCTATGAACATTCTTGGGAATTCAGGTAGAATTGGGAGGTGGATAATTAAATGTTGTCTAGTTACTGCTCTAAATTGAAGACAGAAGGTGAGTGTACTATTGGATGGCTTTGCATAATTTATTAAAAGTTAAGGCCGTTGAATAGAACACTTGTATTTTGGAATTTAGATGGAAAATACACAGGTAGTTATTAAAATATGTCCTTTTTAGCAATGACAGC
Source organism: Pseudonaja textilis (assembly GCF_049901715.1). Classification (NCBI taxonomy): domain Eukaryota; kingdom Metazoa; phylum Chordata; class Lepidosauria; order Squamata; family Elapidae; genus Pseudonaja; species Pseudonaja textilis. Next base: position 111,967,149 of record NC_141991.1, on the reverse strand, counting down.
TGGAATAACACAACAATAATAAACATGGCATTTTATTCCATAATACATGGAATGTTTTTCCATTAAAATGTCCTTTGTTGCAGATCTGTAACTGCATTCAAATTCTGTAACTATTTAACAAGTCCTTCAAATTAGAGCACATTTTTACGCCAATTTAAGCTTTTCGTTGTGGTATAATTTTGCATCATGTTTGAAGTATAGGGTTTAAATACTATGCCTAAGGATGATTTTGAAAAAAAAAAGTCTACCATTGAAAAAGCTTAGTTGAAATAAGCCAATTCCACAACTTTCTTTAAAATAATGGGAAGCTACATTTTGAAATTGCAGCCGCAATTAATGATTTTGCAGAATTAATATATATATAAAAAAATCTGATAGACTACAGCTAGTCCTTGACTTACAATTTCAATTGTGATCAGATTCTTGGTCATTGAGCAAAGCTATCAATGATCATGATCTTGGCTCTCCCAATTGTGGTTATTGAGCAAATAATGGAACTGCCATAGGAAGCTGTGCCTTGCATCAGCTTGGCTGTGCCTGTCAGCAACTGCAGAACAATGCAAAGATAAGGGACCCAAGTGTCCAGGAACAGGCCAAGGCTATGCACAGATTGGGTGGACGGCTGAGATGCGGGGAAGAGAGGGGCAGGTACAGGAAGTATTCGTCTACATTTAGATTTAGTACAGTAGTCCTCCACTTCCTTGGGTGGTGTTAAGTACAATCAGTTCCAATCAGTGGCAAGGAATTATGAAGATGAAGTTGGCAACAGCATCAGATTGCTTATCTCTCGGTATGATATAGCAGGTACAGCTCTATCTGTCAAGTTTTTGTTAACTTGAGTAAAATGAAAAAAAAAGTCACCTTAGAACAGACTTCCCCAATTTTTCCAGCTTTGCGAACCAGTAGGGGTGGGAGAGGGGATGATTGTGCCCAAGTGGTGATTAAGTGTGTGCACAGCTACATTTGCACGAGCAGCAGTTAAGTGCATGTGCAAGTGAATTGATTTGAGTGAGTGGTGGGCAAGTGTATGAGTGCAGCTCCATTTGCACGCCTGTTTGTGCAAATGGAGCACATATGTACATGCTGGGCTGCTGCCTATGTAAGTGGGGATGCCCGCCTACTTGCTCATTGCTTCCGTGGCCCAGTTCTGAACAGCTCACGGCCCAGTAGTGGGTTGCAGCCTGGAGTTGGGGACCCCGGCCTTAGGGCTCTGTCTCTGGTTTTATAGACAGCATTAAGCTATGATCTGTTTGCTTTTTTCCTTTGCATATGTATGTATGTACTCACTGCAATTTAGGATTATGGGTAAAGATGCCATTATGCCATCAATCCATAGTTTAACTTACATGTGAATCTAAGTATCAGTCTTAAAGCAGCAGTAGAAATATAGTTTTGACCTGAGGGTGGAATTCATCCAAAGTTCATCTGCAAACATGCACATCATCATGCACATCTATTTTACAACTACCTCCTTCTCAGCTGATCACTGCAGTATAAATGAAAATGGGAGACTTTTCATTCTATATTGAGGTTTAATATTCCCCCTCATCCTCCAATGTCATGAGGGATGAACATCCTTGCCCAGAAAATCTTAACCCCTGTTGACTGCTGGTTGGAATCTTTTCTTCATGAGGTGTTGAGAAAGTGAACTTTCTTTAAATGATCTTTTATCTTGTCAACTGCTGAACAGAAGAGCTGTCTTAGTATTATCTAGGAAGCAGGGGCTGAGGAGAGGAAGGAGACGCTGGAAGAAGAATCAAATGGAAAACTCTGCAGTTACATTTTGCCATAATTTTCTCTCATGGAATCTGAACATTTTTCAGAAGGACTTTTTATCCTGCGGAAAATTTCAACATTCCTTCCAACAATTAAGAATTAAATGTTTGCTGAATCCCTAGATGAACAGAACTAAGCAAGAAGATAAGGAATCCAACTTGTCTTTTTATTTAGGACAAAAATAAACACAGTGCAATGGAAAAAGCAAAATATGAATATAAAACACAGCTACCCTGTTCATCCCCCATCTTTCTCTTTCCTGTATACTATCCACTGACAAACTGTCAGGATTATTCTCACATCTATATATTGAAAATGTTGATATTCTCACATCTATATTTTGATTTCTTCTTGCTCCTGGATACTCAGTTCTTCCAGTTTCTGAGTTATTACTTGGGTAACTCTGCGCAATGGCTTGTGATAATAAGGATATTCCTGCTCAATCTGATGGAGAACGGTGTTAAGAGTACGCAGTCTCTCCTCCACCTTATGATGTTCAACACGGGTCATTATCTCAGAACGACATAGTAGGCTGTACCTCCCTTCCTTCACGGCCTGCATGTGCTTCACGCGTGTCTGGTTGGACACAATATCTGAAAGGTTCTTAGAAAAGCAACATTGAATTTGTTATTAGAGACAAAAGGCTGCAGGCAAGGCAGAAAGGAATGAATCCCCTCTGCTGCATCTTGAGACTGAATCAACTGATGAACAAAAATCTAGGTAGGCTTTATACAAGATTAAACCCTTTTTTAAAAATAGGCAGGGTCCCAAGAAGAAAATTGCATTGTGGGAACTGTCAGTAAAACCCCAAAATAAAATTAAACACTAATATTCCTGCAGATTTGCATGGACAAGTAGATTATTATACAGTAGTTGGTTTAATCCCTGTCTGTTCAGACAAAGAGCTCACCTAGGTAGTTCAGAGAACTTGAAGTTGATTAAGCGGCCTATTTTGCAAATTGTTGCAATAATACAAATTATCAGCATATATTTTGCTAAATGGTAAAGAAATAAAAAAAGTTAAAAACTGGACAGGATGCTTCAGCCGGTACCTAAATCTGTTATTTGGAATCCATGTAAGAATAGGTATATTTTTCCTCATTATGGGGCAACTATCGCAAGTTGAGTATACAAGATTACCGCCCTATAGATTAGTCCTAAAGAGAGTTGGAACATGCACTGCGCAAATGATCACTCTTGTTACCTGCCGTTTCATTGCTTGCAACTGATCAATTTTTTCATCAAATTCTTCTGCTTCATAATTCATACCAGAAAGTATTCTCTCCTTCTCCATAATAGCTAAGTTGAGGTTCTGCTGCGATCGTTCAAGATGAGTTATGGTTTTGTTACATTCCTCAATATTCTATGGGAATAGAGGAAAAGGAAAAAAAATCAACCCTCTTTCCCAGGACCAATCATTTGCCTGACGGTCCTGTGAGAGAACTGCCTACTATAAATTCTCAGAGCAACTTCATACATTATACTACCCTGAACAAGTGATTTCCCCCCTCTACCAACTTCCAGTGATATTCATGATGTAAGAAAATACATTTACATGCTCAACAGAAATATTTATTTTCCACTTAATATATAACTGGTTAGCAGTTGTGAATCTATGTTCCCTTAGTAAGCTCATGGTATACTTGTCAATAATGGTTAAATAGTGCCTATGTTTCAATATGTATTCAATCTGTATTGAAGCTGGGCAGATATATATCATCAATTAAATGAGGACTGGAAAACCTATCAGTGTTCAACATAATGACAAAAAATCAGTAATTCCTGCTTCCTTGTGTCTAGGGGTTGGGGGTGGGCACACACACCCTGCTGCCATTTTAAGCAATGCCCTGCCTCTGTAGATATTTCAAAAACAGGCTCCACCAGCACTGTCTAGAGGAGTTTGGCAGAACAGCCCAAAGTAAAACTATGGCACAAATAAATAATTTTCCATAGAATAAAATTCTAATCTTCATTTAGCTCCTTAATTTCTAGACTGCTATATTTTTCCTGACTCCCCAATCTCAATTCCTGGAAATTTTCTGTTCCCCTGACCTGGAGTTAGCCTTTGAAGAGATCCATTGTATCTCCCATGAGAGGAAAAAATGCAGAACAAAGACAAAAACGAGTTTGCCCTCCTCTTTTGAAAAAAAAAAAAAAGCATTTGAAAGGGGGAAACCTCACTCCTGACTTATCACTCAGTTTAACTTTTCTAAATATAGTGTTCCTGCTAACAGTGTCTTCAGGGTATGTTGGTCAAAAACTCTAACATGGTGAGTGCAAATTCTTGAGGCAGGAGGGCCTTTTTTCTGTGTGTGTGTCACACATATGCAAAACGGGCACTGCTTCACTTGCACTGTGATGTTGTATCTGCCATCTTGCAAATCTTGTTTGCCTCTTGCAGATGCAGCTGGTCTTTGGTTTCTGTCTAGACTGATAAATTAAATCCCCTTGACTGACCGAGTTTAAGTATTTCTTTCATAGATGACGCTATAGAGAAGGGCTTTTTCCCCCTTTCACCTCATCTGACTAGGATAAATCTATGCATCCAAGTTATTCAAGTTACTGCTGTGATCCTGAAAAAAATGACTGTTCCTGCTCACCAAATACTCTTTTGATTCCTTTTTATTGTTTTGACTTATAGTAGTATAAGATGAAATGTATAGTTTTACTGCATCTTGTATTTAAGCAGGAAGAAAAATATCATGTCAAGGATGGCATAATCAGTCCCACTAGAGATACAGTGGACCATAGTATTGTCGATGAATTAAGCAGCTCTGTTAATTTCCATATTAGAAAGCGGAAAGTAGAGTATTCATTTACAAGAGATAACAGCAGTTACCAACTCAGCTCTCCAGACTATTTCAGGAAATATTCTACAAATAATCAGTTGTTCAGATACTTGGTTGTGTGTAAGAAAGAGATAATGATCTGTAATACCAAGTTTTACTTGCTGACCTTCTGGGTCTCTTTGATCTTTTTTTTAAGCTCCAGCTTCTTGTAGTAGAAGTCACCCTTTGTCAGCACTTGCTTATTCGCTTTGCTCTGGCTCTCAGCACGAACCACAATTGTTTCTCGGCGGGAAACTGCTGCCTCCATATTTCTCATTAACTTCTCCTGCTGCCTCATCAGCTGTTGGTACTTTACCTATATTGCAGAAAGGAAGCAAGCCAACTGAATATACTTGGACATCAGATATTGCTACATTCTTGTAGATATATATCCATGTCTATCATCTATAACCCAAAACTTTGAATAACATGGAAAATCTAAAACTAGGGTACCACCACATTGATCAGCAGAAACTACAATTTTGGGGGCTCTTAGTGAACTCAATATCCCTCACAGAATACTTGAAACGCCTTGCTGATGTCTGTAAAACATCATGTAAATAGGGTCTAGTAAATGTTAATCCACATTTCTGATACATAGCTAACCTGCAGAGTTTCTCAACAGTTCTTAGTGCCTTTCCCATCACAATATTATCAGCATCCAATATGATATTTTTTCTGAAATATTCAATCTAAGTCAGAATTATAGTCACTTTATATATCGAAAAAATAATTTACATTTTATATCTTAGTTCAGCTTCACAGCAGGTGGCAGTATCTAGCCAATATTATAAAGGTAAGCAGAGAGCAGTTCAGCAAAAAAACAACAAGGTAATAAATCAGGGGTCCCCAACTTTAAGACTTGTGGACTTCAACTCCCAGAATTCTCCAGCTAGCATAAGCTTAGAGACCTCTGTAATAAGATTCTCATCCATTAAAAATTTGCAATCAAAATCTGGGTAGTTGCCCTTTAATGATTCTGCAGTTTGGATTCCCCACATCTATCAGGATTTGGACTGCACAGTGTGCAAGGGTTATTGGAATTTTGAAATCTCTTATGATGTAATACTCTGTATTAAAAATGTCTCAGTGAGTGGCAGAAAATAGTTAATTTATCTGGGCTTATAAACTAAGCAGGATTGGTTAGGATGGGAAATCACCAGAAAATCAGACTAGACTGGAACATTGAAAAACCATTCAGGAAAAAGGTACTGGCAAACAATCCCACACTGCTGTCAATAAGTCTACATGAAGTGACTAAAAGTTGAGTCAAGAGAGACACTCCTTTTATCATATCCAAAATATTTTTATGCTGGTTACAAATCTTGGAACTAAATCTGCCAAAAATATCCCCCAGGACAACTTGTTTATTCCATGCAATTTTTTCTTCAATATATATAGGTACATCAAGGAAGGAAAAAACAGCAGATTGGATAAGTGCAAATCATATATTATTTGGGTTAAATGTATTTATGATACAAAACCTTAGAGTAGTTTGATTGAAATCAGTGGTGCTTTTGTCAATCTGGAAAACCAGCAGATTTGCCTTCCCAGAACTTCCTGTCTCACCTGCATCCTGTGAATCTCTGACTTCATGGCTTTGATCTCAGTCTGCTCAGCTTCTGAGTCCACTGCAGCACGCATTTCTTTGGCTATTTGTATCTTCTTCTCCCATTGCATCATCTGACATCTGAAATGCCAGAAAAGAGTAAAGAGAGTAGCTAGCAGAATTCTAGCAGACAATGGTATATGGAAACAGGAGGTGTGCCATTTGTCATAATTAGTAGCATTATCAAATTGCACCTCAAGACGCTCATGCAAATCAAATTCTATCAAAACAAAAGAACACAATCACGACTACTAATAGCTTTTATGTACAAAGAATGCCAGGAATTTGTTGCTAGAAAGAATTATGTTTTCCCAACATTATGTCATGAAAATATATTCACCTGTAGATTCCACATAAAAACCAAGAAGACAATAAAAATGGTGGTATTAAAATGTAATATAGAAAGGCATTTCAGCTTGTGATAAAATCAGAATACAGAGCACAACAATGAGGAGGAGCCATGTTTATTGCAAAGACTTTGGATGGTTGCTTTACAAAAAAAAAGAAGGTTCCTGAACAATGGGAAAGCAAAAGTCTTTACAGAGGTTGAGGGCTATAATACGGGGCAGGAAATCCCAGGCATCTGATTGGCTGGCAACTTCTGGAGAAGCAAACCAGATCCTTGTCCATGAATCCAGAGTTATTTCTATTGTTAGGCAAAGTGGCTCTTTCAGGAGGACAGTGAATCTGGGGAAGTCCATTGTTAAGGAGATGGAATGCTATTATGATCAGGCTGATCAAGGATGGAAGTTGGGCTTCCTGGCCTTGTTACTGTGTTGCAGTTAGGGCTGCACTTCGGCTGTACTGTGAGTGTGTGATCAAGGCTTATACTCTTTTGATGGTGTTTCATGGGGCTTCCCCTGGAGGTAGGATTAGACAAAGAGAGGAGCTGGATTGGACTCTGATCATGTCCAAAAGGCAGAGATGAAAAAGGAAGCTGCTCCATTTTATTTCCTTCATTTATTTTCACTACACACCTGTATAGTGATAATTTATGAATTACCTTCAATTATTCTAGGTGCAGAGGCTGCTCTCTGTTTATCTCTCAAATTACAACACAAGAAGGAAATCTGATTTACATTCCATTTGTCTATGCTCTGACATAGTTGATGACCCAACCTAGAAAATTGACTCTTAAAAAAAGGTCATGAATATTTCCCACCTGCCCTATTTAAACATTCAGACCCGATATGATAAATCAGAACTCACTCTGCCTCAACTAGACTGTTGATGAGCCTCTCTTTTTCCTCATGGAGTCGGTCCAGTTTCTCTTGCATCTCAATTGATTCTCTCTCTGATATCTAGAGCCAGAAATATGTGCTTTATTTATTTCTAATATACAAATGATCTAGAACAAGGATAATTATCAGACCGGGCTAACAACAGAATATAAGAAAAGCTCTGCTATGTCTGCCAAAGGCCCACCTAATTCAAATCTCTGTGGTGCACAAGGGCCAATTAAATGCTTCCAAGATGTTTACAAGCAGGATGGGATTGCAATAACTTTCAAGTATTTGTCTTCGTTAATATGGTTTAAATTGTGCTGCTTTTGGTGTGCAAAAGGCACAGCCAATTAAACTTATGCGCAGCTCTGTCTCTAAATTTGACCAATTCTCTTGTAGATTGGTAGCCATTATTGCACCTAATAGTGTAAAGAAGCATTTTTTTAAATTGGTCTTAAATCTTGCATAATTTCACTGCATGGCAACAATCGTAACACAAGAAGACAGAGAGAACAATTTCCTCTTTCTCTCCATCTTTCCATCCTTTGCACAGTTTTATCTTCTAGTACTTTTTTATCTTTTTGCTTGAAAGTGGATCATTTGAGTCCCATAACCATTTGGTTGCCTTTATTTTACCTTCTTCAATTTTACAATATCTAGGGGCAGTGACAAACAGTGTGTGCAGAATTTAATGTAAGGTGCCATGTTGTAGATTTATATGTGGGCATTATGTTGGCAATCTTATTTTTAATCCCTTTTTAAATGATTCTCCAGTAGACAATTGTCTCATTAATATTTTTTTCATAGCGGCTTCACTGACTTCTTTATCAGAGCTTGCGTTCTTGGAAGTTTATTCCTTACATGTCTTATCTAGCCTGTCAAAACAAACTAAATAGTTTTGTGAAGTTTGGTGTTTTGCTTCAGTATGCTTCTCCTTATAATTATTTCCGAAGAACCGATGATTTGATGTCATCAGAAAACCAGTCAAGGTTATATTGAGAAATAAGTTACCTACAGGTAGTCCTTGACTTACAACAGTCATAATAGCATGGAAAAAACGCATGCCAATTTTTCACAATTATAACCATTGCAGCATCCTCATGGTCACGTGATCAAAATTCAGATGCTTGGCAATTGACTCATATTTATGATGGACGCAGTGTCCCAGGGTCATGGGATCACCTTTTGTGACCTTCTGATAAGCAAAGTCAATAGAGAAGGCAGATTCACTTAACAACCATGTTACTAACTTAACAACAACAGTGATTCATTTGACAACTGTGGCAAAAAAGTCGTAAAGTAGGGCAAAACTAATTCAGCTTCTGTCTCACTTAGCAACAGAAATGTTGGGCTCAATCCTGGTTGCAGGTCAAGGACTATCTGTATTTCTTTTCCTGAGGGTCCCCTTCCTGCCTCCTTTTCTAGAAACTGAATGATCTAGACCAACTGTTTATATTATACAGCCTTTTCCTGTGAAGTATTGTCATTGCTTATCTGTTCACAAAGGGATTGCAGGCATTATCAAAACCACTTTTTTTGGTAATTTTAGCAGTACTGAACATCAAACTACATCAAAACCTGACTTTGTGAGAAATATATCTAGGCCAAGGAATACCTTGAGGGAGCGCATAAATTCATTTTCCATGATGGTGTTTCCTTGCTGTAACTCATGAGAATTCTCACTGTTCTTATTGATCAATAAATGCAGCTTCACCAGATCATTAGACATATTCTTCATGTGTCGCTCAATGTCCTTCAGTTCATTTTTCTCCTGCTGAATATCATCTGAGAGGATAGGATAAAAAAGATAACAATTCTTTAAGATGTAAACTGGTGCAAATAACATGAGAAGTGGAAGTATTGGAATAAAATGGGCAATATATATGGGGAAATCAATTCTATCAGCAGGATTGGGGGGGAATTGAGTCTGCACACTCAAAATCTGCATACTATATAAAAATAAATGTGCTTTTTAATATCCAAGATTAAGAATCAGACAAATGTTGAACTGAATATATGGAAAAATGAAAATCACACTGAAATAAATTGATTTGACCATCCCTAAATGGGAAAGATTCCTCCTCTCCACGAATGCAGTATTTTTATATTCCCTGTTCAAAATAACCGTCTTATTTACTGTGACCAACAAAATGTTTTTCCAGATGTTATTAAGCAAAGTTATATGAATGTTTGCAGCCAAGAATTTCAATTTCGTTCTGAATGCAAATTCAGATTTTGTAAACAGAAAACCAAGTTTAGATACCTCAGGTGCATTATTTTGCTGTGCAATGTGGCTTCAGGGATTCAGCAAATAGTGGGTGATCATATATACTGTATAACCTGATGCGGCAACATTTGTTTGACAGTTTAACCAAGAATTGCTTTAAAAACACTGTATGTATACTGTTATGTCTGTGGAACTGGTTGGAGTTCCCAACCAGGTCCGCTGTTTGAGCGGGAGCACCAGCAGCTCCCATTGGTTGGCTCCGTTTGACAGCCGGCTATATAAGCCGGCTGTCGAGCAGAGCCAGCCCGTTGTCGCCCGCTGGTCTGCGAGTTAGCTAGCAGACGCGACAACCCTTTATTCATTGCAATAAAGCCAGTTACTTGTACGCTCTGGTCTCGTGCCTCGTCCTTACCATCGCTCTACAACACTGGCGACGCAGGATGGGATGGTCGAAGGCTAGCCAGACGCGTTTTTACAAAGAGCTGTAGTCACAGAGAGAGAAAGCAAGGGCGCTGTAACCGCAGCCGCCCACGCCGCAAAGAGCGCGAAATTCAAAACTGATACTGTGAGAGCTGATTCGCTGAAACGAGCCACAGGCACAGCAGCCGAGGCCGCCCACGCTCACCAAGAGCGCGTTTTTCAAAAAGAGCTAAGCAGCCCAGAGAGACAACCGCAGAGCGCGTTCTTTTAAGAGCGCGATTTCGAATAACAATTTGAAACAGACGAACCTGTTCCTTCTCCACGATGAGCGAATCAAGCATTCCTCCATTCAAACCTAACGAGGAGACGTGGGACTCCTACAGACATCGATTCAGCCATTTTCTTGACGCCATCGGTCTAGCCGACGCTGCGGAGCATAGGAAGAAGTCCTATTTCCTGAGTTACTGCGGAGCCACCGTCTTCGACACAGCCACAGCATTAGTCGCGCCCCGCGCCATCAGAAGCGTCCCATGGGACGAGCTACAGGAAATACTTTCAAATCACTATTCACCCAAACTGTCTCAAATAGCCAGAAGGTATGCCTTCAGGGTCAGGAAGCAAACAGAGGGGGAGTCGATTAACGAATACATGGCCGCCCTGAGAACAGCCGCTTTGCAATGCGGATTCAAAGAATATTTGGAAGACATGCTGCTGGATCAGATCGTCTGTGGGGTAAGAGATCTGAAACTCCAAAGGCGTTTACTGGCGAAGAAAGACCTGACTCTAGCCATAGCCATGGAGGAAGCCCTGGCTGCTGAGCTCTCGGCCAGTCAGCAGCTGAAATCCAGGGAAAGCAATCCAAACCCAGCACGCAAACTGTCCATTCCGAAGAGGTAATCAGCGAAGATGACCCCACAGACGCGTCTGACGTTAACCGCCTAATTCATCAGAAGCCTTCACAGGTAGGAGCGGGGCAGAGAAACAACTTCACCCCCAAGCAACCTCCCATGTGCCTAACCTGTGGAGGCTCCCACCCTAGGGCATCCTGCAGGTTCAGAAACGCCATCTGCCTGAACTGCCAAAAGAAGGGTCACATCGCTAGAGTCTGCCAAGCAGGGCGATCCTTACCTCAAAGACCTCTACCACCTTCTAACTCCCAAAGGCAAGTGGTGGACTGCTATACCTGCTACCACGCTAACCATACTTCCCTAACCCCTGATAAAATTAAAATTTCTGTCTTCCTAGAAGGTAAGCCCTGCAGGATGGAGGTGGACACGGGATCCGCGCTCTCAATCATCTCCTGGGATACCCTGAAGAGACTCCAGCCCAGGCTGTCAAGGAAACAGCTACAAAGATGCCACCTGACGCCTACGAGACTACCAGGGAAAGAACATTCCTGTCCTCGGAAAGGCAAGTTTCTTGTGCAATTCCAAACCTTTAAGGGCCACCTGCCCTAGTGGTAGTTAACGGTACCCTCCCTAGTCTATTGGGACTTGATTGGTTTCCTTCACTCGGCCTTAGCGTAACCGGGATCCATGCTGTCTCAACTTCTGATGTAGATACCCTATTTTCAGAATTTTCCGATGTATTCAGCAATGAGCTGGGTTGCTACTCGGGCACCCCCATATCATTTTCAGTAGACCCCAGGCAATCCCTCTCCATTTAAAACCCCGTAGGGTGCCTTTTGCCATCCGTCCAAAATTGGACGCAGAACTAGACAAACTACTTAAACAAGGGGTGCTAGAACCCACTGATTTCGCGAAATGGGAGACCCCATAGTCACCCCACTCAAAAAAGATGGCAGTTTGAGAATTTGTGCGGATTACAAAACCACGCTCAACCGCTATCAGCAGGTCAGCGCCTACCCGTGCCCGTTATCCAGCATCTTTTACATACTTTAACCCGGCACCATTTTCGCTAAGTTAGATATGTCCCAGGCATACCAACAGTTCCCTGTCGATGAACAGACAGCGGAATTACAATATAGTCACACACAGGGAGCGTTCAAATGCAAGCGCTCCAATTCGGGGTCAGCGTAGCCCCAGGCATTTTTCAGTCACTCATGGAGAGGATTCTCCAGGGTCTCCCAGGAGTGGTCCCCTACTTCGATGACATTTTAGTTTCAGCCACGAACCGGCCCCAGCTCATTCAGAGAGTCAGGACAGTGCTAGAGAGGTTCAGGCAGCATGGCCTCAAACTCAAAAGGGAGAAGTGTGCCATCGCCACTAGGCAGGTGGACTTTCTGGGTTATAGGATTGACGCCTCGGGCATCCATCCCATGGAATCCAAGGTGAAGGCCATCCATGAGGCACCCACACCTACCAACAAGACTGAACTACAAGCTTTTCTGGGACTTTTGAATTTCTACGCCTCATTCCTCCCACACAAGGCATCTGTCGCTGAACCATTACATAGGCTACTAGATAAAGACTCACCCTGGCACTGGGGACCCAAGGAGGCCCATGCATTCAAATCAGTCAAAGCCTTGCTCACTTCAGAAGCGGTCCTGGTTCAGTTCGATCAACGTCTCCCCCTAGTCCTGGCCGCTGACGCATCCCCTTTTGGCATTGGGGCTGTCCTGAGCCACAGGCTCCCCAACGGTTCCGAGGCACCAATTGCTTTTCTTTCAGGACTCTTTCGCCTACCGAGAGGAACTATAGCCAGATCGATAAAGAGGCCCTGGCCGCAGTGGCTGCAGTTAAGAAATTCCACGAACTCGTGTTTGGCCACCACTTTGAGTTAGTGACTGATCACAAACCTCTTTTAGGACTTCTGTCTGGAGACAAGCAAACTCCGCAGGTACTTTCGCCCAGAATGACCAGATGGACTTTGTTTCTGGCTGCTTACTCATTTAAGTTAGTGCATCGTCCAGGCAAGACCCTGAGCCACGCCGATGCCCTTAGCCGCTGCCCCTGCCAGTCCCAGTCGAAGACCCAGCACCTATCCATGCCATTTTCGAGGTCAACGAACTCAAACTGCCAGTGACAGCAAGACATCGCGGCGCACTCGAAAAAGGACAAAATCATCGCCCAGGTTCTGGACTGGGTGGGGAGGGTGGCGGAAGCTCAATGTACAACTGATTTTGTCCCTTTAAAACCCGCCAGCAGGAACTGTCAAAATTACAAGGTTGTCTTCTGTGGGGAACAAGAGTGGTCATCGCCTACATCACTGCGAGTGCCCATCCTGAAGGTGCTTCACGAGGGACATCCGGCATCGTAAGAATGAAGGCCCTGGCCCGCAGCTACGCCTGGTGGCCCGGTATGGACGCTCAAATCGCCAACTGGGTAAGCTCTGCCAACCTTGCCAACAAACCCGGCCGCCCTCCAGCTGCCACGCCCACCAGATGGGAGAGCGCAAACACCCTGGTCCCGCCTGCACATTGACCTAGCTGGGCCTGTGCATGGCAAGACCTTCGTGGTGGTCGTGGATTCATACTCCAAGTGGATTGATGTAGCCTTACTTCCCACTGACCACCACCCAGTCAATAGTGAAAGCCCTAACCCGACTGTTTGTCACCCACGGGCTCCCAGACACCCTGGTTTCAGACAATGGCCCACAGTTCACATCATGTGAGTTCAGCATGTATACTGCCAACTTGGGCATCAGGCACGCCCTACAGCACCATTCCATCCCGCTAGCAATGGGATGGCAGAGAGCAGTTAGATCAGCCAAAGAAGCACTTGCCAGGTTTGGTCAGGAGGACTGGCACTCTAAATTGTCTCGTTTCCTACTCAGCCAGCACACAACCCCTGCACCACCACCAACAAGTCTCCGGCTGAACTTTTAATGGGGAGACGCCTTAGAACCACTCTAGACAGGCTACACCCCCACTATTGCCCAGACACCCCTTTAGGGTCCGATAGCCTGGTCAGAGACTTCGCCCACAAGACCTGGTATACGCCAGGAACTACGCAGGGGAACCGTTGTGGGTGCCAGGACAGATCGTATCGGTTACCGGCCCCAGATCCTATCGGGTCCTTCTTGGGGATGGACGCTGTGGCGGAGACACGTGGATCAACTCAGAAGGCGACGGATGGGCGCGACAGATACCAACCCGTGCCAACCAGCCAGCTCCAACAACGCCTCACCCGCGCCTGATGGAGATCCCTCATGGAACCAGGTTTTCCCAGACGAGCGAGAGGGCTGGATGGAGAACCCGAGTCTCCAACCAGAGTCACCGATCCAGCCGCCGAGCGACCCAACCGACCAGCCGGACCTCGAGACTCGATCGGGCCAACCTGAGCAGGGGCTTTCACCAGCACCGTCAGGCACCACACCGGGCAAGCCCCAGTACCAACAACCGCTGAGGCGCGATCCGAGAGCCAGGACTTGACACAGACTGGCAGTTCACCTGAACTGCGACGCTCTGGGCGCCAGCGAAGACAGCCCACGTACCTACAAGACTATGCATGTTCGCAGCTGGTGGGAAGGGGTGTTATGTCTGTGGAACTGGTTGGAGTTCCCAACCAGGTCCGCTCTTTGAGCAGGAGCACCAGCAGCTCCCATTGGTTGGCTCCGTTTGACAGCCGGCTATATAAGCCGGCTGTCGAGCAGAGCCAGCCCGTTGTCGCCCGCTGGTCTGCGAGTTAGCTAGCAGATGCGACAACCCTTTATTCATTGCAATAAAGCCAGTTACTTGTACGCTCTGGTCTCGTGCCTCGTCCTTACCATCGCTCTACAACATATACTATACCCGATATTTCATTCATTTTATATGACCTTTTATAAAGAAGTATACAGTTAACCTTGTTACAGACTACTGAAATTACTTCAAATGCTTGCAAAGATCTTTGATAGATTTTATCACTAAGATATGGCAGCTCGCTTTCCATAATAAAGTTCTTATTCAACAGCCATTGTTTCAATTATGCTTTTTGTTTAGCATAGGGAATTTCAAAATCATTGAAGCAATGTAATTACCTAACCATCCAATCAGATTTCAAGAGTGCTGCACTTACTCTCAATGCGTACTTTCTTTTGCTCCTTGATTGTGATCTCTTTCTTTAGCATATCTAAGGAAACCAGCTGTTCTTCTCGTTCTTGAGTAAGCTTCACTAATTCCCTCTGTTGCTTCATCCAATGTTTTTGGAGCTTCACTACCTCCAATTCCATTTCATCTATTTGTTTGGTGAGTTTTTTAATTTCAATTTCCAAAGGCCCTAATTCTTGTCCCTTGAATCAGGAATATATAATGATTTAGATTTAGTTACTTGCAATTCAATACAGTTTGAAAAACATCTTCACTAGTCAGGTAACAAAATGTCTGCAAGCAAACAACCAAGCTCAGAGAACACCAAGGACTCCACAGCAGTGGTGGGATTCAAAAACTTTTACTACCGGTTCTGTGGGTGTGGCTTGGTGGGCGTGGCCACGTGACTGGGTGCGCATGGATATTTTTGTTTTGGAGCCCCCACCCATTTTTGGGAGCTTCCTAGCCACAGAGGAGCCTCTGAGGGGATCATTTTTGCTCCCCTAAAGCTCCTCTGGGGCTCTGGAAGAAAAGGAACAGAGCATGGGAGAAACACGCAGCACCCCTCCAAGCTCCGTTTTGGGAGCTTCCTAGCCTCAGAGAAGCCTCTGGGGGGGAGTTTTTGCTCCCCCAAGGCTCCTCTGGGGCTCTGGAAGGCAAAAAATGGAGAGGGGCCTGAGCTCCTCCCTCCATTTTTTGCCTTCCTGGGCCTCAGCAAGGGAAATCCCGGCACAGCTGATCTTATCTACAGCGGATTGTTGGGAGGGAAAAAAAAGAAAGAAATACCTTAGGCGAATGTCAGGCAGGTGGGTGGGGTGAGCGAGCATCGGGTGGGAGGGCGACCGGGTGGGGGGCCTGGCCAGCTAGAACTTACTACCAGTTCGGTGACCCACGCCAAATTCTTGCTATCAGTTCACCTGATCTGGTGTGAACCGGCTGAATACCACCACTGCTCCACAGTTTAACTCTGAGCTACATACATTCTTTTCCATTAATACCTAAAGTCTACTCATGAACATATTTTTTAAAAATTTACTATAAAATACTTTGTCTTGGTTTCGGGAATTCTTCCCAAAAATAGAAAGTTACCCCATGTGCACAGGATATACTGTACATTTACCAAGGACCCTAGAAGAAAGAAAAAAACAAAGTATAGAAGGGAAAGCCTGCAGAGTTATTTGGCATCCAAAATTCGTTCAAGTCCCTTAATCACAGCTGTGTTCTGAATCACATCAATGGGAAAAGGAGGGAGGTGGCTTAGAATGTCATAGTCAGGAGAATTCTAAGTGGCTGCCCACCTGTCTCTTCCATAGGGAATCATTAATGTTGCTCACCACAGCCTCAAGCTGAAACCATCCCATTTCCAACTTCTTTCTTTTGCTGGCAACTATTGGTCCAATTCTCAGCTCTGTGTAGTTTTAGGAAAATTAACCTGATGGTTGCTCCAAAGGTTTCAGTTACAATTGGCATAACAGTGGATTTTGTTTTCTCCAAGCATTCAACTTTGATCAGCAAGTCCTGTATTTCATAATTTTCCAATTGTTTTTCCTCAGTTTTAATATTACCCAATAAAGGAACATCAATGATTCAGACTTTTTTTTTCTTTTTGGTAACTATTATATCGGGCATATTAAGAGCAAGAAGCTTGTTTGGATTTTAAAATCCCATAAGATCTTATTCTACTTATTTTCTAAATCCTTCTCAACTTCATGGTCCCAGTGGCTCTTGCTACATTCATATCCAAATTTCTGATAAAGTTTCAAATGAATAATTTTGGCAATTCGATCATAACAATGTTTGTAATCAGTTTGTGTAATTTGTGGCAGTCATAATTCAGATGGTCAAATGTTTCATCCTTTTTATTACAAAGATGGCATTTGCTGTTTATTACAGGCTGAATTTTCACTTTCATGCAATTAGTTGGTAAAGCTTGTTATTGAGCCACTAAAATAAAGCTTTTCTTTAATACTCCTGATCTTAACCAATTCTACGTGGGATTTCTATTGGATTTTCCTACTACATTCTTCAAGCATTGAGTATGTATTGGCATATTCCTCTAATTAATAAATTGGTTTGATTATTTCTTTTTTAATAATCAGCCTTCATTGTTGTTGTTTTTTCAAATGCTTTCCTTGATGGACTTCTTTCAATAAGAGTTCTTCACTTTTCTTGATGTAATCATTCAAACCATGCTTTTCTTCCTCCACAATTTTTTTCACCTGTAGGAGACATCTCTCTCATTTAGCTCTTGGCAAATACAGGCAATTGGTATCACTTTTCAGATGTAGAGAAAGGTAGAGTGTCATTGGTTTTCTCATTTTCCAATCCAAGTTATCAAGTTCCATCTGGATTCATTTAATTATTCCTGCTGTATACTGAATAAGAGGTCTGCTTAGGTATTGGTTGCTTTAATAATGTTTCCACCTTGATTTGCTTAGCAGTTAGATAGAATAAATGCCAACATAAAGAAAGGTTAATGTGTGATGGTTAGAGTGTAGAACTGAATGGAGGATGCCTTTAAATATCCTTACTAATTAATGAATATACTGGATGTTTATGGGCTAGTGCTATCTTTAAGCTCAAGAGAATTGGTATACAAAAATGAGAGAGCAAGCCATCTATATTGCGCTGAGCAACCCAAGAAAAAAATGGAACATACCCCAAGTTGAGAAATCATCATTTCCAATTTCTTATTGTACAAGTTGATGGCACCCTGTTTTTGTCCAATCAGAAGGTTACGTTTAGCAATCTCAGTCTCACTATGACTGATCTCGCTGTTTAACTCGTCCAATTCTTTGTCCAGTTCTGAAAGATTCTTCTGAAGCATGTTCAGCTTATTATTTGTATTTGTTATGTCCAATGAGGTTTGAGCCGTTTCATTTTCAAGTTTGGTAAGCTGTGTATCCTAGGGATTACAAGAAAAGGGAGATCAGAAAAAGACGTCTCTGTATGGATAGCTAAATAAGTATTTCAGGGCTGTTAATGAATACCTATTACCAAGGGAATGCCTGGCTGCAATCACAGTATTACTTTAGACTGTAGCTGAACAAAAAAATCCCAAATCATAACAAGAAGAACACTAAAGGGCAGGAACCCCCCCACCCCAATGCTAGAATACTGAGAGATAAACAATACTCACTTGCTCTTTCCAATATGTAAGTGCACACATTGGTTTCACTGGGTGCATTTTAACAATTGTTATTTGAGAACCAATAGTAAAAAATAAATCACAATAATGTAATAATATTACTGTAAATAAATCTCTATCACTAATTAAGGTTAGCCTGTAATCATAAAAAGCCAGGAGAGCTTGGAGTCCAACTTGAAAGTGGCTAGACTCACACTACAGTGAATGCTATCCCACTTCCTTAAACCCCAGAGACTCAAAAGAATCCCAGACAATATTGCAAGACACTATTATGTAAATTGTGAATACAAACCAGAAGAAATTTGACTAATATCACTTTTAGTCATGGTGGCCTTGGGAATATCTTTTCAACCTACATTTCCACAAAAGGTTTAGACTAGTTTAAATAAGGATGCTGGATGGCACTCTGCAGATGCAACAAGGTTAGAGAAGTAATTATATTTCACTATCTTATTGCCGATATGTGAGCCCCAACCTAAACTCATACCTCTGTCTAGTAATGTTCACATTTCTGATATGTCTTTTGTCCCTTTATCTTCCAAGGTTCCTCTGTGAACCACAGGGCATATTTAGATCTGCACACTGGAGGGGATAGCCAGGAATAATTTAATCCAATGTTCTTGCCAATTTTCTTTTTCAATGTTTGGTAAGAGGAGTGGCAAAACTGGTTATACTGGTCATTCAAAAACTCCCCAAGCACCTGTTGGAAACTAATAGAATCCATAAAGTGCCAGGAGAGACCCAATTAATTCCTCTTCCTTTCTTGCAATGGTTGGTTATGGAGCAAGGTTCAGGATGACAAAAAGTGACAAAGGACTGTCCACGGTGAAGGATTTTTTTAAAAAGACCCCCATATGGAAATGATAAAGCAAGTGTCCCAAAATAAAAACCAGATCAAGCTGTAACTACCTTTATGGATTGGACTAGATATTACTAGGTCAATGATTGTTATGGCTGTCATGAAATCCTGAGACAGTTCCAACTCAGGAGGTTTAAAATCCCCAAGGATCATAAGCATCGGGGACTCAAGCACTAGCTCAGATACCGGTTTAAGGATATTTCTTTTATTATCTCCAATATTGGTGCTAGTGGTGATGGTTATGCTATTTCTAGAAGTTTTATCCACAGAAGATAGTATTCCGTTTATCAGAAAGATTACGGTCTTAATATTTATATCAGAACTGGTCAATTCCTATTACTTGCAGAAATTGCAAATCTTTTTTATGTCAGTTGGGCCCTGAGATCACAAAGCTTGGTCAGAGCATGATTCTAGCCTCAAATCATGAGGTTGCTGACCCAAGTGTCTCAAACTTCATTGTGGATCTTTTCTTTATCAATAAGATGTAATCCTCAGTTACCAATCACTTGTTCAAAATTATGATGGCACTGAACAAGAAGACTTAGAACTGGTCCTTTAAATTGTGGCCATCAGGATGTCCCTGCAGACACATGATCATGATTTGGGTGCCCAGCAACCAGTGAGTATTTACAATAGTTTCAGTGTCCTGCCCATCTGCAACCTTCACAGCCAGCAAAGTCAACAGGGAAGGAAGTTGCAAGCCATGGCATGTGATGTCATACGTAATGACCCACAGAGAGAAACTTCATATACTTATATACAAACCTCGTTCCCATCAGCCCCAAATATGGAGGTGTTCTACGTACCAAAGTCAACATTGTGTTCTCAAGTTTAGCTCTTAGTTGTAAAAAATATTTTGCTGCTTTATTTGATATCATCTGATCTTGCAACTTGGTCATGATCTCATTTTCCTTATCCTGCTTGATTTGTGATCCTTTCTCGAGTTCTCTGCGAAGAACCACCAATTCATTCATGCGAGCTGCTCGATCCTGGAATGGGAAATAGGGAACTTTTAGAAATCAGATGACTGTAAACAGCATAGAGGGCAGAATTATGAGTTATGATGAGCCATATTTGATGGTAAGAAACTACACTTAATTATTACCACAATTTATATAATTGCCTCTCCTAACTGTAGCTTCTAGTAGGAGAGGCAATTATATAAAGTAACCAGAATCATGCTACAGAATTTCAACTTTATCTCTTTCTTTCCCTATTGTTTTTTAATGAAAACATATTGAAACTATTGGGAAGCTTATATTAATATTTAAAATGGCAGAAAAGATGTGGCTTAATTTTCTGCAATGATGTTTTGAAAGATCTTTGGAAGAACTATTTCAATCCTGGCTGTTCAATCAGACACTAGAAGTAAACAAATAGCAAACTTTAGTCTGAAAATCTTACTGCAGATGTCCTATTGAGGGCCTGCTCTGTCTCCTGAAGAGTACGAGTGTAAGTGCTAAATTCCACTTTCATGGCATCTTGTTTAGACAAGTTCTGTGCTATCAGCTTTCTGCTTGTGTTGGCATCGTTCTCTGAACGGTTCAGGATAGAAGCCAACAATTCATTCCTCTCTTCCTCCTTGATGATAGACTTCTTATAGACTTCAATTTCAGCCTCCAAAGATTTGAGTTTATGTCTGGAATCTCTGCAGAGGCAATAATAACAACAATAACAACAACAATAATAGTAATAATAGTAATAATAGTAATAGTAATAGTAATAATAATAATAATAATAATAATAATAATAATAATAATAATAATAATAATAATAATAAATAATTTGGAGCAAAATAATTACTATCAAATGTCTCTATTTTCAAATAAATTGTCTTGGAAATAATTAGACCACAGTGGCTCTTTCAACACCTTCATAGATCACTGCTTCTTTGAAGTCAGACACATAAAGCTGTTGTTTCTTCTATGACTTGTATTATAAACGGTAATATAATTAAATGCAAAATAAGATCTATACCTTGAATTCTAGTGATTTCATAGACACATCAGTACAAGATTTTTTGGTAGAAGTATTTGAATTATTTCCTATGTTTTCTTTTGGGATATTGTTTTGACCCCAGTTTGGTCTACAACTCAGATGTTCCCCGATGCTCTATATTCCGAATATCAATCAGCCCAACCTGCATAGCTTCCAAGTTCAGACAGTCTATCAAGCACTATCATACGTTGAGACTCTTAACAGTACAAGCATCTAATAATTATATGCATTTCTAGATTCCAGTAATTCTTGTGATCACACAGAACACATTCTGTTACTGTATATGCAGGAAATCAAGACTAGAATATAGTATCCCTGCATGGCAACTGTTCAAGCTTTGCCTCAAGATTTCCAGTAGGAGAAAATCCTTTTAACTGAAAACTACTTTTTAAATTTATAATAAACAATTTAAACCCTTTGTATCTATCCTAGTTCCTGGAATATTTTTTTAAAAAGACTGTGCCTTCTTTTATCAAAAATTTGAATAATACCTCTGCAGCCTAATCAGCTTTGCTTTGTTCAGGTTAAGCTTAAACAATGTGACTTGTTTGCCACAATTTTGGTGAGTGTAGTGGTCCCTTTCTGACACCACTCATATTTTTTTAAAATAGAACATCCAGAACTAGATTAAGTATTCCAAATAAATCTGATTGGAATTGAATAACACAGAACAACTAATTATCAGATCTTGGAAAAGGAGAAGGAAACTTGGAAATTATCATCTTCATTATCATCTTCATTCTAATGAAACATTTCTGCAGCAACATTTCATTTATAAGGCAAGATTTATGTATTATTATAAAAACAAGACAAAAAGTCCTTATAAATGAAGTATAGTAATAAAATATTTTATACAACTTTCTATAAATAATATTTCAGTTTAACTTTGTATGTATAAATGCAACTGTGTGTGCATATGTGTTTGTGTGTATGTCTGTGTCTATATGGATGGATGGATGTATATAAACCTGCCTGAAATTAGTCTAATGCCAAATTGAAGCCCAGATGACAAGGAAGCCTAACTCTAATTTTACTTTCTCACTATTGTACTGGCAGTAGAAATTTTCTTCCCTAAAAGTTATCCTGGGAAACAATCCCAATGTAAAATAAACTAGGATTTATTATTAAATTTGTTCTAAAGCTAATATAACAGACATCCTTAAAGAAAAGCAGGGCAGGCTATTTACTGAATTAAACCATTTATCAAACTTTATTTGATAAATAAAATTTGAAAGACTATCTTTTTTCTCATACGATATTTTTTCACAGCAATGCCTCTGACCTGTTAAAGATCTGCCTATTTTCTTTCTCCACTTACTTTTCTGCAATTGAGAAAAAGAGATGGCCAACGGCTATGCTTTTGTAGCTGTCTGGAGAATATTCTAGGTGCTTAGATTTTCTTCTGTCTTTCTGAAAGGTAACTGACACCCCAAGAAACTGCTTATTCAGGTAATTACCTTAACGCTTCTTGCATGGCAGCATATGCCTCATCACGGCGCTTCATCCCAGTCAAACTGACAGTCCATTGGTGCAATAGCTGCTTTTTCTCCATGTTAATAGCTTGGATCTCTATACTTGCCTGCAAAGGCAATGAAACACTCTAGGGCTATGTGGGAAAATATAAATTATATTTCTGCTGACTTCTGCCATTTCTCTTTCTATATAGCTCAATGCCAGAGTTATGAATTCTTATTATTTGCATTTTCATGTTTTAGATAAGATGAAATTAAACCTAATCAGCAACAAACACAAATTTATATCTAAAAATTGAAGGAATTAAAAATACTTATATCCTGCAGAGTGCTGGCTGCTGCTACAAGTGGGCAGCTGGTGGCAATCATATTATGAGAAGGATTTAACATGTCTGCCCTGTTTCTCTTCTAATCAATCCATAGATTCCCAAACAGTCATCTATCAGTTCTCCTTATACGCACAGCAAAATGAAGTTTTCTCTAGAGGATTATAAACTACTCTGGCAGTATATGTACACATATTTACAACTTTTGATTGAAAGATAGATTATGAAGGCAGTATGCATTAGTATATTAAATGTGGTTTTACAGGTATCACTGTCCTCATGTGGACAGTTGCTATCTCTATCAAGTCTATCAGTCTCTATCTTGATTAACAAGGTAATTCTATTAAATATTACTGTAATTTGTAATTCATTAAAAAATTCTAGCTGTAGGAAAAAAGGGAGATAACTTCTTACCTCTCCCACTTCTTGCCGTGTGATCCTGGTATCTTCTGCCTGGGCCGTGTACTGTGCATCATAAAGAGCAATCTGTTCCTCTAGTTCATTAACTCTTCTTGTTAAGCGGTCGACATGAAGGTCCTAGGAAATTCAGATCATCTCATGATATCAGATCTCTCTTCCTATGCACTTAAGTCTAGATAATGAGTAAGATAAGAGAAACAGCTGCATGCATGCTCTCTATATGCACCACAGGTAGTCTATGACTTATGACTCTTCACTTTACAATAGATCAAAATTATGATGGCCTTAGAAAAAGTACGGTAATTTATGACCTGTCCTCAAAGTTATAACTGTTGTCCCAGCTCCACAATCACACAATTTGAGCACTTGGCAGCCTGCTTGCATTTATGATGAAGATTCTTGCAGTCACGTGATTATGATTTGCAACCTTCCCAACAAGTTTCCAACAAGCAAAATCAATTAGGGAAATGGGGGGGGGGGGGTGTCCCTTAAGGACCATGTGATTTCCTTAATGACTACGTGATTTCTTAACAACGGAAGTAAAAATAGTCATAAAATTGGATTCCAGCAATCGCCCTAATTAAATCATGTTTTAGTTTTTGTTTTAAATATTAAATAAACATTGTATAAGCTGCCTCGAGTCACCATGGGTGAATAGGCGGCAATATAAATTAAAAATTTTTTAAAATGTTTCTCAAGCCAAACTTCAAAAAACTTCAACGGATTTCTTAGAAGCAACTTACTGGCACTGCCCTGTATGAATCCAACTCTGGCATACATAATTTACAGTCACCTGTGACTCTGTTTCCCCCCCTGGGTGTCTCATAAACCAGATTCTCCAATTGAGCACGTTCACCGGCTTGGTGTCATCTTTCACATTCTCCAATTAAATATATTCATGGGCAAAAGCTCTGGTATTTTAGTTACAATCTTTTAAAGATAAGAGTTGGAATGTACTTTCCATCTCAAACTGCTGCACTGCTCTTCCAGATTTCCATCTCCTCCCCCCACTTTTTATGGCAACTACTAAAACAGGCATAGGAATGTTTTATGAGTTGACATTTGGGTCCGGTCACATGATGACTCACTTAATGACTGCATCTCTTAATGACCAGAATAATGGTCCAATTATGGTCATAAGGAGAGGACTGCCTGTATATTCAGTGTGTATGAATAATTATTATAGTCTCTGGAGACTTTTTCAGTATTCTTTATTGGTTTTTTTGCCTAGTATTCATTTTAATGAAGTAAGCTTTACAGACAAAATGCTTTTCCAGTCTTATACTCAATTATTAGTTGTTTGTAAAGTGAGGTTGGGACACAGTGGCCAGGGGCCAATGGAATGCTTGCTTAGAGAGACTCACAACTTTAGATCACTAGCAAAAGCCATGTCAAAATAAGTAACAAAGTCACAGGACTTTCTGATAATGTGTATAATATTTATATCTACTTTGGCACTCAGAGAATTTGTAATTCCATGAGAACTAAAAGATGGAGAAACAGGATTGGTTTCAAAAGATTCAAAAATGCAATAAACATACTCTCTTTGCAGTCAAACTCTCCCAACATTAGCTATGAATGAGACTTTTTTTCCTGTTTGATATAATTGTTTTAAAAATAGATGAAATCAGCTCAGTCAATTAGAAGTGTTGATAATCAAAATTATAAAATTTATTAATTTCCGTTTAACAGCATGGGAGGCATAAAATACATACATACAGATCTGCTAATACATGAAATGAAGTCAAGCCTTATCACCATACATTCTGTCACTTTAAAGGACAGTTGCATTAGAGCAGGGGTGTCAAATTTCATTGAGGGCCGCATCAGAGTGACCTCAGAGGGGTGGGTGTGATCCTGGTGGGCATGGCCAGGACGGGCATTCGACACAGGCTCAAGATGCACTTTTTCCCTTCCCTTCTTTCATTCCACAGTTTTTTACTATAACCATTTTCCTATCTCTTCTACCAGATATTACTGCCAAAATTTATTACTCCACTAAACTTTTTATTTCTAAATTTATACCCCATTGTTTAATATTAAATATTGGTTTTCCAGACAGAAAAGCTATTTATATATTGTATTTTTATTATTCAACTAACAATAAAAATACAATAGATAAATAACATAATACAAGATTTAACACCAGAATTAAATTTCTAGAATAGTAAATAGAATGGCTGTCAATTATAGATTTTAAATTAAATGGACCTACAGTATGCAAAATCTGGCACTAAACTGAATATTAATATAGGAGCTTGTCTTCTATTCAGATCAGGCACTTAATTGACGCCACATAATTGTAATCCAGTCCAATCCAGTCCTCCTGCAGCATTCTGCTGGCCAAAAATGGGCCTTGCAGAGGCCTGTGCAGCTACCACGCAGCCCATTTTCGGCTTCCCTGGCCTCCTGCAGCACTCTGCCGGATGAAAACAGGCCCTGCGGGGGCCTCTACTAAGCCCATTTTCAGCTGGCAGGGTGCTGCTGGAGGCCGGGAGAACGAAAACAGGCCCATTTTGGCTGGCAGAGGCACCAAGATGGCTCTGTGGGCCAGATTTAAGCACCCTGCAGGCTGGATTCGGCCCATGGGCCTTGAGTTTAACACCCCTGCATTAGAGAGCAAGATATCAATGTCATGATTCTGAATGCAACTTACATTTAAAATGCCCCCACCCCACTAAGTATAATATGCTGTACTTTTATTTTGCAGGGGGTACACTTGCAACCTAAAACAGTAGTATTTATTCTACAAGATCTGAACTCTAGTAACTCCTTTTGCACCATATATAATACAGATTAATTTTGTCTGAAGAAATAACGGTACAGCATTAGACCTTTTTCCTGTTCTTGTATATTGTAAAATAAAGTTAATCTAGATTGTGATAACTCTCAGGAATCACACTATAAAGATGACAATTAAAGTGCCCTGAAATGCAACTAAGACTTACGCAATGGTACAAGAGAGACAAATACAGCCTGCTATTATCATGTAAACATAATTGTGTGAGTCATAATGAAACTAATACAAATGATGCCATTACACAGTGTTGTCATTTGTGCAGTGACCTCATTTGTACAAAATATTCTCATGGTTTGTAATAGATGCCAAATTAAGATGGGACAAAAGTTGAATGAGTCAGTAAAGCTCACCAAAGAAATAAGTTCTGAGGTTGCGGTGGAACATAAAGACAAACAAAGCCATCTCTAAGAACAGACAGCATGAAAAACAAATGACACGAGAAGTGGCTAACAGAAAATAAACCAGAGCAGGTTTAAGAGAAGAAAAGGCAAGGTGCATTGAAAAAAGAGAGAGTTCTGAAACTGGACTATTGCTAAATACCTGCTTTTGTTTTTCCACTTCCGCACGCATCCTCTCCACTTCAGCCTTTTTTACAGTTCGCTTCATTACCGCTATATCATCACGGACATCTTGGTCCATGTTCTGCATGTAGAAAAGGCGCAGGGACAGATTTTCAATCTCCATTTGAACTGATGAAACTAAGGGGAAAAACATTGAGAAATTACACCCATATGTATACACACGCAAACTTTTGGAGCTTGTGTCAAGCCCCGTCTAATGATGAAAGAACTAGGGAAAGCAGCATGCCATGGGAATTTAATATACAGGAGAAGGACATGACTCCTAGATTTCAGCTTCGAAGTAAGAACTATATAAAATTATACAGTGTGTGTGTGTGTGCATAATATTTTATACATTATATAAAAGACTGAAATATAGATTCAAGCTTATATATAAGACAAAAGCAAACTATTATATAATCTCCAAACATATAATATATTTTCCTCCCAGATAAAGCAATATGCTCTTGCAAGATAAGTATAGCTAACTTTTAATGATAAGTACACTGCTATGTTATATCAAATAAATGCAATCATTCTGGTTTGCTTTGAGACAAACACAACTGATTAGGAATTCTCCATATTCAGAGCATGTTTCCATTTCACAACAGATAATTCACTAATCCCTAAATTATTGAACTAGAGTTTATTAAGCAGTAGCTAATGTATAATAAGACAATTCTGCAAAAGTGGAATTGATCACCTCTTTTCCGTTCAACCTGGGTGCCCTGGAATGTCTTCTTATACGCATCTCGAAGGTCATGCAACTCCTCCTCTAGCTGCCGCCGTGCCATGGCAATCTGAGAATGGCAATTGTGGTTCTTCTCCAGTTCCATCTGCAGCCGGGCCAGATGCTGCTGAAAGCCATACAGGATCACACCAAGTTCTTCCCTCTGCATTTTTCCACTCTTTATGGCTACTGCCTGCAGTCATGTGAAAGAGGAAATGAGCCACCAAAAATGCCAAGATATGAGCAGAAATAAGTTCCAAGCAAAAAAATAAATAAATCATACCAACTCTTGAATTTCATCAGTAAACTTTCCTTTCTGTTTGTTGAGATAGGTCTTCAAAGCAGACTGGAATCTTTTCATTAAGGGCTAAAGAAACAAGGAAGAATATATTAATATATTTCCCAAGTCAAAAAAAATGACTCCAATTCAAATAACTGTATTTTAACAAAGATTTTCTTCTGGATACTTTCTTGATCTGAATCTCATGTATGGCAATAGTTTGTTTACATGACGAAATAAAACTAGACTGAATAGCTTAGGATCGCACTGAAGAACCAGCCTTCCCATCTTTAAATTTTCACTTATGACAAATTGATAATATGTATGTTACAATAAAGAATTACCCAAGCTAAAAATATTTCGTCCAAAATGTTGCAGTTAAAAGACATGATCTTCACATGTTCAGAGGCCATCATAATTTTGTAACAAATTTCAAAAATAACTTCATTAAAACGAAATAAGGTCATATTCTAAAACTATGGTAGCCTCTCTACCAATGATGACTAGTCATTTAGTATGGGGAAGATGGTAAGAATATGTTGTGGCAGTAGAAGCTGTCAGCTAGCCTATCTTGGCCTAGATCAGTGTTTTTCAACCTCAGCAACTTTAAGATGTGTGAACTTCAATTCCCAAAATTCCCCAGCTAGCATCTTAAAGTTGCTTAAATATGTCTTAAAGTTGATGAAGTTGAGAAACATTGGTCTACATGGAAGAAATTATGTGGCGTGCCACCAAAGGCCATGTCATACCTCACTGCTCGTGGTGTCACACTATGGTTGTGAAGTCCTTTAATTCCATCCCCACCCTCTTGGAAGGGTAGTATTAGTACGGCATTTCTCTTGGTATTAAATTTAACTTAAATAAATGTTATGACATTTGATGTCCATTTTGTAGTTATTAGCACCCATAGTCTTTATAGAGTTTTCTTACATGATTTGGATCTAACACAACCAGCTGGATTTCTTCCCCTGTCTCTTCGATGCCCAGTTCCTGCCCAGCCATAACTTCTCCATCGGGCTGTTCTGTGGGGCCATGCCTAGTGACTTCAGAAGTCAACTGCCGAACATCAGAATCAAGAAGGGAAGGGAAAACAGTTGATTGAGTGCCTTCTGTATATGAAGAAAAGAGGGAGGACACCAGAGACAGCAAATTCTTTAGTTTATACATGAAAATTCCCCAAAAATGCTTTGCTTCAAATAACACTCATTTAGGTAATGATTATGATATTATAACGAATATAAAGCATAATCAAAGAAGGCCATTAACACAGGGGAACTGAAAATAGATACAATTTATATGTTGCTTTGCCACGCTTCATTTTTTTGGAAGAAAGAAAGGGAAACCTGTTGTAATCCAAGCTCCCTTCTCATGATCCTAAAACAGTGATTAAACTGAATTGTTTGAGCTTTTTGGAATTCAGGATGACAAAATAGGAATATTTTTAGTTTGTGTGGAGGTATGGTTTGTTTGCTGGTTATTTGAATCTGATTTTGTATTAAATTGTTCGGTAGGCATTAACTAAATGTCAACTGTTTATCAGAATATATAATTTAATTGTAATATACACAACGACATTTGGTGACACTTTGCTCTGTTTTAGTTGCTGTATTTCAAATGCTATACAGAATGTTTCTATTTATGTGATTATCATAATTCACTTTAAGCAGATAGAATGGAAATAAATTGAATTCAATAAATAAACAAATCCTACATATATCAAACAATCTATCTTTTTCTAATAATTCTTCTGGATTATACATGACAAAATATGTTTCCCTTGTGCCATTTTTATTGCATTTTTCCCGCTTGCTTACTTTTATTCCACTTCTATTCATCTATTTACTATATATTTTTATTATATTATATTGATTATTGCTATTTTTGAAATTTGATCTATATTGCTTTATGTAGCTGAGTGTGAGTATAAATACTATACATGCTAATGTAAAATAGTATCAATGCATATGCTATTCATATTCAGTTACAAAAAACTCCTAATTGAATTCCTGACCTCCTGTATATTCAGTATATATGGTAGATAAGAATATAATTGCTATTAATCCCTTTCCAAATGATCAAGATTCTCAAAAGACTTTCAAATACCAGACACCATATAACAATAAAATAACAATAAAATAAAGCAGCCAATAATGGAGAATTTGATGTAATGTTCCTATCAAGCAGGAATAAGCAGGATTTTTGAACTGTGCCTCAATGGCAAAGATTTAGTTGTATCTAAGAAATGCAGTAATACTATATAACATCATTCTAGCAAAATAGGGGCTAACCTGACATTGGAGAGAGGTCCACGCGCATTGGAAATTCAGATTTTGCACTGCTGACTCCAGAAGATGGCAAAGAGATTGTTACTTCACTAGAAAGAGCACTCTCCATACTTTTCTCTCCAGAAACTTCAAGCTTCTCCAAAACAGAAAAAACTGTTATTAGAAGACAACTTCAAAAAGGAGTGTTCATACTAAGAATGACTGATGCTATATAGTTTCTTCTTGAATTTGTCATAGCAAATAAGAATGAAGGTTACTTATGATTTCCTGAAGGCAAGGGAGAGTGTTTTAAAAATGTATGGTAATTAATATGGATAAGAGGCAGCTTTTGGCACTCTTTTTATTTTATTTTACACATTTGTGTGCCTTCTACTTCCAAATGCTTTTAGACAGCTCACAAAAATATTTATTTATTTACAACTTCATAAACTACTGCAGTTAACCGATTTATAAAAACAATAACTTTTCTCAATTACATTCACTGAACTGAAGAAAGCATTAAATTACAGCCTTCTACTTTTCAGATAATGACCTAGTCCTCAGTTATCAAAACAAAACAAAACAAAAAATAATGGTTTTCTCCAGGGACCATTTAGACATAAATATGGGTCGCAAATTAATACTAACATCATTGAACAATCAAGGTTTAAGTACCTTGGAACTCTTTTCCAGGCTATTGATTTGCAGAAGGCCCAAATTTAATCCTTAAAAGGAAAGCCAAGCCAAGCGTAGCTGCCATCCTAAGGCTTTTCAGCAAGAAAGGAGGCAATCATTTATATAGGGTAGACTAAAGGTGTTTTATGCCAAAGTACCATAATACCTCATTTATTTATTGTACTATAATACCTCATTTATTCATTGATTTCCAAACAGAACTAATAAGTAATTTTTCCAATCAAGATTTTTTTAAAGAATGTATTTCTGGTCCCACCCTGATAAATCAAACATAATAATTTATTAAGCCTCCATTAACTATTTAAAAATATTCCTAGCACTGAAGTTCTATAATGCTTAAGTTTTTATATGTTTTCTGGAGGCCCTAAACGTGGAAGCCCTTACGCAGAATACTTTACAGACAATAAGTAGCATCTTGTTTTTCACCAATGTAGCTCACACGACAATGAGTTACACAGCAATAATAATAACCATCCAGTAAGCATCTAAACCATAGCAGTATAACTGAAGGCTCTTATGATTGGCCTACAGGGCCTGATTTTTTGTTACGTTCTGTATATGGCTCTAAAATCTCAAGCTGTGCACCTTTATCATCAACTCACTGAAGTTGGCTACTATGTCTGAATTAACAATATGCATTTTGACACAATCTATATATTAGGCTCATCTAAATAGATTTAAACATTTTTTCTTAATATTTATTTGCATTTTATTTGCTCCCTTGGTTAATCTGAGACCAAGATCCCTCTTTGTTGTTTCAGGCAGGTTTTTTGAGATACAAGAAAGCTAAACCATGAATCTAATGAAACTTTAGACTTTCTTGATACCTGCTCTTAAGCTCTTAGGCTTTCTTGATACCTGCTCTTTCTTTTCTTTTTTTTTTGTAAATTTTATTTGAGTTTTCACAAAAAGAAAAGAAATACAATTAAAACATCTTTTTTGAAAGCAGCATAATCCCGGGTTACATTTCTTCGTACAGACAAAAATTCAGGTTCATGCTCATTTTTATATTCTATTCCATATCTTATTACAATTTTACATTTTCTACATGGCTTCTCCCCTCTTTCAATTTCCTCAATTTTATTTTATTTATTTCATCTCAATTCAAATCATTATATTGATATTTTTTGTCTGTCCTGTTTCAATTGTCTATTATCTTTTCTCATTAAACAAAATTTCTCCTGTAGTTACTGATTGTAGTATGATGCCTTTATATCTTTCCCCTAAAGTTAGAACACTCAATATAATACATAACTTCCATTCGGATTCTGCTTGGTACATTCTTAAACTACACACAGTATTCTTAAAAAAAAAGAAAATATTATAAATTTATATAATTAAAACAACATTCCATTCCAATTCAATTCTATCATTAATATTAATATTCATTAAAGTCTTAACATTTTTCATGTTACTTTTCAATTAAATATCATACTTCTATGGGAACAATTATAAACTTTCCATAGTCAATTCCCCCCCTCTTCACTTATATTTTATAAAACATTGACTAATTAAAGTGTTCCCATTCCTTCCTAATTCAATTTTCTCATTTATTTTATTTCATTTACTTTATTCACAAACATTTCACTGTTACAGTAACCATTCTAATCATATGTTGTTTCCAACTTTCTAAAGTTATTTCTATTACAAATTTAACAACACAATCTCATGTACCTTTACAGAATCCCCCTTTCAGTTAGATTTTCACCCATTATCTCTAAATAGGTCCTGTTTCTTTATATCTTGCTCTGGACCTTTGTAACTTCTTTTCCTTTCCTTCTTCCCTCTCTTCTTCTCTCTCCCCTTTTTACCCCTTTGTCTCTCTACCTCTATTTCCCTCTTCTGTATTCCCCTTTTCTGTTGCTTTCCAGTATTATACTTATTTTTTGAATTATTTTTCTTTTCTTTGGTTGTTTTTTAAGCCTTAAATTCTCCACCCTCTTTCCCCCCTTTCCTTTTTCTTCCCCACATAAAGTTACTTGTTCATTAAAGGTGGCTTCTTCTTTGTCCCAGTCTTCATGTTTTGCAGTCTTTTCTTGTTGTTTCTCATAGTTCCAAATCTCCATTTCTAAGAATTGAAAAACGAAGCCAAAGGAACCCTTCCCTTCTTGTGCATCTTCTTTGTACTTTTAAAGTTCCATTTTCAATTCATCCAAAAGTAATGCCATTGTAGAAAATTTTTACACAACCACCCGATTGACTTTAGTCATTCAAATATAATAACCAAAAATCCAAAAGTCACCAAGTAATCCAAATACACACAAACTGTTTCTTTTTACTCTTTCTTTTTTTCCACTTTCTCTTCCTGGGGTTACTATTTAGTTGCAAAGTTTCAGTTAAAATGTATCTTTTAGAAGTCTTATTGAAATTTTACTTTAGATTCTTTTAAAGTCCAGGCAGTCTCCTCCCTCTTCCAGATCCTGCCCTTATTCTTTTTCTCTCCCTTCCTGCTTATAGAAGAAAAAGTTTTTAATGTCCAGAAATCTTTATTGTCCCTTTGGCATTTAGTTATATTTTCAGCTTAATTGCCTATTGATGCCAAAGCGGATTTTTCCAATTTCTTATTCTCAATTGTCAATATAAGGAAGGAGAGAGAAGAAAAAAAGGCCAACCTTTCCCTTTTCACTTTCTTTCACTGCTTCTGACTCTTCTTTGGGAGCGATGTTATTTCTTGTAAAATTTAAATTCCATGGTACCTTAGTTATTGCTTTTTTAACTTAGCCCGGTCAGCCAAAACTTTCACTTCTTATCTTCCTCCTGCACGTTCTTTTTCAGTTGAGTTCTTCTTTGAGATGGCCATTTCTGACCACCGCTCCTACCGCCTTCGGGAAAGGGAGTAATAGCCAACTGAGGAGGAGAGATGCGGCTCTCCTCAACTCTGCTAGAGTCTCCCCCATCTTCACCACCTCTACGGGGTGGCTTAGCCCCGAAACCAGCCGGCTCGGGGCGCTCCAGCGGCGAGCCCAGGCAGAAACCGCGCACGATTGTGGATTCCTGTCTGTCGCCGAAGCCCTTCAAACTGGAAATCGATACCTGCTCTTTCTTGATAGCTACCTTAAGAAGACTGAATCCATCAGAGTCAATATAAGACTGAATCCATCAGAGTCAATATATATATACATAGAAATATTAAATTCCTACATTCTACAGGAAGTATCAGTTACCTGGATGAGAGATGGTCCTATTTGCTCAGAAATGCTTACCAATGATATAGTTGACACATCCGTCTGTCCTGATAATATCTCCTCAGCACCTTTTGCCCTACCTCCAATGGATATCATGGAAACACCACCTGTCATTTCTTCAGTGGGCACAATGAGAGTATCTTTTGTTGCTTCCTCTTTGGTTATCATGGCAGCACTTTCCTCTCTTTCCTCAGTGGCCTCCATGTCACTAATTGTTCCCACTTCCATAGCCAGCGTAGAAGGAACTCCTCCTGCTTCTTCTGTGGTTATCAAGGGAGTAGTAACTGCTCCTTCCTCTGTTGCATTTTTGTCTTCTGGCTGCAATGAGTGAAACAAACTAAATGTTAACTTTTGTATTTTGTTCTGCTGACTTCTAGCACAATCTTGTTTTCCATTGTCTATGACTGGAATCCCACTCAAGTCTTACGCTGCCTCAATATGGAAAAGCAATATTCCTGGCAGGGAAGAGCAAAAAATGCTGGAAGTAAATGCCAACGGTATAGCTATGAGCAGCAACAAAATAGGAAGGTGCTGAAGAAGAATCAACCCTTTAGGGACAATGGAAAATGCACAGTTTCATACTACATGAGAAAAGCCCTGTATTTTTCTAAAACAACTTCATGGATGACTTTTTTTCAAGAAAACTGGTCATGTAATGCTCGATAAGGGATTCTTCAAGAGGTTGGATGGCACTTGGATGCTGCTAAGGAAAAGCAAAGGCTCTTTCAGAATGCAAATGGTATTTATAATGGCTAGATTAGAACTTTCAAAATATATAGTTGTTGACATTGCTAACAAGAATATTCAAAGCAGCAAAGACAGATTATAGTGTGATCATAGAACATAAGATTCATGAATATGGGAAAACTCAACACAATGAAAAATGAATCAACAATATATTGGCACCTTAGGCATGAGCAGACTGAAATGGACAAGGACTGGATACTTTCAATCAGAAGATTGTGCGGTCTGATACCCAGGACATAAAAAACCAAGAAAGAACAGTTCTATATTCATAGTCAGGAGGTCGGCCTTCCAGGTTCAGATGATATTTCATCTTTGATTGGGTAGTTATGTAAATGTTTTCAATAAATAAATAAGCAATCTACAGACTAATGTATGGTATCCTTAATTTAATTATCCAAAGCAGATCAGTGCCCTATCTGGAGATGACAGATGCTCAAGCCAGCATTAGAAAAAGATATGGAGGAAAAGACAGTACTGCTGACATCCACTGAATAATTGAGAAAGTCAAAAAAATAAATAAGTCATTGATTATAGAAAGCTGTTCAGTTGCATTGACCACATCATGCTTTGGAATGTCCTTAACAAAATAGAAATCCCATAACCATCTCATTGTCCTCATGCCCACAGACAGGACAGGAGATATAGAGAAGGTGGAATATAACAAAATAAGCCTAGTTTTAAAGTGAAGGGGGCACAGCAATAACCTGCACTATGCCAATGCCATTATTCTACTAGCAGAACATGCAAATGATTTGCAAACTGTAGCAATAAATATTAAGTTCAGTGAAAAAATTGAAACTTTTTAAAGATTAAATTAATTAAATTAATTTTAAGATTAAATATAAACAGCTCAAACTAAGAGCTGGTATGGTAGCCAACTCTGACTTGACAATGAAGATACTGAAATGGATAATGTAGATCAGGGATGTCAAACTCAATCTGGCCCACAGATGCTTAGATTTGGCTCACGGAGCCACCCTGGAAACAGTGAGTGACTGGCCAGCAGTGCCTCTGCCAGTAAAGACGGGACCCGGGGGTGTGTGCAAGCGTGGCCTACCCAAGCTCTGTTTTCGCTGCAGGAGGCTGTCACGGTCAAAAACGGAGCTCAGGAACCTATTTTCACTGGCAGAGTGCTTGGGCCACCACAGGCACCCCCAACACGAGTGATGTCAAGCTGGCCACACCCACACCAGCCATACCCACTGGCCCCCAAGGTCAAACACAATCCTGATTGGCCCTCAATGAAATTGAGTTTGACACCCTTGATGTAGAGAATAAGGAAGATGATCTTGACAGAAATATGCAGGCAAACGAAGCTGTATGTCCAGAATGAAATAACAATTGGAAACAACTCAAGCAGACGCCTCCCTAATTCAGTAGAGGATAAGAAGGAGGAATTTTGGTATAATCAGACTTGCAAATTCTATTATAACCGATCTCAAGTTTCAGCATCTCTGTGGAATGGAATTTTTGGTATGGGGCTGATAGATGCCTTCTGCCTTTTAGGATTTACTATCAGTGGTACAGAAACCAGCAATCAAGAAATATGCTACAGATTAGCACTTGATAAGGTAGCAACAAAAGGCTTAGAACAGGTATACTTACAAATATCAGAATCATGTAGGGGATGACTTTTCTTGTGATATATGTGGAAGCACTAGTTGGATTTTGAAGAAGTAGAATAGAACAGAAAGAGTATTTATGCTTTTGAATGAAATTCTAAATTTTGGCTCATTCACTCAAATCAGCACTGAATCAGCCCTGACATTGTCATAGATTCAAATCTTTTGTTTATAGTGGCAGACTGGGAATTTGTTTGTTGTAAAAATGGGGAAAACAACCAGTAAGAAAAGATAAATAACATTAAAATGTTCTTTCCAATTTGTAAACTGCTGGCAATGCTCAGGTTTTTATATAACATATTGCAGCACAGAAGCACTCTATAAGAATGTTCTACTTATAGCTTGGACATAGAGGATTAAAAAATAGACTACCTCATTTGAAATCCTGCTGGCTCACAAAAGCCAAAGTAAATGAACCAATTGAGTGTCTTTTTAACACAGATCTTTTTTTATCTTCCTACTTACTCCAACCTTCCTTAGGGCCTTTGGGATGCAAATCTTTATTAACCACAAGCATTACTGCAGTTTCATGTTATGAGAAGACATCCCTAAATTCTGTGAGGAAGCTTCACTGAGATCTAAAGTCCTCAGTTAGTCCTCCTAGAAGGAGGACAAAAATATCTCTTCCACCCAAAACAAAGTAAGGGTGATTCTTAGAAGGTATGTGGTAATTATCCCACCTTACTTTCCTCAGTTTACTATAACCATATATTTTGCTTTCTTGTTCCCCAATTTAAACATGTACTGCATGTATTGAAAACTTCCGATTTAATCTGTATTTAATTTTCATTTTCTCAAAATTTTCACACACATAACATTACCACTTTATCTTCTGCATCTTCTTTCTTATCTTCTTTCTCATCTTCTTTCTCAACTTCTTTTTCATCTTTATTTTCTTCTTCTGGAATTTGTCTACTCTCTGATTCAGCACTTCATTTAAATGTAAAGAAAAGAAATTATTTAATACCAATTCAAGCAGATGTTTAAATCACTCACATAAGAAAAAGAGATCATGCCAATGTACCAAACATAAAATTAATCTTATGCATTATTTATATTCTTCATTCTTTCTTTCCAAAAGAAAGATCCAGGTTGGTCCAGGCTAGAAACGGTGAGACTGTGAGTTTTTAAGCTGCTTTAGCCATGAAAGCCAATTGGGTGACTTTGGGTCAGTCACTCTCTCTGTCAGCCCAACCCATCTCAGAGGGTTGTTGTTGTGGGGATAATAGGAGAAAGGTAAGGTGGACATGATCACAGTCTTGCGTTATTTTTAAAGGGAGGGAGGGAGGGAGGGAGGGAAGGAAGGAAGGAAGGAAGGAAGGAAGGAAGGAAGGAAGGAAGGAAGGAAGGAAGGAAGGAAGGAAGGAAGGAAAAAAATTATATAGGGGAGTTTATATTCCCCTACATTTCAGATTTCCTAAATGTAACAAGCATAATTTGCAGCAATCTGTCTATCCGAGGTTGAAAACTGCATGCAAACAATTCTGCTTAGATGTCTGGCATGTGTTTCCAGATTTTATTTAAAACCGTGAAATTTCAGAATGGCAACTGTTTCCTCCGGTTAGTTACGTATACACGTTTGAGCTAATGCCATTTCCCAAGTAATGACTTTTTTTTATGAATAATCAGGTTTTTTTAGCTTACTCAACTTTTCCAGCGAAACTCTATACTCCCAATTTAAGTTCTTTTTTTCTCACCCTCTTGTTTAAAAAAAGGCTTTTGGTTCCCTTTTTTTTTTCTTTGCTCACCCCGCACTCGGCTCCATGCTGTCTTCCGTTGCTAAGCGACGCTATCAACAGTCCGCGGGCTTCCTTTACCTCGCTGCCCCGCCCTGACTTCTCGGATGAAGCCAATTGAAAAAAAAAAGGGGGGTGGTGCAAATCTGGACAGAACCATTTCTCAACATCGTCTTCAGTGACAAAGCCGCGGCGTTGTTTCTCAACCTTAGCCATTCCCAGGTGTGTGTACTTCAAGTCCCAGAATTCCACAGCTAGCACAGCTAAATGAATAAAGACTCTGGGAACTGAAGTCCACATATCTGGAAAACGCCAATGATGGGAAGCAACGATTAGACAAAGCGTGAAGACCGAGGTTCCGTGAAGCAAACATAGAGTTAGGAAAGGTTAGACTTATTCATGGTTAGAACAAGTAAAGCTGTTGTTGGCTTGTTGAGGAACCAAATAATTTTACGTGACTCCAATTCGTCCCCCCCCCACCCCTGTTCAGAGAAGAAAGCTTCAATTTAATTCTCGCGATATTACAATAGTCTTAAGCTTCTTCAGAACCATCATTCTCAGCGTTTTCTTGAAATTTGGCGGGAAAGAGGTTGGCGTAACGATGGAGAAGTCTTGCTTACAGTCGCCGCCGGTGAAAGTCCTGGCTGCGCAGCTGAAGCGTTGCCGCCAAGTCCCTGGCGGCTCATGGTTGTTGGACCGGGAAGAGTACGGATGTCCGGCGTTACCCGTGTCTCTGGTCTGGATGCAGGGCAAAGTACTGGCCGTGGAGCAGAATGGTTCGACTGTGCGGTTGCTGGACGAGAGCGGCTCTTTCGTGGTTTCCGGCGTGGAGAGAGTCCCTAAGGGAAAACCTTGCCTCAGCCTTGGAAATTATGTGATGGTGATGGGCTTGGTGCAGGGTTGCATGCCAGAACCTGTCCTTCAAGCTGTGAAGATGACGGATCTTTCGGGCAATCCCCTGCACAGGACTATGTGGGAGTTGGAAGTGGAAGATTTGCAAAGAAGCCTCCTCTGTGAATGAAGTTGGCATGTCAAAATGGGAATCCTTTCCTGCACGTCTCTCAGTAACAAAACAAATGGGATGGAAATGCCTGCACTGTTTAGAAGGCGTGGATTAATTCCGGCTGGATTAGCTTGTGCAAAGTAATATTTTGTACTTGAGAGTACTGGATTGTTGCAAAGATAAAATATCTATATTGAATATATTTATTGCCCCATTGTGGAGAATGCTCTTCTTTCTTCAGGCTGGACTTCCATTAAAGGAGTACTGTGCTACAGAATTCCCTACAGACATCTGACTTCAGACATTACTATTTTAACATGACTTACAATTCTAGAATAAAACTGTTTTGATAACAATGGATAATGTTAATTTGAAGGCTTGTTTTTAATGCCTAAGTCAGACTGAGAGGTAGACCACATCCCAATATAGCAAGAGTTCAGAGAAACAATTGCATGATGAAGTTATACTATATCACAATAAAATATGCATTTATTACTGGAGTGTCTGGTTTAAT
This sequence comes from Pseudonaja textilis, assembly GCF_049901715.1. Taxonomy (NCBI): domain Eukaryota; kingdom Metazoa; phylum Chordata; class Lepidosauria; order Squamata; family Elapidae; genus Pseudonaja; species Pseudonaja textilis. The sequence goes on along the minus strand of NC_141991.1, from coordinate 111,927,737 downwards.
GTTCCTGGATAGTGAATAACTAGACTCTTGATGACATATTTAATGGAAATAAAATATATTTTAAGTGTTATGTTTTAAAAACTTTGCTATTGGAACTTTTAATGCTGGAATTGTCCTGGAGTTTGAAAATAGATAGTGCCTTCGACATTTCACATTTTTGCCTTCTAGCATGTTATTTTGATCTGAAAAGTGTAAACACCTGGTACTACCAGTATATTACAAAAAGTGTATTCTGCTTTGGCCAGCTGTTTATCTAGTACCCTCTTTTGCAAGTTAGAGTTAGATTTAGTCTTTTAATTCAAGATAATACAGATTTTGTGGAATTTCTTTGGTTTCTCAGAGTAATAGTGAATATAAACTTAAAAAGTTAGACATTCTTGGACATTTAGCATATGCAATACTTGAAGGGGGCTTCTAGAATGTAGTTTTGTTCTAATCATTTAGATGTAAATAATTCACAAACAGGATTAATAGAATAGTATTCATTCTTATATCAATAAGTATGGCATGAAAAATTTTTGCTGAATTTTTAAAGAACATCTTCATGTTTCATATCTCAATAAAGATTCTCAGGCATCCAGGTGAGTCATGGCAATTGTACTTCTTGTTCGTTCAAAACATTTTGCTGCTTATCCAAATAGCTTCATTACTCTGAGCAAGGGGGTTAGGGGGAACCCCATATATGTATCCTGGACCTGTGTCTGAATACCACTTATTTCACTTTCAGAGGTGACTTCTACAGATAGAAATACGGCTGAGCTGTGGATTCCCCCATTGTTACCAATCTATTCATGGAAGAAGTAGAGAAGACAGCACTAAGCACCTTCCAGGGATGACATCACCCACTAGTTTTCAGGTATGTGGATGACACCTGGGCAAAAAAAATCAAGTACAGATCTTCACAGACTTATAAATACTGTCCTAATATCAAGTTCATCAGGGAAGACACCAAAGACAACAGGCTTGTGTCCCTAGTCTGTGAAGTTCTGATTAGGATCTGTGGCAACCTAGAAATAGAGAGCTACAGGAAACCCACACTCGGAGATCAGTACCTGCTGTTTTACTCCCACCATCCACTTCAACACAAGCTAGGCATCATCAGAACACTATATTATAGGGCAGAAAACATCCCCACCTCCAGGAATGCCCAAAAGAAGGAAAACAGTTATTTAAGGACAGCTCTTAAGGCCTCAGGATATCAGATTGGGCCTTTATTAAATTAGTATCTGGATCCAACAAAAGAATGGCAGACAGAGCTGAGGCTAAGAGTCAACAGGTCATTCCTTATATGGCTAGTGTATCAGAAAAGCTAAAACATATTTGGAAAGCACCACATACCTGCGTTCTTCAAACCCACAACACACTGAGACAGGATTGTTCACCCAAAGAACAGACATAAAAACATACAAAAAGTAATGTGTGTGTATGCAGTCCAATGGAGTGAGGAGTCTTCAGAGTTCTATATTGGAGAAACCAAGCAGTTTTTACATAAGAGGATGGCCCAGCATAGGAGAATCAACACCATAGGACCAGAATCATCAGTATACTTCATTTAAAAGAAAAGGGGCACTCTTTTGAGGACAGTATTGCTCACATTTTGGACAGGAAGACAGATGGCTTGAGAAAACAGTGAAGGAATCCATTTATGCCAAAGTGGAAAATTCTTCCCTCAGTAAAGATGGAGGTCTCAGATACCTGTCTCATTTTTTAATGCTACCTGTGCATCACTTCCAAAGAAGATTAAAATGACAGATTCACCAGGAAGGCCACACTTAATGACCCACTTAGGTAAAGGATTTAGGAGTTGGAGCATTTACATTCCAATAACTTTGCTTATTCACTTAAGAAGCCTGTCCAAATTGGTGAGAAATGAAACCGCTCCGGAGGACGTATATGGAGTTCCCCTAACCAACTTGCTCAGACTGAAGAAACTATTTGAATAAGCAGCAAACATTTCCAACTAAGAAGGGACTCCAGTTGTCATGACTGAACGTCTAGACATCTTAATGTTTCATGAAGATACCTCCAAGGTGCCCACCATAGAGAAACATTTGATTCATCTTAAGAAGTTCTATTTTCAAAATATTTGTAGTGTTTACTGGCTTCCATAGTCATTTTGGCCTGGGTTGCAGGAGAGACTAAGTATCTAAAAGCATCCTGGATGCAGGATATTTCAAAAAGCACCCCACCGGCATTATGCAAGCTCCTTATACTGTATTATTGAATTAGCATTCTTTTGAAAGAGTTTTAGACATGTGTACAGGATTTTAGTTTTTTGACAACGCTGCCAATCCTGTCATTCAGAAGATCAATTTAAATGGGGAAAGGCCAGATTCTGTCAGATGTTTGCATTATGTTATTCAGTCTTCTGCCGACAAAGGTTTTGCATGGCTGGACTTTCTATTATTTGAGAGACGGGGTGGTAGTGCCATTTTGCAACTTGAAATTCATCCATGCCTGTCACTTGAGCCATTTGAAATATGGCCAAAGCTTTTATCTCAAGTGCCCATCCGCAGCTGTCAGGACCACCCCACCATGTGTTAAAAACAGCAGTTGGTGTTTAGGTGACAGGCAATAAAATTAATAACAACTGTTAAGATGCCTTCATCTGTCAGCCTCACTCATGAGTAGGGTTATGACATCGGCATTTTACTTAGGCCTGCATAATTTTGCTGCCAACTCAAGAATGCACATTGATGTGAACTAAGTGAATATCGTCGGTATAGAATTTACTGGCAGGATAATATGTGAAGAATTGCAGTCTAATATCTTTGGACATGCCACTCCATTACTTTTGAGGGACTTCTTAAATAGTTAAGTTGAAGCTAGCAAATTGAACTTGATGGATGTCCATATCTGATTCAATGCCATGTTCACACATTTAACTGGTTACTAAATTCATGTTTTGGGTTCATACAGTATATAATCACAAACTGAACAGGGTGATTCATATAAATTACAAAAAAAACCCTGCAAAGTTACAGTATTATTAACCAAGCTTAGCATGTTGCATGAATATGTCTGTTGAAGACAGCTAGTCCAGTATTGAAGCTCTTATTTTCCCATATCCAAAGTAGGGATAAAATTCAAGCAAGATTCTCAATGTTAATAATTTATGAGCAATGCAGCTACAATAATTCCAAATATACATGTTATTTGTTTGAGCAAAAGCTCGGAATGTGAATTGACACTGAACAATATTTGAAATATTGTATGCTGTTGGTAGAAAGATAAAACTAACAAGTGTTATTTATTTCAATTCATGAAGCAGGCTTGCAGACATTTTGGGTAAACTCTTAAATGCTGTGAACTAAAATGAAATCTCATAATCTGAATATCTGTAGTAATATTAATATAACTAATATCTGTAACATAGATATTAATTATAATGTAATGTGATATAATTAAGAAAGGCCTTTTGTTGGCACTTCTGAGCCCACTTTTCAGATCACCTTTTAATGTAGTAGTTTAAGATGCATATTGGGGTCAGTCCTGGGAGTTAGGGGGAAAAAGACTCCAGTGTAAGGGAACCATTTTGGCAGAGCAATTTTGGTAAGCGCCTGTTCCCTCCGCCAAAGGCTGGGGAACCGCTGAAAAGAACAGAGCGATTCACGTTCCCGCTTGCTCCACCTCCAAATCCTGAGCGGATCCGGCAAGAGTATAATACAGGCAGGGTAAAGCAGATCGAGTTGGGTGTGACTGCGTTTGGCCGCGCCTACTTTCCCTGCAAATCCTCTCGCGCGGCGCTGATCTAGGAGGAGGCAGCGGCGGCGACGGTGGCCTCTGGGTGAGAACTTGCCCCGCTGGGCATCGGGCTGGGTGGGCGAGGCTGATCCCAGGTTGGGGGCTGGGGCGAAGGCATCTCAGTCTTTGATGGGAAAGCTTAGGAGGGAAGTTCTGGCGTTGGGAGAGCAGGGTGGATTGTGGGGTGGGGTCTCCGCCGAGGCCCTGAGACGATTTCTTCGCGTGGATTGCGTGGAAGGTGCTGCTTGCGCGGGAGGAGACGAGGCCCTATGGACTGCCTTGGAGAAAGGGTTACGGGTCAGGGCATCTCGCTGGAGTGAGTTCACCTGCTCAGTTCATATGAGGCAGTACTGTGAAGGGATCTTGCGCTCCAGATGATTGTAGAGCGATAGGATATTGGGCACTATTTAGGATTATGCGTGCGCAGTGGTGTGGAATTACTGCACCAGGGATCGAAGCAAGGGTAGTGAGTGGTGTGCAGAAGAGACTAAAGATTCACTCAAGGAAGTCTGTTGTCTCAAGGCTTCTTAAGTCTTTCAAAGATGCGGTCCTTTACTCCTCTTGACTAACAAAGTACTATCGTATTTTACTATCTATCTGAATGATGATGGCTGTACGAGACATGCTTTCCATTCACTACTTCCCTTCATTTAAACATATGTTTTTTCCTTCTTGGCCCTCCTTTGAAGGGCATTTTGAAGATGCCTCCTAACTATTGTAATCAGCAAAAGGAATGGGTGAGGGCATCTGCTCCATGCTACATTTTCCCAGGTTAGCATCCTGGGCTGCATTCTTATTGGAAAATTTCCTCAGTTGATGAATAAAAACATCCCAGTTTATCAGGAGTAACATAATTTCAGGCTGTTTGATTAGGCAAAAGCTCTTAATTAGAAAGGATTTTTTTGCCTGTAACCTTCCCTTACCCCTCCCCCCCATATAATGATGAAAATGGAACTGTTCCCAATTATTTGGTAGGATATACTGTAGCAGATATGAATCTGTAATAATCTGAGGCAAACAGACTTTTGTTTTAAACAACAGACGATCTCTGTGTTTCATGTTCTACTTATTTTAAAACCTTTAATTTTTCAGTCAATAAAGGAAGTGGAAAGCCCTGATGAAAATAATGAATCTGGAAGTACAGCTAGTAGCCTATTAATCTTGTGAGATGTTGGGCGTGTCAATGCCACGCATGCTTAATTCTGCATAGGATCAAGTTGTTAAGAAGCAGTGTGCTATGTTCATTTCTTAATTTACAGTGATGCTGCCAGCTATGAAAGAGATCGCATCTTTCTCTTCCTCTACCTCCCCCACTCAAAACCAATGAATAATTCATATTGGCTCAGTGGTGGCCATAAAGTATGGATCACATATCATATATGGTCTGTGCTTTGAATTCCTGCCAAAATGCAGTTCATCTTTAGTCTCAGAACATAATAAAATGGAAACATAATAAACAAGTAATCTCCTATTTTGTCTCATTGTTTTCCTTTTAATTATTCCACATAGTTTCTTCATACTCCTAAACTATTCTGTTTAAATGAAAGAATAACCAAAGCATTTCATTGCATTGTTTCAGACTGCACTCTTGTTCCAGTGATGTGTGTCTGATGAGGAAAAATGGTATTTTCACCATGTGCATTTTCTCTTCAAAGGCAATTCCTTTGAAAAAGGAATCTCCCGAGGGAATAGCTTTAGTACGTATCAGGAGGAACATGGCACTTGGAATCAGCCTGTCTGCATAAAATAATAGCTCTTGAAGAAGCTATTACTTTTGCAAATTGCAAAGCATACTAATGTAGAGGGTCAGAGAGACTTTCAGTGGTTTGACTGGAGTAGAACATTGATTAACTTGTACATGGGGCAATGTTTTTTCTGTTTCACAATGTCCCAGATAGCAGTATCTGGCTAGTCTTGCCTGGATTTGGAAGTTACGCATGTTTAGGGCTGAAGGTATTACAAATGGTCCTTAGCTTCTGATTACAAACTGAGTCCAACATTTCTGTTGTTAAGCTAGACATTTGTTAAGTGAGTTTTGCCTCATTTGATGATTTTTTCTTACCACACTTGTTAAGAGAATCACTGCAGTTATTAAGTTAATAACACACTTGTGACGTGAATCTGGTTTCCCCATTGATTTTGCTTGTCAGATGGTCACAGAAGGGGATCTCATGACCCTGAGACACTGCAACCATTATAAATATGAGCTAGTTGCCAAGCATCCAAATTTTGATCATGTGACCATGTGGATGCTGCAACAGTCATAAGTATGGAAAACAGTCAGAAGTCACTTTTTTCAGTGCTGTTGTAACTTTGAATGGTCACTAAACGAACTATTGTAAGTGAACTAATTAAATGGTGATTACCATGGCATTCAAGAGTAAAGGCTTTATTTTAACATTTGGTGAGTTATAATGAAAGCATATAATACAGTGCAATTTAATATACTGAATTTACAATGGCAGAAACCAGGAAGCAGTGCTGTGGCTTAGTGCCATATATGAACTAGACAGTGTACCATAGGAACCATAATGAACTAATGTGCACCTTGATATCATAGTACAAATGACACAAATCATATAATTTGTGTCAGACATTTAATGTGTGTGGTGCAAATTACATCAATTCTATCATTTGCATAATATCACTCTCCCCCTCTCCAGATTTCTATGCAGCTACTGACCGATCAGGAAATAAAGTTGTTGATCAAGCACTTTGAGACAATTTTATGAAAATAAGTGGTACACTCTCTAACATTACAGAAAAAATAAGGAAGACTTGGATCAGAAAGATTTTCAAAACAAGTGTGACTAGTTAGACTTGAAGGAAATGTTTGAAATTGCTGGATCAAATCACTGTGGTTTGCATGTCAGGAAAAAAAAAGGCAAACGGCAGCATAGTTTTGGTTTAGGCAATAATTTTAAAAATGCCTTCCAGTAAGGAAATGTGCAAAATCAGGGGAAGTAAATTATGGCTGCATGTTGATGAGGGCATTTACAGAGAAAGCAAGTTTGGAGCATGGGACAATATGCCTCTCTTGAAATTTGGCTCCAGGACAATACCTACAGGAATTGAGACCCAGTTAAGGCTGTAGTGCTGATTATTGCATGAGCTCCAGATTAAAATAGCCTGTCTCAGTTTGCACCCCAGCCAGAAATCAAAGTGAGATACTGCCTTAATGGGTAGGGGATAATAATGTGGACAAGGTTGAATGGAAAAATACCATCTGAATTAGAATTGCTACTTAACTTTGTCCATACATATGGACAATATATTGCAATGGTGTTTGTGCCAGCCTTCCCATGAGTAGAGGAAAAATAGTGAAAACTGAAGAAATCTAGATGGCCTTTGAAAATATAAGAGTCTGGATGAAGATGACTACTACAAATACCTGGGCATCCTTCAACCTGGCAACATCAAGCACACCAAAGACAAGAAGAAGATTAGAAGACTATTTTAAAGATGAGAGTGAAGACTATCTTAAAGTCCCAACTCAATAGAGAAAATGCTATCAAGGCAATTAACACTTGAGAAATTACAATCATTAAATACACAGCTAAAATAGTGAACTGGACTCAAGCAGAACTAAAAGTCTTGAATAGGAAGACTAGAAAAATGACAATGAATTATACCCTTCCATGCAGAGATGTTGATAGACCCTAATTACCAAGGAAAATAAGTGGGAATGGAATGTTGGAAGTACACCAGCCAGATGAAGGGGGGAGAAGGCATTGGAAGAATATCTGAAGGACCATGAAGAAGATGCAGTAAAGCTAGTACACCACAAAGGCTTATTGAACACCAGAGAGACTAAACTGGCTTAAAAGAATGACTGCTACAGAAAAGGTAATAACAATTGGAAGGGACCTTGGAGCTCTTTTAGTCGAACGCTGCTCAAGTAGGAGACCTTAAACTGTTCCAGTCAAGTGGCTGTCCAGACTCTTCTTAAAAATCTCCAGTGATGGATTACCAAGAACTTCTGAAGGCAAGCCATTCCACTGGTTAATTGTTCTCACAGTTAGGAAATGTTTCCTTAGTTCTAGGTTTCTTCTTTCCTTGATTAGTTTCCATGTATTGTTTCTCGTCTTCTGGTGCTTTAAAAAATAGATTGATCCCCTCTTCTTTGTGGCAGCCCCTCAAATATCATATCACTCCTAGTTCTTCTCTACACTAGACTAGCCATACTCAATTCTTGCAACTATGCATATATTTTAACTTCCAGATCCCTAATGATTTTTGTTGCTCTTTTCTACACTCTTTCCTGAGTGCAGAAAATCCTAGAATCCTTATAGATGACATTGTTTAATTGAAGGAACTTGAAGTGCACCAACCTTGCAGGATCGAAACAGCCAGGCTGACGTTATGGACAATTGGTGGTCCTTCAAATAACAAGGTTTTATGCCATTTAGAGCTTTATAGATAACAACCAGCATCTTGAGTCATATCCAGAAACAAAATGGCAACTGCATAGCTTGTGAAGTGTGTTAACTTCTACTGCTGCTATGTTCTGGACTAGCTGAAGAGTCTGGATAATCTTCAGGGGAAACATATTTAGAAAGCATTGCAGTAGTCAAGCCTCAAAATGTCTAGGCATGAGTGATTGCCTGAAGGCTCTGTAATCTAGGAAATGCTATAACAGACACACAAGATGAAGTTATGCAAAGGCTGTCATAGCCACAGCTGACACCTGTTCTTTAAGTAGCAGGTGCAAGTCCAGGAAGTCCCCAATAATGTGTATCAACCTTGAAGGGGGGAGTGCAACCCCATCCAAGGACAAGGACAGCCAGGTCAAACAGCCATTTGGTCTTGGTAGGATTGACTTAGATATGATTTTTCCCCATCCAAAACCATGCAATCTCCAGGCACTGATAAGGTTATTGAGATCTTCACTAGGCTGTCACAGGGTCGAAATATGCAGTTGAGTATTATCGGCATACTGATGATACCAAACTCAAACCAGGAATGACCTCACTTAGTGGCTTCACGTAGCTGTTGAAAAAGATGGGAGAGATCCTCAACATTTTATGACAACTGGGACTCATAGTATAATTGGCTTACACAGAGACAAATTATGTAAATGATAAAAAGTAACTTAAACATAATGGAAAAGAGGAGTAGATTGGATATGACAAAGAGAAATGATCCTTACGGACTGTCACAAAAAGATATCATTCGTTTTTAATTGTATTTTCTACCCTATTCTCCCTCCCCTTCCCTTCCCTTCTCTCCCTCTATATCTTTTCTCTTTCCCCCCCCAACCAGCCTTTATCCGGTGTGCTAGGCCGGGTGTTTTCCTTCTTTCCCTCTACCCGTTTTTCTTTCTATTTTGTAAATGTATTGTCGATGTGTTTTTAAATTGTAAATTTAATAAAATCTATTTTTTAAAAAAAGAAAAAGATGGGAGAGAGTAAAACTGCAGCACCCAATACAGGAGAGGCCTGGGACAGATCTCTCTCCTCCTGATCAACACTTGATAGGGATATTGTGGTTGATAGAATAGCCAATGAGAACAAAGAATAGCAATTGATAGAAAAACAGCTGAGAGATCAAGGTGCACAAGGATGGATCCACTGTTGCCATTTTGGTTCCATTGCAGGTCATTGAAAAAAGCATGATCAAGGTTGTGCCACTGCTAACTTTTGGCCTGAAATCTTTACTGCAATTAGTCTAGGTAATCTGTTTGCTGCAGGTTCTCTTCAGCTATATACTACCTTTTCAATAGCCTTCCCCATAAAGTGGAGTCTTGGTAGTTGTCAACAACTGTTAGGTCCAAGGGTGGTTTGTGTAGCCACCTACTGTTATCACAACCTGTTTTAAGGCGGCATGAGATCAATGGATTTATCAATTAGAACTTTAAAAAAGACACAACCACACTGTCAATCCACAGTCCATTTGTAGGTAGAGGTCAAGGGTTGGGAGAGATATTCAGACATTGAGAAATGGAGCTAAGCTAAGGTTAGCTGCAAGTCCAGGAAGGGATCCAATATATATTTGTGACTTTTATTCCATTTTTATTATTGGCCGACTCAAGGCAGCATACATATCTAGTGCTCCCTCCATATTTTTCTGATAACAACAACCCTGTGAGGTAGCTTAGGCTGAGAACGAATGACTGGCACAAATGACTTTCATGCTGAAGTCTCTAGTTCAGCACCTTAGCCACTATCAGAGTGTGATGACTCAGGGTGGGATACAAAACAAACACAGTCACAGAAAACAGGTGAAGCCCCTTTTATTCCTTCACTTTGCTTTCAAGCTCCAAATATCCTTGACTGAAGACAAAAAAACTCCCACACAAGCAGTTACAAGAAGAAGGAAAAAAGCAACACAAACCAGGCAAGATAAGGGCTGGAGGATGTCCACAGATAACAGAACACACACTGGGAAGGACGCCAAACTCAGAGAGGAACCATAAACAAGATATTTCCACGCTTTGTTTCCAGCATTCGCCCATAGGCATGTCCATCCTCTTATTCAGTTGTCACAGCTGCAGCCCATGAAGAGGATCAAGATCCTCTCCTCCCAAGCAGACCACGTGTCTCCCTTATCCTCTCCTCCCTGCGTGCCCTAGGATGGAGAGGGAATGGGCCTGGGTCCTCCTCTGATTGCCCAACTGGCCTCTGCCCTTCCCCAGCCTCCTCCACAACCTCCGGAGCCACATTTCCACTCCCTGTAGGCTGTTCCTCCTCTCCTTCAGAGTCAGTCTCCACCAGGGCCATGACACAGAGTTTCAATGTCATGGGCATCTTCAGGAGAGGGTGGGGCGTAAGTGATATTAAATATGTCATAATGTCACTTACAGATATCCAGATTAGGTAAATCACAATATTTGTGTAATGTTATGATGCACTTGACATCGTTGTGGCTTGTACTGAACACTTATGTTCAAGTGCCTACATTCATACACTGTGCTAAATATAATATACAGGTAGTCCTTGCTTGATGACGGTAATTTGGACCAGAATTTCCATTGCTAAGGGATCTGGTTGTTAAGTGAGAACTTTGCATGTTTGCAGCTTGTGACTTCCTGCCACCTTTCAACAAGCAAAGTCAATGGGGATGCTGGCAGGAAATTGCAAGTCTGACAGTTTGAAGAAGGCCAGCAGATGGGTGAGTGCTATGGGTGTGGCAAGCCAAGGGAGGGTGTGGAGGCAACAGGCAAGCTCATGAGGGCATGCATGCATTACAAAGTGAGAGGCGGAGTACTTAGCGGAGTACTTAACACCTCTTCAGCGAACTAATTTTATGAAAATACAGTGGTACCTTGGTACTCATTGTTAATTGGTTTCAAGAGGTGCAATGAGTACCAAAAATGATGAGTACCAAACAAACAAAAATTTTCCCATAAGGAATAATGTAGTGAGTTACAAGGCAATCAAGTCACAAGTTCTAGCTTGTGCGTTGAATACCAAAGAAACGATGAATACTGGTGACATAATTTTCTTGTCAAAATGAGTAATGTGTATCAAATTTGATGAGTTTCAAAGCAATTGAATAACAAGGTACCATTATGTAATTTTTTGTGAGCTGTTGCTCCTTTGTCATTTTCATGTGGTGGCTAAACTCATAAGATTCAAGTTGGGCTTTGGGGGAAAGTGATTATGCACATAGAGATTATTTTTGGTACAGAATTTAAGCACCTTATCAATTAACATCAGTAATGTGTTAAAAACCTATTGAGACCTCCCAAGACAGGTATATGTGATGTATTTTGTTGTATATGAGTTGAACATTTTGTTCTACTGTGCAAAATAAGTTTCTTTTTTCTAAAATGGCTACTAAAATCTAATGGAGTGTCCTGGTAGGTTAAAATGCTCTAAAATTACTTGGTCCTTGTTTGGAATCTTGTTCTCAACTTGTGTCTATTTATTATTTCCATGAAAATTGGAGTGACCCTGTTTGCCTTACATGAAATTCGAAGGAGCATTCCTGGCGGATAATGGCATATATTACATGAGAGGAAGAGCAGATGCGGGAACTTCTTATCTTGTTTGGGAGTTTGTTGGGTTTTTGATTGTGCTATTAATGTAAATATGAGGAACTTTAAGACCTGAATCAGAGCCTACCACAAACCTAGTAGATGTCTGCTTTGCAGCACAATAGCTGTTTAACACATTGCTAATTGATGAGTTATTGTGATCTGTCTCACACATAACCACCATCTGCCCACTTGTTCTAATGTATTCGTTTAAAAAGGTACTACTACACTCTTCCTGATTTTCAGCTGACCAATAAACGAATCATAATATGGTTTACAATTATGTGTGAACCAGGCTATTCTGTCACATGGGAAAATTCCAAGAAAGTTCTGTGTATTAATAGAGAATGTGTCCTATAGGGCAGTGGCCCCCAACCTTTTTTGTGCCACGGCCCGGTACCGGCATCACAAAATGATCCGTGACCCGGTACCGGTATCAGCACGCCTGACAAGGCAAGGCAAGTCGAGTGACTGGCCAGCCAGCCGTCCCCCGCTTCTCCCCGTCACCTTCAACTCCTCCTTTGTACCTTTGTCGATGGGCTTTGCTTCGGGACGGCTTTGGGACGGTCGCTCGGCTCGCCTTGCCTTGCCTTGGGTAATGAAAGAATCCTCGCGCCTTAGTTTCGTTCGAAGCCCCCCCCCTTCGATGAAACTAAGGCGCGAGGATTCCTTCAGGACCCAAATGCCAGTTTCCAACCGGAAAAGCTCACCCGGAAGCATTTTCTCATCAAACAAGATGGCGGCGCCCAGCAAACCAGCGGCCCAGTAGGAAATTTTCCACGGACCTGTACCAGTCCGCGGCCCAGTGGTTGGGGACCCCTGCTATAGGGCAGTGGTCCCCAAACTTTCTGGTTTTGTGAACTGGTGGTAGCAGCATGGGGGGGCGGGGGAGAGGGTGTGTTTCTGGGCTGCACAAGTGGCAAATACGTAGCTCTACTTGCACCAGCAGCAAGTTTGCATGCCTGCCATTCACACAAATAAAGGTTCACATGCTCACGCAAGCGCCCACCAGTTATGTGGCCCTGTTCAGAACGGGCCACAGTCCGGGAGTAGGGGACCCCTGCAGTAGGGGACAGTTATAATAATACTTTATTTGCGGTCACAGACCAAAACACAAGTACAACAAAAGAAGAACATGGGAAAATTAATCATGAACAATTGGTCACCAAAAACTTGACTAAGGGGAATTACAGCGTTCTCCTCTGATGGTAGGGGACAGGTTGTAGCCTGTGATAGTAACTGACTGCCAGAAGTTTGGGCTATGTTATTTCCCTCTTCTCCAAAATAGGGGCTTCAGAATATACCACCAAACCTTTACAATTGCACATAATAGCGCTGGCTTCTCTTGACACAGTTTGAATACTGTGTTGAGGAAATGCAGTAGGTTTCTCAAGAAGTGCAAAGATTGTGATCTGGATGAAATCACAATAATTGAGTTAAAGAGAAGTGCAATATCTGTATAAGAGAAGACTGCCCATAGCAGGAAGTTTGCATTGCAGAACAAATATTGATAAATTCTCTTCTGAAGTAGAGTTGTATAGACTTAAGTGAAATTGTTCCAAAGAACTTAGTTTCTTCCTTGAAGGTTTCATTATTATTATGTTAGTTGGAGTAAAGGTAATCTTAAGTACAATAAGTACATGCCAGTTGCCAAATATTTGAATTTTGATCACATGACCAGGGGGATGCTACAACAGTCATAAGTGTGAAAAATGGTCATAAGTGACTTTTTCCTGGGCTTTTATAAATTCAAATGGTGACTAAATGAATGGTTGTAACTTGAGGACTGCCTATATAAGATTTTCAGTTATGAAATCCTCAGGCTTTTCCAGAATAATCATCATTCTTTGTATACATGGTTGATTATACCATGATTGATTATATATGTATATGTATATATATATATATATATATATATATATATATATGTATATGTATGTATATATATATATATATATATATATATATATATATATATATATATATATATATATATATACACATATATATATATATATACACATATATATATATACACATATACACATCTTCTGCAGGTCTTTTTCCAGAATCCTTTTATGGAAGTACTTTTTAAGTTATTTGTCACATAACAGCTGCTAAATCTGGAGTGTAGTTATGTGGCTTTGGAAACATCTCAGCAATCTATCAAGTGTCTTCCAAGCTCTCATGAATATCTGCTATAATAAAAATATCTACAGACAGGTTCAAGTGTTTGTTTTTGTTAGAATTGTGGCAGGCGTATTTTGATTTTCCTACTATAATTTTACTTGTTGCCTACTTCACTGGCTCATTCTCTATAGCCTTTGTAAAAAATTATATTGACTTCCATGTGGTCACTTCAAGAGAATTTTTATTTTTATAGTAGCTGTTTTATATTACAGGTCTTCCTCAGCTTATGACCACAACTGAGCCCAAAAGTTATGCTGCTAAGTGAAACATTTGTTAAGTGAGTTTTCCCCCATCTTATGATATTTCTTGCTGCAGTTTTAAGTGAATCACTATGGTTAAATTACTAACAAGGTAGTAAAGTGGATCTGGATTCCCCATTGATTTTGCTGGTCAGAGTCAAAAGGTGATCACATTTTCTGGGACACTCCAACCACCATAAATACGAGTCAGATGCCAAGCATCTGAATTTTGATCACGTACCCATGGGGATGCTGCAATTGTATATAAACGTGAAAAAGGATTATAAATCCCTTTTTTCAGTGCCATTGTGAGTTTGAACAGTCCCTAAATGAACTGTTGTAAGTTGAGGACTAAATGGCAGCTGCAAGAAGCCCTTAAGGCCTTCTTTTGAAAAGGTACATTTTAAATAAAGATTGCAGATAGTAGTCCTATTTAGGGCTTTTGTTTTTATTATGGAAATCCTAAAATGCTATAGTAGTTGATGTTTAGATTGTTGCGATTTAAACAGATTCTTAATGAAGCCCATTGATCTAAATTCATCAGGCTTGCTTAAGCTTAAACTCATTATGATATAAAGTGATGTGGGAACTCAGAAATCCCACACACTTGCTAAGGATTTGCTGCTTGATCCATGTTTACTGCTGAACATTATCCCCATTACAGTTCTCAGATACTGTAGTTAAGCACTGTCATGGCTTCCTTTCTTCGAATATATTCCTAAAACCTCTAACCTACTATGGCAGTTCTTGTTAAAGAGCTCTAACGATACACCTAACTTCTGATTTGTCTCTCAGCTTAACTCACAAATCTGTGAAGAAAAATGGAGACATGTTCCATTCTCTTTCATGGAGATTATATATATTATAGATTATATATAGTTGTCCAAGAAACATGCAAAATAAGTTTATGCCTTAAAATTTGGTAAGAGCCACTGTCCAATGTTTTATCCCTTTTACTCTTCCGCTATCCCATTTTTTTAATTCCCGCTGTTTCTTTACTTGAGATTATGGTTCTAGGAAAGAGTTTTGCATATTTTCTCAAGAGTGCATATAGTTCTTCCCCTTCTACAGCCTTGCATCTTTTATCCCTTTCAACAAATTGTGCAAATCTTTAGTGTTTTTCTGTAAAGAACTAGTTTCTGCCTGTCCTGGTTGGGTCATTGCAGTGGTGCCAAGCCGTCAGTAAGAACTCATGCTTTCAGCCAAGTCATTGTTCCCATTGATAAGGAAGGAGAAACGGCGCAAGTGGAGATTATGGCAGAAAACCTGCCAATGGGATGTTGCCCTGTGGCCTTTTGTTCTAGAGGGAAGGGCTTGGGCTGTTGGGGGTGGGGAGAGAGTGTGTGAATACTTAATGAGAATGTGATCAAATCAGCTGGTGACTTATCTTGGTCGGGCTGCTGAGCAGTCTTGGGCTTTGTCCACGAAACAGCTGATGGATGGATTAAAAACCTCACAGTGTTGAGCTGTTCGGTGACAAGAGTTGTCATGCGGAAAAAGTCTGAATAAAGGCTGCGTAATATTTGTTAAAATAGCAGCTGGAACATTTCAAATTAGATAGCCGTATCTCCCCCCCCTACTTTCTTGTGGAGGGTGAAGTTTGTGCCACGCGAGTTAATGTTCACAATGAGCCAGGAGTGGGCTTCAAACATTTCAACAATGGATTCTCAGTGGATTCTCTGCCGGGTTGTGGCCATGGTGGACGTGACTTAGTCAGCCTCCTGCACCACAGCGGGGGTGGGGGTGAGGGTGGAGGAGGTGTTTTTGCCTTCCCCAGACTGTGGAGGCTTTCCTCGAGCCTTTGGGAGGTCGAAAAAGGCCTTTCCCAAGCTTTGGCTACCCTCAGGGAGGCCTATTTTTCACCCACCCCCAGCTTCCACACTGGCCCTGCACTTACCTCACATCCAAAATGGGCCATCCCACCCCTGGAACGAGTTGCTTCTATTTTGGAAGGTCTGAATTCCAAATCCAGATTGAGAGAAATAGGTAATTTAGATTGTAAAGTAGAAGTTAGTTTTCCTCAGTGTTCCTTAAACTTTGTCTATCTTGTCACCATGTTTACTTAAGTGATCCCTATGGATTCAGATAAGGGGGTACACAATCACACTTATTATCTGGACTTTATAATATTGGGACTGCTTTACTCATACCTCAAGAAAGGCGTTCTTCTACGAGATTCAGGCACAGAATAAGTTTATTAAAGCTGAAATCAGTTATATTCTGTTTTACTCATAGCAAAATATTAGATAGTTGAACATGAGGATATAGTCTTGTCAATGACACATTTTACATCAAGGTCTATGAGGAGACTTATTGCAAAGTAGTCTTTAGCTAGTGACCATTAAGTAAAGACAGTTCAAAGATATGACAGATTCAAAAAAAGATGCGACTCATCCTCAAAATTACAACTGCTACACAGAGAGAGAGGGAGGGAGAGAGAGAGAGAGAGAGAGAGACATACTATGGTCACATAATTGCATTTTGGGTGCTTGGCAGTCGACTCATTTATGACCAGTTGCAGCATCTTGTAGTCACCTGACTATGCTTTGCAACTTTTTTGCCATTTTCCAGCAGAAAATGGCAAAACCCACCCACTGGATATGTTGGATTTGCTTAATGACTGTAGGTTCACTTATTAGCCATGTGATTGATTTAATTACCATACTATTTGCTTTATGACCAATAAAAACAACAGGTGACTTCAGGATCTGTTTAATGACTGCAATGACTTATAATTAAAATTCTGGGCCAATTGTGGTTATAAAGTGAGTGGCTATAAAAGACTACCTAGACACAATAGCAATAGCACTTAGACATATATACTGCCCCACAGTGTTTTACAGCATTCTCTAAGCAGTTTACAGAGTCAGTTTACAGAATCAGCCTATTGCCCTCAACAATCTGGGTCCTCATTTTACCGACCCCGGAAGGATAGAAGGCTGGTGAGTCAATCTTGAACTGGTCAGAATTGAATTGCTGGCAGTAAGCAGAATTAGCCTACAATACCGCATTCTAACCACTGCGCCCCAGGCATGGTAAAGAGGAAAACAGAACTTCCCTTCTTCTGTTGGAGAATTTCAATGACCTGATCCTCTATTACAGGTGTATCAAATTCACATTGTCACGTTGGCATCACGTGACATATTGGGACTTTTTTCCCCTTTGCTAAACCAGGCATGGACATGGCCAGTGCGTGATGCATGCGGCACATGGGCCGGGAGTTTGACAGCCCTGCTGTTTTATCTTTAATCTTTTTTTTAAAAAAAATAATTTGTTTACTTGTTAATTCCTTCCTGTCTCATGTTTGACCCAAATTAAAGAATAGATTAAGACAGGGGTATCAAACTTAAGGCCCGGGGGCCAGATCCAGCCCATGGCGTGCTTAGATCTGGCCCATGGGACTGGCCTGGAAACAGCAAAGTACCAGCCTGCAGTGCCTCTGCCAGTGAAAATGGATTAGCCCTCTACCCATCTCACCACATGGCACCTGGGAAGATTACATCACCCAGCAAGATTCAACCAAGCTTGGGACTCAAGACAACCTACAAAGTTATTCCTGCATGGCCCCATAGGAGTCTGACAACCAATCAGGATACATTTCTTGCCAAAGCAGGAAGCAAGTTCAAAGCCCAAGAGAGGTTATAAATCTCTCCCTCTCTCACCCATGTGCTCCTTTTGCCCAGGACCTCAATGTGGTCCTGCCCACCATTAAACCATCTTTCCAAGCAGTTTCCATGTTTCCAGTGTCTGTCTTCCCACTTGGAACTGAATCCAAATGAACATTTCTTCCAACACAAGGAACTATCATTTTCCTTCAGGGTCAGGATAGCTAAAGAATGCATAAAGTACCTAGAGGTTTAACATACTATATTTTATTAGCCTTTCCTGTTTTTACTGATCAAGATTTCAGGCAAGAAAAATGTGAGGAATGTAGAGTACTTCCTGCCAAGCTGGGTTGGTAATCTTTTTTTCTCTCTCCTCAAAACACTTTTTTGGCTGTACTTTGGTAAAGAAAATAATTTTTATTTGCACCCAGCTTAAATTGTAATAGCTCTCCATAACTTCCTTTGTTCTATTGTAAACACTCAACTACAATTAAGTCTTTTATTGTAAGAGACCTATTGAGCAATATCTCTTAATGTGTCCTCCAGGTACAGTATGGTCATATTGTGGATTTATAATGTATTGCAAGTTCTTTCAGTTTTATTCTATTCCTAATAATTTTTAGCATTTGTCTTACAAGAATCATACACAGTGTTTCTCAACTCTAGCAACTTTAACATTATGTGAACTTCAACTCCCACAGTTCTGAGAGTTGAAGTTCGCAGGTCTTCCTAGTTGACAAAGGTTGAGAAACACTGCATTAAAGGAACATTTAACCTCCAATTTTATCCAATTTCCTTTCCTGATTGCTCATAGCCAGCCAAGATGCCATTTATTTAAATTTATATGAGAAACGTGAGTTTTATTGTTAATACTTTCTGGTTTCCCTTTACCATTTTAAGGTTCATTTATCCAGTCTGGAGAAGATTTTTTTTTTTGCTTTTATTATTTTGAAAAGACTTTCATAAAGTCTGTAAAGACTTGGTGGTTCTGTTGAATTCTGCGGAAAGGGTGTTTTTCTCCACTATTGAACTAGGGTACAATGTCCCTGTCTTTGAGCTGGCAAAAAAAAGGTATTAGTATGAAGTGACTGGCTTCCATGCTTAAAACTGTTGCTGCCATCCCCGTGGTCACATGATCAAAATTTGGATCATGTACTTACCAAAGCGGTTGCAGCCTTCCCAATCATGTGATCACCATTTGTAACCTTCCTAGTTGGCTTTTGACAAGCAAAGTCAGTGGGAGAAGCCAGATTCGCTAAACAACTGCACAATTCACGACTGCAGTGATTTGCTTAACAACTGGCAAAAAAGGTCATAAAAGTGCAGCTTTCTTAACAACTGCCTGGCTTAGCAATGGAAATTTTGGTTGTTACCTGTGGTTGTAAGTCAAGGATTCCCTGTACTTTTGGATGCTGTTGTGCTAAGAGGGAAAGAGTGCTTTAAGAGCAGCTAAGAATACCTTAAACCTGTCTTAGGTGTGCTATGGATAAGGAGGTGAAGATGGCGTCAACAGACACAAGATGTCAGGGAAAATTTGTGCAATGCATAGTTGTTAGTGAGGAATAACTCATCCTATCTCATGGTTTGTGAAGTTTGCTTAGGACTTCTTTATTTCATTATATTTTCCAGAATGTACCTGTAGTGGTCTTTACGTCGACCAGCCTACAATATGCCATTGGTTCCATTCAATTTCTCTTCCCATATATTTGATGGAGAATTTTGAAAGCTCATTACAAAGTCCTAAGTTTTGAAAATTGGAATACATCTTTAAGAATTTGCACTCAAACCTGTGCAACTTTTTTTCTTCATTTTAGTAGTGATGATTGAGATGCTATGGTCAGTGCATTCCCACCATGCATTTAACCAGGTCTACTAAAGACCTGATGGCTGCGTTTGGACATTAAGCTAATTTTAACCTTGGTTTGCTCTTTCACAACTTGGTGCCTTTTGCAAACCCATCTTACTTGATAGTTCATTGTAATAATCCATAAACATGTGTTGGAAGAAATATCCATCTAGTTCAATTCCAAACCAAGAGAAAGGCACTGGAGACAAAATGGAGGCTGGAGCTGTTGATGAAGCAGAACCATCAAGCACATGTGATTCTGGGCAGCTGACCACATGGAGTTGAGAAGGGAGGGGGTATTTATACTTTCTTTTGGATTTTGCACTTGAACCTGTATTCTGTTGGCTGTTGTCAGACTCCCATGGAGCCATGTACAAATCCTAGGAATTTGTCTGAGGTAAATTTGATTGAAGTTTGAACTGCTGGGGGTGGTGCAACTGAGATGATGCAGTGAAGGGGCTTTGGGCAATTCCTATTGTGGCTGAGGGTTAATTGAGGGTATTTGCTTATGAATAGAGCTAGCTATCTCTTTATCTCTTAAGTGCTGACACCTGCTGAGGGATATTAAGAAAGGTGGGGTCTGCTTTCCAAGAGTGTTTCTCCATTTCTCATCTAGGGAAATATAATGTTCTGCCTTTTTAATATTTCTCAAAATATCTCATTCTTCTAGGAAAGGGATGGGTGCTAACTTCCTACACCCAGAAGAAAAAGGGTTAATTCAGTAACCAGTAGAGTAGAGTAGAGTAAAATAGAGTAGAGTAGAGTAGAATTCTTTATTGGCCAAGTGTGATTGGACACACAAGGAATTTGTCTTGGTGCAAATGCTCTCGGTGTACATAAAAGAAAAGATACATTCGTCAAGAGTCAACAATCGTAAGGTACGACACTTAATGATGGTCATAGGGTACAATAAGCAGTCAAAACAAACCAAGTTTAGCAAGTTGGCAAACACAGTCTCTGAAAGGATACTGAAGAAAAGATACATCCTGCTGCTTCATCTCTGGTTTTCAATATATTAACTGAGCTAGATGATAAGCTCTGCAAGGTTTAAGAGGGAAAGTGCCTGGAACAAGAAAAAAACAGGTCATAGCTTAAAGAATGGGCAGGAAATATTTATTTATTGGGGTACACCTTCACTATAGATAAACCTCACTTAAAGATGCTAATTCGGGATGGAAAGTCCATTGTTAAGTGACATTGTCATAAGTCAAAAGTTGTAACTGCTCCACTTAGTGGGCAGTTGCTATCCTTAAGCGAGGATTGCATGCAGTGGTGGAATTCATTTTTTTTTTTTTTACTACTGGTTCTGTGGGCGTGGCTTGGTGGGCGTGGCAGGGGAAGGATACTGTGAAATCTGCAGTTGGAGGTGGTATTTGCCAGTGCTGAGTCTCTGAACTAGTCAAAATTTCTGCTACCGCTTTTCCAGAACTGGTCAGAACCTGCTGAATAGCACCTCTGACTGCATGGGTTTTCAAGTGTAGGCCTCATGAGAAAATAAGCATGTGTACTCAATTGTAGCTACCACTCATTCAGTGTAGAACAAGTGTCATTAAACAAGGACCACCTCCTTTATTGCTTTGTTGATTTGAAGGGGAGCATTGCTGGGAATGCCTCTTTCTTTGTACCCACATACCTCTCTTTTTGCCTCTATATGCCTCCTCTTTTCACTCTTGTGCAAAGTACAATATAGTTATTTATTATAACTGCTCATCTCACAGGCAAGACACTATATTCTTTGTATCTGTTAGTTATAGCTCCACTCTCTTTAGCTTGCTTTCTTGTGAATTATTTAACAAGTCAGACACACAGTATGGTTTAATTAAAGCCAGTATTTTTCTCCCATTTGTCTTTTTCTTGCTTCGTTTGGTTGCCATCCTGAAACCAAAAAACTCTTGCTGCTCTGCAGTGCCTTGGTTGGTATTTCAAAATGATACAGTTGCTTTTAAGGCCATGGAAATTAGAAGATCACAAGGGGAAGATTGTGTGTGCCTTCAAGAGGCAACCTTTCATTCCCCTTCATATATTGTGCAGGTAACAGCAGGCATGAGCTATTTCAGGCCTATATTCAATAGGACTCAAAGGTAATGCTCACAAAGCTTTGTTTCTATGCTAGAGCAGTGACAGTAGTAGGGTTCAGGCTTCATCCCTGAATGTAGCCCCTGGGATGCTTAGATCTGGCCAGTGGGATATCTTGGAAACAGTGAAGGACCAGCCTACGATACCCCTGCAGCCCTCCCGGCCTCCGTTTTCCCTGACAGAGGGTTGCAGGAGGTCATTGCATCTGGAAACGGAGTTTGGGAGCCTGTTTTTACTGGCAGAGCACTCGGGCCACCAAAAGCGCCCCAGACATAAGTGATGTCAAACTGGCCATGCCCACCCTGGCCACATCCACCCTGGCTCCCTGAGGTCAAACACAACCCTGATGCGGGCCTCAGTGAAATCAAGTTTGACACCCCTAATTTAAGGTATTCTGTCTGAAGACACTTCCCCAACTTCATCCAAAAAAGAACTAGAGCAAATAAATAACAGATGCAAATGTGTTTACTGTCAACATCATTCTAAGCTAAAATTAACTCTTCACTGGTGATACTTGTTTCAGAAACTTATTGCAGCATCCAAGGAAATTTTCTTTTTGCATAATACCTGCTTTTTATTTATTTCTTATATTATATGACTAGCTCATGAGTGGGTTTCATACATGTCCTAAATTAGTTTGCATCTTTGCACCTCAGCTCAGCTGCAGGATAAAGTAAGTCAAGTGTCAAACGTGGCACTAAAAACCTGAGATTGAAGCCATACATTGAGAAGTGAAGCGCTATTTTGTTTACCAGTGCTTGTATGAAAAAAATGGGGGTTAATATTGTACAATCCAAATCAATGGCAGGTTTAATACCTTGAAGGAAAATCAGTAAAACATGCAGCAAATTCAGAAAAGCTCATGTCATAAGCCTTAGTGAGCACTTGTCAGGTACAAGAGGTTACCTAAAATTGTAAATAGGAATTTTGTAATGGAGACTTGACTTTAATGTTGAGGGGTTTTTTACCAACTTTTAGTAGGGCAGACAGGTCAGACAGCTTGTTAGATCATCCCAACCAAAGTACTTCATTTGAATGAAGAGAGGGGAGTGATGTATCTTTCTGTTGTTACCTATTCATTGCATCTGTTCTAATTTGTGTATGTGTGTGATTTTGCTTTTTGTTTTCCCTGGGCAGACCTTACTCTCTGAATTAGGTGCTTGACTGAAGCTGATAGAGAATGGAAACATTTCCTTGGCAATGTCTCTGGGAAGACTCCTCCGTCGTGCCTCTTCCAAAGCATCTGATCTCCTGACCTTAAATGCCAGCAGCGGCTGTGGTGGTTCATCTTCCATCTTGGATGGAGAGATTATCTATTCCAAGAACAATGTTTGTGTCCACCCCCCTGAGATGCTGCAAGGTGTTGTGGAACATCATCCAGGTGAGGATGGCTAGCAAACATCAACAGGTCTCTTTAGGACTGTGTGTGCAGCAGAATCTCTGAAGCCCTTTTCAGGCATCTAATGCTTATAGAGGGAACTGAGGCAGGCACTTCAGTCCTACCCTGCTCCTCTCTGATCTCCCTTTGTTATCAGCAATATTCAAGACTGGTGTTAATGTATCATACTCAATATGTTGATGTTCTCTTAGGGATTGGAGAACTGTACCTAGGTCAGTAGGGTTGCGACTCCTTTTCAAGCCTTCCCTGTCAGCATGGACTGTTAGGAATGAAGTGTAACATCTCTTCCCTCCATACTTACTTAAAATTCTTGAAGCTTTAGCTATTTCCTTAAGTTTCCCTTACTACCTTTTTCACCTATCACCCTGTATACCTTCAGCTGGTATCTCCTTTGTTTATGGATCCAGGGGAAGTGGCTAAATCTTGCCAGCAAGATAGCGTGTCTCAGCTAATCCTTGTCTGCGTTTACAGTGTAAAATATTTCCTCCCCTTGGGTTTTTTTTAGCTTGAGTATGAAGTGGCATGTGCTATATTAGAACTTCTAAAATGGGAACCTCGTTTTAGGATTAAAGTATATTAAGTAGATCCAGAATTAGATTTTGAAATGTTTGTTTTGCTTTTATAAGCTTTAACACAGAGAAAAATCTTCTCAGCCAGCAAGCAGCATTATGTGATTTTGCAAATATCAGAAAAATACAAATGAATTTTTAATTTATTTTGACTCATTTATATACCTAAGAACCAACCATGTCCTTTACAGAGGGACCCTGGATGGTGTACAATAAAATTTATGCCTGCATTGCACTGTTCACTTTGCAATATTATGCAAACGGAAGGGTAGGAAAGGCATTTTTTATAATTAAAAACATAATTTAAAATTAATTAAATGTTTTTAATTGAATAAGTAAAAAAATAATGTGGGATTTGAACTCACACTCTTGCATTCTAACCCAGTGCATGTGTGACGTTTAGTATTCACCCCATTTGTTTCCATGTCAGTGGCTGCCTTTTTTAGCAGGCATATAAATTCAAAGCATGATGATTATTCCTATTGCATACACTTTGGTGGCGCTATCCCTATGATACAGATCAGCAGCAATAGAAGCATCTACTCTAAGGTCTCACTTCATTTATGAAAAGTCTTGTATTAGTAAAATATTAGTGTTTTATATTGGTTCCCCTATCACTTGTGCCTAGTTTTGTGTAGAAAGTAGGTAGAATTTGAAACGAATTCACATTTTTCATGTATCCCTTTGAATATGACATACAAGTAGTTCACAAGTTAGTTGAGTTTAGCAACTGTTAGAACTGAAGGGACTTAAGAATGGTCCTCAGAGTATTTATTTATTTATTTGATTGATTGATTGATTGATTTCTGTAGCCACCCATCTCAACAAAGTTCTGGTTGCTGCAATGCTCCTTACAGTCATGTGAACAGCTCACAGTTGTAGCATCCTGCAGTCACATGATCACTATTACTGCCAGCTCCTGCCAGCTTCATAGAAACAAAATTAATGGAAAAGCCAGCACAGAAGGTTGCAAATCATCAGATAAGTCTTCTCCCAGCTCCGTTGTCCTGACTGTGCACAGACACACTTCGTATCCTCTTTTCTTGGCCTCCCTGTTGTTCTTGCACACATGAACCCCTCCCATCTTTCCCCAGCTTCTCTGCATCCACACACATGCACTTCACACCTTCTTTTTTCAGCTTCCCTGTGCTTGCACAGACACGTATTGTGACCTTTTCCCCTGTTCTCCCTGCACTTGCACACACTTTTGTACCCCACGTTCTTTTTCCCCAGGCCTCCCTGTGCTCACACACATTCATGTATGCACCCAGTGCCGCCTTTCCCAGCCTTCCTGGGTTCATGGTGCAGTGCATTGTCCTACAACTTGCGCATAATTTGTTCCAGACCACCCAGGGCCTCCCTCTTTCATGATAGCCTCCCCTCCCATGACAGCCCCCTGTGCTCCTGACTGGGGGACACCCTCCATTTCTTGCTTAATGACCTTATATCTTGGGACAACTTGGACTGCCTGGATTCTTTTTGCTCAGTGATACAGTCACTTGATGTTTTGTTTTACTTAGCAATAAGTAAAATAGTTTGAGGACTGTGTTTTTTTTAGATTTTGATTACCTTTATAGCATTTGGCTTTGCTTCAAAGCAAATGCAAGCAGCTTTTTGTGTTCAGAGGCCATTCTCTATTATTATTAATCAGTTTTTGAGTGTTGCTGGACAGGACAACCTCATCCACAGAAGCCAACATAAAAAGTATGCAAGTGATGAAACTTGCATTGCAAATCAGACTGCCTTTGACAGCCCAACAAGGAAGACCAGACCAAGAAACCAATGATTATATGGTCAATAATTACATACTTATATAGGTCTTTTATTGTAATAGCTCTAGTTAACAGAAGTTTGAAATGTGCTTCTCCTCCCTCCCTTTCTGTGAACTATGCTTGTTTTCTCGAGTTATTTCCTTGGCCTGGGCTCAAAACCGGCTTATCTGACCGTTGCCTTGGTAGCAGGTCTCTCTACTAGCCATTCTCTGCGCTGTCTATAGACTTCTATATCCTTGCAAATGAAATGATATAGATATAAAGGGGCAAACATCATAACATCAGAGTGCACATTTCACTTTGAAGTCATTGTGGTTAAGTGTGTATAGTGTTGGGACAGACTGAATTTTAAGAAAAAACATTAGGGTGTATGGCATCATATTAGATTTTTATTTTAGTTCTTACTTTCTTTTTAAAAAAACTCTCAAAAAGAATATTACAGGTAGTCGACTTATAACCACAATTGAGCCCAAACTTTCTGCTGCTAAGCAAGATATTTGTTAAGTGAGTTTTGTCCCATTTTACAACCTTCCTTGCCATAGTTGGTAAGTGAATCACTGCAGTTGTTAAGTTAGTAACATGGTTATTAAGTGAATCTGGCTTCCCCGTTGACTTTGCATATCAGAAAGTCACAAAAGGTGATCACATAATCTTGGGACATTACTTAAATATGAGCCAGTTACCAAACATCTAAATTTTGATCATGTGACCATGGGGATGCTGCAGTGGTCATAAGTGTGAAGAATGGTCATAGTTCACTTTTTTCAGTGCTGTTGTAACTTTGAATGGGCACAAACAAATGGCTGTAAGTCAAGGATTATCTGTATTTATTAGAAAGAAGGCTTAAAGATATTACGTATATTTCAGTAAGAAGAATTGGAAGCAAGAAATTGTTTTATATTGCCAGAGATACCCTGTGGATTTCAAGGAAAAGACTCTTCTCTACCTCTGTGGAGCAAGAGGTTGACTCTCAAAATAAGAAAGAGTCAGTCTTTAGAAATGGAACAGCTCGGAAATGGGGTGAAACAGCTCCATCACAGCAATTAGAACAGCTTGAGAAAGCACACGGTGTCATCCTTATTCCCAACAATATTAGCTATTTCATGGATTTTAACAAGATTGCTGTGATTTTTCATCTTATAGAAGAAATACATTACTTGTTTTTTTACAGGGCTAATTTTCAACTAATGAACAGAAGGGAAAAAAAATTCAATAAAAGTTCTAGTTACACAGAGATAAGATAGAAGTTGTGAATTAATACACGGTATTTGCATCC
This sequence comes from Pseudonaja textilis, assembly GCF_049901715.1. Lineage (NCBI taxonomy): Eukaryota > Metazoa > Chordata > Lepidosauria > Squamata > Elapidae > Pseudonaja > Pseudonaja textilis. The sequence goes on along the minus strand of NC_141991.1, from coordinate 111,901,043 downwards.
TAAATACCTAGGTTGCACTTGATCGCAAAGGAGTTGCTCAAAGTAGCCAACGGCCTAAGGAAAAAACATTAAGATCAGTAGAATCGTGTGCACAACAATTTAAAGCAGCGGGAGAAACAACAGTTGTTCTGTGTTTATTTGGATAATAAGAAACACATCATGAGGAATCTGTCAGTCAAAATATTGATGTAGGACATCTTCAGGGATACTCTTATATGAGGAGGGAAAACTTGTAGCATTGAGAAGAGGCCAGTCACTTGCTAGAAAGGAAAGGAATAGCCATGTTTCCACATCATGTGAAGTCCAGAAAGCTGAGGGTTGACTGTAAGTCTAAGTCCCTGTCTTCTTTTGCAGGCTACTTGTGCTTGTACATGGAGAAGGATGAGCTGCTTGGAACCACGCTTATCCTGGCCTGGGTCCCCAACTCCCGTATTCAGAGGCAGGATGAAGAGGCTCTCCGTTACATCACGCCCGAGAGCTCCCCTGTCCGCAAGACTCCCCGCAAGCGCAACCGACACACTCAGGGTTTTGGCATCCCTATGCAGGCTTCTTCTGTTGAACAGAAGCAAGCTGAGACCCCAAAAGATGAGGAGGACATTTTGACTGTGTCACAGCTGGTGAGGGATGTGGCTCATGTCAGCCCCCCTTCGGAAGAAGGGGACAAATTGTCCCACAGCTGCTCGGCCACATGCAACATCCACAGCTCCACTCAGCCTGTTCACAGTGACTCAGGAATTTTATCGACAATCAGTTCTCAGGATGAACAGAACCGATTAGAGGAGTCCGTAGAGGAAGGGCTGGAGGGCCATTTGGAGACAGGAGAAGACGAAGGCTCTTTGGAGTTGTCTGCCGATGATGTTAGCAAAGATAGCACGTTTGACTCGGATTCAGATGCCTTCTCTTCTCCATTCTGCCTCTCACCCATAAGCGAAGCACTTGTGGAAAATGTTAGCTCTATGTTCCTGGTTAATGAAAACCGGTGAGTTGACATTCATGTGCTACTCAAACAGAGCCCAGTTCAAAACAAAATGGGTAAGCCCCACAAATGTAAGTCACCCGATTCTAGAATCATTTGCTCTTTGTTACATGCAGAGAGGTATCAACAGTGGCTTTCATTAGAGCAAGTACAGCATGCTTACCCAGATGTAAATTCTGTTGAGCTCATTGAGATTTACCTCATGAAAGGATTATAAGATTGCCATGGAAATCTGTCTTAAGAATTCTACAGAGAGATCAAAGGACTGAATCAACTTGTCATTCAACTTAGTGATTCCTTTAATGCAGTAGACAGAAGATCAAATACTGTCAGGGGTGCTGTCAACTTACTTGTTTTGTGATGTCTGTTTCAATGAAAATACAATTCCAGACATTGTCTGAAGGTGCTCTGCTTACTTACTACAACAATTATTATTTAAATATGTATTTCATATATTTTCATAGCAAATATACTTAATTGATTAAAAAAAAAGTTTATTTAGAAGAGCTAGAAGACCTTGCTTTTCGCCCAAAACTTTGGCAAGGGAAAGTGAAACTTTTTTGCTTCGGCATATTTGCCATCTTTTATCTATCTTTTATGTTTGGTGATTTTATTGGAATTTCTATGATTTTTGTGAATCACCCAGAACTGTTGATGTTCAGTGGCATACAGATTTAATAAATTATTATTGTGTACATAGAAATATGAATTTGCAGTTCGTTTTGGCCTTCATAAGTCATTCCCAAGAACCTAGAATGTAGTATCAGTGTAGTATATGCATGAATCTTTGCAATGTGGTCTTTTGTAATTGACAGAATTTTCATCAACTCACATCAATTTCATTTAAGTGCTGTCCAAGATCTTATTGTGTGCCGATTACAACTGAGACCATTAGCCTGTTTTTTGCCATAATCTTTCATTTCAATTTTCAGGTCTTAATGTTTTCTGATCTTCTCCAAATCTTTATCTTCTGCTCTATGTCCTGATATTGCCACATCAATTATCCATACTTCCTTCTTTTCGATCATGATTAAATCTGATGCGTTATAAACCAAGGTCTTAAATTTGGAAATTTAACCTATTTATTTTCAGCTATTTTTTTTCAACTCTATGTTCCCACCAATTTTTCATTATTGGCACATGATAATTTTACAGATGTTCCAGTGTAATATTTTGGTGACTGTTATGTCATTGTTTATACATAGTTTATGTGGTATTCTTGTATGAGCTAAGCTAAGATCCACTGTTTCTTCCGCCTGTTTGCATAATCTGCATTTTGAATCATTTGATGATTTTTCAATTCTGGCTCTGATTGTATTAAATTGAATAACTTGCTCTTGAGCAGCCAAAACCAAGCCTTCAATTTATTTTTCAATGTTCCAGTTGTTAGCTATTGCCAGGTTTTATCTTTATCCACCTTCTTCCTGATCTTTTGCAGAAATTCACCATGAACAGATAGTCCTCAATTTATGACTGATTTTTTAAATTACTGTTCAGAAGTACAATGGCCTTGGAAAGGATACTTTATGATCCATAAAGCATTTTAGGTATGTCGTAAAATGTTGAGCTACCCTACAACCACATGATTGCAATCTGGTTGCTTGGCAACCTATATCAGGGGTCCCCAACCACCGGGCCCCGGACCAGTACCGGTCCGTGGATCATTTTGTACCAGGCCACCTACTTTGCTTGGGCGCCGCCATCTTGTTTCGACAGCGCTTGAGAAAGTGCTTCCGGGTGAGCTTGTCGGTTGGATGGAAAGCGGCGTTTGGGTGCTGAAGGAATCCTCGCGCCTTAGTTTTGTCGAAGAGGGGGCGGGGCGGCTTCGAATGAAGAGCCGTCCCGATGGCGGTGGAGTCTCGCGTTACTCAGGAGGAGATTAAGAAAGAGCCTGAAAAGCCCATCGACCGCGAGAAGGTACAAAGGAGGAGTTGAAGGTGGCGGGGAGAAGTGAGGGATGGCTGGATGGCCGGTTGCTCGGCTCGTCTTGCCTTGGTCGTGCGTGCTGATGCCGGTACCGGTCCGTGGATCATTTTGTGATGCCGGTACCGGGTCATGGTACAAAAAAGGTTGGGGACCACTGACCTATATCAACTTACAAACAGTTGCCAAGCACCCCTTTGATATCACGATGTTCCCCATAAAGACATGGAGAAATCAGTAGAGAAAGTTGCAAGCTGCTGCCACCTGCCATAGAGCTGAGATTCCCTCCTGGCAGGCACTTCTTGGAGAATGAAATGGTCCCTGTCAGGAGGGAATCTCAGCTGTGTGTGGAGCTGTGATTTGTCATCCCCCAACCCCACAAGCAACCAAAACAGCTGCCTCCAGAGGAAAGGGGGACTTCTCCATCAGGCTGCAGAAAGGAAGCTTGGATGAGCCACACTTGTGCAGCTCCTCACACCTGGAGAGGACAGGAACTCTGAAGGGTTTCAGATTCTGAAGATCCCAGCTCTCTCTTCCTGCAGCCTGCCAGAGTAGTTCTCTTCCCCACACCGAGGGGAGACAAACTCCTCTGGCAGCTGCGGAAAGGAAGCTCAAATCTTCATGATCCAAGCTTCATTTCACTAGTCCACTGTAGGAGTTCCCTGCTGTGCATGGAGCCGAAGGGAAATCCTAAGGTGGGCTGCAGAATATGAAGCTTGGACCCTTAAGATTGGAGGTTTGTTTCTGTACCCAGCCATAGAAGGTCCCTTGTGAAGAAGTTCCTTATGTGGATACATTTCTTACTAATCACATTTTTAACTTGTCTATGCTTGATATTATCCAACTATAAAATGCTCAAATACTCATAGGCTTCATCCTAATGGTTTGGCCATTTGGCATTTCAATTCTATTATTGTTCATGATTTTACCCAGTTTATTCCTAGTGTAGCATATTTCTCTAGGCAAAATTCCATCTCTATACCTCTGCTAAAAGTCCTTAGGATATTTGTCAATGACTGGATTTCTGATTTTCCATAAAGCTTCAGTGTATCCATACAGTATATAGCCAATGTGAGTTTCTATTACCATTTTTTTGCTCTTTGGTAGCCCAGATTTGTTTTCTTTAAAATCATTGAAAGTGGGAACATAGTAATGACTGTGCTGATAATGAGTAACTCTGGAAGATGCCTCTCGTAATGTTGAAAAGCCCATAATTTTCATTTTCAACCCGCAAATTCGTCTTCCACTGCTTCATTATTTTTCTATAAATATTCTAATGTTTTTACTAATACTAGTTGTTTCCAAATATTTGATGGTCTAACTATCTGGTAATGAATAAAATGCCTTTTTATAAGCAAACCAGACTATGTGTAAATTGGTTTTTTGCCTTTTAACAATTCTCCAAAACCATTTTATCAATCAGAAAGTGATATTTTATTCCACTGCTCTTCCTTTTATTTCCTTCTGTTCCACTAGAAGAATGTTCTTTTTTCTCTCTAAATAATCTTGAATATTATTTACTGTAAATAATAGCAGTACTGCAGTAATATTACTTGCTATTGTTCCTTTGAGTAAAGTAATCCTGGGAGGTTAGCATGTTATTGGCCTAGAGTTTCCTGGTGTTGTCCCTTTCATTGGGACAACAATGTTATTATGGTTCATTGCACAGTTAGCCAGATATTTAGACTGGATTTTGCATTTTCATCCACCTACTGAATCCTTCCCAAGGACCTGGGATTAAGCAGATGTCGCTGTTCGATGGCGTTAAGGATCTTGCAGAATCTAAGCTGACTTTCGCAGTTGACTAATGGTGATTTTGTTAACGGTGATAATATTCAAATGATGCTCCAGTTGTTTGGGGATTGTACCCAAAGCATCTATTGGCACTGTCTTTGCTTTCTTTTGTCACGCTTGTTCTACTTCTATTTGCAGGTCTTTGTATTTTGTGATTTTTTTTTCCCCCAGCGCTTTCTCTTTCTATTCTGCTGTCTTCAGGTATTGCTATGTCCACTATCCAGGCATTTTTGTCTTTGTTATCAACAAATTGTTAAGTCTGGAGTGTATGGGACAGGTGCTCGTCTGTTGAATTTGAAAGTCCCAGAGCATTTTAGCTTCTTCATTTTCTATTACTTTCGGTATTTTATGGTCCTCCCATTATTATTATTAGCTTTTATATGCTGTCTGGATTCCTTTGTGACTTTAAGCAACTATTATTTCAAGTTGGAGAAATTTCTGTTCTATGGTACAACCTAACTTTTATGAATAAAATATAACCACTATAGTTCATCGCCCTGCATATATTTTTATGATTCATTTTGCTGTTACCTGCGTGACTTTAAAAAGACTTGTATGACTTTGGCTCACGGAGCATTTTGCCTACTCTGCAGGCCTTCTTGTTTCTTCCCTTTGTGTTGCATTTTGTAACTTCTTGTCTAAGCAAGAATTTTGAAGATTGTTTTTATTTACACACTCTTCCGAACTATTTTGGTTGTTTAAATACTACCCAACCATGTAGTCTAGACAGCCAGGGTTAATAAAAATGACTTAGCTGATTTCTCTCTGCTTTCCTCCAGAGCTACAATGCCGTGGCTTGGCATATTATTGTTTCAATGCTGTGATCTCCTTCTAATACAATTTGACTGGGGTGAACTGAGCATCTGCTGTTCTAGGGTGAAGATGTATATTTTATCTGTAGAATGTGACTGAAGCTGCAATGCTCCAATTTAGTGCTGGGTCATACATTTGCCTGCTTGAGAGTTTATTCACGTTCGGTGTAAGAGGCGAGTGCCCTCATGCGGCCTACCAGTTATATTGCAAAATGGCTAATTGCAAATGGGGTTTTTGATGCAGGTTATAGTTTTCCCTCCCAAATCACTTGCTCTAAGACCTTTTTGACATTTATTTGGCAGCAGACTGTCTTGGTTTATATGATAATAGCCTTTGAAAGGCCAAGGCAGAATACAAAACCTGCTTATTTGAAAAGAATGAAAATCCATGTTAAGCCAAGAATGTAGCTGATTAACAGTCCATAAAGAGGATCCCCACAATCTTAGTCTATAACCTACATTAGGTGTGACTTGGATGTTGTCTTCTCTCCATTCTATCATCCATTTTCTTCAAGTTATATTTTTTTTACCAAATAAGTAGTCTTGATCATCTGAAAAACTTATAGAAGTAGTCCTGACTTACGGTTCATTTAATGACCGTTCAAAGTTACAGTGGCACTGAAAAATGTGACTTATGACCATTTATCAAAATTACAACTTTTGCAGCATCCCCATAATCCTGTCATCAAAATTCAGATGTTTGGCTCATATTTATGGTTCAATTTATGACCATTGCTGTGTCCCAAGGTCATGTGATCAGCTTTTCTCACAAGCAAGGGCAGTGGGGAAGCCAGATTCACTTAACAACCAGGTTACCAACTTATCGGCTGCAGTGATTCACTTAACAACTGTCATAAAATGGGGCAAAGCTCACTTCACAAATGTTTCACTTAACAACAGAAATTTGGGGCTTAATTGTGGTTGTAAATGTTGTAAATGTGGTTGTGTACTATTTTTAAACTTCAGTTGGGTGAATAAAGATATTGTTGGTGTGGTTGACTGAGACTAGGGATACCCATATTCTAATCCACATTCAAAGCTGGAAGCTGACTTGTTGACTACCTGATGGGCCAGTCACTCTCTCAGCTCATCCTTTCCCCCAGGATTAAATTGTTAGCGGTGGGGTGGGGTGGGGTGGAAAGAGAAGAAAGTGCTTTATAGGTTGCCCTGAACTTATGAATGAAAGATGGGCTATGAAAAATGGAATATTTTTAATACTGTGTGGTATTATTTTTCCTGGCCAACATGGCTGTTTCAGCTCTTTTGAAAAGAATGAAAACAATTACCATGCTTCCTAATAGGCGAGTTTTAAGGGGGTGGGGGGGATTGGAAATAGCATTGAGTAGATGAAGTCTTGTTAATTAGGGGATTATTTTTCCTGTGTTTCTCCTAAGCATTCAGACTGATTGTAAAAAGATTTGTATTGGAACAGACCAAAGTCCTAGTCTTCGGTCTTTGCAGTATAAGAATTTTTTAAAAATCCCTATAAAGATGAATTAACTAGATGATCTATTAAATGTACTGTATGTATTCAATGATTACATTCAAGGTTAGATTAAAAATGATGGCACTGGTAATCATAAGTTTAATGATTAATTATTAGTTTAAGAGGCATACCCACTGCACTGATGCCCTGAGACTGCCACATGCTTCTCTGGCTTTGTCCAAGAGATGTCAGGTTTCCAAACCAAGCTTGTACATCAGCACTGGTCAAGTAGGTCATCCAAATGCAAAATCTAAAATGGTGTGTGAAAACACAAGCTATAAGAACGTTGTAAATGTGAAAACATTCATAAGTCACTTTTTTCAGTGCCACTATAAGCTCCAATGGTCACTAAACAAATTGTGTAAGATAAGGACAACCTGCATACTTCTGTCAGATTGCTACTTTTTATCTTGAGCAGGGGTGTCAAATTCGATTTCATTGAGGGCCGCATCAGGCTTGTGTTTGACCTCTGGGGACGGGTGTGGGTGTGGCCAGGGTAGGCGTGGTCAGCTCAACATCTCCTGTGTCAGGGGCACCTATGGTGGCCTGAGCACTCTCCCAGTGAAAACAGGGGCTCCCAAGCTCTATTTTCAGCTATGACGGCTTCCTGCAACCCTTTGTCAGTGAAAATGGAGCCTGTTTTCATTGGTAGAGGCACTGTGGGCCGGTCCTTCGTTGTTTCCAGGGCCGCCCCATTCTTGAGTTTCATATCCTTGATCTTGAGGGTTTTCCTTAAATCCAGAATTTATTAATTTGGAGAGCTTGAGATCATATTAAAAGTTCCCCTGTTCTAGGAATAAGTTATACCTATCACTGATTACACCTAGATTTCTTTCATTTTAAAATTAACAGCTTAGCTTTTGTTTTGATATATAGTAGCAGTGTTTATTTGTTCTTCTCTTTAGAACTTTGCTTTTGTAATTTATCCACTTCCATTGGTTATTTTTTTTATTTGTTTTATTTATGTAACGTGTAAAAACTCAATTTCAGTCAAACAGTGTGTTGTCTGAGTACAATTATAATTACAAAATGTTTACAATGGTATTTATCACAATAATATTAATTCTATAATAATGATAATAATTTACTTGTCCATTGGTTATTTATTCTTGAGGTGTTTACCCAGCACGGCATTTGCATCATTCAAGTTTCAGATATATCTTGTTCATCTTGTTACTCCCACCATCCCAAACCCAGGTGGTCTCTTTCATGGAGACACTTTATGTACTGGTTTATCTTGGCTGAAAGGGGAGTGAGTGTTATTGTTCCTCCCTGTTCCCCACCCCCACCCCAATCTGTGTTTCTCTTTAGCATCCTTAGAGTGGCCAGTTCTCTACAAATAAACCTTAATTGTAGCTTGTCCCCTTTCCTCCTTTGGTTTTTCAGCAAACAAGCCCTCTTGTGGCTGATCACGTTACAGTAAAAATTCAAATAATCATCTCATTCTGAATATAATCTTTTAATTTTATAAGCCAAGATGTTTTTTTCCTATACATGTATCATATTTATGATGGTTTACAGAGTCCTGGGGTCATGTTGCAACCTTCTGACAAAGCCAATGGGGAAGCCAGACTCACTTAGCAATGTGTTACTAACTGTGAACAGCAATGATTCACTTAACAACTCTGGCAAGAAAAGTCATAAAATGGAGAAAACTCATTTAACAAATGTCTCACTTAGCAACAGAAATTTTGGAGTCAATTGTGTTGTGGTAAGCCGGCAGCAGGTACGGATGGCTGAGGAGAGCGAGGACTCAGATGAGGAGCCAGGACCATTAGGGAGTGGACTGCTGCCTTCATTGATTGTGGGGGCTGGCAGCAGTGATGAGGAGGTTCCTGAGGAGCCTGTGCCAAGTGTGCATGCATGTAGGATTGCTCGGAGGAAAGAGCAGTTACAGCAGCACAGGCAACTTGGGAGTAAGGCTGCAAGGTAATGGTCCCTCCTCCTTCAAGAAGATAAAAGCCAGCTGTGAAACTTTCTTTCTTTGCAGAAGGCAAAGACGTTTTGAAACTCCAGCCTCGTGGACATTCCAGTATCCCGAGTTTGTATTTGAAGACTCTTATTTTGCAAATTATTTCTTGTCTGTTATCTTTTGGCAAGTCTTGCACAATTTGGCAAGACTTATGCTTATCACGGCTAATTATTTTGTAAAAGCATTACAAGTTTTTTGTTCCTTTTGGATTGTGTTTGATTTGTTGAAAAAGGGCGTGGGTCAGAACAAATTGTGGTCATAAATCGAGGACTACCTGCACGTGCAGATGGCTCATCCGGAAGTGGGTGGAGACCCATTCTTTGCACCAAACCTAATTAGTAAGAGTATATGAATATGGGGTGTTTTTCTTATGTGAGGTTGTGAGCACATCCTCTAATTTTATTTTTTTCTTTTCTTTTGTGGATTGCAAAATTGGACAAAAGCAAATAGCAAGCTAAGTAGCTAAAGGTGCTTCTTTAGCAAGTAGGGTTGCTGCATGCAAGCAACAGAGAAAAATGAGGCACTATTCAGCAAAAAAAAGAGAGAGAGAGAGATGTGTTTTCAGTAGGTAATTCTATAGCTTGTTCCAAAATCACTTTTGAATGGAAAGCTAGGTGGCAGGTGGTATTTTAGAGGCTACCACAATCTGTGCATATGCCACATAGAAGAAAGGTAGGCTGCTTTTTTAAAAAAAATATGCTAATGAGTTATTGTATTTAGAGTCACAGGTATTCAGTTGATTGGACTGGATCAGCCCATGGCAGTCCTGCAGTAGTGTTACATTGGTAGTTTCTAGCAGAACCATTAGCATCATCAATACAGAGAACAGGAATTGACATAGGCCTAGAAAATGCTATCCTGCAGAGGCAGCCCCTCTTGAGTTTGAGCTTGACGCAATCCTTGCATGATCCTTGCTTTTTTTTTTTTTTGCTGCCTTTCCCATTAATAAATTGCTTTCCTGTTCAGGGCCTGTATTGGGAAGGGAATAGACGAGCGTCTGAGGGGTTCCCACTGGCAGCTTCCTTTGTAGCAAGAGGACTTGTGGCCTTGCGTCATATTGTTATGCCAATCCACTTGAGAGGTTGGCGTGGCTCGGCTCCCTGCAGAATAAGCAGGAGACAGAATTACTGGCAGAGCGATTGGGGGGAAAGTGGTGCGGACATGCAAATAATATGGTATTTACTTCATTAAATTTTGTTTAAAATTGAGGCCTTGCTTTGCTTTGTGAATTCCAATTGGCTTGCAGATGAGCCAGCTAGACCATTTTACAGCCTTATCTGTGGAATTTTTTTGTCTTTAACTTGTCCATAAGCTAAAGACATATGGATTTTGTAATCCACTCTAATGGCACCTTTCAGCCAGAAATCAGTATCGGTATCAGAAAGCAAAAATGTGGTGGTATAAAATAAACAGATAATGTTACGGTACTTGCAGGACAAATAATAGATTTAGTAAGTGAAGCATTTTGTTGTTGTTGTTGAAAGGAATTCTGTTCGGGTATCAGTAGTTACATCAGCAAATGCATCTTTTCCAATCTTTCTATTTTTTAATTATACTTTGTAAAAGTGTAATCCACCTCCAGCATTTTATCCCCTATTCCACCTGTAATATGAGTGATGCTATGAACTCTTGAATCTTTGAGAAGTGTAATCTTGATTTTAAGTGTCTATCCATTTTGATTCATGTTTTAAATATTGTCTCTTTTATATGTCGAGCAGCTGTTTGTGGCTTTGCCAGGGCAGATATTTGTCTATCAGGGGAAGAAGAAAAAAAGGAGTAGAAGAGAGTCACTGATGCCCTTAGCAACCACTTCAAGGAACTGGGATCAAAACCAGGAAGTGTCAGAGGAATGTGATGGGGATAGGATAAACATTTAAACGACAGGAGGATTATTTTAGCCGGGCTCTTTTTCATATGACTTCTCTTTATACAGTGTATACCTGAGTTCCCATAACAAGGAAGCTGTGACAGTTTTCAGTGGATTGTTAGCTAAAGTATAGATGATAATCGTGGTTGATTTCTCATTTTATTAATAGCGAACCAGTACAAAAATTAATCTTAAGTCATGGGAAGTCACCAGTGTGACCCGGATTTCTGGACGTTAACAGAACAGTGAAGTAGCTTCTCTACTTTGTTCCATCTTTTGCATCCCTCTCTGTTATCTTTGGTCTTTTGACTTCGTTCAGTCTTCTCCCACATGGTCTCTTAAGCCCAGCTGACTGTAGTCAGAGATAGTTGCCCTCCAGATATATTCATTTATTGTTTTAAGTCACCCAAAAGCCAACGTTCGCTAGGCAGTTTACAATAAAACACAATAAAATATACACTTTGAATATGGATCACAAAACAGGAGGGTTGTTCTTCCTCCTCTTGTTTGTAAGCCCTTCCTACTCCCTGCCTCTTTTCCTAAATAAGCCAGTACAATTTATAGCCTTTCCTTAATAGACATGCTTACTAAAGAAAGGAAATGGGGACATGAAGGAATGAACATCCATATAGAGGGTACATTAAGCCTATCCTTGCTTTATAAATCCATTATGGTAATGTGTGAATATTTCAATCTATCATAAAACGAGGAGTGCTTATGTCAACTCTCTTCAGTTGCTGTTGCTTTTGCTATATAGGAGAAGGGCAAATAATGTGGGACTTTCTGCAGAAATAACCCGAGGGACCTGGTGACAGCATTCTTCCATCAGAATTATAGATACGTATGACAGGATTCAGTGTCCTAATCTGATATGCATGTGGCACATGAATTGCAACGCTCTTTAGGGGCCTTGTGTGTGGCCCTCCAATTGTCCCTTCAAAGATTGCTTCTGAAATTGTCATTTTGAATATGACAGAAGAGGAGGGTATTTGTTCAAATTGCTCTTAAATTTGGCTTTTTTTCTGGCTATACCCTCTTTTTGCAATGTAATATTGTGTAAACCTTTCATTGTCTGCATATCTTTTGTCATCTGAGGATTGGAGTGTATATCGCAGCACAAATGCGATTTGTGCTTAAGGCACAAATCGGCAAGCTGTGGCTGTGACAAGATGTAGTACTCCATTTGTGATCCCAGAGTCCTTCTGAATGGGCAAGGTCAGTGGTCTGGGGCCTGGTTTTGTGCAATAATTTATTAGTTTATAAATATAACCTGATGCAGTGGTTGCTTTAACCTTTTGGGCACCAGGGACCAGTTCAGTGAAGAGGGGTTTTTCCACAGACCAGAGGCGGCGTGATTTCGTGTGCTGCGTGCATCCCCTGGATGGGACTTTGCTTGTTTGTGGGGCCGGTTTCTGGTGTGCTGCAGCCCTGTATTGATCCACGGACCAGGGGTTGGGAACTCCTGTTCTAAAGCATGGTTGTCCAACCTTTTGGCTTGCTTGGGACACATTAAATGAAGAGGAATTGTTTTAGGCTGCATATAAAATATATAGTTAATGTATATAAACTTCCTTTATTGTTTAATATTTGTATTATCTTGTGGGGCCACACTACTAGCTGTCCAGGCCTGTGGATTGGCCATGCTAGAATAAAAAGAAGAAGCAACGTTGGTTTTTAAGATCTCCTCAAAATTCTTGTTTATCTCAGTATCATCGTTACATCAGTTGCTCTGTCTCTTAGTGCCAAAATGGGACATAAAAACCAAATATAGTTGCCAGATAGAAAAAGTTACTGTCTTAACTTAGGAAGTTCAGAAGACAAGGAAAGATACAGACCAACATTTTCACTCTTCAGAGCAATACAATTTTCAGGTTTTCTTTACCATAGGATAAGGAAATTTATCTAGGCTAATTACCAGCATCTCAAGAGGAAGCAAAGTAATTTGCATAAAAAGGTCAAAAAGATTATGATCACGGCAAGTTTATTTATATATTCTCTTCATTTCAGCTACTAATTTTGAATTGGATTTACAACTATTTTTTTCAGTATTCTGTAACAAGCATAAAGAATCCCTAACTCTCCAGATATTGAATTGCATGATCTTCACAATTGGCTTGGGTGCTGCGGTTTATGGGAATTGTAGTTTAGCCACATTTGTTGGGCTGTGAGTTTTCCGTCTTCTTCATTGGCTAGCAAGTTTTTTAAAAAGATAAAATAATAGACAATGATTTTAGAACAAATTAACTCAGTTATCAATACAGCACAGTATTAAAACCTGACCATTCCTTTCTCTAGAACAATTTCCCAGTCCAGTGTCTCCTTTTGCCATTCTGGTTGAAGATTATGGCAATTAATCCCAAACATTTGGAGTCCCTTCATAGACAGCACTCTTGACAGGACAGCAAGTCATAATTTGCCATACGGTGATGTTACAGGGCCCTCTTGTAGACACAACTTGTAAATACAACTGCCTTTCTTAAAATTCTTTTAAAAGTGTGGAAATTTCTTGAATCTATTATTTTAGCCCCTGTGAGTTTGCTTTGTCCTTTCTTAATTTGCTTGCCTGAATTTTTCTATACTCATGACTTAGATCCATTGTGAATTTGCATGAAGTATATAATTTATTTGAGGCTTTATTTAACCTCAGAATATCCCCTTTCCTCAAAAAGATTTCCTCTGGATATCTTTGTGTAAATCTGGGAATATCCTGTTTTCTCAAAGTGCAATTAAAGGAGGTAAAATATTATTATTGTCATTTTGCTCCATGATGTTTTTAGAATGTTGATGAACTTAAGTTGTTTTCCACGATTTATTAAAAGGGTGATGATGTTCTTTCCTACCTTCTCACACATCATGTGTTAAATTATTTTGCCAGGCTCTTGTAAGAGGTAACTTGTTCGTCAGTCCAGTAGATGGCACACTTTTCTTAGCACAGTTATGAATGGCGAGAGAAGCTGGTATCTACATTAAAATGACAAATATATGGGGGTTGCTTTGCTTCAAAAGAATCTAGAAGCTGAGAGAGAGAGAGAGAGAGAGAGAGAGAGAGAGAGAGAGAGATGGATAATCCTTCAGACCTCATTCTTGATCTCATCTAATAGTATCCATGATGGTTTTTCCAGTTTGGAAGGTCCAGTCACTGATGGCCATTCTTTCTCTCTCTCTGCACATTATTGTGTCTCTCCTCATAAGTAGCCAGTCTCAGTATCTGTACCCCTCCTGCTTTCTGCAGGAAGACTATAAGATAAAACTGGCTTCTGATGCTTAAACAAATTTGCTGATCCAAGAGCCCGGTGCAGTGCTGTGGTTGGCTAACATATTCTTCTCTCGGGACATGGCCTTTGACCTCCTGTCCTAGGAGAAAGGATGATTGAGAGAGCCGGAGTGTGTCTGTGCCTTCAAACAGAGGACAATGCAAAATCCCTTGGTTTCCTTTTCTCCCATAGGATACCATAGAAGCTTGGATAATAGATGGTCTAAACATGAAAGCTTTCAAAGCATGATGTATGTGCATTTTAATGGAGACTCATTGCAGGGGGTCTAGAAATTTGCATGTCATCAATTTGCACAGCACAGAATTGGACGGCTGCGTCAGATTCCTTTGCTGCTTTCACTGTTTGTGCATCTAAAAGACACAAGTTTCTAGCCCTTGGGGTTGAGGCAATTGCTTTATTTTAAAGTAAGTAGGAAGCATTTATAATTTCTGTGAGAGGATATGGGATCTTGTTGGGAGTGCATGCAGATTGTATGGGACCCCGTTATTCTTGAACTACACTATTTTAGCCTGGCAGGGTGCTGACCTTTAGAGAATTGTGCAGAGGGGTTTTGATAGCATGATGTCATACAACTGAGTGGGGATGATTTCTCCAAAAAAAAAGTGTTCTAGATGAATTTTGCATATGTGAAAGTTTAATTTCCTTGGTTTCCTGAAGAAAATTGGTGGAAACCACATGCCCCTCCCATTTGATACCAAATCTAAAGAATGTGTTCCGGAGGGTTTGCTGGTTGTATGTGGCCTACAGGTTGACAACTCTTGATATAGTTGAGTGAGAGATAGGGCAATGTTTGTAAGAGGACCTAGAATGCCTCACTTGTCAGGAATACCTTTGTGTAGAAAACTGACATGCAAAAATTTAGACCGGGGTATCAAACTCACGGCGTCACAGTGGCATCATGTGACGTATCAGGACTTTCCTCCCCTTTTGCTAAACTGCCCATGGGCGTGGCCAGCACGTGACGCATCTGACCCGCAAGCCGGGAGTTCGACAGCCCAGATTTAGGTAATAAATAACCCAGTTCATCTAATTACTGATATCATTGGAAGGAAATGAATTCAGCATTTGGGGGATGAGGGACAAAGTGATTAAAGATCCTTTCTCTGTGTTTGTTCCTGTCAGTATTGCCAATTTGTCTCATAGTCTGCCACAGGCTGGAATGTAAAATCTGGTAAGAAAGTTATGGATCTATGCCTGAAGAAAAAGAGAATGGTGTTAGCTATTAATTATTTAATAGAAGTATTTGATGGTGCCAGGGCAACTGTTCTTTTTTTTTTTTTGTCATTCAGTTATTCAGTTTATTACACTTGGCTTTGTAACAAAATCTAAATATATTAGCTATCTGTCCTCCCTATTTGGCAGTTCTGACTCTCATTATTTTCTTTCAGAACAGCCAATTCTTTCTTTGTCTATATTAGTTTTGATTTAGTTCCTATTAAATGGGGGCATATGCTATATTTTAAAGACTATTCAAGGCATTTCTTCATAGAGATTTTGTGACAATGGAATTAAATAAGGTCATTCTGCTCTTCAAGTTATTGCCCTAGGATCAAATACAAATACAAACAAAAATTAAGAAGATTAGAAAGAGAAAAAGAAAAGAGCAGAAAGAAGAAAGAAGTGACTTCTGACAATTTTCAGGGCAGTGGAATACAAAAAAAAATGTTATAGCCTCAATCTTTTGATTTACATTTCTAAACGTTTCAAGCCATTTCTAAAACATCAAAATTCTAATCACCAAAGCTGTAAAATGAAATTTTAATTTTTTCCCAGTTTTTGAGTACAACATCCAGAAGTGGTTTCCAAATGGAAACACAGCTAGATAAATTCACAAGTCAAGTTGGCTTTGACATATAACTCGAGTCCAATCACACACCCTTTAATTTAATTCACAAATGCTATATGTAAGCAATTAGGCAGATTCTTCCAGATTCTGGTCTGCCATCTGGGGTTTTTTTTCCTCGTTCCCTTTGAACCTCTAGCTCTGGATGTCTTTCTCAAAATAGGCCCTACTCCTTTTACAAGCCTAACAATTATTTTAAAAACCCAGAAAATATAAGGCACGGTAATAGAGAGACCTATTATGAATAACTTGCTTTGGAACAGCAGCAAAGAACTTGAGTGGGTCTGCTAATTTTGCCGCTAATGGAGATCTCATATCCTCTCTCTGCATCTTATCCAAAGCTTCAGGAAGCCTCTGAGTGGTCCCAGTCTCTGCTGTGCAGGCCCAATGAGGGTGATGAATGAAGACAGCTAGCTTAGTTAGTGGTTACCTACAAATGCTGTGGTCAGAGATCACTTAGGAAACGGTTATCTGAGTATTTTACTGATCAGCCAGGGAAGCTCGCTGAAGATTAAATAGCCACATGAGTAACTAAGTGCACTTGAAAGAGAAGACATAAAAAAAGCAAGAAAATGTGCTTGTTGATGTAATGTAACCATGTGCTAAAATATTTGTTCCTCCTTCTTGATATCTGACACAATTTATGAAGGACCATCGTTGCATCCACAGAAAGAATGAGGCTGCATGGTGAATCTTTGGATGGCTTGAGGGGCAGTGATTGGTGCTATTAGCTCTAGGACAGTGGTTGCCAACCAGTGGGCCAGGGACCACTGGTGGTCTGGGAGAAAATTTTGGTGGTCCACAGAGAAATGTCACCCCCAAAGCACCCCCCAAAGCAATTAATCTAGGCTGTGTGGGAACACAAGGCTGCTCCGTCCACATGGCCCGCGAGAACACAATGCTTGTCTTGCTTACACTGCAAACAACATGAGGTAGTGAGGGGAGGAGGGGGAGGGCGAAGGGGGGAACTTGCCCCACTTGCCCCATGTGCCTGGCTTGGCCACCGGATTGCTTCTTTCCGCTTTTGTCTTCTGCTTTTGGCTGCACGCAAGGAAAGCAGCAAAAGTCTTTCTTTCTCTCCCCCAAACTCTGCCAGAAATGAATCTTCGGGATCCTGCAAGGCATCCTGCTCCAAGAGGCTGCGCCAGCGCGACAAGTCTCACAAAGACTCATTTCTGGCGGAGTTTGGGGGAGAGAAAGAAAGACTTCTGCTGCTTTCTGCTGCTTTCCTTGCATGAAGCCAAAAGTCAGTCTCTCTCTGTCCCCCTGAGAACGGAGCTGGAGATGGTAACCTGCGTTCCCAAATAAAGAATGCTCTATCGGTAGGAAAAAGGGTTGGGGAATTTTCCTACAGACTCTTTTTGGGATTTTCCCGGCGTCTCTGGTCTGCAGGATTAAAAATTATGAGTTTGGTGGTCCCCGAGGTCCAAAAGGCTGGTGATCCCTGCTCTAGGAGAGAGATGGCAAACATTTTAGAGACCAAGTGCCCAAACTGCAACCCAAAACCCACTTATTTATCGCAAAGTGCCAACATGGCAATTTAACTTGAATACTGAGGTTTTACTACCTAAAATAATGATAAACAAGGCAGAGTTCAGCTAATTGTTCTAAGAAAAATGTGATAAATGCACTTTTATGCCCCTTCATTTTTTTTTCTGCATTTGAAATATTACGTTTAATACAAAAATAAAAACTTTTGTAATATTTCTCTCTTTCTTCCTCTCTCTCTTTCCCTCCCACTCTCTCTGTTTCTCTTTCCCTCCCCGTCTCTCTTTCTCTCTCTCTGTTTCTCTCTCTGTTTCCCTCCCTTTCTCTCTCTCTGCCTCTTTGTTTCTCTCTGTGTCTGTCTGTCTGTCTGTCTCTCTCTCTCTCTCTCTCTCTCTCTCTCTCTCTCTTTCTCTAGGATATTAGCCTGATTTTTCATGCAGTTGTCCTGATGGATGCACAAGAGGCTTGGCCTTTGAGGGGATCAGGACAAAAAAATAAATAAATTACTATTATATTTAACAGCATCTTGAATTAGTGCCTATCATCAGGATTTGGAAGCGGTTAGAAGACAGGGGTTTTATTTATTTGCCTGTTAAGTTTATTTTCTGTCTTTCCTTTGCTCCTACTTCTTCCTTGTAGGGTATTTGACCTTGGTTGAACAACAGGGAAATTGAAAGTATTTCCTATTCCTTTTCCTGCTGGGCTGCAGTTAACAGAGGAAATCAATAAGAGGCCGGGATAAACCAACAGAGGATTCCACCTTAAGGGTGGAGGAAAAGATAAGTATAAAGAAGAGTCTGGATTATGTACACATCAAGAAAATCAGCTCAGGCCAGGAACGGCAACAGCTTTAGACCAGGCAGGACTGTGTCACAGTGGGAAATATAAAATTGCTCTAAAGTTGCCCTGTGTAAATTGGAATAACAGTTCGAACAGGAATTTGGTTAAACTATCATCTGGTATACTGGCAGGAATCTGTGGGGTGAAGAAATTGTCTCCATTATGAATTTAAGCCTCTAATGGGGAGGGAAGCGTCTCTTCCTTTATCTCAGCTGCATGGCTTCTCAAATTCAGTCAGTCAGTCTCCTCTCTTTGAATGATATGATTCCCTCGTAATCTTGGAATTTCCTTGTGTCCTTTCAGTGGCATTTCTTGTTCTTCTCTACCCTTGCCTCTGCTCGTGAATTCTTTGAAGAGCAGATACTGTGAAGCTGAAACCCTTTGGCCACCTAATGAGAAGAGAGGGCTCATGGGAAAAGGTCCTGATGTTGGGAGTGCTTGAAGGCAAAAGGAGAAGGCAATATCAGAGGATGAGATGGTTAGGCAAACCTCTGGAAGATAGTGGAGGACAGGGGAGCCTGGCATGCTACGGTCCATGGGGTCATGAAGCATCAGAGATGACTTGCCAACTGAATGACAACTGCTCATGAAATTCATTTGCTGTGACTTTGTAGTGGCTAAACTACCACCAATAGATTGTTGCCTCTTGTAGTTTCTCTGATCTTCCGATTCATGTGACCTTGTGGAACAAAAAAATACTAGTCCTTGTTTAACAACCATTCACTGAATGACTGTTCAAAGTTACAACATCACTGAAAAAGCTAGTTACAAATGGCTCTCACACTTAGAACTGTCACAACATGTCCATAGTCACATGATTGTCATCCGGGCACCTGGCAACTGACACTTGTGACTGTTGCAGCATTCTGCAGGCACACGTGACCTTTCCAATTGGCTTCTGACAAGCACTTAACAACCATGGCAAAAAAAAAATCAGGTGCAGTCACACGATATCTCACCTAACAACCACGTAACAATGAATTTTCTGATCCCTGTTGTTGTAAGTCGAGGACTTACTTGTATTGACCAATAGCAATATTTATCAGTGCCCTTGCTTTATGGATCCTTATGCATATTTTGGCCCTTTTAATTAATAAATAATTAGACTTACAAAATATCCTGGCAGATCATCCAGACTCATTTCCTATTTTCAGGACGAATGGCTGTTTTCTAAGCCTTCAATTGAACTGTAATTTCCTGCGCTACTTCAGTTCATTGTTTGTTTGTTTTTAAATACTCCTTTCACAGTGCAAAATCTGCTTATTTATCTCCTTCAATTTCTCTGCTGCCTTATTCCCAAAGGGATGTTTGACTCAAAATCTCCACTCATGCCCAATTGCCACAATATTTTTAGATGGAGTAAGCCATCCTCCAGGTGCGATTAAGGATGATGGGAAATGTAAGCAATATATATCGGGGTGGGTGGGGAACACAGTGCTTTGGGCAAGGCTGACCTAATCTGGGGTGTTTGGAAAACACCGGGTGGAGAATGACTGGTGGTGTAGAAAGTGTAATCCACATTTAGAGGTTAAGAAGAGAGCCTCGGATTGGCGGTGCTTGTACTGTAAGCAAAAACTGATGTGTTCCCTGCATCCAGCTTTTAAAATACCATCAGCATTCTGCATCCCTCATTTTTATTCCTCTTCCTGCTCGGGAAACACTGTGTGTCTTCTAGTAGGCTTGAACAGGAATGCCAATCGCTTTGGATGGCATTGGCGGAGTAAAGTGAGGGAAGTCTCTGCAGAATTGGCCTTAGTGCCGTTGCTTTAATTTGCCAGGCAAAAGACCTTTTGAGAGATTCGCTGCTAAATGCCAGGCATCTCCAAACAAAATGGATCTTCAGGGATTTCCAGTGACTTGGGTTTCTGATGGCTTGATTGTAATTAGCATAATGAGCGTTGACTTTTACTTTTGCATGGAGGGATGGGGAGAAAGGCAGCAGGGAAAGCCTAGCAAAATGACCCATTGATTCTTTTAAAAAAAATAAAAAAATAAACACGACTAAGAAAGCTCTCCTTTTCCAGACTTGTCCAGCTGGAAGGTAAACATTTGTCTTCCTGCTGCACTAAGAAATCACATTTTCCATCTCTAGGATTAGGGCAAGGGGAGAATTTATACCATCCACTGATTGATTAACAAACGTAAAAAGCACTTTTTTCTCTCTCCTGAACATAAAGATATATCATTGGGCTTTTGCAATACTTGTCTTGTTTTAAAAGGAAGGCCAGGTTCACCATGCCCAGGTTCCTCAATGGTTACCTGTATTCAGCTGCTTAGGGCGGTGTGAGCGTGTTTATTCCTAAGTATGAAGCGACCAAACCTGTCGCCATGAAACAACTGTATCACAAAAATGTTCAGAAAATCTTTCTGTGGATTTACCAAAATATACCTTACCTGTTTAGGTAATATTTTTATTTTCAATCCCTCCCACCCCCCTCCATTTCTCTCTCTTCCACTAACACAAAGCAGCACCTATATTCAGAGAGATGTGTGTGTGTGTGTGTGTGTGTGCATTTGACTAAATAAAGCAGATTAAATGATCATTTCTTAACAGATTAATACTTTCTGTCTTAGCTTCTACCATATTTTGTAGCAAGCATATTCTTTTCATTGAGGCATGGAACCTGTATATTAGGTTTGGAACCTGGTATGGAACCTGTATATTAGGTTTAGGATTGTGATGTTTCAATTTAGAGGACCCTTAAGCTGTTAAGAATTACTATTGTATGTATGTATGTATGTATGTATGTATGGAGAGAGAGAGAGAGAGAGAGAGAGAGAGAGAGAGTGAGTGTGTGTATATAGCATGAATTAAGCAAAGTAACTGTTTTTCTTCCATTTGAGTGAATGTTCCTGCTGGACCAAAAGAAAATATCTTTAGGAGATAGGGAAGAAAAATGGGCAATGTCATTTCAGGATTCTATTGTATTGGCAGAAATTGTCCATATTTTTTAAAAAAAAAAACAATAATAAGGACTCCTCACTTTGTTTACTGGTAACTTGATATATATCCTCATAGAGGCAAATGCTGCATTCCATTTCTTCCATATTGAAGAGTGTCCTTAATTCGGTGATAGCCAAATGTGTTGGACTACAGTGCCTCTTATATCAAACCAGCATCATAGGGTTTTTTGTGACTGCGGATGATAGGTGATGTAATCCAAAATATTGGGAAGGAGGTGGTCAGGACAGAGAACGTTCCGAAGGTTTCTATCTAGTCTGACCATTGGAATGACCCAATAGATGGCGGGGGGGAACCTTCACCCTAGTTAAGTTGTTTCCTGTAAAATTACTCTTGCTTTCAATATAGAGAGAAATTAGGATGCCACAACAGCTGCTGCTATTGCCTCTCCTTTCCTCCCTTTTCCTTTTTTTTTTTTTTTTTGGCAATAACTGTGTAATTATGCTTGACCAGAGTTGCAATAGGTGCTTTCTTTTAATAAAATAAGAGAGAGATTCTAGATTCTCTGATCATGTTCTTAAAGTCTGTCACGAAAGACCTGTGCGGCTCTGCCACCCAAAATGTAGAACTGCAGTTATTATGGGCGTGGGTGTGCTTGAAACAAGAATCTTGAAAAGCTTAAACCAGGGTCAGAATACCAAGGACCATGATACTTATGTCATCCCCAAAAGGAGAACCTTCTGGTTCCTTGTCTATGCCAGCATCTGTACATATGCAGTTTTGGATCAAGTGATTAAGGTTATAACAATGCAAAGTGCTTAATGTAACACCTTGGAAACCAAAAAATGACTGTCATGGCTTGAAATATCAAAGTAGTTATATTTTCTGTGCCCTTCCCCCTTCTGTTTGATGAGCAGATGCCAGTGCAAACAAAACATAAATGGTCTTAAGTTTTGAACATCTCTTGTCATCTACTTCAGAAAAGAAAAAGGAGTCAACGGTTGAGAAATGCTTGGCTCCTGAAGGGGACTGTTGAAGCCACGTTCTAATGTAAGGTAGAGCATATTTTCTTGTAAGCATATTTTCTTTTTGCACTGCCTTTGTGCATAGCTAGGCGGATTTGTCCATCACAAGCGTCTTCCTAATTTAGTCCCCAGCGACCTCTGCGGCCCATGATTGGCAGGCTGCTGTCAAGGTAGAAGTTGTGCCTGAGCGAGAGGAAGGAGCAGAACAAATGCCAGAGGACAGCTCTAGCTCCCTTGAGGGAGGGGAGCTATAAAGGTGAAAGGAACGCAATTACAGAAGCTTTTCTAGCCCAGAAAGTTAATTAGCTACTTAAATAGTGTTTAGTGCCACTGGCTAGGGGGAAATGGTCACTCTGTGTGTGTGTGTGTTTGTGTTTGTGCAGGAGGGAAGCGGTGGGGGGGAGGAGGCTAATTTGTTCTGGCCTTCTTGAGCTTCAGTGCTTCTTCAGAAGAAAAGCATGTATTAGGTTTGTGATAGGAGAAGAGACAGGAATAGACCATGCCTCTATTCCTCATTTTTGAGGGAAAAAATGGAGAAAAAAATGAAAAAAGGAGGATATCCTGAGTCATCTCTGACACGTGGAGATTACCAGGACACAGCCATATATTTATCTCTATCCGTTCATATAGAAAAGATTTTCCACTGCTCTCTTTCTGGGGTGTTTTTTTTACCTCCCAGTCCAGCCAAGCGTCCTTGGAAACAAAAATGCCCTTACTGCATACAACCCAAATTATAAGTGGTCCTCGACTTACAATCATTCATTTAATGACTGTTCAAGGTTACAACATATGGCTGTTTTTCACACTGACTAGTTGCCGTTCAGGACATTTGGCAACTGCTTCATATTTATGATGGTTGCAGTGTCCCGGGGTCATGTGATCATCTTTTGTAACCGTCTGTCAGTGGGGAAACCAGGT
Source organism: Pseudonaja textilis (assembly GCF_049901715.1). Classification (NCBI taxonomy): domain Eukaryota; kingdom Metazoa; phylum Chordata; class Lepidosauria; order Squamata; family Elapidae; genus Pseudonaja; species Pseudonaja textilis. The sequence continues at coordinate 111,877,922 of NC_141991.1, read as the reverse complement.
TCACTTAACAACTGTGTTACTGACTTAATGATTGCAGTGATTCACTTAACAACTGTGGCAAGAAAGGTAAATGGGACAAAATTCACTTAACAAATGTTTCACCCAGCAACATAAATTTTGGGCTCAATTGAGTCAAGTACCAGTACTCTTCTTATATAGTATTTGATCGCTGATTAAATATTAGGTTATAAACAATTTGGGGCAAAGACCTGAATCTGTTTTCTTCTGGAAAGCAGTGTATATACATTTATGCAGCAATGATACCAGTGGTGAGATTCAGCCAGTTTGCACCAGTTCGGGAGAACGGTTGTTAACTTTCTCAGGATTTTACTGAATTGGTTGTTGGAAGAAATCATTAGGGCAGAGAACCAGTCGTTAAATTATTTGAATCCCACCACTGAGTGGTACCCTAAAGTATATCTTTTGTTTCTCAAGTTGAAGTCGTTGGTCAACAGTATCTAAATCGGAATAGATTTTTAATCATATGGGCTGAAGTTACAAAGGTGTAAGTTCAACTCAGTGCTTTATATTGCTGTGGCCCATGGATTTTGTGACTCATTTTAGCTTAAATTCAAGTAATGTTTCTTAGACCCTTAATATGTACAACACATATGTATCCTCATAATGATATTTTTAAAAGCTATAATATCTGTGATACTTTAAAATCCCTGATTTATTTATTTGTATTATATTACTTTACTCCTTTTCATGTTTTGTTTACATATTCAAGGTGGTTGGTCATAAAATCCCACCCGAAAAAAGAAATAGTTGGTCCAGCCTGTGTTTGCATATCACTTTCAGCCAGAATTTTTAGCGTTCATCAAAAAAGATCACCATTTCTGGTTCTTTATTTGCTTGACTGCTTTTACTTATTCTCCCCTGCCATAGGGGAAGATAAGCCAACCACAGCATCTCTATTTATTATTTATTGTGGCAGCCTAACTAGGGTCCATTTTTGTTCTGGGCCTTATAAGCCAAAATTGGAAATATGATAGGTTCATCCACTTGCACTCACAGGAAGAGATTGATTAAGCCAGACTTTTTAAAGATTAGAATGACATGAGATGTTCTGTTTTTTCAGAGCTATCTAGCTTCCCATTTCTAGTTGATTACAAACTAATAGGACAATGCAGATTTTCCTGAACCGTATATAAATGTGCACCATCAAAATTCAGGCATATTGCCTCACATCGCAGCTTAGGGAAGAAGGATGTACCAAAGACGTAGATGCTTTGATGAACTTACCATTTGATGTGGCTGCTAATAGAAAGGGCCCTGAGGCAAGAGAGCAAAGAAGGAGCCTTCTGGAATTGGTATAGTATTACAAAAGGATATTGATACACCACACCCAATTACCCATGAATCCACAGGGAGGTGTGCCATTGGCTGTATTTCAAGGAAGATTTCAGCCAATTTTGTTTTTCAATTACTATTTGTAATTACTGCAGTTAAACTTTGAAATTAAAAGGAGGAGAAGACAAAAAACCCTTGTAATAAAATGATACAAGAATTTGACCCAGTACTGATGCTGCTTCATATAAATTTAACAAAAAGAAAAACAATACAGCATCTTGATCTTAAGAGCAACACCACCAACGTTCTGCTGGTGCTTCAGGAGCTGATGAGATAGTAAGGAAGAGGAATGGTTCCTGCCTCGGAAAGTTGCCTTTTCCTACCACAGCAGTAATAAAAATAATATTATTATTTGACTTAACTGAAATTTCATCTGTCTTCAAACCGTTGTGAATTTTAGAGATGGTTAAGTGTTTTTTTTCTGGTGAGACTAGTCTATCGGGGCAACCTGGTCTACCCAATTACGGGACGGAAGATACTGCTTCCGCTTTAGAGATGGTTGGACCGGAGGTGGTATTCAGCAGGTTCTGACCAGTTCTGGAGAACCGGTAGCTGAAATTTTGAGTACTTCAGAGAACCGGCATATACCAACTCTGACTGGAGATTTGACAGTATCCTTCCCCTGCTAGGCCCACCAAGCCACGCCCACAGAACCGGTAGTAAAAAAATTTGAATCCCACCACTGGGATGGACAATCTTTTTGCATGCAAAAGCTTTTCTTTTCCTGCAACGTTTTCAGCATCCAGGATCCATAGAAAGAAGGCAAACACTGATGTATTGATTTTTGTAAGAATGTTAGAGGTAGGATTTTTCTGATTTTTTTTTTTCTGTTTTGGGAGGAGTTAGAATTTTTTAAATTCCGAAGAGATGCATTGATCCTTTCAGATGCGGAGAGCTTTTCTTTCCTTAGATTCCTTGGTGGAGGACAGCAGAAATCATACAGTTTTTCAGAGACTTGCAGGCAAACTTCAGTGAACTGGGTCTTAAGGAATTCTGGGTATAGATCCACAAAACTGTCCAAGGGCTACAATTGGCCCTGCTTACCTTTAAAAGATCAGCTGGAAAAGTAGTCTAAAGCAGCGGTCCCCAACCTTTATGGTACCAGTTTCATGGAAGACAGTTCTTCCATGCTCTGTGTGTGTGTATGTGTGTGTGTATGTGTGTTGCGTGCAACTTAGATCCCACGTATGTGCAGATGAAGCTTTGTTTGCTCGCCTGTTGCTCACGCAGCCCAGTTCCAACAGACCAGTAGCAGTCTGCAGCCCCTGGTCTAAAGGTTAATAATTCATGAAAAGGATGAATTACCTTCGTCTACCTTATTTTGTTTGTTTGAATGATTGGAAATTTTTGAAATCATTAAAATTCTAATTGCATTTGTGGTCTGGATAAGCATACTTGGTTCCTTTTAGTTTTGTTCCTTAACAGTTTCGTCTTTAAAAAAAATTACACTGAAACATCTCTGTATTACCAGGGTATTGTAGCTATAGATTTTTCCTCCTTCTCCTTTCCTCCTTTCTTTGTTTGTGGCACTGACAAAATCCCAGAAAGGGCAGCGGATTTGCATAGGATCTGCAGCCAATCATAATGTTTATTTTGGCTGAACAAATAGGCAGAGTGCATGAAAGTTGTGTACTCTCGTTTTAATGTGTTAGCAGCAATAAGAGCATCATGACCTGGATTACCATAGTAAATCCTTTTCATTGTCAAACAGGGTGAAGTATAGGAATGTCCACCATGGTGTCAGGCAGAATTTAAATATAGTACTTTATTCCAAAGTGTACATAAAACTGTCTTGTGCAGTTGTTTTCTGGATGTGTATTATAATATGAACAAGTTCTCGATTATGTGGGTATAAATAGTGCATATCAACAAATGGGTCTGTTAGAATAACCCTTGAGTAACAAGGATATATGCACATGGAAACATTTATGAGAATAGTTATGAATAATTATTCAGCCACACACAGCTACATTAAATTGAGTTAAGGTTTACTTTAAGAAATAGCACGGTCCTATAAAGAGTCCAGGTCATACACGTTTTACAGTCCAAAGAATATCCAATTACCAAGTCTTCTTACCTGTTGCCTTTGCCATTTACAGTAAACAAAGATATGAAAGTATAAGCACAATTTAGAACCTTAGATAGTAACAGAATGTCAGAGAGACAGAATGTCAGAGAGAGCAAGCCATGATCTCTAGCTCCCTCTTATGGCAATTCACAATACAATCAACTAATCGGAATCAATACAGTGATTTTGCCTTAAAGCTACAAAAATACATCGTTGGTTTATATACTGCCAACCCAACTAATTGTTGGACAGATTCCTAACAGGGCCATGATGAGTTTTGATGGTGAGTGGTGTCATGGGAGGACATTGTTATATGTCCACAACATTTGTCTATTTTAATCTTATAAGCCATCCAGAGTCACTTGTGTAATTATGTAAGATTATTATTATTATTTTTATTTAAAGATATTCGCTACCCAACTCCAGTGGACTTATGAGTAGCTACAGCAGTGATTGCGAACCTTTCCATCCTTGTGTGCCAACACCCATAAGGCAATGCACACGGGGGCCACCACATCCCCTGTGCATGCATGCATGACCCCCCGCGCTTGGCACACGTCTCTATGCATGCACGTGCGAAGCCCCGGCACGCGTGTTTCTGCGCATGTGCACACATCTCCTGCGCATGCCCCATCCCCCACACATGTGCGGCAGCTACCTGACGATTAGTTGGTGGGTGGGCGGCATGTGCGCCAGAGGTGGAGAACAATGGTCTTTTATGATGTGTGGACTTCAACTCCCAGAATTCCTGAGCCTGCCACCTAGCTCAGGAATTCTGGGAGTTGAAGTCCACAATTCATGAAAGGGCTAATTTTTCTCAACCCCTGCTCTAGAGCAGAGGTTGCCAAGCTTTTGGACCTCAGGGACCACCAAACTCATAATTTTAAATCCTGCGGATCAGAGACCCTGGGAAAATCCCCCCAAAAGTCTGCAGGAAAATTCCCCACCCCGTTTTCCTACCGATCGATCATTCTTTATTTGGGATCACAGGATACCAGCTCCAGCTCCATTCTCGGGGAGGGAGAGAGAGAGAGACTTTTGGCTTCATGCAAGGAAAGCAGCAGAAGCAGCAGAAGTCTTTCTTTCTCTCCCCCAAACTCCGCCAGAAAGGAGTCTTTGCCGGTGCAGCCTCTTGGAGCAGGATGCCTTGCATGGTCCCAAAGACGCATTTCTGGTGGAGTTTGTGGGAGAGAAAGGAAGACTTTTGCTGCTTTTCTTGCATGCAACCAAAAGCAGAAGAAGAAAGCAGAAATAAGCAGCCCGGTGACCAAGCAAGTTCCCCCGCTTGGCCCTTCCCCCTCCTCCTCACTATCTCATGTTGTTCGCAATGCAAGCGACACAGGCCTTGTGTTCCTATGGGCCATGTGGGCGGCGCAGCCGTGTGTTCCCACAAAGCCTGGATTAATTGCTTTGGGGGTGACATTTCTCTATGGAGCATCAAAATGTTTTCGTGGACCACCAATGGTCCCCAGCTCACCGGTTGGCGATGACTGCTCTAGAGCAGAGGTCCCCAACCACCAGTCCCCAGACCGGTACCGGTCCGTGGAACAATTTCTACCGGGCCGCTGGTTTGCTGGGTGCCGCCGTCTTGTTTTGATGAAAAAGTGCTTCCGGTGAGCTTTTCCGGATAGAAAGAGGCGTTTGGGTGCTGAAAGAATCCTCGCGCCTTAGTTTCATCGAGGGGGAGGCGGCTTCGAACAAAACTAAGGCGCGAGGATTCTTTCAGCACGCCTGGCAAGGCGAGCCGAGCAACCGTCCCGAAGCCGTCGCGAAGCCCATCGACACAGGTACAAAGGAGGAGTTGAAGGTGGTGGGGAGAAGCGGGGGACTGCTGGCTGGCTGGTCGCTCGGCTTGCCTTGCCATGCGTGCTGATGCCAGTACCGGACCGCGGATGATTTTGTGATGCCGGTACCGGGCCATGGCACAAAAAAGGTTGGGGGCCACTGCTCTGGAGGGTCCTTAGGTAGTAAGCAAGCTTCTGGATGATTCAAGAGCCATTTTGAATTCTTCATAAAATCCAGCTGACTTAATTGGACTAGCAAGACAAATGGCAGATACTGCATGTACCATTCTATTTTTTAAAAAACATTTCCTATATATTGTAGGTCAGCAGGTTTTTCAGATAGCAGGCACCGTCATTTAATATTGTTGCTGTTGTTCAGTCATTCAAATACTGCCAGCTCCTTATGACTTGATGGTCATCAGTTTGCCAAGGTTGTTTGCCAGAAATTGCTTTATTTTATTTTTGAGGACTTGTAAGCTGCTGCATGTATCACCACTGATAATATCAAGCACCCAGAAGAAACAGTAATGTAACGCAAGTGAGCCTGTGCAAAGGATTACCAAGATTAGCACATTTTCAAATACAGCCAAGAAGTGAATTGATCTGCTTGACAATAATAAAAAATATAGACAGTGTTTATAGAACAAGTGGGGTCCTTGATACAAAGATGGCCTTTTCCCACAACCTGTCTGTATTAGCATTTTAAGTTGTTTCTTCCTCTTTGGACCATGAGGAATTAATATAGGCAGTCGTCGGCTTATGGCCACAATTGGGTCCAGAATTTCCATGTTAATTAAATCACATCTGATTTTTTGCCATGATTTTAAGTGAATAACTTAATAAAGGAACAGTCATAAGTCACTTTTTTCAGTGCCTTTTGAACAGTCACTAACCAAATCATTGTAAGTTGAGAACTGCCTGTATTCTGATCCGCTTTTATGTAATACTGTCATTGTAGAGATGATATTGTATGCCAGCTACAGGAAAGAAGTGTTATGTCTTTTCCAAGCTCCGTAGCACCATAATTCTTGGCCATTTATTCTAGCCTGAGGAATATAAGGAAGGAATTTTATGCAATACAGTAATGTTTCTCACAAAACTTCAACAGAGAGTGATTTCATTCATCGACAGCTCAAGAGGCCTACCCCAGGTCTTTTCAGAGAGAAAAATGCTGTTTAGACTAAACATAAATAGTAGTATTTAGATGTCATGATACAGCACCATATGTACTTGAATTACTGTATAATGCTGGATTTATCTGTTACTAGACAAACTGTGACATGTCATCGTTTAAGAGATATTTATTTACCTAAACATAGAATCAGAATGATCATAGATGGGCAAAAAAGCAGTGGGAACAGGAGCAACTTCCATTTCCCTGCCAACTTCCCCACTGAGTTAAGGGAAATTGGCAGAGAGCATCAGAAATTTCCCTCACACCCTGTCAGTCTCTCATTAGCTTCCTCAGTGCCTTCCCTTCCTCTCCTTCCTCTTTCCAGCTAAGTGGCTGCTGCCGGGTGGGGAAAGGGAGCAAAGCACTGCAAGACTGGCTGATAAACTGTCACTGAATTTTTGAAAATGAAAAATCACATGACTGCAGCAGCCCCTGAAGAATCCACAACTTTGGCACGTTACATTCCCTCGGGAATCACGGGTTTGGGTTTTGAACACATTCTGAAATTTAGCCCAGTTTGAGATACAAGCAGCCCTCAACTTATGACCACAATTGAGTCCAAAATTTATGTTTAAGTGAGATATTGGTTAAGTGAGTTTTGCCCCATTTTACGACCTTTTCTAGCCACACTTATTAAGTGAGTCACTGCGGTTGTTAAATTAGTAAGACAATTGTTAAGTGAATCTGGCTTCCCCATTGATTTTACTTGTCAGACGGTCACAAAACCTGTGCACATTACCCCGGGGCATTGCTACGGGCATAAATATGAATCAATTGCCAAACATAACAAATTTCAATCACATGACCATGGGGATGCTGCAATGGTCATAAGTGTGGGGAAATGGTCATGTCACTTTTTTCAGAGCCGTTGTAACTTTGAAAGCGGTCACTAAATGAACTGTCGTAAGTCAAGGATTGCCTGTACTCTCTTCAAAAATTGTTGCCCTATATGATGTACCACTTCACCCACTTAGACCTTATGACAATGAAAGTTTTAGTAGTAGAGCATGTAGACAGGTTTCTGCTTTTGTTCACCTGATCGTAGTGCTGTGAGGCTCAGGTAGGTTTAGGAGTAGAGGAAAATAGAACAGAAGGACACGAGTTCTATCCTGGTTATGGGGAAAGGGCCGTGACATCAGTGGCCCCTAAAATCAAGAGCCAGAAATAAGAGCATGCCATTTAAAGCCCAAATTAGTTTGATTTGAATGACAAGAACTAGCATTTTGGGACATTGGACATCAGTTGCTGTGTCTACAGTGCGGCTGTACTGTGGAGCTGTATATACAGAGTCTGGTTTCAGGCTGCAGTGATGAATTTGGTCTTCTCCCAAGGGCTCTGCAAACAATGCGATCTTCCAGCTGACTATCTGGAGAATGCCTAAGGGACCCCAGCTGCTGGGGAATGCTAAAAATAAGGCTCTTCCAATGGCCTCATGTGGCCCCTGCTCAGGGAGCATTTTTGTCAGGTTAGGAAGTTCACACTGGCATGCTGAGCATGTGATTTCTTCAGCATTCGTCACCTGCATTGTTCAATAAGAGGATTAGAACACATTGCATAAACTGACCTTTCAGGGAGCTGCTTTTATATTTTCTCTTTCCCTTGTTTTGCAAACCATCATTTGGCAGGAGAGCCCTTTCACATTGCTCAAATAGATTGCCCTTTTCCAGATCCTGGAGGTCACAGTTTCAGATTCACTGATTTCCCAGCACACTACTGGTTTTCTTGATTTTCTTCGGGGAGAGGACTAGCATTTTACAGGGGAGGGAATGGACAGATTTCTGAAACTTAAACTCTCTGCTCTGTTTTGGAGCTACAGCAGCAGAATTTCCTGCTTAAATCATTTTTTGATCCTTCTCCTTGTTCATTCCAGTCTCTTCATAACTGTTTAGTTAACTGTAGCAGCATTTTTGGACTCAAAATATGATATAGTGGCCCTCTGATATTTTAAATTGCTACAATAAGGAGTAGCCAAAAGTATTTCCTGCATTGCATCTTTCAGGGATATGACAGACAAAAGCTAGAAGCTTTTCTGATTTTTAAGATGGCTTCTCAAAAGATTGACGTCCCAGATTTCCACAGAGTTAAATTGGAGAGTCATTGAGAAGTAGGTTGTTTTCATTTTCCTTTCTAAAATGCATGGAGACAGTGGAACATTTGTGAGTTGCAGTTGTTGCTGTTCTTTCAGAAGCAACCTGATGAAAATCAATGCAGGCCACACATAAACGGTTGCTGCTATTCCTTGGTAAAAGTGAATGCAAATTCTCTGGCAGCTTAGCATCTGCTGACATAATTAAGACAATTGAACAATAATGGCTGTTCGGGGATTCTTTGTGTGCTTCACAAAGCTTTTGATAGAAAGAGAATGTGCTAAGAAATGCTTAAATAAGCAAGTATGCAACTATATTTTCCAGATATCTTGCTTGATGCAAAAATAGGAATAAACATGATGTGACAACTTGGTATGTATGTGTGTATGGGAAAGAAGCATAAGAACTGTTCAGCATAATTTATTTATTACATTTAGCTACCTATTAAAAATAGCTACCTATCACACAACAAGTAACTCTGGGTGATGTACAAAAAAGGTACAAAAAAGTTAATAAATTTTAAACAATTACAGTTGTCACACAGAAGCCATTGTTTAGCTTGGAATTAGCATTTTTATTTGCCCATCAAGTCCTTCCCAAAGATCTGGGATAGGTAGATGTTGTTTGATACACTTAAAAATACCGTTGCTTTTCCAAGTAAAGCTGCTTTTTACAATTGACTAATGGTGACTTTGTCAACGCCAGTGGTACTGAAGTGATGCTCCAGTGATTTGGGAATTGCACCCAAGGCACTTTCAACTATTGGTACTATGTTTGCTTTCTTTTGTCACAGTCATTTTACTTTTATTTGCAGGTCTTTGTATTTTGTAAATTATGCAGCATATGCTTGTCTAGTTGAATTCTAAAACCCCGGAGCTCTTTGGCACCTTAATTTTCGATTACTTTGTCTGTTTGTGGTCCTGCTAGTTCCTCTATAGGCAATAGTATTTCTTTCAGATATATCCAGTGCACCATTGTTGCTATTTTGTCATTTCATTGTTTATAGTCAGTCTGGGCAATCTTCTTGCAGCAGCTAAACTACGTGGTCCAGGGTTTCTTAAGCTTTTTTGCAGAGATGGTGTTTGCTGTATATTGCTATCAGACATTTATCCTCAGGCTTGGTGTTATGTGGCCAGAATTAGCCCCTCTATTTTTTTTTTTAACTTTCCTGCTTCAAGCCATTACCAGATCTTGTTGTTATTTGCTAATGGCTGTGTAATACTTTGCCTTGCCATGTCTCTTTTCTATTCTTCATTTGGTCTTCCTTATAGGCCAGTTTGGTCTTTTGAGTATTCAATAAGCCTTCATGGAGTATGGTACAAGGTTCATCTTCATTGCACACAATGCCTTTTCTTCTTCTTCAACTGTCAGGTGTATTTGCAATATACCACACTATTTTATGCACTTTAGTAAGTAAAATCTATCAACATTGCTGTGTAGATGAAGGATATGATTCATTGTCATTTTTCTGGTCTTCCTATCCAGGTCTTTTAGTTCTGCTCGAATCCAGTCCAATATTCCAGCTGTGTATCTAGTGACAGAAATTGCCCAGTTGTTGATTTCTTCCACTGAGTTTGGATATTACGATCTTCTTCGTTCTCATGTATTCACTTCTAATCTTCATTTCCACAATTTTCCCCCATTGATGGTCAGAGTTGCACACTTATTCAGTACAAGCTCATTTGCAATATCTTGGCTGTATACATGCATGGTGTTGACCAGCAATTCTATTTCAGAAAGTGTTTTGCCATACAACTTCAGATCATCCATGTAAAGGAGATGGGAATAGCCTGTCAGATGTTTTTGAGGTTTGATAGCCATGGCTTGACCTGTTTGGTATTGTTGACAGAGGAATCAACACAATGACAAACAATAGTGTTGTTAGTGGGTCTCCTTGAAGGATTCCTCTCTTATCCACCTATTTTATCCAAACAGCATTTTTGTTGTATTTTTTTCAGTTGTCTCATAGTTCTGCCCAAAGCTGCACTGTGTTTTCTTGTCAGGAAGTTATTTATTTATTAGATTTGTGTTTCGGCCATCTTGTCTAAAAGACAGCCAGGAAAATCCTTGTTCTGAGAAATTGCCACTTTTATAAAATGCAGCTTTTGCTATAACTGGGAAGCTTACCCAAACTTTACCATTAACCCTTGGCAGAAATGGAACAAACTGAAATTCTCCTGCCCATTCACAATTAAGAAATGGAATGAAAATCGCGCTCTTTTTCATGACTCTTGCTGCCAACTTTGCAAAGGTAGTAGAGACATGCACTATTTTTTATTTTGTCCTTATAACTCTTTTTTCTGTCTGAGCAAAATCCTCATCAGTTTGAAAAGATATTTACCAAGCAGAGTAGTTTATAGATTTGGGGTTGGAAAGAGAAGGTTGAGAAATAAATAAGAAAAGTTAATTTGTGTAATTAGCAGTGTTCATGTGCAATAGCAATTAACTAAGCTGTATAGTTTCCATGTGTACATTTACTTTACAACTTGGAAGGTTTTATCTACTCAAATATAATTTAACGATTCAGGTAGGGTTAGATAATTATGTTTCCAAATTCCTAGGAGGGTTTTTTCATGTGAGTAAACACATATGTCTGTGTAACTGCATGCATGCAGGCTACTGGGTGAGTTACTAGCCAGGATAATAGAACAGGTTTTGTAGCAAAATGGAGTCCACCTGGATTTCCCCCATTCACCTTTCAACTGTACCACTGCTTCTTCTAATTAGTAGTGATCTGTCTCATACCACCTCCTTTTTTTCTTATCTGTCCATTTCTACATTTGGTGTAGAGACCCATGTGAAAGCCACATGACTCGCTCAACCAGTTCCAGTTCAAGCCTTGATCCCAGTTCCCAATTCCAGGAGAATAATGGGCAGGTCCAGGCCTCTAGATGGGATGAGCAACAGAAGGTCTTTGCCTTGGAACAGATCTGTGGGGTCTTCAGAGTTGACTTGGGGCAGATGAGATCTCTTCGCCTTTTTTTCAGGTAAGATTTGACTGTGTCCAGACATGGCAGGCATTGCCCTGCTTCCAAAACATGTGATATCACAACAAAACCAGAATGAGTTTTCATTCTTGGCTTTTCTTTTGGAAAATGTTGCTTAAAAAGATTTTATGCTGCCACATGGGTCAAAAATGATATCCCGGTTACTTGGAGTGATGATATTATCTATACTCATCTGCTGACTTTCGGACTACATTTATCCTGTGTACTTGTGTATTTTGAATAAGTGACCTAGAAAGACTGGTCTGAGTTGCAAAATGATGTGCAAATATGGTTTATTTCTATGTGTCTATTGATGATTGATTTGTCTGAATGCACAAGAAAACTTCCTAATAATTTTCCTAAATAATATATAGTCTGGCCATGTTTCTCTTAACATGTTCTCCCAGTTGTGCTGAACAAAAGCCCCCCAAATTCTTCAGGTTCAAAGAGATAATTTTTGAAATTGTAGTTCAGTGCATCAAAGGGTGCCAAATGGGCATGATTATTTTGTATGGGCTGGCAGCTAAGTGATAGGCCATATACTTAGCTGTTGCTTAATTATGGCTGAGAATGGGAAACATGTATGGCTGAGAATTGGGAACAATACAATCCATTTTGTTTCCCAGCTGTGGGATAAGTTTCTTGCCTGTCTGTCTACAGTTTTTTTGAGATTGTTTTTGATGGTCTCTTTCCCCTAAGTATTTCATATAGATTTATAGCACTGCCCCCTTATCCTTTCTCTGTCATCCTTTTCCCCTGTTGCTTTGTCTCTAGTGATTGTACAGTTCAGTAGATAAGGTTGACATGGTTGACATAGTCCAGGCAAGCCATGTAAACTACCTCCAGCTCTTCTCTGAAGCAAATGGGCAGTTAAAAAGTATGAAATATAAGCAAGCAAACAAACCAACAAAGAAGGGAGGTCCATAACAACCAGAACCACCGCAATCTATAACAGAGAAAGTGAAGTGTTTTAATTTAAAAGGGGGGGGGGAGGGGGGGACTGAAAAACTGCACCTGTTCATTATTTTCAGGTAATTGGTGTGTAAGTTTCATGAAACAAATATGAAGACATTTTTCATACTACAGGATTCCTCTGCTGTTTTTAAATACATATTCACATAAAGCTCAGATCTGAAAAAAATATAATTATGTAAACTTAAAAATTACAATTTTGAACTATCAAGCAAGCTAATTTTTCTCCCTTTTTTCACTCCCTTGATCTCTGACTATTGTTATTTAGTTGTATCACCACCGGTCCCAGTGATGTCATGTTAAAATATGAGAGCTAGAAACATGTTGCCTTCCTTCCCAACAAAGCTGGGTATTTGAAGAGTCACAGGATCCAGTGGTCCCACTTTCTTACCTACCATTAACCTAAGAAAGCTAAAGGTTAAAAGGAGTAATTTTCTATCCAATCATCCTTTGGATCCACCTGTTATCTCACTCTTAGGTCTGTGTAGAATGATAATTATTTATGCCTTGCCAGGAGGAGTTTAAGGGAGAAGCAAACTGACCTTGGCAGCCATTCCCTCAGTTCTTTTGCCCAGATCCATGTTGGTAGGATTTGCTGAGCATACCAAGGTTCAGGTTGATTGCCATAAACAATCTTGTAAGTACTACCAGATGGAGGCCAGGCCCTTTGTTGGGTACCAAGAAGTGTGTGGCATGCACTGATTCTTCAAGACCTCACAAGCTACAATTTGGCTATGCTGGTTCATAATCAGAGCCGTGTGTGCTCTGCAGGGGAGAAAATGAAAAGCAACGTCTACCCCTAGGGGAGGGGGAATCAAAGTGTGTGCTCAGAATATATTATGCAAAGTAAGGTCAGATTATTTCCATAATTCATTTTGATTGCGGTTTGGAGTTCTCAAGGAAATTTGCTGTTTCAGTCCTTGCTGGCACATTCCACAGGGAAATGATGATAAAACAAGTAAGTGAATGAGGAGAGGCCTTGAAAGAGACTGGGCGCGGGGGAGGGTTAATAATGGGAAGGAACCACATTGGACCCAAGCTTCTGGCTATGCTGGACAGATAATAGCATCCGTTTTCTTTCCCAAACATTAGCTTCTGGCAGCAGGTTTAAAAGCCAGATTAAATGTGTGATCTTTAATGGTTTCAAAACATACTGTATTGCATTGTGAATTTTGTAAAAGTTTTCAGCAGGATTTTTTTTTTTATAAAAGTTTTATTTAAGTTTTCACAAAACATATAAATACAAATAAAATATCTTTTTTTGAGAACAGCATGACCCCGGGTTATCACTTCTCCATACAGACATACTCAATACATATTTATTTTATACATTCTAATCCATATTTTCTAACTCTTTTTGCAATTTTTTCAATAGCTTTTCCCTTTCTTTTCTTCCTATAGCCTTATTTTAAATTATCTCATTCCTTTCTTAATTCAATTACATATCTTTTTCTAATTGTTAAAATCTTTCTAATCAATGTTTTTATACTTTCATTTGTCCTGTTTACAATTTCATCTTTTCTCATAAAATAAATTTTCCTCTGTAATTACTAGACTGGAGTGTAACACCTTTGTATCTTTTTTCAAATCTTGTTTAAAAATTTAAGTTACATCTTTACAGTTATAACATTCATTTTTTAACCTCTATTTTATAACACATACCAGCTTTCAATCAAATTCTGCTTGGTACATTCCCTTAAAGATACACACTAAATTCTTAAAAGAAAAAAATATATATGTATATATATCTATGGACACATGTATAACAATAGTAAATGGAATAATTATTCTATTCAAGTACAGCTCTGCCATTAATATTAATAACAATCTTTTACATTTCTATTTCTTTTAACAAACATTACCTAGTAATATCAGTTGTCTTTTACTTTAATCATCTATATTTCATATTTTACTTATTACTGTCTTTAAATAAAAAACAAAACAATAGTTATTAACAGTAGTCAATAAAATTATTATTCTTATTCAAATTCATCTTGTCAAACTGATAAAAATCTTCCATGTTTCTTTTCAGTTTTTTTAACTTTCTTTTTAAATCATGAGAGCCTTATTATCTTTACAAACAAATATTCCATTACACATCAATACAATTTTTTTCTATCACTTTAATCATCTAAACATATTTTCTAACCCTTTTCTATTTCTAATATAACAATGCTATACCATGCACCCTCGCAGAATCCCCTCCTTAAGTTACATTTTAACCATTGTCTCTGTGTCTTTTAAATAGGTTTATACCTTTAATTCTTGTACACTTTTCCTGTACCTTTATATCTTGTTTCTGTCCTTTGTAGCTTCTTTTCCTTTCCCTCTTCCCTCTCCTCTCCCTCCTCTTTTTATTCCCTTTTCTATCTGATTCTCCCTTCTGTGATCCTCCCTTCTGCTTCTTCCTGATATTATGATTGCTTTTCAAATTACTCTTTTTTTTTTGGTTGTTGCTTCAATGCTTAAGTTTTAAATTCCCTTTCCCCCCCTTTCCCTTTTTTACCCCGCTTAAAGTTGCTTGGTCATTAAAGATGGCTTCTTCTTTATCCTGCCCTTCTTGTTCTGCTAGCGTTTCTTGTTGTTTTTCATAGTTCAAAATCTCCATTTCTAAAAATTGAAATATGAAGCCAAAAGATCCTCTTCCCTCTTGTGCTTCTTCTTTTTATCTTTAAGTCTCATTTTTAACTCTTCAAGGAGTGATGCCGTTTTAAAAATTTTTAAACAACCCCAGTTGATTTTATTTTGTTTCATTAGGATCCACCATCCAAAATTCCAGGAATCATCCAATAATCCATAACTGCTTCTTGCTTCTTTTCTCACTTTCTCTTTCCAGGGACTTTGTTATCTTGTAACAAAGTTTCAGCTACAATGTATCTTTTGCAAACCTTGTTAAAATTCCACTATCAATTTTTTTAAAGTTCCAGGTGGTCTCCTCCATTTTCCAGATTCCACCCTCTTGTTTCCTTTTTCCCTCCTCTGCTTTCTTTCTTTTTTAAAGAAAATTTTTAAATTATTCAAGAATCTTTATCCCTTTGACACTTTATTTTCAGCTAGAAATAGCCTATTAATGTCAAAGTGGATTTGTATCAATTTCTTATTCAAATCTCTTCTTAATGTTCCAAATCAATTAAAACTGTCAATATGAGAGGAAAAAAAGCCAATTCCATTTCCTTTCCCTTTCTCTTTCGCCGCTTAAGATCTTTGTTAGGAATAGTATTAGTCTTTAAAATTCAGGTTCCAGGTACCTTAAATAGATGTTCTCCATTCAACCCGGTCAGTCAAACTTTCTCCTTTAAAATTCCTCCTGCACAATCTTGTCCGGTTGGGTTCTTCTTTGGGGTGACCATTTCTGACCACCGCTGCAACCGCCTTTGGGAAAGGGAGAAATGGCCAGCCGAGGAGGAGAGATGCGGCTCTCCTCAACCCCTGATGGCTCCCCCTTCTTCACCACCTCTATGGGGTGACTTCTGCCCCGAATCCAGGTGGCTCGGGGTGCTCCAGCGGTGAGCACGGATCAAAACTGCACACGATCACAGATTTCGGTCCATCACCGAACAAGCCCGAACCGGAAGTCTTCAGCAGGAATTTCTGTGGAGATTCTCAGTCATCCAGGTCATAGTTGTCTCAAAGGGTTTTTTTTTTCTTTTTCTTCAAAAGGCAACTGGACTGTTTTTTCCTTGAGAAAGAATAAGAAAACGTTTCACTTCTCATCCAAGAAGCTTCATCAGTTCTGATGGCAGGGGGAGGGAAGAGTAGAAGTTACTGGGCCTATTTTAAAATTTAAACCAGGAAGAAATACTTCTGCTCATGTAAAAATCCTATACTTGTTGATGGAAATCCTAAGATTACAGTGGCAGCAGCCAGATTTTTAACAATGGCTATAAAAAAAGGCTTTGATTAAGAAATGAACTTGGGTTTAAAGTTGGTTGCGTAATATTTATTAAATATTGTACTTGTTATTTTTTTTAATTCTATGTCAGGTGTAAATTATGTTTGTCACTTGGTTTTGGGCCTTTGGGGATAAATAAGAGTGATTGATTGATTTTACTCTTTGCTCTTCTATTAGCAAATCCTTCTTTCTTATCATGGCCTTTTCACTTGGTCCTTACCTGTTACTGTCTGTGTTTACATTTTTGAAATGTTTTTAGGCCTATAAAAAATGCACACGGTTAACATCCTCTCTTAATATTGTTGGTGCACTGCAGTAATGATATAACATGCACACAATACAGCCTGTCTCAAAGCACAAGGCATCTAGCTAATAAATTTTGCTGACTCTCTCCTGCATCTTTCTCTGCACCTTTTCCTTCAGTGATGAGGCCTGCACCAGCGGGCAGTTGGTGGTTGCTAGCCGGGAGAGTCAGTATAAGATTTTTCACTTTCACCATGGTGGCCTGGATAAACTCTCCGAAGTGTTTCAGCAATGGAAGTATTGTACAGAGACGCATCTCAAAGACCAGGTAAGTTAGAGCAGAGCAGGCAGAAGGAGATGCAGGAAAGCCACCAATTCACCCTACTTCAGTAGATTCCTTCTTCCTTCTTCCTTACAGCCTCTCTCTGGGTAATTGGCTGGGTTTTGTAAACTCAGAAAACCCAGCTAGTTCTTTCTTATACTGGAGAAGTAAGAACAGCAGTACTTCCTGGCTTCATTTTAGATATAACAGAGGCATCCAAAATGCTCATTTCTTCTAAAATTGGGCTAGAAAGAGAATACATTACATAACAGGAGTAAGCTGGCAGGGTTATAAACATGCCTACAGACATGCCAAAGGAAGCTGGGGTGGGGGGTGGGGGGTGGGGGGTGGGATGGGCCGGGGAGGGCTTACAACGCTTTATCAGACGTTGAAGATTTGAGCCTAGTTCTGTTTGCTCTCAGTGATTGGGCATGACAGATTGGCTATATATAAACATGGGCACAGCAGCACAAGCAATCATTTGTCTTTTCCATTTTGCTTGATGTGAGGAGAGATGAAAAACATGCATCCTTGGGAGAAGGGAGGGGGTTTGAATTCCTGCCTAGGATGCCTAGGAAGTATCAGCATCTTTATTGCGCACACGGTCTTTTTTTTAATAGTAATTTGTTTTAAAGATTACAATTGACAACAATTAAAATCTAATGCAAACTATTTTAAAAACCCAATTTAAAAAAAAATCAGAAAAGAAAAAAGAATAAATAGAAACATAAACAGAAGAGAAAGAAAAAATAAGAAAATACAGTAGTAAAGAAAAAAAAACATATAAAGGAGTTACAATTACAATTTTAATAACATATCACTTTTTCTTAAATACAACAAATACATTATTCTGATATCTCCTTATCTATAACCAAATCCTTAAACCTTGTCATTTCAATACTGATGTCAGCAAAAGGCCGTTTAGGCTTATCAGAGAAAACGGCATAATCTATTTTTAACCTGGATCATATAAATCAACTTTATGTTCCTTTCTTTTACTTCTAACCATTTTGATCTTTAGGCCCTTCAAAATGTCCTAGAATTATGATTTCATTTTTCTTTATCCCTTCATATAACATTCTTCATAACCTTTACGTGCCTCTTTAGTAGATCCATTGTAGGAAACACAATGGTCACTCTCTTGGCGTGTTGTTTTCTCTTTTGCATGTCCAGTGTAACATCTTTTGCCGTATCATTCTTTTACCCTGTCATTGTTAAATCCAGTTTCATATCAGTCTCACTCTTTTGAGGGAGAATTTATTCCCATTTCATCTTTTAGACACAACCTTATAGAGGCCGACACTTTTAAAGATTAATTTCTGGGTCCATTGTTCAACTTTCAGTAGGCCCAATGTTAAAACATTTCGCTTCATTCCTCAACTAACAACCACAATTAGGATTGGAACTTTTGTTGCTAAGCAATGAGTCGTGAACACACCTGATTTTACTAATCTTCTTTTCCACGGTTATTAAGCAAATCACAAGGTCATGAAGTGAATCTGGCTTCCTCTATTAACTTTGCTTGCCGGAAGCGCATGGTAGCTGGAAGGTTGCGAATAGCAATCAGTTAAGCCCAGGATTCTGCAACCATCATAAATACATGCAGCTTGCTAAGGGCCCAGATCATAATCATTATGATAGTAGGAATACCATGACACTTGTAAGTGCAATGACTAGTTGCTAGTCACTTTTTTCAGCACCACTGTAAATACTGAATGGTCACTAAACAAATGATGATATGTTGAGTGGTGCTCTTCTTTAATTGTAAACTTCAGCTCGTTCTAGTTCTATGTAGTGTCCAATTTTTAAAGCCCTACCTTACAGTTTTTACAAAAGAATTCAAAACAAAAGTGTTTTCCCAGAGGAAAGATGCTTCCATAATCTTATTTAAAATTTATCTGGACCTCCCACTTCATTTGTAACTTTCTAAGACTTTATAAAATCAAAATTTAATAACCCTTTTGTATTTATTCCCCCTTCCATTTTTTTTCAGTCCTTAAAGTTGTATTTAAAGCTTCTTTTGCTAAGGTTTGGAGGAAACTCATTCAGTGCTGTAAAACATGTCAATCCGAAAGTTCTTAAAGCTGGAAAACAACTAACAATCATTTTCAGAACGTGATTAGAAAAGGAAGCATGCGAACCCAGAGTCCTTTCAAAGCTGACCCCGCTTTTATCAAGATGGCTGTTCCCTTGTTTCCCAGAGCTCTAAAGCCACCAAAGATTACTGTCTTGCAATCTCCTTGTAAGGTGTAACTGTCTAGACTCTAAGCTGTGGGCCATCTCAAGTCATCTACTTGTCCAGAGAGGAAAAACGAAGAGCTCATCTCCTCAACAGTTTTTCGTTCACTGCAGCGTCAGCTCCACAAACTTCAGTTAGTCATTTTGTCCCCAGGAGTCCCTCAACTCCCAGTGCCCACACGGTCTTGAACATTAGGTGTATGCTGATGCCAGCGGATGTACTTCATGAAAGCTTATACTATCATAAATTAGCTATTAATATGCTACAAAACTCATTGTTGAAGCAAAATGGCACAGCTGCCCCTTCTGGAAATGGTTCATTCTGTGGCTCTTTACAGTCCATTCCAATCCTGTTTTGACAAGGCCCGCTGCCATATCTTCCTTTAATTGGCACAAAGACTTTGCAAAGGTCTTAATTATGTGTTTAAAGGTACCAGAGATGCTTGTTAGAAACAGGGTTTCTAAATTCCCTACCTCCTCCCCCCCAACACACATTTCTCCTGCTGCTTTCCTCTCATTATAGTGCCACAGGGACTTGCATTTGTGTGGAGCAACCTTTTGATTTTTAAATTAAATGTCAGCTGCAGTTTTTGCCCTGGAATGGCAAGCATCCTCAGAGAGCCTGGCACCGCTGCTTCCCTCTTTCCTAACAGCAGGGCTTTTGTATGTGGGCAATCAGATGTAATTTATTACACACATTCCTGGGCAGACTCAAGATATGGCTGCAAGCTGGGTGAACTGTGATCTTGGACAGGGAGGGGTGAGAAAGGAAGCGGACCACAAAGCAGTTTTAAGGGGACTCGGAACCTTAATTCCTCCAGGCCAGCGGCTTTCCCCCCCGGTTACCAGAGATTGGCTGGTTGGTTGTTTTCTCAGGAATGGTGTCAAGATGAGGCTGATGCAGCCATGACACGAGCCTTCTCTTTCCTCTTTTGTTTCCAATTAGCAGCTCACCGACGTGAAGACCTGCATGCAGTTCTCCATTCGACGGCCCAAGCTCCCCTCCTCTGAGACCCACCCAGAGGAGAACGCGTATAAGCGCTTAGATGTCTCTGGGTGGCTTCGTCATTTAAACAAGGCTGGACAAGTCGAAGAAGAGTACAAGCTGAAGAAGGTGAGAAGCAACTTCACGGTGGCATGTTTTGCTCTGCGGGTTTCAGCAGAGAGCCTCCCTCTGCCAGACTCCAGAGTTTCAGGAATTCTGCCTATTGTTCCTGGTTGGGCCTAATCCTGGCAAGAGGGAAGGAACTGAACTAGTTAAGTGCAACAGAAAACACACACACACACACACACACACGCACACACACGGCCTCTTTCCTAAATCAGATTGCTGCTAAGCCATTGTTGGTCACTGCTCATTGAGTTGGGAGGATCTGCAGCTATTGCCATGGGTGCTTGGGCCTCTCTCCTCAGGCCCCAAGAAAGTGCTCAAAACTGTCTGGCTTGGAATAAATAGGAGGTGATGGAATATCAGCGCAAAGCTGGGTCCAAGTGTACCGTTTCCAAGATTGGGGATTAAGCTGTGACGTGAGAATGATGCGTTAATTGTACGGGCCCTCCAGGGGACTTATTGACATTGAAATGAGCTTGATTTGTATCTCCCCTGGGAAATGGGAGGGCTCTGCTTTCCCTCCCAGCATATGCAGATTGTGGGCTCCTGAATCAAGGGAGCTCTTGTCAGGCAGAGTAAAAAAGAACTCCCATTTCAGTAACGCTGACACTTTTCACTGAACGAGGTTCTCATTCTTCCTTCCCCAGGCTATTTTCTTTGGCGGGATCGATGTCTCAATCCGTGGTGAAGTTTGGCCCTTCTTGTTGCGCTACTATAGCTATGAATCCACCTCGGAAGAGAGGGAAGCTCTCCGTATTGCAAAGAGAGAGGAATATTTTCAGATCCAACAGAAAAGGTAGCCAGGAAGAGATGACTAATGGGTCAAGATACTGTGGTAAAATTACCTTCTTCCATCCTCTTATCCTCATGCTTGTCCTCGTCATCTTTCTATACCACCTTTCAGTTATATATTTATATTTACACACACACACAAACACAAACACACACAGAGTTCTCAGCTTTCCAAAATTATGATAGGCCTGCAATGGATGTTTTACAGTGAAACACTTCTGACTGTCATGAAATGCTGTTTCCCTCACCCACCCGCCCACAGTGACATGATCACATTTCAAGCAACTGTCTCACCTTTCCATCCAGTTACAGCATCTTGTGAACACATGAGCATGATTTGCAAAGGCTTTAGCCAGTTTTCAGCAAAAAACAAAACACCATTTGAAAGAATGGGATTGTACCTAGAACCCGATTAGCAAACTGAAACAACCAGAAATCTAATTGTGTTGTAAGTTGAGGGCTACCAATACATACATACACACAAAATCCCTCAAGATGATACGTTTGTTTTCTGCACAAAAAACCCTGTGTGGTGTGTTGGGCTGAGATGAAGGATGGATCCAAAGTCACCCCATTTGCCTATTATGCCTAAGGCAGGCCCAGAACTCCCAATCTCCTGGTTTCTAGGCCAGCACCTTGACCATTACACCAAACTGAATCTCATAACTAACAACCAGTCCCTTGCTCAAAGCATCTATGTTATTAGAGACAGGAGTAGGGAATACCCAGGACTATTATGGTGGAGAGAGGGAGATTTGGCTGGGAAAGAATTCAAAGTGAAGTACTTCACAGACCTGATTCATATGTCTCATTGAGCCGTAATTTCTTTAAATATGATTTGTTGAATAAATCTCAGCTGGTTTCACACATGCCAAATCATAAATATCCAGACATAACAGTTGAATCTATGGGGCTGACTGTATTTATACACACCAACAACTGCTGGCAAAGGTCATCCAATGTTTTAGGGCTTGATAGTGCCCATAATCTCTGATGACAGCCGGTCTGTCTCTACTTTCTATCGAATTCCAAGGTATCTGAACACATTTTTCAGAAGGGGCTGAAAAGAAGAACCTGACCAAGCTTTGTGGTCAGTTGGAAGGAAGAACAGGGAAATCAGTTTCTCTGTTACCTAGGTGACACACACTGTGAAAATTCAAGCCATTTTCATATGGTGAATTCACCACTGAACCCAACCAGGAATTTATTTACAGAGTGAAAACTAGCACTTTGACTTGCACCCCTGACATATTCTGTCCTATTTAGGTTATAGTAGCACACTGTTCATGGGGCTGCCTTTGAAAAGTGTTTGGAAATTTTAGCAAACCCTGCATTCAGGCTATTGATGAGGGTAAGTTGTAGGACGCATTTGCCTCCCTTATTACAGGGTCTCTTTTTCAGATTATTGGATTGTTTGTATCTTGGGACTTGGTTGAAGGGCTGCAGTCTTCCCTTTAGAACTGCATAGGCTCAACATCTCCAGGCAAGGCTTTTTCCTTAGTCAAATCATCTTCAGAAGCACATTTAGGTGCAATGGGAAAGAAGGCTGCTTTGAATTTTATAGCCTCCTGCAAAAGAAGCCAGGGTAGTGATAATTCCACCACCAACAATCAGAGGAGTTTAAATTTTAGGATGGCGTTTTAAGCTGATGCAAACTGTCTATAACCGCTTTTTTTAAAAATCAGAATATTTTATCCTTTTTTATGCTGTGTTTGGTTTACTCCTGTGTGCCCTGGTAGTACACATTAGGGCTGTACAGTGCTTTGTATCCGGAAGAGAATTCTTTCAAATGCAAACATCGCCCCCATCTGCAGCTCATTCAAGAAGTTTCTAGGATGGCCTAGCTGCATTGGAAACCCTTTGCAGCTGCCTAAAAGAAAGACACGGGTGCTTTAATGAGTAGCAGCAGGTGCTGGAGACGCACTCCCAAGCATTCCAAAGCACCTCTTTCCAATTGAATCTGACACACTGCAAAGCTCTAGCATAGGTGTGCAATAACTCCTTGTGTTCCTCAGGCTCTCCCTAGCACCAGAGGAGCAAAAGGCCTTCTGGAGGAATGTGCAATTCACCGTTGATAAAGACGTGGTGAGGACCGACCGCAGTAACCAGTTTTTCCGAGGAGAGAACAACCCCAACGTGGAGACTATGAGGTGATCATTTTTCCCAGTTAGTACCGAACAGTACACCGAGTGCACCTTCTTGGTAAATCCAAATTCATTTCTGCTTGGATAAAATCCTCCAGAGGATTTCCAGGCAAACTGAGAAAGTCACAGGCTTTTCCTCTTGAAGCGGCTAATCTTATTCAGTGTAAAGCAGTTTCAAATGTTTCGCATGCTTTGTCTCTTAAAACAGCCTTTCACATTCTGGGACCTTCCAAATATGGCTCGCCTGTCTCCGAATTCATAGCTAGTAGGTTCCAAATATATTCTGGCTGGGAATTAAAGGAGCTGTAGGCCAGTTAACGGAAGGGCATTAGGTTGGGAAAGGCTGCTGGACAGCAATCTAGGAAGATGTGAGTTTTATGCCCAGTACAAATAAATAAAATACTGCAGGTGGGGGATTAAAACAGGGAGAGAACGCCTTGTCTCAGGCCTCGAGGTAGCTCAGGGGTTCCTATTCTCCTAGAATTTGTTACTTTCTATGTTGTGTTTTCTCCCCATTTTCCTTTGTTTTAAAAGAAGCTTCTGGCCAATGGTTCCTTGGCAAGAGAAGAAGGGAACTCTCTGACTTCCATCATCCCTAATTTCACCTTCTGTTTTTCTTTTTTCTTTTTTTTTTAAATTGACCTCTTCCTAGGCGGATCTTGCTGAACTATGCAGTGTACAACCCGGCCATTGGCTATTCCCAGGGAATGTCTGACCTCGTGGCCCCCATCCTTGCTGAGGTTCTGGATGAATCGGATACTTTCTGGTGCTTTGTTGGTTTGATGCAAAACACGATCTTTATCAGCTCCCCTCGGGATGACGATATGGAGAAGCAGCTGGTGAGGCTTGGAGCTGAGGGCCTTCCCTGTTTCCTTTCCCTTCCCTTCCCTGTCATTTCCAAAGAAACCCAAAGCACGGAATCTACACCTGGGGCTGCCTGTGTATCCCACAAGAGAAATGGAAAGGTGTGAGGAGAAGGTCTGTCAGAGAAGCAGAAGTAGGAAAGTTATGCTTGCAAGAGGCCCCGGCAATGCAGAAACATCCACTTCCTGGCAGCTCCCAGGGCTTCTTGCCTTGCGCCCAGCATTCTTCTCAGCCTGTTGTTATTATTATTTGTTTGACTTGGTGGCTCCAACAACCGATGCAGCCAACTCTGTGTAGGCCTGTGAGTTTCTATTGATCTAGGATGGTGTAAAGAGGGAATGTAGGAAAACCAGAAGGTGCAACTGTGGCTGTCCTTCTTTCTCTTCTTCCCTGGCTGTGGCTGAGCCGAGCATCCTTGTCTCTTTGCAGATGTACCTGCGAGAACTGCTGCGGTTGATGCACGGACGCTTTTACCAGCACCTGGCTTCCCTCGGGGAGGACGGTCTTCAGATGCTTTTCTGTCACCGTTGGATCCTCCTCTGCTTTAAGCGAGAGTTTCCGGACGCCGAAGCCCTGCGCATGTGGGAAGCCTGCTGGGCTCATTATCAGGTGAGGCCTGGGAGCAGCCTGCATTCCACCCCTCCAAGTGGGAACGGCCTCCCCTTTGCACTCCCTGTCCCAGCCTCGATAGGGAGAAGCCGAGCATGCTTCCTGATCTCCTCTGAGTGATCCCCTGGCCTTCCCTTCCGTGTCCCCTACCCCCCCCCCGCCTCCTCTGACATTACACAAACAGATGTAAATTTCCCTCCTGATGATTCATTTCGAAGCCCTGGGCCTCTCGTTGCTGTGGCCACCCATCAACCTGACAGGCCTTCTGCCTGCTGTGCAGTTGCCTCCGCAGTTTGGCTGCCATCATGCCCCTCCCAAGCGTTAATGTTGATGGCTGCTCTGTGCATTCTCCCCCCCCTCTCTAGAGAGAGAGAGAGAGAGGGAGAGATGGAGAGATGGACAGCGTCAGGCCTTCCCGACTTCCACAGCGTCTCTGGTGAGGTTAGCCCCAGGTCCCAACAGCAGGAAAAGAAGCGTATGGTTTGTGTCGGACCTGGTCTTGTCCTGTAAACGGAGGCTGCCACCAAACCACGTTCACCATATGCTGCTAACTCTCATTTCTCTCTGCCAAATAGTTGCTCTCTGGTGGTGGTCCAAGGAGGGGGGGGCCAAAGCGGGGAGAAAATGCCTGGAGCAAGCTTGTCTCAAATTAGCACAGAGCAGCAGCCAGGAAGGTTGCTCTTCTTGGCTCTGGCTTCGCTGCCTCTTAGCTGCCTGATCTAGACTTCTGTGGGAATAACATGTTACCGAAGACAAACTGAATCCTTTAGCCAAACCTAATTCAGAAGGGAAAGACCGGAGCTTCGATTGTACATTAACAAAGCATATCATGTTAAATGCCAAAGTTCTTAAGTATGGGACCAGCCCTAAAGACTGCTAGCATTAAAAAATAAGTCTGAGTGTTAAATCCTGTCTTGATTTCATAGGAGGCGGTGAGTTCTAGTCTCGCCTTAGCCATGAAAGCCAGATGGGTGACTTTGGGCCAGTTGTTCTCTCTCAGCCCAACCCACCTCACAGGGTGGTTGTTTGGGGGAAAATAGGAAGAGGAAGGAATATTATGTAGGTTCACTACCTTAAGTTATTTATAAAGTAATATAGGCAGGATAAAAAAATTCTAATACACTTGTGGTCACGTTTACATTCTATCCAAGTACATCATTATTATTCCTTTTACTTATCTGGGGCACCAGGCTTTGATTTACTTCTTCTTTCCTAAACTCTCATTCAAGTAACATTTGCAATACTTTTGATAGGACTCTCTAAAAATCTCTGTGGAGGATCACTCCAGTTGCTTGGCTATTATGAAGTGGGTGTGTTGCCTCTGGAGTAGGGGTGGGCAACCACAGCCCCTCTGCGACCCGTGGTCTTCAATTTCCAGCTGGCTCAGGAATTCTGGGGATTGAAGTCCACAGCTTGTAAAGGAGCTGCAGTTGCCTACTCCTGCTCTTGGAGGCATCTGATTCCTTCAGCGGACAGCAGGGGGCAGCATTGCAACCTTCATGTTTCCTGCTAATTGTGGCTGCAGAAATACTTCAGAGGAGCTGCAATCAAAGCAGGCTGGACATGTACGACATCCTACTCGTTAGCAGTGTGGCAGAATGGCATTCTTCGGTTTCCCTTAGTCATTGCTGACTGTCTTTCAGGTCTGATCTTTCCTAATTGCAATCTCCAGCACAACTGGGTAGCTGCCTTCTCAGCTGAAGATACCTTTGAATTCAGTGGGGCTCAGGTTAGTGTCTGAGCAGCTTTGCTCTAATGATGTCCTTCACCTGGATGGACATCATCTCCCTTGATCCCCAGTCAGCCAGAAGGCTTCAGAAGCTCAAGGAAAGCCAGTGTGTAAGATTGTAACCTTCCTTCACGTGGTCCCAATATTTGAGCTAAAGTTTTACTCATCCTTTGCTCTGGGCATCCTAGAGGTTAAAAAATTCTTGGACTATATAGCATCCACTCAATCTGCCAATGGTGCCTGTGCTGGAGATTGCAGACTCCAAAACCAGTTTTCTAAAACATTTGTTTTCCTCTAAGTTCCCCACCCCCCACCCCCCCCCATGTATTTCCTTAAAGAAAATAATCTGCTGTCCTTATTGGACAAGAGAAAAACATCTGAAATGCAAATGAAAGCTCTGGATTAATCTACTATATTCATAATCTGAAATTCAAGCCATAATACCCCACAGGTTCTGCATTACATGAAGTGCTTTCTTTGTCTTTAAAGTGTCTGCTGTGTTAGAATAGCAGTAATGTTGCCCTTCCATCTTGTCATATAATTCATGATCACCATCGATTGCTTTTTATTCTGTTGCCATTTTTTGTGTGTGTGTGTGTGCTTTCTCCTAGCCCAAGAAACCTCTTCAAAGCGTTGTTGGCACTAACTGTCTTCTTGGTTACTTTTGCTGCAGACTGACTATTTCCATCTCTTCATCTGTGTGGCTATTGTGGTGATCTATGGGGATGATGTCATCGAGCAGCAACTGGCCACCGACCAGATGCTGCTACACTTTGGGAACCTCACCATGCACATGAATGGGGAGCTCATACTCAGGAAGGTAAATCAATGTCCAGGGTTCAAGCGAAAACTTCTGGGAAGAAATGTATGGACTTTAAAGGAGCACACACAACATTGTGCCCAATGTGGGAGGGTTTTTTGGGGGTGTCTATGTGTGATCATCCTTCATTGTGACTTACAATAGGCATGGTTTAGACGAGCTCAAGCTATTCCAGTTAGCTGTCTTCAGTGGACCTAAACATCTCCCGCTGTCTCTCTTCCAGGCTAGGAGTTTGCTCTATCAGTTCCGCCTGCTACCCCGGATCCCCTGCAGTCTTCATGACTTGTGCAAACTCTGCGGAACAGGCATGTGGGACAGTGGCTATATCCCCGCCGTGGAATGCACTGGAAATCACCCGGACTCCGATAGCTGCCCATATGGAGGCATGGTGGATGAGCCGTCTCCCAAGTCAGGAAATGATTGCAGAAGGGGACTTAAAACACGAGAGGTCTTTGCTTTCCGGAAATAATCGTTCAGGTTCGTAGATCAGCTATGTGAGGACTGCGAAGCAGTGAGCACAGAAAACTCGGCACAGTCGGGACCTGGCAAGCAAAAAAGACAAAAAAAAAAGAACAAAACAAGGGGTTTTTCTTCGGATCCCAAAACAAGGTTGGTCATGGGAGGAGAACAGAATATAACAGAACGATACAGAGTGGAAGAGTTTCCTGCTTTCTGATCAGAGCTGGATTTTGATGTGCACCATACCAGGAAGCGGATTGATGAGAGTATGGAGTTGCATTGTAGTTTGGAACAAATGGTGAGAGAGGTGGATGCTGGCAAATTGGGGTCAAAAGTGACCTGGGATTCCCTGCCTCCCTTGTCATGTAGGGAATAGTGACTGCTTTAGAAAATGAATCCAAAACCAGCAACCCTGATGGTAGGTGAAGGGGCAGGGTCGGCCTTATCCCTTTGCCCAGGTGCACCCACACACCTATGCATGCAGATACTGCTTTAACCAAAATGCACCACTCACTGGCTTTATGTAAAGCCACAATGACCACCTGGAGTATAGTCTGCCAAAAACAATAAAAAAAAATATAAACTTTGGGGTTCCCAAAGGAAACATTTCAGTGTGTGTGTGTAAACCTTGATCACCGTATTTTAAATGCCTTTGGTTTTTCTCCATATACACATCAAATGTTCGTCATTAGGAAAGTTTCACTGTGAATGTAAATTATGCAAAATCACACCTCGTACTAGATTGTCTGTTTGATTTAAACTTGTCAAGTAAAAGAAACTGGAAAAAAGTTCTTCTCGGTAGCCCAGCGAGAAGAATCACTTTGAGGCATTTAGCTTCATTAACAACTTCTCCAGTGAGGACTTTGGGGATCAGAAGGCTACAAGCTTCAGAGCCATTGCGTTCTCCTTTCAAACCAGTAGCCTACATCTAGCTACCCTGTGTCCTTCTCCAGTTTTACTGTTGTTGATTTAACTGTTTCCTAGTTAAAATAACAATAAAAAGCCCACCTTGCTACACAGTGGTAGGATCATCCTGATAATATTGAGGTGGTGAAAGGAATGCTTACCTGAATGAGGTGAAGATTCTTAGTTCAGTTCAAAAGTTATTGAGGTCAAAGACTAGTATAGAAGAAAACAATTAACAAACTCTTTAAAAATAAAAGAGGAAGGAAGGCCAAACTAAAACGATAGTACCCACTATTATTGCCAATATACATTTTCAGCCATTATAATTTGGCTCTTCGTCAAATAGCAAGGCAGTGAAGCTCTTCTTGCTACATCTCTCCCAAAGGGAATACTTGGATCTAGGCCTAGGGGAAATCCACAAGATAGAGTAGTGAGCAAAGGCAGCTCCTTGGGATTTCTTTTTTAATTTCTTGCTTATTTTTAAATGTATTAAAACTTGTAAGAGAGAAGCTCCATCCAATTCTCGGGACCTGTGGGTTTGAAATGTAGGCTTTGCGCTGAATGAGCTACCAGGCTGTTCACATAGGTTGCAAAGTGTGAGGTGTTTTCAGAGATATTAAGTAATGCCTTTGTTATCTGTCCCCTTCATAACCCTAGCAAAACCAGCATAATTTACAACACCTCCCCGCCTCAGCCAAAGGCAGCCTGTTACTTTATATGGAAATGGGAATTGCCAAGTGCTGATAATTTCAGCCGTTTAAAAAAACAACGAACAGATGACCCCCCAAAAGAGAGACTTTTTGAGCTTCCAGATAGGTTAGATTGTCTATCATTTGGAAGGAGAAGGATATTACCAAATCTAATTGAAGGAATCTGGTGGCTGGGCTGTAAAACATTATTCAGCGCTTTGTCCAGAAATTGTATTTTTTAATTAAAAAAAACCAGCATGGACACTTCAGAACAAATGCAATTTATTGCCATCAAATTGCAGCAGTAACTGGGCTGTATTGCGAGAGTATGTTTCTAACAGCTTTTTAAGCCACCCAGAATCGTTTTTCTGAGTGAGATGGGCAGCATATAAGTTAAATAAATTAAAAAGAGATAAGATAAATAAATAAGCTTTGCAATGTAATATAATTGGACATGAATGCTGCAGATCAGAATTTGAGTGTTATTGCCTGGTTTCTGTACACTTTTTTAAGATTGAAATCCCAGTGGCAGACTAATAGGGCTATAACTTACAGGTTGAATTTGACAGATCATCCCTGTATCGGAGGGAAGAGAATAGCCCACAGCAGACCAAGGAGTTACTTTCACTGGGAAACAAAAAACAGGATTTTTTTTTTCTCCTGAACTAGAGCAAAACCTGGAACATTATTGAAATTGCCTAATCAACTTGGACCAGAAGAATTCCCGGTGGCCACTTTAGAAGGAAATAAAAGACTTGCGTGTGTATACTTAACTGTCTCTCCAGGAATTAGAAGGAGCCTGTAAAATAAATTGTACATCTGGGAAGCTCAATTATTTGGGATTTGTACAGCACAACTTTCCCTCTTTAACGAGTTCAGTTTCAGCCTGGGATGTACAGTATTTGGTTGGAGTCAAAACTGAAGGCCAGCTTGTGATGGGTTCAATATATAAATTGCAACTTTTAAATTTGTTGAAAGCTGGTAATTTTTATTCCTCTAGTTTTATTTAAATCAATTAAAGTTAATCACTGTAATTCTTTATTAAGCCGTTTTCCTCTTTAACATTGGTTTAATGGCATCTTCATTTGCACATGTTTCCGATTGTATAAATAAATTTGAATAAAATCTTGTATTTATTAAGAACACAGAGATTATTTTTGTCTTACTTCCTATACAGGCTATGGAGCGGAAATTTGCTGCAATGAATTTAGAATGCCTTCACTTGCTCTGCCCCATTTTGCAAATGAATTCATATCATGAACCAGTATATTTTGCATCTCAGATCAATTGCTGCACATTGAACTGAAGCAGAACTAAACACAGTAACTTAAATTGCATCTGAACTGGAGCAGCGGCCAAAACAAGAGTATCAACAACTCCGTGAATTTCTGCACCTTCTACCTAATTGAAGGCAGAAAACTGGAGTGCAGGTTTTGGCGGTCTGGCCCTTCCCTGTTACTCCCACATGCAGAAGGTGTTGCATCTAGACTCTGTCCTAGGCTAAATACTGTGTGAAAACTTGAATTAGTTGCATTTTGCACTTGGAACAAGAACAAAGTTGGAGCTGAGGTAGCCTTCCCTTGATGCTAGCACTGTTTTCAACTTTTTCAGTCTCTGCTTAGGTCTTGAGGACCCTTTCCCACAACCATCCCTATCAATGGGGATTAGCAGATCACTTGGAGAACAGATAGCCATTGGTGTTTTAACGCCCTGCCCTCTTGTCCACACCTTCTCTGGTGCGTTTAAAAATCTCAATCCCTGTTCTACAGGAAAGCTGGCCAGGTGGGGTGGTCTCTCTCCGAGAAATAAAAAAAAAAAGCTATGAGAAACCATAGCAGATGGCAGCATGCATTGGCTGACCTTGAAAAGGCTAAGCAGGCTAAGTCCTGATTAGCACCTGGAGGGGAGACTACCAGCAAATCCCACAGTTGCAAGCTAGGAAAACGAAGTTGAAAAGGGAATGATGAACCACTTCTGTGTCATGGCCAAGAAACATGAACGAAAGCATGAATGTGTTCTTGATGCACTGCAATCATTAAAGTTGAGTTTTCTAAAGCAGCGGTCTCCAACTTTTCCGGCTCACATGAGCTCACCCACCACTTCCACGGCCTAGTTCCAAACAGGCTGAGGCCTGGCACCAGGCCTCAGACCTGAGGTTGGGGACCCCTGTTCTAAAGTGTTCCTGGGGGATTTGGGTGTCCTGTCAGGGGAGGTGGGGCCCAGGAGCTCCACCAGAATGGTTTTTTTTTTCTTTCTCTTTTGAACGGAAACCTCTTTATCACTGTTCGTTTCAGTTCTTAGTTCCTGAATTTGTAACTTAAGCCATTCTTTGTCACCAGGGACAAGTGAGAGAGGCCTGGATCCCAAGGCACTCCTGATGTATCTGAAAGCAGTTTGCCTGTAGCTTCTGCTTCCTTCCCAGAAATTCAAGCCTGTCTTTGTCATCAGTTCAAGGGGTTGTGTTTGCATATATAAACAGAAGTGGGGAGGGAGGCCAAGCGGGAGAGGAGGGGGAAGCTGTTCAGATTTCAAGGTCAGGAGGGAAAGAGCTGTTTTAATTTCAGTCCAGCCCTGCCATGCTGGAGATTGCTGTGAGAGAGACATATCTGAAGGAGGGGTAGGGTAGGAAATATATTATGGGCCGGCCTCCTTCACATCTCCTGGAGGTCACAGGAACACAGCACCACCTACTGTCTGCAAGCTCTACTGCTCAGTGGTGATTATGCTATGGCGGGGTGGGCAAATTATGGCAAGTTTACGACCTGCGGACTTCAACTTCCAGAATTCTCAGAAATGCAGGGAGCCAAAGTCCACAGGATGTAAAGTAATAATAATTTCCCCCACCCCCAGGCCGATGGTGTAATTCCAGCACAACCATCCTTCTGGCTACTGTCCACATTTGAGCTGACCCAACACCACAGTGTTATTAATTTTTTTGGCATTTTCTTAAGATGGTAGCTGCCATAGCCAATGTTTAAACAACATAAGAGAACATGCTAGGATTGTTCTATAAAAGTGCACTGTTAGTCTAAAAATGGGAATATTGCTAATGGACAGCCTTTTCCACAGAAGATGGTACCCAACGATGGGACAGGTTTTTGAGACAAATAATATTCTTGGAATACTAAGACAAGATAAGAAGCCTCTCAATATTTTTGTTTAAAATACTATGCAGGAGATTATTCTGGAGTTGAAAGTGGCTTTTCCTCCCCTAGTTTCTCTATTAGGTAGATGTTCGTATATGGTTAGTGCGTAACAATAGTGCTTAACAGTTACTTCACAAATTTAAGCATCAGTTCTGTCAGTAAGAGTACATTGCTAAACATACCTTACTATTTAGTTAAAATAGATTGTATTCAACTATCTCTCAGTACGCTTAGTGACAGATTGTTTCAAACTTACACCAAGTGAGAAAATATATCCTCTTCCTGGCATTGGCCCCCTTAAGATCAGGAGAGAAGTAGCAGCAGATGCCCTGAGAACTAAGCAAGAGAAGGATCCCTGATGTCCTCTGAATGGACATATGCCTGAAGCCCACTGACTCAGATCTAGGAACACCTTCATGACAAGAACAAACATTCCTGAGGATACACGAGAACAAAATCGAATTAAAAGATGGAGGAAGGAGACCATTGAGCAAGGAATAACATTAAAGGAGGATATGGCTGAAGGATCTGACTGAGGATCCTGAATAGGTTGAGAGTTGGAATGCCTAAGTGTAAATGTTCCATGTTCAAATGGAAGTTCTTAGCAGATGACAACACACTGTGTGAATGTGGAGAGACACAAAGCCCGGCCCATCTACTGGTATATCAGCTACTACTAGAAATGTACCAGTGGTGACTTATTTTTGGCCAACGATAAAGCCAAGATGATGTCTTCATTCTGGAAATTTAGAGTTTGATCTAGACCCAGAAGAAGAAGAAATATCCCTCACAATTCTTGTATCAGTATAAAATGCCAGAGGGATAGGAACGCTGTATACGACTAGTGTTTCACAGAAAAAGGTGAGAGATCCTGCCATGCACGTTGATGATCCAAACTCTGCCAAGAACCTTGGAGTACTCATCTCTAATGATCTAAGTGCTAGAGCTTACTATAACTATATAGCCAAAAAGGCATTAAGAGTTGTTAACCTAATCCTACATAGCTTTTTCTCTGGTAATATCACATTAACAAGAGCATACAAAACATTTGCTAGACCAATACTTGAATACAGCTCATCAGCCTGGAACCCACATTACGTATCTGATATTAACACAGTTGAGAAAGTCCAGAAATAAGAGTTCTCCACTCCTCTACTCGTTGCAAAATACTTTATGCCACCAGACATGAAATTCTAGACCTAGAAAATCTAGAACTACGCTGCCTTTGGTCAGATCTAAGTATAGTATATAAAATCATACGTTGCAATGTCCTACCTGTTAATGAATACTTCAGCTTCAACCATAACAATACACTCAATAGATACAAACTCAAGATTAACCGCCCCAAACTTGATTGCAGGAAATACGACTTCAGCAATAGAGTGGTTAATGTCTGGAATACTCTACCTGACTCTGTGGTTTCTTCCCCAAACCCCAAAAACTTTAACCTTAGACTGTCTACTATTGACCTCACTCCTTTCCTAAGAGGTCTGTAGTGGGCGTGCATAAGTGCACCAAAGTGCCTACCGTCCCTGTCCTATTGTTTCTTTTCATTTTTCTTATATGTATCCATTTCATGTATTCATAACTATAGTGTATACTTATACCTGTTATCTTGTAAGCGATTGACAAATCAAACAATCAATCAATCAATAAATAAATAAATAAGTAAATAAATAAATAAATAAATAACAAGTCATATTATTATGCCAACAATTGCCCAATTGTCCCTTCGTTTGTGATTATATGCATACCAGAGCAGAGTGCTTCCCAAAGTATATATTAATGGTATGGAACTTGTAATGAGACTTTCTGAAGAACTGAACTAGTACAGTTTGGTCATCTGTATACACAGAAACCTCACTGAGCTAAATGGGATATACTTTCTAACAATAAGGTATGTTTATGAATGTATTCATATTGACCAAACTGTGGCTTAAAACAGTAGCAAATGTGAATAGGTTGAATTCTGTGATGATACCGATCTACTGCCCTCACCTCGGTTAATGTTTCTGGGACTAGAAACCATCCTGCTTATCAGTTTACAATGAATGTATTTTCCCTTCTGTTTGCAAACAGTTGCCCATTTAGGTTTGCTTGTTTTTTATATTAAAATGCAGCTCGCCATTGTTGTTATATGACACTATTAAAGAGCAGGATCCCTCCCTATCATGCTTAAATTCTACTACATTATTGCATTTCCTATAGTCATGTCAACTATGAAGAATGAACATTCCTGACTTGGCCTATGAGAATTCCTTCTATGGGATATGGGTGGCCATCATGGGTTATGAGCAGGGGTGGCTGCTGGGGGTTCACAGGGGTTCGGAAGAGCCCCTGGCTAAGATTCTGTGCCGTTCAGAGAACCCTCAAATCCCACTCCTGGATGGCCCCAGCCATCCCACCCCTCCCAGGAGTCCCCACATGGCCTGTTTTGGATGCAGGTAAGTGCAAGCTGCGCATGTAGGCTCAGGGAGGGCAAAAAATGGGCCTCCTGGAAGTTCCAGGAAGGCCGGAAATGGGCCACTTTCCAGCTTCCAGAAAGCCTCCAGAGCCCGGGGAGGCCATTTTCGCCCCCCCAGAGACCCGAGAAAAGCCTCCAGAGGCAGGGGAGGGCAAAAACACCACCACCCACCATGGTGCAGGAGGCCAGATATAGCCCACGCCCACCATGGTCACATCTACCCAGCAATCGGGCAGAGAACCCTTTGCTAAAATTTTTGAAGCCCACCCCTGGTTATAAGGTCACTGGCTCTCCAAGGGTCCTCTTTCCATCTAGCTTCTCTTCTTCCAGCCTCAGGAAGAATAGCAAGAAGAGCTTTGTCTAATGCTGAACAGTGAGCAGGAGGAGTCTGCCCTCCCCATGAGGCTATTAATCGTCCACAACGTCCTTGTATATTCTGGAATGCATCTTTGTGAATGAGCTTCAAAGAGTTGAAAGCCATAAAAATGTATAGTTGAGTTATTCAAATGGAATGACAAGTGTGGCCTCAATCATAAAGCCCAACTGCTATAAAGGATAAACTTTGTCCCAATTAAGTGCAGTTCTTGCAATTGCAATTGTTACAGATGTGTCTAAGTCCATCTCAGCATTTTGTTGAGAGGGATTTGTTATGGATGGGTCATCTGGGGAGTGGCCAAGCTGCTGAGACAAGGCATTTTTTTAGTCCCAGATCACTACTTGTCTGCCAGTCTTGTTAAAGGGATGAGGTGAATCGTGCTTCTCACCCACCCCCGTTTTCCTAGAAATAGGCTCATCTGTATGTACGAACACAGCCACAAACCCAAACTCACTTCTCTTTTGGCCGTGAGCAGTAATCTATGGCAGCTTTTAAATTCTTGCCCCCTGAAAATGCTCCGTGATTTATTTACCCTGTTGTCAATCTTACCTCTCTTTCGGCATGCAGAAATTTTATTATCTGCTTTAAAATTAAGAACAGGCGTTTGTTCTTATTGCAGAAAGCAGCACATGTAAGGCAAGAATAGCTGAAACTTTGGCTTTGTACCAATCCATCCTTTAACCTCTGGTTAGGAAGGACGCAGGTGGGCGTTTGCCCCACAGAATCTGAAATCATTTACCAATAGCCTCATAGGAGCAGCTGAGAATATGATTTCCTCATGCAGGAAAGGTAAAAGAGTCGAACAGAATGTTCCTGGCAGATGGTAACTCAATGCTCCCCAAATGAACATGCTGTCTTAGCATGGGGCCCAGTCCGCTGTTAAATGCCTGCTTTCATTATGGAGATCTCTTCGACAAGGAAAAGACAAATCCTGTGAAGAAAGGACTTTGCAATCGCCACAATTTGAAGGGTCACCACAACATCACTCCTCATTTTTAGGCGGGTTATATTTGCTTTAATATAACCCGTCGGGTCATGGATGGGAACAGGGGCGTATACCAAGTGGCCCCAAACTGACCAGCTTGTGCTTTTTACATGAGCTTTATAAAGGCTCTTTGCTAACCAAGCAAACTAACCAAGCCCCCAAGACTCCATCTACTAACAAGGCTGTTCTGGGGAGGTCAAACGCAGTGTCTCCACGAAGCAACATTCAGAGACATTTAGTTTCTCCTGCATTTCTTGGAAGAGCTGCCCTAACTTTCCACCTAGCATATGTAATGTGCACTACTTGTATTTCTACTATCTGTACTTCGGCTATTGAAAGAGAAGGTTTTAACCTCAATACTGGTGGGTTTCGCCCACTCAGAGCTCCTCATCAAAGATCTAAAAGACAACCTCTATTTTAGGCAAAGAGCGAGAGACAGCTAATTTGGAGGCACCACGTGCCAAGTGTCTTCCTCCTTAACGAACTGTCTCAAATGGCCTCCAGTGTTTTTACAAGGAGAAAAAATGCTTTTGTCATTGCTGCTGGCTACAAATACAAGTTCAAGAAGAGGGTACCATTGCTATATTTTATGTGCAATTCTTTTTTAATGAGGCCACATGACAGTCTAACGTCATGGTAAAGTTATGCAGTGGATGGTGAGACACAGTCACACCCATCTTTTAAAATGTGGAAAAATGCATGTGCCAGGGTAGAACACTGTCACTGAAAATGGGTCTATCAATCTATCTATATCATATCTATATATAACTATTGTCAAAGGCTTTCACACTACTGAATTCTAGATAGTTCCTATTACCCAGGGGGGAAATGTGCCATTTTTAAAACATAAACGTTGCCCTTCAGCAGTGGGAAATTATGAATGGTCCCAGAAATAGAAGTATATCTGGGAGAAAAGGGGGACCATATTTAACAAATAGGCAATAAAGATGCTTTCACTGCACCAAAAGACATGAACATCATTTTTCTGATTTCTCGGATCAGAGTCCAGAATTTTTCATCAGCTTCTCAGGTATCATATTCAATAGTAGAGGATTTTGCAGTCCAAACTAACCCTTTATTTCCCCCAAAAAAGTCTATTTCTTTAACCCATAAGCGAAGCCATATACTATATTTAATCCCAAAATAGAAATCATCTACTTTGAGTTCAACATGTTGCTCAGTTTAAGTACTACATATTTTTGCAGATTTCTAGGATGAATAGGTTCAAAGAAACACAATATAATTCCTACCATGTAAGTGCGGGGGGAGGAGGAGGAGGAAGAAGAGGAGGAATTTTCAGCAGAGGGAACTTGCTGTGAAAATCTTGGAATTCTAGAATCACACGATTAGAAAGCAAGTCATAGGTAATTTCTCCACATTCTTTGTCAGTAAAGAATTCTTTTTTGGAAATCAATGTCACCTCACAGGTTTTTAGAAGCCTGAATGGCTTGGTCGATCTTGAAAAAGTTGAGCAGGGTCAGATCTAGTTGGTACTTGGATGGAAGACCACCAGGAAATCTTAGGATCATTGTCTGCATAGGAAAGTTGAAAAAAGTATGCAGGAAGAAAGCAAACTATTTCCATGCTGATATCAAGAAGCAACGTGGATGTGTCCATGTACTGCATGCCTCAGGAGTCAAGCTTGATATTCAGGAGATTTACTTTATTTCCATTTAGATGTAGCCATTCTCTAGTTGTTTTTCAGCTAACTGATAGCAAAAAAAAAAAAAAAAAAGGAGTAGCATGTGGGCGGCTCACTTAATTCTTTGTGACACTGATAGATACAGCCACCTAAAGGTCAAATCAAAACCTACTTATTTCTGACCTACCTGGTAAAGACCAATGGCCTAGAGCAGTGGTTGTGAGCTGCATTTAATTTCATACGTGCTTTGAAAAAGGTCTGTTCAAGGAGAGTTCTTTGTCCCTGCATCACAGTTAGCATTTGGGGAAAGAAAGAAAAGTTGTCAAAAAAAAAAAGGAATAAAGGAATAAAGGGCCATTCCAACCTTTTAGTCCCATCAGTGAAAGATCGCAGCATCAACAGGGGAAAAAAAAAATACAGGCCCTTGGTCAGGAAAGCTTTACAAAACTTCTCTAACATTCTTCATAAACATATCCCTGAACTTTTCACAAACTGATGAAAAACAGCTGTTATTGACACATAAATATTTTTACATAAATAAGCACAATAAATTTTCAATGCTAAATTTGTGGATGTTCTTTTTTGTAGAGTAATTTTATTAAAAGTATTATTACATCAACAAACTAATACAAGCTAAAAACAATAAAGGTAAAAATTCAGAAAAGAAAGAAAAAATAGGAAGAGAAATAGAAAAAAATAAGAATATACAGTAGTAAGGTGGGAAAAGCACATTAAAAATGAAGTTTCCTTTCATCACAAGTAGAAACAATTTTAGTAACTCATCACTTTCACTTAAAATAACACAAATTATTCCTTCTTTATTCCATATCCCATCTGTTATCTAGCAAAAAATCTGTAAAGCCTAGTTATTTCAGTCCTGATATCAGTAAAAGTCTCTTAAGGGCTGCCAGAGATAACAACATATCTCTTTTAACCTTGGTCAGATAAACCAACTTTTCTTCCATTTACTGGACCCTTTTCTTTAAGTTCCTAAACTTGTAATTAAGATTTCTTTTACTAAGGAAGGAAACTTTGAAGGAAACTCACCTGGTGCCGTTAAACCCGTTGACCCAAAAGTTTGTGACAGTTGAAAAGCCGTCAACAAGCAAGTACTGCAAGTAGTTAGAAAAGGAAGTATGTGAACCTAGTATCCTTTAAAAGGCATTTTCAGCCCTTCTAGTAAACCAGACAGGAAATATGACTAAATGAACTAAATCCACATTACTGTAAGGCTACATTAAAAGAATCTTGAAAGTCTGAAAGTACTAAAATACTAAACTTCCCACCATTGTTTGATTCATTATTGAATCAACTGCTTGATTCATTAGGATAAGGCCTCTTTTCCTCTGACTGTCAAGCCACTAGAGGGTTCTGTCTTTCTTGTCTGATTGTTTTCTATCTAGGCAGTATCTTTTTTCTTCATTCCTCAAGGTCATTCCCACATTCCATTACCTGCTCATTTCCCATAACATCAACCCTGCAGGAGATTGCTGTCTTGCGGCCTCCTCATGAGGAGCAACTGTTTGGAGCACTTGTGGGCACTCTCTTATCCAGAGAGTAATTATTGAATAGCTGGGCTACGAAATGGGTTTTCATTCTACTGCAGTAGTCAGTTCCACTTTTTGCAGAACTGACTTCAGTCTATCATTTCTTTCCCATAACCCTCTAAATTTCTACATTAACCATAACAATAAGGTAATTTCACAATAGCATAATATAAAAGTACTTCCAATGTTTTATAACAAACTTTCTCTCATTTTTTAAAAAAGAACTAAACTTAAAGAGAGAGAGAGAGAGATCCCATTTGGTGTAATAATTAAGGCATCAGGTTAGAAACGGGGAGGCTGTGAGTTCTAGTCAGGCTTTAGTCACAAAGCCAACTTTTGGGGGAGGAGGGTTGACCTTGGGGAAGTTATCTTCTCTCAACCCTAAGAAGGAGACAATCACACACCACTTCTGAAAACCTTGCCAAGAAAACTTCAGGAAATGGTCTGGGTAGTTTCTGAGAATCAGAGATGATTGAATCAAAAAAAGAAAACTTAATAATATTTGCAAGAATAAAAACATTTTAAGTTGCTGCCTAAATGACAAAGTGAAAAATGCTTAATAGAATTCAAACACCTATGTCTTAGGGTTCAGAATGTGGTAACCCACTTATTGTGACATTGCTTGTTTTCACACAACACACTGAACTGATTTGACCTTTTTTTCTGGCTTCACACTATGCACCAAATCAAAAAGGCTGAGTTTTTCACAGTCTGAGGCCTCCTCCAACCATGATTAAAATGAATCAAGGTTAAAGTGTGATGCAAATGTAGCTTCTAGATTGTTTTACATCGTATAGAAACCCTTGTGTCTGTGAATGATTTTAGCAAAAACATTTCATTTAAAAAAGCAGATTGTTACTGAAAAAAAAGTTGCTGCAGTATTGGATTTCCACATTTTGACACTTTGAATTGTACTAGCAAATTAGTAACAAATTAGTGTACTTTTATCAAAAGTGGCAAGACACATTTGTACTGTGCTATTCTCACTAGTACTACATTTTGCACTGATTTTTAGGTAGATGGTAGAATCCTCAAGCTATGTATACCCATAGTTCAGATGGATAGGCAATTTGACAAGTCCTATAAAGTGGGAAGGAAATTCTGCCAAAATGAAGAGTGATTTACAACTCTTTGCATGGGTTCGAGTATTTGGTTTCTGAGTTCTCCTGGACACAATGCTGACAGCAAAACATCAACTGACTAAGATAGCCAGGAGTTATTAACCTAGTATAGGTTAATACACTAATTGCAACCTTATCTGAAGAGGGCAGATGTGAATATAGTTCTCCAAACTCTAAAGACACCAGGCTAGATGATACAATATACTCAATATATTAGTTTTAAGGAGGCTTGGTATAAAAAACGTGGCCGCTCAAATAACATCTCTGTTGTACTAGCTATTCTGGCTTCTAGTGTGTTTCTAAGCCCAACACATCAGGGATAGGCAATCTGGCCTTTTGGGGCAGTGTTGATCTCCAGCTGCTGTCACCCTTAGTTAGCAAAACAAATGTTTAGAGATCATGGGAGCTGCTGTCCAACATCTGGAAGGTCAGATTTTTCTCACCTCTGACCCAACTGACCTAAATTGTTTGAGTCCAGCTTGTTTGAAAGATAGTCTTGATCAATGTCAGCTTGACAGTCCTTTAAGATCAGCATAAGGGGCCTGGAGGAGCAATTAGGAAGGCAGGCACACAAAATTAAGCCTTCTTAGCCACTTGTGGATTGTGCTTCAAACTGATGCCTACCAACCCCATCATAACAGGCCTTCAAGTAGCCCCGTGACTCTGCTGTTCAGCTTGCTACACCACTGCATCTCTGCTACTATTTGCTTTTAATTATTAATTATTTTTCATTGCTTTACCTTGTCCTGTGCTTTTAGAGCTTGTTAGATATCATCTTGTACATTTTAGTCTAGAAGGTGGCTTATAAATATTTTAAATAAATATGCATCATGTAACCAAGATGAAAGGAAACACGCTAAAGTAAGTTCAGTCTGTAACTGATCTGATAGAGAGCCTGCAGCCCCATAAATCTTGACTCTGGGGCTCTGAGAAATGTTTACTTCTTACTGAAGACCGGTTGAGGAGTCTGAGCTCGCACCTCATTTGCAGTCTACTAGTGAGGGAGGATGCTTGCTTCTGTTGTGGAGGGGTAGAGTTCAGTTTATGTCAAACTACAGAAGCAAAAGAGAGCATGGATAAATAGCAATAGCACTTAAACTTATATACAGTGCTTTACAGCCCTCTCTAAGTGGTTTACAGAGTCAGCACATTGTCCCCAACAATTTTGGGTTCTCATTTTACCCACTTCGAAAGGATGCAAGGCTGAGTCAACCTGGAGTCTGGTGGGATTTGAACTGCCAAATTGCAGGAAGCCAGCAAGCAGCAGAAGTAGCCTGCAGTACTGCACTCTAACCACTGCATCACTGAGGTACAGGTACAACCACAATTGAGCCCAAAATTTCTGTTGCTAAGCAAGACAGTTGTTAAGAAAATTTTGCCTCTTTTTACGACCTTTCTTGCCACATTTCTTAAGTGAATAACTGCAGTTGTTAAGTTAGCAACACGGCTGTTAAGTTAATCTGGCTTCCCTATTGACTTTGCTTGTTGCAAAAGATGACTACATGACCCTGGGACACTGCGATTGTCATAAATATCAGTCAGTTGCCAAGTGCCCAAATTTTGATCACGTGACATTGCTGATGCTGCAACAGCATGAAAAACGGTCACAGGACATCAACTTCAAATGGTTACTAAACAAATTGTTGTCAGTTGTCTACTACCTGTATCTGACTTGTATTTCTATGGTGCAACCTGTTAAAATTTTGAAGGCCTTTTTATACACAGCTTTTATACACAGCTACAAATCTGTAAGAAAACACCCACTGAAGTGAATAGTCTTAAGGCAATGAATCAACATACCCTGAAATATCAGGCTATTTGTGTACATACATGACGATACCAGTGGTGGGATTTAAATAATTTAATGGCCGGTTCTCTGCCCTAATGATTGTTTCCAACAACCAGTTCAACAAACTGCTCAGAAAGTTAACAACCAATTATCCCAAAGTAGTGTGAACTGGCTGAATCCCACCACTGCATGATACCATTATACAGTGTAAAGTGGTGTACAGTGTACAGTGGTGGAGTTTCACCCCACAAAGAAAGGATGTTTCTTTGACCTTTTCTGTATGAAATAAAAACTTAATTGGGGCTGCAGGAAGGCAATATAATGCAAGACTTACCTCCAGAAAAGGAGAATTGGGATCCAGTCATTTGCACGGGGATAAGAATTGCTCACTGTTTCTTCCTAACACTTGGCTATTGCAATACTTAATCTTCCTAACCCCTCTTGCTTCATTCATTTCTGTCTGTTCAGAGGGGATTTGATAATGTTCTTGCATAAGTTCCTCTGAAACTTCCACTTAGTAGAAAGATTGCTATCACCAAGATTAATTGAAGTGGGTTGTGGGTACTAGATTGGTATCTACTTTCCCTCTTGTCAGCCTTTAATAACCATGTCATTAGCAGATGGCCAAATACCAACTGGATGTTGGGACTGGTGTCATCCGATTTTGTACAACTTTGAAATGATTAATCAACGTTATCTAGTCTCTATCAGATGCTTTGACATGTTTGTCTTGTGAATGTAGCCATGTGGGCCCACATAAGATCTTTATTGAATCAAAACAGTACCTGAACATTATGTGTAATAGCTTGCTGTTGTAATCAATATAAAATCAGAAGATCTGTCATTTCTACATTTGACTTCATTATGTGTCATCAAGTTGTCAACTTTTAGCAACCACAAGTATAGATCAGCAACCTATTGTTGCTGTAATTAAGTCCATCTACCTTGTCATCCTCTGTTTATCATCTTCTCTTTTATTCCATTGTTTCCCACATTCTTCTCTTCCTGGCAATTTTCATAATCTTTTGACATTCAGATTGTTTTCTTCTATTTCTTAGTTTTTAGCAATCTCTTTTTCACATTCATCCCTAACAATTTTTTATTTTATTTATTCCAGCATTCTTCTAATCTTCTACTGATAAGGATTTTACAGAGATTTCTGATAATTCCCTTTTAAAAAGTGGGGATAAACTCAACATCATATGGAATGATAATGTTTGAAATTGATTCGTTTTGTTTTTCTGCTTTAGCTTGACTTGCAACCAGCAGATTATTAGTTAATGATTTGTTCCACAATTAACTCCTGACTGTATCTTTGCTGTTAAACTAAATTCTCCAACACCTTAGAGTCTAGACCAAGAATATAGAGTCAGACCATTTGATTTCTATTGGCTCTCTCTGATGATGTCCATATATAGTGATGCTATTTGAAGACTATGCTGATGAAGAAATATTATCTCTTCACAACCTCAGATTTTCTTTTCCTATATGGTTGTCTCCAGAACTAAATGTCTGGAAGGCTTTAATCTAGTCACATATAAATACCATTACCATAGTACTTCAAAAAATGGTCACCTCTTCCTCAGTAGCATGATGAATGCTGTCAGGCCTGAGGAATCCATAATCCAGCACTATGTTGGAAATCATTGTATCTTATCTATTCTTGTGGTTTTCTTGGTAAAATACAGGAATGGTTTACTGTAGAATAGGAACTGAGGCTTTTTCGTTGTCTCTCACATGATCATCTACCACCTGCACCTTACTATGTAATTGCTGCCCATAAAGGTGACTTCTGGGCATCTGGGATGATCTTCAGGCCTTGTGTGATTCTTCTTGGTGTATACACAATGTACTGTACAATTCAGGCCTTCTTTGCTCAATCCTTACCTGACTCAGTGAGGCAGCATAAGGGGGCAGTGGGAATTTCTATGAACAATGCAGAAATCTCAAAATACTTTGTTCTGACACTGGATCACTTGAACAAGATATTCCTAGAAGTCTAAATTAAACCAAATATCTTGTGAGCAATACTTGTGAGCAATACAGACACAATTTTAATTTTAATTCAAGATGTTCAACTGAATTGAGGATTGGTTGCATAAAACCTATACTTCTTTTAAATTATGAATCTCCATAGCAATGAAGATTTCAGACTAGAAGGAATCCTTAGGTGGTTTTTTTAATGTTTTTTTTTTTATGTGATACCTTTGTCAGCTTTGCTGATACCCGCTTTCTGTATGGAATCCAACTTAATCATAAAACCATTATTCTCTTTGAAACAAACTGCAGCTCCAAAGGCCTATCATTCAAAGCAACAAGTCTGGTATTTATACAATTAGAACAAGGAACTAATACAATGTCAGAAAAGGCCCCAATCTCAGTTTTTCCAGATGTCTTAGCCAACAACTTCTATTCTCCCTGATAATTAGCCCAAACAACCTGAGGCTGCATTTAAAACATCTATAGGCACCAGCTGGGGCCAAAGAGGTGGTTGATAGAGAAACAACTGATCCTACCTCTTCCTGCTCTGCCCCTGCCTTCCCCCTGTGTCTTATGTTTTGAATGTTGATTTTAATTATTTCTGATTTAATTGTGCATGTATGGGTACATATTTTCATGACTGTAAGCTGCTCAGAGTTACCCTATGGTAAGATAAAGCCAATAAATTT
This sequence comes from Pseudonaja textilis, assembly GCF_049901715.1. NCBI lineage: Eukaryota > Metazoa > Chordata > Lepidosauria > Squamata > Elapidae > Pseudonaja > Pseudonaja textilis. Next base: position 111,832,940 of record NC_141991.1, on the reverse strand, counting down.
ATAAAGTCAATAAATATTGTAAGTAGATAAACAAACAAACAGAAAGACAAGATGCAGTGACCAGCCTTATGCCTGTACAATATCCCACAGCTTTTCCTTAGTAACGATCTTGGAGCTGAACTCAACTTTTGTCAAAAGAGCTGTTGACACATAACAATTAACTGACCTGATTTTGGTGTGTATCATATGTGATTTGCCACTGTCTAATGCTTTGTGGTATAGAAACCATGAAAAAAGGGGTTTCGTAAACCATGGTCCGGGGATGAGACAAAACCAGCGTCATGGAAGAAAGAAAGGATGAAATTGTGCCTGTCAGGTCATCCCATCTATTCCGTGCATAACTAAAACAGTTCTTTCTTTATTTTATAGGTCTTTTCACTGAGACCATTTATTTGTCCAAGTATTTTTTGAAAAAGCTGTTATAACTTACAATTTAATGTGACAAGAAGTTTTTGTTTGTTTAAAAAAAAACACTTCTATGATATTTAGTACTGGAGTTGAAAGCTTTCTCAGATTTGAGATTTGATTTGGACTGATAGCAACATGGTCAAGCATTGCAATGTGAGGTACAAACTTCAGACTGCAAAAAATGGGAATGGTTGCTTTATTTTATCTGCCTTATATTTTTATCATAATAGTGTTACTGTTGCAAAGTGGAAAGGCCAGAAAGTACCCAAAAATGCACTGTCAAAGAAAAAATGTTTAATATTAGGAATATAATATAGTTATGTCTAGATTTCTACCCTATCATTTGAATGCTGGCAGATTCCTCCAAGTAGTTATTATTAGTGGTGATGTGTGGGCTTATGTGATGAAAGTTCATTTCGGTGCATTACATTTAATTAGTTATTAGTAAGAGCTTGATTAGCTAATCCTTGATTACCCAAATGGTTCATCCTGTCAGATATGCTGCCCTAACTATAGTGAAGAAATGGTCTTGTGTGTGATAACCTACAGAGGGTAGTTTATGTGTACTAATAAGATACAGTCTGTGACCGTGGATTTACAAAATACCAAATTATAAATAGCCAATCACCTATTAGCCTACTGTATTATATAAATTAAGCATATGAGATGGTTTATAGAGATATGCAATATGGCCGCAGTTTACCTTGGTGAGGGATAACCAAGACCAGCATTCTTAGCCTCAGTTAGAAGATGTGATTCTGCCAGTTGAAATGTTTCATGTTGCCCAGAAAACAAAACTTCTTTAGCAATTCCAATAGCTGGAGGAGGCTTCTGTATCAGGTAGATACTTCTCTGCTATTAGAAATTGAAAAAAAAAGGAATTGCTTAACGAATCTGCTTCAGAAAGGATCATTGAATAGATGAAAATACTCCTTAGGATTTCGCATAGATTTATTAATTTATGGTGCAGTGTGTGCTATCAGAAATGTAAAAATTCAAGGAGTAATTCATAGTCAAATGATTCCCAGTGGTGTTAGGTGAATACAATATATATGGATCAAAAGCTCCAAATTCTTTTAAGATAGGATCCTTCGCTGTTACAACTGACTCTTGAGGCAGCTGGATGCTTATCTAGTATGTTTTGAAAGGAGTTTCTGTTTCAGGAGGAACATGCCCCAAAACACTGCAATTCTACTTCCCCTACTCTACTACTGCAACATGGTTTATGACCTACCCATGGCAGCTGTTCTCACTTGGCTGCTTATTACTTTTGAGTAGAGAAATATTTTACAAGGGTTGTCATGAAACAAGTTTTACCGCTTCAGCCTGCAGGCAGCTTTGTATTTTGTTTTGATATGAAATCCCTTGGTGTGCCAGGAATTTACCTTGGTTAACTTTTAAAAAGTAGTTTGAGAAGCAGAGCCTGTCCTGCCAGAGCAGAGGCAAAAGGTGATGACGAACTGCAATCCCATCCACATTTACTAGGAATTCAGGAAGGCTTATTCTTCATTAACGACTTAGAGGAGGGAATAGAAGGGGAACTTACCAAATTTGCAGATGATACTAAGCTGGCAGGAATAGCTAACACCCAAGAAGATCCAGATGGATCTTGACAGACTAGAACACTGGGCCATATCTAATAAAATGAAACTCAAGGTAGAGAAAAGTGAAGTCCTACACTTAGGCAAGAAAAACCAAAAGTACACATATAGACTGGGTGAAACCAGGCTCAATAGAAGGAACTTAGAGAGGGATCTTGGAATCTTAGTGGACAACCAGCTAAATATGAGCCAGCAGTGTGCAGCCGCCGCCAAAAAAGCTAATGCAAATCCTAAGTTGTATTAACAGAGGGATACAATTGAGATCAAGTGAGGTACTAATATCACTCTATAAAGCCTTAGTAAGACCATACCTAGAACTGCATCCAGTTTTGTTCACCACATTATAAAAAAGATGTTGAGACTCTAGAAAAAGTACAGAGAAGAGCAACCAGGATAATCAGGGGACTGGAGGCTAAAACATACAATGAACAGTTACAGGAACTGGGCTTGGCTAGTCTAGTAAAGAGAAGGACCAGGGGAGACATGATAGCAATCTTCCAATATCTGCCACAGTGAGGAAGGGGTCAAGCTATTTTTTAAAGTGCCTGGAGGCCAGACAAGGAATAATGGATGGAAACTGAACAAGGAGAGTTTTAACCTGGAAATAAGAAGAAACTTTCTGACAGTGAGAACAATCGACCAATGGAACAGCTTTCCCTCAGAAGTTGTGGAAGCGCCATCACTTGAGATGTTAAAGAGGAGATTGGACTGCCATCTGTCAGAAATGGTGTAGGGTCTCCTGCTTGGGTGGGGGGGTTGGACTAGATGACCTACAAGGTCCCTTTCAACTCTGATTATCTGTCTCTGTATCTATTATGGGTGCTTTTATGAATGCATAGATTTACCAGCTTCCCAATGTTCAGTCATTGGGTCAGTTATGGACGGAAGCCTGTTTTTCCTAGTCTGACATTACCGCCTCACCCTATAGTACTTGTGATTTATGAACATGTTGCTGACCAATGTAAGATTGTGGATAGATGTTTACAATTAAACATGGTCATCCAACTTTTGTGCGAAACTTTACATGTTCATATACAAAAATCTATCTACCTATATATTTATTTCTTAAATGAATATATGTTGAAAAGGGATAAAAGAACATACCAACAAAAATTATGCAAATTATATGAATCCAATATGTCACATTTCTGTAGCTACTGCTTCAGTTACTTTTTTCTTTAATTAAAAAAAAATCCAAGCAATATACCCCTAATGCCCATGACTTGACCATAAACATACATACTGTATATAAACATACAATATATATACACATTTTGGATCCATGGGGATTCAGATGTAGAGGATCCCTACTGGGACATATAAAATCTGTTGTGTGTTCCAGCCTTTAGTTGTCTCCCAGCCATATGAAATTTTCCATGCAATCTTTTCTTAACTGTATTTATTCAAAATTGGTCACGTTCAATAAGAATTCAGCATAGAGTTGCAAAATTGTGTGCCAAAAAAAAAAAAAACCAAATGGAATCTAATAAGCTTGTTTAGACTGTGTCCCTTAAAAATGAATTATAAAATATCTAAAACTGGAAAGTGACCAAAACATGTAAAACGAATGTGAAACTTGCCTACCCCATTCTTAGGTTTAAATGTTGCAATTGAAGAGAAGAGCTATTTTAGAAATGCTTTGTATTTCCTCTGTACACTCAAAATTTGAGTGTTCTTAATGCCAGGATCAGCAATTTCAAAAGCAAGACTGCAGACATACCGTATACAGGCTATCTTCTCTTTTCCTCTGACAAAATTATAGCTCCCTGCCATATGTTTGGGCCTAAGAGACTGTCCTCCAGGTCAAAGAAACTTGAGTTCCAGGCATGTTTGAACCTCAGGACCACTCTTTTAGAAATAAATCCTTCTTTGAAGCAGAAGATGAATAGGATTAAGCAAAGACAAATTCCTCTCTATTTTTTTTTTCTTTTTATGATATGCTGTATTTTGTTTCTCCCCAGATGCCTCTGTGGGGTGCATCCCTACTAATAAGTTTTGTTAAAATAATTATCTCCTTACTGAAATGATTACCACTGTCTTGGTTGTAACATGCAAGCAGCAAAAACACATGCTATCAAACTGCATTCTTATTGCTGATTTGGGTGGTTGCTATGTCCACTTGCTTGACAATTGTATTAAACTAAAAATGATGCAGTTGTCCTTTCTAAAATTTTTGTCAGTCGTTCCTTTGAAATTTATTGCTTTAAACACAATCCTACACTATTCAGAAATGAATCTTATTGTGTCATTTTTGCTCCCAGCCTAGATAAGTGACTAGAGAAGCCTTGTAACTGCTAGTAAAATATGACCATATCTGGAAAATAGATTAAAATTACCACTGGCCATAAAGCTAAGAAGACAATGTGAGAGCAAGTCCTTAAAAATGTGCTTTGGGTGACCCTGAAATAAAGAACAGCATCTTGATGGTTTGTTGCATAAAGTTAACTTACACCTTGCCATTTTAGACTTATTACTACTAATATTAGATCTCCTTTAAGTATTAATAATCTCGGGGGAGGGGAAAAATTCAATTTAATGTAAATGATGCAGGTCACCTCAGAAGCATTCATGAGCAATTTATCTTTTACATCTGAACGTTCAGCCAGAAGGGGGTTTTCTTTGTGGGGATATGCATAATATGGGAGTGGGAAGCCTGGGGTCCTTTTAGATTTGCTACACTGGCCACTTGCAATGTCAGCTTGCACAGCCAATGAGGAGGCATGCTGGACACCTTTTGAGACCTTAGATTCCACCCTCCCTTTTGGCAAGATGCTGTTCATCTTAAACAGACTGAAATCCTGCCACAGAACAATGTATTTTATGATTAATATCTATCCATCATGAGTATTATTAAGGGTATTACAAGTAGTCCTCACTGTACGATCACAATTGATCCCCAAATTTCTGCTGCTAAGCAAGACAGTTGTTAAATGAATTTGGTCTCATTTTAACAACCTTCCTTGCCATAGTTGTTAAGTGAATTGCTGCAGCTGCTAAGTGAATAACACGGTTGTAAAGTGAACCTGACTTCGCCATTGACTTTGCTTGCCAGAAGATCTCAAAAGGGGATCACATGAGCCTGGGACACTGCAACCATCATAAAAACATGCCAGCAGCCAAGTGTCTGAATTTTGATCATGTGATCTTGGGCAGGCTACAACAGTTGAGTGAAAACTAGTTGTGAGGCACTCTTTTCAGTGCTGTTGTAAATTTGAACAGTCACTAAACAAATGATTATAGGTCAAGAACTGCTTGTATTTCCATTTCTAAATGGTGCTGTCAATTTAAAAACATTCCAAATGTTTATAAATGCCAGGGTAACTGTAAGGATTTAGAAATGAAAATAAAACCAATTGAAAAAGACATAATACATTTCTTCTTCTTCTTCTTCTTCTTCTTCTTCTTCTTATTATTATTATTATTATTATTATTATTATTATTATTATTATTATTATTCACAAAAAATGACAGCGTACACAGCAAACAAGATGACAATGCTGGGTTTCGTATCAGAAATCACTAGTCGAACACTTCCCAAGCGTTTAAGACTGTGATGTATCGGCGGATTATGCGAGCAGATCCCAATAAAGCGGTCTTCTGCAGCTGACCAATGGTGATTTTGTCAGTGCCAATTGTTTTTAAGTGCTTGCCTAGGTCTTTAGGCACAGCACCCAGTGTGCCGAGTACCACTGGAACCACCTGCACTAGTTTATACCAGAGTCTCTGCAGTTTGATTCTCAAGTCCTGATATCTGGTGATTTTTTCAAGTTGTTTCTTGTCAATTCTATTGTCACCAGGCAATGTCGATGATCTATATTATTATTATTATTATTATTATTATTATTATTATTATTATTATTATTATTGTTGTTGTTGTTGTTGTTGTTGTTGTTGTTATTTTCCAAGCCAGCCTTGAACTTAGGAGAACTTTTCTGAGACTAATGAACCTGGGAACTTCTCTACCCATTGATAATCACTGTTGCATGACTTCCAAAGGAGCCATGACTAAGTTGTGGACATCCTTCTAAAGGAATGTAAATTACTCCCACAACGATTTAATTTATTAAAAGCTATTAATAACACATTTAAGCAATTTACAGACATGAGCCAACAGCTCAGAATTCCGGTGCAACCTGTTTCTTTGTCCTGGGTGGAGACCAGGGAAAGAAAATGGTGTTGGGGGCACTTCTCAGCTCCCCCGTCCCTCATCACAACATTTGGGGTTGTGGTTGTTATTAAAAGCACAGTAGTGCGGCCTTTTCATTTATTCATTTCATTTCTTGTTAACAATATGCTTTCATTACCTGAATTTTTTGTTGGTGCCCCTAAGGGAAGTGTTTTGCTTAAACAATTGGGAGCAATTCAATTTTTTTTACACGATATCACCTTGATAAAAGAGTTTTGATACATCGCTTCCCAAATAAGTCTCTCTGTGGTATTCTCTCTGTGCTGCCAGGGACAATTTTAATAAAATGGCTTTAGATTTTCTTGTGTGTTGCCTTTAGAGCTTAGCAGCTGGAGGCATTCCTAATATTTGGTGTAGATAATACTTTCATGCGTTGCCCAGAGGCCAGTTATTTAACAGCAAACCAGAAATACCTACAGAAGGAAGGTTTTTTTAGGACTACTGAACAAAACATGTGGTGATCTATTCTGTATTTTATTTTGCAGAGATGGTGGGTAAAATATAAGCTGCTTATAAATGGTAGGTGGCAGTGTTTGCCCTCCCCCATAAAATTACATGACTGAATGAAAGACTCTCTGAGAATTTTTTTTCCCCTTTTTGCACTGAATTTCATCAATCTGCACCTCCTCCCCCCACCCAAAAAAAAAGACACAGCGGCAAATGCAGCTTTTTTCTGTCACCAAAATGAAGAAACTGCCAGATGAACTTATGCCTGTCACACCCTTAGTAAAAGCATTTCTACAAGGAAACAAAGGGGCCCATTTTGGCTGGCTGTAATTTATCTGCATGATGATGAAAAGCCAGGATATAAAAGAGGGGCTGGATGAGATGCAGCATGCTTCTGTTTCTGAGTGCGCATGCATGCCCTGGTTTGATTGAGAGAGAAAGAAACATGGAAAGAAAGACTTAAGTCAGGATAACTTCTTTTCTTGCTTGAATGTTCAGAATATCCAAAGTCGTACAGAACTTAGCAAGAGCTTCCAGAGGTCAAATCTATGCACACTTGATCTGGGAACAAACATTGACTATATTGAGTTTGCTCATGGATAACTATGCATAGGATTACATGGATAGATGTTTACTCTTCTACTTTGGTGGCCAAAGTCTTATTCCGAAGGCTCCTTCCTGGATATGAGAAAGGTATGAGCAGGTACAGCAGTACATACAGGTAGTCCTTGCATTACAATCACGACTGAGCCCCAAATTTCTGTTGCTAAGTGAGGTATGTGTTGAATGAATTTTGCCCCATTTCACGATCTTTCTCACCACATTTGTTAACTGAATCACTGCAATTGTTCAGTTAGTAACACAGATTGTTAAGTGAATTTGTTGCCCTGTTGACTTTTACAGATTGACAGAATTGAAAGAGACCTTGTAGATCATCTAGTCCAACCCCCTGCCCAAGCAGACCCCATACCATTTTTGACAGATGGCAGTCTAGTCTTTTTTTGAAAGCTTCCAGTAATGAAGCTCCCACAACTTCCAAGGGCAAGCTGTTTCATTGGTTGATTGTTCTCATTGCCAGAAAATTTCTCCTTATTTCCATATTGAATCTCTCCTTGTTCAGTTTCAATCCACTTTGCTTGTCAATAGATTGTCAAACATGATCATATGACCCCAGGACACTGCAACCATCATAAATATGAACAAATTGCCAAGTGTCTGAATTTTGATCACCTGACCATGGGGATGCTGCAATGGTCGTAAGCATGAAAAACGGTCTTAAGTCTTTTTTTCAGTGCCACTGTAACATTGAACAGTCACTAAACAAACTGTTGTAGGTCGAGGACTACATGTGCAGAACAAGCTGGAATGCAAAGAGCATTTTAGAAGAAGGTTTTGCTGGAAGCTACATGGAAGCAGATGAGGTGCCCAACAATGTGCTGGAAAGGTGGAGAATTGCAATAAAATGGTGGAGAATTGCAATAAAATGCACACAGCTGTCTTTCCGTGATTCCTAGGATCTGTGCCTGCTTCAAGGGCAAAGTTGGAAGGTTGTTTTTGTTAATCTGACAGCTACTGCTTGGCAACTTCTGCTTTTTCCAAATAAGGTAGACAGGAAAGGATGCAGATGATGTACGTCACCAACTTTATAAAAAGTACTTGTTTGCCCTTTTGTCGTCTTCCGAGAAAGGACACTGTGTGGCCACAGATCAATAAAACCTCAAAGCACTCTTCCGTTTATGGTTTCATTGCAGTTAATTGGGATTAAGGGGAAATTCCCCTATGTATGCGTGTGAGGGGGGAAGGAACTGGCATTCCGTTCCTTAGTCTCCTGGACTCCATGAGAGCTACGTAGATGTTTTAAAATAAGCCATCAATTCTTATCCAATTGGGTGCCCACAGGTTCTCTTTCTTGTATTCTGTAAAGCCCTCAGGGAGGGGCAGAGGTCTAGGCTGAACAATGCAATGATGCCCATTGCTTCCCATGTTCAGGCTATGACTGGGCCACCTGAATATTAAAAATATACCTGTCTTCCTCTACATTACTTTCAGATTCCCCACGAAAATGTGGGGAACTACTAAAGGGCAGCTACTGAAACCTTAGTTTTAATTTGATTGGGAGTAAAATGGGAATAAAGGAAATGCTTCATTAAAATAAAACACGAGTTGTCAACAATGTAATAATCGATTCTACTTATCCACTTTATTCCTGGCAACAAACTTTATGATATTCAGATGTGGTGTTGTACAGTATTACAGGTTGGATGTACACAGTATGTATTAACTGAGTAGGATAAGGCATTCCTGGCTGATGATCTAGAGAACTAGGCCAAACCATTATGGAACGCAATAGTTTGTTTAGCTATGCTTTACTTCACAAGCCACAATCAAATAGTTTTGTATGTCATGTGAAGCAATACAATAGGAATATTTTACGGATGGGTTTGGGGTGAGTGGGTTAAGAAATGGAACAGAATAACAGAACTGGAAGGGACTGTAAAGGTCTTCTATTCCAGCTGCCTGCTCAAACAGGAAACCTTATACCGTTTCAGATAAATGGTTATTCAATCTCTTCTCTAAAACCTCCAATGTTGGAGCAGCTACAACTTCTGGCGGCAAGCTATTCAACTTCTCACTGTCAGGAAATGTCTTAGTTCTAGGTTGCTTCTCTCTTTGATTTATTTCCACCCATTGCTTCTTGTCCTGCCTTCGGGTGCTTTGGAGAATAGCTTGGCTCCCTCTTCTTTGTGGAAGCCCCTCAAATATTGGAACACTGCTATCAGGTCACCCCTAGGCCTTCTTTTCATTCAACTAGACATAGCCAATCCCTGCAACAATTCCTCATATGTTTTAGCCTCCAGTCACCCTATCATCTTTGTTGCTCTTCTTTGCATTCTTTTTTTAGAGTCTCAACATATACCTGAAGCCTTGTGTCTTAAATTTGAGGGGATTTGAGGGGGTAAAATGGATGCCTTACGTTTAATTAAATGAGGGTACTCATTTTGTTCCTTGAAGGTGTGTACACACATACACACACACACACACACACACCCCACAGAAACAGGAACTGGGCAAATTTTCTCTGGCCAATTCCAGGGAATGCTTAGAGAGCAGCAAAAATATTCTAGCAAGGAAAACCAAATATGTCATCACAGCGATTCAGTCTACACACACATACATGAAGCAACAGATCACAGTGGCAGAATCAGCGGCATCTATGATAGAAGGAGAAAAGGTGATTTTTTAAAAAAATTAGAAGATCTCCAAGGTCCCTTCCAACTCTGTTATTCTGTTAAATTCTGTTAAGGTGGCAATTGTGTTCATGCAATTGAAACCACACTGCCTTTAACTAGTATTTTTTTTATTCTTCCCCATAGATTCACCTGGATAGGATTATAGAATCACAGAGTTGAAAGAAGTCTTGGGTGTTACAGAACAGGTCTTTAACTTCCTTCCTCCGTTTCACTCTTGATGAGCGATATTAGAACCCACTATATATTCCTTTTGGTATAACAGAAAATAAGCTGTATAACAGAAAATAAGCTACCAGTGTGATAAAACTGACCTTTTTCATGTCTAAAGTCCAGACTTGGTCATTAACCCATTGCCACTAAACCTTGTGCATCACTTTTGTGAACATTGAGTAACTCAATGTTCACAAAAGTGATGCACAAGGTTTAGTGGGCAATGGGTTAATGACCAGGTCTGGACTTTAGACATGAAAAAGGTCAGTTTTATCACACTGCTAGCTAAGAACAGCCATGTGAGTGGTAGAATTAAAGGGGCATCCACCAAGCAGAAGGAAGGCACTGGATCTAGGTTTTAGCACATAAGTGCATGTAAAATTTCCACACAAATCAAGGAAGGAGACTGACAGAAGCCTTTGTAACATTGCAAATGATGGTGGAGGAAATCACATTTCATTTCATTTTTATGCTTGCTTTGGTTGTGGAACGTGCACGGCGCAGACACTAAGGTTGCCTCTGATTTTTATGGTGCAAATGAGTAAGGCACAAATAGATGATGATTAAAGAGGAGGTAAAAATAGATACTTATTTTATATCATTGGAAACTCTGATCAATAGATTACAAAGAGGCAAGAACTCAAACCCTATAACATGAATGCTTTCATACTATATTTTATACTTTGGCCTAGTGGTTAGGACCTCAGGTTAGAAAACCAGAGACTATGAGTTCTAGTCCCCGCTTAGCCATGAAAGCCAGCTGGGTGACCTTTAGGCCAGTCACTCTCTCTCTCAGCCCAGCTCACCTCACAGGGTTGTTGTTGTAGGGAAAATAGGCGGAGGGAGCTACGTTGAATATATTCACTGTCTTTAGTTATTTGTATAATAAAGGTGGGATACAAATAAATAAATAAATATTCCATAAGGCTGTTTATCATAAGAGCTTCTGTATGTTCAAGTAATAAAAAAAAGCTTCTGCTTTTGTCCATGACCAGTATTATTGGACATACTGTGCACACATTTAACATTTTTATACTATGTTTCCTCCAGAATTTTACATTGTGGATTTCCTGTCTCCATACTTCCTTCTCTCTGTCCTGCTTCGTAACATCTAAACACAGAAGTTAATGTTACTGGGGTGGAAGGGGGGAGGGGGTTGATTGTGTTTTGAAATCCTCTTTAAGAAAAAAGTAGACTCATTCCATTTTATCTTGATCATATTCTTTCCTCCTATAATTTAGCCAAATGTGTTCATTCCTTAGGGAAACATATTGCATCAGTAAGTGATTTCATGGCTAATAATAGTTCCTCGAGTGTTTTGTCTCAAAGAACAAAGCTAGGTGAAGTAACTTATGAAATCGTTGATTGTCCCTGATTTTTCTAAGCATCTTTCAATAAGCTTGCTTTGCAAAGTGGATCATAGAAATGTAAAGTCCTTCTGGCTATTTTCTTCAATCTTTTTTTAAAACACACCATACAACATTTACACCACTGCACTGACAGGTGGTTTCTCATTTTTCTATTTTCACAGATATTTGTTTTGAATTTGGGAGGCTCTTTACACAATGCTTTTCACATTGGATCTCTTGAATCCAATATCAGTGGAAAATACTTTGCAGATGTATTTGGGCAATCCAAGTATCTGTAAGAAAGTGCTGGTGGTATCATCTAAGTGTAAATATGACAGGACACAAAACGATGTTAATGGATATACAACTGTTCTTTTATAAATAGTCTCACACCTGGAGGCCCCTCAGAACTGAATATTTAATCCAGGCATCTGCTCAGGACAGAGATGAATGGGCATTCTTACTCCCTCCCTTTTAAAAAATATCGGCGCACCAATATCACACAAATATTACAGGTGTATATGTATATATGCTTTTTTTTTTAAAGAGAAGTATGTGCATACAGGCAACTTTTACTGAGCTTCCACCCATTGGTGCAACTCACATATAGAGCGTAATGAAGTTTGCATCTGAATGTTCCCCTAGATACATAAGAGCCCCTAACAGGGGATTTATACAATCCTTGGACACTCTTCCAAAATCCCAACTGACCCCCTAGTCCAGGGATGTCAAACTCACATCATCACAGTGTCATCACATGATGTATCGTGACTTTTTTCCCCTTTGCTAAACCAGGTGTGGGAGTGGCCAGCACATGACGCATCCGGCCTGCGTAATGTGAGTTTGACACCCCTAGTCAAACAGAAGAATTTCATTCTCAGTTGAATATGATTCTTTGGCTTTCTGGCCAGGTTTAGGCCAAAAAAATTTTACCTTTTTAAAATGCACAGCTTCACAGGAAATCCTGATGACCACAAACCTTTCAGGGCATATTTCCATTGCTATGATGAAGTGGTAGCCACCCATCCTCCAATCAGCGGAAAAATATTTTGACATGAAAATTGCTGTTCCTGTTGCCCATCCCTATCCTGCCACTGTTGCAAGTCACTGCAATTATCCAATTTCCCTCCAAGCTAATCAGTGAAAAAAAAAACTAATAGATTTTCTACATGAGGCTGTCCTTTGGACAGCACTAAATATAGGAGGAAATACTGTGCTGCTTTAATAACAGAATAGCTAAGAATGTACTTAAACCAGTTTCTCTCATGGGCTGGGGACCAGATGAAAACAGTATCACGGGAACATGTCTGAAAAATAGATATGGGAGATCATATTTGCAACAGGGTTAGGTCCAGACTGATCTAATTTCAACACTGTCAAATCAATAAAGTTCTGTTCTGTGTGCAGAGTGAAATGGGCACGACTGTCTTCCCTGTTGTTCCTCTTTAAGCAATGATACACATCCCATGCATGTGCAACCTTCCATTTTCTATTACGTTGGTTAAGGTTAGCACCAGGACCAGGCATAATTGGACAATTATCAGTGCTTAGCAGGACCAAAGACTCACCCTAGCTGGTCTTAATTCTTGGTTTCCTGTTTGGAATTTTGAGCATTAAAACATGGCTTTTGAATTCCCAGGTGCTGTTATGGGATATTCAAAGGACAGCAGTTCTAGATGTACCAATGCTACAACTTGAAGAGACCAGTGATGGAAAATGGAATTCATTAAAATGTTCCACCCAGGATTGCATCAAACTATTTCAGTCTGGTTAAAATAGTAGGAGTTTCAAAAACAGATGCAAGACTGGCTTACTGACATGTCCTACCCTCTCTAAGCAAGCATTCCATCCTGTTTATGATAGTCCCTCAAATATGTGGAGGCTGTCATCACATCCCTACCCTTAATTGTCTTGGCTCAAAGCCGAGCATAACCAGTTCTTCGATCTTTTCTGGTTTGTCTGAGGGTCATGGTTTGTGACCTCTTTATCCTGATTTGAAGCAAAAGCGTTCCATTTTATGGAAGAGGACTTTGAGGCGGCCTCCTGAACTGCCACTGGCAATGGCTCAATGGCTGCAGGATTCTCTGGGAATGTTGATTTAATTCCCTTTCCAATTGCTGTTGCAATATCTTTCAGGTCTTTCCAGTGACATGGGGAGTAGAGGAGCCATGTTTTGACGTTAATAGAGAAACATCTCTGTTCTTGTGGAGAGGTAACTAATGGCTCCCACTGGGACTTCATGATCATTGCATACTAATCACAGTAAGCGAGGGCAGCCTTGGAGAGTCTGGGCTGTCAGCAGGTGACACAAACACTCACAATACATCCCAGGCTTTGAGTCTGAATGCTGATAGCATTAGCACTTCTGCGGCAGTGCACAGGGCTATTTCAGCTGATGCAAGATCTACAATTCATTGCACAGATTGTGTCCTCTCCATGATTCTCTTTGATAAGGTTTCTGTGTTCCATGAAGTGGTGATTCTATCATGACAGACTGAATTAGAAGATGGAGAGAAATCTGAGAATCTCATTATTAAAATCATTTCTGTTGTGAGCTTTGTTTTATCCTATTCCTGACCGTATGAACAACCAAAATGCTTGGGAAGTGGCCTGTGATTCAGTCTTGAAACTGAGAGAAAATATTTTAATACCTCTCAATATTAATAACTAGCTTTTCATGAATCGTAATTTATACAAAGCATCCAATGTCCCAATTTCAGCTTTTCTTGTTAACACTGTTAACAAGACATTGTTTTGCTTTTGAAAGTTATAGAATATAAACAAACCTGCATTTAATTGTGTACTGAATGTTTCTGATAAATTCAGCTCTATTGAAAGCACGTTTTCCAAGTATTAAAATGAAAGCTTCAACTTAATATTTGACCTAGAAAATGTGAGATTTCAATCTAATTGAGTTCACATACTGTTCTATGCCAGGATTGTTTTCACCATGGTGGCTTATTGAGTAAGTCATAATTGATTTTTTATGCCATACCATCTATGGATTATAAACTACAATGACTGGTTTGCCTAGAACAGTCTGGTGTGAGAAGCCCTAATTATTTATTTATTCTGGAACTAATATGCATTTTAAAGACTATTTTCTCCCACCAAAGCTATATATTTTTTGCAAAAAATATTTTGTATATTTTTTGAATATCAGCCAGTATGGATTCAGATACAATATTTCTCCCTTCTCATTCTGAACACTCCTATTGGTAGGTTTTTTGTTTTTTCAACAACTGCTTTATTTATAATCAATTCTACTCTGAGGAACCAGAAATGCATAAAAAAGCAAGGTGTACTGCACTGAACAGCACTCATAAGGTGACTTATGGATTAAACTCAATATTAGTACAATTTGGGATACTTTATACATCCTTCTGAAAAGAAAACATTGTTCCCCTTGCTTTCACTTGTCCTCTATTTATTATCAAAACAAATACATGTACTTGAAAAAAATTGAAGGATGATAAGTGGTAAAGACTTTTATCAACTCATAGGTTCCTTGCTTTAAAACCTCATGGACTGCGTTCTACCCAGCTACTATCATTCCATATAGCACACTACAGACAGAAGACCAACCACATTTCCTTATCGCTTTGATGTCCTTTTAATGTCAATCTAAAAGCCGGTAGAGAGATAGGAGCTGCAAAAATTAGGGTTTTCACTTGATCTTAATGCTTAGAGATGCCACTGTTGCCCTGCCCTGCCTTAGTTTGAGCCCCGCCGCCCTCTCAGCCGCCCAAAATCCTTAAGCGCTTCACTCTATTGAGGATCCTTCCCGCCTTTTTTTTTCCTTTCGCTAGAAAGGCGCGGGACCTGTATGTCTTATATATCCCTTATTAATAAAAGCGAACCAACTACGCATTTATTGTTAGACGTATAGGATTTCGGAGAGGGCTCAGAAAAAAACGGCTGCTGGCTGACAGGCGCCCCTCTTTCCCACCGAGGGCTCAGGCCTCGTCCAGCGCGCTCTGCCAGGCCGGGTGGGCGAGGCAGTGCCGCGGCCTTCCTAAAGGGGAGCAGCGCCAAAAGCTTTTCCTCCGCCCTCGCACCCCGCCTCCCCGAGAACGTGTTGTGCCAAACTGAGCTGCGCTCCGAGAAGCGTCCGGAAGCCCCGGGAGACATCTGGTTGCTAGGGGAGTTCCGAGGCAGCAGTTAGCCTGGCTGCGGCAAGAAGGGAGCTGCGTGTTCCGAGCAAGCGCTCCAACCTGCTTCTGCCACTAATTGCCAGGCTTGGGAATGAGGAGCTAGGAAGGGAGAGCTTGGCAGCAAGCCAGCCGGGGGCAGGGGAGGCTTTGGGGGCTCCCAGGACTCTGGCCAGATGACGCAACAGGCAGAGCGGCCTTACAGGTGCTCCGGGAGTCGGTCGGGTCCGCGCCAGGAGCTCCTGAAGCGCGGGGTTGGCGCGGGGGTGCAAGGGGAGGGGAGACCGGGTTTATGCTACTCTAGCAAAATTCATCTCCACCCTGATGGAGCTAGAGTCGAGGAAGGCGTGTGTGTGTGTGTTGGGGGGGGGGATTTGGAGCAAGGTACCTCTAAGGAAAGATGGCAACCCCGTTTGAGCGAGTTTCCTTTGATCCGCTTAGTTGTGGCGCAGAGTCAGATGCTAGAAGACAAGAGCATGACATTAAGCATGTCAGGCGCGCTTCCTTATCCCTCCATCTCATCATACAGAAACTCAGGGGGTGCCAGGGGGGAGAGTTGGGGACAAAGGTGCACAGCCTTTGTGCCTGCAATTACTTCAATATCTTCTAGTCATCCCGCTTTCTTCTCTAGGTTGCCTTATGTCTCCTATGGGGCTTGTGGCTCAGGATGGCTGCTTTCCTCCTTCAATAAAAATTTCCCCCCTTCCTTGCAAGGAATGGGAGGGACAAGCGATGTCATGAAGAGCTTGCCAATATTGTCCTTGTGCAGGGACCTAGTGGAATAGCATGGACTATGTAGTCCCAAACAAAGACTCTTGACTTTGCTAGTGTGATCCTGATCTCCCAGAACAATTGATAAAGCCACTAAATGGCTGGTTGGGTTAGTGAGTGGAGAGTAAATTATGTGGCAAGCCAGCCAGGGCGGGGGAGGCTTTGGGGGCTCCCAGGACTCTGGCTCGATGATGTGACAAACAGAGCGGCCTTGCAGGTGCTCTGGGAGTCAGTTGGGTCCACGCCAGAAGCTTCTGAACCACAGAATTGGGAGTGGGGGTGGAGGAGAGAGGACACTGGGTTTATGCTATTCTAGCAACATTCATCTCAACCCTGATGGAGCTAGAGCTGAGGAAGGGGAGAATTGGAGGAAGGCATTTATAAGGAAAGATGGCAACACTGTCTGAGCAGGTTTCCTTTTTTCCACTTAGCTGACAGGCAGAGTCAGAGAGGGCCTGGTAGAAGAAGACAAGAGCATGACATTAAGCATGTCAGCCTCTCTTCCTTATCCCTCAATCTCATCATACAGAAATTCAGGGCAGTGGCCTGGCTGCCGGGAAGGAGAGACTTGGGGACAAAGGTCCATAGCATTGTTCAACAGACGTAGGAATACCTTACAGGGATACTCCTAACACAATTGAACCCAAAATTTCCGTTCTTAAGCAAGACAGTTGTTGAGGGAATTTTGCCCTGTTTTATGACCTTTCTTACCACAGTTGTTAAGTGAATCACTGCAGTGTTTAAGTTTGTTAGCACGGTTGTAAAATGAATCTGGCTTCCCCATTGACTTTGCTTGTTGGAAGGTTACACCAGGTGAGATCATGGGACATTTCAACTGTCATAAATACATGCCAGTTGCCAAGCATCTGAATTTTGATCCCATGACCACAGGGATGCTGCAACGGTTGTAAGTGTGAAAAATGCTATAAAGTCACTTTTTCCAGTGCCATTATAACTTCAAATGGACACTATGCAAATGGTTGTAGGTTATCTATACTTCATTTTGTAAGGCAGGGCTAATAGGCTTTTCCACCTAAAGAGGAGATTATGATTAGATGGTTCAGTCCAGAATATAAAGTTACTTGGTTGCTGTGCTGACCCCTGAGTTAACCAATCCAGCTAAACTTTTAAAAGTTCAGGCTAAGGAAGAATTAAATATTTATTCATATAACCCAGAGTTTAAACTGTGGGATTTGCTATATCCAGCTCTGGCCGTCAGCGTGGCTAGAAAAAAAAAGAGTTAAATGAATCTAAGGAGAATAAGAATATTGGTGGGCATGAGCTATGATGCCTCTGTTGAGGCAGCAGAATGTGTCAGATACCAGTTGCCGAGCAACAGCAGAGGAAGGATGAGACGATTCCCCTCCTATGCAGCTTGCAGGCTTCCTATGCGTAGAAAGAAAGAGGCACTCTGGGATAAACCTTCAGGATGTTGTTCCAGCTGAAATTTGTC
The DNA here is from genome assembly GCF_049901715.1 of Pseudonaja textilis. NCBI lineage: Eukaryota > Metazoa > Chordata > Lepidosauria > Squamata > Elapidae > Pseudonaja > Pseudonaja textilis. Next base: position 111,815,113 of record NC_141991.1, on the reverse strand, counting down.
CTTGTGTTTTTAATCAGTCAATACACAGTACACCTCCCATCCCCTGCCAAAAGGTAATTCCCACCTTTAAAAAAAATAATACTTGTGTTAATATACATATTGGACATCATGTGTCCTGGCTGCCAGATAACACACAAATGAGTTGCAATTACGATTCTCATCCTTCCTTTGAGCAGCCATTAAAGCTAGCCTGCTATATCTGGACAGCACCAGGCAGGGAGGAGACAATCTTTTTTCTTCCATTATAAAAGCAGTCTCTGTCTCTCTCTGTGACTCTGTCTCTCTGACTCTCTGACTCTTTCTCTGTCTCTCTCTTGCTGTGATAATGGCCACAATATTGCTGGGTCCACACAACATATTTAACTGGGTAATGAAGGGAGTTACATTGCAAGACATACAGCAAAACCAAAACCTTTGTGGGATAAGGGGGGTGCAATTTAAAATAACATAACCCTAGGACTTTTTTAAAGGATAAAAAGCCCTGTGTGAATATTATAATGCAGTCTAAACAAGGCATTTGCTCAGCCCCATCCATTCAGTTCTCCAATGAATAGATCCAGCATTTTAAAGGTGCTAAAAAGTCAAACCAGGTCCAGGAACCCGGGAACATTCCTCTCTAAGGTTTGGTGCAAGTTACACCTGGCGCTCACCACACTCCAACCAAGTTGCTTGCAGACATTCCTCCAATAAGCACAAAGAATTAGCAGTTGATTCAGATAGCGGCAGGGGGAAGACAGCTGCAAAGCAATCTCATTTTGAGTGCCAAAATCTGAATGCCCAGCAGAGGGCAGCCTGGGGATATAGGAAACCAACTTTTTGCCACCATCTAGTGTTCATACAATTATTTGCAGTCTAGATATGGATGTTCTAAACAGGTATCACTTGTGATCTCTGCTTGCATCTTCACATAAATTATGTGGGAGAGTTATGATGCTTGTTGCCCCATTTCTCAGGACGTGCTATGCCAGCTTTGTGTCCTGGATTTCAGAGGTGTGCCTGCAATTACTTTAATATCTTCCAGTTATCCCACTTTCTTCTCTAGGTTGCCTTATGTCTCCTATGCCTCAGGATGGCTGTTTCTTTTGCTATTGCTTTTCTCCTTCAATACAGATTTTTTTTTCTTCCTTGCAAGGAATATGAGGTGATGTCATGAAGTAGTTGCCAATATCGTCATTGTGCAGGGACCCAGGGGATAACATGGACTATGTAGTCCCAAACAAAGACTCTTAACTTTGTTAGTGTGATCCTGATCTCCCAGAACAATTGATAAACAATTGATAAAGTGGCTGGTTAGATTAGGTGTATGAAGGAAAAATTATACGGCATAACTGATTTTCTTCCTGAAATACCATAGAAATTATACATCTTTTAGATGGTGGGAACTTACTCTCTTTTTACTTGAGCAATGCAATACTGAATTAACAAATGTCAAATGTAAGTTTACATTTTCAATTTTGCCCTTTAATCCGACTTTACTTCATAATATTTTTTATCACGGTAGGGTTTAAATTGTTGTACTCATTCAGCTGATGCCCAGGCAAACTCCTAGAAAGGCAAACTCTGCAATGCTCCAGGTGTTCAATTCTACTATTACCTCTTCTCCTTTTGCACAATCCAAATCCTTTGCTCACTCAAACAAACAATACATCCAAATGAAGATAAAGTTCCTGTTAACCACCTGTGTGCTGCTTCATACAAAAATAAAAAAAACCCACTTTTTTGGCAACTTTTCCCAGTTCTCTCTTTCCTCTTTTTTTTTTTTTTAGCAGATAGGAAGTCAATAGTCACAAGTGATGTTGGTACAAGCAGCCTTGCGTTGTTCACCTCAATCACGTTATGATACAAATTTGTCTCCATTGCAACTTTTTGAGAAATTTAGAGAAAAAGAAGATGTTTCATAGAGTCCAATCCTGTCCCACTGGGCAGTAAGGAGAATGATTGGTAATTCCTTTCCTGAAGGGAAAAAAAAAACAGCAGTTGGTAGAAAAGGCAACGAATTTGAGAAAACCCAGCCATCAATATTAAAATAGAAAAGACAACACCAATCACTGGCTTCATTACTATGTTTCAATATAGCTTCACAATCCAAGCAGATGATTTTATGCTGACATATTTTCCTGCCAACTCAAGATTTGGTTGACATTACAACGTAGCTGTAAGACTATGCCTTTCCATCCCTCTTACACCAAAGCAGCTGTATTTTGGTTGACACGATCCAGGCAATCACTAGATAGAAGCAAAGAAATTGAGTTTTCTATTCCTCTTTGCCATCACCTTGTGATCAGTTTAGATTTTTGCAGTGTAGCCTTTTTTATCTCAATAGCTCAACTCAGGGTGTCATGCTCTAGAGTTAGTTGAATAGTCAGAAAGAATAACATCTGATGTTCATTTGTCACTTTTTAAAGAACAGAAAACAATTCCTTTTCTGTTGTTAAGAAGCAGTAGAACTTTTCTGATGGCCATAAATAGCCTAGGCTTCTTGAGTCTGAATTCCCATGGTTGGTCAGTCTGTCTGTCTATCTCTCTCTCTGTAATTCCCAGTAGTGTTTAGAAACCTTGGCAACCATCTAAGACTTCCTTGGCCTCTGGGACCCAGGCCAAATCTGCCTCATTTCTACTCTCCTTGTGCTATTGAAGCCTACTACACTATTCTGTGAAGCATAGCCTGATTCATAGGTTCAGGCTGCCATGACTATCTTACAAAAGGATCTCAAACATACATTTGAAAATTGGGTGAGACATATTTCAGCATTACTAAGTCCATTACTAAGTTGTTTAATGTTCATGGCTCTTTTTTAGCCCACTGGGTATCCTGAACATCTGCAGTCTTCCCAAGGTTGTGCAATGTAACCTTGGAAAAAGCAACTAGTTACAGAATCTTTTTTTTCCCCTTAAAAACAAAATTCTGAGATTTTTGGACCAGAAATCTAAAATTTCAGGTGACCTGAACAAAATTTGTAACTTTTAAAATAGTTTTGACATTACTGATGTAACAAATGGGCAAGACAATGCCAGCATTATTTCAAATACTGTACCAAAATTACTGTGATAATTTTGACTTTTATCTCTATTACAAGATGGGAGTTTAGAGTATAACTAGTCACATGTTTGGCTGGTGCAAGGCCCTCCACCCATTTCTTATACAGCTTCAGCTTGGAAAACAAATAGTGTAATTTACCATCCAAATAAAGCAGAGTATATAAAAAAAATAAGTGCCAAAGCATATTTCTTTTAATGTAGGTATATCCAATTTCCTGCATGGGAATACTATTCATTTTGAAAATGAAACAAATCAGCAGAATGTTTCTATTAAGTTACCTTTTTTCAAGCAAAAAAAAAAAGAAGATATAATGAATCAAAGCCATTACTGTGATAAATTAAGCATGGTGATATTGCAAATCTACATAAATTATGGGATTGCCTGACTCATTTTTTAAATAAAAGTTTTTAAGTGTGGCAATAAATAAAGAACTCAGTACATTACACTAGGAGGTGGACAATATTGGTTCTGAGTGCCAAGGTTGTCAAGTTAATAGCAATAAGACTTATATACAGCTTCACAGCCCTCTGTAAGCGCTCTACAGAGTCGGCATATTGCCCCCAACAATCTGGGTCCTCATTTTACTAACCCCGGAAGGATGGAAGGCTGAGTCAATTTTGAGCAACTGAGAATCGAAATGTCAAACTCTAACCACTGCGCCACCCTAGTTCTTACTAAGTCTTAATAACTCAAAAGATATGCAACAAATAGATGAGATAATTTTCAAACATTGGAACATCTGTTGTTTAAAAATAGGTTAGGCCCATGTTAGACTCAATTGTACAATTGAACCAATTCTCTACCTTTTTGTCTGTTTAACATCTTCAGAATCTTTGGAAGTTCACTGCATAAGCTAGAGGGTTAGCAATGTGGCTACCATGCCATAAGTGATCTTCCTTAGATGGCATTGGCATGATTGTAAAACCAAATAAAACCTGATAAAAATTAAATTACTGAAACCCTGTAAGAAAACCTGTGAAGTTTCAAGTGAAAACGTCAACAATTTCAACTACTTGAGCTACTTTTATTTTTTAAAATTTTTTGTATCTATGCCGGGAATGATCTGCACATGTCTCCAGAGCACATGAGTGCTCAGAAAAACATTTGTACTATAACTTTTGTATATTCTCATATTTCACAATAACTGAAAATTGCACCTCTGGTTTTTTACAATAACCTTATGAAATGTTGGCATCCTGAAGTTTCCACAGGGCGGTCACTAAATGAACTGTTATAAGTCAAAGACTAGTTCTTTATTGAAACTAGATTGTGAGATTTTCCACATGAGTCTGTTTTTTGAAAATTATCTGGAAAAACTATAGAATGCAGTATCTTGACCAGAGATTCCTAATCTTTCTGTGCCTTCAACTACTTTACAAACCTGGTGAAACGTATAGATACTTTCTCAGAAAAATGTATTTAAATGATGAAAATAAAATACATAGTTATAGATCATATTACAAAGGAAGTCAATTAGGCTGATAAATAGTTCCCAAAGCCTAACAAATATGTAATAAAGTAATATATGTGCCTTTCTATTAACCCATCAAGCCATTAACAAGATAATACCCTTCCTTGGGGTCTGGTTATGGAGTCTAGAAGCAAAAAATTACTTTGTTGCCTACATACATCATTGAATTAAAAGCTAAATTTCAGCTAAAGATTAATGAAAACAGGTCTAATTTTTTTCTCATCCATATTCATAGACTCCTTGAAATCTATCCTTTGACCCTCAAGGGATCCCAGATGAAAATTGTTACCTGTTCCAATTTTTTGAAAGACATAACTGCTGTCCATTATCCGTTGTAAAGGATGCAGCACTGTTTTTGTAACGGTTGCTGCAGTTCCTGTTAGTGGCTTCAGTTTTGAAAGTTAACTGCCGTCTGGTTGTTTCTAGGTCTGAACAATCACATCTGCTTGGTGGTGCTTTTTCTGACTCTGTTTCAAATGTTGCCAGTTAGCCATACACGCTAAGTGGCTTGGGACCAAGTTCTTTGAAGGACTCTCTGCCTCTGCAGGAAACCATCTGAATCCTCCAATCAGCCTTAGAAGCTTTGTTCCTTTGATAAGGACAGAGCTTATCAAAGTTGGATTCAGAACAAGCAACAACTCATCCTCTGTGGGGCACCCCTATTTATGGAATATAATCCTCCTGGAAATTATCTCGCTCCCTATTACTTTCAGGCTTTAAACTCCTGATATTTCAGTCCACTATTTATTTATGCTACCCTTATTATATATCATGGATTAACTGGTGTGGGTGTGTCTGAGGAAAGAGGGAGGTTATTTCCTGTTTTGCAAACTGCCTTCACATAGTGGGGGAATATTTTACTTTAAAGGCAGTAGAAAAATGTCTTAAATAAACAATGCAATACACTTTGGGAAATCGGGGTCTAAGTACATGAAGACCTGGGGGATTAGCCTTAGCTACTATTCTGTTCCCAATATGATTGATTTTATGCCATCAACTCCTAGTGGCCATAGATTTTCTCCATGACGATCTATCCCTAGCCTGATCTTTAAATTCTCCCTGTGGTGCATTCATGACTACTACAACTAGTCCATTCACGATGCTGCTGGTCACCCATTTCCTACCCTTTTCTCTATTTTTTTTCCAGCATCACAAAGAGCTGGGTCTTCCCATAATGTGTTCAAATTCCCAATATACATGAGTATAGTCCATGTATTGAGGGTTCCTGGGGCGAAGTAGGAACTACACTTATTTATTAGATTTTTATCCTGCCCTTATTTTATTTTTTTTTAGAAAAATAATTCAAGGCGGTGAACATATGGCAAAACTCCGTTCTCCCTTATTTTCCCCGTGAAAACATCCCTGAGAGATAGATTGAGCTGGGACAGAGCGACTGACCTCAGCCAGTGTCAAGTGCAAACAATCAGATCCACACATGTAGAATCCAAACTATTTTATAGTATTGTGCCTATAATACAGGAATCTCCCCGGATTGCTTGCATTCTCATGGGAACAGAGAGATAAGGTTCTATGGAGCTTGGGAGGGTCAGTCCTGGATTTCTTACAGCTGCATAACAATTCAAGGCTAACCCCCTGGCTGTGAATTTTCTAACACCAGCCAGTTTTTCTGTCAAGCGCCAAGGGAAATCAAAAGATTCAGGCAGTTCAAATGAGTATAAAGTTTTATTGCAAGTGTAAGATCTCTACAAGAATCCGAACTACCAATGGTTAAGGGAAGTTAGCAGGAGTTAAGAAGAGAAAGAAATTCATGGTTGGCTGGACTTAGATCTCTTGTAGGCATGTTAGGACTCATGACAGATGACGTTTGATCACTCCCTAGGGCTCAGCCTGGTCATCTCCTACATTTTCATGCCTAAAGTGGGACTAGAATTCACAGTTTCCTAGTTTCTAGGCCAGCCCCTTACCCATTATACCAACCTGGCTCAGAATAACCAACATGCTAAATAGTGTGCCTGAATTTACTCTAGAACAAAGTATATGTGTTTGAGTAAAGTTGGAGATGTTAACTGAGAACTGCTTCCAGGAATGCTACGGTTGTTAGGGATTACCAATCCTAGAATTCCTTCTGTGTGAGAGAGAGAATTGCCAGAAAAGAGAGAGAGAGAGAGAGAGAGCAAAGCCTCCAAGGATCTTCAAAACAAAACAAAAAAGTTGGCACAATTGATTTATTGGCTCAAAGCATTTCTGAATTAATATGTATTTGTTTCTATTCTATGCCTATGCATATCATATTGCCAGGTCTAATTATATGTATAATCAAGCTGCCAAAAATATATGGAGACTAAGCAGTTTTGAAAACAGCAGAAAGGCACCCAGAACTCATGCAGTTCTTAAAAACAGGCAATGATTTCTTTCTGTTTCACTTCGGTGCCTTTCACCAAGAGGCTTTCTCGCTTGCATCCAACTGCAAAACAAATAGGCCCCAGCGCTCTCTTTTATCTGCTGCGCTTCCACGGAGCCACATAGCCCATACTTGAGACTGCTTTAAGTGGTCCTTAAGAGTACCAGCACTGAAGTAGAATTTGCTTCCATATAATCTGTCACAGGTTTTGCTTGGATATATCTGCAATGGTTCACTGATCATTTTGGTTTGACAGTTTTGAAGGAGAACTCAGTAATCCTGGTCTTTAACGTGCTTTTTTTACTGTGACTCATTTGTACCGTAGCATCATTTACTACAATTATGCCCATAGCAAAATACATAGAGATCAGTGGGGGCTTCAAATTTTATGTTCCTGGCTCAAAGCACTGGTGAATAGCACTTTAATTCATCCATTAGTAAGGGTGTTCCAGAACAAGTTTTGCAAGGCTCATAGAGTAATCCCATGAAGCAGATAGGAAACTCAGAGTGGGCCCATTCAGAAACTATTGAAAAAGAGATTTTCAGTATGAAATTTGTGTGGATGGGCATTCAGGGTATGTATGAAATGCAATTGTTGTGCAGGCTGGTATTGAAGTTTGTACAAAGCCACGAAGAAATCATGCATGGTGTTCAACAGGATACCTTTTTCAGTGTAACCTTGACCAACTTGCCAACTGAAAATCCATTTTTGAGGGTCCAGCAAGTCCATTTGAGGCATGGTTGGTTAAAATGCCTGGAGGGCAGGGTGGTTCAATTAAAACATTAACTCCACAGGAAGAGCACTGTTTGCATTCACTCTGAAGACACTTGGACAGTAACTGAAATCTGCTCGTTTTAGTTGTCTTCGTTGGCTGAAAATGTGTATGTTGACTTCCACTCAATTGCTTTGTACTCTTTATTATTTCTTTGTAGTAGTGTTTTTAATTTTAATAGGGTACCAACCTTGGCAAGAAAAATAAAACAAGATGATTCTACATTTCAGTAAGAACTGAGTGATGAGATTAGATAATTTAAAACTCTGGATTTTTAATAGTTTTACATTTCTCTTCCTTATAGGATACAGTATATCACTTTGGGGGAGCGGGATTTCAAATGCAGTAAGCCCAGTTTTTCTGTATTTAGGTAAAAAAACAATCATATAGCTTGTTTTAATTTCTTTTGGAATGGCATAAAACAGCCCTATTGCTTTTGAGTTCCTATTAAATGATGCCCAAGTTTCTACAAAAAGTCTTACCGTAAAAGCATTTCTAGAAATCCTTTTGATTTAAAAAAAACATGAACTCCTCTAGGTTGTACTTTCTTTCTATGAAAATTTCATATTCATGTTAAGCTGCAGGAAACCATATATGGAAGCTGAATTTGATATTCATGGAAGCAATATTTTGTAGCTGAGCTTTAATTCGTCTGAAGATAAATGATAAGAAAATGTAAAGATGTATGTACTTCTTGCAAAGGAAAAGAAATAGGTTATTAATTTGTTTGTTTTTCTTCCAAGTATTGCTTGTTCTTTCCCTTGGAGAAGCAAGGAATGTTGGCATGTTGATAATCTTCTTGCCAATCCTCATATTTATAAAGCAGCAATGCTAATGCTTTTGGGTTGTGTACCTGGTGATTGAAGGATGAATGTCACATTACAGGTCAAAGATTACATCATCCCACCAAGGGAACATGTTAGCTGTGCAATCCAGAAATATTCTATTCTGCAGATATTCATCTCACTTAATTGTTTTTTCATAGAAAGTATGCTAATAGATTCACATGTGTACAGACAATTTCATCACTCAGGAGATTATTAATCAGAATATCAATCAGGAAAACTTAATTTTATCAATTCCATTTTTAAGATAGAGGTATTTTCACTTCCAGGTAAAGCTTTTAGAAACTGAATGTTTGCTATATGTTGATACAGATTCTTATGTCAATCACAACCCCATCCTGTTTTATCCTAATTCTCCTGCTCCCCATTTATACATTTAGCCTCCCCAGGAGGCATTCACAATCTTGATTATTTGTGCCATTTAATTGGCTATTTCCTCAGCTGGAGCTCTGTTATTGTAATCAACCTTGTCCTTAGTAGCTGTCAATCTCTTTAGATCAGCCCTCCTGCCACACATCCACCTATGTTTTCTGTCATGAGACACTCTGAGGTAGACCATATCTGCTCCTAATGACAGGTATCATTTAATTAATAAAAGTGTAGTGAGAGGTATGTGTCATCCCAACCTCCTGCCATTGGGAAAGAAAATTAATCAAATCTGGATATGTTTGCCAAACTTTTTGTATTTGAATAATTGTTCTTGGGTGATTTGGGCAATAAAAATAAATTGATTTGGAACAAAAGAGGAAGGACATTTGTGTCTCACTAATCAAGAAAGAGGAACGGGAGCGATTCTGTGAAATATAAAAGTGTTGTTGCTATTAGTCTAGATCATTTGTGCTGTTGCCAGATCTACTCATCTATACATTTCCCATCAAATAGTCATAATTTGTTGGGGATTCTGGAGGGCATCATGTTGGGAAAGGCTGCTTTGAGTAAAGTAATTCATGTGAAAACTATTAGAGAGATGGCATAGGACAGAAAATGAACATTCCTAAAGCACAAAGTATAACTAGTCTACCATAAGTCAGTGTGGTGAGCGAATGAATATGCCCAAGTATTATTTCCTTCACTTGGATACTATAATATGGCGGCCTTCATTTGGGATTTGGGCTTCTCATAGAATTATAAAACATGCTAATTCTGGAGCCCTTTTGCTTCGGGGTCTTCTTATAATGCCATATAGAAGATGCACCAGGAATGGAATTCAACACCGCTTTCACATGTGTTGGCTATCCTGGTTCGGTGCAAACTGTGGCGGGTTAGATAGTCCTCAACTTATGACTGTAATGGAGCCTGCCCATTACAGTCATAAGTCGTGATGGTCATAAAGCGGGTCATCACATGATGGCCTGATTTTACCTTTTTTTTATTATCATTACGCAAATCACCATTGTGAGTTTAAATGAAACTGCAGTCATTAAACAAGGTGATTAAGGGGTGACTGATCATGGCCAGGGCCCCCAATCCAGGAACTTGCTAAATTGGCACCATAAGACAAAGTTACACAAAGTGGTCCCTAGCCGAAATTGTCACTTGCTTTTCCAGCAAGGCCTGTGAGTCCAGGAGGATGCCCAAATTGATCACTGAATTGGAATGAGGCAGTGCAACCTGCTCAAAATCAAGGATGAGATCTCACCAGTGCTCACAAACATGACCCAAATTTACAGCCTGAAACCTGACTGGAAGGGTTCCAGATAATTTGCTTCCTCTGGGATCCGTGGAACATATAGCCCAGCCATCTTCCCAACAACCCTTCCTAAGAAGGGAAGGTTGGAGATTGGACAAAAAGTATCCCAGTCCGTAGGATCCAGCAATGGTTCCTCAAGGAGCGATCAGACGGCTGCCTCTTTCAGAGCTAACACGCCCTGAAGGAAGCAGTCACTACCTCATGGATTGACCCTCATACCCCCTCCCCAGATACCTTGACCAATGAGGAGGGGCAAGGATTTAAAACACAGGTGGCTGAATGCACAGTGTCAAGAACTCTGTCCACTTCCTCAGGTCTAACTAAATTGTTTAGTTTAATTTCAAACATTTCAAAGAAAAACATATAAAATGTATTAGGGCTTGATTATGGTTGGGCAGTCTGGGGAAAATATAGTTTTCTTCATCCTTCTTCTACTCTTATTTTATTTTTCTAAATATCACACACACACACACACACACACACACACACATCACAAGACAGTGTGATGGCAAAGTTGCATGTGCTGGGTGGGATTGTTGGTGTTGTTCCTTCCCAGCTTAAATAAATACTCCAGTTACCAATCCCAGGATGTTAGGATTACTTTAACCAAAGTGCAGGATCCACACGATACAGTGGCTTGATTTGGCACAGCATACTTAACCCTGTTAAACTCAGAATTAATCCAGTTTCAAGATTTGCACGGTAAGTCAAATCATAACCTAACCAAACAGGGTGAAGTTGCACTGCAGTAAATAACAGTGAACAAAGCTTAAAGTGGAGAGCCAGTTTGGTTTTGTGGTAAAGGTGCTGGATTAAAAACAAGGAGACAGTGAGTTCTAGTCTTCCCTTAGTCATGAAAGCCAGCTGGGTGACTGTGAGACAGCCACTCTTTCTCAGCTCAACCCATCTTTTAGGGATGTTGTTGTGGGGAAAATAGGAGACAGAAGCATGATGTACACTACTTTAAGTTGTACAAAATAAAATGGCCTATTATAACAACTACTACCAACGTGTAATGCAGAAGCTTCATGCAGATCTGTACCTGACCTTACTAAGTTTAACTTGCAACTTGCCCCCAAATGGGCCAAGACAAGTTGAGCCTCCTAACTTACTTCTGTGGGGATGCTTATATTCTTAATATGTAACATTTTTTCTGGAATTACACTGGGAGAGCTGTCGAGAGCCTTTACAATCCTTTAGTACAGGTAGTCCTCAACTTACAACCACGATTGAGCCCAAATTTCTGTTGCTAAGTGAGACATCCATTAAGTGAATTTTGCCCCATTTTACTACCTGACTTGCCAGAGTTGTTAAGTGAATTGCTGCAGTTGTTAAGTTAGAAACGGGGTTGTTAAATGAATCTGGCTTCCTCATTTGCTTTGCTTGTCAGAAGGTGGCAAAAGGGGATCACAGGACCCTGGGACACTGCAACCGTCATAAATATGAGTCAGTTGCCAAGTGTCTGAATTTTGCCACAATGGTCATAAGTGTGAAAAATGTTCATATGTCACTTTTTTCAGTGCCGTTGTAACTCCACGCTCACAAGACACATTTAAACTGGGTTCAAAACTATTCTCATTCATTGAACTAAACCAGACATTCCCACTCCAATTTCAACTCAAATTATAGCTTCCCACTTGACTGAATTTTTCAGAAGAATCAAGAAGACCCTTCCCCTTGCAGCCTGTCCTTATCCCTATGCGATGGTTCAAAGTACTGCTGTTCCCATCCCCTTTAATAACGGCAGTTAGAATTGTCTATGCGCAAAACTGGAAAAATGGCATTATACCGTCTGAGGAAAGTGTGATAAAGAAAGTATTAGAGAATGCCGAGATGGATAGTCTGACAATGGAAATAAAAGATAGAAAAGAAACTGAATATTATTTGATTTGGAACGCATGGTGTAATTGGTATAATGAAAATATATGTAAAGCATATGTATAACAACACCGAAAAGTTGAGAAGAATGAAAATGGCGTTATAAAATGAGGAAAATTGTTTAATAAAAATAATATTTAAAAAAAGAAATGAAAAAAAAAAATCCAGCAGGGTTTGGCCAGTTCCAGCATAATAATCCTCTGGTGTCTCTTGATACTTCATTCCATCCATGTGGGAACCCTCTCTTGTTCATCTTTTGTTATGAAAATCATGCCGTGTTTGGAGGACTATCTTTTTTTTTAAAAAAAAGTACAAACTTTATTTTGTTTCTTTTCATTACAAAGGCACAAGCCTCATTTTTTCCACTTTCTTGATAAAATATGATAGCATCTCAATGAACACAAAGACCCAAAACTTGTTTTAAAAAGGGGGAAAAAAACCACATAAATATATGAATACTTTTGAGAACTGTCTTTGTGTCTTCTTAGAAATCTTTATTTCAATATTCTTCCTGGGGCTGCAGAAGCTGTCATTGACCCAAAACAATCCCTAGTCTATATCCTGCTTTGAGAGGACCTACACACAAATGCATAGCAGAAAACTACACATTATTGTTTTGTTAATATAATTAAAACTTGGCTTCATATCACAGTAATCATATATTAAGTCCTGGCATTACATGCAGGTGACATCTTGGAATTACAATGTGTTGCTATACAAATAAATATATGGTAACAGTTAGCTGAGCAGAAAACAATAGGAATATATATGTGTGTGAGTGTGTGTGTGTGTGTGTATGTGCATGTATGGTATTCAGCTTTGTTCGGGTATTTTCCCACGTCATTGTAGTTGTGCTTTGAAAGTTGTAGCAACGTTTCGGCAGAATCTCATCTGCCATCATCAGGCTTCTGTATTGTGTTCGTCTGTGAGTCAGACTTTTACAGTGGTTTCCTGTATCTTTGTCCTTTGTATATGAAATATGTGTTGGTTAAGCAGTGTTCTGTTAGTTCCATGAGGTGTTTAGCTGGTTGGTATTTATTTTTGATGATTTCAAGGGTCTCTTTTATCGGGACTTGAGTGAATAGTGAAACCACGTTGAAACTTACAAGCAGATCTTCTTGCTCCACGTGTAGATCTTTGATCATTTCCAAGAAGTGGTATGAGTTTTGTACATGTGAAGCTGCTGTTTCAGCATGGGGCTGTAGCTGTTTTGCTAAGTGTTTAGCTAGGTTTTGTAGTGGTGCTCCTCTGGAGCTGACTATGGGTCTGAGAGGTATGCCTTCTTTGTGTATTTTTGGGAGGCCGTATAGTTTGGGGCATCTGGAAGATTTTTCTCTTGGGATGATCGTCTGTTGGATCTCTTTGCTCATGTGGCTGGTTATAATTTTCTTCTTGGTTAATTTTTCCAGATATGTGGTTGGGTCTGTGTTTATGGGTTTGTATGTGGAGTCTTGGAGTAGGTCTGTCAATTTTGTTTCATAGTCTTTTCTGTCCATTACTACTGTGGCATTCCCTTTGTCTGCTGGAAGTATGATTATGCTGCTATCTCTTTTCAGGGCTTGCTGTGCCTTTAGTTCTTCTTTCTGCAAGTTGCTTTTGGGTGGTTTGCTTGTGCATAGGATGTTGGTAACTTGGTGTCTTATTTTATCTGCTTCATCTGTATTTAATTTAGTTAGGCTGGATTCTACTGCACATATGATGGATTCTGTGGGGATTTTTTGGGGTGCTATAGCATAATTGAATCCTTTGGCTAGGACATCTGTTTCTGTTTTGGTGAGTTCTCTGTTGGAAATGTTATATACTAATTGTTTCAGGTGTTGTTGTGAGTTGTTGGGGGCTTTCTTGTCATGTTCTAATTTCTCTAGTTTCTTCAAGAGTTTGTCATTTATGTAAGTGGTTTCAGTTTCAGCTCTCCAAGTTGTAAGTTGTTTTATCTTGTCCCAAAGTAGAGGGTGGATTTTGCTGCTCAATTCCAGGTGAAGTGCTAGCAAATCTTTGTTTAACTGATCCAATTGGAATCTCTTTCTGTGGAGCTTGTTCCTGAGTAGAGCCATTTCAGTTCTTTTCAGGATACGTTTAGTAGCTGCTGTGCTGTGATGAAATGTTAATTTGAAGCAGGTTGGTGTTGTATTGTTGTCTCTGCAGCTGCATAGGAATTTGAGGTCACATAGTATTCCTGCTCTTTTAACTTCCAGCTTCTCATAGGTTTTGATCTGGCTGTTTATTTCCTCCCCGTAGAGGTCTGATATTTGTTTTCTTAAGTTTTTGCGGGTACTTACATGTATAGTATTCAGCTTTGTTCAGGTATTTTCCCACGTCATTGTAGTTGTGCTTTTAAAGTTGTAGCAACGTTTCAGCTGACTCACAGACGAACACAATACAGAAGCCTGATGATGGCAGATGAGATTCTGCCGAAACGTTGCTACAACTTTAAAAGCACAGCTACAATGACGTGGGAAAATACCCGAACAAAGCTGAATACCATACATGGAAGTACCCATGAAAACTTAAGAAAACATATATATGTGTGTGTGTGTGTGTGCTATATGGACCTTCAGTCTCATTTGCGGCACTTGGACACTGTGGAATATCAGTTGCCTCCAAAGGTCGGCCAGAAAATCCTCTCCAGCTCTACCTGGCAGAGGGGCTTCTACTTCGCCATGGGCCTGGTGAACCCCTGATCATACCGTATAACTGGATTCAGTAAGGTGAAATTAGCTGTCACTTTTTGTATGGTGCTACTTTCACCAAAGACAACTCTCAGCTGCCCCATTCCTGCCCTTTCCACCTTTTACGCAAGCACAAACCCCATGAAGACAACAGCAGGACATCATGGTTGTGTCTTTTGTAGGTGACTCAGGACTCGCTCAGAGAATAGCTGCGGCCTTCTTCTTTGCTGAATCACCATGGACAGCCATTGTTCTTGCCCTTTAAAGCAATCCTTTTGTAAAGTCAAAGCCTATGGAAATGTAATGGGAGAATCAACAAGCCATTGTAGAAGGGCTTAATTTAGCAGGCAGGCTATTCAGGCAGGGCAGTAAACAATGCCCCATGGTGCGTAAGCAAAAGCCAAGATGAATCAGCCATATTAATCCTCAGCAGAGGTTGAGCTGGCAGAGGAGGCAGGTATGCCAGCCTATAATTTGTTCCTACATGAGCAAATGGGTTGGAAAATGACAGCTCTTTATTAGATGCCAGAAGACAGCAATTAGCCAGGAACTGACTTTGTCAAACCACCATTTGTATTGGGTTACATTAGAGCTGTTGGCTTTTATTTTTAAAGAAATCCTCTTTTGCTTTTAAATATAGCCTTTTCCAGAAAATTGGCAAAATCAAGCGAAGCACCTCTTATTCCACTTCTCTATTTAAAGAAGCTTTTAAAAATCACACTCAGCATCCTTGGTACAAGCTTGCGAATACTTATTTAGAGGCTCACAGGTGAACTTCACTGATGTCAATGAGCATTGTATCCAAGTAGACTTTGGTATGGTTGGGCTGTAAGTCATGCAAAACTCAGTGGAACTTATTTTTAAATAAGCTTAATTGAAATTGAATAGAAGGTTCAAGTTAATACCAGTTAATCACCAAGGCATCCAATTGGCACATGTTTTCATTCATTCAATAGGATAGGGAAGTCGTTCCATCGGCAATTAGAAAACACACTTCCTTCTTCTGACTTTTGGTTCATAAGGCTGGCACAATTTTAAGAAAGGACTCCAACCTCTTTTAAATTCTATAGATGTCTATCAAGTCATTTTTATTTTCCTACACATTCCTGTTTTCATTCTAGTTGTTTTTCTTAGATTTTATGAAGCCAGCTAGGCCTTTTGAATAAGGTTAGGATGGCTTTTAATATGTATTTATTTTAGTATTTAAATTATTAGTGTTAGTGTTTTATTTTGCTTGGTATCTTTTTACATAATTGTCACCTTTCTTGATTGTGCTGGTTGGAGGGAGAGATGGAGATAAATGAATGTACATTTCCTGTGTTATCCATATAAAAGCTCTGTTGACACAGTAAACATCAAGCTGAGTGGGAATATAAGCTTAAGATTAATTTTCTAGTCCACCTAACATTTTATCTTCAGGTCATTTATAGAGCTAGTGACTGTATTTGCATATGCTAAACTCGGTCAGTGTCAACCTTGATTAAGTTTTTTTGGCTTCCTCGGTATGTTGGATGAACCCAGCCAGTGTGGTTAATTTAAAATTTAGTATATTGTCTGAACTCTGACAATGGGTTCATTCATTCAGTAACCAATTAAGTGTGCTATTACAGACTGGCAGCCACATGACTGTTTTTCCATGAAACATCCATTTCCAAGCTTTGGGAATTGTTTGATACATTTTCCTGTTTCTTTTATTAATGAAACAACATGTGGTTTTTGCAGCCTACATGCAGCATGTAAGGGAAGGTAGCTTCTTGCACTTTTCTCTTGAAATAAATTAGTAACAGGGAAAAGAAGGAAGGGAAGAACGAAAGAAGGAATGAATGAGAAAAAGAGGAAAAGAAAGAAAGGCCAGTGGCATCAAAGCTCCTCCTTGGCTCAGTAACATTGTTGTATGTTTCTTTAGCACAGTTTACATTTTTTAAAAAGTTACTTTTTAAAGAATCCTCAGCTGGCACAACCATTGTTGTGCCCCACATTGAGAAAAGCTGCTATTGAGTTTACTGGCCGTGGACAAAGACTACCACATGTTGGTTGCAGAAACTCCTGGTGCCAGAAAAATTGTATGCAGTTTTCTGTTGCTGCCGCTGTACAAAATACAGCATTTTATACAGATGCACTCTTCATTACACAACTTTCAAAAACACAATGAGATCCAGACATGCCTCTAAACCTCATTCCTGGGTGGTCAGTTTGAGTTCGCATTTAAAAACTTAGCAAAGGCAATGTCTGCCCGCATTAGGCATTTCTTCCATCCAGGAACCTTTATAGATTCCAGCTCTTTTTGACTGATTTCCAACCTCAGGTACCAGCATCAATCCAGCCCAGCTGTCACGCAGGTGTAGTTACTTCTGAACGACACTAGATGTCCTCAGTCTGTGCTTGGTCATAGAAACACAAGATTATTCAATAAACATAATTGTCCCTGTAATCCTCCTGAAACATGTGTCACAATTCAGCCTTAGCATCATAAACCATAGCTCTGGAAGGGCAGATTTAAAACGCTGAGTCCAAACTCTGCTCCTTACAGGAATCCTGTTTAAGGCATCTGTGACAGATCCAGCCTCTGCTTGACTGCATCCAACGGCAGACAGCTTCGCCCTCCCCATCTCATTGGGCCAGGAGAATTAATCCCAATCCTAATTGATCCTAGTATTAGAATATTTGTTAATTATTAATATTTGTTAATTATTAGGATGTTAAATTATTAATATTTGTTAATTATTCAAATGTGTGCTATTCTTGATTTTTGGTCATCCCCTGCAATTAATGGAGGAAGCCCTATTGAGGGTTGTGCAATACTGAGGGTTGAAAAGCCCCAGGTAAAGATAGGTTGCAGCATAGACTTTCAACCATGGGGGCAGGGGGAATGAAGATACAGGTAGTCCTCAAGTCATGACCATAATTGAGCCCAAAAGTTATGTTGCTAAGTGGAAACATTTGTTAAGTGAGTTTAGCCCTTTTTATGATTTTTCTTGCCACAGGAGTTAAGGGAATCATTGCATTTGTTAAGTTAGTAACAGGGTTGTTAAGTGAATCTGGATTCCCCAATTGACTTTGCTTGTCAGAAGGTTACATCAAATGACTCCAGGACACTGCAACCATCCTAAATATGAACCATTTGCCAAGTATCTGAATTTTAATCACAGGACCAAGGGGATGCTGTGAAGGTGATAAGTGTGAAAAATGGTCACGGGTCACTTTTTTTTCAGTGCCGTTGTAACCTTGAATGGAATAACTAAATGAACTGTTGTAAGTCGAGGACTACCTGTATCTCCAAGGAATTTGTCAGAAGAAGCAACCCCTGCCGTAGCTGGAGAAGTGCCCTAAATGAACAGATTCCAACCAGGAGCCCATATTTCTCCTTAGGAGCCCTGAGGGGTTCACAGATGAAAAACAGGGCATGTGTCATGTAGCAAAGAACCAGGGCATGTGTCAAAGGGGCCACAGAAAGACTGCAAATACTGACTGGTTGATGCCAAGAAAGGTACCAGTTTCTGTCCCATGCCTACAAGGGGACCTGGGCAGAGGAAAAAAAAAACAAGGTTGGAAGAGAGCCAAGAGCAAACCAAAAAGCGTGGGAAACACCGTCCTCCAAGACAGCTTCATCTCCATGATCTACGCTAGATGAAGCGCTTTTGGGGGGGGCGGGGGGGGGGGCACAAGATTTTCAAACTTAGAAAGGAATTTTGAGACCAGCTTTGGAGAGTGGGCTGATATTGGCTTATTTAGCTTGTTACTACAAATGCTATTTTCAGTATCTCCATGACTCAAATCCAAAATGGATAATAATCATCCATAGAAGAATCCACCAAATGAATGGAGTAAGCCCAAGGTATTAAAAAGATGTACTCAGGAGGACTTATTTACAGGAACATGCTCAGAAACAAAGTGTATGCCCTCTACTGAGAACAGCATTTTTGGTGATGTGGTAAAAATCTGTAGCCAACCTGAATTAATACATGTGGAAGGTGTATTATGGGCACAGCAGCATATGTGAGCCAGCAGCATTTTTTTTACATAAGTGAACTCTATTTGGGAAAATAATGTTGGCAGATCAGAACTTGCTTGGTAATATGAGAGAGGGAGGGAGGAAGAGAAAGAGGGAGGGTGGGAGGGAGAATGGTATTATTGCCACTTTAGTAAGTTTAGAGAAACTGCCTGGACTGGCTTCCACCTACTTGAATGAGTAGGTCAGCTGAACACTTGGATGGGTGCCAGTGCCTAGCAGAGTTGGGCAATCTGCTCCACAGAACAAATAAATTGAGCTCCAACTGCCCTTCAATATACTCACCCACTAAATTAAAGGAACATGGTATCAAAGCTGTGAATAATTATGATGAGGCTGATATGCTTTAGATTACACTCAGTGTTACTACTGCCAAGGCCAGAGGTGCTATGCTCTTAATTTCTTTGTAATGCTACAGTTGTAGAAGAAAAAAAATGACTACCACTTGCTGGAAGCAAAGAGTGGATCTCTTTGTTGCCATCTAATGGACATCGGGACTTTCACAGCCCAGACATCATAGCCTTTTGCTCAACCCAAGCAGCAGCACTGGGAAATACCAGTGCAACCTAGACATATGGAAAGGATTAATGTTTTGTATAGAAAGGTGGTCCCAGGAAAGACTACTGCAAATTTCAGAAAATTTCAGTTTTTAACTGGTGACGCAAAGCTGAACAAGCTCAATTCTTCAGATCTGTGGAGACAGGAAAACTGTATCAACTTTGTCTGGTTTCTCTTTCATTGAATCTATTACATCATATCTTTATTAAAAAGTAGGTAAAAAGAGGGAGATGGGTTGTCTAGAAACATTATATATACAGTACATATACACATACATACACACAAACGCATACATATACTTGGTTTGTTCACAAGTAAGTACGTAGAATAAAATTTAGAGTAAGCCACATTGACTCAATGGAATTTGCTTTGAGGAGGCAACTGTAAGATGTTACTATCTATATGTTGAAATTGATGACAATTGTGAACTGGCAGCTTATGAATTATTACACCATATGCCAACATTATTCTCAATCAGTAGGATTTTGCCAGAATACCTAAACATTCCAGCTCTTTTCAGGAAAGACTCATTACCGGGGCAAACTTAGTTCTTCTTTTTCTTTCAGCTTGCCATTTGAATGTAACAAAAGGATGCGAGGAGTTTATCGCCAAAGGAAAAGAAACATTGAACATTCTGTTCACATTCCTTTGGGCCTGAAGAAAACATTGGACAAGGATGAATGCTTGATTGACTGATTGATTGATTCCTTTAGGCTGATTTCCCATAGATTCTATAAAACTGTGCACAATAGATCATATCTACCAGAAACATTATTCAAGCACAATACAAGGTCAGGAAAAAGAAGCAGATCTTACAATTCCTACAGCTAGTATGGTAGAGTGGTTAAGATGTGGGATGACTTTTGGTCAGTCACGGTCTCTTGACCTGCCCCATAGGGTTCCTGCAGAGGAAAAATTGAAAAAAAGGTTGTTACACACACACAAACACACATACATCACCTTAAGTTCCTGGAGAAAAGATAGGATATAAATCTAACCAATCAATAAATGTGATTGAAAGGTGAACTAGCAATAACAATTGGATGGGGATCATGTATTAAAATGTCCTTATCCTAAGCCTAATCATTCATTCATTTCAGTGGTTATGACTCAGAATGGGCAGCAATAGTTTTTTAAAAAAAAATAAGAATAAAACAAATACAAACAATACAGCAGTGAATCATAGTAAAAACAAGCGGGCTGTAGAACACTGTCAGGCTGTGGGAGTCAAACACAAGATTTTAAAATGTACACATAAATGTAAAAAAACAGTGAAATGCACTCTGACTGGCACCTTGCGGTTAGTCTGCCATGTTCTGAACTAGTTGCAATTTCTGAACAGATGCAACAGCGTCCCACATGTAACACCTTCCATTAAATAATCTAAGTTGGGTAATAGAAAAGCGTGGATACTGATAGCAAAGTTGTCTCTGTTTAAGGAATGAGATGAGAATGCTGTAGAGAAGAGTAGATAATTCTTAGCCAAGAAATTGAAATTCCAATTTCTTAATGGACCGGATAGAATGTAATGTACAATCACATTCGATCAATTTTAACTTTGATAAATGGCGATGAGTGGTGTTTTAGTTTCTATCTTATGTTAATTCAAAAGTCTTTGTTCCATTTACGCATACATGCACATAAAGATGAAGCTTAAGCCTAACTTTGTAAAAGCCTCATTGAACTCAGTAGGATATTTAGCAAAGGTTTCTGCCTTTCCGACTGACGTCAAAAGAATTAAAAGATTTTTGTGTTGGTTGAATCATCTAGATGAGTACCTTTTGAATAGAAATAAGAGGATTGGTTCTATAGGCATCTTCTGGATGGCTGTTGAAACATTTCTGCTTTGTTATGATTTTTAAAACAATGGAGACTGAATTTGTTATTAGATATCCCTTTCTGTTTGTTTATTTAATTAATTTTTATGCCCCTCCCATCTCCCCTATAAGGTGATTTTGGGCAGCTTTAATAATTTTAATACTTAGTTTAATAATAGTTTTAATACCAGTGCTGCAATCTAAAAATATGGATTTCTGTAAAATGTTGAATTCTTTCTTTATAGTTATAGGAAGTTACTTTGGAGAAGGACTGTAAAGGCAGATAACAAACTGACAGAATTGTTATGTAATGGCTCTTCAAAAATGCTGTTCTGATGACTCTTGTTAAACCATGTATGTTGTTGAAATGTAGTTATGGGTAGCCCATAATACTGGTATCATGAGTATTGAGTAATACTCATGATATTTACAGGAGTGAGAAATCATGCTTTTGGGGTGCAGGATATTCTGTAATCTGACATTTTGCCAAGCATTAATCTAATGTGTAATTATTTCTGAGCTGAATGTAGTGGATGGTACACTATTTAGTGAAGAGCTAGATGCTTAGCCATTACAGCACCTGGTTATAAAAAGATGATGAAACTCCCATACTTTAAAGAGTTAGCTAAAAAAAGAAATTTCAGGAAGTGTTTGTTGAAATTATTTAAGCAGGAAGAGGAAGCTGATCCTCTTTTTAAAAAAATCTGTTAACTCATTCAGAGTGCTGAAAATTTGTATACAGAAAACCTGCTCGGGTTCAGCAAAAAATTATGAAAGGAAAATATCTGGTTAATTTCTAAAAAACTGCTGTCGTTAAAAGTACAATAGGCCAGAATCATCTGACTATGGTGGGGGAATAAAGGCTGAAACATCTACCTATCTACCAGAACTGGGTAGAGTCCAAAAGAACAGAAGATAGTTTGGATCAGCATGCCTGAAGCCCTCTTGTGTAGACATTAATATAGAACAATAAAACAAAGATCTGATGAAATTCATGATAGTGACCCAGCATGCCAAGTATAAAAGTTGAACAAACTGAGAATTCAAGGGAGATTTCTGAGTCCCGCCTCTCTCCTCCAGCTGTCCATTCATTGTTCCTACAGGACAGAAAGGCAACCTGTAGCAAGACAGGGCTCTTCTCAGGGGTGTTGGAGCAGTGGTGGGATTCAAAATTGTTTATTACCGGTTCTGTGGGCGTGGCTTGGTGGGCATGGCAGGGGAAAGATACTATAAAATCTCCCGTCAGAGGTGGTATTTTCTGGTTCTCTGAACTACTCAAAATTTCTACTACCGGTTCTCCAGAACTGGTCAGAACCTGCTGAATACCACCTGTGTTGGAGACTCCGGTTGCAATTTCCCTCCTCAGCCAAATATCTGGCACACAGTGGCATGAAAGCAGAAGCAACCAGAAAGGCAATATGCAAAATTAGCCTAGGAAATGGCACAACTCCCTGTCTGCCCAGACTATGACAGCTGGAAATCTACTCAGGGAAAACTTAGCTGGTTGGGAGCAGGGTCATCTTTCCACAGCACCACAACAATTATAGAACCAGTGGCCCTTGGGGTTGTCCAGAGAACAATCTTGACAGCAAAAAATACAGTAACCCAAATGGTTTTGTGTGATTTTTTTCTGAACTGGAAAAGGAGGAGAAAAGAGAGAAAGAGAGAGGTGTGATTTGATTCCTTGTAGTCTTTTTTTTTAATCCACTGCTGAAGCAGGTCTAACGTAAATGTACAGGAAATCTATAATATATTTATAAAGGGTGAGAACCTCCCCCGGAATTAGAGAACTGCTCCACTCCCTCCAAACACTCCGGCTCTCCTGTTTTTAGCTGTAAGCCTCTGCCTGATTGGTCCTTGCGAAACTGATAAGAAGATTTATTCAGTAGGAATCCTGCAGCTTATCCTCCACCTTTGTTTCTGACATCATTCCTGTCTCTATAGCAACCAGATGTGATGCAACTCCAAAAGGTTCCTTGGTCTTGGAGGGCAGGGTCCTGGAAGCCGAAGAAAAAGTCAGCTGGCTGCTAAATAGGGAGGGTCCCATTTCAGTGTCTAAACTGGGGGTGGTTGGGTCAAAAAGAGAAAGCCAAGTCAGCTGCTTGGCATGAATAGGGGAAGCCCTCGTCCATCTGCCTGCAGGGAAGAAGAGAAAAGCACATTGGCACAGAACTGGGATCTGGTCAGAGAAATCCCACCCACTCCCCTTTCTCTTGTATTTGGCAGAAATGCTATTCATATAGGTTAATGTGTCCATATGGGAAACATCTTGTGTAATGAATGATGTCTTCGCCCGATGGTTAAATAGGGCAGAAGAATCATTACACACACTTGCTCCATTTAATCAACAAATGTGCGGCCTTGTACTCCACCGTGAACAGGTGTGCCAAAGGCTGACAAGCAAATGGGCTATTACTCAGTTAAAATTCTTTGCTTGGCGATCTTTATCTAAGCATGGAGCTGCCCTTCTTCCAGATGTGCTGGCTGGATCTGTGCTCTACCTCTCCCCCCACCAACATTTTCTTTCTGGCTCTTCTCAGTCACTGCAAGCAAATAGATTTAATTGGTTGAGGTACAGTATGCATGATGGTGATTAACTCACTCGTTGCTGGATTTCCCTGCACAGGGACAGCTGGCCTGAACAGTCCTCCCTGTGACACTGGAAGGTGAACAAGGAAGCCTCTGGCTTGTGGAGCAGGTGGGCGAGCCTGTGTGGCACGTTTACACCCTCACCTTTTCACCTTCTGTGGCCCACAGTTGCGTTATCCCCCCTGCCCGACAAGAGACTTCTGCTTAGGGTGAGGAGAGAAGGAGTTAAGTCAGACAATCATGGGGCTGCCTTGCCAGTGGAAAAAAGCCCCTACCCTCCACACAAATCATCTGGTAATAGGTTTACTGGAGTGGCCCTGGAGGTTGAGCTAAGCAGCTTTATGGCAGAGAACACTCGAGCAACGAGGACCTCCATACAGCAGCACATGGAGAAAGCCTTCCCAGCTTGTCCACTAAATCTTTCCCAAACATAAAGGCCTCTGTGTAATCTGCTGAGAGGATAAAAGCTGCAGGGTGGCCACTGGGCTGGTGACACACAAACGGCTGTGTGCTGGCATTTCTTTCAGCCTGCCAGGGCAGGGCTGGTGAACTGCACTAGAAGGGGAACAGAATCTGCAGGGGGAGCAGGCTGGGTGGGCCGAAGCTGCTTGGAGGAGCAGGCACTGCGCTTGTGTGGCTCCACTGGCATCTCTCTTCCAAAGTAATGAGAAAAATCTCTCCCCCCCACTCCCTCTCCCTCCCTCCCCCCCCCTCTCTCCTCCAAGCCAGTGAAAAGAATAAACTTATCCTGAGATTGTGCCGAAAGGTTTCTGCTACTCAAGGCAGATGGATACTACTGTAGGAACGTGCCATTGTCTTAAAAGTGGCATCCAGTGCAAGACAAATGACTGAATTGTTCAAGTTTTACTCCTACTCTCACATGGGAGGGTTTGGGTGTATGTAATATATGTGCAGTGGTTTTGGGGTGGTGCATGAGTAGGGAAATTGTATTTGCATATCTATAACTATGTGTCTCCGTGTCTCTTATATGTGTATGTGCATAGTTTTATGGCCCCCAAGAGCCTGCCTCAACATTTACTGTTGCCCTCAGGGCCCAATAATTACTCAACCCTGCAAAGCATCACTATATCATGCTATTTTTACACCATACATACTATTTTACAGCCAGTGGATTAAATCTCCTGTTGCTCAAAGCTCTGCACTATTAATCCCCCAAAATGAATATAGGTTATGGCAGCCACCTAGAGACTATTGAAAAAAGTATTGCAAAGTGGTATTTTCATAGGACACCAGATATCTATAGGCAGTTCATAGGAAGAATTAGTGCTCTATCTTCTCACTGACAGCCAACACTATTGAAAAAACTCTGTGGAAAGAGGGAGGGCATGATGTAACACCTACAAGAAGCTACTGCTTCCCCCAAAGGATCTGTTCATAGCTTTTGTGGAGTGGCCATGACACACAAAAGAAATCTTTTACGGCAGTGAAGTCGAAGAGGTCTTTCCAGGACTTTTATAATGTGAAACCTGCTCTGTCTACCTTTCATTGGGCTTCTATATCAACTATGGAGACCAAGTGGTCACCAGGCTTTGGGGTGGTCCATGACATCATGACCCAGTAGACAAGAAGATTGCTATCCTTTGATCATATCATCTTGGGATTATAGGTAGCAGACAGCTTTTTCAAGAGGCAATTGGACTTGGTTTTTCTTTGAAGATGTTTCACTTCTCATCCAAGAAGCTTCTTCAGCTCTGACCAGATGGCAGCATTTAGCAAACAACGTGGATTTAGGAGCTCCAAGTTGAACTCCCATTTCATCACAGAGAACACTGATAATTTTACACTAGCCTAAACTCCCACCCAAAGCTTGCTGGGGGAATAAAATTAGGAATCTACTCTGAGTTTGTGTAGAAAAGGTGGGATATTGATGCAATAAATAACCCTGCAGCCTAGTTCAATTTTCTCTATCTTGGCTACGACAAGTCCACCCCAGCCAATATCAATTTGAACTCGTCTAAAAGCATTAATTTGTAGAAATGAGGTATACTGTGTAATACAAGACACCTTTGGGCATCTAATTTCTTTATTTGGTCTTTGTCTCTGGCCTAGTGTAGAGAGGAATCATTATAATCAGGCTCCAGAGAATCTTCAAAGGAAATCAGTTAGCTAGAGTACACCCCAAAAGGCTCAAACTGACAGTGGGATTTTAGAGAGTCTGAAATTGGTAAGGAGATAAAATATAAGGACTGGCTAAAATCATGAACAGAAGAAACCCCATACTAGAGCATTTTACTTTATGTGGCCCTCAAGTGAAGAAAATACAGAGGATGAAGCTGCAGATTGCCTCCCCCTTCTCCTTTTGTGAGGCCCTTGGTGCTGTCTGAACTTGGTTGTTTTCTTGCAGACATTTCATTATCCAATAGTAAGTACTTAGACTTATATCCCATGTGCTTTACAGCCTTCTCCAAGCAGTTTACAGAGTCAGCATATTGCCTCCAACAATTTGGGTCCTCATTTTACTAACTTCAGAAGGATGAAAGGCTGAGTCAATCTTGAGTCGGTCAGAATTGAACTGCTGGCAGTTGGCAGAGTTAGCCTGCAATACTGCATTCTAACCACTGTGCCACCCAGGCTTATTACCCAACCTAGGCAACATCATCAGTGCTAATGTGATGTTACCTGGTTTGAGTAATTAAACAGCTGCAAGAAAACAATTAAGCTCAGAGAGCTCCAAGGATCCCTCATTTCAATCCTGAGTTACAAGTACTCTCCTACTTTTCCTTTTCTGTTTTTTTGGGTGAAGGAAGACACATGAATGTATCTAAGCACAGATTTTCACACATGAAATTCATAATTTGGTTGAATAATTTGCTGGAACTGTTAAAAAAACACCTGCCTACCACAGATTTATTAATTATTGCAGCTGCCCTATGTCAGTATGGGATAGTCACCCTTCTGGGAAGAGGTGCGTAAGGTTTGAGCCACCAGAAAATGTGGATCTTTCTGGGATTTGTATTCTAGATAGCCACAAACTATATAATATTTTTTAAAAGCCTTTTGTGTTTAAAGGCTAAAGGATGGAGAGAGGGAGAGGGAGAAGGGGATAGGAAGCGCAGCTGTAAAATTGTGCCAAATATCTATGCTGTCTCACAATTCACTGAGCAGCTGATGGGCTCCTTGTTGCTGCTGTCATCAGCCCCTCTTCCTTCTGTTGCAATCCATGCATGTGCTGGCCTGTTTTTTCGAGGAGGAAATCCTTCAGTTATACTCCTCTGTTAGCAAAACATCCTCCTAAGTAGCATGTAATATGTGATGCTCAAGACCTAATTTTCCCGTGGCTTCCTCACCTTGACCTCAGCGCTTTGCTCACACCCAAAATAAAATTAAATGGTCCCAATGGTCTTGTTGAAGTGGTACAAATATCTCTGTCCCTTTCGGCACAAAATAACATGTACCCCCATATATTCCTTACGCTTGACTACAAGTCAAATTGAGGAGGTAGGTTGACTGTGTGAAAATGAGGCTGGGAGGGCTGCCCCTTTCATAATTGTATGGTAGGCAGAATTTCAGCTTAACTTCTCATGCTGAAATTCTGACATCCAGCACAAATATTAAAAGTGCAGAGAAATTAGTGGCTTTTGCATCAGACTTGACGCTATTAAACTACAGCGGCCAGACGTTTTACTGAATCTAGAGGTTGGAACAGGTGAATTAGGAAATTGACAGTAAGGATATTATTCAATCCCAGGAATAATAACCATCAGGTTAGAGGTGTGAAGATTGAAAACACTGCCCAGCACAAACAAGATCAACATTTTTGCCAGCTTTTAACTGCTTGTTTGAGGGAAGGAAGTGCAAAGACATTGTTTCATTCGTTTTTCAGAAATAAGAAGTAAACTAGCCAGATTAGCCTTCAGGTTCTTATTTATCTAAAACTGAACATGCCTGTCTTGCTCTCTCTAGCATATCCATTGTTAGCTCCTCTTCACAACAGAGGCTAAAAATAGGTAGAAAAAATGCAGCAGTTAGCTTTAGGAAGTATTCCCTATCCTGGTAGGGAGAAACAGGCTGCTTCTTTCTTGTTTATGTTATTCCAAATGCCTACATTTCATTACAATGTATAGTAAGTGTTTGGATTTCTCTGGAAATGTGGGAAGGGTGCAATATCTGAAAAAAGAATGAAGAAATGATTAATCACGGGGACAGTTCATTTTCTCAGTTGCCAAGAGAATGATTGACCGTCTGGCTTTCTTAAGCAACTTTCCTTGAGAAAACCCCATCTCTAGCTGCAGTTCCAGAGTACTTTCTCTCCTGCATCAATGGGTAACTCTTCCCTTCCCCCACACCCTACAGCCAGCGTGGATTGTCTGCCTCAGTGAAAGTATGCAATGAGAGTGACCCACAATTGTCTGAAATATCATTTTGTCAGGTAGGATGATCAAATCATATCCTAGGTCTGTGATGGTGAACCTATTGTGCCGGCACACGAGCCACAGGCAAACTTACCTCACTGCACATGTTGCATGCCTCACAGCTGATTTTTGGCTGTGTGAGGCCTTTCTCAGCCTCCCAGAGGCTTGACAACAGCTTCTGCAGCCTTTGCAGGCCGAAAAATAGGCCCGTTTCATCACTTCCTGTAATACCCAAAGTGATGTAACGGGCCTATTTTTCGGCCTTCAAAGGCTGCAGAAGCTGTCCACAAGCCTCTGGGAGGCCGAAAAAGGCCTCAAACGGGCCGAAAATCATCTATGAGGTGCAGTGCAGGTAAGGGGCTGTTGGTGGGGGGATTGCGCAGGCATGTGCAGGGGGCACACACATTGCCTTCTGGGTGCTGGCATGTGAGTGTGCGTGCACAAGCGGCACACACAATTTTTGGCACAGGAGCCCAAAAAGGTTAGCCACCACTGTCCTGGGTTGTCCCTAGATGGGCATTGGGATTACGCAGGAGGTAGAGGAGCGCTTTTTCAGCTAATTCAAGCAAGAATACCAGAAAAATTTCCTCTTAGTTAAACTCTTAATTCTTAAGGCCATATTTGAAGTCCTAAGAAATTTAAGCACCCTGTTTACACTATACAAGTGACAAGTTTATTTTAAAGATACAGGTAGGCCCCGACTTACAGCCATTCATTTAGTAACTGTTTAAACTTATAATGGTGCTGAAAAAAGTGACTGATGACCATTCTTCATATTTACGATTGTTGCAGCATCCTGACTGATCAAAATTCAGACATTTGGCAACTGATTCATATTTATGACGGTTGCAGTATCCCAGGAGCATGTGATTTCCTTTTGAAAACTTCTGACAAGCAAAGTCAATAGGGAAGCCAGATTCACTTATGAACCATGTTACTAACTTAACAGCTGCAATGATGCACTTAACAACAATGGCAAGAAAGTTCGTTAAATGGGACAAAACTCACTTAAAGCTGTCTTGCTTAACAACAGAAATTTTGGTCTCAATTGTGGTCATAAGTCAAAGGCTACCTGTATACAGGGCGTTATATGTGCCTTGACTTTGGCTCCAAAGTTACTGCAATCCCTGCCCTACAGGTATCCAAGCACCAGTTCAGTTCTTAAGGATGGTATGTTTGATGGACTAATTGTTTGGTCACCTTCTGTCTTGTTTTTTTTTAATTGAGAAGGATAAACAACTGGCCCCACAATCCTCTCAGAGGAGGGAGATTGATTTTAAAAAGACTGCTCCTCAAAAAACCCCTTTCTGGAATAAAAAGAGGAAGATAAGCACGGGTTACATGGACAAGACACTCAAGCAAGTTGTTGCTGATCAATTCCAGACACTCTTTAATGGGAGTAATTTTGGGGATCCTTTTCAGTTTAGTTTCAAGCATTGGTCACTCCATGGAATTACCCATTCTTGGAGTGTGACTTTGCTCTACAGAAGGTCACAAAAGGGGATCACAGAACCCTGGGATGCTACAACTGACATAAATATGAACTAGTTGCCAAGCATCTGAATTGTGAAAAACAGTCATAGGTCACTTTTTAAGTGCTGTCGTAACTCTGAATGGTCACTGTTGTAAGTCGAGGAGTACCTGTACTCTTTGTGGCTGGATTACATTCTTCATCAAGATATTTAACAAATGAGGTGAAGCACATAGACATAAGACACAAGGTCTTTTCCATGGTGACACACAGCCTTTGGAGGCTGTCTGCCACAGGTTTGGTTGGTACCAACACTCTAGTCTTTTCAGCACCATTTATTTTTAATTCCCCACTATTGACTTGACTCTGAATTTATAAACCTTGCAATTAGTTTTACAACTCTCATTTATCCATCATGTTTTAAAGTAGGATGCTTAGAACTCTTTGGCTATGGAGTAGTCTAAAAATGTAATAAAATGTAAACCCAATTAAAACATATGTGATAAAATGGAAGAGAGATTGTCTTGAACTGTTTATTGTATACATTTTTACCATCATTATTACTAGAAAAAAAACCAGACATAGCACTATGAACAAGATTCATGAAGGCTATGAAAACCCACAATCCAGAACTCAAAAGTCTTCTTGGAGTCTTAAGAATTCAGGTGTTAAAATAAGCCTAAAGTCCTGTTAGATATCATCCTGCTTTTCTGAGTAGGATGTGTGTGTGTGTGTGTGTGTGTGTGTGTGTGTGTGTGTGTGTGTCCTGCCATGTTTAAAGGCATGGCAAAAGGCTGAGAAAGGCTAGCTTAGATCCAGAACTGCTTGTATCCTTCCACCTTCAAAGAGAAGCCTTTCTGATTTCAGAAAGAACCTTATACATAGACTGATCAGAGAAGGGCAAGGAGAATCTGTTGTGAGATGGTCTCTTTTGAGAACAGAGATTCATCTCCAGCCTTGGAATGTGGCAATTAAACAATGCTATCAATACACTATGGGATCTGCTTTGCTGAAATTCAGATGACTACTAGAGGAAGGAGAAGACCAAGAAAGCCTGGTTAGATGATGTTGATGAGATCCTCCAAAAGAAAGAGATTAGCAATAGAAAGAACAACTGGCAGTGTTTAAAGCATTGTATCGTAAACTCGACAACTTTTAGATATGTGGACTTCAGCTCCCAGAATACTTCAGCCATCCAGGCAGAGGAATTCCGGGAGTTGAAATCCGCACATCTTAATTTGAGAAACATTGATATGAAGCAATATAGATATAGATGTAGTAGAAGCACAGACAGGTATGCAGGGATAACTGTGTATGCTATCAGCTGTGATTCCTTTTTTGTCACTTCCTGGCTATTGCTTATTTATTTTTTGAAAGCCAATAGCATGCTGCACGTATGTACATGTGCTTGTATGACAACGTTAGCCATACAGGTTACACATTAGGTAAGCGATAAGCCACGGTTACAAATGAGAGCACTGGATTTGGACCAACATGACAAACCCAAAAATGCTGTTTAAAAATAGAGCCGATAAACCATTTCTGGGAGGCAGGGCAGTTGCGTACCCCATGTGGGGAAGAAAAGAAAGAGAACAATCAGCAGGTGGAAATGTTGTTTAAAGAAAGGCGGAAAAAAGCTTGGAAATGAAAATCAATGGGATGCCAGAAAGTAAGAGGCACACAAAGAATCCCTACTCTGTGTTGCCAAGGCAAACCTGTCAATAGAGTATTGAACAAGCGCTTCAGACTTGCAATTATTGTTTCCTTCGAAACACAACTTGCTCCTTCACCTCCCCGATCAAACTCAAGGCTTAATGGCTGCAAAGATTTCAGGGGGAAAGGACCTCACTTCAAAAAGAGACAAAACCCAGTCCCTTAAAAAGAAATGGTGTCTCAAATGGTGCCTTCGTGAAGGAGCTGACCAGCCACTGATTGACGGAGACGAATTTCTATATTACGGAGCAGGTCTTTTCATCCAATGCAGCAAACATCACAAAAGGGATGTGCCAAACCTGAAAGGCTGACATATTTGCTATAGCATATCTGTATGTTCTCGACTAGGATGATCCAGCAGAATTCAACCCACGAAAGAATGGTTCTCAGATATCTAGCCTGTTTACCTACCTCTAAATAGATATAGAAGAAATACACATAAGCTGTGAGGCCACAGAGCCATGAAATACAAAAGGTGCAATTTGTGACATGCAGTACACAGCTTTTAGATATAACTTAGTTATAATCTCTAAATATATTGTGAATGTTAGGTCCTACTGTGGGTCTCCCTCCGTCCATCTTATCAACTATTTTATCAATTTATTAATTAACCAACAAGGAAACATCTCATCTCTCAAACCTTATGCCACAATAAATCACTTTATTTTTAAATTCCACCTGTCCTGAGGCTGCACTGAAGACAAATCTAATACTTTAGCTGAACAGTCGTCTGAGCTTATTGTCTGTACTGGGAATGAACAATCCAGCGGAGGTGCCCACTTCGGACAGGACATCTCTCTATAAAAGCGAAATACCACTCATGCATCATCACAAAATCTCCAGAACCGTAAAGCCTACAAACTTGAAATTTGGCACGTGTGTTCCTTTTAGCTTCTAGCTGCTGAGTAAGAAAGGACTTTTCAAAATGACCATCAGACCATTAGTATTTCATATATTACTGTTAACATGCTCTGATGCTAAGTAGTTCTACTTTCCCACCCCACCTGAAAAGAAATACGTTCCAAATGCAAAACACAAGCAGAGGAGAGGAGTTTTCGGTTTCAGTTTCACAGCAGCAACCAGCTTTAGTACAGAACAGTTGAGCGAAGCCACACCCAGGCTCCTTGCTGTCTCCTTCTTGCTCATACAGCAAATACTGTTTCAGTTTCCATGTTTCAGTTTCCATGTTTCTGTTTCCAAACAGCCCTCAACTCTCTCACACACTGACAGGATGTTAGCCAGATGAATGGCGATGGATGCTGGTAGGCAGAGGCACAATTTTTTTTCCCTTATTTTCTTCCAAAAAAACTAAGCCCAATCACATAGTTTTGTAGCAAAGCATGGGTGTAGAGCTAATTTGTAATAAGCTCAAAACCTAAAAACCTGCCATGCTGTTACAAAACATTGCAAAGGTGCTATCAGAAAAGACCATTTCACCATACCTGCTCCTGATCTGAGTGAGGATTGGGGAACCCTCAAACAATATTGTGACATTTCATAAGTCTTGCAGCCCTGAGATACAGTCTGCTTTGTTTAATTGCCTGCTCACAGAAGGAGGAGGAAGGTACAATAGTGATGGGCTATATAAGAGCCATTCAGACTATGTAGACTGAAGAAGCAAAGCTGGCAGTTGCTAGCTACTGTTCTTGTCTCTTTAGAGATTATTTCCCACAAAGTCTAGACAGAATACCAAGCCAGACATGTGGGAAGCTCACCTGCAGCACAGTCCTAATGATTGTATTGATTAAGAGTCAAGGTTTTGCAAGGCTCTTCCCCTGGATATAGAAAACAGATGGAAAAGCATATGTCCAAAGAGAGTTGATGAAGACAAACACACGGAGCAAAGTGGAAATCAAATGTATGGAAAACAAATGTTATCTTTTGATATCTGGAATGTAAAAGGTCAGATAATTTCCCTTAGCCATCAATATCCACAGGATCTTGCCAGCAATAGGCAAAATAATCCAGCTCATTCATTCTTCACAATGCTTGTATTTCAGATTTTCTCCATATATTTAGATAGCTACTGTATCATTTCTATGCATGTCAACCAATTAGAATAAAGGTAGATTTATGTCAGGAGAAGACACACAAACACAGACACAGACACACACACACACACATACCCCACAGCGATGGTGTCAGGGTTACGAAGAACTCAGTGGTTCCTGCAGTTTTAGGCATGGTCTAAAGAAAATGCTGGAAATTGCCTCTTGAGTGAGAAGCTGCAACTGTCTTCCCTAATTTAATATCCTCTGGCAGAATTACTACCATTCTCATCAATTCAGTAACTGGTCAAGAAGATGTAGTGATGGGAATTGTAGCCCAGCCCTTCAGAGATCACTAAGAAAAGAAATGCTCACCCATTTTGACTTTCCTAAGGCACAATAGTTGTATCTCTTTTGCCCTACACCCTACTCCAAAGACAGCAGAGCGATGTACATAAACGCTGTGCATATAGTTTGAAAAGACATATCAGGAGTACACCCTAATAATTTGGATATAACCAAAATGATTAAGTATGAAAATTTATTAGACCTACAAGGAAAGTTAAAAACACGACAAGAATTACAAGAACGAGGATTTATAATTGATCAGTGGGTGTACCTTCAAATTCATAGTAAATACAAACAAGACATTAAAGAATTTGGAATCTACACAATTACAGACTTAGACAAAATTCTATTAGGACCAAGTAAAAAAATATATCTAAATTTTACAAATATTTATTAGAAACAGAACTGGAACAAGAAATTGTCAAGGGAAATATGATTATGTGGAGCAGAAATGTGGGTCGGAGCATTACCCTAGCAGAATGGGAAAAGGTCTGGAACAGGAACATTAAGATCACGAAATCAGCAGCTTATAAAGAAAACTTATATAAAATGTTTTATAGATGGCACCTGCCTCCTTCGAGATTGGCCAAGATGCACCCCAACACGAGCCCCAAGTGTTGGAAATGTCAAAACATAGAAGGTACCTTCTTCCACATGTGGTGGCTGCAAGGAAACCCAGAAGTATTGGCAAAAAATTAGGCACTGGCTAGAGGAAATAACCATGGAACAGATTGAGTACAAACCGAGTCCTTCCTTCTAGGAATTTTTGATAAACTAATAACCAAAAATCAAAGTATATTACAATCCATATCTTAACCACGGCCAGACTGGCATTTGCCCAGTGCTGGAAACTACCTTCCATCCCCACTGAACTTATGGTCATTCAGAAAATTTTACAATGTGCAGAAATGGACAATCTAACCCAAGCATTAAAAATAAAGAATCTTCAATTTATTCTAGCAATTGGAATCCTTTTGTATATTTGGCTTAATCAAAGATAGTTCACCGCTAAGAAGACTAAGGCCGATTTATAGCTTTGAAGAAGAAAAGACCTTACTGACAGTCACAAAATATGGTTTTATTATAATTGTCTTTCCTACCTTTGTTTTCCCCACTTTTCCCCTCTCTTCCCTTTCCTCTTTCCTCTCTCAAACTTTCCTTTCTTTCCCTCTCTGGCTTACGCCAAGACTGGTGCGTCTCTTTGTTGTATATAATTTATAGTTGTGTTGTTGTCTTTTTTTTAAAAAAAGTAAAATTAATAAAGTTTATTTAAAAAAAAAAAAAAGAAAAGACATATCAGGAAAATAAATCAGGGTGTGTGTGCGTGTCTTAAACTATAAGAAAGATCTTAAGCTACTAGGTCATAGTCTCATACCTAGCTGAAAAAGATTCAATCCTACCATATATTTGCAACGCGTTCAGTAGTTCCTAAAGTCTAAATTTCAGGGAGTGTGAGGTTTGAGTGAAATTTCTTTAGGGGTGCAGGGTGAAAAAAAGGTTGGGAACCACTGGTCTAGAAGATCTGGAAATATAGTTCTCTGCATTTGTCTCAATTAAAGTCCTTTTTACAGACTTCTGCTAATAGTTCCAGGTTGTCCATTGGAGTTGGGCAGCTTATATATTAAAATTAATAATCATAACAAGCAAAAAGAAGCAAAGGTAATAATAATAATAATAATAATAATAATAATAATAGCATTAGCAACAACACTTAGACTTCTATACTGCTTTACAGCCCTCTCTAAGTAGTTTACAGAGTTGCCATATTAACCGCAACAATTTGAGTTCTCATTTTACCAAACTCGGAAGGATGGAATGGAAGCCTGAGTCAACCTTGAGCCGGTCAGGATCAAACTCTAGGTTGTAGGCAGAATTTCTCTACAATACTGCAGTCTAACCACTGTGTCACCACGGCTCTATAATTATAGTTATTAAAGGTAATAATAAACAGTAGTAAGCACCTTGGGTGCAATGACAAAACATCTAGCGCACCACTTGAACACTATCAGAATTGACAAAATCAATCAATTGCAAGAAGTCAACTTTACTTGGAACAGTTTACATCTTGTGACAATACCTTTAACACTATCAAACAACAACACCTGACTATCTCTGGTCTTCGGGAAAGGCTTGAAAGGTGGATAAAAATGCCAAATCCATTCTCAACATCTAGTTGACTGTGTGACCAACCATAATAATAATAATAATGGTCAAGACTATCCTGAATCTAGAAATTCTGGTTTAAGGTATTTGCTATCCACCTGCTCCACTATTTTTGTGTCATCTATCTCTTGTCTAAGCCATTGATAAATATGTTGAATTGTGTAAGTCCTAACAATAAATTCTGCATTATGCCCCTTAACACTTTCTTCCAGCCTGATGGGCAGCCATTGATGTATGCGTATTGGATATAAAGATTCAAAGAACTCAGTACTCATCTAATGGTAGCATAATCCAGCCTACATGTTACTGTTTTCTCAACTAAAATCTCTTGGGAGATTTTGGCAAAAGCTTTGCTGAAGCCACAGTTCATATGTTGACCGCATTCTTGTGGTCAGCTGAAAAGGTTATATTATATATATATAAAAAAGATCAGGTTAGTTTGTTACGATTTGTTCTGCACACAACTAGAAAAACATCATTGTATTTGCTCTTAGCCAGATCACTACAAATCTTAAGGAAATGGGGGGAAATTCTTCTCTCCTATGGTGCTGTTAATCCACGTAAAACTTGTATTTTGATAAGGGGGGGAAGTAAAATCCTGTACATACTTCCCCAAGGGAAAATTTCACTCAATTTAAAACCACTGGATTCAATTATATTTTCAATCAGGGAGGTATGCTTAAGTTTTTACTTGTTCCCCATATTATATATTAAAAAAAGCAACCAAGAATGCAGGTTGTTTCCTGAAAAAAAAACATGCCCAGGGTTGCCTAGC
Source organism: Pseudonaja textilis (assembly GCF_049901715.1). Lineage (NCBI taxonomy): Eukaryota > Metazoa > Chordata > Lepidosauria > Squamata > Elapidae > Pseudonaja > Pseudonaja textilis. Next base: position 111,778,581 of record NC_141991.1, on the reverse strand, counting down.
ATTGTTTTCTGATTATATAATTCTACCCATGCTTACTCAAAAATGGGTTCTAGCGTGTTTATAACTACCTTTTCTTTCGTAAGAGCACGAGAAGTGTAGCTAATTTATGAGGCGATAGTCACGTATCTGTCCACTATTATTAAAAAAGAAAGATTTAGAAGGCTCTTGGTTAAGACAATACAACAGTTATGCATGGCATAATTTTACGATTGTCTGAATCAAGGTCATATTGTGTCTGATTCTGTATCATATTCTTTACAGGAAGGTATTGTTTGCTTGTTTATTCCCATCTTTATTATTTTTACAAATAACTCACATATCCAACATAACTTTGTCCTCCTATTTTCCCTGTGAGGTTGGATTGAATGAGAGTAATTGGCCTAAAATCACCCAACTGGCTTTTGTGGCTAAGACAGAACTTGAACTCAAAGTTTTCTAGCCTAGTGCCTTAAGCATTCGATCAAATTGGCTCTCTTGATATAATAACTCTTAGTTATTAAGATAAATAAAAGCATTTTCTAGTGAATGTGGCTTTCCTGTGGTTTTTTGTAAAATGGTATATTTTTCAGGAGGCAGGTATCACAAAGCAAAAGTTCATGAGACTCTCAGGTATAATGAAGCCAAAGACACATTATAAGCCTGATTATAATCATTACAGTACTGTCAAATTAAGTGCAATCGGTCTGGGAAAAGAAACTGCTTTTGTACATGGCTAGTTTTCTCTTGCATATGTATCTGAAAAAGAATTTTTCTTCTGAAGCACGAAGAATTCAAGTGTGTTTGTGTGTGTGTGTGTGTGAAACATACAGAAGATGCCTTCATCCTATAGTGAAAAGACAATGGTTAGGATGATGATGATGATGATATAACAGTGATTAACTGGCACTTCGGTAAGCATTGCCACCCAAGAGGAAATGGTGAGTTTTGTGAGATGCAATCATGAATTTAAAATTCAGACGACGAAGATGAATCCTGCAGAAAGGCCCTCGTGTACAATTTCACTTTGCCTACACACACACACCTGTAAATATACCAATGTCTGTGCACCTAGATCCAATGACTTAGGGAGTATGCTAAGTATACATGCGTATGTCTTTTCTTAGATTAAATGTGTCAGAGAAATTTAAGAATTTCTCTTGTGTCAGAAGGAATTCTTAGCAGAAACATGTCCGTAGAAAAATTAGCATTCCTTAAAGAAAGCACTGATCCTTTTATTTTAAGAAACCAGCCCTGCCATATCCTGTGGGTCCTCTATATCAGCCTCTGTTCACAATGGATAATAATTCTTACATTAAGCCCCTTCAGGCCCTCTGGGAAATCAAAATTGTAATATCAGTTTGGTTTTTATTGGTTCATGTCAGTGACAGTGCAGAGACAGCCTTTGTTCAGCTGAAAGTCCGAGGTGTCCACAAATGATGGTCTCCACCCACCTCTTCCAACTGCAAACTAAGATTCCTGTTCTTCTTCAGTCTCAGGAAAGGAGGTTGCCCTGTTTTAATACCGAAAAAAAATTCAGTGGCAGTCTTTTCTTTTCTACTCAATTATCTTTCATTCACTTGATTTGGTGATTTATTAACAGATGCATGCACATACATGCACACACACACTTCCTTTTTAATTAGATTTTTTGTCTGACAGCTATGAGATTGTTGGGTGTGAGTGATTTATTTTTAAAAATCCTTATTATTTTACAGTATATCACCCTTCCATAGAACCTAATGAATATCCCTGCATTACTTTAAATGGGATCTGACCAAGCCCAACATATCTTACGCCTCAGGCAAAGAATCCGAATTATGCTTTGCAACTATGCCCATCTGATCCATCATAAACCCAGGAGCACACACATATCTGTACGTTGCTCAGACTATGAAAAATTAGACCATGAAATTAATATATAATGCTTTCCTCCTCTGTTGCCATAATGCATTAAACATCAGTTTTATGACATTAAGCTATTGTACTATAGAATGGTTTCTATATGTAGATGTCCATTTAAGAAAGTTTGTTTTGTCCTTCAAGTCAGTCTTGATTCCTGCTGACTAACTGGGTAAGTCCACAGTGTTCTTGGTAGCATTTTCAGAAGTGACTTGCCATGGCCACTTTCCTTTGATTGAAAAGGACTTACTAGATCAGAGTCACATAGTTGGCTTCCATATCTTAAATAGCATTAAATTCTTATCTTCCAACCCAGTACCTTATTCAAACACACATATATGGCCTTTTCTCTTGGGTGAGTTGAAATATTATCTGCTGATTCATGAGTTAGCAAAATCTTTTGACGATATAAAAACTGCTGTCTCCTCTGTCAATTCCTATTCTGCCCCTTTCTCTAATAATATGTTTCAAGGTTGCCCTTGAATGTGGCCTAGAAGCTTCAGATAGCATAGAATATAATATTTTTCTAAGCTCAGGTCAGGTTACTGCTATTGGACTTTAACATCCATAAATTATTTGGATCCAAAATACTTAAAGAACACCCATATTGCCTGAAATATTCAAGTTGTTTTAACCAGGCTCTATTCTATCAGTTTAGATTGACAAAAGTGTTTCCATTGTTTTAAAGAATGTTTTTTCTGCTTTTCTGCACTGCTATTACAATGTAATCTTAATTTAAATGAGGTTGTTAACACCATTTTGTTATAAAGGGTTTATGAATAGTGCTGAGTTACAAAGGAAACCATGTCCTCACCAATGGATTTTAATGCACTAAGAATATGATTTGTGATAATCAAAATACTAGTGTTCTACAAGTGAAGAAAGAACATAGCCTAAGAGATCAGGAATCTATCTAGTTCAATTTGTCAATACAAATTTATAATCCTCTCTGGAAAATGTTGGTTTTGTTTTGTTTTGCCCAAGTCTTCCTAGCAATGTTGGGTTTAAACCTAGGATCTTTTGCAGCTGTCCTGCCACCAAGTTGTCCCACCACTACAGCCTTAGTTCTTATTGCTGACATTTTACTGCAATTTATGCTAACAATTTTGTTCTTAAAACATTTAAAACACTGGTTTAACTCATGTTCATTTGTCCTTGAATTTTCATTCGTTGGAATCCTATTTCAATTTATTAATTTAAATTGAAAACATGCCTTCACTTAGATACACTCACACACACACACACAAATTTGGCAACATTTTATTCCATTACATTCTCCCTTTTCAAAAGCATACCTCAAATACATATACAACTAAACAAGCCTACTCTCCAAATTAATGTAAGATGGAGGAGTGGGGGGGGGGGAGGCGATGGCTTGTTGCAATACCTGTCCATTTCCTCCAGTTGTTTCACGAGAGCCTTCCACTGAGAGGATTGCATTTTTAATGGATAGAAATATAAGCTGTTTTTTTTTAAATGGATACTAATATAATTCAATCTTCCCCACCCATTTGGAAGACCTCTTGCTTTGTGCGATGATGTGTTTGCTAATTGACTCAAGGCAGGACACGGTACATGAAGCACAACTCTGCTGCCCTTATCTTTTCATCATTTCTCTGTTTCCGCCAGTCTCCATGCAATGCCTTCACGGTTGTCAGTATCAATGGATAGCTTCTTCTATATCTCCCTCCCCTGGTAATTCTAGGTCTGTCACTATCATTGTCGTTACTGGAGGAAGAAGATGTTTAAAAGATGCCAACCAGTGAATAATGGGATATCTTCAACCTTCATTAACATTTGATAGAAGAAGAAGTAACTAAAGGAGAACAAAGTCCAAAATATTTTTAAAATATGTGTATGTGTGTGTGTATTAATATTATTGTTCTATGTTATTTCTGGTCATGGATACATCATCTACAGAAGTTACACAATCATACATTTGCCACAAGAGTTATTGTACTTGTGTAACCGTAACAGAGTAACAACGATTTCCTCTTTGGGATTTTTAAAACTAATGCAACTAGTTACATGGTTATTGAATTTGCTCCAATTAATTTTTGGGGGTGTGTGGGTGTGTGTGGGTAGGTGAGAATTGTTTTGCTTGGCTTGTTTTGATGTGGCACAAAACACAGACGAAAGTTAATGCAGCAATTGCTTTGTATAATTATAATCTCTAGTATCACCAAGTAATTGTAATTGTTATTCCAGGGCTCATGTTTAGAGAAGCAACACATATCTGTGACTGTCTGATTAATCCACACTATTTCTTGTAAGCTTGGCTTCCCAAAGGCTTTAAAAGAAAATGAAGAAAGAATATCATAACTACACAATACACAAACAGGCAGTCCTTGACTTACATTCATTTAATGGCTGTTCAAAGTTACAACGGCACTGAAAAAAGTGACATGACCAATTTTCATACTTACAACCACTGCAGCATTCCCATGGTCACATGATCAAAATCTGGTTGCTTGGCAACTGGCATGTATTTATGACAACTAGTGTTGTGATCACCATTTGCAACCTTTCCAGCTAGCTTCCAACAAACAATGCCAATGGAGGAAGCAAAATTTGCTTAATGACAAGCATGACTCACTTAACAACTGCAGGGATTTGCTTAAGAACTGTGGCAAAAAAGTCATGAAATAGGACAAAACTCACTTAACTGCCTTGCTTAAAAACAGATATTTTGGGCTTAATTGAGGTTGTAATTAGGACTATTTGCATAAACTTCCAGCCTTGAAGGTCATGGGTCTTTGAGTATCAGTTGCTGGGATACATGATCTGGAATGACTATTGCTTGAGGGCTGGTTGGTTAGAATGCTGGGCTTATTTTCTTCAAGCCAGGACTTTACACCAATCCCATTCTAGAAAATAACTACTTTTTTCTGTTTAAGCTGGCAGAATCTTTCCATATAACACCTCAGCATTCTAATATCTGGTGACTTTTATAGGGAGTGATCAGGGGTGTATTTGGGATGTGTGAGGAGATAGCCTCCCTTTTAAATAATTAGCCAGTATGGGCAACCATGAGTAGGGACAGGATGACAACATATGGATGGCAACATCACAAAAATGCCACAACTTATATACAGTACTTGCCTCAAACATGAAATAACTATGGAATTTGATGACATCACCAGACCTGTAACCATTTTGACATCACTGGGGTTTTTATGGACACTGGGATTTACCTGCCACATCACTAACCAGGCATTAAGGAAACTCTGGGTTGAATATGTTAGCACTTAGAACATAAGAGTTCAGGCAAGAAACTTTATACCATTCTGGACAAATGGTTGTCCCATCTCTTCTTGAAAATCTCCAGTGATGGACCACTCGTAATTCTGGTGGCAAGGCATTCCACAATTACTCTCATTGTGAGGAAATTTCTTAGCTAGACTGGTTCTCTTTTTAACGCTCTTCCACCCATTACTTCTTGCCCTGCCCTCTGGTGCTTTGGAAAATAGGTCGACTTCTTCTTTGTGAGAGACCCTCCAGCAGCTGGCTGGGAAATTCTGGGAGTTGAAGTCCTCCAGGCTTAAATTTGCCAAGGTTGGAGACCCCTGTGCTATATCACCCCTGGTCCTTCACTTTGTTAGACTAGATATATCTACTTCCTTCAACTGTACATTGTATGCTTTAGCCTTCAGACCCCTTATTATTTCTGCTGCTCTTTCTAAGGTCTCGGTTCTTTTTTGTAGCACAGAGACCAGAATTCGATGCAGTATTCCCAGTGTGGTCTCACTAGTGCAGTCTAAAGTGACGCTATTGTTGATGCCCAAGCCATGAGGAAGATAAATTTGGGAGATGAAGCACTATGAACCCTGGAGGAGGCCAGTCCAGGAAACTTAATGTATGTATGTGGTCAATACTTATTGAATCAGCAGTTGTTGGATGAGGCATTGAATTGCTAAAGAAAGGGCCTTAGAACTGGCTCAGCCTTAGATCTGTACATCTAATCACCATGCAAGTCTTCCTGAATGTATGAACGGCCTTCGCAGAAGGGCCTTGCATTTGAGAGGAAGGAGCTAGAAAGCTGGAAAAATCCAATTATACATTTGATCGAGTGTCCCTTTTCCTGAAAGCGCCCCATAACCTTGCAATCAGATAGTGACCTTGAAAACGTAAAGTTCCCCGTTAAATGGCGGGAAAACTCCCCCCACCCTCCCCATAGGGGGTGTTATCTTTTCTAACAAAAGTCACCAACGCTGTTTTCGGGTAGCGAGGCCCGGCAGCTTCCCGCGCGTTTCCTCAAGAACTATCCGCGGCCTTTTCTCCCGTTTGCAACGCCGCCTTCGGCTCCGGGCCTGGGAACGGATGGGCAGCGTTTCCCCGCCGCTCAGCCAGGCCGCTATGGAGCCACTCGCTGTCCCAGCGGACGGCGGTCGAGGCCGGGAATGCAGGGAGCGAGCGGCGCTGGCTTTCCTCCTCTCACGAGCGACACACGTGGCTGCCAACTCCGGCCTCATTTGCATGCGGGAAAGCTTAACCCTTTCGGCTCCCGGCAGACCAGCTCACGGCCGGGAAGAAGAGCCGGCGCCGTTTCTTGCGTCGCTGGGAAATGCTGGCCGGGATCCTGGGATTGCGGGGTACAAGGAAAAGCTTGGAGACCGGGGGCCTCGCTTCCTACAGCTGAGCCTGAGGAAAAGCAGTTTGGGAAGTCGGTTGAAAGGGGGCGAACTTTTTGCGGGTTGCATTAAAAGCAAGCGTCGTTTTAAGCACCGTTTTCATCTTTCCTGCCCAGACTCTTATAGATCAGTTCTCCAAGCCGGTCCTGATGGAAACGGGGTTCAGCCGAATCGTTATGTCGGGGATTCCTTGCTATTCATTTCTCCCTATCTGGCCTGTTCCGTTTGGCCTGGGAGCAACCAGCAACTTATTCTGAGATGTCACATCGGAGGATCCAGCGAAACCACCTTCAACAAGCGGCCGAAACCACCCCCCTCCAAAAAAAAAAAAAAAGCTGCCATACCGGTTGTCCGCAGCTTCCGGGCAAAATTGAGGTCCCCTAGATACCCCAGAATCAGAGGCGATCGCCATGTCAGTCTAATGAAGACTCCTGCCAAATTGTTTCTTTCACCCCCTGCAAAAGTTCTTTGCAGTAGTAATGGAATTTGCATTCAAATATACGCAGCAACTCAGTTCGGGTTGTGAACAGCTTCCTTTTAAACAGAGCAGTTGATCGATATTTCTGAATTGGAACCTTGGTTCAATTAACAAGCTCCAATAAATAGAGATTTCGCTTTAGAAAGGGTTAGGGGGAATTTGAAGTGGGTGCACGTGTGTCCATTTATGACCGCTCTCCTAAGGAATCTTCCTTGGAAAGACGCTCCATTAAACTCGGAGCTTATTTCTGCATAAGGACAAGGTGCAAAACCCAATTCGGCGCGTATGTCTGAACAAGGCAGTCTGAACTAACAGCTGTTAATCCCCGTACTTCTCTAGTTGGACAATTATTACAAATACATTCTGCCCATTTTAGCCCGGCTACTTTTTTCCTTTGGTGTCTAGATTTCTAGCTGACTTTCTGCAATTCCCTTAAGTGTTGATTTCCAAAAAGAGAGCTATTGTCCAGGAAATAATTGAGGCAGAGTCCCACAAACAAAAAGCAGAAATCCAGCGTGGTAGCCGGTTTAACGCAGTCGTGATAATAATATGGACCCTAAAGCCCACGTTTCTCAGTAGGAATGCAGCAGAAACCAGGAGAAAAGATCGGGACTAAGAGTCTATTTTACCAGAATCCTGGACCAAGAAGGCTTCCTTGGCACAAGCTGACTGATAATAAGAGGCTGAAATGAACTCAGGAAGTTATCGATCGGCCCCTTCTAAAGTTCTTATTGCTGGACGATCCCGACAGCAGATGAAACGCTCAGGAAAGGAAAGAAAGCAGACTGGGTTCTCGACGTGGGAAGGGGCTGCTGAAACAAGCTGAGTTCCTAAAAGATAGAGGAATCCTTTGGTGCCAGTTACCATGGGCGGCGGGGGGAGGGGCGGGAGGGTAGTGTTGTATATTTCCAACACAGGCAGCCATTTTTCCTTCGGCACCATTAAATTATTACAGACTTTTCAGCCGCCTTCCTCAGACGCTTCCTACCGGCTGGCAACACTTGGTTTCGGCAGGTTTGATTCGCTCCAACTTTTGGAGGATTGCGTATGATTAAGTCACGTCGGATGTTAGTGAGGGAACAGAGTCCATCTCAACATGCCGGCAGAAGGTGGGGCTTCTATTGGACACCGGAAAGCAAATCTTAACCTCCCTAAATTACTCCACTTGGGACGAATCAGTTGAAAAAAAAGATTTGGGGGAAGAGACGAATGAAGGAAAACTGATGTAGCCGTTTTAAAGGTGTGCCATTTAGCATTCAAATCAGTCTGCCATTTCATTTTGTTTGGGCTATTTGGAAGCGAGGGGGATTTCAGCGCGTCCTTTCTCTAGTTTGCAACCATCAGCTCCAGAGCCATTAGATTACCGGGCAAACCCTCTCTCTGATTTCAAGCTGCGCTAAGAATGTTCCATTTCTGCCTTTCCTTTTGCCGACAGCTGACGAAATCAGACCGGTCCGCCCTAAGAAAGAGACCCATGACGTTCGGCTTCACACATACTTGCAAACGGTATCTATAAACAGTGGGGGAAATCTTCACGCGCTTAACGTCGTATCCTGAAGGCTCGCAGTGCTAGAGCTACTCCACCACAAGCCTCCCTGCGCTCAGATGGGCAGACTCCCCCCCGGGGTTGACTTGCAGGGTTCGTCAGGGCCCCCCACCTGAAGCACCCTCGCCGCTAGGTAGCACTCAGGGGTCAGAATCTTAAAATGTGCCAAGGCCCCTCGGATTTGAGATGCATATATGGAAGGTATTGCGGACGAACGCAGGAGAGAGAACGCCGCAGCCCAGTTAAACTCAGTCCCGTCCTCTTTGAGAGTGAGACGGGACGGGCACGCGGGAGGGGGGAGGGAGAAATCCACGCTGATTTGAGGAGAGTGGACTATTGCAGTCTTGGGCAGCTGAAATTCACACATTTTGCAAGGGCAAAGGAAGACATCCTATATAAAGCCTCGACCCGCTCTCTTCTTACCAAACTTTCTGATCCTCGGGGTTTTTGATATTTCCCTCCCGTTAAATCAAATTAAGTTTTCAGATAGCAGAACAGTATTGAATTGAGCTAGACGACAGTAGGGGGCGCGCTGCCGAGGAACTAGATTTTTTTAAAAAAAAAAATCCAGCCATTCGCAGGAGAAATATATGTCTAGAAAAAGGGGGAAATGAAGAGTGAAATCTCCATTTTAAACGCCCGATCTTCTTGTGTTTTGAAGGCAAAGGTGATTAATAGCTAATGAGAAATGATCGAAGCCCAGTTATTTTTCCAAGGGCTGAATGTATTGGGAAAGCAGCGGGCGTCTCCGCCCTCCACTCCAGACGCTTGCTTCCCGGCGATTCCTTTTCCTAACATAGATGCAGATTAGGGGTCCCTTGGAGCGAGATCAGCCCGGATTCCAGTAATTCAGTACTTGAATGTCCGCGGGTTCTGTTTTTTAGGTAGTATGGAAAGGACCATTCCTTTACTATTGAAAATCCACCCCTTTATAATGCGCTTTCTGGATTTTGTGTGGATTCCACCTGACCGCAGACCCGAAGCTGTTCTTTAACACCTGTTGACATGTTGCAACCCGACCTTGGAAAAGAATTGTCCTGCGCCCTTTGCAGAATCAGTGCAATATGGAGTGCGTGCGCCTTTTGTGGTGTGTTGGCTGTGCGAAATAAATATCTACGGTAGATTCCTGTTCACGTTGCCCACAGGACTGACTCAAATTTTCATCAAATTATATGGATTTCTGCCATAAAACACCCCATTCAGCTACATTACTCTCTAAAGTTATTCCGCACAGAAAAGGGCATTTCTGGGACTCTCCGTTTTTCCATTGCCAGCCTAGAGATGGAGCTTTTCCCTGGCATCTCCGTTTTGCTGACTGTCCCACCAGTTGTCATAGGATTGCTCTGCAGTACCCTCGAGATTCTTTGCCTAACTCCCGGGAGGACAATTTCGGTTCTTCACCCCCAAATTTTTTATTTTGGTCTCTCCTAAAATCTATGCCGATTTTGGGAAAAAAATAGATTTCCCCCACCCATCACAGATTGCTGTTTTCCTTTTCTCATAGCTCCCCCCCATCAACAGCTGATTGGCTTCCATGGTCTCTGGAGACCCAACTCAGGCAGTTATCTTTCTCCTACGCGTTGCAGTCCTGCGTCTTCCGTGGGATCGAGACCCGAGGACTAATAAAATGCAATCCTTGCATCAACCCAGGCACCCATCTCTGCCGCCTTGGCCTCCTGCCCCTTCTCCGCCTTTCCAAGCTTCTCCCGCTCACCTTCCACTCTACTTCCAAGAGCTCGTCACACCCCGCTCTTTCGACCTTTTTTCCACCCCTCTCCCGCCCTGTGCGCGCGGCGTCAGTTAAAGTGGCCGAGCTGCACTAATCAGTTGTAATAATCGAAGAGATAGTCCTGGTGTTCGGGGAAATGAAAGCCCAGGGGCCTTTTTTAGAAGGAGATTGCAGCTAGACGAATTATTTCATGCATGTTATCAGAGATTAATCCGGCCTTAAAAGATCAAAGCTGAAATCCAGCCGCGAACTCGAAGAAGCTGTTGACTCTCAAAAGGGAAGGTAAAGTGTCAGAAAGCCTACACAAAGGACTTCGCATTTTTCAAGTTCACACTCAAAGACGGCAATCTGTCCCGGGACTACCCTCTAAAGTTCCCGGATCTCCCAATCCAAACACTCATCGCCACCAGTCACCCCAAAAAGCTCTTCTCCCGTGGTAAAAGGACTCCGTGGCGAGGGAAAGTAAACACAGAAATAAGAACATGAATTAGGTGCTCTTTGGGGCTTTCCGCGGCTTCTGCGGACGATCCGCTTTGCTGACAGCGCCGCACCAAAACCCCTTGAAGTAGGTGGCTTCGGTTAACTTTTTCGCCCTCCTAGTTGGTCCTCGACGTTCAAAATCAGGGGTTCTGGGCTGCATCGCTCAGGAGGACGAGGCAGAGGGTGGTCTCCGTGGCCCTGACGCTGCTATGACATCGGGACTGTATTTCGATCCTGGCACTGCCCGCACTTCGAAGCCTTCCAGGCGGGGGAGGGGACCGAGGGTGGTTTGCTGATCAACGGAGCAGCCAAATCTTAGCTAACATGCATACACAGCCCGTCGCCTGCAAAAGGGAACGGGAGGGGTGGAGGCAAAGCCCCTCCTCCCGCAAGTCCTCTCCCTTTCCCCTTTTCCCAGCCCTCGAAAGCGCCGAGCCAATCGTCTCGCCGCCTTCCTCTTTGACAGGCAGCGAGGCCCCCGCCTCCTCTGACGTCCCCAGCAGGATTTGCATGAGTTGCGCTGCTGCGAAAAGCTGCAGCTCAGTCGTCTGGAAAAGCGAAGTGAGCGGCGAGGAAGACTCGTCTCTCTGCAGGACGCAAGCCGCGGTTTCCCCCCACCCCCGCCACCTCTCTTCCGGATCGCGTCCGTCCCCGAAAACAATTCTACAAAAATGGAGCTGCCGGCGGTGGGGGAGCATGTCTTCGCGGTGGAAAGCATCGAAAAGCAGCGAATGCGGAAGGTGAGCGACCAGCCAGTCTTGAAGCTCAAGGGTGGAAACTGGAGAACAGCCGAAGGGGAGGTTGAGGGAAGCCTTCCAAAGATCTCTCCGGTTCCTGACATTTTTTTCTCCTTCCCTTGCAGGGCCGAGCGGAATATCTCGTCAAATGGAGGGGATGGTCCTCTAAGTAAGTCCCGGGAAGGGAATCGGGCACCGGGTGTCCTTAACGCGGGCTCCGCTGTCGGATCCAGCCCTCGCGAATATTATGCCACGCTCCAGGCACCCCAAAAGTGCCTCCGTTTTTATGCATGGGTTAAAAAGGGAGAGCTCATTAAGTGGGGAGGCGGCAGAAGAGAAAGAGGCCGGGGGGTGCAGAGCCAGCAGCTTCAGGGGAGGAAGGCAAGGCGGACTGATGTGCAGCAGTTGCAGAAAATGGCTCCTTTCCCTTGGAAAGCAGGCTCCATATTGCAGAACTGAGCAGCCCCGGAGATCGGGGGAGAGGGAGGAGAAAACCCATTAAAAAAAAAACACCCATGCTTGAAATCCTTGAATCTACTCGGGATGAAGAGGGCGGCGAAAGGCTATCACTGTCACCAGGTTGCTGTCCTGCTGGCAGTGAAGCTGCACATTTTAACCCGAGCAAATCCTCGGCTTGGGCTACTTTTGCTGGATCGAAGGAGCTGCAAATGAACTAAGGGATATGGAGCGGGGCGGGGGAGGGGGTGTTGAAGTCTGAAACGATGGAGCCTGTTGGGGTGGGGGGAGTAAAGGGGCCGTCAGATTTAGAAATAGCGGAGGGAGGGATAAGCCTGGGAGTCTTTTTGGCCGGTTCCCTGAGGGGATCGGCGAGGCTTTGAACCCCGTTCTTTATAATATGCATGGAATTCCTCTGGAATAATAACTGCACTAAATACACAGATCGGCAGAACCTCTCTCCCTCCTGCCATCCGACCCATCCCCCTCCTCGGGTTAGCGCCAGTCCTGAATGCGCAGTTTGAAACAGGTCCTAGAAAGCGGGAAAAAGAGGGGGGGGGGCGGTGCCTATTGCAACCAGCTTCTAAAATGGCCCCACCGCACAGAGGACGGATATCAGAGCGAATCAGGGCTCGTTTCCCAAAGACTGCTGCATGACTAACTTAAGCTATTGTTTTAATGTGTAAAATAGACCAAAAATGCCATGTTTTTATCTTTTGCAAGATATAACACGTGGGAGCCGGAGGAAAATATCCTGGATCCCAGGCTGCTAATCGCTTTTCAAAACAGGTGAGTTTGTCTGGCTGTGGGAGCCTGGGGTTGCTGACAAGAATTCTGGAATTCTGCCCCATCCTGTTTATTCGCAGGAGTTGCTCCTGCAGCCGGTTGGGTGGGGGGAGGACGAAGGAGCCAGCAACGGTGGAGGAAACCGCACCCCCCCTATTTGGGCTGTGCAGGGCAAGTCGGCGGGAGCGTGGCAGCCTTGTGCAAGTCGTGCTGCATGTTACGGAACTTCAGTTTTAACCCCTGCTTCACTGCCTGGCGAGACTTCCTTTGCAGTGCGAAGTTGCCTGGCTGAAGCTTGCTGCTGGCTTGTGGTGCCCTGCACCTGACAGAAGGGAGAGGCGGCGGGTGTGCGCTGCCTGAGCCCTGCTGCTTCTGCGCTTGGCAGTTTTTGCCAAGCTTCCCGGGGTGGAATCGCCACCACAAAAGTGCCCGCGCAAGAGGCCCCCCTTTCGCCCTGTCTAGCTCGGTGACAGCTCGCAAAATGCATGCATACTTAGGAGGAGCGTGGGGAAGGTTGAAGGGCTGGGCTACACACAACACAAACACACACACACACTGTCCCTGACTGCGCGCCTGATTTCCTGCGGGATCTGGACCTCGAGGCAAATGTCATCTTCAGGCCTTGAGGAAGAGGCAGCGATGGTCTTCTTGCTCTTGCCTGAGTTCCTAAAATGTGGCCCCATTGCCGGAGCCCCTATCCTGCTTGGAGGCTCCGACCTAACCTTGGTCTTGCAAAGGATTAAATGTGGGGACATTGGGAAACCCTGGGTCCCCAAGTTGCAGGGGGCGAGGAGAACCTGCACGCCTCAGGTGGCTTCTTCTCCTGCCCTTCCTTCGTGGCACTCTGGCCAGTTGCAGTGACCTTCCCTCTCCTGCATTAGGTTGATAATTTGGTTTGGTTCCTTTGCCGTTAAGCAAACCGGAAGGGGGGAGCAGCAGTATCCCCCTCCCTTCGCGTTGTTGGTGAATGGGCGGCCTCTGAGGCTGCGGTGTGGAGAAGCGCCTTATCATGTGAATCCTAATGAGGTGATTAGCATCCAGTGCAGTGCCTTCTGCAGCCACCCTGGCAGTGCCTGGGTGGGAAGTTGGATGCTTGTTGCTGATAGTTCCTATAGCACTGCAGCCTGTTCTTCTTCTGGGCCGAAGCTCATCTGGTTTGCCATTTCCTGCAAACTACTGCATTTTGCTGTTTGTACAAAATCTGGATTTGTCGTTTGGAGCCTTGCCTGCTTTTATTTTATTTTTTATACTGCATGCTTGAGTACTGTTCTGCTTAATGTGACCCAACTTCACTGACCTCAAAAGTAAGTGCTGATTTGTTCTTGAATGGGAGACCACCAAAATACAGTACAGATTTGGAATTAGAGGAATGCCTTCTATGACAGTGAATGGGGCAAAGCAATGGAAGTGAAGAATAGTTTTTCATGTTCTAAATAGTTTTATTTAGCTGGAAGCAGCTGTGTTTTCCAGGAGATTTGAAGGGCTGGCTTGCACATCTGAAGCTTCTTTGCTTTCAAATAAAAGCTGGTTGTTTTGGCTCAGAACATATTCTGAAGCTGTAGTAGAAGCTTCATAGAACATGGTGGGACTTACTTTTGAGGATATTTGTAAAGCAGCAGTGTCAGTAAACTCAAGAGTTTGCTAGCAGGTTCGGATTCAAATTTTTAACAAAATAGTAAGCCAGTTCATAAATTGAGGTGTACAACGGCCTTCAGAAGAAGTTGGTTTCATGCTCAATTGAAATTTGAGCAGATAGAGGAATGGTTTGCAGGAAATGAAAATAGCTGAAATCTAAACTGGCTCTTTTGGATGTTTGAGCAGCACTGGTGTCATTCTGGGCCCTGTGGGAAGGAGAAATTTTCAGACTTGCCTGTATCTTTATAGTTCTTAAAATATTTTTTTTTTTTGCCTTGGTGATTTATATTTGGAGTGTGCATGCCTGTATTAGCTCATTCCTGTGTCTTGATGTGTGACATAATTCTACCCCCCTCCCCCCAAAAAACTCTTGGCTTTTCCACTTTCTGATCTGCCCATTTAATATGTGCTGTATGAAAATACATAATTTCCCCTCCCTTCCTGCTTATTTCTGGATGTCGTTGCTGTCTATAGCACAGGCCCTTGAGGGGGAGCCATGCTTACTGACTGGTATTAATTCCTGTGACCTTTCAATGTTTCCTTGTGTTTCCTGTAGTCTCTTCCTGCTGCTGTGTTCTAAACACTCAGGGCGGTCCCATGTGTCTCTCCTTAAAAGACATAGTGATTCAGTGAGGCTTATTCCCAGGAAGTCTGCCTAGGATTATCACTTTCATCTTCTGTTTGTATTAAACTAGCATAGTTGATAGTTGATAGAGGTTGATATGTATATGCTTCTGAAGTCAAGCATTTCTAATTTTATTTTTGTTGGTTTTTTAAAAATCTTTCTTCAGGGAGAGGCAAGAGCAACTTATGGGATACCGCAAGCGAGGACCAAAACCAAAGCCACTGGTAGTTCAGGTAAATTCAATTAATTGTGCTGCTTTTCTTTCATTGGAGTAAAATAAAATAATCTATACTAAAAGTGAAAGTAATTGACCCCCGAAGGTGGAATCTTGCTGAACATGCTGACCTGTTCTTTTTTTTCTTTTAAAAAGAGAGGTTTTGTTGGTGACTAGTTTGTTTTCCTTCAATTAATTAATATTCCCTTCCTTTTCTAGTGTATATCCCAAGGGGGAGAATTTCATCTTGATTTCATCATGTTCTCAGAGACCCATGTGCACAATTGCCTTGTTAACTATAAATGCCTTAGGAAGCCCTGTTCTATCCATTCTTTGTCTGTTACAACCAGTACACCCAGCAGCTTCAGAAGGCCCCAGGGCCAAGTGCAGACTCTAACATGACACAATATTCATCAGGCTTGGGCTGAATCCTGAAAACCCATGATGGTGTCTTCCAGATTTATAAGATTTCTGGGAAGCAGCCGAAGGAAGTCTGTTGGCTACAACTCACTGGCTTGCCTTCTCTAGGAAAAAAAAAAAATCCTTGCAATTAGGAAGGATGATGCCTAGTTGGGGTGTAAGGATTAGCAAAGAGAAGGGCCAAGGAGCCACTGGCCAGAGAAAAGGCATGCAGCTGCAATGGGTAGGATGTTTTGTTCATCTGTATTCCTGGCGGCTGCTTTTCCTTGGCTTACCGCATTTCCTGCTGCTTATGTAGTGTTTTTGCCTTTGTGCCCAAAGGGGTGAT
Source organism: Pseudonaja textilis (assembly GCF_049901715.1). Classification (NCBI taxonomy): domain Eukaryota; kingdom Metazoa; phylum Chordata; class Lepidosauria; order Squamata; family Elapidae; genus Pseudonaja; species Pseudonaja textilis. The sequence continues at coordinate 111,762,638 of NC_141991.1, read as the reverse complement.
TGGGCGAAATAATGCCTTATTTCCTCTCGTCTCCTCTATGGCTCTGTCCAGGGGAAAGTTACAGCAAGAGCATCCCTTTATCATGACTTCCTAAAGTCTTCTGAGCTGTCAAGCCAGATGTTTCTTCTGATCAGTTCCAGAAGCTTTTCTGAAATTCCTAATGTATTTCCCCCCCCCCCCCTACAGCTGCCATCTTTTGCACGTCGCTCTAACATCCTCAGTGGCCTGCAGGACCCAGCCGTGGAGAACAGGCCCAAGCTGGATCTCAGCAGCTCAGGCAAAAGTCAGCAGCATCAGTACGAACTCAACAGCAAGAAGCACCATCAGTATCAGCCCAACAGCAAGGAGAGCAGCATCAAACACCAGTCGCACAGCAAAGGGAAGTACTACTATCAGCTGAACAGCAAAAAGCACCACCACTATCAGCCGGACCCTAAGATGTATGAACCTCACTACCAGCCTAACAACAAGGAGCCACAGCAAGGACAGGCCTGCTTGGAGCACAGCAAAAGCCCGTTAATGTCCCAGTCAGACAAGTGGTCCCACGGCTCCACAAAGAGTTTGCTGAATCCTATCAAGGGTTTGAGTGGGGTTGAAGGAAAGAACGGAGCAGAGAAGAACCTCTCCAGTGGCACAGGGCCACCAACACCATCTCCCCGGGAGGGGGTGACCAGCAACGGCATTGGTGGCAAAATGAAAATTGTGAAGAACAAAAATAAGAATGGACGCATTGTGATTGTCATGAGCAAGTACATGGAAAACGGCATGCAGGCAGTAAAGATTAAGTCTGGAGAGCCCCCAAAGAAGCGGGTGGCCGAGGAGAGGACTACTAAAAGAGGGTCTGAAGAGAGGCAGGAGTCCTGGAAAAAGCCTGGGGAGGAGAAGTGGCTGAGTAGTGCTCTCAGAGGGAAAGCTGGCACCGAGGTCAGTCAGCTTCCTCCTGAGGTAAGAAGCAGCCCTTCCAAGACAGTGGCCTCAAGCCAAGAGCTGCCTGTTCCTGAGCAGCAGCCTCTGCAGCTGACCACCAAGCCCAACCTGGTTGCCTGGGCTCTGGATCCCAGCCAGCAGGAGCAGACCTCCCCTACCCCAGGACTGAGCCTTTCACCCAGTTATGGTGGCTCCCGGAAACGCTGCCTTTCTGAGCCCCATGGAGATAAGGAGAGCGGCAAGAAGCGCCTCACTTCCCGGAGCATCAGTGCCCCCACCTGCCTGAACTCTCCTACCCCGGAAAAACTCGAGTCCCCGGCCTTTCCCACCTCTCAGCCGGAGGTCATCCTGTTGGACTCTGATTTAGATGAGCCCATAGACTTGCGTTGTGTCAAGGCTCGGGGGGACAGAGAGCTTGGTTTAGTGCAGGTGAAGCCGGAGATTGTGCCGGTATTGTCACCAGAACCGTTGGTCCCAGAGCCAGAAAAGCAGGTGGAGCACTTTGAAGTGGAGGAGGAAGAGGAGCCCGTTCAAGAGTTCAAGCCTTTTTTTGGGAATATAATAATTACGGATGTGACTGCAAACTGCCTGACAGTGACCTTTAAGGAATATGTGACAGTGTGAGGAGCTTAGGGACAAGCTCCTCCTCCTGGCTCTCTCCCTTGGCAACCTGGCTCCTCCCCTAAGATACCGTTCTACCCAGAGAAACTCTTTGGCACTGCGGAGCAGCAGCAAAGAGCAGGCCCTCTCGAGATCAAACACACTTCGCTGCCTGGAAAAAGGGGAGGGTTGGGTGCAAGGCTTCCCTTCGGCCTTCAGGGCTTCCTGCAAGGCGCTCTTGGCCCGTCAGAATCTCGGGCACCAGGATGCACCAAGGGGTGCCGGCTCCCCAGTTAACTCACGGGAGAAGAGTTCTATAGTATTATATTTTAACAGTGCTAACTTGTTCAGTGGTTCATGCTCCCGTTTGTATGTGGTGTTGCTAAAAAATGTATTGTTTGAACTGAAGGCAGGCCTCCCCAGGTGGGTCATGCGATTATATTTATTTGTAGGTATTTATATAATGAAATATAAAAAGCCTAGATTTATGGAGTTCCCTAGATTGCCCTATATATATATATAATTATATTAAATACATATATATTATATATATATAAAAAGCTATATCAGAATATTTTCTTTCCTTCCCTTTTTAAAAGCCACTTCTCTTTTTGATTTCCTTGCTCCTTGTTTTTGTAAAACTGCAGGACCATCATTCATACATACATACACACACACACATAGAGAGAGAGAGAGAGAGAGTTGGTGGGTGTGTATGTGTGTATGTTATGTATACCGGTATGTGTAAATACATATATCGGTACATTACATATACATACATGTATGTATACACGTATGTATATGTATACACACACACATGTTTCTATCTCTGTGCAACCCCCCCAAATAATCTAAAGCTATTATAGAAATTGCTGCTACTAGAAATGTCTAAACTATAAGCTTCCAATTATTATGAATTGCTTGAATGTAAATATTAAATGGTAATATGTGGAAAGTGCATTTGATGTTCTGCAGCTGGCCTAGGCCGGGATGGCAAAGGCTAGCTGTGAAGCAGGAGGGCCTCAGCCCCTGACAGGCACCTTGGTGCCTTCAGAAACCAGAGGGAGGAGGAAAGTAAACTCTGTGTCATGCAGTCATTACAAAGGTCTATAAACCTTTCAAAAAACGACAGGTGGTGTGCAGTCCTTTTATTGAAACATTGGGAGATCCTGAGGTCAAGTGGCCAACCTGGCTGCTTGCTTTTCAGACGCAGGCAAAAGTGACTCGTGTAATAACCTTGTGGTGCCGCAAATGGGACTTCACGACACACGAAGTTCTCTGAGAGTCCTCAAAAGCTGGGCTTGCAAGTGATAGGTAAGCAGTTTTGCTCTGGAAGGCTTTCTGAAATTGTGCAGGATAGAGGGAGGAGCCACGCACATTTATTATTACCAGGCTGGTTAGTACATAATGGGCTGGAACATGCTATTATCTTGCTCGTGGCGTTCTATACCTAATAGAAAACATGGGTATCTTAAGAAGTCAGTTTTAATTTCTTAAGTATAATGAATCATTGAGATGAGATGAGATAATAGTAAAAGGCTTCTTTCTCCACCGCCTGTGACATCTAAGCCTTAACAATGATTTATAAGAACGCGATGGGTGCTCTGCCCTCTTCGGTTGGGGAGTGTGCAGGAAGGTGAATTTTATATAGGTAGCATTTACCAAATCATTCTAGCTAATTTCCCAACTATAGTTCATCAGGATGCTGCTCACCATTAAGCAGAGAGTGTCAGTTTTTGCCTATCCTTGCATGTCATGCAGAGATAAAGAACATGGCACAGTTAGTGGGTAGCAACAGCAGCAGCTTATTTGCTGTAAAGGTTATAAAGAAAGCCAAATAACAGTCTTCCTCAAAGAATGCGGTTGAGCTGTGGTAACTGAAACCCCTGATTCAGAGGATGTTTCATAACCCCAAAGTAATACATCTTTTGTCTCTGAGAAATCAAAATTAACTGAAAAGAATACTCTCCTACCAGATGTCTCCAGGATAAGCCCTGATCAGCAGAATGGAAGGTGCTATCCTGCACCTCAGCAAGTTGTTGGTTTCTCTAATTCAGCATTGTCAGTACCAGTAGGAAGGCTGCTTGGGGCTTTCTGCTCGCCAAGCAGGTATTTGGTCTCTGAACTAAGGGGTGTGGAAGAATTCTTTGAAAGTTGGGCCTCAGCTCTAGAAGCATGGAGGATAAACCAGATCTGAATCTGAATAATAATCAAGGTTGAAGCACTTTGCTGAAGATACTGGGTTCGGAGGGATCGGGGAGACACTCTTTTGTGAACACAATGAGAAGGAAATTACAGTTCCCTGTTTTGGAATGATCCCATCTTGCCCTGTGGTAGATAATACATGTTTAAGGCAGCCATCCCATTGCTGCAAAGCAAATAAAAATGTGAAGGAATTAATGCTAATTCCCATTTGGCCAATCAAAGATTGGGGGGGGCAGAATCAATCCTTTCTTGGAAGCAAAATGAATTGAAGGAGGACATGCTTTCCAAGAAGCACACCTTCGATTAGATTATGTGTCTGACTCATGCTAGCACCTCTCTGAGAAAGAGTGGAGTAGCTTTAATCATGTCATAACATAGAACAACAGTTCATGGAAATTGAACAAAGTCTCTTTCAAAAAATATTGGAAGAAGGATAAAAACCAACACAGTGGCAGTAATCTGTCCACTTAATGGTTTGATTTGGCTTAACTGCTCAAAAGCAACCCCCATTTGGGGGGGGGGTCCTCTCCTACAAGTAGATATACTTCATTTTTTTAAAAAAATTAAACCTGCTTTCTTCCTGAGCCAAATTTGTTAAATATAAACCAGTAGTAAGATATTGCAATAATATGGCAATGTATATCTATACAGAAACAAGGGCCGTTGAACTGAATCAGATTTCCTTCAGGTAAGTGTGTGTTGGTGTGTAAGAACAAAGTTGGATTTCCCAATTAAAATTTTAAGAATTTTGGGGAAACTCAAGGGAAAACCTTTTTTAAATTAAACTATGTTCCCATCTTCTGCCTCATCTGTTTCTTGTGAGTTGGTTTATTACATTTATTCATAATTTAAAGGTAGAAATTGAGGAGGGAAAGCCCTTTTATTTTTCAAAATAAAAATGCTGTGTTCCCATCCCCTGCCTCATCTGTTTCTCATGAGTTTGTTTATACTCAACTTGAGAGAGAATTCTGGTTTCTGAATCTCAAGCTAAGGGCTGAGGGTTGTTGTTTTGTTTTTTTTGAGAAACCAAACAGGTTCTTGTCTACTGATCCTTCACTTTAAAAAAAATAGCAATGGAAAAGACAATTGAGTCAAATAGGTTAGTGAATTGTAGCTAAGACAAGATTCTTTGGATTTAATTGCTATAGTATTGTCAAGTGGAAAACATTTTTCAAAAACTGAAAAAGTACCAAACCATGAAATGGAATATGCCCCTTGCAGCTCCTACATTGTGCCACACTTCCTGTATCAGAAATGTGTCAGTGTATGAGATGAATCTTCCTGTTTCTCTGGCAACCCTAATTACATTTAATACCTTTAATCATTGGTGGCTAGCAGCTTGTGCAAAGTGCATTATAGCTTGTATATTAAATACAGCTTAATTGCAACTTGTTTTGAGCTCATCCAAGTGCTTGCATACTCCCTGTCCCTTCTCCATATCACCTAAGCCCTGACTGATCTGAACAGAGAAGCTGAAAAAGCCCTGAGTATTTTGGCAGAGTTTGTGGGATGTTTTGATGAACGCCATTTCCTGTAAGCATTTCTTGCACCGAAGAAGTACAAGTAACTGACAGGCAGCTTCAGGTGCATCTGAGATAGGAAGTAGGCAAAACGGATGGGGCTCATCCGCTGGTCAAATAGCGAAGAAAGAAACTATATTTTTAGTGTGATATTTGCTGTTCAGATTTGCTTGCTGGCAGCTGGAGACCAGCGACTGAACAGACGTAGTTGTACTCATACTCCTGCAGCTGGCTACTTCTTGTGAAAGGAATGCAGCAAAGGGGAAGGTACACTAGATAAAGGACTTTAAATCGGGTTATGGTTTGGTCACGGGCTGCAACAGAGAGTTAGACAACATGGTGGATCTTCATTATGCTTAGAGCAAAGTTATTAACTTCAACTGAGCTTATCCATCTCATTTTAATGTCAATTTAGATCTGTTAGAAACTTTAAACCAACATACTAATTGTCTCAGAAGTAAATATCTCATTAATATTTAGATGAAAGGGCATCACACAAAATCCTAGGGCTGTAAACTAGACTGAGAAGTTGGAAATAACATCCCATGAGAAGACAGTGTCCACCCTATTAGCCCCAGGGCAATTTAAAGAAATCAATTAAGGCCTGTCCATGAAGTCATCAGAAGTTCAGCTCCACAGGGTCTCTAATGGGACCAGTGTAGTACAAAGGTCATGTTGTTCAAAAGACTGAGGAAACCAGTTTGAGATCACCTTCGATTACGGAAGCTTTCTAGATTACTTTAGGCCACTCACTTTCTTACAAGCCAATCTGCCTGCCAAAGAAATTGTGTGGGGAAAGGAAAACGTGCAATGTATACCATTTTGGGGTTTAAAAAGTACAAATAAATAAGTACTTTTATTTACATAATTCACCTCAGGGAAATTTAGAGTAGCCTAAACCAAGCAGCAAGTCTCCCACCCAAAACTAATTAATCTACAACCTGCTTGGTTTTAGCATTGTCTAGGCTCAAATTGTGACAATAAGATAAAAGGAGAGGAGATGAATAGCTACTGAAGTCTCGAATGCATATTCTTAAGCGTGAGTTGCTTGATGTTGAGTCTGCAGTAGGGACCTGTGGGAAATCCTAAAGCACTGGAATCAGGCATTCTAACTGGTATCTGAGGAGTGTCTCTTGGTTTACGTTTGAACTCTGTATGCTAAAGTGGTCAGGCACAGATGACAACATGAGTGCACAGGAAGATTCAGTACAAGAAGCTACTCCTATTGAGATTCCATCTTCTGCCCAGATCATAAACACTTAGAAAGACATATTTCCTCCTATAAGTTGTTACAAGCCGTCTAGATAATAAATGGAATGAATGATTGGATTGACATACTGTGCAAAACTATGGTATAATGTGATTGATTTTACATTGAGCTTGTAGCATGAATGCATCTGTATTTGTTAGCTGTGACTTATGATTTAATACATTGCAGCCAGACATTCATAGCTTATTCTGCAAAGTATGATCCAAGAAACCACAATTTAGTCCAACATATGAATACAGCCCTTATAAAAGCAAGTTTGCTCACTATTCAACACACTGAAATGTCCAGAAAGGGTACAGATTGCCATGGGCAAATAGGCGACAATATAAATTCAATAAATAAATAAATAAAACCGTATGTGGCTTGTTTAGATTTGGCTCAGGATTTCTACAAACCCATTTGGTTGTTTCCTATTCAGTAAATCATAAGTACGTTATGACTAAGAATCAGCTCTGAAGTTGGAACGCTAAATTGTCATAAGAGTTTAAGAGGGACTAATTTCTGTAATACATAAATTGAGGGGGGCAGCTGTTTGTACAGTTTATTAAGACTCTGTAATCTGGGTGGGGCAATTTCTCCCTTTTCCCAGCTGTGTGATGTAAATGGAAGGAGATGCCAAGGGCATTCCTCTGGCTTGCATTTCTGGCACACTCTCTCTGCTTCCCAAGTGAAAATAAGGGATTATCTGTCCCAACATATTTTCTCTTACAAATATTTGTGAAACACGTTTTGACAGAATCTTGGAATTCTTTTTTTTTTTCAGTTTTGGCATTTTAGCATCCAAAAATTTCATGTTTTGGATTTTTTAAAAAAATAGTTACGAATGTGCTTAAATTATTAATTTTGCTTATGTTTTTATCAAATTGTCAGCTATTGTTCAGAGTTGCCATGTAAAAAAAATTCCTGCATAAACAAATGGAAAGAAACATTTTTCTCATGGTGGAACTGAAGCGCACAGCAATCATTCATCTTACAGTACTTTAGGTTTGTAGCTTTGGGATGGCATGCTTGTTTTCTGATTATTGATATTTATATCTCACTTTTACTATTTTTCTAAACAACTCAAGGCAGCAAATGTATCTAATACTCCTTCCTCCTATTTTCCCCACAACAAGAACCCTGTGAGGTGGCTTTGACTGAGAGAAAGTGACTGGCCTAGCTGGCTTTCATGCCTCTGGCAGGACTAGAATTCACAGTCTTCTGGTTTTTAGCTTGGTGCCTTATCCATCATTCCCACATCAGTAGTTTTTCAACATTTATGTGCCATTTTCTAGTTTTATACAGCACCACTAAGCCATAATTAAAAGCCACTCAGAGTCATCTCGAACTGTGAAATGCGTGACACATACATTTAACAAAAAATACATAAATAATCTAATGATACTGACTGAATCCTCAAACATGCTAGGTTAAACTGTTGTTGTTCACATATGGTTTAGCATATTTTCCAAGTGTACCCAAGAAAAAAAAATTATATCAGGTCATAGTTAAAATTATACAAATAGGACTAGTGTAACTAACGGTTAAGTATTTCCCCCGGGTTGTCTGGATTATGAATGCTTCCAATATGGCAGCAGAATTGCAATAATCTGAAGCTGGCAGGAAGAACTTGTGAATGTAACCATGGGGATGATAAAACCAAACCACATAAACAGATTCTCAGACCTGGACTGAAAAATAAATGGACAATCAAAAATATTAATTCTTGGCTGCTTTTTTCTGTCATTCAGAGTTTTGCGGCCTAGTAGCATAACTCTTTTTAACCTTGATGGCTCTGCTCTTGGAGAGATGTTATTTTTAGTAGAATTGCACTAAGGCAATTCAACATGAAATGCACAAACCTGAAAGACAGACTTCATTCGACTTTCTAAAATCTTGTAGGAATGATACAGTATGGTCTGCTTGCTTCGCTAATTGATCAGGTCTTGGCCAGTAAATGCATTTTTTTCCCTATGAACATGAATTTGAAAAAACTTCAGGAGATAGTGGAGAGCAGGGGGACACGGCATGCTATGGTCCAGAAAGACATGACTTAGCAATTGAACAACAACAAGGTATTTTGGATATTCAGACTTTTATGTAGGCACAGATATACCCGGGGTGGAATTCTACCAGTTCGCACCTATTCACTACAACCAGTTGTTAACATTCTAAGCAGTTTGGAGAACCAGTTGTTAGAAGAAATTAATGGCCTAATCCTGTAAGGAAGACAGGAAGGAAACATTCTAGTGTTGCTTACAGAAACTGCCTCTCCGTTAACCCCTATTACATTCTTGGCAGGACTAGACTTCCTATCTCTGAAACTTCTCTGGAGGTTTTTTCCCTCCTTTGCTGGTACTTTGCTTGTGTCGACTGACCATTCAAAGTTACAATGGCACTGAAAAAAGTGACTTATGACCATTTTTCACACTTACGACTGTTGCAGCATCCCCATAGTCATGAGAGGCTAGGCAAGGAGATGCATGCCTCAATGTGAGTGATGTTGAGTTGGCCATGCCCAGCCAGTCACATGACCAGCAAGCCACGCCCACCAATTAGATCACGCCGACAGAAGCGGTTGTTAAAAAAATTGAATCCCACTCCTGGATATACCCATCAATTACTTGCTTTTTTACAATCAGTGATGTTATGCAAAGAGTAAGAAATTAAAAGCAAATAAATAAAGTCATAAGATACAAAAAAATGCACACCTAAATCACATTTACACCAACTTCATTCACCAAGGTATTTTTCTATTCTAGCTAGCTAAACATAATTGCTTCTACTGTATTAATCTGTTGTTATATATGCTGCTGTGTTTTTTAAACTTCTAATCTTCTCTTTGGAGGATCTCACTAAGTCCACCCAGCCACAACTCCAACATCTCTAACATAATCACATGCATTACTTATACAGTTATCTATTAATGCAGGAAACAGTTCAGGGAACTTCCTGCTTAGCATTGAAAGCCGGTATGGTAGAGTGGTTATGGTGCTATACTAGGAGCAGAAAGATCCAGGTTTTAGTTCTCCTTTGAGCGTGGAAGCTATTTCCTCCCTCTCAGACTTAATCAGTGATTCTAGGCAAGCACAGAAATAGCTGCCACTACAACACAGCACAACAAACAGGACAATTCTTTGCTCAATGTTGAATACTTTTCTCAACAATGTGCTAAACTCAATAAATGTGCCCTTCTTCAGCATAACTCACAATACACCACCTGAAGTTGCCCATTATTATCTCATGTATTCTTTCAGTCATAATTCTGCCCGCCACCTTCCCAAGCAACCTTAAGAGAGCCAGCCACTTGCTGTCTTTGCATTCATTCTTGCTATCTTCGCTTTCTAGAGGGGAATACCAATCAGAAGTCATAATTTCAACTGTGTAACTTGGAGGGAGTTTTCACATACATTCCATAAGTAAACAATAACTATATTTCAACATTTCTCCAGTTATTCCATTTATTTTTGTATACATTTTCTTAAATGATAAAAATGCCTAAATGCTCTTCAGTTGAAATGCCTAAACTGAAGGCATTTATGGACTTCCCTGTCATCAGGTTTTTGTGGGCATCAACATTTGTAGCCCAACATTTCAATTCTGTTCCCCAACATATCACTATTTTTGCATGCACATCTGTATGTTATTCTTCATTTGGTGTCATATGAATAATTTCAACACTTTTAATTTAATCCCATTCACTGCTACAGGGTCCTTGGTTAACTCTCTTCATCTATGTCTTGTTGAGCTATATTCTTTTTAAACTATTTTTTCTCTCTAGAGACTTTAACAAATAATTTTATTGCTGTAAGCATACAGAGAGCCAATTTGATGTGGTGGCACCAGGCTAGAAACTGAGAGGCTTTGGGTTCTAGTCCACGTTAACTGAGTGAGTTTAAGTTTGAACAGTTTTCTCAGCTCTAGGAAGGAGACAATCGCAAGCCACTGCTGAGATCTTGCCAAGAAAACTGCAGGGATTACTCCATGCAATCACCTGGAGTTGAGACTGACTTGAAGGCACCTAGAAAAGTATAGTATACAGAAAAGAACAAGGCAGAAATAAAGAATGAAATGTAACAAAAATACAGGAAAAGAAAAAAGTGATACATCACAGAATACATAGATATAAGAAAATAATCCACTTTTTAAACAACAGAACAAACATTGACCACATGAAAAGATACTTGGTTGCTTTTCCTGCTTGTTGATATAAAACAGATTCCTAGGTAGAAAGTGAACATATACAATATTAACAAACCAAGATTTATAATCCAGCATAGTAGAATCTTTCTATCAAAATAAACCAACATTTTATGTTACAATCCATGCATGATAGATTCAGTGTTCATCTTAAATCAACGTTAGAAATTTGGCCTATTTAGCTCAACATCTTTAAACCTTATTCTTCTTCTGACATCATATTAACAAATGTATAAATATTAACACTAGTGGGGCAAGCCCCAAACAAATGAAATAATACCTCCTTTACCATTTTACCACAAATTGAAGTTGCCATCCAAATTTAAATTTCCTTTGAAGTCTAGAAAAAACTCAAAAAAGAATATTTGTTGAATTAAATGCACCTAAGCAACAAAAGTTGCACATTTCACTTAAAATATTGAGCAATTTATTTTTAAACAACTTATCAATTCTTTATTCTGAATTTTTGGTAAATTACCAAAATCTATTTTTATTACAGGTAGTCCGCAATTTATGGCCATAATTGAACCCCAAATTTCTGTTGCTAAGTGAGACAGTTATTGTGAATTTATTTGTCCCATTTTACGACCTTTATTGTCACACTTGTTAAGGGAATAACTACAGTTGTTAAGTAAGTAACATAGTTGTTAAGTGAATCTCACTTCCCTATTGGCTTTGCTTGTCAGAAGGTGGCAAAAGGGGATCATATGACCCCTGGACACGGCAACCATCATAAATACTAGTCAGTTGCCAAGCATCTGAATTTTGATCATGTGATCATGGGGATGCTGCAATGATCATAAATGTGAAAAGGGGTCATAAATCACTTTTTACAGTGCCATTATAATTTTGAATGGTCACTAAATGAACTATTTTAAGTTGAAGACTAGCTGTATATCTTTCAGTTGTTTATAGAACTCAACTATAGGTTTGGAAACATCTCAAATTCTTTAAATCAAAATAATTCAGGAAATTCAGACGCTGGTTAGAGGTTCTTTAGGCCAGGGGTCTCCAACCTTAGCAAATTTAAGACTTATGGACTTCCACAAGTCTTAAAGTTGCTAAGGTTGGAGACCCCTGCTTTAGGCCAAACTGTATGACCAAAATATGCTTTAACTGTATGTATTGCCTTCCACAGACTTGGACAGTCCAAATTCTTACTGCAGCACTGAAAATGCTTTGACAGGCTGCTTGGTAATGACCTGATATAAAGCACTAACACCACAATTTGCCTACTAACTCAAAAAGAACAGTTCATCAGCAATTTCAAGCTAAGATTATTATCCCTGAGTCTTCATTTTTCACATGAGGGCTTAAAACTTCCTTCACAACCACATCCAAATATATCTCACAGACTTTAATGCAGACAATAGAATTGTTTTTAGATCAGAACAAAACCTTTGTTCCTATATCAAAACGGTTAAATAGTAACTTTCTAACTGTGTTCATAGAGCTTTTTCAGAAAACCTTCATACTTCCATATAAAGATGAAAGCCAAAGTAGAAAGTTTAAATACATGAGAGCTGTGAGGAATGTCTGGGCATCACACACAATTTTTTCAATATCTTATCAGTTTGCTTTTAGAAAACTGGCAGGTATTACAATGACTTACCTGTCAATGAATGCTTCAGCTTCAACCATAATAACACAAGAGCACACAAGAGATACAAACTCAAGGTTAACCGCACCAAACTTGACTGCAGGAAATACAACTTCAGCAACAGAGTGGTCAAGGTCTGGAATACTCTACCTGACTCTGTGGTTTCTTCCCCAAACCCAAAAAATTTAACCTTAGACTGTCTACTATTGACCTCATCCCTTTCCTAAGATGTCTGTAGGAGGCATGCATAAGCGCACCAATGCGCCTACCATCCCTGCTCTATTGTTTCTTTCATTTTTCTTATATGTACCCATTTCATGTATTCGTAACTATGTATATACTTATACCTATTATCTTGTAAGTGATTGACAAATCAAACTAAATAAATAAATAATAAAATAAAAACATATAGGACATCAGTATTGGAATGATAATAATGGAATTAAGGAATAGTAACATTTATCCTTCATTGTAAGCTAAAACCATTTTTAAATGGCTAATAATATCAATATTAAATTGGAATAAACAAAAATATTTAGCTGTACATACAGGGAAAGTTTCTTTGTGCTAATTTCCCAAGGCACTTGAAAGAATTAAAGCAATATGTAAAACATCAATATTTACACGAGTGTATATAATGTTTTGTCTAATATATTTCCCACAGTATATTCTGTGGGATTGTTTATGGAGATTCTTAATCATCCAGGTCATAGTTGTCCCAAAGGTACTTTTTCCAAAAGGCAACTGGATTTCTTGGTTTTTTTTTTCCTTTGATAACATTTCGCTTCTCATCTGGAAGCTTCACAAAACTGAAGAGGCTTCCTGGATGAAAAGCTACTCCACCTATTCTTCTACTGATCAAGCTTTATATTTTATTCAAAATAAAAAAAAAGATCCATTTAATCACATAATCTTCATCATATTCATATTCCATATTCATTTTCAATAAACACATACATCTTAGCAATGACGTGCTTTTTACATTATAATTTTATTAAACTTATTAAAGTATAAAATACAAATAAAAATAAAAGTAGTGGGAAAAGAGTGGAGGGAAACGGGGAAAGAAAAATGTGCAAGGGAAAGGGGAAAAGAAGAAGAAAAGCATTGACTTCTGATCCTTTTTAGCATAGTAGAATAAAATAATAATACATCTTCATCTTTTAATGAGCCGAGCCAGTACATATTACAACTTATTATGAACAGTCATTCAACTTACTATGGACTGACCATTTCTATAACAACAAACATATCTAATCATCAAAACTCAAAGTCAAAATTTCATTTTTTTCCTTCTTAAGCACAAAATCCAGAAATGGTTTCCAAGGAGAAATAAAGTTGGATGTGTTTTTTTTCTTTGATTAGAACAATGAATTTAGCCATCTCTACTAATTCCATCAGTTTTTTCAGTCATTCACCCTTTGTGGGAATTAGAGTATTTTTTCCATTTTTTTGTGCATAAAGCATTTTTGCTGCTGTCAACATATATACAACAAGGTCCAATTTTTTTTTCAAAGTTCTTTGTCTATTAAACCTCAAAGAAATGTCTCTGGTTTAATTTTTATATTCATTTTAAGAATCTTCTGCCTTAAAATATAAATTTTATCCCAGAATTTCTTTGCTTTGTTATAAGTCCAAGAAGGATGGTAAAAAGTTCCTTCTTTTTATATTTACATTTCCAAGATGCATTTGAAATATCTTTGCACCTCTTATGACAATTTATTGGGTAGTAAATATCTATAGTACATCATTTTATAAAAATTACTTTTAGATTATAATTTAATGTAAATTTTAAACCCTTGGTCCACAGGTTTTCCCATTGTTCGTGCATTATTTTATAACCAAAATTATTTGCCCATTGAGTCATGCAATGTTTCATGTATTCATTTTCCAAATTCAGTTTGGATAACAATTTATAAACCTCGGCAATGATATGCTCATCATTACCACACATTATAGATTCAAACTCATTTTTACAAAGTCAAACCTGTAAGTTTTTTGTCTAATTTAAGCCTTTCTTTCAGTTATAAATATGTAAACCAGTGACACATATGTCTTTCTGACTCCAAATCTCCAAATCTTCTTCGAACTTGAGAGTAGGTTCAGCCTGATTAAAGCATATTATTTGATCATCGGTCTACCAATACCAATAATATGCCTATTATTAATACACAAATCCAAGTCAAAGTCAGTTTTCTCATCTACAAAATCATAATTTTTTCATCCAATTTAAATAATTTCTAAGCATAAGCACACCATTGACAACTATGACTTTCCATTTCCAACACTTCTCTTGTTTTTAATTTAGGTTCTCCTTCAAGAAAATCAATATATCAATATAGGCCCAAGTCTGTGTAACTGTAATTTCTCTTTTTTAAAAAAACACTCCTTTGGGTGACAACAATAGAGGAATTTTGGGAGCCAACCTTGCTTTATACTTCTTCCAAACCCTCAGTATGGCATGCCTAATAAAATGATTTTTTTTATCTATATTAATCTTAACTTTGTCATACCATAACTGAGACATGCCACCCAAATCTCAAATCATGCCCTTCTAATAACCTCTTATTTCTGAGAATCACCCAATCTTTCATCCTGATGACAAGTATAGTTTTAAGTCAGATAGTCCTAACTCACCTCTTTTATTAGCACCTTGCAACAATTTAAATTGAATTCTTTTTAATTTAAACTTAGAAATATCTGTTTGCTATTATTTGAAAGGTACATCTGCCATTAATATCTGCATTGTTTGAAATCAAAATGGCACCCCAGGTTAAACAGTCTTCTTAATTACAATAAAGTCTACCCAACATTGAAAATTGTAATTTGTGCTACCTCAATAACTCGTTTTAATACTATCCCATAATTGTTGTGAAATAACATGCAATAACATGCAACTGATGTCAGCCAATGGGATCCTCATCAAGTACCAAATTCTCAATTTCAAAATCAATCTTCATCAAAATCACTTTTTTATGTACTCATTTTTTAAACAAACCTTTGTTTTTTTGTTTATTTTAAAACTAATGTACCAAAATTCTTCAATATCTTCATTAAATGTTCAATATCATTCTACAACTCTTATAAAATCAAAGCTAAGTCATTGGCAAAAGCTCTCAATTGTAAGCCACTTTTTAAATTTTTAAACTCTTAATTTAATCATCCTGGTGTAATATCTCTATTCAACATTTCCAAAACTAAAATAAAAAAACAAAGGTGACAAAGGACAGTCCTATCATGTCCTTTTCTGTACTGCATGATTAGTTAAATCACCATTAACAATAATAGGTGCCTTTTGCGATGTATAAAAAAAGATAAAATAATCCCTGCAGATTTTACTCCATTAGTTACTGCTGACTTTAGGAGGCCGTGCTCATTTCTGTTTCAAGTGAGCCAACGCTGTCCACAGACATTTTTGGGGTCATGTGGCCAGGATGAAATCACAAATTGCTGTTACCTTCCCAAAGTGGTACCCATTTGTCGACTTGCATTTGGATGCTTTTGAACTGCTAAATTGGCAAAAGCTGGGATGACGACGGGAGCTCACCCTGACACGTGGCACTTGGATCTCAAACCTGGGCTGCCTGCATTCCAGCCAACAAGCCCAGCATCTTAACCACTGAGCCACCCTGTCATCCCTCTGAGATGTATATATATCAAGTTAACCTCTTGAATAAAATTTTCTCTGAAGTCCACATAGGACCAATTCAAATTATCAAAGGCTTTCTCTACACCCAGAAAAATCAGTTCTGCTTGCTTCTCATTATGTTGTTGTAAATACTCTTATTATATCCAATCAATTCTTGTGCTACCGCCTAATTGCCTTTAGGGTAAAAACCAGGGGTGGGATTCTACAGGTTCGCACCTATTCGCTAGAGCTGGTTGTTACTACTCTAAGCAGTTCGGAGAACCGGTTGTTAGAAGAAATTACTGGCCTAATCCTGTAAGGAAGGCAGGAAGGAAACATTCTGGTGTTGCTTACAGAAACTACCTCTCCATTAACTCTGATTACATTCTTGGCAGGACTAGACTTCCTGTCTCTGGAACTCCTCTGGAGTTTTTTTTCCTCCTTTGCTGGTACTTTGCTTGTGTGGAGTGACCATTCAAAGTTACAGTGGCACTGAAAAAAGTGAGTTATGAACATTTTTCACACTTACGACTGTTGCAGCATCCTCACAGTCATGAGAGGCCAGGCAAGGAGATGCGTGCCTCGATGTGAGTGATATTGAGTTGGCCACGCCCAGCCAATCACATGACCACCAAGCCATGCCCACCAACTAAGCCATGCCCACAGAACCAATTGTTAAAAAATTTGAATCCCACCCCTGGTAAAAACCCACATTAGTCATTGTGAATAAAAACCTGTAAAATCTTTAACCTGTCAGTATGACTATAAAATATTCTCTAACAATTGGATTTTCTTTTCATAAAACAAATCAAAGTAGAGAAAGCATGAATTCTGGAACACTTTTCCACTACATTATCAACAGAAGACATCTGTTTTTAATGAAGTAACAAACTGAGTGAATATCTTTATATGTATGTTTACATGTGCATGTACATTTTCTCCCTAGGAACTAATCAGGATCATGCATATTTGTTGCTTGTTTGTGTGTGTACCCTATCTGAGCAGGTCTAACCACATGTGATACCCCTGTGTGTAGTGCATACATGTGCATAACTCAGGATAGTGTCTCTGTGTGTTTGAATGGATGTGTCAAGTACACTGGGAAGCACAGGGCTGGCTGCATCTGCTCCACTCTGGATCAGATATC
Organism: Pseudonaja textilis; assembly: GCF_049901715.1. NCBI lineage: Eukaryota > Metazoa > Chordata > Lepidosauria > Squamata > Elapidae > Pseudonaja > Pseudonaja textilis. Next base: position 111,745,562 of record NC_141991.1, on the reverse strand, counting down.
CAGGAAGAATGGAGACCTCTGCCCAACTGTCTCTTCTTCATTGCCTTTCTGACGTCCTGTAGCATTGCACTAGTCATATATAGCTGAGCAGACAGTTCCAGAGGGCAGGTTCAGGACAGTATTTTTTTGCAGGCATTTTTTATCATTTTAATTTTGTTTTTATATGTACATGGGGTTTCTGGGAGTATTAGATAGATATTTAAATATTGCTGGATTGTAGTTTCCAAAAGTTCAAAATAAGATGGCCAGAGAGGGAGGAAGTAGAGTTCCAAGTCAACATCATTTGTGGAGTTCCAGACTCCGGACTTTTATGAGAGATAAAAAAAAAGACTCTATACAGAGAGACGTATCTTTCATATATAAAAGTAAAATACTACTCATGCATCATCACAAAATCTCCAGAACCATAAAGCCTACAAACTTGAAATTTGGCACGTATGTTCCTCTTGGCTTCTAGGTGCTCACTAAGAAAGGATTTTTCGAAATGACCATCAGAGCATTAGTATTTCGTACATTATTATTAACACGCTCTGATGCTAAGTAGTTCTACTCCCCCGGCCCACCTGAAAAAAAAACTCTTCCAAATGCAAAACATAAACAGGGGAGAGGAATTTCAGTTTCAGTTTTAGTTTCACAGCACCAAGCAGCTTTAGTAGAGAACAGATGAGCTAAGCCACACCCAGGCTTCTTACTGTCTCCTTCTTGCTCACACAGCAAATACTGTTTCAGTGTCCAAACAGCCCTCAACTCTCTCGCACACTGACAGGATGCTAGCCAGCTGAATACCAATGGATGTTGGTAGGCAGAGGCCCAATTGTTTTTCCCTTATTTTCCTCCCCCAAAACTAAGCCCGATCACATAGTTTTGTAGTGAAACACAGGTATAGAGCTAATGTACTGTATAATTATGACAACAATTGAGCCCAAAATTTCTGTTGGTAGATGAGACATTTGTTAAGTGAGTTTTGCCTCATTTTATGATCTTTCTTGCCACCATGGTTAAGTGAATTACTGGAGTAGATAAATTACCAACACATTGATAAACGAATTTGGCTTCCCTATTGGCTTTGCTTCTCAGAAGGTGGCAACAGGGGATCATATGATCCCTGGACACTGCAACCATCATAAATACATGCCAGTTACCAAGTGTCTGAATTTTGATCATGTGACCATAGGGATGCTGCAATGATTGTAAGGGTGAAAAATTGTCCTAAGTCACTTTTTTTTAGTGCCCTTGTAACTTCAAACAGTTACTAAATGATTTGTTCTAAGTCGAGGCCTACCTGTAGATGGGGAAGAGCTCCCATTTTGGACATTACCCTAATAATTTATGACATCACCCATCCATTGCTGTATAGCTGAAACAGTAATGACAACAGGTTTTATAGCACCATAGCAATTTCTGGGGGGCCATTGGAGATACATAAGTCACTGATAAGAGAGGTGAGTAAATAGACATTAAAACGAAAAATGCAGCTCCAAGTAGGGTTGAGAATAACATGCATCTTGAAATAATCCAAACTTTTAACTTTATAAATATAATCTAATGGGGATAGCATTGGTATAACATTAACACCGTCAATACACGTAAACTATTTTGGAGAGTTTGGTTTGCCAGTAAAAAGAAAGAATGGGGTGATAATAAGATTGATCAAAATTATCAGGATACAGGACCTCTTCTCTTTGATAAAAAGTGACAGTATTGGACTTCTCCCTTTAGTGGAAGAAAAATAAAGTGGCTGAGAATTATAGGAATTGTACCCAACCCATTTGGGAAGCTGTGATTGATACTGACAAAATGATGAATGGTACAAGACAATCTCTTGCCCATTTTTGGATTATGGAGTCATTCAATTTAAACTGATACCTCAAAGAAGCTCTTCATGTAACTCAGGATTAATTCATCTGGTGCTTTATGGGCACCAGATGTGGTAAAAAAAAACTATCCTGAATATATTTAATGGGAGTTCAGTGAATTACCAGGTTATGTCTCTATTGCTGAGTTATTAAAGGTCTTCATGCACAATTTTAATGATATCACTAGACATGTCAGCATTCCAGTGGTTTATTTCAGCCATCTGGCACTCTGATCATGTTGACAAACATCTTCAGTACTATATTCAAAGTGAATGTTGAATAATTTGTCCTTGACTGTTAGACCAGTGAATGATCAATTGATTATGACCCATGAGGTCATTGTTGACTCTTATTGGCTACACTCTGTAGCTTTTCTCCATGATTACCTGCCCCTATCCTGGCCTTTCAGCTCTTTCAAAGGTATCCCCATCAACACTGTAACTGAATCTACCCACTTTGCTGGTGGTTGCCCTCTTCTTTCCTTTCCTTCTACCTTTCCTAGCACTAGAGCCTTCTCTAAGCAACTGGCTTTTTGCATAATGTATCCAAAGTAGGGCCTCAGCTATAGCAGCTATCATGTAAATAATATGTATTTTTAAAATCCACTATATGACTGATGGAGAGGAGAAAATGAAACTGAAATTCTGAGGAACTGACCCAGCAATAAGAAAGAGGAACAATTAAACGGCAGAAAGAATTGACTACATTCCTGGTGGTTCAAAAATTTCCACAAACAAATCAGCTCTATGCTATCTCTAGCTATGTCCCTGCTGGCTGCCTATTGTAGAGGCATGATTCTACTATCAGCACCCAACTGTAACAACTGTGGAAAAAAGCTAGTCCAATTTCCTGGTAGGTAAAATCCAGGATAAGAAGCCACAAAGCCAACCAAGCTAGGGAAGGAGACAGAGCCAGGTAGGTGTGTCTAATTTAGATAATAGGCTGACCCACCCTCTACTGGCTTTTGGGAAGGCTGTAAAGACAGTTCCTTTCCCAGAATAATTTTATTTCTTTATATTTTGTATTTCTTAATCACCAATCTCCCTCAGAGATAGACATATGGTCATTTAGACAGCAGTGATGATGTCAGGCTGCCTTTTAACTGAGGGATTTTCTTCTGGTTTTTCTCCTTGCTTTTATTCTTATACTGTTTTTATGTCACGTGCTTGAGAGTCTTGTGGAGTGCTGGAGAGAATTATGTTTTTTTTCTTTTGGGTTTGGTTTTGATTTTTTTTTCATCTTGCAAATAGTCTGTTTGATTAGCCAAGATGAGTCTGTTTGATTAGCCAAGATAGAGATACATATAATGAATGACGGTAATATGCATTCTCCCTTGGAGGTTTTTTCTAAGAGAAAAAAAAAACTTCAAATGTTTCTAATGTGAGAAGGTAAAGGTTTCATTTCTTTTCCGGTTTTTGAATTCTGATTCTTTTCAGCTGCAAATATGGCAAAGAAAGATTTTAAATGTTGTTTTGCCACACAATGCCCAACAAAAGAACATGTAATACGGTGAATTGTAGTTTATGATATCTGAATGCTGATTTAGTAGGACTTGCATAATGTTTTTCTGCTTTTTTAATCATGTTCCTCAATAGTAGACATACAACGGAGCTCCTATACACAAGTTAAATTCTCCAATATTCATACTGATTACGATAATATAGGTAGTCCTAGACTTACAATCACAACTGAAACCAAAATTTAGGTTACTAAGCGAAGCGTTTAAGTGAACTGCCCCATTTTATTTCATTTCTTGCCACACTTGTTAAGTGAATCAGTGCAGTTGTTAAGTTAGTGATATGGCTGCAAAGTGAATCTGGCTTCCCTGTTGATTTTCTTGTTAGAAGGTTTCAAAAGCGGATCCCACATGAATGTGGGACACTGCAATTGTCATACATATGAACCAGTTGCCAAGCATCTGAATTTTGATCATGTGACTGTAGGGATGCTGCAATGGATATAAGTGTGAAAAAAAGTCATAAGTCACTTTTTCCAGTGCTGTTGTAATTTTGAACGGTTACTACATGAATGGTTATAAGTCGAGGACTACCTGTAATGACTCATAACACTTTATATTTTGTGGTGCCGGAATTCTATAAGGCTGGTTATGTATGATTGCAAAAAGCTAAAACTATCCAGTCAGCAGAAAATGTCTGTATGTGTATATGTGCGTGTGTGCATGTGTTGCATTTGTGAAGCAAGTAGACACACATCATACTTTGGGGATTTTCTTTGTGCATAGTTTCACATAGTGTGAAAACTGAATATAGAAAAGTTCATTTCTTCTATCCCCTTTTTTGTTGTTATTATTTTTTGTATACCCATAACAGAATCTGGCTTTCACCAAGTAGAATGTAGCCAAGTACAGACTATCCTTAATCCTATTGGGAGCACTGTGATAATGAAAAGCAGGTAACACATTTTACTAATACATTCATAAGGAATGTAAAATAACAACACTACACCACACTCCTTAAGCTAGTGTGCAGAATTGTTGCCATTTGGGGTACACAGAAAGGGAGCTGTCAAATCAAAAAGGGGATACATATGCTGAACAAACAGCTGGACAACATGCATGGGAGAATCAGAAGGCATTCTCTGATAAGAGACCAAGAGATCATATTGAGTATAGGATCCAGTGCAGAAGTGAGAAGGCTTTGCAGTGGGGGAGGGGACTCAAGTTCAGTTCTCTCAGCACAATGCATCCTCACAAAGTTGTTGTAGGTGGAAATTAGAAGAAGGGGCCCTCATGGGATGGCATAAGGCCCTGCCTTGAGCAGGCCTTTTGACTAGATTAGAAGACCCCCAAGGTTTCTTCCAACTCTATGTTTCTATGATTCAATCTTGAGCCCCTCTTGAGATTCTGGAGAAAATGTGGGATTTAAAGATAATTTAAAGGATTTTGAGCTAATAATCTACACAGGATCAATTTTTACATTAAAAATACTCTTCCCTATCTTGCACAGAAAACATACAAAAAAAAAAACAGAGTGCGGATGTCATTTTATGAATGAATGTAGGTTATGTGGACATGAAAAGGAAGGCGGCAATCCCCAGGGGGCAAGTTCTTTTAATTAAAACCTAATGGCAGCCATTAGAAAGCTGCTTAGGCGTTATGATACTGGAGACAGATGAGAAAGCAAGCAGAGGTGTAAAATGAGGGCAATTTATCACCTGGTCAAGCTGTTTCCCCAAGGCTGCAGACAGCAGAAATGGGGGTGGGAGAGATCAGGCGGGCACATCTGCCCCAGTAGGAAAGTGAACAGTGCACTGGGCCTTGCATTTTGGTTGCTGTCATTGTGAAATACTGTTTTGCTGAGCTCTATCATCTCAAGGATGCTGCACTACACTACATTCCTTGTGGCCTATCTAACTGATAAGTGACTGGCTGCTCCTTAGTGCTGAAGGTTTCCCAAAACTCCCTAACATTTAAGAGCTGGGATGACCTGGGGAAATCAAAGAGCCAGGTCATCCCAAAGGCTCTCTATCTGCTATCTTCCTAAAGTCCTCTCATTGAAGAGGCGGAATGACCTAGGGCAGCAGTGGGGAAACTTGGCTCTTTTATCACTTATGGACTTCAACTCCCAGAATTCCTGAGTGAGCCATGAACGATTCCCCATCACTGGCCTACTGTTTTTTTCCAGTTCTGGGGGAAATCAATTTTTGACTTGAATGGGACTGTTTAATATACAAATGTAGGACATATTCTTTATGTGGGACTGTTTAATATACAAAGGTAGGACACATTCTTTATATGGGACTGTTTAATATACAAATGTAGGACACATTCTTTATATGGGACTGTTTAATATACAAATGTAGGACCTATTCTTTATATGTCCTACATTTGTATATTAAATAGTCCCATTCAAGTAAAAAAATTGATTTCCCCCACAACTGAAAAACCAGTAGGCCAGGGATGGGGAACCTTTTATGGTTCACTCAGGAATTCTGGGAGTTGAAGTCCATAAGTGATAAAAGAGCCAAGTTTCCCTACCTAGGGAAGTGAAAGACCTGGATAACTTTGGCTGTCTATTGGCAAATACCCAGGACTACCCTATAACTCCAATTGCTAAGACTCTTAAGAGCTCTTCCATCCTTCTGGCATTCTTCCATTAGGGGAAGCTTGAGTGATGGCAGTAGAGGTGGACCATTCTTTTATTCTGACTCTCTTCATTTTCCTCTTTATTTGTGTGTCTGAACGAGAGCTCCATCCCCTTTCTTACTTTTCAGAACTCAGACCCTTTCAGTTGCACTAGCACGTACTGAGGCCAAAGTCCATTACATAAATTTATAGGCTCTTGGCTCTTGGCTCTGTCCCTTCATGCTCTAAAGTGCTTTAAACATGAATTGCTGAAAGTGCTTGGAGATGCTTAAATCCCCGCCAGTGGAGTTTCAAGAGTCTGTGAGCAACACAAACAAGTGTAACAAGTGAACAAAAAGTATTTGATCTCGAATTTGTGTTTATGTAAACCTCCAGGAGTTAGAAGGAGTAAGCAGGAGAGATGGAGAGATGGGTAGGTAGGTAAATAAGTAGATTCACCAATAAGAGATACCATGGCTTTAATGGTTATATAACAAGCAGAAAGCCAGAATGTGCAGCCACTATACAATCCTTTTACACTCTAAGAGGGTTTGTTTATTTTTTGCTTACACCCCTCTATGACACGGCAGGTTGTGTGCCAGCAAATAAGGGGCCACTTTAGCTACTCTCCTGAATGCATTATCCCCTTGGGAAAATCATCTTCCTTCCTTTCAATAATAAAATAACACTCTGAAAATCACATCTATTTCAAGCATTTAAAAGGTGTCCTTTGAATGTGTGCTTTTAAAAAAAACAGACAAATCTCCCCCCCCTCCCCCCAATATAAGCTATGCATCTCAGTGAAGCTCTGCTGGAGTCTCCTGAAACAGGAAGGCAAGAGAAGCGACTGAGAATACTTAGATGGAAAGTAGGGCATCGGTGTTATGTTTGGAAGGAAAGTGGGACATCATAATGGGAGCTTTTCCCAAGAAGCCTGGGTTTCTCCACTTTGGCAACTTGAAGACGTGTGGACTTCAAATCCCAGAATTCTCCAACCAGTATGCTAGGAATTCTGGGAGATGGAGTCTGCACGTATTCAAGTTGCCAAAGTTGAAATACCCTGCAATAATCCATGGGGGCATATAGCACCATCTGGGTTGCTGGCTGAATAGATGCTTGTGTTCAAAGAACAACTACAGTTTGTCTAAAAATAATGCAAGCACTCCTTCACCAGCCCAGCTCTTACAAGCTCCTTATAGTCTAGTCTTTCTCATTACTAATTTACTTAGCAACCAAGTCTGGGCGGTGTGTTGACTTTGTTTTCCTTCCTGCAATGTCAGGAGTGGCCTTGAACTGGCACCTTGGCCTCTTCCAATCGTGGTCTTCTCTGAGGCAGCTGATCTAATGGTCTGATAGGGAAAATATCAGGCTGGCCTTGGGGCCTTCAATGAACTGCCCTTAAGCAGCTTATAATAGCAAAAGTAACCAGTCAGTGGGACTTGTTCTATTGCTTCTTTTTCTTTATACCAGTTGGGGAAACGATCTGGACCATCTTTTTCAGGAAGGGAAAGGAAAGAAATAACAATATCATTTCCTGCCAAAGTAAGCATTTTGAGAGCATATGAGGCGTTCCAATGGAAAAATGGAAGCCACAAAATGGCTACCATGGGAGGGATAGACACTGCCTAAAGACAAATCTTATTATTGCATCCTTGATCCCTCCCACACCTCCTCAAATGGCTGATTATTCCAGGTTATCCCTTGGTGGAGGGGGGGATTTTCAGGTTGCTTTCAATCAAAACCTTGAGTGCAGCCACTCACCATTTTAATTTCTTAACAATGTCCATGGGGCCTACATAGGGCCTACGAGGCCTATTATTGTAAATGAAATTAATGTTAAAGGCTGATCTATCACATTGCATTATGAACATTTTGCATTGGTTAATTGGTTTGTTTGTTTATTTGTAATGTTTAAATCAAGAACTACCCTAGAGGTATATCATTTATGTTAACTGGAGTCTCACAAAGAAACAGTATTAAAAATATAATTAATGTTTTTAATTATTAACGTCTTTTCTTTGTGCCATGGCAAGTAATCTTGTATCCACTTTTGTTCCATGGAACTCACTAGAACTTATTTTAGCTAAAATAAATTTGTTATATACAAATTTCCTAGAATTAAAGCCCTAGAGGAAACCTTGCTTTTTGTAGACATGGATAAAGATTGCTTTATCATGCCTTGCTAACTGCTTTCTTTTAGAATAGAATAGAATAGAATAGAATAGAATAGAATAGAATAGAATAGAATAGAATAGAATACTTTATTGGCCAAGTGTGATTGGACACACAAGGAATTTGTCTTGGTGTAAATACTCTCAGTATACATAAAAGAAAAGATACGTTCGTCAAGAGTCAAGAATCATAAGGTATGACAATGATAGTCATAGGGTACAATAAGCAATCAAATCATACTTGGAAACAGTCAATATAAATCGTAAGTATACAAGCGATAAAGTTACAGTCATACAGTCACAAGTGGGAGGGGATGGCTGGTAAGGAGTGATGAGAAGATTAACAGTAATAGTTCAGGCTTTATAATAGTTGAACAGGGTTGAGGGGATTATTTGTTTAGCAGTGATGGCTTTCAGGAAAAAACTGTTCTTGTGTCTAGTTGTTCTGGTGTGCAGTGCTCTATAGCATCATTTTGAGGGAAGGAGTTGAAACAGTTTATATGTCCGGGATGTGAGGGGCCTATAAATATTTTCACAGCCCAGTATACAGGTCCTCGATTGAAGGCAGGTTGGTAGTAATTTTTTTCTGCAGTCCTAATTACTCTCTGAAGTCTGTGTCTGTCCTGTTGGGTTGCAGAACCAAACCAGACAGTTATAGAGGTGCAGATGATAGACTCAATAATTCCTCTATAGAACTGTATCAGCAGCTCTTTGGGCAGTTTGAGCTTTCTGAGTTGGCACAGAAAGAACATACTTTGTTATGCTTTTTTGATGACGTTTTTGAGGTTAGGTGTCAATTTTAGGGCATGTGATATAGTAGAACCTAGAAATGTGAAAGTCTCTACTGTTGATACGGTGTTGTCTAGTATTGTAAGAAGTGGTAGTATGGGAGGGTTTTTTCTAAAGTCTACCACCATTTCTACAGTTTTGAGTGTGTTCAGTTCCAGATTGTTCCAGTTACACCATGAGGCAAGTTGTATAACCTCCTGTCTGTATGCGGATTCGTTGTTGTCTCGAATGAGACCAATCACTGTTGTGTCATCAGCAAACTTCAGTATTTTAACAGATGGATCCTTTGAGATGCAGTCATTGGTATATAGAGAGAAGAGAAGTGGAGAAAGCACACAGCCTTGGGGGGGCCCTGTGCTGATTGTACAGGTATTGGATGTGATCCTGCCTTCTTCTTAATATAGAAATCAGCTCTTCTGATACTGTCTTACATGAGGCCAGCCTGAAGCTGAAACATCATGAAAAGCCACCAGACTAAAAAAGCATGACTTGATATAGATCTGTTGATTTATACCATATCCTTTGGATCATGTATGCATTGTATGTGTCTCCAATTGGACAATCCAGTATTATTCAATAATTATCCAATCTCATTTCTTTCTGGGAATTTGCTTATGAGTTCGGCTACGTAGGTCATATGCATTAAATAATATTTTTTAGATAATTTTACAGAAATCCTGCATCGCTAACTAAAACTTTCAATTAACAATAAATAAAATTGTTCATGTAACCACACATACATAGAACGACCATGCATTCTCGGGAATGAGGATAAATCTACAACATATGGATGCCCCTGATACAAAAAAGAATTGCTTTTAATAGGCACACCCTATATCTTGTCCCACTTTGAAGGAAAATAACAGCTGGGCTGAATGTGTTAGCCAGAAGTGACTCTGTGTTTTAAGAGAGAAAAAAGAAGTTTGACCTTTTCATGTGACTTGAATTCATGTGAGGCATGGAGGGGATTTGACATATAGAAGCACTTTTTTCCAATATTCTGCAACTACTAGCAAAGAGATTAACCCAAAATATAAAAGAAAAACCAGAAGTACTTTGGGGGGGGGGAGAAGTAACTGATAAGAAGGGCATTGGAGCTAGATCTGAATAGTATGGAGGTTTTTCTGGTCATTTATTAATCTCCCTATATGACACTGAAAGGCATGACCTGTCAGTCAAAGCTAATTTCACAGAGCTTTGCAGAACTGGCCGTTAATAGGGGCATCTTCTATACATGTACTAAATGAAAGGCCAAATTGGGACAGCAAGATACCAGTCACTCTTGCATTATGAATGATGATGATGATGATGGTGATGATTATGATAATGACAGAGTCTTGCAACACAGATTATTGTAGCCTTCATTTTACAAATAAGGAACTGAGATCAAGAGATTACCAGATGGCCCAGATGGCCATTGGGTGAATTATTAATTGACCAACTAAAAATTAGTAATATGTCTGAAATACTTTTTAGGGGTATTGTTTTGGTAGCCAATTGCTTTGTACCTGAAATCTTGCTCCAGGCCAAGGCTGAACAGAAAATAGATCAGGGTCACTTGAGAGCTGTCTGGTTAATCTGCAGTAAATTAACATGAATTTCTGACATTTGATTGTTCAACCACCTAATGATTTATCTCCCTTCATACTGCTCAAGACTGTATAAGAGGGAGGACAGGAATGGATGTTTAGTTGGAAAGCTTACTGCTCTGGTACTCAAAATTAATGCCTTGTCCATGTCTTTTGCACTAGGTTTTACATACTGGAGCTCTAAGTTCTAGGTTTTTATAAAAGTAGATTCCCAAATATTAATATTTGCCTGAATATTTTTTATTAGATATGCTGTTAAAGACTTGCTTAATGGCGAAGTATATTTGGGGGGAAAAACACCATTACATGCTGATCATATAAAGATATCTGTCAAAAATGTGTGTTACTTTAGGAAACATCTCTGTATACTTCATAAGATGAAAATATATTTGTCTTTGTGATTAAGATAGTTATTCCAATGTAATTCACAATGGATTTAATACATACTAGCTTTAAGTGTTTACAAAGAGTGTGTGTGTGTGTGTGTGTGTGTGTGTGTGTATTGCTTCAAACACACCCTGAAAAGGAATATTGAAGAAATACTTCTAAATTAATAGAACATCTAGTTAGTTTTAGACTTTGGAGTTAATGATCTAAAATGAATTCTGCATTGTTGGACTTTTGCCCCCAAATCCTGCCTTTAGTGAATCTCTCTTGCAAACAATAAGATGAGGTTTAAAGAAGTGTACTATGGATATAGAAGTTTAAATGTATTAGTGTAAAGTTTTTCAATATGTATTTTGATATTTAAACATGGTATTTATGGAGACAGATAACCACTTTAGGAATATCTCATTTTGATTCTGATGTCTATTCTGATCCCACAAAATAGGTAATTCCAATGATGATCATTTCATATATTACCGGCTAGGAATTTAGTTAAGAGCATCTCACTGTGGATTATGTCTGTGGCACAGGTGCCTAATTGTGTGTGGACATAGTAGATAATGATGGGGTGTTTTGGAGGAATCTAAAATAGGACTATATTAGAGGTGTTTAGGTGAAAGTCAATGACCCACAAGGATGAATTTAATCAACTTGATCCCAGAATATATTCAGAACAACTGAAATATCTCTGAGAAGTTTTCTTTCCAGAAGATGACCATTTCCTGAACAGGCCTACAGGTAAAGCTGATGAAAAGTGAGTTTTGTTAGCTAGTCCTTCCCTTTATTAGCTGTCTATTAACAGTTTAGAAAGAGAGGAAATTAGTAGGTAGTAGAGCAAGATTTAATACAAATCTTTTAGAAACCTTGGCTCATCTTTCTGTTAAGAATTCAATGCCTTCTAACAGACTTTGATCCTCCAACTTTAAAACTATTAGGTGTAGGTGGAAGATTTTTTTAAAAATCTCCTCTTCTAGGCAGTACTAAAAAGGCAGTGAGAAGGCATAGTATATATTTAAGTCTATGCGCTTAAGTCAGTGTGTTTTTATTGCTAAATTCATATTCTCCAAAATCTTCATTTTGATTCAGAGCTGTATGGGATCTCAATAATTTAAAAAATGGGTTTATGTAGATCAGATTTCTCTTAGCCTTAGCTAGAGAACTTTGCCTAAATTCAAAGCATTGCTCTTCATTAAAATCAGGTAGCATATTCCCTGCCTTTACTAGAGCTTGTTTATCGTTAGAGAATTCTCTTAAAAGAAAACTGAGTCAAGAGACAGAAAGTCTGCATCACATCATTCAGAAGGTGTCTATAAGGCTTTTAAAAAAGAAAGTAGGCTTATAGTCAGTAATTCTAACTCAAGTTTTGTCTCTTGCAAGAACCCGAACTGTATTCTATGAATGTCTGCTTTTCAAGCTCCCTTCAGGGTAAATAATAATTAAATTAAAAGCCTTGTTCCTCTGCCGGTTGGTCGTCCTTCACCTTAGAAGTCCCAGCTACTCATATGGTTAGGAATTGTGGAAATTGGTCCCAAAATCTGGAGATCCCCCGGGGTTGAAAAGTACTGTGTACGATTGCGGCCCAGCTCGTGGGATGGAATCTAATCCAAATAGTGGCACTCGGTGGGCTGACAAACAGACGCCGGGAAAGCGACCAGGGAGCGATCACTCCGGCGCCGGACGAGCCGTAAACCACTCAGGGGCTCCGGCAGGTGGTCTCAGTTTCAGGCCAGGCAAGGGGCATTAGGACTGCAAATGGGACCGCCACCCTTTTGGGAGTCACCGAAGCCTCCCGGGGGGGAGGGCTGAGTTGAGTTTTGCACAAGTGGAAGGTTTCTCGAGAGCTTCTCTGTCAAATTCGCTGCTGCCGCAGGAATCTCGGTTCGCGCCTCTTCTAAGGTGAAGCGCCCTGGGACAAGAACTTGACACGTGGCTTGACCGACGCAGTTCACTTTGGAGCCGAAAGTGAGCTGTGTGCATGCTCAGAGGGCCCGCGGAGTCGCCTTCAGAATACCCCGAAGCGGGGACCAAGCGGTGATCATCAGTTCTCCAGCTTCCAGCGCGTCCAGCCTAAGATCCCCGAGACTCTCCCCCTTCTCCCTCCCCCCGTGAGCGCGGCGCCTGTCCGAAAAAAAACGGGACCGGCTTTAAGAGACCTTCCTGGCGAAAAAGCTCTCCAAAAAGCTGGGATCTATTACAAGCTCTGACAAATTGAACTTCAGTTGAGGTGTGTACCGCACATGGAACCTAAGCAAACCACCCACAAATCTACCCATATCTAACCTAAATCAGAGCAACTTTGTGGTTCGACGCCGGGGAAACCCAGCCGTGGAAGGGCGGCTTCTGAGGAATTTGGGGACTAATCCCAAGCAGGTCACGTGGGCGACTGGCTTGCCCTCTCGTTAGCTTGGCGGTCAGATCCAGCGCTCCTGAGCTTTTCCTTGCCCGGGGAGAGTAAAATAAAGGCACCGAATTAGCAGGCAGGCGATCCGGGCAGAAAGCAGAGCCCTTTCTTCCTCCCCCCCCCACTCCGTTTCTCGTGCTCTTGCTACGTAGGGGTTGTTATCCGGAGGACGGGGCGCCTTGGAGGGGTGCGGGGAGGGGGAGGGGCGGAAATCCAACCAACCGGTTGAAGTACATTGACTGCAGTTGGTTGTCACACACACACAGCGAGCATTTCAGGATTTCGGCGCTGGCAGAATGACATTAAAGTGATGGACATGCAGACTTGGGGGGGCGCCACGCTTGGTTCCAGAAGCGTGCAGTGCACCCTAAGGACTGACTTCCGAAGAAGTAGCCTGATGTTGCCGAGTTTATCCCGCAGTCTCGGGTCCTTCAAAAATAAGCCTTTCAAAGTTCAGTGGCAAGTTTCTAGTCCGTTGCGTTTATTTAGATATATTGGATTCCTCGAATGTGTGTGAAGACAGAGAAAGCACCAGGTTCAGATCCTGGCTAATTCTGTTTAAAGAACAGAATGAAAGCGATACCGGGCGGGGGAAGAGTCCTGGAGAAAAGGCAGCATATAAATAAATACACGGGACGAGTACAAGTAACGGGCTGAAAGGAGAATTTGGACTAAGTCCTCATCACATACCTCGACGCTCACTGAAAGCCATGAAACTAGGGTGGGAAAACGGGGCAGCTTCCTCTTGGGGGCCAAAGGACCATCTCGCTCTCTGTTTTCTGAGTGGGAAACTCGGGTAGTGGGGACTCTTCCCAGGAGGCTTATTTGAAGCACAACCGCCTTCAGAACTTGGAAGGTGCAAGAAGTCCACCTTTGAAACAGGCATTCCTGGTCACAGTCTCCGCCAGTCGTAACCCTGTTTGCTCCAGTAAGGGATGGACCACGGTTGCTGGGTGACCACAGCTAACAATCGCAGGGGACAGATAGACCTGCAGGGAGCCATATGGTTTCAACAAGCCCCAACCGGGTTTAGCAAGACTTTAGTGTGGAAGCTTTTCAGAACGGCGTCTTTTCAAGCCTCAAACCTTGAGTCCTTTTCTCCTATGGGCGCGTAAAACCTGGTTTGCTGAGTCCATTTCGAGCCTGAAAGCCAGGACCTCCTCGGTGACCCCGACTGAAGCAGGATCCCCACCCCCACTTTCCAGGAATGATTAAGACACGTTCCCCACCCGAGTCCCAGGTCTTTAGAATCGGGGTGGAGATGTCCCCACCCCACCCTTGCTTGCCCAATTGTCTTGGCCTGAGACTTCGGCTGGGTGTGGACGAGAGGACTCGTCTCACCCGGGAGCTGAATGCCTATGGATGCTCCTCGTGGCTTCGGCTAAAAGGCACAGACTGGAGAAGGAAAAGAGTGGGTGACGACAGGTGGGAAAGCTGGAGGTCTGAAAAGCCGAGCTGGTCCAGCTCTGGTCGCAAGCCAGCTATACAAAGGCTCCCTCACCTGCATTGCAACAGCAACAAGTCCCTCCTTGCGGTTTTCTTTAGACTGGCAATACCCTGCAATGCAGCAACGCAAACGCCCCTTTTGCTTCTTAGCATTATTTCTCAGTAAACTATGAACGTCCTGCGCTTCCCCACCCCCACCCCCAAATCAGATAAGCCCATCTGCTGTAGAGGCTTCCGATTTAATTTTGCCGTCTCCGAAAGCTTCGGATCCCTAGAGAGTCTTGCCTTTTTACAGAGGAATGCTTAGCTTGGTTGAGCATCCCCTCACCCTGGAGGCGAAGAGCCCCTTTTCGAAAAATATCTATATGTGGCCTTTTCAGAACCAGCAGGGCGGGAAAGAGCCAACCGGCTTCGGTCGTTCACGGTGAAATACCCAGCTTTATTCTTAGCTGCCTTGTAACGGAGGAGGAGAGGCGGCAGAGGAAACTTCTGCCGAGAATGGTGTCCTGGCTAAGACAGCCAGGCAACACAAATAATCTGCGCTGTGCAGGTACAGTGAATGTTTGCATGGCTCTGCTACGAAGTTGTTGGACTGGTTTGGAGATCCAGGTACAAGACAAACCTGGGAGTAGTTCACCAGCCAGGCCATTCTTTCTTTGCCAATTCCCCAGTTATGAAGCCAGACTTCAATTCCCCAATAAGATGGCTCGGTGATGATGCAATTTGGCTTCTTTATTGGAAGCACTACTCTTATTCTCACCTTCACTTACTGAGAGGTGCTCTCCAAATGGTTCCTTTTTTCTCTCAACTCTCATCTTCCATAATGGTTATGGGGCTGTTGTGTGGATAACTAGAGGTATCACTTGGAATCACTACCTTCCTGGCTAAAAGTAAAATAGGCTGTCCTTATTTCAGCTCTCCAATGCACAGAGGGTTGTATTAGGGACAATTTTAAATTCTGGATTTAAAGGCCTTGCAGAAGCCTTTATTCAGACAACAGGACTTCTTACTGGGAAACATGCAGTATTTTGTTGCAAAAACAAACAGAATAAAATGAGCATCTATAATTATGTGCATGCATAGCCAGCCCTTCAGTGATTGAAAAGGATAAACAGGAATAATAATAAACAACTGGAGAATCACTTGAATAGTAATCAGCATTGACAAAATCCTCAGTCAATTGCAAAAGGCAGCTATGCTTGGAACAGTTTACACAATATCTTTAACGCCATCAAACAGCATCTGCCTATCCTAAGTCCTTGGGAAGGAGTCGAGAGGTAGACAAAATGCCAAATCCAGTCTAAACTTCTGACTGTGAGGCGAACCATAATAATAAGTGTAAGGAGCCACTACAGTCCCGTCAGGCTGCTCCTAATTTCCCCCTGAAAGCCAAATTGCCCCGACTCAATTGCAGTTCTATCGAGATGAAGCTGACAATCAGGCAGAGCAGATCCCAGGGTTTGGGAAGATGGCACTTCATTGGAGGGGACTGGGTGGCCCCAAAATTTGCCCTCCCAGGCCTTGTTGGTTCCGAGGGTAGCCAGAAGCGAAGTGGGGATGGGATGTAAATCCTGGACCTTGAAATGGACCTTCTGAGAGCTCCGGGAATACACCGGGGTAGCGGGGTGGAAGCGCGACCAGCCCCTCTCCCCAGGCGAGGGTGGCTAATAGGCAGCCTCTCGAGACCCATTTCAGGCGGGGGCTGACAGTTTTGGGTGTGGCAGCTTCACAGTTATTCCCCGAAATAAGAATACTTGTGCATGTATATGTGAGGCGGAAGAAGTCGGCTTTGGAAGCTCAGAGGCCAAGAAGCCGAGTAGATCCGGGTTGCCTCCTCATTTCCTTCGCTGAGCAGAACCCTCGAATGAAGCCCCGCATGTGAACCTAAATCGGTGCTTAAGCCTGAGCTGGAGAGGCTCGCCTTTGTGCCCAGTTCGGGGAGCAAATCGCCTCGCTTCTCGGCAGCGCAAACCAGCCCGCATCTGAGGGCACCTTCCGCCTTCTCCCTCCGCTTGCAACTGCGAAGGACAAAATGGCGGGACAAGGGTGGGCTGGCAGCCAAGCAGGAGGGAGTTCTTTCGGCGCCGCCTCAGCCCCAGGCAGGCACGCGGTCTCCGGCGGCTGCAGGAGTCTCCCGCCTTCCGGCTGCAGCCTCGCCGGATTCCCGCTGCCTTTGCCGCCTCTGTCTCGGTTCCCGAGGCGATCCCATCCCAAAAGCAGCTCGCAAATGGAAAATGGCTGCCTTCACGCTTCCAGCCGGCTTGTTTTCTTCCAGAAGCGCGAACGTGGCAGGACAGCGTTTTCCCTTCCTCCTTCCCTTACATTCCGCCAGATTCCCAGCCAGACCAAATTGGCCTCGGACTTAGGGGTTGGAAAGGGCTTTCCTTTCGGGCTGGCGACTGCAAAAGAGTCAAGAACCGTGAGGTGACTCGGTTGAAATTGTAGTTCTACCGACTTGCCTCCTTATTTATCATGATTGATGGGACACCCACCCCTCATTGCAGGACAATTATCCGGACTTGAAGTGGGGATCCCTCAAAAGTCACCTGGGTCCAATATCTAATATTTTCTTTTTAGTGTTATTATGGGGGAGTCTTGGATGGTGTGGAAGAGGGGGTGCGCCTTGGCTCAAGTTCTGCTCTGTCCCAAATAGAGATGGGTAGAATCGGGGCCAGTTAGTCATCCTTCTCATTAACGTATGGACGCTGTATGGGCCAGTACCTTGTTTCTACTAAGGTTAGTGCATTTTGCCGGCGACGGTCAGTAAACGCCCCCTCCCATATGAGGGGCTCCCAGATCCACAGTGGGCGTTGCGACACCATTCTCCGCAGCGCCAACTTGGGAATGAGTGCACTAGACGGTGCTTTCGGGGTCTCCCCGAACCCCGACACGTTCTAACTTTTGGAATGCTGTGTTTGGGGAAAATCCTCAGGGAAGGAGGCACGCAGCTGGATCAAAGAAAGTTGAAAGCATAGCTATCAAATCCGACTCGGATCTTATCCCCCGTTCCTAAAAAAAAATAAAAATGGTAGGCTTGGGGGTCCCTGCATTCTCCCCCAAGTTCCCAAAGCCCAGCTCAAGCCGACCACATTCGGATCAGACCCAGACCCCCGCTTTCAATATTGCCGACTTCAAGTCGAGATGGAGAGCTGAGTTGAAATATACCCCAATAATGATGGGAACAATCTTAGATTGGGGCTGCTTTCAGTTACAAGATGAAAGTGTGGTGGTTTACTGCATCGCTTCTTGATGATGGGAATATAGATTTGACCATTCAGCAATCCCAGGATTTGACCGGAAAGGATGCAATATAAGGCTGCATTTCTGTTCCCACCGATACCTGAGGAATTCTAACGGGCTACAAAAGCTGCCAGAGCCACAGTTTGACTGGCCTGAGATGTGTGTGTGTATACACACAGAAATCAAAGCCATTTTAGGGGTTGTATTTCACCGGGAATTAAACAGGTCAAGAGGGAGACAGCAGGGGTGGGTGGGAGGCAGACTTCCAGGGAGTGCGTCCAGCTCGGCTAAAAACGCTGATGTCTACGGGTATATAAAAAAAGGCCAGCGCTAGCTTGCCAACCGTATAAGGAAGCGCTGGGAGGACGGGACGGGTAGGGGGATCCTGCACCTCATTGGCGAGGGTGGATTTACCGACAGGGCAGCTGCGAGGGAAGCGAAAAAGACTTGCTCCTGCAACTTAACTGGAGTACTTTGGGGCGGGAGGACCGAACAGCTTACAAAGTAAAGCTGCCAAATAAAATCACAGGGGGCCTCTATGTGCTGAAGTTGGAGGGCATGCTTCAGCCAATGCGCTAATGCTGGAGTAGTTTAGATTATCCAGCCGACAGATGTTTCTTCCATCTTAGTTGCTCTCAAACAGGTCGGTTCGGCACGCGCAACATGTCCCCTCCGGGGAAAATTAATCTGACCGGAATTCCTTCGCTTAATAATCGAACTTGCTCTGACACATGGCACCAACCACACAGGCTGAGATGGCGCGCAACCCACAAGGCTGCAATGTGCTTTTCCTGTTTGAGGTTCAGCCTTGTGTGAGAACGCGCCTATGCCAAACACTTCGATGGCAGGCCGGGCTACGGGGGAGGGAGGGCACAGTAACAATAACCGCAGCCTTCCGGAGCATGCATGGCCACATCCACCTCAGTAGGCTCTCTCTCATCAAGGATGTGCGTAGGATGGCAGCTTTGCCCTAGCGCCGGCGCATAATCAAGAAAGATGGTGTCCCTTAGCTGAATTAGCCCACTGGATCTCAATGGAATGCTCAGAGTATCACCGTTCTGATTGGTTCCGAGTGTTCCAGGAGGGACAGATGAAGGGCAGACTCGGGGAGCCTTTTTGCCCGGTATGGGGAGGAGGAGGAAAGAATGATGCAAGAAGAGTGGGGACAGATTTGCAGGACGATCCAGTGCTTATTTCGGCACATCACACATAGCGACGTTCTGTCTCTTTGTCCTGTGAGAGGTTTTAGCTGGATTGCTGTGGTTCAGCATGAGCATTACATCGGATCTAACCTTCAGATTGACCTTCCTATTCTTATCGCCCATTATTTCTCATTTCTGAGATTCTGGAAAGACGGCCTCTTACTAGCTATTTCTTCACCTTTCCAACTCCCAGGCACTTAAGAAAATGGGGTAGCTCTGTGGCTGAGATGGATGGCTTTGGTTTTTTTTTATGGGCATTGGCGAACTACTCAGAAATGTCGGGGTTTTCTCCCTTTAATTCTCTGGACTCTTCTTCAGCAGTGCCTGCTTTTCTGCACCCTGCACTTTGAAGATATGCCCAAAAGCTATTTTCGTGGGAAATGGAGGGGAGCAGAGAGAGTTCCCCAGCTAGGAACTTCCCCTAGTTGTTAGGACATTAAAACTCCGCATTTTTTTTGCCCACATCTCTGAGATCACATTATGTAAATATGCCCATAACCCCAGAAAGGCGCCTTACGAGTGGAATGCTCAGGAATGGGCCACGGCAGTGGAGCAAGGGGACTGATCTGCTGATTTTAAGCTTGCTGTCTTCGCACCAGCCTTATTGCGGGCACTTGCCCACAATAAGAAATATTGCACTGCTTTCTCTCCCAAAGAACAATCCTAATCAGTCTCTGCCCGTTTTGCAGCCATAGCATGGCGATCCGGACAGGAAATGCCTTTGACAAGATCTCTCAGCTCCTGGCACTGTTCCTATTTCATCCAAGACTCGGAAAGATCCATACTTCGCAGGCTGCTCCCATTCGGGAGCCACTGAAATGGGCTCCGCACTACATCTGCCTTCCAAGGCCAAGGCCTTAACAGTGATAGACTTCCAAAGAGACCTTGAGTAGAAGTGGAAGGCCGAGCAATTGGCACCGGGTGGGAGCTTCAGTTTACAGCGTCTTAGGGCTTCAAGGCTGGTTCCTCCTGAGCTCCAGTTGTCCTGAAGGCAAGCATTAAAGGAGGTTGCCGCGCGATGCCCGAGAGGGCGGCGAGCTGCTCTCAGGTCTCCAGCCATGACCTACATTGTGAACGGAAGAGGAAGAGAACAGGCCGGGGAGCGCTTGGCACAGAGGGCATTACAGCTTTTTTCTTCCCTTTCAGCCTCTCATTCTTTTGGAAGGGTGGCTGCTCTCAGATAGAGGGGAGCAAGGCTCATAAACTGCAAATCCATGGGGCTAAGGAATGGGGTGTGTGTGTGTGTGTCTGAATCACTGAAGCCTCAAATCTGCTTGACTGTAAGAAAAAGATGGGTTAATTGGCACTCTTGGCCAGTCATTGGGCAACCAGGGCCCCCCAGCATTACACACAGAACCCTCGCTGCCCTTGCAGCAGCCAGTTCTGGATCTCTTCTTCCATAGGGGATTCCAGAAAAGGAACTCGCTTCATCCATGGCTGCCTTTATAAAGAGGTCCCTTAGATTAAACCCCGCGTGTTTATTGTACCAGGACGTATCCTCTTGCCTCTTGGCTTCACCTTGTAAAACTGGTTTTCCCTCCGCTGCATCTCCGCCCACACAGAATCTCTCTTCTAGCTCTTTTTCGGACCATAACAAGCCGCTGCAGAAGTGAAGAGCTGGAGCCCGAATAAATGCACCTTCTCCAGTCGGGGGTTGGGATGTCTTACAATACAATGCATATCATTCCCGCTTACTGGGGTTTATGGGGGGTGTAGTCCCTCATATTTGGGAGGTCACCGGGTGGACGGAGACTGTTAGCTTTATCGAATTGGCAATAGAATAGATGCTGCTGAAGGTGTAACAGTGTTTCTTCAGTCGAAGGTTTGCTCTATTGGTGTTTAAACGCAGGGGTTTTTATAATTTTATTTTCATAACGCTGCTTTTCCTCCCTCTTTTTCCAGCCGGTCTTGTTTTCCTGTATATTGACAACTGGGCAGTCCTACTAAAAAAAAAATGACACGAAAATAAGACCCACTCATTCCAAGGAGCTTACTTGGAAGAAAACCTGTGAGGATTGTAGCTTGAGCACCCTGTCGATCTGCTTCAGCTCCCGTTCGCGGTTCTCTAAAGGCGCTGTCGCCATTTCTTCCTTCTCAGAGAAAGTGACTCAAGGCCTCGGTGATCTTTGTCCTCCTTATTTCCCCGTCTTTCGCGCCCTACTAGATCAAACTGTCTGCTGGTTTATCTCAAGGCTGGTAGAGACGGCCGCGATGCTTGCCAAGGGAGCAGCGGGAACGGCCTTCGCATTCTCACACTCCCCCATTTTAACCCCCAGGGAAGAGTGTTAAATGCTCCGGGTTGAAGGCATTCCACTGGGCCGATATCCCGACTTCCTGAGATTCCGAGGAACAGAATCTAAGACTCGGATGAATGGTCGCCTGCCTGCGGCTACAGCCAGCGGGGTCTATTCAGCCGGGCCACAGGAGAGTATGGGCCCAGGCTGATCTCTTGGAAATCAGCGGATTTCACGAAGCCTTGCCCTTTCGGGCCCGCTGACTGCAACTATTCTGGGAGATTGGCCTCTTCTGGGCCCGATTCCACTTTCCTAAGGTGGTAACTCATTTAAATTTGGGATAGGACAATGCCCCAGGAGGTGCTCAAACATGCCCGCATCGGGCCTTGAATCATCCGCAGCTGTCAGTGCTGTGCTGAGGATATTTCTCTGAGGATGTTTCTGGTTAATGTGTGAAATTGTACTTAACGTCCCTAAATGAGGAGGCTTCTCTTCTCGATTATGACCGCCCTCCATCCTCTTCTTTCAGAATCCCCGCATTACCTCGCCGCTACGTGCATTCCGCTCTTTCTCAAATCAATGCAGGTATCCGTCTACTTCGGCATTTTGCTATGCCCTCCATCGATCAATTCATACTATCCATACAGCCACCTATCACTCTGAGATACACACACCCATCAATCAGGCACATCTATAGCTGTTATCATTCCATTCCTTTGGCTTTCCTCTCACACCTTCTTTCACATACACACGTGCATACACTCGCTTCTACCCAGCCAGTCCAGCAGAACCTCTCCTCTTTGCGCAGCTAAATCTAATCATGATTGCTCTGTTCCCAATTTCCAGGCCGGAGATCTACAAGGACGAGAAAGGGGGGCGGGGAGAGAGACTGAGCTGGGCGGGGGGACGGAAACGCCGTCCCTTCGGGGCCAAATTGGCCCCTGATGAGGCCCTGTGAATAGCACGCCCTATTTCATGCGCGAGGGTCTACTAGTAACCCCCACTTCTCCCCCCCCCGCCCCGTTTTTCCGTGTTCGCCTTTGCAAGGGGGGGGGCAGGGTGGAAAGCGAGCGAGGGACAAATGAGCAGGGGAGGGGAATAGCAGGCCCGTCTCCACCACTGAAGTCTGGTTGCCGAGATACGCGCGTACCAATCAGCGTTCAACAGCTCACCCGAGTCTCTCGCACCGCTTCCTTATATGGTGCAACTAGTCTGCAGGGCGCCGTGCTCATCACCATATAAGGGCATGAACCGAAATACAGTATCTACCTTGTTCTCTCTGCGCTCGAACCTTCTTCCCCGCCCCCCCGCACTGCCTGCCTCCCTCCCCTACTCTTCCCCAGCCCTAGACGAATTAAAGGCGATCGATGCCAGAGCGAAGAACAGCGGCCGCCAAGAGTCCGGGTGCAGCTCCGTGCCCAGGCAGAGAGAGAGAGAGAGAGAGAGGAGGGAGGGAGGGAGGGTGAGGGTGGGAGGAGGCAGGCTGCAGTTTTTGCTGCCTCGATGAGCCTGAGAAGACGTGGCCAGACACAGATGTTGCCGCCGCCGCCGCCGCCCTCTCCCCCCTCCCCTCCTTTTCAGGCTGCTGCAAATTTTCTTCTTGCTTATTAGGCGGCGATGCAAATGAACTGCACTGGATATTCTCTTGCATTCAGTAATGGCTTTTGTTAAAGGTTCTGGGCTTTACTGCCAAAGCAGGAGAACAGAAGCAAGAGGAAGGGGGAGGAGACTATGGCTGCGGGTTCCTTCCTGCCGCAGTCACCTGGGTGTCCTTGGGAACCCCGGAGAGCGAGGAATCTCCGCATTTTAGAGGGTGGCTTCTTCTCATCCCATCCCCCCCCCACCCCGGAGATCTTCCCTAGGCGGGGGTCCAAAAAAATAAGTCGATGTACCCGCGCCAAGGGTGGCCCTCGGCAAGGAAAGAGGGCAGCGTATCTGCTCGCTTTAAGGCGTCTGAGAAGCGGCTGTTCTTCAGAGGAGGCGTGGCAGGGCGCATGCTTGCTTTGGAGTCCTCCGGCAGAAATGGCAGGTGGCTGAGGGGGAGCTGGCTTTTGACACGAGCATCCAGGCGTTTAAGACAAGGATGCTCTGCACATGCTCAAGGGTCCCTTTGATTTCCCTGCTTGGTTTTGTGTGTGTGTGTGTGTGTGTGTGTGTGTTTTACGTTCCAGGTTTCAGCTGCACCAGCTTTAAGAGGCAAAGCTGGCGGTCTCCTGCCTGGCTTTAATTATGCCACCAATGGCACGAAGGGAGGGGGCAGCTGGGCTAGAGCGGAGCCTGGCGCGGGCTCCTCTCAGAGCCGCGGGGGAGGCGTTGCCGTCACACCTCTTTGCAGCTGTCAGATTCCAATTTATTCTTCCCTGCCTCCTCCCCGGGAGTTGACGTCAGCGAGCTGATGTGCTATGGATGGGGGGGTGGGGGGAGAGACTGGAGGCTCATTCAAATACACTTCAGCTTTCCCCCCCCCTTTTTTTTTCACAGCAGGGCTTTTTTCACCCTAGCCTGGGAGGAGGCATGCGTGCCCTCGTTCAATTATTCGGGTCCATTTCAAGCGCTCTTTCCCTCCCCCCCCTTTTTAATGCACAACTGGATTTTGCTGGCTCTTTCCAGAAACCAGCGGGGAAGACAATTCCCGAACGAATATGGCTCCGTAACTCAGACAAAATGGATCCAGACTGGGGAGGTGGGAGGGGAGGCGATCGCCGGCGTGAGCCCCCCTGTCATTGGCTGTCGTGGAGACGAGAAAACAGACCCTCTTTTTTTGTGTGGAGAACACGCATGTTTATATTTCTCGGCAGGCCTAACCGGCGAATTGGGTGGGGATAGCCGTCGTCACCAGGAACAAAAGGCGTTTTGTGAGAAGCGTCCTGGCACTGCTCCCTGAGAGTGTCAGATAAATGGCCTCCTCCTCCTCCTCCTCCTCCTCCTCCTCGGAACCGGGCGTTTCATTTGACAAGGCGGATTCTCCTGCCTGGCTCGCTAGTTGGAAGGGCCAGCGTCCCTTTCTTGGGCGCTGCAAACAGGAGTGTGGAAGCTAATCAGTAAGATTAACAGGCACAGAAAGCGAGGGGGATTCATTTTAGGGCGGTTGGAGGGAGAAAACTCGGTCTCTACCTTTACTTCGGAAAAGGAAGCCCATCTACGAAGATTTGCTCTCGTGTAAATGACCCGAAGCAAACCTGCAGCTCCCAGGTTTCCGTTGCGCTATTTCGTAGCGCTGTGTGTAGCGCCTGATAAAGCTGCAGGGGGCTAAAATGGTAATATACCTTGCCTGATTCCGTATATTAATGTCGTGGCAGCCAAAAATGGGCGGCTGGTTCCAGACTGCCACTGCGGCAGAAGGAGAAGCAGAAGCACTGGGAGCTAAAATGAATGGATGCGGATCTCATCCCGCCCCCCCCCCGCCCCCCCTACACTAAGTACATTTACCTTCGGACCCAAAATGTACAGATTAATTCCCATCCCGTCTGTCCTCCTCCACCACACCACCCCAACACACACACACACACACACACACACACACACACACAAACACACACAAACACACCCGCGGACAACTAAGAATACGCCCAAACCTCTCCCGACCAGTTTCCTTAATCCCCATTGCATTTCTGCCCAGGGAGTGACAGCCTTAAGAAGAAGCCTCTTGGAACCTGCAGCCGCACAACCTGTTCTGCCAAAACTCACTTTGATGCAGTTTGCTGTTGTGGCGGATTAATTTAATAAATAATGAAACAACCAAACGATCAGTTTTGGAGCCCTGGCCACTTCTGCCTGAGCAGAACGCAGTTATTGATTTTAGGCTTCCAGGAGGTCTGTGTGTGTGTGTGTGTGTGTGTGTGTGTGTCCCCGTGTCCGCGCCCGAGTGAGACACGACAGGGGGACACGACTAACCGCGGGTGAAATCGATTACAGCTGACTCAGTTCTTTATATCATCAGATTCTTTGTATTCTCGTCTCCGAGAGAATCTTGACCACTAGATATTTCTGACTCGCTCCCTTTCTCGAAATGACGCAGTATCTCTACGAATCTTTAAATCTTTATATAAACACTTATTCTCACATTTTATTCTAACCCAAGGGAAGCTCGGAGCTGAAGCAAACGGCAGCCACGGTCCAACGAGCTAAACTGAAGTCGCCTGGTATTGTATAGTCGTAATACACTCTGGACCACATGAAATTTATATTGTGTTCTATCACTCGCAAAGACAAAGAGAAATGGGTACTTGTTGTAAAAGTGCCCGGAAGCAGCTTGCCATCTTCTGCCTACTTAAG
The DNA here is from genome assembly GCF_049901715.1 of Pseudonaja textilis. Classification (NCBI taxonomy): domain Eukaryota; kingdom Metazoa; phylum Chordata; class Lepidosauria; order Squamata; family Elapidae; genus Pseudonaja; species Pseudonaja textilis. The sequence goes on along the minus strand of NC_141991.1, from coordinate 111,719,888 downwards.
TGCAAAGAAGTCCAATTTAATAGATTGAGATTTCTTCAGGCACTGGATTACGCAGTGATAGACGCAATCTTAAAGGACCTTCTGGCTATTGTTGAACAGAATTCCATTGCATAAACACGATTTACTTCTCAATAAAAGTGCATTGTGCTGCGTATAATTAAAGTATAATTAAGGTAAAGGAGCTTTACGTTCAGTACTGAAAATCAGGAACTATATCTTCAGTCTCTGGTCTCGTGGAATCGAGGTAACCCATACCTGATTGATTTAGGATGCAAAGAAAAGATAACAGAATGTTGACACGTTGGTTAACAAGAGGTTGGATTAGGCAGGCTCTTGGCATGTGTACACGGGATTCAGCTCAGACAGACAATCCAGGCATTTCCAAGCAAAAGCAGGGGCCACCACACACAGGCTCTTGAAACCACGGAGGTTTTATTTTATTTTATTTTTTTGCAGAAAGGAGGCTTTGACTCTCGCAGACACCATTTCTAGTAGCACGGTGCCACCTATGGAATGCACCTGGAATTATCCTTTGCCACACAGCGTTAGAAAGATCCTTCTTTCCCACTTTGGAAATCCTGAGTCAGGAAAGGTGATCAATTAGTGCTTGTTACCAAAAATCCATGAAAAGGGGAAGGAAAAAAATTAAAAGTGTTTGCCAAATATAATAGCAATTGCATTAACAAAACATTGTCCTGTTTTTAGAGCAACATTGATTTCCACATAATAACTTCTCAAACGATCACTGAACACAGTAAAAGGAATTTTGTGTAATGTTTTAAGTCTACCTCCCCCGCCACCCCAAACCTGCTGCCTTCTATAGGTGGTGGGAGCCATTTCCCAACCCTTCTGGCTTCAAATTATGCTTTCTGAGAATGCTAAGCATTGTAGCAGGCAACATGGAAGAGTACCAGGTTGAGGAGAGTGCTTTTTCAACATCTGCTTCTGAGGGAGAGAGAAGTTAAATTAACTTTCTCCACCTCTCCAGATATTTTGGACCACAGTAGATATCCTATATTTTCTTGCTGGCATGGATAGTGGCACCAAAGTGGGAAGAAATTGTTGACTTATAGTAATGCCTTTTTCAAAATACAGTTTCAACTTCAGAAGTATTTCTGACAACCACACTCACTCACAAATATGTGGCTAAAGAAATTAACTTTTGAAGCATGTCCACAGAGGGCTGAGTTTCACAACCCAAGGATCTTTGCTTCAAAAAGTGTCTGATTTTCTTCTGGTGGTCATGCAGAGTTTCAAGGCGAGGAGCCTGATCTCCAGAAAGGTTTTTTGGTCAGCAATCTTGGTTTTATCAAATAATTTTGGCATTAGGGGAGGAGAGGACTCAACCAGTGTATGCTAGTGTATGAGTAGTATGTGAGTCAATCTAAACAGGAACTAGTTTCCAAACAACTTCCCAAAAATCCACTGGAGCAGGGTTGGGAACGTGATATTTACAACTGCTCTCAATTTGTAAACACCTCAGTCACGGAGTTTCTGCGCATTTTGATTTAAGTATTCCTTCCTCCCTCCCTCCCTCCCTTCCTAAGGCAGCAACTAATTTAAAGACAGGCGATTTGTGATGCCCGCATGAATGGGTGCCTCTGAATCTTTTACTTAGGATGAAGCTTCCCTAAACTTAATGGGATGTTTTTCATACACAGGCAGGTGGAGGGAAGATAAAAATCAAATGGTGGCAGAGTCTTTACCTGGAAAGGCTGGGTTATCGGCACCTCCTTCCCACACAATCACGCCCCCCCGCAATTCCTGAAAAGAGAAACCCTTTATTTTTCAACACACGCACCCCAACGATTTCTCTGGAAAATTGGTTAGGGCCCGTTCTAACACCCCCTCCCGATTTATATTGTGGTTCATTGAAGTTTGCTGACTGGAACGTTCCAGGAAGTCCAGTGAGATTCAGCCTCAGGACTGCAGCTTACAATTTCTGAGGAAACTGCTTCCTAATGTTTGTCTCTTTCCTTCTGTTGTCCACTCTATCTCGCGCACATGGGACAAACAGGTTTCTTTTTCCCCTACTGGCCCAGCCAGGATTTTCTGGTGAGTTTTTGAATAATATTCAATAAAGTTCAACAGGATGAACTTTTCTGTTTGTTTTTCTCCTGGATCACAATGCAAGGCATAAATCTCCAGACGTGGCGGGAGGGATTGCTGAAGCACCCAAGCAAAAAGTCTGTCAGAGACCAAAGTCCAAAAACAGCTGCGGAAGTTCGAATAGGTCCAGGAAACGCCCTCTTTTGGTCGAAGTCACAAAAGCAGTTTCAGGCCTAGGAAGAGCTCTTCCCCCGCCCCCCCACCCCGAGTGGGTCGACCACATGCCCCATTGAATGCACACTTGCCTGGAGGACGTCAGCCTAGGATGAAATGGGAAGATGTCCAACCATCTGCTACTTCCTTGATACTTTAGACCTGAACGCTGCAGTGTTTTGCAAATGTTCTAAAAACTGACTAATTAGGCTTATTTTGGAAAGCAACCAGTGCCGGATTCCACTGCATTTTAATTTTAAAGGGGAAAAAACAGTCTCAGAAAAAAAAAACCCTTTGTGAGAGTTCCCCACCCCCACGCTCAATCACCAGCCCAGCTGACTCTAGGACAGGCTCTCTAGGAATTATGGGAATTGCAATCTGACTAAAGGGGAAAGCACTATGTTGAAGTTCGCTCCATCAAAGTATTGCCCAAAGGTTGATTCTAAACGTGAAGCAGGGCTTTTGCAGGGGGAAGAAGATCTCCTGTCTAAATCCTTTACATTGCACAAATGGCTCTTGATATCTGGGTGCTGCATTAGCCTTCTCAGCTTGGGAAAAAGTAGACGTTGGATCAACAATTGTGGAAAGCCACAGAGTTTGGCAGGTCTGTTCATGGAAACACCAAGACCTTGAGGGTCACTATAGAAGGGCATCCCCAAGCAAAAAGTCTTTAAAAAGAAAAAAGAAAGAAACCCACGCTTCTGTCCTTCCTCTGGAAAGGAAGAACTTCCATCTCAAACAGACTGCAAAAAGCAGCATGGTTATGACATCTGATGGCTATATGTGGGTGCCATCAGTTGAAAGGTCAAAGGTCCTTCTTGGTCATCCATGCACTGGGGAGCTATGTGTGTACGCTCTTTGTGTAGGAACAAGATATAGTGTCTTTCCTAGAATGAAACTCGTGTAATGTCTTATGATGCAAGATTTCAAGAGAAAAAGTGAGGATTCTACAGTAGCTGCAAGATAACTATATCATCCAACTCACCAGGGTCAGCATCTTGCAAAGACTGAGTTCTTATTTATTTTACAGAGAAACAAGTCAAACTAGAGGCAATGCTTTAGCCAAGTCACTAACCCTGAAGCCTCTTCTCTTCCTTCTTCCCACAATATAGGCATAATGATAGGGTAAGAATTACTGAGGATAATAAATTGGTTTATGAGGCATGTCTAAATAAAGCTAGTTTAAACAGTTGGGAATTATAGCACTATGCAATACTTACTACATGGCTACTGTAACCTTAAAACATGGAAGGGAACTCTAGTTCTCCAGGTGTTGTTGGCCTCCAGCTACCTACAGGTTCCTGTACTGTTGAACCTCCAAATAGCTTCCAGGACTGAAAATGGAAGCTGGGTAACATTTTGGAGGTGGCCATGAGCTCAGTAGGCAGTTTTGCATGACACAAGAGAATCTGGGCTTGCTTCCAGGGGAAATAAATAGGACATAATAAGCTGATTTATGATGAATCCGATTGTTGGTCCATCTACTTCCATAGAATCTGGACTGGTATCAAGAATCCAAGGTTTTAAACAGGAAATGACAAGGCTTAAGGAAGAGATCCTTCATTTGCAAAGCTTGTGCTCTGCCACTAAATTAGGGATTCTCCTATGAAATTCAATGGCTTTTTTTTTTCTTTAAAGCTGCAATCCTAAATGCACTGGCTAGAAAGTAAAAGCAAGGTGCTTCCCAAACTATGGCCGCTTCCTGCAGCTTTCCCTCTGGTGATATAATGCTTGTCTTCTTAAGTAGCTGTGGAGATGGCCTAAGAATGCCTCCATTATAGAACTGCACCATCAAGAAGACCAGCCTGCCCAGAGCAGATATAAATGCATAAGATTCTCAATTAGCCCTTTCTACTAGCATTGTCAGAAACATTTCTCTTTGACCCTTTTCTCTTTTGCCAATCCATCTTTTTCTTATGGAAAATCACCACACACTATCTTTTCTTTTCACTAATTCATCTCAAAGTATCATTTTTGAGTTACAGCAGTACTTGAAAAGTAAGATAAAAGGTCCTGGAGCAATAACAAAGTCTTGTTTAAGTCAAGTGATACTGGAATCCCATAGAATGTTCATTTATTTTCCAAGTATATAAACTTATGGAGCAAAGAAGGAAAAACAGCAGATAACCTTGTGTCACAATTTGAGCATTGTTAGCATTGGAAGTGGAGATCTTATTACTATTCCTAGTGCCCTGGACTTTGAATTAAACAAAAGGATTGCAGAGATGGAGTGTGAGATTCAGCACTGGTCAAGGTTAGGCTCGATGTCCTTTTTGAACCTTTTCAATTCTAAAGTTCTAGGAATCTTATCATTTTAAAAGGGAGAGACACTTTCTATGCTGCAAATTATTATCTGGTTTTTAATCTGCAGAGTAGAATGGGCGGGACATAGGTTAGTAAATATTCCTTGAGAATAGAATACAAGACTAAGGCATCAGTGAGACACATTATGGGATGGCTGAGCTCTCTGGAGAAGGCTCTGATGCTGGGAAAGGTGGAAAGAAAGAGAAGAAGAGATCGACCAGAACAAGGTGGATGGATTATTTGTGGCTATGAAAGACCTGAAGGACCAGGTAGGGACAGAACATCATGAGGAAAAAATTGTCTATGTGATCCCAAAGAGCCCATACCTGCTTGACCACACATAATCAATCCATATGAATGAGAAGATTGCCTTCGCTGTTTGTACTGGTTCGATGGTACAGGAAACTGTAGATATATAAAACCGAGATTTTCTAAGTCAATTTTGCACCGTGACAGGATGCCTCTGCCCCTCGGATCTCTGGATCTCTGCTCGCCCTGCGGCTTCATTAAGTGACCAAATAGGCCGGGAGAAAGTTCTTCGTTCCTTGCTTTTCCAGCGCTTGATTCGTTGTGCAACTTAGTGGCTGGTCCAGGAAAATCTGCCCGTTTTGTTCTTGAAAGCATTGTTCAGCTGTGGAGGTCGGGCGGATGTTGAGCTTATCTATATAGCGCCCAACTCGCTGGGTTGCAGGCGTGTCCCTGTGTCTCTTTCCTTCCCGCACCTCTTCAACTCCCAACCCGGTCTGGTCTTTCGACTTGAAGCCGGCAAAAGTTTCGGTTACAATACAAACCAAGTGGAGCGGAGGTCGCTAGATCCCTGTGCTCTCCAGAAAGGAGGGAAAGACTACAGCCTTCCTTCCCATTGCTAACCCTAGGTAGGGACGCCAGCCCAGAGATCTTCTCAGCCGTGGATACCTGCACCGCCTCCTCCCGTTTTCTGTCTCCCCACCTCCAGCCTTATTCGACATCTCGATTGCCCTATTGTTTTCCTCTTGGGGAAGGTGAGCTCTGTTCTAGAAGACATCTCAATTTGGATCTTTCAGTGGTTCAACTCTATAGTCCCACTCCTGATTTGGTCAGGAATTGCTTGCAGGGCTCAGAGAAAGGAGGAAAGCATAGTTAGACCAGAACTCTTGAAGATGGCAAGGAACACCCCCTCACCCGCCTTGCAGGACCTGATGACAGTGGGGACATCAACAAGCCCTGGTACCACTACCCTTCCTTGCTGGATGTCTGTGACATCACTGATAGTTTCCCCACTAAAAGCACAACTGGGTGTGATTTTAGCCCTTCCAAAAGGAAATGAGTGAATTGGGATGCTTGAAGAGAAAGAGATTTATGGAACTTGATGCTGTGAACAGAGCCACCCCAACCAAGAACTAATGGAGCAAGCAAGCCAAATCTAGAAATTAGTGACTTGCTTGCCCTGAATCTTCTTGTTTCAGAAGCAGGTGTTAGAGATGCTTTTTTAGAACAACTAAGGAATATCTGGCTCCTGATCATATGTAAGTTTCCCACTGTTGAGTGGACCAAACTTTATTGTTGAGGGTTTCCTGGGTTCATAGGAGAGACAAGCTTTTTTGCTCAGTCATTGATAAACCAAAAGAACCTTTCATAGTTGAGGAGAGTACGTGGAGATATATAATGGACTTGCCATGCAAATTAAAATTTTCACGAGAAGCAGACATTCAACAGGTAAAGAAAGATTCTAGATTTTCAGGGCAGTGATGGGATAACTTAAAAGTTTCTGAACCATGGCTTGTCAGGCAGTGGTGGTTCAGCAGGAGCCTTGGTGCTGCAGTGGAATAATGTCACAGGAAGCAGCGGAGAGTCATCCAGGCCTACTTCATGCTTCTGCCACAGTCATTTCTAATCTATTTTTCTTCCTGATTGGTTTGAAATAACCATCATCTCTTTAGTTGTCAGTTACATACCACACTTCTTAAAAAGTCTTGGCCCATACTCTAAGAGGAATTGTAGAAAGTCAATTTAAGTGTTTTTTATACTTCCCATCCTTATGTGCAGGATATTCCTTTGATGTGGAAGACTATCCCATCCACATGAAGCGTATGTGCTGGGTGTGTGTGTTAAAAGACAGGATTTCCACCCCTCCTCCCCACATCTTCACTGCCTTGCTTAATGCACCTCCAACTTTCAAGAGGAAAATAAATTTGAGATTGTAGCCACACAGCTGTTGGTGGTTTCCTCTTCATCAGAAAACCAGGCAGCAGATGTGATGGTATTGAGGAAGGGGATCTGAAGGGGAATTTCTCAGTCAAGTTTGAAGAGAATTTGGAATGAACTCTGCTCATTAGATAAGAGATGGAACAGATAACTAAAAATAATGAGATGGATAAACCCGAGACAGCTGGAAACTGGACCACAACTCCAGTAAATCTCACTCAGTCTGGTAATTGGCCAAGGATTATAAGCACAGTACATTGAAGACGGCATCTGGATGGCATCTAGTTGTCTTCCTCTGACTCAGATACAAACGTAGGAATTTTGAAGCAAATAACAAAATCAATTCAGAGAGCTCAAACAAGGCTGGAATCCACTCTATACACTCACTATTTTGAATTACACTGAAAGCAAGACAAATACCCCGCTATGGATGTATCAACCAGGTTAATTATTTATTTTGTATATGTGTGTGGGGTTATATATTCTATGCAGCATATGTATAGTAAAGGGAATAGTAGGTTAGAAGGCATTAACCTCTCACCTTGAGTTACACTTTTTTAGGTCTGGCCTGACTTCAGGAATAGGGTGTAGGATAAATAATTTGCATACAGAAGACAGACCCTAGGTTCCCTCCCTGGTATCTTTAGCAGGCTGGTAGAGACTCCCAGTAGTACTCCACAGAGTGGCTGCTCCAGTTTAGAGAGAAGGCTTTCCCAGATCTATTTGGAGGCAGCAGACTCAGAGATTTTGCTAGAAAGAAAGAAAGAAAGAAAGAAAGAAAGAAAGAAAGAAAGAAAGAAAGAAAGAAAGAAAGAAAGAAAGAAAGAAAGAAAGAAAGAAAGAAAAAAGAAAGAAAGAAAGAAAGAAAGAAAGAAAGAAAGAAAGAAAGAAAGAAACACACACATACGTGTGTGTGTGTGTGTGTATACACACACACACTGCTCAAAAAAATAAAGGGAACACCTAAACAACACAATGTAACTCCAAGTCAATCACACTTCTGTGAAATCAAACTGTCCACTTAGGTAGCAACACTGATTGACAATCAATTTCACATGCTGTTGTGAAAATGGAATAGACAAGAGGTGGAAAGCATAGGCAGTTAGCAAGACATCCCCAATAAAGGAGTGGTTCTGCAGGTGGTGACCACAGACTGCTTCTCAGTTCCTATGCTTTATGGCTGATGGTTTGGTCACTTTTAAATGCTGGCGGTGCTTTCACTCTAGTGGTAGCATGAGACGGAGTCTACAACCCACACAAGTAGCTCAGGTAGTGCAGCTCATCCAGGATGGCACATCAATGCGAGCTGTGGCAAAAAGGTTTGCTGTGTCTGTCAGCGTAGCGTCCAGAGCATGGAGGCGCTACCAGGAGACAGGCTAGTACATCAGGAGATGTGGAGGAAGCCGTAGGAGGGCAGCATCAGGACCGCTACCTCCACCTTTGTGTAAGGAGGAACAGGAGGAGCACTGCCAGAGCCCTGCAAAATGACCTCCAGCGGGCCACAAATGTGCATGTGGCTGCTCAAACGGTCAGAAACAGACTCCATGAGAGTGGTATGAGGGCCCGAGGTCCACAGTTGGGGGTTGTGCTTACAGCCCAACACCATGTAGGACGTTTGGCATTTGCCAGAGAACACCAAGATTGGCAAATTCGCCACTGGCACCCTGTGCTCTTCACAGATGAGAGCAGGTTCACACTGAGCACGTGACAGACGTGACAGGGTCTTGAGAAGCCATGGAGAACATTCTGCTGCCTGTAACATCCTCCAGCATGACCGGTTTGGCAGTGGGTCAGTAATGGTGTGGGGTGGCATTTCTTTAGGGGGCCGCAAAGCCCTCCATGTGCTCGCCAGAGGTAGCCTGACTGCCATTAGGTACCGAGATGAGATCCTCAGACCCCTTGTGAGACCATATGCTGGTGTGGTTGGCCCCGGGTTCCTCCTAATGCACGACAATGCACGACCTCATGTGGCTGGAGTGTGTCAACAGTTCCTGCAAGACGAAGGCACTGATGCTATAGGCTGGACCGCCTATAATGGCCGTTCTCCAGGCCATTGAGCACATCTGGGACATCATGTCTCACTCCATCCACCAACTCCATGTTGCACCACAGACTGTCCAGGAGTTGGGGGATGCTTTAGTCCAGGTATGGGAGGAGATCCCCCAGGAGACCATCCGCCACTTCATCAGGAGCATGCCCAGGCCTTGTAGGGAGGTCATACAGGCACGTGAAGGCCAAAACACTACTGAGCCTCATTATGACTTGTTTTAAGGACATTACATACATTACATCAGCCTGTAGTGTTTTTTTCCACTTTAATTTTGAGTGTAACTCCAGATCCAGACCTCCATGGGTTGCTAAGTGTGATTTGCATTGATAATTTTTGTGTGATTTTGCTGTCAGCACATTCAACTATGTAATGAACAAAGTAATAAGAATATTTCATTCATTCAGATCTAGAATGTCTTATTTTTGTGTTCCCTTTATTTTTTTTTGAGCAGTGTATATATATATATATATGTGTGTGTGTGTGTGTGTGTGTGTGTGTGTGTGTATGTATGTATGTATATATATATGTGTGTGTGTGTGTGTGTGTGTGTGTATGTATATGTATATGTATATATATGTATACGTATATGTATCCCTCTCCCTCCCTTTCCCTCCCCATCCCTCTCTCCCTCTTCCTTCCTTCCTTCCTTCCTTTCTCTCTCTCTCTCTCTCTCCCCGCCCCCCTCTCTTTCCACACACCACGACTTAACCAGACTTATTATTAGCAAGGGTCTTTTTAGCACCCTACATGTCCGAGGCGGCCTCTGGCTCCAGGTTCCTTGCAAATAGATCGGTGATGTAAGGGAAAAGACATTACCGCGTTCCATTATAGGGATTACAACCAGCTACCCGACATAACACGAAAGAGGATTTAGGTGCAATTCCGCGGGGGCGGGGGAAGGCAAGAAGAGCAGTAGCAACAGCCAGTAGGCAGTCCTCCGCCAGCCAATAAACAACCCGCTCTGAGTCTATTGGTCCAGCGCCTGCGAGGCGCAGAATCAGTGGTGACTCTGTTTCCTTGGGTTTTTTTTTTTTTTGCCCTCTTTTAATTATTATTATTATTTTCCTCTAAAGAGCCGCGGGAAATATTTTAGTGTAGGCTGGCTATTTGCTTGGTGTAAAAACCTAGAAGCCGGAGGCTAACTGTGGCTAAACGTTCAGCTACACTTCCATTCTTTGGAAGAATGCAAGGTGGAAGGAAAGCAGCACTTACTGTATCTCCATTTTTTATTTGAAGGTCAGTTCTTTACCTTCCTGGAAAGTGCAAATGGTTAAAGACTTGGCTTCCACGCATGTGGGAAATCACAAAATGTATAAAATATTTCACACACACACACAGACACACACAGACAGAGCTGGGAAAAGGAAAACGACTGAGTGATGCCGATGCCTGTGCTGTCCTGCGCTTCTGAAGTACAGCCGTGCCTGGCTGACTAGCGAGATTTGGAAAACTTCGCCGCCAGTGGTTTGTGACGTCTTCTGTCCTCGTGCAATTGTCAATGCGGCTGAGCTGAAGGCAAACTTGGCACGGCATGGAAAGCCTGCGCCGTCTCTGCGAGTGACGGGGCTTCGCGGCGCTTGTGTCAGTGCCATTGGATCCAAACTTGTACCATAAGCGAATCAGTTCCTATTCTCAGCCCCTGTCTGATGTCGCAAGGTTGTTGGGACACTAACACAAATGGGACGGAGTAGTAGGTGGATGGGGCGCAAGTGCTCGTGCTGCTTAGTGGAGTGATAAAACGCACGCACACACGCCAGTTGTTGACATTTCTTTCCTTTTTAAAAGAAACCTTCACAAGGTTAGCTTTGGCTGAAATGTTTATTAAATCTAAAACCAGAGGAGCTAAAATATAAGCCTTAAGTAAAGCTAAACGTCCTCGCGTACGTTTAGGTTGCAGGTGTGTGATTATTTATTTGAAAGGAAGTTATATTGAACTGAATGGGACTTACCCTTGCCTTATCTGAATAGAGATATACACCTTTTCACTTCTAGGATGGCAGCACAAATCCTTTATTCGGGACTGAGAGCTGAGCAACCGCTTTAAATCATCAGTCCAGAAGAAGCCTATTTAGAAACAAGATGTGGTCTCTAGATTGATAAAGTAACACGTGCTTAGCTGGGTGGTATCTGGAACATCACTTGGTGGTTCATTGTCGCTGTCCCAATTGCTTTCGGGAACCAGCTCAGTTCTAATGGCGGTTACAGTTCTAATGGCAGTTATTCACAGGTCCACCAAATGAGAAGAGAGGACACCCTGATGTTAGGAAAGATAGAAGGAAAAAGGAGAAGGGGAAGGTAGAGGAGGAGATAGATTGTGCCATGGACGCAGTGAGCATGAAGTTTGGCAAACTCCTGGAGATATTAGAGGGGGGCTGAGGTGCTATGATCCATGGGGTTGCTAAGTCGTGGGGGGGGGGCACGACTTAGTGACTAATAACAACAAATTTACACCTTTCGCCAGTTTACTGAGAGTGAGGGGAATCCCATTCCGCAGGTCTCTTTTCCATTCGGTCCTCTTCACAAACGGAGATCTAGGGAAGGTATGTTGGAGAATGGGGCATTTTGTAACCTTGATTTCTGGTACACGAACAGAGTAAAAAACTGGAATGGTTCTATTCATACTATATGAATGGTAATCTCAGGAGCGCAATGCTCCATAGCCCAGACTGTGACCAGATCCATGGTTGAGCCATTCGAAGGAAAGTCGGACCTGAACGTCGAAGGGGCAGAGAATAAGGGGGACTTTCCCCCGTCGGTGGATTGCAGCGTAGGCACCCTCTGCAAACAGCGCGAAGTTAACTCCTGCCGCATCGGAAGAATTCCAGCCAAAACCAGCCTTGAACCCCAAACAATAGGAAGGATTCTAGGAACTTCCTTAAACCGGTACTCTGCAGCAGCACGGGGGTTGGGTTGGGACGAGGGGGCCTTCCGGAGGGCACTATATTTGGGAAGGTGGGTGAAGTGATCATAATCTCTCCAGGAATCACCACCCAGTCCTTCCTGCAGGCTAATTCCCCATTTTCAGGACAACGGGGACCTTAAACTGTACGACCCTCGCCCTCCGGGCTGATCTGTGCCTCCCATGTCCTCCTCCCAGTCCTAGAAAGGTCAGCGCCGTCGGAGAACAGTTTCAGTGTCCCCAGCAGACAGAAGACCTGCTTGGCCACAGCTACCCCAGGGCTCGGCCCCGCGTGTCTTCTCTCACCTGTTCCGGAGGCTCTCCTTTCCTGATCCCGTCTCCCCTGGTTTTCTTTTTTTTTTCCTGCTTTTTTTCCCTTCTGGATCAAGCGCGCTGATCGTCCGCTCCCGAACAGCAGCGGTCTATGGGCAACTTAGGCAGAGCTTCGCTGCCACCAAGTCTACCACTTGCTAAAGAGCGAAGGGGGCATCTCTGCTGCTGGCGGACTTTACTAAAGCTATGACCACCAGCCGAGGGCTCCTCTCTTTCCGTCTCTTAGGCTCTATAATTGCCATACTGAATGGGACCTCTGAGGCATGCACTCCAATGACTCTGCAAGGCTTCTGGTGGAAAAGAATACTCAGCCTGGATGAATGGGGAAGGGAGTGACCTTAGAGTCATCTGAAGACAGCCAAAATATTTGGTGCACAGTGGTTGTGTTTACAGAACAACATTTCCATAGTTAGCCAAAGCCACTGAACTCATTAAACTCGGCTGGTTTATCATTCACACTGTGTTTAGATTGATCCCTGAATCAACTAACCAAACAAGCTAGGTTCCCTTTGTACAACCCACTAAATCCTTCATAAACATCAAGATTGAGACTAATCAAGTTTAAAACACTGCGAGAAGGATAGGATTAAGCAAGCTGCATGAAGGCAGCTTCTGTCAATCAGCTCCCTTGCCATTTGAAGACCATATACACAGCAACAGATCTGGTTTAATCCAATGTCTTTTCAAGCTGAACAGCTAATGATCAGGAGGGGAACAGGATTATGATTACTACAATCACCCTAACAAAGGAATAGATGGTCGTGGTCCCTTCTTTGAACAGGCTGAGCCATGGGATTATGGACCTAAACCCTGGATCTAAAACAGCTCCATTTGGAATGGGCCACCTTCCATTCAGGACAAGCCAGCAGCTTTAGGATTGTCTTAGCAGGTTAGTGCTTCCACTTAAGGCCTTGGGACTGATTTACTAGAGGAAGGCCTGAGCCTGTGTGAGAAGGTCCAGGAAAAACACAAGTAGTAACTTGCCTACTTCAGACAGTTTACCTATCTATTCCCTACCAACTATGAAATCTGGAAATCAACAACTTGTTTGTGCTAGCAGTTTTGGTATTTAACCTACCTGTTGGGTGAGCTATTGTATTTAACAATATATCATTGTTGGGATATATATTGGCAATTGCACAAAAGAATTAAAATTGCAAACCAAACAGAAGATATTATGATTCACTATGGTAAAAACTAAACCTGGATTAAGAACAAACTGAATATACTTCAGAGAGATCAGGGAGAAACTTCTGGCTCCTCCGTCCTTCTTTGGCTTAAGTTTTCAACAGCAGCTTCACCAGTTTGGTTGATTTTTTTTCTTGCACCCCACTCTGAGTGGGGAATTCCAGATTTTTGCCACTTTAATCTAAATCTTATCTAACTTAAAAAAGGTAGACAGCTTTGACTTGAACAAGGAGCTACAAGAACATTCCAAATTTGTAGTCAGACTGTGAAGATGAATATGAAGATATACTCAAAGACAATGGCCAATTATATGTGACTTTTGCCAAGAAACTTGCCTGGATGTGTCCATGTAGTTACCATAACACTAGCTCCCCTGAAACTGTTTTTTTAGCCTACATGTGTATGACTGAACTAGAGATTATGCTAATTGTAGTCCAACACATCTGTAGAGCAGCAGGTTAAGGGGGAGATATTTTGATGTCTAGCCCCATAAGAAGTGGGCAGAGATTATTAGATCACGGCTTTCTTTGATGCCCAGGATGTTTGGTGGAAGCAAGCAGGCTGAGAAACTGGCTGGTGCTTCCCTTCACCAGAGGAAAGAGCCAACTGGAGAACCTGATATCTCCCCTATTGTCTCTTGGTTGTCCTATTTATAGAAGTTGTCCTTGGTACCCATTAACTTTTCTTATCCTTTCAGACTGAGGCTGCCTAACTCCAGCTCCTTGGAAGTTGGGCCTGATAAGAGGCTTCATTTCAAACTGGATTGGTGGGAACTACAGGGTCCTTGCAATCTTATTGTTAGCAGGAGAGAATTTACCATTGTCTTCTTCCATGCCTACTCTAGGAAACCCTTGCCATCAAAGGTGGTGGCAGTCACTACCGTAATTCAAATAGTATTAAAGGGGACTAAAAAATTTGAGGGCTCCTGACTCTCACCAGCTGTTGTGGGGTGTCTTATGTGCTTGTGGGCATGCTAGAGAGAGATTATCCTCTGATTTTTGGAGACTCCAGAATGTAGTTAATTCATCACTCTGGAATACAGAAGATTGGACGACATGACTCTTGATTCCTTATGCTTTTCCCTTCTTCAGATGATGTTCTTTTGGTAATTGGTTATGGTGTCTGCTACAACCCATAGTCTGTTATAAACAAGAAAAGTGAACAAACTTAGTTAGAACTAATAAACCAGATTATGGTTTAGTGCGTATATGACCCCTTCCCATAGGCTTTAGAACAATTCCCAGGGGCTGATAGGCCTCTTAAATCAAAGGTAGCATTTTTGTTCTCTGGGACTTCTTGTATACCTGAGATACAAGGATGTGTGAGTGTACCCATAGTCAAAGTCTAGGACAGGTTTTCTAGCAGTTGCATTCACACAATGCGCTGAATTTAATTTGTGATAACCCCCCTTTCCCCTTTTGTTTTGCTTTTTTGCGATTTTGTAGCACAAGCTGAGTTCGTCTGGTTATTTTATGGTTCAGGGTGCTAGGCGGTTCCAGAAAAATTGGTTAGTTTAGTAATCCGTGTAAATGTCTGTGTGAACAAAGCCTCTGGCAGTCTTTCTAATACTAACCAGCACAGTTTAGGAAGCTGGACCAAGTTCATTTCATAAGAAATATATTGAAATAATTGTTATTGGTCAAAGAACCTGAGCGGGGACTCGGGTAAAATTAACTCTGGGGATAGAGGTTAGTAAGAAATCTCCCTGGCTTTACTATCACAGGTTATTTGATTGCAAGGAAGGGGGGGAGGGGAATCTTTCTCTCTCTTCCTTTTCTCAGGTCAGTACAGGATCCCAAGAATTAATAGTCCCGGTGGTGCTGCCTAAGATCACCTCGACTGCCCCTCTTCCCAATGAAGGATCAAGGACAGTCGTTAGTACCCTGGGCTATCTATATGCCATCTACAACGGGGTAGGAGTCAACCAAAGAAGGAGATCCGACCGGGAGGGTGGAAAATATGCTGAAGGACTGAAGATGTTGTCAGTAAAAAGCTTTTGTTGCAAAGCTGGTTTTGCGGAACCCCTTCCTTTGGCTTCTTACGGGTGGCTTCTACCAGATCGAGAGGTGGCACACAGCAGAATGATATCAGGGCAGGCAAGAAGCCGCAGCTGCTTTGTCCACGTGCCGCGTGCTTCTATCATTTGCAGAGCGCGCGCGGGGGCGCGCACGGACACACAGACACACACTCTCCTTTCGCCGCCGCACTTGCAGACTGAGCGGCTGACAGCTTGAGAGACACGAACCGTATTTATTGGCTTAGACGCGCTGTTTGCTCTCATAATTCACCGTTCTTTAATTCATAATTCAATGCTGGCGTAAAGGGTTTTTTTTTTTTTACACGAGCATTTATACAAGTCTTCTCCGCCCACTTCACTTGTTGTCAGCCTCCAGCAAGAAGATTCACGATCAAGACAGGCTAAATTTGGGATTATTTAGTCCGACCTCGCTGCCATTGCTCGCATCAGTCACTCCAGAACCTGGCTTGAGTCGTTTGCTGTAAGGAAAAGGAGTCGAGTCTTAGCCCAGAAGGCGCCAGAGAAAAGATGGGCTGTCGGGGTCAGCCTGACTTTGACGGGCTGGGCGCTTGCCTTCCACCTGGGTTCACCTGACGACCGCTTCCTGTGCGCGGCTTCGCCGTTCCGGATCCTAAAGCAGGTTTTGACCTTGGCCGCTGCCCTTTCAAAGGCTGGAGGGTTAAACGCCAGGCTTTCGTGCACAGACAGAAAACATGCTGCTGTACATGTAAGCTGGTCCACAGTCTATCCCCGGTCATTTCAATGTGGACGCTCCTAGGGGTCGCTCGTAAAGGGTCAGAGTAAAACTCTGCAAGATCTTCTATCAACAGGCGTTTAGCCACGGAGGGGTTTTTGTATTCTCCCCTGTTCCTTTGAGGGCTTGTTGGGGACAGGAAAAGACCAAAGGAAGATCTAGCAAGAAGGGTACTTGGCAAGGGAGCAGATGTTGCTGCATCAGCGGCTGCCCAAAGTTTGCACTGGAGCATGTCGTTCCACCCCCTCCCCCAGGTATTATTACTACAGGTAGTCCTTGACTTACAACAATTCACTGTTCAAAGTTACAGTGAAAAATGTACATCGACTTATGCCCATTTTTCACATTTATGACCATTTCAGCATCCTCATTGTCACGTGATTTACATTTGGAGCCTTGACAACTGACTCACATTTATGATGGTTGCAGTGTCCCAGAGTCATAAATGTCCCCTTTGCAACCTTCTGATAAGCAAAGACAATGGGGAAGCCAAATTCACTGAATTACCCCGTTACTAATTTCAAAACAAGAAAAGTAAAACGGGGCAAAACTCACTTAACACATTTCTCACTTAACAACACAAATTTGTGGTCGTAACTTGAGGACTACCTGTACTATTCATGTTCGGCAGGAAACAATATACAGTGGCCTGCTTGTTGTCCCTTTTAGTTCTCCATTCCGATTTCATTTTCCCTTCCTTTATTTTTTTTTAAAAAGACTCTTCCATCTTGATCCCCCGTAAGGAGGTGTGTGTAAATGTCTGAATCTCACAGAACCTTTTCTCAGTAAAGGTGTTGAATGAACGGTCCCCGGTTGCCGAGTCTGGCCATCTTTTTCCTCTGGGGAGAAGGCTGCTGCCCGTTATTTTGTCGTTGGAGTCGAGGTCAACCCTGACCGTGTTCCTCCAGCAGTAGGTAGCAATTGCTCCTCGTCGGGCCTGAATGGAGCGTGACCTCGGGCCACGAACGCGCCAACCCACCAACGCGCATTCTCTCCGAGCCCAGCTGGCGCGCAGGCGCGTAGCACCGATCTCGGCGGAGACTCGGCTCCTGCCTGAAAGAGCAAGGTTCCCCCGCCGCAGGCCCGGGAGCTTTCCCCCTTCCAGCCCCGCACCCCACCCCACTCCTAGACACGCGGGTTCATCTATGCCTTTCCATGGGCCTTTCAAGGGGCCGGTGGCTGGGGAGATATTCGGTAGACAGCTCTCAGCGCAAGAAGGGATGCCCACCACGACTGGTCTATGGCCAAATTGTTTTCCCCGGTCCCAGGCCGGGAGGGGATCCCAGGACGAAAGCGGAACGCGGCAGGTGCCCTCGGATTCGCCCAAGCTCTAGCACTTTCCCCTTCTCGATTTGCCTCCCCCAAAAAACGGGGGAGAGAAAAGCTAGGAGTCCTGGAAAGAAACAGGTGTTGCGCCGCGCGCATCTCCTCCGGTAGCAACGGGTTACAACAAAGAGAGCGAGGGGGGAGGAGGAGGAGGCCGGGCGAATGGGAGACGGGCAGGTACATGGACCAAGCTGTTCATAACGCTGCAGATGGATCCGCGGCCGTTTTCTCTCTATTACACTTGCAGTGCAAGAGCATTTTATTTCCACATTCACCCCAGACCCGCCGACTCGTTCCGTGGAGGTCAAAATTGTAACCAGATAGGGAGAACCTAGCGGAAAAGAAAGCTTTACCTTATTTATCCAAGCAGAGACGCACGTAGATTGACGCTTGGTGGAGCCAGCAACCTTTCTACGAGAGAGAGAGAGGGTGGGGGGAGGAGGGAGGGAAGGAGAGGGAAAGAGAGAGAGAGAGAGACTGCAGAATGTTTTCTAATTTGTACCGTGTTGAGTCCGAGGAAGAAACGAAGAGGAACCAAGCAGGTACGTGTGAGTGAACCAGGGTTCCTCGAAAGGTACAGCTGAGCAACCTCCAAATGCCCGACGTAGGTGTGGTATAAGATTCTGTTGCCACCTCTTGTTCCCAATACCTGCCTCTTTCCTAGAGCTTTAAGGTGGTTGTAGACTTCCTACTCTGGCAAATTTGGCTAGAGGTGGGCATAGAGACCCGTCGAGAAACGGCTGGATTCTCTTGTTTTAATCTTGTGCCTCATCTGGAACCAGCACCTCACTTCTTTGGGTGAAATTGCTGCCTAACAAAGCTATATTTCTGGTCGTACCCTCGCTTCCCGTCCGATTGTTTTCGTGTTTTAAGTTTCCCACAAGCACGACACGATGCTAGGGTTTTATTGGTGTCCCCTCCCCTCCCCCCACCCGCACTCCGGTTCCTGGTGAGACAAAAAAGGGGCTGCGGTTCACTCCGGAATCGCCGTATAGCAAGAACAATATTCGCTTTGAGAGGATCGTTGTTGCTTAGGTTTCACGAAAAGTGCAAAAAACCCAGACGCCCCTCTTTCAAAACACAACACAGAAAAATGTTTCTGCCTTCGTTTTCTCCTCCCACCTCTCCTAATCCTCCAGCCCCTTCAAAGCGTCAAAAGGTAAATATAGTTTACAGGGGCAAGAAGGCAATAAAGTCACCGAGGGAATGAAAATACAGCAAAATAGAGCAAATGCCTGAACTCTTCAAGAGGCTTTAGGGTTCTCAAGAGACTGGCGGAGGGGCGGATCGAAATGAGATCCGGTAAACGGCTCGGGGAAAAGACTCACCCAAAGTTGGTGGTGAGGGTCAAAAATGGGGAGAACTTGTTGGCCGAGTGCTCGCGCCCTTAAGGATGGGATCGGCTGGAGGTTTCTTCCCGACCTCCAGACCCCCCGGATGGGACCTGACCTACCCCACACTTTCCCTACCCCACCGCCACTCTCCTTTCTCCCGCCCCGTCGCGCTCTCCTCAGAAGACTTAGCGAACAACACCCCCCACCCCCTACCCCACAGGTACTTAAAAAGTTAGGAAATCAGAACCGCGCATTATAAGACTCTCGAAGTCGACTTTATTTTCACTGCCCAAACTGTTGGAAAGTACTTCCAACTTAAGCAGAAACAGCTGGATTGCTGGCACTGCTTTTTGTTGCTGCGAAAGTCGACTTTGTAACTCAGAACTGGCGTTTTGGAAGGGAAGGTGTCTCGGTTGCCTTTTTTTTTTTTGGTTTTTGTTTGTTTTAAACTTAGCCTGCAAATAGATTCATCGTTCCTCCCCACCTTCACCCCTCCCCGGAACTGTGTTAAAATTACATACACCGATCAACTGATGATAAGACTTGGTTTCCTATTTTAATGTATTAGATCGCTGAGTTCAGTATATTGTAGAATCTCTAGATATTATTAGAAAACTATTGCCTGAGTTCTACTATACTTCTATGAGTTCTTTGGTTTTCAGTCAAACCCATCAGCACAGAGGCTTTAGGAAATCGTGTGGTGGAGTGCAGAACTAAATCTGAGATCCTCTCTGATGCGAAGCAGAAAAGTAGAGTAGAACAGGGCTCACTTTAAGCCTTTTAAAAGATGCAAATCAAAATGATCCGGGACAACTAGATTGTTGGCAGGGTTAGATCGTGATCGCGATTTTTGCATACAAATACATCTTTTGGACACACCTAGCATTTCTACAAGTAAGGAACACGTCTGGCGTGCCCACGGTTTCCCAAGAGTCTGAAGGGTTCTTAGGGTCAGGCAAAAGTATAGGTATAGCTATCATTTCCTTGATGTCACCAGGATTTACTGGGAAACAAAGATGATTGAGGTTCATGGAAGTTTTTCCTAACTACCGGTAGGCAACCCCTAAGCGCTAAAGTCAGAGACTTGGAGTGGAAGGACCAACATTCTTTTCGGAGGGTAAGTAGTTTTTCTCCCTGGACATAAGTTATGAGCTACTGTATGAGGTAAAGGCAGCACTTTCGCTCCTCTCCCCGCGTCTTCATGCTTCTCACAGAAGATATGCTCAGGTCAACGTTCACCGAGTTTAGCTCAAAACGCTGTCATAAATAAGGGAAAAAAAATAGTTGCATTTCTCCACTCCTCTGCAGAGCGACACACGAAGGGGAAATTGCACACCAGCGGGAAAGCGAAGGGACTGGGTAGATTTAGCGGAAAGCAGCCAAGTGGAGCCTGGGAGGTGCTCTTCTTAAGAGATTTTGCATAGATCCAAGAATGTCCCGGTCTAGTTGGATCCATGAGGCACATTTCGAAGGAGACGATTCTTCCCGGAACCGCTAGAAATGAGACGGGGGAGGGCGCTCTGGGAGGCTGCTTCGTCGACGTTTCAACTCTTGATGTGCGTGGGTGTCCACCCACCCACGTCTCCTTTCAGGAAAGTCGACGGGCTGGAGCGCTGGGGAGCGGGGGGGGCAGTTTCGGAACCTCTTTTATTCTGGCCCTGCCCCCCCCATCACCCCGAGGGAGAAGAAGGAATGGTATTATGCGGTCGGCGTGTCTCCTCCCTCCGCTTTTTGCAACACGCTCAATCCACTGGGCTCCGGAACCAACGCTCCAGATCGAGTTCCTAATGCGTCAATCCCCAGATCCTGCGAATCCCGGGATTCACTCGGCCTCCTCCTCCTCCTCCTCCTCCTCTCTCCCAGATTAATCGGACTTGGGCACCTCCTCTCCGCGATCTCATATTATTCCGCCTCCTTATTACTTGTCGGGGGGCGTTCTTTCCAGGCTCGGGTGGGGGTGGGGATGGTCGTTGTTTATTTAGCTGGAGTAAGGAAGTCGATTAAAAAAAAGAAAGAAAAGCTTCGCTTGTCTCCAGGCTTTATACATGCCATTGATTTATTCCCCCCCCCTCCCGACACACACACACACACACGGAGGGGAGGGGACTGAAATTGGGCAAGCGGATTGGAGGAGTATGGTGAGCAAGGCTGGATATGGAGGACGACGACGAGTGGAGAGGGGGCTCCCGCTCCCCTCCCCTCCCCCTGCCTCCCCCACCAGACAGCTGAAGAGCCCCTCCGCCTCGCTTTCTCCCCTCAGCCGCTCCGGAGGTCCCCCTCCCAGCTCCCCCTGCCGGGGACGCAGCCTCCCTGCCCCCCGCTCCGGGATCCCTGCTCCTTCGGCTCCGCCCCTTTGTGATTGAAACGCGGATCACGTCGCCAGGAGGAGGAGGAGGAGGCGGGGGCGGGTGGGAAGGGGAGGTTGGGGAAGAGCCGAGCCGAGCCGAGCCGGAGCTTCGGCAAGAGCGGCCTCTCCCGTAGAAGGGCGGGTGGGCAAGGCAGGCAGGCAGGCAGGCAGGCTAAGCCAGCAACAAGTGCGCAGGGAGGCAGGCGAGGCGAGGGAGGGCGAAAGCTGACGTCAGCGAGCGGGGTATTATGGTCTGGTCTGGGCTGGCTCCTGCCGCCGCCGCCGCCGCCGCCGCTTTTCTGCTGCCAGCGGCCGAGTAAACATGGAGCTCTCCGCCGTGGGCGAGAGGGTCTTCGCGGCCGAGGCCTTGCTCAAGAGACGCATCCGGAAAGTAGGTGCTCCGGCGCCGCCTGGCAGCGCAGGCTCGGCTTTGTGCGCGCGGCACCGAACCCGCCAGGCCCGCCCGAGGCCGCAGGCAGAGAGAGAGAGGAGCGGGGCTCCGCTCGGCTCCCTCCTTTCTGCAGCAGCGCTTTGCTGCCTGCCGCTCCCCCTTTCGGCTCGCGCTGCGCAGATTGCCACCATCTCGAGCGTCGTGGACCCCCCAACAACGTCTTAAATGCATGCACGTTTTTGGCTGCTGCGGCTATCTTTTTTTTTTCCCTTCTTCTTTTTTTGCACGCAGCTCTGCATGCATATTGGAACCCGGCTTGCAGCACGCCCCCTTTTCGTGCATGTTTTTTTTTTTTTTTTCCGCCCTTCCTTGCAGCTTTTTGCCTTTGCGTTTTCGTGGCATGCTCTGGGCTGCTTGCTTTTTTTTTTTTTAAATTGACGCATGCGGTCGGGAACACCTTCGGTTTTCATAGCGAGTATGTTGTAGCGCCGTTTATTTAGTACGCTCTCCTAAAATGCGGGCTCATTTGTTTCTTCTTGACAACTGCAGGGTCGTATGGAATATCTGGTGAAATGGAAAGGCTGGTCTCAGAAGTAAGTAGACCTCAGTGTAGTCTAATTGGTGGCAAACATTGCAGTAGGATTGATAATGTTCTGTTGGGTAGACAGAGGGACACTTTTACCCTTCACAGCTGCATTTTGGAACATAAGGAGGGAAAAAATTATTTTCTTCCTTTTTCTCTTTACTCTCCCTCTCTGTTTGACTTTCTTTTGCTTTTTGCTTTTTGCTAGATACAGCACCTGGGAACCTGAGGAAAACATCCTAGATGCCCGCCTGCTTGCTGCTTTTGAGGAAAGGTATGTCTGTTTGAGGAAACCTACACCTTTATTAGAGTCATAACACTGTGTTTTAGAGCGCTATTAAATCATTCTATGTCCTTATAATGCCTGCATTTGTTTGTTTTTTTCCTTAAAAACCACATTTAGGGAAAGAGAAATGGAACTTTATGGTCCTAAGAAACGTGGCCCCAAACCCAAAACCTTCCTTTTAAAGGTAAGAAAGAGCCGTGTTTTTTGAGTTTCTGCTTGTGATCATAATGGAAAATGCAACTTTTTTCTTAATTAAAAGGCCAAATTCTGAAGAACCAGCTTCTTTTCTGCTCTCTCTCTCTCTCTCTGAATGTGTTTGTGGATGTGTGTGTTTGACTGTGGGGAGGGGGTCGCTCTGCTTTTGTGTTGACCACATTGTTGGAGCATAGGACTAAAGAAGTGTAGTTGTTTTCACTCTTTTACAGGCCCAGGCCAAAGCCAAAGCCAAAACATATGAATTCCGTAGTGACTCTGCTAGGGGCCTCCGGGTACCTTATCCTGGACGATCTCCCCAGGAACTTGGCTCTACTTCCCGGGCTAGAGAAGGACTGAGACAGATTCCACTGCCCCCTCAAAGCAGCTCCACCACCTCTACCCCCAGCATGCCTCGAATGGAGCCCATCCAGGAAAACAGGGTGGGGTCAGAGGAAGACCATTCTGAAGGCGCCTTCAAAAAGCGAGGTCCAAAGCCCAGGAAAGACCTGCCTGAAATGGCAGAGGTTGCCTCAAAGCGGAAATCAATGGAGCCTGGCGACAAGATGGTGGTGGACTACCTAAAAGCCAGAAAATTGGAAGAGACAGCTAACTCTGGGACAGCAAAATTCAGTTCAGGACACAGTGTGATCCAGTTAGCCCGGAGACGAGAGCCTGAGTTACCCAGCGTTGTTCCCAACCCAAGGGCAGAGACTGGCATGAAACTGGGTGCACCTGAGACTTACCCTCCTAGACTGACCAAGCACAGGGCGGATTTCCTGGATTCCAAAGGACAAAGTGGTTTGGACTTGGGGGCTTCTAAGATCTTGCACAGCTCTGCAAACCAAGGCAGCTTATATCGAGATGGCATAGGGACGCAGGCTGGCAGGCCTTCCCTCATCGCCCGCATCCCTGTCTCCCGGATCCTGGGTGACCCAGAAGAAGAACCTTGGAGCCCATCTCTCAACAATTTGGAGAAAGTAGTAGTGACTGACGTGACATCCAATTTCTTGACAGTAACCATCAAGGAGAGCAGCACAGACCAAGGATTCTTTAAAGAAAAGCGGTGAATTCCTTCAGAGAAAAGAAGGCATTGAAAGGCTTTGGATAGAGGTCGGCTGAATTGGGGATTTTTTAAAAAAAAAAACACTTTTATTTTAAAACTTTTTTGGACAGGCTTGCTTTTCAAATATCTGTCCTTAATTCTTTTCTTTATCTCTCCCTCCCCATTCCAACCTTGCCACCATGCCACCAATTTCAATTTTGGTTGAAAAAAATATCTCTAGAGTTATATTTTCTATTAGATGTAAATATGTTATTTAAAGAAAAATACATATATATATATCTATATATATATCTATATACATACATATAAATATATATATTTCAATTCTTTAAGTTGTTTGATTGTTGTTGTTTTTTTAATTTAAGGCCTTTAGAGAAGGATATTAAAACAGAAACGATGCATCTCTTGCCTCAACTTGCAAGAGCTGGTGTGTAGATAATGAATGATCCTGTTACTCAATCATAATACCTTGATTTAATTCCCCCCCCCCCCAGTTGTTTCTCCTTCCTTCCCACAAATATGATGTTGACTGAAAATACGGGGATATTATATTCATCTGGGGATTGAAAAAGTTCCAGGGTTCTTTTTTTAATTGTTATATTATAAGGTGTTGCTTTGTACAATCAAGTGTGCTGTATACACAACTGTTCTGGCTGGACAGCTGAAGTAAGCACTTGACTTTACAGTATTGTCTTGCTTTGTTTTGCTCCAGTTGAAAAAAAAAAGTTGTTGTTCTAAAAAGTGTCCATTAAAAACAGTTGAAAGATGTTTTAGCAAAGTATTAACTTGAATACCTTTTCTTGCAAGGGAGAAGGGGATATGTAAGATTTTTTAAAAGTGTAGCTGCTGTTATGCACTTTAATATGACTGTCATAGAGGGAAAGTGGGAATGGTAGAAGAAGAAATTGAGCTGATAGTTTAATTTAATTTTGATTCTCTCTTTCTCCCTCCCTCTCTTTTCCCTGCTCACTCCAATAAGAAAATCTGTTTACATTCCTTACATGCCAGAAAGTTGGGGAGGAAAGCATCTGACTGGTCATATTCTCAGTGTTCCTGCTGTTATTTTGAAAGTGGATTTTCCAATCTCCCCCCAATGTTTGTAGTTCCTTTGTAGGCTATGAGATTAACGTGTGGCACAAAATCATTGTTTTCCTCATACATTAAGGATACGAGACAACTCCCCATGTAATGGGGCTGGGAAAGACCAGGATTTCAGAGTTAGCTGCTTTTCTAGCTAAATTTCTTTTTCATTTTTTTAGAAAGAAGCATCTGTTCTGATTCTCTCTCCCCTCCCCTCCCACAGTTTCTAAGCCAAGTGATGGAAAAAAAATGCTTGTCAACTTCAAGCAAACATTTCAACCATTTTTCTCTTCCCTTGAAGATGAACTCTGCTTAACTTTTCAAGAAAAGCTTTTGGTTGTGCTTTATTCTGTAAAGCTCCCGATTAAGAGAGAACATGCAGAGGAAATTGGGGAAAGGGTCGCTTCCTCTGCTTTTAGCAGGTGCTGTGGTGTCCCAATATATATTGATTTAAGCATCTTTTGTTGGTTCAAAAAGCACAAATCTGCCTCACAGCCCCTAAGGGCCTAGCAGGGGGATGTGTTGACTTCTCTGTTCTTTTTCTGAATGGCTGATTCCCTGGGTCCTTTTAACACACTTTCTAATTGGGGGAGGGAACAAGGCACGAAACTCTATGTGTGGCCTAGTGAGAAGAGACACGGAGGAGGAAAATCAGGTGTTGCAAGAAGCAGAAATACCCTGGTCATTTCTGGGCTCAAATAGAAATATTGTCCCTTGGCCCACCTATCTCCTGCTTCTTGGAGGTGGGATTTCTCCAGCAACATCAACATGGCCATTTTGTTTAGATTGTGCTGAAGAAGTAAGCAGGCTTCATTTTTTTCCCCCTGTTCACCCTCCCTTTCTTATTTAAAGGAAAACCAACATTTTAAATTCTAGTCAGCTCAAAGCATTTCTGTAGCTCTGCAAATCTGTTGAGTTCAGCCAGGGGTGAGGAAGCATGTCAGCATATGTGTGTGTTGACAGTGGTTCCATATAGTTCAGAGCTGGAGTGGGGAAAAGGGGAGAATGCCAGAATATTTCCTGGGTAGAAACAATCTTTAATGCTCTCCTTAATTCCTCAGGTGTCAGAGGTGGTATATGCCCCCTGTGATGTGGGTTTCTAGAGGCACACACATGGGTATATAAAAGCTAGACCGACATGTGAGTGTATCTGTCTATGTACATAGTTACATATATTGAATGTATGTGGGTGTGAGTTATTCTCTTTTAAGATTTGTAAAAGGAAAAAAAAAACATTATTGAACTGGCCTCACAGTCTCAGAAGTGAAGCTTAAGTAGGTGTCTTCTGCAAATGTGGAATGTCTAATACAGTACCTGCTTTTTGTGAATTGAAATATATATAATTCTTTGTAAATAGAGACTTGGCTTTGTTTCATTTGTTGCTGTCTGCGGTAAAAGACTCTTCCTCCTGACACACAGTTCCGAGGGTCACCCTATCTTGCCCTTCTAAGTGGCTTGTGGGAAAAGAGCACATCCCTTTTGCTTCTTGGCTCATTCAACAGTTCCTCTGATCTGAAGCTGGGATGGGGTGCACCATTTCCTGAGTGAGGTGCTAAAATTGGGAAGATATGGTGCTACCCCCTTGCCCTAGCCAGGTGCTCAACACACAAATGAAAGGGGAGACTTTTTGAGGCACTTCATGCTTGACCAACATTCATGTAGGGTAGACCAGGAATCTGATCTAGGTTGTTCTCCTACTGGATGGCTGAGAAACTGAAACTCTTCCCTGGGAATATCATTATGTTGCTGGCCTCTATGATATTTGGCTGATAATGGATGT
Source organism: Pseudonaja textilis (assembly GCF_049901715.1). NCBI lineage: Eukaryota > Metazoa > Chordata > Lepidosauria > Squamata > Elapidae > Pseudonaja > Pseudonaja textilis. The sequence goes on along the minus strand of NC_141991.1, from coordinate 111,693,512 downwards.
CCTTGGGCTCCAAGCTGCTTTCTTTTGGGGCATTCATCAGTCTCTGGGATTAAATGAGGTCCTAAGAAGTTGAAAGGGGAACAGTATCTGTATTTATCAACAAGTTATGGATGGATGCTGGATCTAACAACCATAATCTGGTGGCTCAGTGGTTAGAATGCAGTATTGCAGGCTAACTCTACCCATACCCTGAAGTTTGATCCTGGTGGGTTCAAGGTTGGCTCAGCCTTCCATTTTTCCGAGGTCGGTAAAAGGAGGACCCAGATTGTTGGGGGCAATAGGCTGACTCTTATAAACCGTGTAGAGAGACTATAAAACTATGTATAAATTGAAGTGCTATTGCTATAATCAAGCATGAGTCAATATATTTTATTAGTTTTACAATGTTGCTAATTTGATTGGCAGGCAGGGAGTTTACAGAAATTCAGTTACTCCTATTTCCTTCAAGTGAACTCAAGGCACAGCCTTGTAAGCTTTACCTGGAAAATAATTAGTAAAACAATTTAATAGGATTACCCAAACAGAAGATTGGCAAGTCCCTTACAGAATTATGATGATCCAGAATTCCAAATTTCACCAATAGAAGCCCATAAAGGCTGTAAAGCAAAGGGGCCTTTATGGCTTCAATTCCATGTCTTCCTTTGTGATCTTTGAGATCAAACCCCAAAGGCCGGGTGAGGAAAAGGGGCAGATTTGAACTTAATCCAAATAAAATATTGGGCTCCTTTCCCCTTTTCGGTTAGGCCCGCAGAGGTAGTCTACCTACGGCTTCTTTGTGATCAGAAATCCTAATCCCTGGGAGAAATTCTTCAAGTGTCAAGAACCGAAACCATGTTTCATTGTTGTTGTTGTTTTAAATCTAGCCTTCCGTCTTCCTCATCTAGCCTTAAGGCTTCCCAGTATAACACTTCGGAAGTAATAATTTCCCGTGGCCTTCATGGCCACGCACTTCCTCAGGTCTTTGCAGTTTTGCGTTGCGTGGCAGCGCGGGGAGTTTGGAGGTTTGTAAAACAGGCGAGTCCGGGAAGCGTCCGAGCCAGAAGCGATGGAGGCGGTTTGCAGGAGACAATCTTAGAGCGGCCGCGCCCATTCGTGGGAAGGGGGAACCGTGGAGGGCGCCCCGCGGTTAGAAATAATGCCAATCCTTGACCCGAAGGGTTCCCGAGCGCCTGGTTTCGCACAACCGCTAAGCTGAAACTCTTAAAAGACGGGTTTGCGGGTCGTAAGGTTCATCTGGCGTGGCCCCAACGACACAATTCGGAGGGACACCGAAAGGTCGAGTTCACGCCAAATGCCAAGGCGAGGCATGCCCACCGCGAATGGAAGGCTAAGCTCCTTTCCCACTTACCCTAAGCCGCAACTCAGCCTAGCCAAATACTTGGCGTGACCCACCCTGCTGCTCCCAGGGGCTAGGAGAAGAGCGAAGTGTGATCTTAGTTTGGAGTCAAACAGGTTGAACTGCAGCTAGTTGGCGACAGGAGTAGAAACAGCGGCTGCCCCCGCGTTCCCAAGGTCGGCTACGGACTTCCCGTCGTAAAGGTGGGTCGTAGGATTCAATCGCGGCGCCCCCGTCGATTTAGTCACTATCTCAACGAATATCATAGACGGCCGTGATCTTGAACTAGCGAAAGCATAAAGACCCCTCTCTGTTTATTGCAAAGGGGTCCTCCGCACCCCACACGAGGAATGTGACGTTAGCTCCTTCTTCCCGCACCTGCTCCAGGTGGAGGTCCTAAACATCGACCCAGCGACCCCCTTTCCTTCGCGCGCTAACCTGCGCCAGGGTTTTTGGGGAAGGCGGATTTCTTTATTTTTTTAATGGGCACCTCTCCCTTCTCCAGATTCTGGGCCAACGTAATTATTGTTATTCTGGCCTGGTTTCAGTCTGGCGTGTGTGCATATGCTTGTGTCTCTTCAAGTAGGCAATTACCGAGTCCAGAAACACTGGTTGGGTGGGGTTGCTTCCCTCGCCTTGCAAAGCGGCTCGCGGTCCTGGAAAGGAAGAGCCGGCACTTAAGAGTGGCGAGCCAAAGGGTTTCTCGCCTCCTCTTCCTCCTCTCCAGACCACCGCGGCGGGGAGGAGGAGAGCAGGAGGTTCCTCCCCTCCCACCAGAGGAAGACGAAGAGATTGAAAGGAGTCAGGGCGGCGACCGGAACCGGTGTTTCCAGCGCCTCCTGCACGGCGTCCGGGACGGCGACTGCGAATGGGAGGGAGAGGGCAAGGCGAAAGCTCTTGGGGAGACCATAACTTTTGTACCCGCGTACTTTTTGTCTTCGCCCCCCAAGACAGCCGACCAAACTGGCAAAACAAATCGCCGCGTGTTTAGTAAGGAAGTGAACGCCGTCCTGTCGTTGCAGGCCGCTTACTCCCCCCCCCCCCACTCCCCAGGCGTTGCTTTACGGCCTCGGCGGGTAATTGGTAAGGCAGCCTTCGCCAGATCTGTTGGCGGTGACTCTGGCTTAGCAATGCTGGGAGTTAAAAGCCTGAAACCCTTCGCGTGATTTTCAGGCTGAGGGATTCTGCTTTAAGAAGAAACTTGGCTTAAGTTTGCTTACAAAGCTGTTTGCAAAAAAAAGTCTTACACCCAAAATAGGCGCGTGAATGCGCGGGGAATAGTAGTTGGTTTACAGGTTCTTAAAAGGCATCCTTACAATGGACATAAAGAATGTGTGTGTGTGTGTGTGTGGCTTGGCCCCAGAGACGGAGATCCGGAGTTGAGCCGTAGTAAGCAGCTCATCTTGTCTCCAACAGGCAGGTTAAAACTCTTGCCCGGGAAAAATTGCAGAAGTGGACTGTGAAATGAAGGTTGGCCAGTTTTAGCTGGCTCGGGTTGGGACGAGATCAGACTCCATACCCTCCTCTCCCCGACCTCAAAGACACCGCCGCCTTCCCTAACCAAAGAGAGGGAGACCTTCCCCTTCCCTCCGCCCTTGGGGAGATCGAAACGGGAGTTTCTCGGCGAATCTGAATGTGAAGGCGAGCGCTTTCAGGATGACGGGCATGCATCCTGGGAAGGGGATTCGCCGCTTCTCACAACCTTGACTCTACCCGCAAGCCTTTACGTTCCCGCACGCGCGCGCCTCGCGCTGTCCGGTTTACCGGGCGGTGACGAATGCCAGATATCCTAGGATCTTTTCTCCCTGTTGGGGAGCTGGGAGCCGCGCTGCTAAGAGGGAGTCAGCTGTCAAAACCCCTCTCTGCTTAGACCAGTCCTGGCTGGTGGTCCGTTGCCAACGGAAGTTTGACAGCCTTGCAGCGGATGAACTTTCTTAACAGTTATTGGAAATGGGGAACCCTTTGGCAACCTTTCAATAAAATACTAGACGGCCGGTCTCGAAAAACTTAATCGTCTCTCATCTGGTTGACCCTTGGAATAGGAGATACCAGGACACTACCAGGAAATCTCAGAATTATAGCGTAACTTGAGAGGTTCCAAAAAATTGATTCCCAAGAAATTTATTCGTGTATTCATGAAGTCAAGGGAGCAGCTTGGCCCAAACAGTTCTGCTCAGAAAACTTTACCCAGACAATGGTTTGTAGTTCTTAGTATGTGCCTGCCTTCGAAGCCAGCTTGCTCTTACCACCCCTCACCGTTTAACTTTGGGATTAAAGGCATGCCTCTTCCAGCTCCAAATGGCTCCCTTTGGTCTCTTTTACACCAAGTCGAAAGTGGGGGCAAAGACCCTAGAATTCTTTATATCTTGACTTTCCATACAGATTTGCCCTGGATCTAACAAGGAAGGCAAAGATGTATGAGGCAAGACATGAAATATTCCTGTTTGACTAAGAAGGAATGGAAAAGTCAGGAATGGCTGGAGAGACCGAGAAAGGGTTGAACGGAAGCCCATCTTAAAGGGGACTTCTTAGAGGTAACAGGTAAAATCTGTCTGGAGGCAAATTAGACTCCACAAGATTTCATGAGATTTTCTTGGCAACGATAGGGAGGTGATGAACCATTGCCCTTTTAAAAATAATGCCCAGTGGAACGGATAGATGTGGGATTTCATAGTCCCATCCCGCTATGAACCAGGCTTTTCAGGATCAGTGAAGGTCCTAGAAGACAGGACCTCTGGACAGCTTCTCAGAAAAAAAAAAAAAGAACAGGGAAAGAAAGCCCCGCCTGGAGGCTACGGGGAATGGACCCTGGGCATGTTCTCCAGAGTCGGCAAGGCAAACTGCACAGGGAAGGCGAAAGCGAGGCATCTCCTCGAAAACAAAGGCTCTAGAATGAAATCAAAGGCGCGTCATCTGGGCCACCCCAAACTCCGTGTCCAAAGTTCCATCGGGCAGGGCTAGACTTCAGTTAGTTAATCTGGAAAAAGTGAACCCATCCATCAAGAATAGAAAAGCAGCCTTGGTCCTTAGAAAACGCGGAGCAGGGGGTCCGGCAACCAGGGCTAGCTTTGCTGGGTGTTGAGTCTCTTGCCACCACCCGCCGTTCATGTTTTTCAGAATGAAAGATTGCAACCTCGGACGATTGCAGGCACGTTTATTCGTTATCACGCAACTATTCTGAGCTCTGGCTAAACATGTGGTTTGGTTTGTGGGGGTGTCGTTCAAATAAGCATGAACGGACGGCGGGATAACAACTTACACGAGAGGGCCAACGAAGGTGGGCGCCCATTATCTACTTAGCGATCGTAATGCTTGGCGCTACCCTGCTCGGGGTGAATCTGAATGAATGAACCTGCATTCAAGGAACTTTCCTAAAGTGAAGAGGTCCCTGGGCAGTTCTTCCGCGAACCCAGCGAGCTTTTTTCCTGGCCCCAAGGCCGCCTTTGGTTTTCAGGACATCCTCTCCTCCCTGCCGCAGTCTGTTTTGCGCCCCGGGAGGGCTGTCCGGGGCGCAAATCCGGGGCTCTAAATCCTAGAGAGGATTTAGAGGAGCTTCAGCCTTTTTTTTTTTTAAGGTCTGCTGGATTGCGACCAACGTCTGCCACGAAACAGCGACCCCCAGCTGTCAAAGGAGAAGTGGACGAACAGGTTTTCTTGCTCAGTCCAGACATCGCTTCCCAAACCATCACCGTTCTAATAGCGAAGGAACGGGAGACACGAACCCCAAGTTTTTGCTACGCTGAGGAGAACGACACAGACAAAGCCACGCTTCCTCCAAGGCGGCCGCCCTCCAGAGGTAGCGGAATACAACTCCCAGAATCCCCCGGTCCCTCTATTAAGGTTGGAGCACCCGACGTTTAACGGCCTGCAGTCCCTGGCTGAGATCACACCTCCTATAAAGCCCGGCGGAGGTGCACACTCCAGTTCCCTGAAGGAACCGCCGGAGCCAGGTTTGCAAAACCTTCCACGTGAGCGACGCGTCATTGTGTCCCGGGGCTTTGAAGCATTAAATCTTCGAGCTTCCGAAGCCTCCGGAACGGAGCCAGGCTCCTCGCGCGGTGGGACTTTTCCGGATGGAAACGGGGAAAGGAAGAGCCGGCGGAGGAAAGATTGGGCTGCATCCTGCCCCGATGTCCACCCAGGAGTACCCCCGGAGAAAACTGCGTGGCTGCTGGACACTGTGGCTATCGGAGCCTCAGGCGGCTGACTGCAGTAGCTGGGAGACACCAGAAAAATTCGTATCGGGGTGTACTACCCTAAGCTGGCCGCTAGGGGTGACTTGATGACGGCGCCCTGCTACCAGGTAGTCAGGCTGGACTGGACACACGCGACCGAAAGAAATCCTTCTAATGCTAATCTTATCAAGGCAAGTCTCGGAAACTGCTGACGAAGCCAGAGCCCGGAATTTGGAGGAAAAGTGAAAAGCACAACAAAGGTGCTCCAGCTAGATTTATCAGTTCCGGATTTGAATTTTGCAGGAGTGTTGTTCCATTGAACAGGAAGGAACATTTGAAGAGTCCTGCATTCAAGGCTTCATCATAGCATATTTTAAGTTAAAGTCGACATGCGCAGTGATTTTTTTTTTTGCCATCCCGGTTTATTCAGTGTTCTTTATTTTGCTTCCTACACTATAATCAGCCTTCCAGAATCCAGTTGCTGTTATCAATTTTCCAGCCAAAATTGCCCATGAGAAAGGAAACAGTCAAGGGTGTTAGAATAGGAATATTTTTGTGGTAAGACGGCGCAAACAATTTTTTTAAAAAATAGTATTCTAAATAATTTGCACATGTTCACCCAGGAAAATGTACTGTAAGGAACTGCTCTTGCATAGATAGCAGGATGCAATTAGAAATGTAACTTCATTACCAATCTCGAGCTTTGTTAAAGTAAAATAAGTCAATTAGATCAGGTCTTCCATTAGCCTGACTAAATGAAACAAGGTGGGTTTCATATTTCATTCCCCTGAACTTTTTACACCACATTCCTCCTCAGAAGATTATTTATGTTTCTTTTTTATGGTGTAATTAAACAGTTGCTAATCCCAAGGACAGGCTACAAATACACCACATTGATAATAAAGGACAGTGTAAATATCTTGTAACATTAAAAATGCATTTTAGATCTCATTAAACATTTCTGATAGTGAAGTATTCTAATTCAATATTGCTTGAAACTTTTTTTTTATCCACTGGTTATTTGGTAGTTCCTTGTGTGCTGCAGAAAAGGTCATACTACTTTCTGCAAAGTTTGTGAAAAATTATCAGTTCAGTGCTGAAATTGCACACACCACCACAAAGAAAGGATAAAACAAACTGCATAGAGCACATCCCAACCCTATTAATTTAGATTTTGGGAGGAGAGGGGTTGTAATAAGGAGTACTTTGAAAATCCTCTAAGAACACTATATGTTATTGCATCAGTGGCTATATGCTTTAATACTCTTCGAATCTGCTCATTGAAGCCTCTAATGTTTTTCTCATCTACTGCTTCTGAAGCCTATATCACCAGGTATTTTTATACTGGTGAAGTTAAATAGTCTTTAAGGTGAAATTATATACAGAAGTTTGGAAATAAAACCCATACAATACAGTACAGTTTTATTAAACGTATAAGATTTGCATTGTCAGTAAAATATGTTATAAATGAATTAATATTTTAAGATTAGGAATAGGGAAACAAAGTAATAGTGAAAAGGCTATCCAAATGAGGCCGAAGAAGCCACAGTTAAGTTAAAAAAATATTTATTGATACTAAAACAGAGAATTGAAAGTTATACAAAAACCAGCATAATGTCGTCTAAAAGTTCTTTTAAGCTGGGAAATAAATTAAACAAAACAAACAGAATAGTAATCCCAAGTCTAAACTAGAGTAAGTGGCAAGAAAACGGGGAGATAGACATTACACAACAGAACCAAGCAAGCTACACAGCCAGGGTCAAACAAATAAACCCCAGTGCAGCAGTGAACCCACAGTGAGATCAGTGGACAGACACTGCTGTCAGCCTTATTTAATATTCTGCCTGGAAAGTCTGTCCCACTCAAACAAAGAAGCTAAGCTTTCCCAGGGTAATAACATCCCCAACTTTTGTTCTCTTAGTATAAAAGCAAAGAAGCAGCTCCAGTTAAAGCAATTAGAAAATGTCATACAAGAACTATTTGGCTTTTTTAAAAAATGGAACATACAGTGGTTGACAGACATTGCAAGAAACACTGAACCGATTCTTACGAGTCTCTTGCGGAGGCATTTCGCTGAGCTCGGAGCAGAATAGAGTGAATATTTGTTGGAGTAGTAGAAACACTGCAATATAAAGTAATTCTGTTCCCCTTTAGTTTTTGGTACTGCAGTTATTAATGTTGATCACGAGACTAAACTGAGCACTTTTGCTCACTGTAAACAGTGTAACTAAGTTATTCCAAAACAAAAATATTTACCCAATTAATGCAGAAACACACCTGTTATAAAAAGTTTTAAAAATGTAGAATAGTAGCAACAGAACTTTTAAAAGAAATTTGCTACATAGATAAAACACGCACAGAAGAGGCAGAGCAACAAGCCTAAGAAAAACATGTAATAAAAAGGGACAGTGATTATCATCAAGTTCAGTTGTCTACCCATTACTGATAAACTTGAGTCCTTAACTAGAGAACTCACATGCACCATCTGCTTACACGAGGTTAGTTGTCATTTTGGAATTCAGTTGCATGTGCAATATACAACTAAGAAAGAATACGCCAACTTGCTCATTCAGGTTGGCATTTAGGACTTTAGACTTTGAAACTGAAATAGCTGGTTAACCAAAAGGCACAACAGCATTTGAGCTTCTGAGGGAGAGCAACATTTCAGTTTTCCAAAGAAGCTGGAGATGAGAAAGAAGCTTGTTTTAAATGGAACTGTCTGAAAAGCAGAATTTAGGATCTGTAATAAAGATTTTTTTGGGGGGGGAATGTTTCTCTGTGAGAGGAAATGGTTGCACACATTATAGATCAGTCTGAGAAAAAATGAGTATGGAAAATAAACAGAATCAGAAGCGACTTGTGAAACTTAAAGAACAAGACAATATTGCATGTAGGCTAATAGAAGCAGCAGTCCTGCAAAGAGTAAAGTAACACAGGTGCATATGTACACATACATATGCAGCATAACAAGGACCTGAGAAATTGGGCTGGGGACAACAGGGCTTTGTGGGAGGAACTCCAATTTCTGAAACCACTGAATTCTTCAAGTCGATAAGCAATATTTGCCAATATTTTAATGGAATTTTCTTCTTTGGGAAAAGACAATAGCTTCGACAAGAAAGGGTGTGGTGGGGTCTAAAAGAAAACTGACTTTATTTAACCAAATTGCTGGGCATCCTCCTCTTCTGACTCTGCTCCAGAATCTTAGTTCTCCACAGAAATATCTACTTTGGCAGAATTATCAAAATATTGTCAACATACACACAGAATTAAAAGGCACACAATAGAAGTTAAAAAGAATTTAGCCAAGGACAGCTCCAACAGGAGATGCATAACAAAAAAACTGAGACAGGCACACATTCTCAACTAGGTTGGGATGTACCAATTGCTACAAAGAACACAGGCTATTTATCCTGACTATCTAAATTTGGCAGGTTTTACCAAAGGCATTTAAAGGATTGACTAAAGACGGCCCCTTTATTAAACAATGATAGCTTTAAAGTAAGTGGACAGAAGAAACCCCTAGAAAATACTGGGTGCTTTAGGGAGATTAGTTGTTCAGGTGGGGAGACTTCAAAAAAAAAAAAACCACAGAGAGAGGGAGGGAGAGAGAAAATGGGAATTGCATAATCTGACTCAGGAATACACAACTTGGATTAGGAGTACTGCACTAATTGCAATGGAGAGCAAGGGCGAAAAGACAGCATCTGTTTAAAAGCACCGAATTGAGCAAATCATACAAATCTACTATTCAGAACAAATGCCTTGTTTCCTTACGTCGTCAGGGTGTTTGTAATATAGCTACTAGATGGTTTCTTTTACACGATAAGTCACATTCTCACAGGAGATTTTTTTCCCCCTCTGATCTAAACAAAGAATATTTTTGGAACTAATATGGTGAGCTGAACAAATATGGTGAGCTGAGAGTCTAGGCAGCCCAGGACTCAAACCAGATGGGTTATATGAAAATGCTACCTGAAAAACATTGCATTAAGCCTGATGCCTGACCCTTGGAGGCATTCTACCTAGCTGCAGGCCCTTTGGAAAATCCTGGCTCAACCTGTCACCTTATTCAGCAGCAGTGCACATCAAGAGGCATAAGCTTAAGGAACTAGAAGCACTGTTTGCAGAAGACTCATTCGGTGCACTATTATAACCCGGCATATCAAAATTTAAATTACAGCTGCATGGTAGCAAATCTCATGGACTTCCTTGGAATTGTTTTCTATGTGAGTAAACTTTGGTGAAAAAGATACGCTTCCATATCAATGTATTCAACAAAATTATATTAGCTAACACAAGCATGAGCAATACTTTATCCCTGATAAATTTGCTGTCTTGCCTTTTCTTAGCTTCACTTGCTCGTATGGCAGCAGCGCAAATATAAAAGAGAAACTACAGTACGAGCAAGAAAAGTAGTAGGCTAAGCCAATGCTTCAAACAATCCAAAAGTCTGGAAACCATTTACTGAGTCACATCACAACATACACACAACAAACTGTACTGTGGTCTCAACATACAGTTTTGAACAAAACCTTTGCATTGCTTTACCCTGCCCATGGGTCTGATAAACAGTGGTCCAACATCATGTACTTTATGACTTTGAAAGCTGCAAAAATACCCATTTCAATAAAATTCCTTATCAATTTAACATTCCCTATTTCTGTTTCTTTTTATGCTAGGAGTATGGGGACTTAGAATTACACTATTAGAACAGTCAAATTCTGATAGAGCTTGACCGTCAATTGACTTGACCGAGCTTAGCACTTCCCAAACTTAGACCAGGGCTCTTGACCAACAGGAAGCACCTGTTCTGAGAGAAATAATAGAAACCTAAACTGAATCATCACTTCAGAAAGTAGGCAGCCTAAAATAAACATAGCTTCTAGGATGTTTTCATTCCGGTCTATCCTCTCTGGTTTCATACATTACCTTCGTGGTCAAGGTAATGATAAAGCCATCCCTTGCTGGAAGAATAAAGCAAAGAGAAATTTCAATCATTTCTGCCCTGTATAGTGATGCCCTGTGGCAGAATTTAATTGGGAAATACAGGACATATATAGAGATCAAATAAAAATAAATGGCAGTTTGTATCACAATGTTATCTTGCCATCTGCAATAATTTTTTGTAGTTATTGCAAGTAAGAATAAATAGAAAGATATCACCAATAGAAGATAATATTTGTACCTCAGGGTTAAATTGTGGAGTCGTAGATGCTCTTTGAGCTTGGTCATTTGCTTGCAGATGTTTCATTCTCTCACTACATAACTTCATCAGTGCTAGTGACTCTGGTGTTTGCTCCATCTTTTTATAACAGTACAGTAATTTGCCCTGACAGTATTGATGGGGTGTGTGGCCCCACATTCAGTCAGCTGACACCACACTCAGTAGCACTGATGACATTACCTAGTTTGGTAAAGAAATGTCTGCAAGCAAACTCCCAAACTCAAGAGAGCATTTAGGACTATAGAAAGATATCAATTGCATAGAAACCTCAAAAACCTGCCTTCTAGTTCCAAAGATTCTCAACTCAATTTGAACAGCACACATCAATAGTATTTTACCTCACATTATAAGGCATCTTATGCTTATAAAATCTCAACATCAGCAAAATCTCTTAATTTTGCTTCCTTCCCGTTTCTTCTGTGTAAGCAATAGCATACAAAATGTGTATACGTGTGCATGTGTGCGTGAACACACTGGGGACCCACAAGTGATCTCAACCACATAAGCATATAACAATTTCTCAGAACACATGGCTTATTTAAGCAATGATTTACACGTCACATTTTACATGGAACTGGTTTCCATATAAAATTTTCCAATGTGTAAAAATCTCCTGAATTACATGTGTGTACACTCACGTACAACCAGATGTTAAAACTGAGACAGCATTCTCCTCTGAGTGACATCTGCTGACATTTGGCAAATTGAAAAACATGTTGTCTTTTCAAGTTCTTGAGAACATTATTCTGCAGTTCTCCAACGTTGGTTTCCTGTATCTGCTAATATATTTGGCAGAATGAAAAGCATACTTTCTTTGCAAGTTTTTGAGACACTAGTCCAAACAAGTTAATTGCTACTTCTGAAGTTTCTAGAGACCAATGCTCAACCTGAACCACACTCACTTGATAGCTGTTAGTCCCAGCTCCACACCAATGCTGTCTTATATATCATACCCTCTAGTTTCCAAAGCAAGTTTGAAGTATGACTTACATACATTCTCTTAAGACAAACTTTTTATATGGCGCTTGGCAGGTATCCTAAATATAGATTTGTTCACAAATTTTCAAACTAACGTAATTTGTTCTAGGAGCTGAGAAGTGTTGAAACTTCATTATTTGGAAGAAAAATAAGGAACTATTTTTTTTAGAGAACCTATTCAGGAGAATGTGTGTGTGTGTGTATGTGTGTGTGTATACACACACGCACACCCCAGTATATATTTATTCTCTTGAATAAATCCTCTGGTCTTTCAAATCATATAGCTAAAGTGTTCAAGCACAGCAAAGCATGGAGTTGTAGGTTTCAATGCACTCCTCCACATTGGTGAGTAACATGAGTAAAGCCAAAACTCTTGAAAAGGAGCCCCTAACCTTATTTCTCCGGTTGCTAACTACTGTGGTTTGCTTCTCCTTCTAATATCCAAGGGGACAGTAAAGGGAGATTCAAATGAGACTGAGGAATAATGCTTATCTGCCTTGGAGCTCAATAATGTCTTAGGTTAAAAAAGCCCACACTTGTCGGTGACTCCTTAACAGTTACTGTGATCAAATTAGCTGTCACATCTGTGACAAAAACATGTTCAATAAGACTCCGGGTAGGTTTCCAGTCTTGGTTTGTCTGGATGGAAACAGATGTATTCTGGTCTGCTCCAGGAAAAGAAGCAGAATCTCTGTCAGAATCAGAGCTAGTCTCCTCTTCTCCGGTGCTCCCTTCTGACATGCCTGAAGTCTTATCTTTTGTGGGACATCCTTCCTGGGCACAGGTAGTATTACTCTTGGTAGCTACATCTCTCTCACTAAGAGCTGCTCTTGGTGCTGATTTCTCACCTTTGCAAGGGTCTGCATCTGCTGATGTTGCCCCTGTGCTGGCGATGTTCTGGCTGCTCCCCGACCCGCTGCCCTTGGATGCACTTGTCTTTGTTGCTAAACTGTTGCCACTGCTTTTGCCAGCCGCCCCGCAGCCATGGTGAGAAATATGGCTACTGCTGGAAGAGTTTGGCCCATTCTTCACACTTTGCAGATTTAAAGCTTGTAGGTTGAGCTCTTGGTTGCAAGCTGGCAGGCTGCTGGGAGATCCAGAAGGAACTTTGTTGCCGTTGTGCAAGTTCCCCGCCTTTTGTTCCCCCAGGGAACTGCCACTCGGTCTCTTGGTCACTTTGGATCCTTGCACAGTCAATTCTAGGTTTCCGGAACCTTTCTGGTTTTTCAGTTTTAAATCCAAACCTAGGCTGTTCTTGCAGGACATAGCTGACTTCAGAGTCAGTCGTCCCACTGCAGAGGCATCTGCGGAGCTCTGGTTCTGTGACATCCTACTCATATAATGGACAATGGAGCTTTGCCAGCTGATACCGCAATTTGGGCTTCCAACGGTAGTATTCTTCACTAGGTTGGAGAGGTTTTCATTGGAGGATGCTCCAGAACAAAAGCCACCGAAGGTACCTTGGGCTTCCTTCATGTGAGATTTAAGCATAGCAATGCCAGAACTTTGAGCATTGTGTTGTGGTGGCATCTTGTTTGCCAATTTGGACCCCCCTCCTCCTCCTCCTCCCCCTAACTCCTTTCTATTTGTTTTAAGCACCTTGGTTAGGTTGACTGTCCTCTTGGCTGCCTTCTGCTCTGGAGGCAGCGGCTTCCGTCCACGTTTCTTCCTAGCGGAGTCCTTGTTTTCGGGTTTGGCAACTAAAATCTGAGCTTTTTTTTGAGGCACTGGGTGACTTTCTCTGTTCCGCTGACTTCTCTTTGTCTCAAGGTCACTTTCATCCTCCTCGTCAGAAGAGGAAGTCGAAGAGGAGGTGGAGGAGGAAGAGCTGCTGGATTTGCTCTTGGAGGGTGCTTCAGGTTCCTTTAAATACAGACAGAACAGAATGACAGCAACATGAATATGGTCCACTTACTCAATAATCTTGCTGAAACTATATTCTCTGAAATAAGATTTACACGATCAATTTTCTGTCTAACAGTTTTGTTTTCAGAACCAACATAATTTGCTTTTATAATTTGCTTATTATATTTCAATAGGGAAGTTTCTTGTTACAGACTTGTATTTTCCTAAGTAAAATTAGATGTTTATAAAGATGAATAAAAATATTGACTCCAAGTGATAGGAATCAAACTAAACTGCACAAGAGATTACCAGGCACCACTGCAGGTGAACTCCAGCTATCTACAAGCAAGAATGCTTCCATGAGTGCAATTTCAATGAGTCCTATAAACCACCATTACTTACAACATTTTTTCTTGGTCTGCCTCTGGGTCGTTTGCCTCTTTTCCGATTTTGTACCTCTTTCTCATGTTCCCTGGGAAGACAGAAAGTTATCCTCTTACTTTTCTTTTTCGGCAGAAAATGCCTTATTTTTGTTTTCAGACAAATTCACTATAAATTTCACAGGAATCTTGTGATCCATCCAGAGTGAAATCCTTCTCAATACATAGGAATATGGATTACCAACACAATACAAATTTGCTTGTTTCTTATATAAGAGTATGCTGTATCACAAATCATCAGAGTTCAGTTAGAATTTGGCCACTGCTATTCCATCATTAAACTTTAATGGATCATTCTGTTGTAGAGTGAAGACTAGGTTCAATGAATTCTTCTCTATTAGGCTGAAATATTTTGTCATTCACTCTAAGTTTTTTGTGCGCAGAAATAAATTATTCTGGTTTTGCTGCTGTGCAAAGTATATTTATAATATTAATGGCACAATTTAAAATGTATTAATGATATTACTCCCTCTAGATAAATTTTTAAGATAAAGTACTGACGTTAAAAACCTGCGAATGACTTTTTAACCAGTGAAACACCTGTGTTTAATTTTTATTTGTATGCATTTTGTATATTTTCAAAGAACACCGATTTAAGTATACAAACAGCTACAAATAAAAAACATTGTATTACATATCAAATATACACACCACATATGCAGAAAGATATGATCAAAAGTAATGGTGATGTTACTTAGACGCAAAACAAAAACAAACCCATAAACAAAAACCTTTAAAAGAATTCAATGCGGAAAATTGCTACGGAAGACCAATAATTGCACTCGATTTCAGAAGATGAATGTTTCCAAACAGGAAGAACAAATCTATCCAGAATTTTTGGGATTACTCAAAACCACATTTGAAGTTCAGCTTGTATCTCTATACAGCAAGTAATGAAATAAATATATATAATCCAGTGGTATCGAACAAATGGTAAAAAGATTGTTTCTGTGAGAAAATGTGAGTTTAAGGCTTGCATAAGGCAATGTATTCACTGAATTACAAAAAATTATTAGGGAAGGATAAGGACTTTTCAGAAACACTTAATGATACTTTGCACCTGTCTTTATTACGGAAATAGATTGGATGTACCAGCCTGTAGTTATATTTTCAAGTTGGGAACCCAGGGAAGAATCATTAGAGAATATTACAGAAATAAAATATGAAAGTATTGCTGTTCTAAGAAAAATATTGAAATATTTTATAGTACCATTTGCAGAGATTTCCAAAGTGGTCAAGGCAATATTCACATCAAGAAGAGCTGCAGAGAACAAGGCTAAATAAAATGTAATACTTATTTAAAGTAAATCATTAGAAAAAATATTTCAAATATTTGGAATTTTAAAAAGTTATTTTGAGAACCTACAAGCAATATTTAGAGGTGCAGTGAGTGATGTGATAGTGTGTTATTAATTCTTTGTATACAGTACACCGGTGGATATAGATGATCCAGCAGATGCTGTTTACTTTCAAAAGATGCTTGACGAAGTCCCTTATGAAAGGTTTCCAAGAAAATATATCAGCTGCTGGAGAGGTAGAATGGTCCCTCTTTGGTAACCTTTGGGAAAAGAATGCTGGACTAGACTGGATTGTTTAACCTACTAGAGCTTCCTTACATTAAGGCTAAATATCCATCATGCCTTCTCCAAGAGCAGGTCACAACAAAACGAGGATGATTCAGTATGAATCAGCAGAAATCCCAGAAACAGGACCCACCATTACTAGATATACCTAATACACAGACAGACACTGCTACCAATCCTGGGACTGGCATGAAGAAATGTCTTTCTCTAGTACAGTTTTTTGATTCTTCAGAGACACCCAACATGTTTAACTGCCTTTATACATTCTCAGACCTCTAGCAATTGTCTGGTCTCTTCCAGAACTGCCTTATGCAAATTGTTCCGATATTTTTTTCTGGTAAATGGGGATAAATTTATCTTTAAAGGAATACTGGAACTATTTATTTTGATAATGTTAAGTCTTTTCAGGTAGTCCTTGATGTACGACTATATGTTTAGTAACCGCTAGAAGTTACAATGGTACTAAAAAAGTCACTTATGACTAGTTCTCAAGCTTACAAATGTTGCAGCATCCCCACAGTCACGTGACACGTATTTACAATCTTTATACCATTCCAGTGTAGTTGGGATTCCATTCCATATCAGTTGAGATTTAGATATCTCGGCAAATTCCTATTATCATTAATGGAGATTTGCCTAAGCTGTGCGAGATTCAAAAGGACATGAAGGATGTCCTCTGCCTCCTTTGCTTTTTATTTTAGCCTTGGAGGTTTTAAATAGAGACATCAGAAAAGATTAAAAAAATATTGAGTTTAAAGATTAAAAAAAGAAACGTATGATCTGAGAGCTTTTGTTAATGATTTAGTTTTGTTTCTACAAAACCTCCAAAATGGAATGGAATATTTAATGAAGAAACTGAATGGCACTGGTGCCTTAACTGGCTTGAAATTATATAAACAGATTAATAAGTACCCATCAAACAACGCAGAAGAGAAGTAGAAATGTTAACTCTACACTGACTTATTTAGAGTAATATCATAGAAACAAATCACAGTATGAATACAGACAACCCAACTGATTTACATAAAACACTAGACCACGTGTTCTTGCTTCACCATTATTGCTTTTTGGATATTACTACAATAGAGAATTTTTATTTTTTAATGGAAGCACAATGCATATTACTTAATGTTAATATTCATTAACACATCGACATTACACAATGCATATTACTTAATGTTGATATTCATTAACACATCGACATTATAATTTTGATAATATATTTCTCAAAATACAAATTTTGATAAGCAAGGTGTTGCTGCAGATCTGGTATACAGTCTTCCTTTTAACATTGTATGTATTAATCACTTATCCATAATTATTATTACCTGTATATATTAAATACATTTATAGTTCTTGATAATTTTCAAATAGTAGGGGTATAGAAAAGTATATATGTGTTTAACGTAGCAATTAATACACAATTAGATTAACAGGAGTCAATTTCAGCCCCAAAGATGACAATAGGAAGACCTGTCCTGACCACAAGAATCCCTGTTTCAACTCCTGAATAGAATCTCCATCAGCAAGACAATTGCAACCGGCCATTTGGGACATCCCCTACGACAAGGAATGCATTGACACTCACAAAGAATGAGCTAGATAATTTTTCTGTTTGGGATTTACAAAATAGATTTGTTAAAGCTTTAAGAAATTTTGTGGAAAGGGACAAAGAAAAAAATGAAAAGAAATAGTTTTATGACATTATTTGATCAAGATTGTTTAAAACAATGAATTAAATATAAATTTGTTTTATTTAAGGTTAAAATAGATATCCTGTTAACTCTGGCAAGTCTTAATAAACTTTTGACTGAATGATAAGGTTTTAAGAATGTATTTATAGATAAGAGATGGGATATGATTATTTGTTGTATTTTAAAAGAAGGTGATAAGTCACTCAAATTGTTTGTACTTATTGTGGTAAAGGGATATATTCCTTATAGATTTCTTTTCATTTTCTTTATTATATTTCTTATTTTTCTTTCCATTCTATTTTTAATTTTCTGAACTACGTTTTCATTTATCTGTTAGTTTGCATTAGTTTTTGTTTAATTGTAATTTTTAATGAAATTATTATTTAAAAAAAGAGATAGTAATGGCCTCTGGACAAAACAACATATGCTTGAATTGAATACGTTGCCAAGAAATGCTCTGATAAATCAAACTACATTTTAAAAAACTGACAAAGAATGAGTCCTCCAGAAAGAGTTGATCTAAAATAATATAATACGAAAAAATCAATTTACTCAAAAAGCCTCAATGGAGGCTTTATATTGATAAAAGGGTCCACAGTATATATTTCAGAGCTGTACACCTGATGCCCCAGCTTTCAGGATTTCCCTCATTAATTTTTAAAACAACCACACCTCCCTCCCCCTTCAATTTGTTATTGAGGAAACTGAAAGAAAAATCTAGCTCAGAAATAAAGCCAAAAATCAAATGGGTCCTTGGTGCTCTCTAAGCTTGGTTGTTTTCTTGCAGACATTTCATTACTCAAATTAGGTAACATCATCAGTGTTAAAAATCAAGACATATAAAAGGCTTTCTCAGCATCCAAATAAATTATAGCTGTTATACTCTACTTATTTTGTAGTACAGCACAAACATAATTAAAAACCTGATTATGTCAGAAGCTTGAAATTCCTGTATAAATCTAGCCTGGGCTGTGTGCATGATAAAAAATAAGCTGTAATCTACAGACTAAGGCAGCTATTAAAATCTTAGCATTCATATCTATCAAAGGAGTATAATTAGAATACATAGTTGAATCCATGTCTGCCTTGGAAACAGCTATAATATTTATCTCATCAAAAGGGAAACAGGATGTGGATTTGGAAAAAAAAAAGATCTACAAAAGCAACACTTACCAAAACTTTCACAAGCTCAAAGACAAATGATGAATGAACCTATAACTACTTTTAAAATATCATTTTCACACCGTTAAAAAATAAAGCACCAGGTCTGGATGAAATCTCGAATCAAAATTTTAAATGCTTTAAAGACAATTCTTACAATTACTGAATCTAACTTTGCAGGACTCTACAATGCCTCAGTCTTGGAAAGAAGTCAATATAGTGTTATTGCTAAAAGACCAGGGTGTGTCTCTAACAAAAAATTATGGACAAATCTCATTGTTAAATAATGATTATAAACATTTTACTACAATATTGGCCGAAATTTTTTTTACAGACCTTTATTCAACATCAATCTAGGGCAGGGGTATCAAACTCGATTTCTTTGAGGGCTGCCTCGGGGTTGTCCTCAGGGTGTGTGTGTGTGTGTGGCCAGCTCTGCATCACTCATGTCGGGAGTGGCCCAAGTGCTCTTGCAGCAAAAACGGGCTCCCAAGCTGTTTTCAACTGCAACAGCTTCCGGCAATCCTCTGCCAGTGAAAACGGAGCTCAGGAGAGCTGCAGGCGGCTCTCCTGAGCTCCGTTTTCAGCTGCGACGGCCTCCTTTGCCAGCAAAAATGGAGCTCCGGAGGGCCACATTTGGCCCTCCTGAGCTCTGACTTTCGCTAGCAGAGGCATTGCGGGCCAGTCCTTTGCTGTTTCCAGGGCAGTCCCAGGGCCCAGATCTAAGTACCCCGCGAGCCGGATCCAGCTCCTGGGCCTTGAGTTGACACCTGATCTAGGGTTTTGCTGAAAAGACAACTAAGAGACAAAGTGCCTTGGATACTACTGAACATTTACAATATTCAACATTAATATTTTAGCTTCTATTTAGTTTGGGTCTTTGTGTTTAAGCTTTGAAAGACATGGATTTGGGGAGAAATTCATTTAAGGGATTAAATCAATTTATACATGTCATCAAACACATGATTATTAATGGAGATTTGCCTAAGCTGTGCAAAATTCAAAAGGACAGAAGACAAGGATGTCCTTTATCTTCTCTGCTTCTAATTTTAATCTTGGAGGTTTTGAATGGAGACATCAGAAAAGATGAAAAAATGTTGGGTCTGAAGGTTAAAAAAGAAATGTATGAACTGAGAGCTTTTGTTACTGATTTAGTTTTGTTTCTACAAGATCCCCCCAAATGGAACATTTAATATTTATATTTTTATATTAATTTAATTTAAAGAAACAGAATGATTTAGGTGCCTTAGCTAGTTTTAAAATAGATAAACAAAAAATGTTGGTAAAGAATATGACTGCACGTGATCATGAAATTTTAATAAGTCAGGCTTTAAGGTGGAAAAAAGGTCAAATATCTAGGGGTTAGATTGACTTACCGTATTTATCGGCGTATAACACGCACAGGCGTATAACACGCATTCCCTTTAATATGCGGCGGGCGCAGTGTCACGATGCTGCGCCGCCGCTAGGCACTATTGGGAACGGGACATCGGCGTATAACACGCATACATCATTTGCCCCCTATTTTCAGGGGGAAAAAGTGCGTGTTATACGCCGATAAATACGGTAATACAACTTTTAAATTATTTTAGAACAATTATTGTTATATTACTGTTTGGGAATGCCATTAAAAAAGACTTATCAAGGCTAAACTGAAGTTATTGATGTTGGGTAGAATTTCTGTAGTTAACATGATCTTACCAATTTTGGCGATCAGTGCTCCATTCAAGCAATAGCAAAAAGATATTCAAGTTCATATGGCAAAGGAAAAATCTGAGAATCAAATATAAATTGCTGCAAGATGTGAAAGATAGAAGAGGTCTACCAGACTTAAGATTAATTTGGTGCTTGTTGACAGGTTTGGGTGAAGGGTTAGGTGACGCTAAAAAATAAAAGATTATTAGATCTGGAAGCCATGTGTTGATATTTGGGTAGAAAGTCCATGAATTTAGATTTGGGTGCGTTGTCCAGTATTAACCTCACATTAGACCTCACACAGGTAAGGTAAATGCAGATTTCAAAAATCATTTTGTTAGGCATGCCATCCTAAAAATTTGGAATATAAAATAAGATTCTCTCTTAAGACTCCTTATTGGTTGTCACCTCCAAGAAGTCATTTAAAAAAAATGAAAATGCATCATTGGTATTTCACACTCGAGCGTTTTATGGATAAGAGAATTTCAAATGTAGGTTAGAAATGTAATACTTTTATCATCTTTAGTGGACTTGTGATAAAGCAAAGAACTACTGGAACCAGATCTTTAGTTTAATGCAGAACATTTTTAAAATAAATACAAAACTGAAATCAGAAGTCTTTCTTCTAGGTTTGATAAAGAACTTGAAAGAAAATTTGGAACTTTATTATTATATATGTTGACAGTGGTGAGAATTTTATTTGTTCAATGATTGTAAGACTCATGATTCCCACAATGGAAAAATGGACAGTGAAGGTGATATAGTTGGTGGAGATAGCAAAATCGACTGTTTTAAATAAAAACAAGAACTTATCTAGCTTTGTTTCCACCTGGAAAACATTTCTGGACATGCTTGAAATGGGGAAAAATGAAAAACTGATTTTAGGCTTTGATTAGATTTTGTTGTTATAGAAATGGTTTGAATTAATTGGATGTCAAGCCCAATATTGACATACATGTAACCATTTTAGTTTGGCTTAATATATATTCTTTTCCTTACTATCTCTTTGGCAGTCATGGGGGAAGGGTTTCAAGCTTGAGTGGAGATAAGTTGTTGAAGCTAGGTGATTATTCTTCCCGTGGGAATCCGAGCTTTCCATGCCTAGGTGCTGGGGGTGGAGACTTATGACATCAAGCAATGTTGAATTACTTCTATTGGAGAATGTGACTTTGGGGGGTTGTTTCTAACTTCTAATATATGGGGTAATTCTGGGTTGTCATGAACTTTGCCAATTTGATGCTTTCCTAAATAAAATAAATTGTCTTGGAAGATGGACTTTGTGCTTTTCTTTTTAAAATGGATTTCATCACTTGGAAACCTGACATTGGAAATGTAAAAGATTGAGGTTCTAACTTTTCTTGCATTCCACTGCACTGAAAAAAATCAGAAGCCACTACCTTTTCGTTTCCTCATCATTGCACATTTTCTTTTTCTATCTTTCTTGATTTTTGTTTCCATTTATATTTTATCTCATCATAAATTTTAACAAAATTCTACTAAAACTTTGTATGTGCTAAAAAATTTTAGGGATACAGATTTATTTGTAGAAGTTCCATTACATACGTTTAGTAAACTAAAAAAATAAGATCCTTTTCTACCAATAGGGCCATTTCCTTTCACAGATTTCAAAGATTTCTCAATGATTTAAAAAAGATAAGGGATAGATCAATATGACCAATGTACAAACCTCCTTCTCCCCCTTTAACCAGATATAAAAAGTATTCTGCAATATTCTGCTTTTGACCCAGTTGATAAGGAAAAGAAATAATAAGACTTTTTTTTTCCTTTTCTACAATCAAGGAGGGTTAAAATAAGAAAATCCTCAATCAAGAGTCATGGAAAATGACTGGGTCCACAACCAAGTGAAAGTAGTGGATGGGGTGGAAAGTCAGAGTTGGTTTCATTTCCAACCAAATTATGCAGTGATGCATGCAGCTGAAGTATATAGTTTCATTTTCTGTAAGCCTAATATATTTCCCCCACAATTTAGAATAAAAATTTAACAGCTATTAATAGATCTGGATCATTTTTCAGTGTGAAATAGATGGTATAATATTACATTATTTAAATTTGATTTGAGTCTAAAGGCCAGTAATTTACAAAATTCTCGCTTTTCTGAATATCATTATCTGGTGTAATATAATAAAGACTTTTATTTTATTCTGTTCTATTCTCTTGAGATTGAGGTATTTCCTTCAAGAAATATATGTGGTATATACTAGATTCCTTCCTCTTAATTTTTAAAATAAGTCAGTGAGATAGATGGACCTGAGAAAGTGACTCAAAGTCAGACAATCAAAAATGTTATTTTTGGCAGAGATCAAAATTCTATATTGCTCAGAGGGAGGGAAGTAATAAATAGATAATGATTATTTAACTTTCCCTTGTAACAATTTAACTTGGCCATTTGTTGCTTTGTAAGAAACATATGTAATTCCTCAATCTCAAATGACTGCTTTTGCAGCGGTCCATGTCAAGACAGTGATATAGAAAAATTCTGCTTAAAACAAAAAAAGATACCGCTTTCTGGTTCTACCTGCTTAAGAAAAAAACATTTATCGGTATGTTTCAGCAAAGATACTTTCACAACTGACTCAAAAGAGGCATTTAAACTTTTGACTCTTGTAAAGCTGAAGTAAAGAAGTACCACTGAAGTCACTTTTAAATTTAAAAAACAAAGAGTGAGTTAGGAAAAAAATTCAGATGAAAACAATTGTTTTGTGCATGGGCAAAAGAAGTATATATCCACAAAGAAGGGTTAGCAGAATACCAACTATCCTACAAAATTAAAATCAAATATCTAACAAAATGTTGATCTAGAAAAATTATTGATCAAAGCTGTAGTATTTCTCCCACCCTCATGTTCTTTAAAAACTATTTACCTTTAGGGAGAATAGGAGTCTGTTTTCCTGCAGAAAACCAGTTTAAGTGCCTGCCTTTCAAAGATTTAATTAACATCAGTTTATGTTTGACTGCAGGGAAAAACCTATTAGCATTCCATGTTATTAAGGAGACTGCATTAAATGTTAATATTCAAAGCAGTAGGAATGAAAGTTCCTGCCGTACTGAAATTTACATGTTGCAACTACTAGTAGCAAAACATGGGGCATCATATCAGACCTCCTCTACACAGATAGGTAAGTGGAAGATGGAAGAATGGGAATTCTACTGATTAATCTTTCTAAAGTAGTGCAGTATATAAATCTTAAAAGAAAACAAACAACAAGAGAGGGAAAAGATGGGACCAGGAAAGAGAAGGAAAAAAGCAGTTCAGAATCTACCATTTGTAATCTCTCCCTGTAGCCAAGGAGATACAGTATGCTATAGCAAGCGCATGCATAATTAGAAAGTAGAAATTGCAGAGGCGATACTTTCTCACTTATAGTAGAACTTCCATTAAAACAATTGATTGGCTTTTTTCAGCTTCATTCAGAATGCCAATCAAAAGGAAAGTACACCAGAGTGATATAGCAGGAATCCAGGGACATTTCTCCCCTGAAGGAGTTTATCAGCTTTTAGTAAAGAAAGTGAAAGAAAATAAAGTCCATTTGTTTCATAATAGGCTATTTAAAACCACAAATAACCACAATGTAAGAATGGGTCAACAAGTCCAGGAATAATGCCTTGTTTTTTCTAATGGTATCCAGGAAGCTGTAAAAAGTTAAAAAGTCTTCCTGCAGGAAAGGGAATGTCTGTCCTAATGAAGACAACATAAAGTACAAACCAGGAGAACTGTAAGATGATAATCCAGTAAGTAATAATTATAATTTCAGTACAGTATAGGGAAAAAAATTAAGGGAACAAAAATAATTTATTTAAATATATTCAGTGCAAAGAACCAGCCCAGGAAGTGACTGGGCCATTAAGCAACAGAGGAGTGAAAGGGACACTCAGGAATGCTATTGGGAATGTTGAGGAAATACATGAACTATATTTTCTGTTTGTACCACAGAAAATATAGAAGAGAGATCTGACTTTCTCAGGAACGGAATTGGGACAACTGAGGTGCCAGAGAAGATTCTACATTAGGAGAGAATGCACAGTAGCAAATCATTGGGTCCTGATGGCATTTGTTCAAGAGTTAGAACTCAAATGTGGAATCGCTAAACTACCAGCAGAAATGTAACTTGTTCCACATGCTGGGATAGGTAATAGATGTGGCTTCATTCATGGAAGATCTGGGAAATTACAACACCGTTAGCTTAACAGCTGTTCTTGGAAAATTGGTCGACATGATGATCAAGTAAAACTACATTCAGAGAGTTTTGCTGAAGTATAAGAAGTCTGGATTCGCAAAGATAAATTCTGCTTCTCCAACTTTCTGTAGAGCTTTTTGACAGTATCAACAGATACACAGGTTGGCCCCGCCAATACCAAGGCTTTTTTAAATACAAACATATCCATCCTATTACAGATAGTCCTTAACTTACGACCACAATTGAGCCCAACATTTCTGTGGCTAAGTGAGACATTTGTTAGGTGGGTTTTTACCCTTTTTACATTTTTCTTGCCACAATTAAGTGAATCATTATGGTTATTAAGTTAGTGACACGGCTGTTAAATGAATCCTGCTTTCCTATTGACTTTGCTTGTCATAAGTTCTCAAAAGATGATCACATGACCCTGGGACACCGCGACTGTCATAAGTATGAATCAATTGCCAAGCGTCTGGATTTTAATCACATGACCATGGGGATACTGCAACGGGGATATTTCACCCTGCAGTAAGAGATTGTGTGTATTGCCCAGTGTCTAGAAATTTTAATTTTGCAAAGCAAAGGTGCTCCTGTACAGCAGTTGTAATGAAGCACATGATCTTTACCAATTGAAGGATTCTCTTGGTATTTAGGAAAGGGGACTTCTGTTGGGTATAGGGCATTCTAAAACAACACAGCCCATGCAAATGTGTCTTAGGCACAGGGCAAAGGGGTCGGGAAGAGGTATGGGAAAGAGATGCAGTTAAGATATGTTCCTCATTTCCATGCTTACCTGTGTATGATGCTGTCTTGTCCTTCAACTTGGAAACAGAATTTGGTGCCGGACAAATGTGTCTGGAATGCCAAGATAAGTACCTATTGAGGGTTCTAGGTAAAATTGGTTAGTAATGTTCTTATATGTGTTGCAAGGTCAGGAGGTTTTGTGGACCAACCTTCCTTTTTGTGCAGAATGTCTTTTCTCCGTATGTTCCCATCATTCTTCCGTCTGAGCTCTCTTTGCATGATGTCAGGCTAAAGAGACTGACCATGCTGCACTCTTACTCTGAGACATGATATCCGACTGAGGCGGATACATTCGGGTTATCCTTGCGAGATGAGCTACAAGTTCCAAACACTGGCATATTGATATCAGTAAGGCTGTTGTCAAATTTCTCCAATACTGAAGTCAATGAAAGGGAAATTTCTTGCACGGAGTTTTGGATTGACTGGTAGAATATTGTACACAGAAGAGAATGTGCCCGTCAACTGAAGGGAGATAGTACCCAGCCAAAGCGTTCTCCTCCCCTTCATATGTCTACATGGATATCTATGACAACTATGTTTTACCAGCTTTGTGCCTGTCATATATCTTCCATTTCTTTGGTGCCACAAATCTTGAAATCCCTTATGTCATTATTACTTTTGAGTGCTTTAATTGTAGGATATCCAGGAAGCCCAAGTCAGATTATCACTTGAGCTATCTTCAGTTAAGTTATAACAATTGCATAGATTAAAAAACAAAAACAGGGAACCACAGAATTACAATTTGGGAAAATCTAGAAATTTGTAAAGTTTGAAATAACTCTATTTACCTGCCTTATGTTGCTATTTTCCTCTGGTCATACATTGTTTTTAATCACTATATGAAATTATAGAGTAAAATTGCACAGAGTAAGGAGAATTAAATACTATAATATTATTTTTCAGTCCAACAGTGGCCAGAAACTCATAAGAAAGCACATATGGCATCAACAGCAATATTTATTAATACTAAAGGGAGACAGTTACTGAAAATAAGAGATTCCAGTTTCTTGCCTGACATTTATTTCAGATCCATCTTTGATTTATTTAATATTTTAAAATCCCATGCTTAGTAGACACATCTCATATAAATAATTATATTGCTTTACAAAGTTTATCTTATTTACTCTTGTTCTCATCATCCCCACTTAAAGAATAATTTCTCAGCTTTAATGTATTTAACAGATAACAGAGTTGGAAGGGACCTGGGGGGGTGTCATTCAACCCCTTGCTCAGGCATTTGTTTATTAGCATTTATATACCACATGCTAAGTTTTTTTAATATATAAAATTCATATATTTCCATGCCATTTTAGCAATCTTTCTTCTAGAGCTATATTATTGGGAGTTAAAATTTAGAAAAAATAACTAAGGAACACAGAATACAAAATCAAATCTATAAAGGAGATAGAAGTTGCACTTTTCACTGTGAAACAGCACACAGCTGGGAGTAAGGCATGGCCCAATCTATAAATCTTGTAACATTGTCACTTGCACAGGAAATCAGCTTCATGTTTTTTCCAAAAATATGTGCAGGAAACTACACTTGTACCAACTCTGAAAGCTGCTAAAACCTGCACAGT
The DNA here is from genome assembly GCF_049901715.1 of Pseudonaja textilis. NCBI lineage: Eukaryota > Metazoa > Chordata > Lepidosauria > Squamata > Elapidae > Pseudonaja > Pseudonaja textilis. The sequence goes on along the minus strand of NC_141991.1, from coordinate 111,666,798 downwards.
CAACCTCTTGAATCACACTGGAAATTTTGGTGGGAGGATGCAACAATATATTATTCTTAGATTTATTTATTTTTTATTTTATTTCTCAAGCGATTATAAGATAACAGGTACAAGTATAAACATAGTTATGAATACATGAAATGGATACATATAAGAAAAATAAAAAGAAACAATAGGACCAGGACGGTAGGCACATTGGTGCACTTATACACGCCGCCCTACAGACCTCTTAGGAAAGGGGTGAGGTCAATAGTAGACAGTCTAAGGTTAAAGTTTTTGGGGTTTGGGGAAGAAACCACAGAGTCAGGTAGAATATTCCAGACATTGACCACCCTGTTGCTGAAGTCGTATTTCCTGAAATCAAGTTTGGTGCGGTTTACCTTGAGTTTGTATCTATTGTGTGCTCTTGTATTGTTATGGTTGAAGCTGAAGTATTCATTGACAGGTAGGACATTGCAATCTATAATTTTATGTACTATACTTAGATCAGACCGAAGGCGGCGTAGTTCTAGATTTGGATTCAGTAAGTGTGATAAAGCGTTGAAAATAATGATTGTCAGTATATTTATTTTATATTTAGAGGCCACCTGACTCTGGGCTGTGAAAAGTGCAACTTCTGCCTACATTTTAAAAGTAAGGAACAGAAAAACCACAGATGTCTGGAAGTTAAATCATGGTAACAGGACTTCTTTTCGTGTTGCTTCAAAACATTTTGCTGCTTATCCAAGTAGCTTCTTCAGCCTGAACAAGTTGGTTAGGAGAACCCCCCCAAAAACATACGCAGTGTCAACTAACTAACTTGCTCAGAGTGAAGAAAAAGCAGGAAAAGTACTCGGAAAAGCAAGAAAACAAATAAGCCCAGTTACCATGACTCAACTTCCAGACAACTTGGCCTGGATGATTGAGAACCTTCATTGACTATAAAAACAGAAGAAATAGTTCATGAATGTCTGGAATGCTCACCCCAGGAGAAACAAATTGGGGCTCAGTAGTATCTTCAGGCCTAGGAGTAAAGCCAAGTTTTCAAAGACTTTTGGAAAATGCTTAGAATGGAACACATAAGGATCTCTGGGGATGCTGTTCCAATCCAGAGCCAATGGACAAATCTAAGGCTTATTTTTGTGTAACAATACAGACTGCCAATCTAAACATGTATTTGTTCACTTTTGCCAATTTTGTTGACACAGTTCTTTTATGACCATTGCTTCAGCTTTCCATTCCTTTCCAATTATTGGGCATTATCTGTTATCACACTTTGTATTGAGGGAATATATCACTTAGTATCTTTACATACTTGATTTGGACCATTTTATAAACTTCTCAATGTTCATGCAGCCTGCACAACTACTACAAGCTAACAGATTTAAGAAGAAAATTCTTGCCTTTACCCTGGACACGATTCTATCTCTAGCATACTTCCTTCCAACATCAAACAGCCTTTCTCTTGTATGTCAGCTACTTTAGTTTTACATTTCTTTCCTAATATCATGTATGTTCAATGGTCCCAATATCAGGGGCACTTGCATTGGAGCAAAATGGGCAAGGAAGTGGACATAATCTGAACCACATCCTTTTTTTATGCACACACAATCTTCAATGCATATAGAAAAGGATGGGGCTGGGATTGGCATGCCTCGTCCATGAATTTGAACCTTCTGAACTACCCTGCACAGATACTACTATTTAATATTCTACTATTGTACATTGTATTCACAGAACATGCTATTTATATCCTTTTTTCTGACCAGTAACAATTTTTATGATTTCTCAATGTCCATAAAACTTGCATGAGGACCAAGGCAAGCTGTTGGCAACTATTAGGACCTAACAGAAGTCTTAAGCATCAAGTTAGTGATAGCAGCCTTCTTCTCAGGATCCAGTGAGACAGACCTAAATCCTCTCCACTTCAATGCTATGTAACAGGAACTTTTTTTCATAATAGCTTGGATAGTTTATCAATATTCAGAATGAAATCTACATAGCTAACCCGCATGCTGAATACAGAAGCAAAAAAGTACCATGAAATCTGATTAAGCTCTGTCTAAAAGCATCACAAATCAACTTTGCACTTGAGCTTTCTTCATTAACCAAGCCCTTAAAAAAGTATTTAGATATCAAAGAAAAACAGGCCAATGGGCTACAATCTGGAGGAACAATAGAGTACTCTGTCTTCTGTGTCCACAATCCCAGCAGGTCTACCTCCACCAGCCCTCCTCCTCCCACCTCTCAGCAAGGTTGGTGGCTTACTCACTTCTTCTGGAAGGCCAAGAGGAGTCTCGGATCAAGAATATTCTCTTCAGGTTCCCAGCTGTTGTGCCTAGAAAAGAGGAAAATCACTCACTACAATATATACTCTGCTTTCTTACAACATACAACTCACAATTAGAGGTTTTGTTTATCGTAGGACTGCATTTTGAGGCAAAGCCTATCAGAAGCGCACTACACACTTTGGCTCTCCCTAATTTGTGGAGTTACTACAACTCCCATGACCCCCAACATGGAAGCACTCCTGCTCTGCTGGCTATGAGTAAAGAGAGCTGCAATTTAATCAAACCAGACCGGCATCAGAGGGAAAGCTGGCTTGAAAGTAGTAATTAATTAAAGACTGCCTTGGCCAGCGGAGGACCTAAGCAAACTTGAATAGTAATAAGCACTAGTTTAATTCTGGGATGAAACCTGAATTTTTTTCCCAGCAATTCATTGAAATGTTTGTGCTTTATGACTGGACCCGTTCAATTTACTTAATGGAAAAGGCATGGGAGGCAGTTGGGGGGAGGAGTACACTGAGAGGCATTATGAATAACTTGGGCACGTGTGTGGGGAGGGGGACTGGGGTGTAAGAAGAGAAGTCAAGCAGGAAAAGGATAAAAGCAGGGGGGAAAGTCTGGCTTTCAGGAGCAGCTGGCAGGAGGGGGTAAAGGGAGAAGCTCCCCTTTTCATCTGACAACCCTTCACCCCTTCTTCTGCAAGTGGGGCGCGGAGGGGCGCGAAGGGCCCCACCACCACATGCATGAGCGGGAAGATCGGGGTTTCAGAAGCGGATCAACTGGGGGAGCAAAGGACGGTTTTTGCCATTTCAGCGGAGGAGCCTTTACGCTACTCCAGGGCTCTCTATGCCGCCCCCCCCCCTTTTTTTTTGCAACCCTGGAGAAGGAAAGGCGGGTCCCGCGGACTTCAAGAGAAGTTCGTCTTTAGCAGAAGCGGCAAAAAGCGACACATGGAAGCCAAGCAGGGAAACCGTCAGAGCGACCCCCATCAAGAATCGGCGCAATTTTTTTTAAACTAATTACTAAGTAAACAAAAGGTCGGACGGGATGAAACGCTCCCGGGGGAAGAGTTCAAACAAACAAACAAACAAACACCCGCAAGAACCGAAGTAACTTCTAAGCGCCCGCAAGACCAGCCGAGGTTGAAGGCGGTTGTTTCTCCCCTCGCCCAGCCCCACCGTTTCCCCAGCCCTTTTCCGCTTCGGCTGGCAGTTTGCAGCCGCGCCGCCCGCCCGGGTCTTGTTTTCGCCCGAGTCCCATCATCCCCAAAGCCCCTCAAGCCCCGCCCTGGAGCCCCTCAGCTCAACGGCTGGCTTGGCGCTCAGCTGCTCGCTTCATTGTCCGACTCACTTGGAAGACCAGCCTCTCCACTTCACCAAATACTCCAGCTTGCCCTGTGAGGAGGGAGAGGCGGGGGTGGGGAGAGGGAAGGAGGAGAAGGGGGAAAAAAAAAAGAAGAGGCGCGTTAGAGGAGGGAAGCCGAGGGCGGCAGCAAAAGCAGCGGCGCCGTCGCCCGCCTCGCTGGCCCACCTTGCGAAGCCGCTTGCTGAGGATGCACTCGGCGGCGAAGACCTGCTCTCCCACGCTGCTCAGCTCCTCCATGGCGCCCGACTGGCTCCGCTCGGCTCCCTCTTCCTCGGCCGCCGCCTCCGCTTCTTCCGCCAACACTGACTTGCTCTTCGCGGAGCCAGCGTTGTGCCCGCACAAGGCTTAGAGTCCTCGGGAGCGCGCGCTCCCCTTCGCCCGCTGCCGCCGCCGCCGCCGCCGCCGCCGCCGCCCCCAGTTTCGGCGGCAACGCGCGTCCGCCCCCTCTGCCTCCCTCCCTCCCTCCCTCCGACGCCGAGAGCTTCACTTCGAGCGCACACAATGCAACGCGCGCGCAACCGGCTCCGCCTTCCCACGCCCTGCTCAGGGGCTCCCCAAATTCCCGGTTAGCCAATGAGAAAGGCGGGAGGCGGGGCTTGGGAGCTTGTGGCGGAGAAAGGGAAGCCGAGCTTCGCCTATTGTTTCTTGCGTCGCTTTCTTGGGTTTCTCGACGGCCGAGTTGCTGAGGGCTAAAGAGAAAACGAAAGGACCGAGTTGAGGGAGGGGAGTGAGGGGAGGTCGTTTCTGAAGTTTAAACATTGAGAGAAGAAGGACGCTTGCCTGGCCCGGCCCAGATCCGTCTGGCTGCGCCAGAAATCGGCTCTCGAATAAGTGGAAACGTTTTCGACGGGTTTCGACTTTTTCAACGCTCTCAGGAAGCCTTCGAAGTTTCTTGGTTTTAGAACGCCGGGCATCGAACTTCTTTTCATCCGGTGCGGGAATTCCTAACGACGGCTCTTCTGCATTATTTCATAATGCGCGCCGTTTTGAAAAGTGTTAACTTTCATCCTCGTTCTTCATTTTCTCACGACTCTTAAGAGAGTAAAGTCGAATCCCAACTCCTGACTTTTATCTCTGGCCTCCTACGGGGTGCTTTCTCAGCTTTTTTTTTTGGTGCAGCATCTATCCTGGAGTGCTCAGACAGTCTTTCATCCTAACCCGTAGTGGGACCCTCTTAACTTGTCTTGGATTTGTCACCCAAGGGACAAACGATCTCGTCAGGAAATCAGTTAAGAAATGCAGCAGTGTTCAAAAATTAAAGTTACGATCCCCCCCTTGTTTGAATTAAATGTTTGGAAAGAAGGCTTTCGAGAAAGGGAAAAGAAACCAAATACGAGTTTCTGCAGTTTCCATCTGCTTCAGCATTGCTGAGAAACAAGTATGGTGATTTTAATGAGGTGCTGTGGAATAATTGAGTTGTAAATTATGAGCTGAACAAGTGGATCTTGTCTGAAAATCTGAGGATGAATTTAGATGGAAGTTGGATAATGAAATCGAGCATAGATAATTTCATTATATTTTGACATGGGATCCTCCTGGAACGAATAATAAATTGTCTGTAGATACATGATTCAAATAATCAAGATTGGATGAATTTTGGCACATGTGCAGCAAAAAGGTGTGTCAGAGGGGTGCATCTTCTTGATTTTGTCTTAAAAAAATAATGCAAAAATTCACAAAAAATTATCTGATCACCATGGATCTGGCAGTGCTATAAGACAAATACAATGATCTGAGACACATATCCTCATATTTTTTTCAAGAACTCCTTTAATAACCGATCACATCAATTTTATGGATGCTACAGTTTAGGAAACAGATTTTTTGACATTTCCCTGTTACAAAATTCACAGATCATCAGTTGGCATGCAAAGAATCATGTCATGCAAAATGGATTCAACTCAAAAAGTTCATTTTATTGTTATGTATTTTACATGGGATGCACATAAAATCAGTATCAGATATAGTATGTCTACATGCACTGAACTTTAGTAATCAATAATCTATTTTATCAAATACTGATTTTAAAGAATGGATCCTCTTGATTGTGTATAAATTCTACAGGTGATTCATGTGAAACCATCATTAGATCACATCCATTATATTGATTCCTTCAAAAAATTTTATCCAATTGTTCTGTCATCACTATGGCACAAAAACATAGATGTGATGTATAGATCTTCACAGAACTACATTTTTTATCTGCAATCCTCATGAAACCACAATCACATTAGTTACACCCATTTACACATAGGAACCCAACAATTTTGGAGGTCCTATATCACTAAAATGTAGAGATGAGTCATTGAGCTTTGTGGATCAACATGATTTCACAAGGGATTCTCATAAAGCCAACATAAATTCAGAAATATTTGCAAACGAGTCCATCATAATCACACTTTCAAAATTTGGAGTCACCAGGTCCCCCAAATGATTGCTATTCAAGTTACAGAACTACAGTATAAGGGTACTTTTGATTTAATGTCTTATCAAATCACATGTTGCATTTTAGGATTTAGTGCATTGGACAATAAAAATCTGAAGATTTTTGTGCCAGAAAACCATAAACTGAAGTCATTGGATCAATTTAATTATACATGGTTTGTACATATGATTCACATGCAAGAACAATAAAATCCATGTTCCTCTGCATTCAATGAACCTTTAAAGCTATGGATCAAATAGGTGCCGGCATTGTTTTGGTACAAAAATAGGGATCTGCATTCACGCAAGTTTCAGATGAGATCTTCAGGACACCAGAATTAAATTACAATTGATCTGGATGACATGATTATCCTGAATCCTTCATTTTGTGATAATGGCATGGTATAAAAATATGAAGCCAAAGTATGGATCGTCTACATATGATACCTTGACTCAGTTAGACCCATCATCAAATTATAGGAATATTCATCTGCACAGAATCCCTACAATTTGGATTTGATTGTACACAAATTCAGAACTGAAGTGATAATCTTCATGTAACTATCTGATTGTAGAAGGTATTTGTCTGAACAAAATAAATAATCACAATCACAAATTTACTACCAAAGGTGCCAAAGTAGCAATAAAATAATACAAGGTATAAATTCCAGGGAGGGATACACATTTCATTCCCCCCCACAAGGAATCTGTCTGAATCTAATCTAAAATATGTATCACATATACCTGAAGGTTAGTAAGAAGAAATAAAAAGACAAATCTATGTTTAAATGATTCCTTCTGTCCAAATGATGTCATCTATTATTTGACAATGATTTCATGCAAATTCCTTACAACATTCATGGTTTTTGCATATGATAGTTTTGAAAATCCAGATGCATGGTTGTGATGACTCATACTGATTTGCACATGGGACCTCTCTGGATCTGATATAAAAACATGTATTATATACACATAAAAATAAGAGTAAAAATCATAAATCTGCAATTCAATATCTCATTCTTGCTGACATAATCTGTCATAGGAAAGTTGGTTCTTAAAAATCATATCTAAAAGAATATAAATGAAAAAGTATAAGTTATCCTTACTGAACTTCATATTGAACCTACTTGGTTAACATACTACACATCATTAATTAGCTACAAACGAGACACAATTATTAAATTGCTAGAAAACAAGCTGAAATATGATCCTATAGAAAAGAAAACCCAAATCTCAGATGTGACGCATCACAGATAACATTATATGAATAGTTCTATACCAAGAACAATTTCCAATTGGAAGTAAATTCTATGTCATTTAGATAGCAAATTATTCTTCACATTAAAGGATATGCATATGATGGTTAATTCATGAAAATCTTGTGTAAAAACCATATCAGCCCATGAAGATCCTCGCAGGTGCATGCATGTGTGTGTGTGTGTGCGATGTGTATGTGATAGCAGGATGCTAACCTTGAAATTCATGATTACAATGGCTCATGCAGATAGATATGAATTTAAATGCTGGTCTGTGACCATAATAAAAATTGATTGGTTGATTGGTATGAATTTTCCAAGCAGTTTTACCTTTCCTCCAATTTTTAAAAATTAGTCACTTCTGCATGACCACACAGAATATGGAGACTTTATTTTAAATCATTGCAAGAAGTTCCACTGTAGTTCTTAGGAAAGAATGACCAATGATCTATAAATTATATTTGTTTATGTATTATTTATTTATTAAATTTATATGGCATCTATCTCACTGATAAGGCTTCTCTGAGCAACTTCACCATGTATACTCTACTGTTTGATACTCTGGAGCATTAATTTTGTAACCTTCATTCAGGATATTAAGAGTAAAAAACGGGGGAGAAATGGAAACAACAACAACATGAACATCTTTTGAGGCTTTTGGATTTTCTCAAATGGGTGACTGATTCCCTCTTCCCCAGCTGCCATTACCAACCTCACATAAAAGGCCCAGTCAACTAATTCTTTATCAAATCAAAGCAAGACCTTTTTCTTGAAAGTCTCTTAAAAATTTAGGATGAGGAGGTCGGATTTGACTTTGATGTCAGGAACTCTTTTTGATGTAAAATTTTCTTTTACATCTATTTTCATCAATTACAGGCTGTAAAAATAATTCCTAATAGTACCATACCTCCTCAAAATGATTGCCTTATTACCATCTCAAGGCTTTTCCCCACACCCCTGGCAAGATGCAATCCTCTTGTCCTTGAACAAAAGGAGGTAAGTAGGTTACTTGGAAAACTGCTTCCTCCACAGCTTTTCCTTTGTTACACCTCTAAAAGAGGCTGACAGAGAGACAGTGATTTACTGCTGCCGCCAGATGAATGGAAAAGGGAATTCTTCTCCTACTCTGCTGGCTCCTTCCTTCCCCCTCTCATTAGCCAAGCCTGGATCCTCTGCCCTCCACTACCCCATATTTTAGTTCCATGCTTGTTGGAGAGCCCCACCATTGGGCAAAGTGTGAATCTTTCCAAGAACAGTGGCTAGTTGTAGCTGTTGGTGTTGGGAGCAGCATTCTGTGTACCTAGTAGGAAAGTACCAAAGTAGCAGTGGGGTATCCCAAGGTTCAGTCGTAGGCCAGTTCTCTTCTATATCTTAATAAACAATTTAGATGAGAGAATAGAAGGGGAACTCAGATAACACCAAGCAGGCAGGAGCACCCAACAAGATAGGGTCTAGATCTAGAAGGATCTCAACAGACTTGAACACTGGGCCCTATCTAACCAAATGAAATTCAATATAGAGAAAAGTAAGATTTTAACACTTAGGCAAGAAAAAACAAATGTACAGGTATAGAATGTGTGGAACCTGAATCAATAGCAGTAACCGCAAGAAGGATCTTGGAGTTCTAGTGGACAATCACTTAAATATGAGCAAGCAATATGCTGCAGCCACCAAAAATGCAATGCAATCCTATGCTGCATTAACGAGGGGATAGAATCAAGATAAGTGTTAATTCTGTTTTATAATGCCTTAGTAAGACCACACGTGGAATACTGCAGCTAATTTTTGTTATTACAATATAAAAAAGAAGCTGAGACTCTGGAAAGAGTACAGAGAAGAGCAACAAAGATAATCAGGTGATTGGAAGAATGGATGCAGGAATTGGGCATGGGTAGTCTCGTAAAAAGAAGGACTAGAGGTGACATGGTAGCAGTTTTCCAACATTTAAGGGGCTGCCACAAAGAAGAGGGGGTCAATCTATTCTCCAAAGCACCAGAAGGCAAGACAAGAAGCAATGGATGGAAACTAACCAAGGAGACAAGCAAGCTAGAGCTAAGGATAAATTTCTTGTCAGTGAGAACAATTAACCAGTGGAACAGCTTGCTTTCAGAAGTTGTGAGTGCTCCATCACTAGGAGAGATTGGACAGCCATTTGTCCAGAATGGTCTCCTGCTTATGCAGAGAGTTGGGCCAGAAAACCTCCACAATCCCTTCCAACTCTGTTATTTTGTTATCTTGCTCTTGATGTTGTCTTTGTACCATAAGACCTTTAGATAATTATTCCCCTCTTCTATAATGATAGTGCAGTATAACATTTGCTAGGGATGATAGCTATTATAGCAATGAGATCTTTTCTGGAATGAATCAGCACTCCTATTCATTAAATTTGGTTTAGACAGGAGAAGATCACTCAGGGAGCCTTACTGAAACCGAGGACTGAGCAGCTTATTTGACCTGGTTTCTGTAGGCAGTGAATACAGGTAGTCCTCAACGTAGGACCACAACTGAACCCAAAAATTCTGTTGCTAAGTAGAAGCAATTGTCAAGTGAATTTTGCCCCATTTTACGACCTTTCTTGCCACATTTGTTAAGTGAATCACTGCAGTTTTTAAGTTAGTAACACAAGTGAATCCAGCTTTTCCCATTGACTTTGCTGGTCAGAAGGCTACAAAAGCTGATCACATGACCCTGTGTCTGTCCTAGATACATGCCGGTTGCCAAGTATATGAATTTTGATCACGTGATCATGGGGAATGCTGCAGTGGTTGTAAAGTGAAGAAGTCAGCTAGAAGTCACCTTTTTCAGTGCCATTGTAACTTTGAACTGTCACTGAATGAGTGGTTGCAGGTTAAGGGCTAGCTGTACCAAAGAGTGGAGGATGCTAGTAGTGATCCTCACCATTCACACATAATTAGGTTAATTATTCATGTCCTTTTCAGACCATGTTTTTCCTAAAGGTGATCAAACAATCTTTTCAGTTTCTTTCCCATATCATGAAAGAGGAACACAAATGTTGTGAAGGTGTGATCCCTGTTTCAAGAAAGCTGGCACCTGTTCACAATGCATGTGGAGCCACTCAGCTCTCAAAACCATCTTTGGGGAATTACAGTATTTATGAATTGCATTCCTCCGAGAGAACAAGCTTGTTATTGTCCTCTACAGTATGGGACACTGCGAATCCCAGGCAGACCATTTTCTAACACTTCCATCTTTCCTGCATTGACACAAACAGGTTTGTGTATTCTGTCTGTATCAGAATCTGCTTCTCTCACCCATTCAAGACAAGCCTTTTAAGAATATGGGGCATCATTATGCTTCATGTGCTCTCTTCGCATATCTCTCCAAGGAACAGCAAAGATTTTAGCAGTGTGTTCTTAGGTAGAGAGGTGGCTGGGTATGGATTACAGGATGTAATTTGCGATGTATACTCTAATCCTGCTTTTTGACATCTGGTTGCATTCTACTGGTATAAAAAGAGGCACCTGGAAGCTGCCATCCATAGATTTAAACATGAAACCACATGTTTCCTGTTTTCTTGATCATTCTGTGTACAGTACATGGGACATCAGTAAATCAAACAATCCATCCCTAGAGAGTAACCAGTTGCCTCTCATCCATAATGGCATACAATTTCCCTGAACTTTCAGACTATCTCTTTGAGTAGCCTCATCAAGAAGATATTGGAACAAGTTCTCCCAGAATGGTCTTCACTGCTGACTTGGTGACCTCACACGATGAAGTGTTTGTCTATTATGCTCCCTGCTGTGTTTCAAACTGGGGATTGAATTATTGGAAGAGCCAGCAACGTTAGGGTTTGCTGTCATATGGAATATGTTGAGAAGACACTTTTTAAAAGATACATTTGAAGGCACGTTTCTATAGCTAGCCAGGTAGCTAAACCTGACAGACTTAGTGAGAGTCCAAGTTGCAGCTTTTTGAACAGCCTACTCTTAAAAGTCAACAAGGTGCAGCTGGGACAGAAAGATGGAGAGGGAGAAATACAGATACAGCCAGGTAGTGTTGGTCTTCAGGATTTAATGACTGTGGTATAGATCACAGATTTCCTGACATTTCACTAGCAACTGTGGCTGGCATCTTCAGAGATAAGGTAGTCTATAGATATCAGCCAAAATTGCTGGGAAAATGTCAGGAAATCTGTTGTTTCTAGATTATGGTCATTAAACTGTTGGTTCCATTTTGCTATTTGACAGCTATAACAAAATTGAATTACTTTTGTACATGGTACCCTTTTTTAAAAATCACAAAAACTTAAAAGCTATCTTTCTTTAATCAACCTTTTTTAGAAGCATGAAAAATATCACTAGGTGTAAAACTACTGCAGGAGTAAAGAACTTGAATACTGTTTTTGTTGGATTGCTTATTCTTTTTTTGTTGATTCAACAAAGTACTTATAACTCTTTATCTCTAATTATAGGCATATCTGTGGAGTCCTTAGTGCTCTCTTAACCTGGATGTTTACTTGCAGATGTTTCACTACTGAAATAAATACCTTCAGCAATGCAAATTGGTGTGGGTTTTTAGTAATATATTTTGAGACAGAAATATTCAATATGAAAGTTTAAAACTTAACATTCCTCTGGAAACTACTAGTGGACTCAGCTGCACTCAGCTATTAATTTATGAATCTCCATGTGGCAAAGGAAATGTCTTGGAGAAAATGGAAATTTGATCTGATTGATCAGTGAGAGTCCTAAAGGGAAAATCCAGGAAATTTTTATTGTGCCTTTCTCTAGTTGCTAAGCTACAATTATTTAATCCTTCAGATATAGGAATATTGTATGTATATTAGTCTATCTCTTCCTTTTACAATAATCAGTTGGAGAGCAAAGTTGCCAATCTTGTCTTTTTCTTCTGTTCTTTTCCTTAGGAAAGTGGACTTTAGAATTACAATTCTCCAGGATGGTATGATTGCACGAGAAAATCTGTTTATTTTTATATACAGCAAGTGGCTTCTGTTCATATTGAATCTAAACCTTCCAACTGAAAAGGATCTAGATCTCCCCTGGGCCAGATGTGAGATCACTTCTCTCATTACAGATGTTCTTGGGTGTTAAGATTTTCACGGGAGGAGGCCACTTTAGTGTGATAGAGCCTTCTGTATCCTTCCAACTTGGGGAAACCACTGGTCAGGAAACTGCATAATAGAGTAGAGTAGAGTAGAGTAGGGTAGGGTAGGGTAGGGTAGAATAGAATAGAATAGAATAGAATAGAATAGAAAGAATAGAATAGAATACTTTATTGTCACTTTAAATGTATACTAATTGGCATACATTAAAGTGAAATTACATTGCATATACCTCTCAAAGGGTCTCCACCTCTAATTGAAACATTAACATGACAAGATAAATAAATAAATACAAAATTAGGCATGTACCTATGTATATTATATGACATAGAGAAACAACACAGTCTAGTTCAGATGTATACATGTACATGGCAAGAGAAACAAATCTTGCGAGTTTACCAGACGGATGGCATAGGGAACAAAGCTGTTACAGAATCTGGAATTCCTATTAGAAATACTTCAAAACCTCCTCCCAGAGTGGAGCAACAGAAACAGACCATGAAGTGGGTTGTGGGATCTCTAACAAAGCTTTGAGCTTTAAGCATATAGCACTTTAGTATTTTAGTATTTATTTGATTTGCCCATCGTTTCCAAGATACAGGTATAAGAATAAATATAGTTTTGAATACATGAGGTAGATACTTATAAGAAACATAAAAAGAAACAACAGGACAGGGACGGAAGGCACGATTGGTGTGCTTATGCACGCTCCCAACAGACCTCTTAGGAAAGGGGTGAGGTCAATAGTAGACAGTCTAAGGTTAAAGTTTTGGGGGTTTGGGGAAGAAACCACAGAGTCAGGTAGAATATTCCAGACATTGACCACCCTGTTGCTGAAGTCGTATTTCCTGAAATCAAGTTTGGTGCAGTTTACCTTGAGTTTGTATCTATTGTGTGTTCTTGTATTGTTATGGTTGAAGCTGAAGTATTCATTGAGAGGTAGGACATTGCAATCTATGATTTTATATACTATACTTAGATCGGACCAGAGGCGGCGTAGTTCTAGATTTTCTAGGTCTAGAGTTTCAAATCTGGTGGCATAAGATATTCTACAATGAGTAGAGCAGTGGAGAACTCTTCTTGTGAAATATTTCTGGACTTTGTCAATTGTGTTAATATCAGATACATGATATGGGTTCCAGACTGATGAGCTGTATTCAAGTATAGGTCCAGCAAATGTTTTGTATGCTCTAGTTAGTAGTGTGATATTACCAGAGAAGAAGCTATGTAGGATTAGATTAACAACTCTTAATGCCTTTTTGGCTATGTAGTTACAGTGGGCTCTAGCACTTAGATCATTAGAGATGAGTACTCCAAGGTCCTTGACAAAGTTTGGATCCTCAACAAGGTCTTGACTTTAGCTTGTATTTTATTTTCTGATTTTTTTTTTGCCAATATGTAAGACAGAGCATTTATTTGTTGAGATTTGAAGTTGCTATTCTGATACATAGTCAAGGTCTTTTTGGAGGGTAGTAGTATTGTCTGTGGTGTTGAATAGCTTTACATCATCAGCGAAGAGAACACAGTTGCTCTTAATATGATCACAGAGGTCATTTATGTAGAGTAGGAAGAGAATTGGTCCTAAAACACTGCCTTGGGGGACACAATTGTTGACAGGAACAGAATTTGATAGGACGCTCCCAATTTTGACCATTAGTTGTCATATATATATATATATATATATATATATATATATATATATATTCCCACGTCATTATAGTTGTGCTTTTAAAGTTGTAGCAATGTTTCGGCAGAATCTCATCTGCCATCGTCAGGTTTCTGTATTGTGTTCAGACATGTAAGTACCCGCAAAAACTTAAGAATATATATATATATACACACACACACACACACACACACACACACACACACACACACATATATATATATATATATATTTATATATATATATATATATATATATATATATATATATAACACACACACACACACACACACACACATTTATATATATATATATATATATATATATATATATATATATATATATATATATATATATATTATATATATATAATATATATATATATGATATTATATATATGATAATTATACATATAATTATCACTTATAAGCAATATCCTGAATAACAGGGAGTGAGCTTCCTATAATTTTCTTGGCTGTCCTTACCACTCTCTGAATGGACTTTCTCTCTCAGGCTACCACCAAACCAAAAGTGATGCTAAAACACTCTCAAATCACCCTCTGTAAAAAGTGGCCAGGATAGAAGGAGAAAGATCCCCACTGCTCTACTTTAGTAGAGCAGCTAAGAGGCATCATCTTTGCTTTCATTGTTATGCATTTTAATATTGGTTTTTGCATTTTGATTGTTGACTGTGTTAAACATTCCAGTAATTATAAAGGCAAGGTATACAGTACCTATGGTCCAATCAAGATGTCATGAAGGGGGAAATGAAAAGAAAAAGTCAGGTGTATCCAAATACATAATTAGCTTCATCATTTCTGTCGAAGTAGATAGTTATACATTAAAACCCATGCCATAGTGTATGTGTCACATGAGCCTTAAGGTTTTTTGTTGGCAAAGTCTGTGAGGAGGAACACAAAAATGTTGATAGTCATTGACTGGAAAATAAGAAGGTTGGGTGCAGATCCAGTTTTTTCTTCTCAACCCAAGGAGGAGAGAAAGTGACCTAGTGAAAAGAATAGTGCCCTGAAATCAGTTGCAGATAAAGTGGTTGTTCAAATTTTGCAGCCCAGGTGAATTCCCTCATAATAGGAGCCACAGCAGAGGAGAAATGTAGAAGGAAGGAGCAAGGGAGTGAAAGAACAGCCACTACTGGCAGAGCTGCTGCCGCCTCATCTCTTCCTCCAAAGCCCTTTCTGAATGAAGAGCAACTTCATTAGCAACAGCAGCAGCTGCCCTGGGAGGTTTCCCCTCTCTTCAGTCAGATGGGGTATTTCTGAAGATAAAAAAGCCCTTTCGTTCTTTGTTTTTAGGATTATTATTTATAATACCTTCTGTTGCGTGGAACTGTTCATATCTCCAACAAACCTTCCTCGTTTTCACTTCCCCTTTGGCAAATCACGTTTGATTTGCCAAATTTATCACTTTTCCTCCTTTGTTGTCCCCAAACCCAGAACAAACCTCAATAGATTCAATGAAACTATTGCCTCAATTGGCATCTATAAACATCAAAGATGGACTTGCGTAGCCGGAGAGCACAACACAAGTCTATTTGGCAAAATTAACATGCAAATCCTTCCCTTGTTGCCACCTTTCCTTGTTATTCAGCTGATGATCTTTCTAAGCTCATCTTGACTATCTCTCTTTTGAATCTTCAATTGGTCTGTAGTCAAGGAGTTGTGTTTTATGGAGAAATGAGTTTCTTTCCAATGTACCCCAGATCATGGCTGGAGACCTAGTTTCCTCTTATACCGCAGGCCACTGGGACTCAGGATAAAATAAGAAGGGTAAACTACATCTCCAGACTACCTCTGTTGAGGTCCATTGCTTTCTAACTCCTGCAGTGAGAGCTTTGGCCTTGCTTTTAAAATATTGGGACTCATCTGGCACTTTCTAGTGCATAAACATCTCTGGAATAATTTGTGGAGTGGGTCGCAGATGTAACAAGCCTTGTTATATAGGCTTATGAATACAGTTGGTATGGGATGAAATAATCCTGGAAAATTTTATATTGCCTGAGACACAAGAGTCATATCAATCATGACTGGAGTGTCTGCAGTCTCTCTCTCTCCCTCCCTCCCCCTCCCTCCCTCTCTCTCTGTCTCTCTCTCTGTGTCAGTGGTGGGATTATTATTTTTTTACTACCGGTTCTGTGGGCGTGGCTTGGTGGGCGTGGCAGGGGAAGGAGACTGTAAAATCTCCAGTCAGGGGTGGTATTTGCCAGTTCTCTGAACTACTCAAAATTTCCGCTACCGGTTCTCCAGAACTGGTCAGAACCTGCTGAATACCACCTCTGGGGTGTGTGTGTGTGTGTGTGTGTGTGTGTGTAAAGTCAGAATGGTAGTCATGTCATGATGAAGCCAGAATTATTCCTATTGGGTTTTATAGGCACGGAATTAGAAAAGAAAGATGTAATTGAGACTACGAAATGAATGCACAAAACTGATGAACCAACTGACACACTGCTTGTATATATGTATGGAAGAGAGCTGATGTTTTTATGCTTTGTTTGTTTTGTTTGTTTCTAAAAAAACCAATAAAATTGTTTTCAAAAAAGAAAAGAAAAGAAAGATGGGAAACTGTGGCAAGATTATTGTTTACAAAAAGCTGGTAAAGTAATGAGATACCTACAGTGGAAGATTGGATCATAAATTTAATTGAACTTGCAGAAAACAATGAATTCTTCTGAATGTCTGGAATACAGACTTTCTATTGAAAGAAAAAATAAATAAAATTAATGACTTTTGGATTGGGGGATTAAAAATGTCCAAAGATGATGAAAAAACGAATAAGATGATAATTATTCAGTAGAAAGAAGGGTGGAAAGTAATACTGTATTTTATTAATCTCTTCTTTTTTCTTACTTTCCATATTTTTTTTTCATTTTATGTACTTTTATTGTATTGAAAAATTATAATTCTATATTCTGTCTGTCTCTCACAGTCTCTTGACTGTGTTGTCAAAATGATGCACACAAAAAGGGCAGGGCTTTGATGGTGCTGTTGTGGCTCCCATCCTTTTTCCCACCTTCAACACTTCCTCTTTATCCTCCATTAGACACCCCTGGTATAAAGAAATATTTTTTAAAAGAGGACCCCTTGTGCCTATCAGAAATACAGGCTTCCCTACAGTGGTGGGATTCAAAAAATGTTTTTTACTACCGGTTCTATGGGCATGGCTTGTTGGGTTGGCAGGGGAAGGAGACTGTAAAATCTCCAGTCAGAGGTGGTATTTGCCAGTTCTCCAAACTACTCAAAATTTCCGCTACCGGTTCTCCAGAACTGGTCAGAACCTGCTGAATGCCACCTCTGCTTCTCTACTTAGCAAGATCCCTACTTGACTTACCTCTGAGTAAGTTGAAGGTTTTCAAGAAGATACTGGACAGGCATTCATCTGGAATGGTGTAGGCTGGATCTCCTGCTTGAGTGGGAAGTTGGACTAAAACACCTCCAAGGTTCCTTCCAATTATATTATTTTATGTTCTATGTTTTTTTTTGTTTGTTTAATGGTCAGGTCTCATGTGAGGCTCATTAAATAGGATGGGATAGATGCTATAGATGGATGCATTTTCCTTCCACTTGAAAGCCAGAAGGGTACATTCTATGCAACCTTGAAAAGTTGTGAAGCCTATTGGAAGCTCATGTTATAGACCAAATGTCAGCTGATACATCACATCCTGTCTGCCTCCCTCCAAAAGCTTTTGAAATATCAGAATGAAAAGGCCTTGAGAGCAAAATGCTTTGCTTGGCTTGCTTCCATCTGAATCTGATTTAAGACTTGCATGCAGGTCCTCTTCCCATAAATGACCCCTTTCCTAGAGGTGAAGCAGTAGTAATTAGAGAAAAAAAATCTTCTTACAGAGGAACAAGTTTATAAAATGACCTCCCTAGGGAGACTCACCTGCTTTCCATTATTGTGCAGATTGTGAGTACAGTAGTACTTCTTTGGTACACATTTTATTTCTAGAAACATGGTATTTTGTATGATAATATTTTGAGGTTTAGTGGGTGAATTATCATCATGGACTTTAATTTGATTGTAAAGCCCTGTTGGGAAACTTCAAGTCTGCTTCTATTTTCCTTCAACATGTTCATTTTTATACCAAATTTGGATTAGGCAGTAGAAATTACCTTGAAACAACACATTCCTCTTAAATAAAACAAATGGCTCCATTTCAAAGCAATAATAATTACAACAAAAATCAAAAATCAAATTTTAACAAAAATAAATTGAATTCACAAATAATAAATTCTTGTCAGCAACAAATTAAAGATGCATAAAAAACAAAAGGAGGTTACAGCCAAATAGATAAGAAACTAAATTCAGCATAAAAAAATGACAAAATAAAACACTATAAAATAAACTGTTCCCAAATCAACTAAAATACAGATAACAATACTTCTTGTTATGTATAAACTGTCATATGCAAATGTTGGTGGAATGATCCCCCGCCCTTTGGAGGTTAGTATGTGTAAATCCTAGGTGTCCTATTTGGGATTTTTATTCAAATGGAAAACAGGGTTGCATATATGCACTTAAACTAAAGTAAAAATTCATCATCAAAAATTGTGTTACAATTTTTCCAAAGTACTCTAATGTTCTAACTCCCAACTAGTGCCACCAAGCTATTTTTCACTTTAATCCTGATTTGTAGGATAATGTGTAATAACCTGCATCACACTTTATGCCAAATCATTTACATGTTTTGACCCTGGTGCTTGTGGTTTAGAGATATGAACGAGGCCAGTACAATTCCTCACCACCACCACCCCGCCCCCTGTGGTTTGAGATCAGATTCAGCAAGAATAGCTGTCCAGGACACTGAAGATGGTGGGAGAATGAAGCAAGATTCATTGCCATGGCCCTCCCCAAGCCTAAAGTAATATTTGCATGTGGAAGATAAAATGTTTTCTTGTTGGTTTTTTTGGTTATCTATTTAACATTCCTAGTTATTTTTTCAAAGTCATTCTCTGCATATAACTTCTGATAATGAAAGTACCTGGAGAAGAATTTTGAATGTAGTTATTAATTTTCAGGCACATATGTATGGAAAAAGCAGGTCTTCTATTGCCCTGCTATAGGGATAATTCTACTTACCTAGGACCATGTTTCTGTAGCTTCCATATCATAAAGGATAATATAGAATGGAGCCATCTAGTTTACTGCTACATAAGAATTTGCAAGCAAATCTTGCCAGCCAGGCCAAATTTAAATCATTGTGCACAATAATATACTGCCTGCTGGAAAAAGATAAAGGACATTCATATTTAAGATAGAGCTTAAGTGACCACTGATCTACTTATGAATCTAAATTGAAACAAACCATTTGGTGGTAACACATGCTACCATTTTATTAAACTTTATATCTTTATATCTAATTATATCTAATTCTGAAGAAGGATGTTTCAGAGACAGATTTTTCCTGTCTGCTAAATACTTAGAGACTTAGATAGAAATCATTCTTTAAATGACCTTTGTGTAACAGATGAGCAGGTCCCTTGAGTTTTTACCATGGAAGTTCTTTCTTTAAGTTTACACCCTTCAACATGGCAATTCCTAACTAGCATCAGAATCCTGTGTATCTTGATTTAACTGTTAGTTCCAATAAGCTCAAAAGGTTTTATTCCCAAAATAATACATATTGTGTTAGAGCTTTTTTTAAAAAAAACATTTTTGACATTAAGTAGAAACACATGGTTGCAGGTTATTGTCAAAATAGAGGAATGTAGACTGCTTTAAGAGAAAAAGCTGTAATGCTTGAACAATGGGAGAATATGTGGAATAAAGGTTTAAAATTTACATTAAACTATAACTTAAAAGAAAATTTATATGATATGATGTATCATTGGTATTTAACTCCAGGTAAGTTGTCAAGAATGTATAAAGACATTTTGAATGAATGTTGGAATGTAAATGTAAATTAGGGACTTTTTACCATTTAGGGTGGACGTGATAAAGCAAAGAAATATTGGAGTAGGATACACATCTTAATACAGAAAATTCTTAAAGAGAATATAAAGATAAAACCAGAGACTTTTCTTTCGGGCTTAGTGGAAAAAAGACCTGGAAAAAATTTCAGAAGTTTGATGTTATATATGTTGACAGTAGCAAGACTACTCTACACACAGAAATTGAAGGTCACCTCAATCCCCACAATGGACGAATGGCTTCAAAAATTGATGGAGTTAGCAGAGATGGCTAAATTGACTGTTTTGATCAAAGAAAAATACAAATACTTTTATTTCTAGTTGGAAACTGCTTTTGGACTTTGTGCTTGAGGTGGAAATAACACGAAACTTTGATTTTGGCTTTTACTGATTAGATAGATTTGTTGTTATAGAAATAGCTAGTTTTTACTCATATTATGTAAAAGTAAAAAGTTGAGGTTTGATGTTAATGCCTTATTCTACTGCACCAAAGGGAGTAGGAAGTCAATGCCTTTTCTTTTCTTTTTCACCTTTGCTTTCCTTCCCTTTTCCCTTCCCTGTTTCCCCTACTATTCACTTTTGTATTTTCTTTGTATGCTTTATTATAAACTAATAAAACTTGTTAAAAAGAGAAAAAAACCTGCATGATATTACTGATATTTTGTTCCAGCTCTAGGGAACTATTGACATTATAGTGCTAGAAAAAGAAGAAGAGCTGTCTTTTTATGTGCTTCACTGGAACGATTGCAGCAGCCTTTGAGAGCACTTTCTGACCTTCTTGAGCATTTCCCAATGACACACTGTGAAACCATCAAAACAAAGCTGCCCTTGCAGAGATTTCAGATAGACTGCTTGCAAATACAATTTACAATCACAATGGATGAGACGTGAAGACACCCACAGCCTGAACAATCTGGCTTGATGGCCGTTCCTGAGTCAGCCAAAGTAATTGCTTCTGCTTCATGGTAACTTTAACTGAAAGCTGTGCAACTTCAGTGTTCTAGATTCCAATGCTTTTGTAATTTTCGGCAGCCCAATGCAAGGAGCATCTGGTTGATTTCTTCATGTTAACATCTGCCAAACTGCTTTTCAATCCATGCCCGAAAATATATCTTTGGTCTCCGATCTGTGGAGTTTTTATCTCTGGTAATGCTGAAATCTGGAAAAAGATTCTCTTAGATATCAGTCCAAGAACAGATTGACCCAAGAGAGTCTGGAATTCAGAGTAAGTTGAGAAGTCTAGGCTTAAACAGCTCTTGGTAGGAAAATAGTTTCTTAGAGTATTCATTTCACATGTCCAGCTGTACAAACTTCTACAATGCAGTAGGGGTGATGGAGAAGTTTAGATAGCCTAGGCTGGCCACGGTTATTAAGGGGCTCCTGGCCTGTTAGAATCTGAGTATGCATTGCAATAAGGAAACTATAGATGTATAGCTTTCAAATCTCCACCAGTCAGCTGGCCTGAGACCCTTATTGTCCCTGTGGCTTTGGGGTAACCATAGGAACACCTGGAGCAGCCCCCAAGCTGGTCCCCTGACAGGCAGCTCTTCTGGACTTAGCTCCAACTCCCTTGGTCAGCTACGACCCCCTGGGCAGCAAATGCCTTTCCAGCCTAGGAGAGAGAAAGGGAAGCAAATGGTGTGGAAATGCGTAGCAAATTAGAAGGCAATATAACACAGGCCTCTCCCCGCTGTGCTGTGTGATTCCTTTCCGCCTGGGAGGCAGGAGAGGCAGATGGGGAACCAATCATTCCGGGCAGAGGGAAACAATAATGGTCTTTCCAAACCTTTTGTGGACAGAAGCACCCGCCAAACCCTCCATAGGGCTCTTCAGCTTTTGTAACCCACAGCTCCGTCTTTTCTTTCTTCAATCACTCAAAAAGTAATTTTTTTAAAAAAATGTCATTAAGACCTTTGGAAGGGAGCTGGAGAAGCAAGTGTTGGGAGCGTGTGCCTGTGTCGGCCTTCTCCAATCTTGCATTAGGTTGGATGATAGCTTCCGTCATCATCTCGCTCAACCATACCAAAGGCAGATTGGTGGGATCTATAGTCCAAAGTTTTTGGAGAGCGTTGAGTTGGGGATCTTACACTGTACAGGTAGTCCTCCATTTCTGAGCACCATTGCCATCATAAGCAAGGCATTTGTTAAGCGAGTCAAGCCCAATTTCACAACCTGTGTTTACCACAGATGTTATGTGAATCACTGCAGTTGTTAAGTGAATCATGTGGTCATTAAGTGAACCCAACTTCATTCATTGACTTTGGAAGCTGGCTGGGAAGGTCACAAATGACAATGATACGATTCTGGGATGCTGCAACCAGCGGAAAAACATGCTGCTTGACAAGCACACAAATTTCGATGACGTTGATTGGGGGGAATGCTCCGATGGTTGTAAGCGTGGGAACTGGTTGTAAATCCCTTTTTTCACTGCTGTTGTAACTTTGAATGGTCATGAAATGAATGGCTGTAAGTCAAGGACCTCAGGTAGTCCTCGATCTATGACCACAATTGAGCCCAAAATTTCTGTTGCTAAGTGAGATATTTGTTAAGGGAGTTTTGCCACATCAAAAGCGTTGACTTTTCAAAGAAGATGCTTTTGATTAGCTTTGTAGCCAGATGTCTCTACTTCTCTCTCTACAGGAGAAGAAGTAAATTTCCTGACCAGATCCCTAGATTTCTTTTCTTTTTTTTCCTTTTCTTTTTTTTCTTTCCCATCCTCCGTCCCTCCATTCCTTCCTTCCTTATCCCCCACTGTCATCTGGTCTGTCCCCCTACCCCCAAAAGAGTGTTTTTTTCTGAAAAAAAGTACAAGAGAGTTCATATAATCCTCGAACTGATTGATGTAATCCTGTATAAATGATCCTGATTACTTGTAATACAACAGTACTGTACTTTTTCCAGAGGGGTAAACAACAGGCAGCGGAAATTACAGAGGGTCCTTAACAATAAATAAAAATCTTATGAGTTTAGTTTCAATCTTGCAATAACATTGGTTCCACAATCTTACTATAAGGCTGCTTACTCTAAAACACTTGCAATTTTAGATCCCTGCATATCATTATAAGCTTGCACGAAATGCTAAAATCTAAGGAGAAAGCATTGAAACCAATTAAACTAACCTCCGGTCTGTTACCTAAAGGAAACAAAATCCCACTTACAATGATAATTCTCATTGGTAAAGCTTTATGAGACCATGCTATGTTTTATTATTTTACTATTTTAGTAATTTGATATGCAAGCATTCCTGTAAGGAATTATTTACGTTTTTTTCATGCCACACTTTTAACGACCTTGTGATATAGATGTGTCCAAAAGATAACTAGTGGCCCACATGTGAACCATTTCAAAGTTCTGGTACTTTAGAATTGTATATTGTTTTGTTTATTCAAAATATTTTCTTTTGAAATTTTCACTCCAAATTCATTTGATTTCATTGTTTTATTCCATAAAACATGTATACAGAAGAAAGCTGTACATACTTTAGTTTGGCCATTAATGAATACACCCATCCATCCATACAGATACACATTTTCTATGGAACTCAAGGCACATTATATGGTTGTTGAGGTTCTGATTCACCAAGATCTGTTCCAGTTAGAACTGAAGAAGTTTCTTGGATGAGAAGTAAAATGTCCTGAAGGAAAAAAACAACCATGAAAGTCCAGTTGCCTTTTGAAAAATACCTTTGGGACAACCATGACCTGGAATGATTGAGAATTTCCATAGACACGAGATTTGCTTAACATCAATGACATCAAAGGTCAGTTTGAAATGTTAGGTCTAAATGGAATATTCATAAATACATAAGTCATCCTATAATGTTGCAGTCATCAAGAAATCAAAAAGTATATATTGGCAGTATATTTGATAGCTAGTCAATAGAGTGATTGGCTGTAGAGTGATTTCAGACTACTAATAGTCTCCAGCCATTAACATTAGTATCAGGTTATTCCCTAAAGTCCTGCTGTTTTACCTCATTATGGTGGAGGTAAGTTTCTGGGAAGAATGAAAGAAGAATGTGAAGAGTGTATGCCAATAATATCTATTCACAGCAGGGTCATCTAAGGTGTGAAGTCGTCCCAGCTGCTCAGCTAAAGCAAGCAGGCATTTATATTGGGTGGTAGTAGCAATATAGGAAGATGCTGGAGGCATAGGATCACTTTAGTGATAGTGGCAAATGCATTAATTCATTACAAACTGCTTGTGTGCAATTCCAAGCTAAGCTAAAGAAGAAAAAAGCCAACAACTCTGCATGATTATGATCTTGAATATGCCCACTATTTTCAAGGAACATACTAGTTTTGAAGTCTTGAATCTGTGGAATGAATTTAAAGAGGATATAAAGAAAAGAGACTGCCAGAGATGAAGAAGCAGAAGAAGAAAAAAAGCAATGTTAAATTGTGGAAATTGCAGAGAGGAGAGGAGTGGAGGGGTGGGGAGAGGAGGGGAGAGAAGAGAAGAGATGAGAGAATTTAACAAACGATTTCAGAGAGCACTTAGAGGGGACAATAAGGAGTATTACAGCAACATCTGAAAACTGAAATCTGAATGTGCTTGCTCATCCGAAAACACCTGAAGATAAAATCATGGAAAAACAAGGAAAGTCTTCAAAAGATCTCTAAATTCAGAAGGGGTTTCCAATCTTGATTTAATATGGTAACGGATGCCAATAGAGACATAGTAACCAATTCAAAGGAGATCAAACAAGGTTGAAAGGAATATCTGGAGTAATGAAAAGCAGATATGACAACATCCTAGCTAGTTTAAAACAGGGTTGTTAAACTTGCGGTAGATTCTTTATGTGCTGGCCACACCCATATCTGGTTTAACGAAGTGGAAAAATGTCCAGATACATCACATGATGCTGCAGTGACAACATGGCTTGACACTCCTTGTTTAGAAGGTATTCCCTACTTACAAGAACCTCTTGTAGTAGATGATGGATCAGTACTCGAAATCTTATCAAGTCTGAAGGCTACAGGAACTGATGGAAAATCCACAGAAACATGGCTGGCAACTGAAGAAGAATCAACAAACTATGTCAGCAAATCTGGAAAACAATACATTGGCCAACAGATTGGAAGAGGACAATCTCTATTGCAATACCAAAAAAGAGAGACTTATCTGGCTGTGTAAACTATTGTAAATATTCAATTTCACGTAAATCCAATGCTGAATATATATTAAGGAATGCTAGAATGGAAGAATATGTTTTAAAACTGAAGGAAAAGACACCAATAACCTGCATTATACTTATAACACTATTCTGGTAGCTGAAAATGCAAATTCCAGTAATAAAGTCAAGCAGTACAGGGAAAAGAAAGGGGGGTTAAATTAAAAATAAAGAAGGTCAAAATAATGAGAATTGGTGAATCACCCAGACTTAGAATTAACAATGAAGAGATTGAAATGGTGGGTACCTTCTGCCTTTGAGCATCAGCCATCAATAATAAAGGAAAAAGCAGTCAAGAAATATGCACTTCGGTAGAGCAGCCATGAAGGCCTTGGAGAAGACATTTAGATGCTTTGATGTACCTATGTTTACAAAGGTCAGAATAGCACAAACAGTAGTTCCTGTAGTAATCCATGGAAGTGAAAGTTAGCCTTTGAAGAAGCAGGATCGGAACAATATTGATGCTTTTGAATTTTATTGTTGGGGACTCCTGAGAATACTGTGGAAACCGAGGAAAACAAACAAACTCAAACACAAATGGTTAATCAAATACATCAATCCAGGGTTCTCACTCAAGGCCCAAATTATTCTGCTTCACACATATTATATATACTGCTGCTACAATTGCTTTGAAAAAGGTCAAAACACAGAGGGAGGCATACAGACAGGCCCCCCGCTTCAACTCTCAGTGTTGTTTAGGTGTCGATGAGGAATCTACTGTACTGTACATATTCCTGTAGCTATGATCTTCAGCCTGTAGTAATTGCTTGCCTGTACTTGGGGAAGAAGAGTATTAATCTAGGTGAATTAGGTTAGCACTCTGTGTGTGCCAAATGTGTAAATTCCCCAGCCACCTCTTGGATACGGATTATGGCAGTAGAGATCTAGCACGTCGAGAGAACACTAACTTGGATGAGACCAACAGTATCTCAATACTAAGAAAGGAAATGGTTATGTTGACCTTATGTGATAAGAGTGCCAAGTAAAAGCTGCTCGGCATTTGAAAAATATGCTGATGGAGCTCATTTCTTCCCTGGCCTGTTTTGACCCTGCAGCTGCAAAAGCCTATGCCCAGGGGGTTAAAAATGCATTATGCTTATTTTAATAGTAGCACAGCTTGGGAGCCATCATCTGCTTGCAACTGGTACTGCAGAACATGTGAATGGCTGTGTTGGACTCTGCTACTCCAAGTACAGTTTAACACGTCATTTTCTTTATGAGGCAATGCAAGGAGGAACTTTTTGCCACTCTTAGAAATAGGGCAATGTTTCTAATAGATATGCTGATATTTAAAATACCATCTCATTCCCCCCACTCCTAATGCTTTTAAACGTCTGATATACCAGGCAATGTTCTGTAGCTATCCTAAAGGGGAGAGGGCAAGAGCCTTTCTGATCTTTCCAGAGAATGGGTTTAAATATATTGCTGAAATTAGAAGGCAACTAAATAGAGCTGGTTTCAGGAGCATTTAAAACCTTCTGTACAGGGCAGGAAGGAATAAAATCCATCTGCTAAGCAATACTTCTTGAGCTGTGAGAAACCCATAGATTAATTGCATTGATCATTGTTTTCAGTCCAGTGGTCAAATGATTCATGAGAGCCCTTCTAGCTTTTGTCAGTCAGCACTGTGGTCATGTTGCTGACAGTATCTAAATTCAATCTGGTTTCCAAAATACCAGTTGAGACCCCCACTTTCTGGATTTTCACGGGCATTGTTATTGATAGCTTTTGCTGGACAATTTTGACCTGCAGCTTGCACATATTTCACAGAGTGGAATGTGCTTGCTCATGAAATTATTATGTGAAACCTGAGATTTTTCAGGACTAAAAGGAGTGATGATTTCTGTCCCATGTCTAAAAAAAAATCAAATAATCAAATGATTATGGTTGCCTCTGTTGGCATTTCATTGCGCTTTAGATGAAGATAGGTTGGGCATCAGGAGGAATACTCAAAAAGTACGCAGCAGTATTGGAATCCATTCCTCTTCTGCAAACGTCCTTCTTCTTTTTGTGCCTTGTTTGCCCAGGACTTTCCATGTGAAGGATAACATGGAAATGTTCAACATGCCTGTTTCTTTGTCCTTTTTATATATTGCTGACTAAATGAAGAGGGTAAGATATGGGAATGGACAATAGCCAACAAGGTGAGGGGAAAGAGGAGAGCCAAGTGATGTCATCCTTCCAAACGAAAACAGGACTGCCTTATCTCAGGTTGAAATAACACACATTATCTCCTAAGGAAAAATGAGGTGACCCAAAGCCTTCAGCAAAGAAGAGTGAGACCCCTCACTGCCCAAGGAGCTGCTGATACTGTTCTACAGAGGAATTATTGAGTCTGTCATCTGCACCTCTATAACTGTCTGGTTTGGTTCTGCAACCCAACAGGACAGAGACAGACTTCAGAGGATAATTAGGACTGCAGAAAAAAAAGATACTACCAACCTGCCTTCAATCGAGGACCTGTATACTGCACGAGTCAAAAAGAGGGCTGTGAAAATATTTACAGACCCCTCACATCCTGGACATAAACTGTTTCAACTCCTTCCCTCAAAATGACACAATAGAGCACTGCACACCAGAACAACTAGACACAAGAAGTTTTTTCCCGAAAGCCATCACTCTGCTAAACAAATAATGCCCTCAACACTGTTCAGCTATTACAAAGTCTGCAGTACTTTTACTATTAATCTTTTCATCACTCCTTATCAGCCATCCCCTCCCACTTGTGATTGTAGGACTGTAACTTTGTCGCTTGTATCCTTATGATTTATATTGACTGTTTCCTAGTATGATTTGATTGCTGATTGTACCCTATGACTATCATTAAGTGTTGTACGTTATGATTCTTGATTCTTAATGAATGCATCTTTTCTTTTATGTATACTGAGAGTATTTACACCAAGACAAATTCCTTGTGTGTCCAATCACACTTGCCAAAAAAGTATTCTATTCTATTTTATTAATGATTTTATTGTAATCTGTTAGTTAAGAATTACCCAGAATCAAGCACAATACACATTTTAACTAATTATGGTCACATAAGTCAACAGATGTTTAGACTGGATTTGGCATTTTTGCCCACAATTTTTGTCTACCTGGAATAGACAGAAGTTGTTTAATAATGTTAAAGGTTTCATTGCAGGAGGTAATCTGCTCCAAATAAACCTGTCTTTTGCCATTGACTGTTGGTAATTTTGTCAATGCTGATGGTGTTTAAATGGCCCTCCAGATGTTTTGGAATTGCACCCAAGGTGCCTCTTACTATTAGTACTATCTGTGCTTTCTTTTGCCAGAGTTGTTCTATTTGAAGCTCTTTATATATATATATTTATTTCCTCTTCTCTTCTGTTCTGTTCTGTTAAACCTGGACTGTTATTATTATTATTGAAAAAATATGTTGAGAACGTATACTTTGGGCACTTGCATTCCTCTCTTTAAGGGGGAAAAACAACCCTAGACCAATCCTTGAAAAAAAGCTAAATAGAAAAGGGCCAGTATTACTTCAAACAGACTGAAGTACCCATTTCAGATCTTAGCATGCTCTGGGAGACGTAGCGATTTGAGCATTTTCATTGCTGGCACTTCACTGCAAGGCTTCTGTCCAATAGAAGCAACCACCCGCCACGGCAGGCAGGTAGAAGAGACTTGCCTTCTGTCTCACAGATTGTGCTTTATAACAGTAATAATAATGCTAGTTTTTTTTAAAAAATGACCCTTGTTGACAGTCCTGGTGTCATCTTTTTTTAAAGACTTGGCAATAAACCTGGCTGCCTGGGCGCCCTCAAACCCCCCCACCCCCCGCAACAGGTTCCTAAGCAAAGCACTTCCTTCCTGCCATCTCTTGTTTCATCTCATTAGTGGGAGAAGTCCGCACTGCCGGAACTGGTTGCTATGGAAACCTCTGTTTATTGAGCTACCGAGATATGAGGTCCTAGGCTGGAGGGAGAAATGTGGGGCGGGGGGCGGAGGAGGGAGAGAGAGGAGGGAGGGCAAACACTGCCACGGGAGAGCCTGCTGTGGCACTGGAAGGGTGAGGGACGGGCTCCCAGCCCTCAGGTTCCAGTATCCCCAATCCTTTATGGAAGCGAGTGGCTTATGTAGGGCAGAGGGGCCTGGGGCAGGTCTCGAAGATGGCCCTAATCTGTCATGAGTGCTGGCCCAAATCCTGCATGCTTGGAAGGGAAGAATCTTTTCCCAGGGCAAGGGTGATGGTGGTTGGGGATTCAAACCTGTTTGGAAAGAAGGAAAGGACAAAGAAAACTACCGGAGAGTAACATCTGAATATGTGTTGCTGCCCGATTCAGTTCTGGATCTCTCTCCATGTTCAGTCAAAAATAGGACAGGTGGAGAAACATATGCATGTGGACTGATAACTTATAACATCCAGAATAACATTTGAGATGGGCTCAAACCATGATAGAGAGACTTCATTTCATTAATTCATTCAATTTCTATAACCACCCATCTCAGTCAATGACTCTGGGCAGCTTTCAGTTCAAAACATTTAATATTTCATTACAGATGATACCTGTTACATAGATGTCACAAATTCTTTTAAAACAGAAGTCATAGAAAAGCTGAATGAAATATGGGAAGCAAGCTAGTCATGTTTTCCCATAATATGGACAATTAGACATGTGTTAGGGGAAAACTTGCATTGTTTTCTGTCCATCAGCATTTAAGGATAGAGAACTCCAACCAAAGAAAAGATACCAATCTATAGGAAAGTTATTTGTGAAGAACCCTTATGACACTAATGAGCTTTCTTCACAGCTGCTTAATCTTCTTTGATATTTTTCTTATATCATAAAGTAGGGCAGTGTTAAAAGCTGCCTCTTCCTTGTTAAATATTACTTGATTTTCTCTAGCTGTGTTTTTTCCTCTTTTGCTTCCTGAAGACTAGTCATATCCTTTCAAAATTATCTCTCTTCAGGTGACAAGGCGGTTGTATATGTAACCTGAATGTGCAGAACAGTTGGGGTTGAAATACCAACACTTAACACCATCAGCAGAAATTCAGAGTGATAGCTGAAGTAGGTTATATTTATTCTGAGCCAGAAATTCAGTGGGAGAAGATTGACCTAGGTATGGGAAAGAACCAAGATGATTCCAAGTAGTCTTGAAAGAATCAAGGAGAGCTAAATTTCCTCTGACTGCCTAACTTGTGATACTGGAGATACCATTGTAAAAGGGGAAGAAGAATAAAGAGAGCAAATTGCCACTTAGAGATGAAATAAAACTAGAGAGCTGTATCAGAGCTCTGTACAGGTAGTCCTTGACTTATGACCATTCGTTCAGTGACCTTTTGTAATTATAATGGTGCTGAACAAAGGGACTTATGACATTTACCCAAAGTGACAATTGGTACGGTAACAATGCAGACATATGAATAAAATTAGTTCACTTGGCAAAATGGCTGCCATTACAACCGCAGAAGTATTGCAACTTCCCTTCACTGTAAGCTGGGAGACTTTGGCTGGTTAGGCCCAGTGGTATGTGGGCCTCCTTCCTCTTCACTCCTAAGCAGCTTGTCCTTCTCCCTCTCCCTTCCCAACCCTCACTTGTCTTCCTCTTGGGGAACTGAATAAATGGGCTGGACTCAAGCAGAACTAAAAACTCTGGCTAAAAAGACCAGAAAAATAATGACAATGAATCATACCCTTCAATCCACACAGAGACATTGACAGACTCTTCTTACCAAGGAGCATAGGTGGGTGCAAAATGTTGCAATTATACCAGACAGTTGAAGAAGAAAAAGGGGCATTGTAAGAACATCTGAAAGATAATTAAGATGGTGCACTGAAGGTAGGATACCAGGAAGGCTTACTGAATACCAAAGAGATCAAACAGCCCTATAAGAAAGACCAACCGAAGAATAGTAAAGGTACATTACTAGGTAAAATATTACATGGCCAGTACATAAAAAAACCAGCAGGCAAAGCAGATAACAAGACCTGGCAATGTTTAACAGCAGGAAAGATGAAAAAAAAAAAAGAGACCAAGCAGCTAATTCTGGCTGCATAAGACCAAGACTTAAGAACAAAAGCATACTCAGCCAGAATGGAGAAGACAGCAACAAACAGCAAACACCATCTCTGTAAAGAAGCTTGAGAAAACAGTGGGCCACTAATTAGCTGCTGCAAGAAGAATGCATTGAACAGACTGACTACAGACAATGACATGATAAAACGATAAAATAGTGCATTGACATATCTGCAAAAAATATCAGTTGCTTACCAGCAAAAACTGATGGGACCACAACATAGATAACAGACAGAAAATAAAGAAGTTGAAGTGCTCTGGGATTTTATAATTCAAACAGACAAAGACCTGTTGTGTTAATTCCCCCAACTTTACTGTTGATAAGAAAGACAATAAGATTTGCGTAGTGGACACTGTAGTATCTGGAGACAGTGATACAGAAGAGAAAGAACTGGGGCGGAAAACACAAAATATAAAGATCTGCAACTATAGGTAGTCCCCGACTTACAACAATTCATTTAGTGATCGTTTGAAGTTACAAAAGCACTGAAAAAGGTCACTTATAACCATATTTTGCACTTACGACCATTGCAGCATCTCCAGGGTCATGTGATCAAAATTCAGTTGCCTATCAAGCAACTGATATTTATGACGGTTGCAGTGTCCCAGGATCACGTGATCCCCTTTTGCGACCTTCTGACAAGCAAAGCCAATGAGGAAGCCAGACTTACTAAACAACCATGTTACTAACTTAACTGCAGTGATTCACTTAACAACTGTGATTATCTGATTATAGGATATTATCCGAGAAGGGTTCCATAGGTGGATAAAAATGCCATATCCAGTCTAAACATCTGGTTGACTATGCATTAAACCATAGTAATAATATATTAAAGGCTGCCTGACGTCCAGACAACTTGAATTTTTCAACAGGGCTATCCATAAAATTAACTAGCAAGATGCATAGTGTCAAATGAAAGCATACCATCTCTGCCAAAACCTTGGCAGCACAGCTGACTATTTTTTAGTCCTATTCATTATTCCATGATAGAATTGTTTTTATAGGTGTGATATAAGCCAGATAAGGAGATGTACCACCATGAACCAGTTATGATAAAGTTTATGGACATTTTTGTAATAATTTTACTGAAAATTATATTATACAGATAATATAAATACAAAGTACAGTATATACACTATGTATTTTTTTTTTAAGTACAGGAAAAGAAAAAGAAAAGAAAAACGAGAAAAAGAAATCTTCCCCTTCATCCCCAGCAAGAATGATCAATCTTAACAACGTATCACCATCTCTTAAAATAAAGCCAAGCAACTGTTCATCCTATATCTCATCCCATTTTCTTTAAACCAATCTCTAAAATCTTGTCTCTCCTTATCAAACAGCAAAAATCCATTAAAAACAACAACAAAACCCCCAAAGTGATTAAGAGGTAGGCCTCAATTGAACCCAGAGACATACAGCTACATTGGTGGCGACAAATTCAGTGAAATCCTGAGATACCAAGCTGATTAAAGATTGACCACAAAAACACAATTCCTGTCATCTTCTCACACACACACACAAAAAAAGCTTTCTGGACCACTGGGTAATCCTGAGATCTCTACTTTATCCAGACAAATTTTGGCAATCTGAATCCAGCATTTGGTCACTTTTTTGGTCACAGTGTTGGCCTTCTAATCAAGGGATATCAGTTCCACCAAGGCACTCATTGGAAATTCTTGATAAAGTTTAGGGATATTATAAGATTTTTCAGTAATTGCTTTTTTCCTCTCCTCTGTTTGTTAAACAGTGTTCCTCAAAAAACACATAGATGACAGCATGGCAAGTGAGTTCAATTATATTTCTCACATCCACCCACCCACAAATCCCAAGAGTTGTTTTCAGTCAGGTCTGCCGCACTGAATGAACATAGTCAGGCGCTTGGCAGGTTGAGTGGAGATCCTAATGGTACTTCTTGAGCTCTTAGCTCTCTTTCTCAGTTTAATTTGGGGCTGCCTTGTGAAGCTGGAAGTTCTATCCTGAAGACATAAAACACTCTCCTAAGACAATTTTTTTTTCGTACATAGCAATCTGGAAAGGAATACATATTAATGCTTTTTGGGTTTTGTATAGTGACTGATTCTAGGACGTGAGTCAGTTTGTAGCTACAATAGATGGGTTGGCAAAACACAGGCAGCAAATGAACCACGTTTGACAAAACCACAGAATCAGACCATTGTTGTCTCCACTGACTGGCAGCTGTGTGTGGTTTTCCAATGGCACTTGGAAATCTGCATACAAAGTGGAGGTTTCAGCTTAGACTAGTATTTCTCACCCTTAGTAACTTTAAGACATGTGGACTTCAATTTCCAGAACTCTGGGAGTTAAACTTCACATATTTTCAAGTTGCCAAGATTGAGAAACGCTGCCTTAGACTGACTGCTGAAAAATCTTGCCCAAGGTGTTAAATATTGTTAAATCATACACAGATTCTCCTGATTAGCCATCCTGATTCAATTCAGGGGGCCTTTGAGCAGAATTTTCTTCACCTGCTAGACGAATTTGATTTCATTTGGGAGTCTATTGCATCTGATGTTCAATACTGACACTTAAAGTTATCCTTCTTCCAGCAGGAGCAGAGCCTGCAACAAATTTATTCCCTTGAAACACTATTGAAATTTTGTCAATTTCCTCTTTAGAAGAAGAATAACATAAAAACATTGGAACCGATTCTTCAGAATAATTTCTCTGAATTCGAAAGTTTAGATAGAAAACAAAATAAAATTTTTTTTCTACTCCTAACATATTTGATTTTTTGTCAAGAGATAGCTAAAAACAGAATTCAGTTAATCACTGTATCCCGAAATACATGATTTCAGGATATAGTAAAATGTAAAGAAATTTTACTGTACATAAATTTACATTCCTAAAATGTAAATAATTACCTTTAGATATTTCAAGTAAATTAAAAACATTTACACACACATGAAGTGGGTTTACAAGATCTCTAAATTGTCTTCCCTGCCAAACATCTGATGGGAGATTTTAGACGTTTAAAAATGTATTCCACATGTGCTCAGTATACAATGTAAACGTGGCATGATTTTTCTCACTCCTTAAAAATAGAGAAAGAACCGTTTTAGTGAAGTGTGATTTAGATCAATGTAGTGAAGCAGTCTGCTTCTGTTGCTGATTGGCCAGTTCTGTCTTCAGGAAGACCACAAGCTGGTTGTGAGGACAATGTATAGAATCACAAGTGCTATTCACACTGGAGTGTAATACCACACTGCAAGGTATTCCTTGATTCAAGACTTGTCAGCCTTTTAAAACCAAGAAAGACACACAGAGGTTCCTCTAAGCTAGGAACATGCAGGGTGGGGAATTTTAGGAGTTGAAGTCCACAAGTCTTAAAGTTGACAGGGACGGATACCCCTGCACACCTATAGACAGAACACTTGCTAAACTACAGCAGACTACTTGTGCCATTAAACTCCTAGAGAGGAGCTAGTTTAATTCTCTGCTTCTCTATCCAATCTTTGTTCATCTGGAATGCAGTCCAGTGCAGTGCAGTGGGAATCTGGACTATATTCCAGCAAATACAGTAGCTGCAAAAGGTAGGGAAGAGAGGTCTTGTATTTCTGCTCAAGAAATACTTTTTTAGGCTGACAAGGGTGAATCCCAGACAACTGGCATACATTGCAGAGAAAAAGAATAATAAAGTTTTCTGGGGAGGAAATGAGCTGCCTAACATACTTGAATTTCAAGACCGCAAACGTTTTTTTACAATAATAGTGATCAAGCCATACATAGAGATGGCCACTAGATGTCACCATTTAAAAGAAAATGTTATCTTCTTGCCTGCGTTGTATCTCAGAGGGAGGATGTAAACCTATTATATCATACATGACTTAATGAGGCATTTATGTACAGTTCCTACATACATTTCATCTCAAAAAAATGAGACATGTCAAAGAATCAAGTATGGCACATTTAAGAATCTTGAACAGATTGATGATGAATTTGCAAGTGCCTTGTGCTCCCCCTGTATAGTATCTGTCCTATTTGATGTTGATCTTTGACCCAGGATGGGAGAAACAAGGGTTTGCTCACTTGCTACACGTCCTCATTAGATGGGTAATCAGCCTGTGAGAAAGACATTTATGGGTTCATGGTGTGTAACCACTTTATTCTTTTGCAACCAGAAGGATCAGATGAAAAAGGGGAGAGGATTCTGGAGAGTATGAGAAGTTGTTTCTCCACTAATGGATTGCATGACCAGTGGCTCAGCAATACCCCTACCCTTTTAAAATAGAGGTTTATGTTGAATATGGCTTTTACATGAGTTTGTTCCAATTCCAGGGATAGAGATAAAAAACCATGTAAACTAAAAGTGATATGCTCTTTTTCCTTATTTTCTATTTATTCTCCTTTTTGTCTCCTTTTTCACTTTTGTCTCTTTCCTTAATTAGTATGGACATATTATTTTCACTTAATCTGCATATAGATAGTTATGAAATATGATATTGGAAATAATATTGTAAATAATATGGGGAAATAATGAAAAACCTGGCTGGATGTCAGCAAGTAGCTTGAAGCATAAAAGAGATGAATAAATTGTCATAACTTTAAAAATTGGCATAAGATAGATAAGACAGATTTTCTTGAAGATATACATTTTCAATTTTAAAAAAAGTATCCTAACATACACAATAAACATCAGAATTGATCTAATCAACATCGAGATTATTTTAAAGTTAAAATTGACCTTCCACAATCCGATTCCTTATTATTTGCCACCATTTTGAGTATGGATAAATTAGTGATTCTGAATATGAATAATGATAAAACACCAGGGCTTATTCCCCCCCACACACCCCAATGGAATAATATGAAGTATTTGCTTATTTATTCCTAAATTTCATGAATTAAGTTTACATAGTAAGACTTTGAAATTGATATATCTTCTTCAATAATTGATGTGTATACCAAACCCTGGTAAAGGTCGTATTTTATGTTCTAAACTATATTATTTTAGAAACTATACAGTATTTTCTTGACCAAGGTAGATATTAATATATTAACTGCTATCTTACCCAATAGGGCTCAGCAAGTGTTATTTTCTGTGATCAAAAATGATTGAGTTGGGTTGATCAAAACTAGATATGGATAATATTTTGTTGCTAGAAGATTTAACTGATTTAACTGACAAAAAAGACCAAGCCACAATTCTATTGTTTGATGCAGAAAAGGCTTTTGATAAAATCACTAGACAGTGTATGTTGTTATTAGAGCTAAATGTGGATTTTGTAAATAATTTCTAAAGTCAGTCCAGATTTTGCCTGTGGTTTCCAAATGGCATGGAATTTCATGTCAGGAACTCAGCCTGCAATATAATAAATTTTGTGCCCCCTATTTAGGATAAGTATCACATGGGAGAGTTGAAAAGCAATCAGAAATACAGAAATGCTAACAGTGGGCAAATAGATTTTCAGAGTATGTTAATTTTAGGCAGAGACTTATAGCCATAGATAGTGTTTGTGCAATGACTAGGATAGAATGTTGTATCTTGGATGTACTTGAGAGCCTAAGAAATTCATTCTGTTCTTACAAGATTTTTTAAAAAATTGCAAAAAGAAATGAACTGCGCTTTTGACTGCCTGTAGGAAATCATACTTGGAATTAACTACAGTATCACTTCAGTAGGATTCTGGAGGCATGAAGCTTGGGGTTTCTGTCCTATTCTGAGCTGAAATATGGACTGGGGAAGGATTTGCAACCTAAGAACCAACTCTCCTAAGTACTGCCCCCCCCGCCCAAAAAAGTGAGGAACACACCTAGCAGAAATCTGAACTTGCATATTGGATGTGCCGTATAAGGCTACCGCTTCGACATTTGAATTTGGGCTTTAAGTGCAACACGAAAGTTGTGCTAAGAGGGACAGAAGGTAGAAATTTATAAATAGACATTGACAGGGAATCGGATTGGTTGTTCAAACTATGTGGAGTATTTTCAAAATGCAACCTTGCAGACACAGAGACCTGAGCTATAACATGCTATGCTAATTTTATATGCCAAAGAATTGTTTATAAACAGAGGCGCCTCCCTCCCTTGTTCTAACTCAAGGGAGATCCTCCCAGCCCATAACTGCAATCGTGCTGAGACCAGTGCACAGGTTAGTCTCTTCCCTACCCTCTTCCCTACTGGCTTATGTTGCAGCTCCAGCACCCTCTCCAGAACTCACTCCTCTTACACGGCCTGCAATTTTCTCACAAGGCTCCCAGACTTCCTTTTTCATTCCCGTTCCCATAACCTTTCCCATCACCCCAAATGAGAGAAGACTGTCGGACATTTTTTTTTCCTAATCAAACCAAGTTTATTTTGACAACGTGGACAAAAATATATATATATATATCTTATTTTCTTTAGTGAATTTCTATGGTTCCTGTACATTAGTATTTTTTGTCCCTGTCATAACAATTCATAAGAACCGGGAACGTGCACATCCTCTCCAGCTGCCATCCAGATGAACTTCAAATCCCCTGGTGGGAAGAAGCAGCAGGTTCCCTTCTTCTGTGAGGGGATAATTTCTGGGACTAGGAATCTGGAAATTAGAAAGAGCAAGAATGAATATTCTAGCGGAGATGGAACAAGTCCTTGCTTAAATTACTGAAAATTTCCAAATTGCCAAACAGCCGAATAAAGCAGTTAGATGCTACTTAAAAGGAAAACCACCTATCCTTGGGCATATTTCTTCTTATTCAAGAACGGGTCTGTCTCCCCACCCGCCCCTAACCTCCTTCTGCTCTTTCCTTTCAGGAAAATAAATACAGACAACTTGAACCTAATGTTCATGACATGCGCAGGTTGCCTCTCTCTTCTATAATGGGGTCTCAGACTCTGTTTAATTAGCTGTTAGCCTGATTCCTCCTTTCCCTTCCCTTCCCCACTTCCCTCCTTCCTTCATTGCCCCCTCCCTCCCTCCCTCCCTCCCTCGATCCCTCGATCCCTTTCAAAAATAGATGCTTTCTCCATAGGGCCTGAGTTGATATTCCTCTGTTCCTATATTTTCTCATTACCCACGTTGGCTCACTCTGCACAAATCTCTTCCTTGGAATCCCCTGATTCTTCAGATTGGCTAAAAAAAATGGCTGCTCAAGCAGGGAAAAGGGGAGTCTTACAATTCCCTGTCCCCAAATTCAAAACCCTTATAAAAGATCTTCCTTGCTATTTTTCTCTGTTTCTATTCCTTTGCAAACTGGAACACCCGCCCCCCACACCAAATCATGGTTTCAAAAATATATATATATGGTTTTCCTTCTTAGAGTTGCACTCTATCTTTTGCATCCATAGCAAAAGGTTATCATCCCCCCACAAAAAAAAATCAGCTATCAGGTGAGGGGGGATGGGGTTGGTTTTTCCAACTCTTAAACGATACCAAGAAGCGAACCTTCTGAATCGCACCAACTTTAGGATGGCTTCACACAGTATAATTTCTCTTTCTGAGTCTCTTTTGGAATGTTCAAACATCATATCTTTGCTTAATTGGTCTGTTGGGAGTTTGAAATATAATAGAGTAGATCTAACTACTTTCACTACTGCACCTAGTCAAATATGAATGCAGTAGGGTATTTCTTGAACAGTGTATTTTGATCCTTTTTCTAATGCTAAATTGAAGTTGCAGGATCAATTTAATTTTAGAAAATGGTTGTATAGAAAATTAAGTTGGATGCTGTATTTTTATTTCAGCGGTTCATTAAGAATGGGAATAATGAGTTTCTGTCATTCCCTATGTTAAAGGACAAGTATCATTTGCCTGTACGGTATAGCTGAACCTAACAGTCCCCTGGAGACATTCATATGGAGAATTTAATACATGACTCGGTGGATATAGATGAGACCTCAGTGCGTGTCCATAACATTTTATTAGTCACCCAGAATTGTTCAGGAAAACAATGACACGTTTCTCACTGTTGAGATAATTGAAATTGCTTCCAAGAGGCCATGGATGGATCAAGAAGAGTGAGCTTGGGCACAAACCTAAGCACATTTAACAGACAGCCAGTGCAGTTGAATATATATCTATATCTATATATCTAGGCAAAAACAGGTATCTACAAATGCAATCCCAAACAAGAACCTTGGTGACAAATTTGACTAGCTGAACTGGCCTGGAGCAAATTAATGAATGTCTAAGCATTGCTGAACTGTTTTTACGCATATATGTATGTAGGTTGGTATGTAGGTAGGTATGTATGCCTGTACGTATGTATGTATCTACTGGTATCATATATCTATCACATCTATCTATCTATCTATCTATCTATCTATCTATCTATCTATCTATCTATCTATCTATCTATCTATCTATCTATCTTCATCCATCCATCCTCATTAAATGTGATTCTGGGTGACTAATAAAAATTAAAAACAATACAATAAACAAAACTAACAATATAAAAATGTCACCAAAGAAACTGCATCCAACAAATACGAGCTCAGCTGCTTTCCTGACCTCTGTATATGGAACATAGTCCAATCTTAAAGGCTTTCTGAAAGACCATTAGGGTTGGGCCAGCCTAACTTTTGGTGGTATGTTGCACCAAAGGCCTGGACTGTGACAGAAGAGGCATGTTTCTTGTGTTCCAATGTATGTCAGCACCTGGAGCATGGCCCTCCTGCAGATTTGATGGGATGGGTAGAAACAATTGGAGAAAGGAGATCCCTCCAGTTTCTAATCATGAAGGACTATTTATAGGCAATAACCAGCATTCTGAATTCCATTTGGAAGCATATTAGAAGCCGGTGCTCTTTGCAAAGCAGAGTTGTAACATGGCCTTTTTCAGTTAAGCTCATAATTGCTTGTGCTGCCACATGTTTGCCCAGGGACATCAATTTTGATTTCATTGAGGGCCACATCAGGGTTGTGTTTGACCTCAGGCGGACAGGGTGGGTGTGGCCAGCTCAGTGTCACTTGTGTTGGGGGCACCTGTGGTGGCCCAAGTACTCTGCCAGAGAAAATGGGCTCCCGAGCTCTGTTTTCGGTTGCAATGGCTTGCTTCAATGTTCTGCCAGAGAAAATGGAGCTCAGGAGGGCTGCACACAGCCCTCGCGAGCTCTGTTTTCACTGGCAGAGGCACTATAGGCCATTCCTTCACTGTTTCCAGAGTGGCTCCATGGGCTGGATCTAAGCACCCTGCGGGCCAGAACTGGTCCCCGGGCCTTGAGTTTGAAACCCCTGTGCTAGACCAATTGCAGCTTCTGATTGTGCTTCAAGGGTGGTTCCATTTATAGCACGTTACATTAATCCGTTTGGGAGTGACCAAAGCATGAGTGATCATGTATAGCAGGGGTGTCAAACTCAAGGCCTATGGGCCAGATCCAGCCGGCGAGGTGCTTAAATCTGGCCAATATGGCTGGCCTGAAAATAGCAAAGGACTGGCCCGCAGTGCCTCTGGCATCCAAAATGGGGTGCGGCCCCCCCACATGTGGCCCCCGCATGGCCTGTTTACAGCCTGGATGGCCTTCTGCTGCACTTTGCCAAACAAAACGGGGCACGGGGAGGCTGAGTGTGGCCGTCGTGCGCAATTTTGGCTAGCAAAGTGCTGCAGGAGGATTTGTCCTGTGTCTCTCCTCCCGGAAGAGAACTACAATGTGATCTGGCCTCGAAGAAATCCAGTTTGACACCCCTGATGTATAGCATTGTTACAGCACTTCCTGGTCCAGGAAAAGGCACAACTGCCACCCATTCATTGCAAAAGCCCTCATGGCTATGGCTCTACTTGCTTCCCAAACAGGGTCATAGATCCAGGAGAACCTTCCAGTTGCACACCAATTCTGTCTGGGGTGATGCTATCTCATTATAGGTAGAAAATCACTGAATACAGGAGGTAGTAAAGCATCAAACTACTCAGACCTGCTACGGTTGAGCCAAAGGCCTTTCATCCCAATCCAAAGTCTTACAGCCTCCAGGCATTCAAGCAAAACCTTCTCACATCAGTTGATTAGCTTAAGGTGGAGGCATACAACTGAGTATCACCAGCATATTGTACATGCTCAGTACATACTATCAAATGAACTTGCCCAATGGCTTTATGTAGATGTTAAATAAGGATGGGGAAAATGCCAAGCTCTGAGTCACCCCACGGAATAGGGTATATGGGACTAATATCTCTCCCCCCCATACCAATTTCAGAGGAAGAAGGAGCTCTTAATCCCTAGAGCAGTGCCAGGAAGTTACCATGATCAATGATACTGAAAGCAGTTGAGATATCCAAGAGGGTAAGGATGAAAGCATTACCCCAATCTCACTCTCTCCAAAGGTAATCCACAAGCATGATCATTACTATTTTAGTCCCATATCCAGGCCTGAAATCCAACTGAAAGGGGCACAAAGCACCTGCTTTCTCCAAGGCCCTCCATAGCTATTGAAATAAAAACCTAAAATAATGGGGAACGATGGAGTAGGACAAAGATGACCCAAAATGGTTGAGTCAAGCAATGGATTCTTGAGGAGAGAACGCCACGCTATGTCTTTAAGTGGTGATCTCTTCCATCAAAGGCACATTCACCACCCCCTGGAGTCAACCACATGTCATCTCCCAGGAAGCTTAACAGGGACATGGATCTAACACTGAGGTGGTTGAGCTTGCAGCTCTAATATCCTATCTCCTTCCTCCATACTAATGGGTACAAATTTAGCCAGCTCTAAACCAGCTCTGGTACCCCTGGAAAAAGCTACATCTGAGACTGACATGTTTGACAGGCATGTGATACAGTTAAAGACCAGGTTACACTTAGTATTTCCATACTGGTTCTGTAAATCTGAATCCATGCACTAAATGGATTTATTATTGATGGCTTTATACACAAGGAAATAAAAGATGTTTCTGTCCAAGGTTGTTACTCCTTTTTTCCAACATTAGCTACACATTGAACAGTAATTAATTGATTGGTATTGCCAGGGAAACCCTCAAATATGTGCTTCCTTTCCAGATCCAATTATGCAGCTCTGTCTTCACTCTGACAAGCTTCATATTCTAATTGGACAACACCTAGGCTGGGGTGTCAATTTTTGGCCAGCAGGGGGCTCCCTGCTACTTTTGGAGCATATAATACTTTTGCTCTCTCTTCCCCACCACCCCTATATATATATTTTTTCCTTTTCTGACAGGTTGTGAAAGCTGTTTTTCTATCTTCCTGGCCCCACGTCTCTCAATGGAGAGCAATTGTGATGAATCTGATGGTCCACAGGGAAGGATTGATCTGCTCCAGGAAAGTGGGGAGGTAGATTTGGGGGTTGCCCATGAGATATAACAAAAAGCAGGAAGCTGTCAAATTTTTACTGGTATTTGTGTAAGAGATCACCTACAAGCGAAAGGGTAAGTGATGGCTTGAATAAAATATGAGAAATTGGTTTCAGATCAAAGGTGC
This sequence comes from Pseudonaja textilis, assembly GCF_049901715.1. Classification (NCBI taxonomy): domain Eukaryota; kingdom Metazoa; phylum Chordata; class Lepidosauria; order Squamata; family Elapidae; genus Pseudonaja; species Pseudonaja textilis. The sequence goes on along the minus strand of NC_141991.1, from coordinate 111,624,224 downwards.
ACTTTGTTGGCAGCCAGCAGAGGAGCTCATTAGTTGTAAACTCCAAACTTAGCTCAGCATATATTGGCATGATACTAATTTGGAAAACAAAAGCCCATAATTGGAATTATGGTTTCTCCCTATAGTTATAAGGCATCCAGTTTCATGCTCCTTCGTACTCCTTCAGGTGAAATTGGAACTCTGGCTTGTTTAAAGTATGATTTAAAAACATAGCCAGCATCTGAAATTATGCCAGAATTAAGTTTGATTGTAAATAGGACTTTCCTTCCCGAATTTAGAAATTGAGAGTGGACTGCATATATTTATGCACTGGATAGAAAAACCTATCACTCTCTTGTCCTTCATCGTAGGACATACACAAAGTAGTGACAAGATGGGGGGAGAATGTGAACATGTGAATCCGATCCAATTGATTTTCATAGAAATTCATATATGTTTTGTATACTATATTAGTATTCCTTCCTTTATATGCCCTTTATAAACAGTTTTCACATAGCCTAGCAATTGCAAGGAAACACTTCTTTCTATCATGCATCAGATTCCAATCAGTACTCTAAGTGGATTAGAGGATAATTAATGGTTCCATCATAACAATAAAATACTGAATAATCAGAGACATTCCACTGGCTTCTCCTAGTGCTACTTTGTGAAATTGGCAAAGATTTACTCTATTTCCCTTCCTTCCCATTTTTGGCTTTGCTGATGCTAGAATAAATGTATAGGTAGGCAAGCCAATGAAATCGGGGAGAGAAATATTTGAAAGCTACTCTTTTTTTTACCTTAGAACTTCTTGTTGGATAAGTTAAAGAAACAAATCCTTTGGTGTTTGATATCATCAGTGTACAATTTATAAAGATTGTGGAGACGGCTGCTACTTAAATAAAAGGGTTTATCCCTGATCAGAAAAGAGAAAACTCTTTAGAGATCCTCAGCCTCCATAAGGGACTATTAAGGTACATCATTGACAATTTATAACCCTGTCTCTCTGACGGATATGTAATTAATCTTTTTTTGGACTGAATCCATTCATTGAATAATTGGTGGATTGCAACATTAGCTAACCAGAAAAAAACAAAAACCCAGACCTGAGTCTTTGACAAGCATATGTCGGGTGACTTCCAAGGATCCATCGTGTGGTTCAGGTGTGATGTTCAGGAGTTTGCAAAGGAGGGCATAAATATTCACGCTTTCAAATGGCTCCACCTCCAGGCCTTGCTTGAAAGCTGGTCCCACAGCTCGGAAGATGGTCTTCATATTCATAGCTTCGTTGTCAAAGCCGTGTTCCCCTTTATTGAACTGGACTTTCACTCTCTGAAAAAGAAGGGAAGGCTACAATTCATCGGGTGCCATTTGCCTTTTTGCTGAAATAACAGGATTTCCTCTCCCCGCCACCCCAGTGATTATCTGCCACTCAACTTTGATCTGTAATTAATAAAATTTTCCCAACAACAATTGGATGATAAAAATACAGAAATAGCAAATTAATAAATAAAAAGAGCATCGCTAATCTTTGTGTGCAATCCATTTAAGCAGGCGTTGCCTATTTTAACATTCTTATTTCTTGAACAACCCTGCACATAGAGTGATTGTAATGATAATAAAAAAGGGGATCTATTTGCAGTTAAATAGTTCATTCGTGCAAACTAGGAACTGTTGCATTTTCTTTAGTTGCACAACCCATATGCATGGCAGATAAGAGAGAGACAAAGATGGCAACTAAGTTACTTTGCTTGTGCTAGCCAGGGCAGAACTGGAGATAAGTTTTGCTGGGCTTTTGAACTTATTGGAAAACAAATGAGCAAGTGAATTGAAATTAGCTATGCCAGCTTTACTTTGGCTTGATTGATGGGTTCTGATTGAAAAATGGAATAGTTCTGGAGTTAGTAGGTCCAGAGCTGGTTTTGTTCCATCTCCTGAATATCTCACTGGGGGACATTTGATCTGCTCCCTCTGGCAGGAACACCTTTGGTAGAAAATTTCTGCTGGTCAAGTTATTTTTGAGAGAGAAAGCCAGTCAACTAGCCTGCTTGGCCACACTGATGGAATTCATCATTTCAAAATAGCAGCGCTCAGAAGGAAAATATGATTTCTGAGGATCCCCAAATTTGTGATGACTGGATTTAGCAGGATCCCCTTGGGCGCTGCAGTAATGATTAGCAAGACAATCCTATGTATGTTTCTTCAGGAATATATTCGATATGGGTTAGTTAGGATGCTTTTTTCAAATAAAGAGAAAAATAGTTGCAACTAGGAATATAGAGGCAAAACGTTTCCCAAAATCTCTTCCTGCATAAAATGTTGCATTTCCCAATGGATGCTTTACAAATCTATTGGCATTATGGTGTAATGCACAGAATTCCTAAGTAGCCTTGGCCATTGGGAATTCTGGCTCATTCCAAAACATTTGAATGATAGATGTTTTGGGAAGGCTGTCATAGAGTGTGACAAATATGCACAGGGTTGTCTGTGTTATATCACACAGCGAAGCGGCATGCTTTGACTAGCGCCATCCAAGATGGCAGAGATTGCTGTGCGAAAAATGCTGCAGAATAAAAGGAACCCCCATGGGATAATTCAAAGCAAAATGCCCTGGACTGATATTTTAGGTGACTCTTCTCCTGTGTCCTTCTTAAGAAGCTTCTTTTATGTTTACCAAACATGAAATGGAAAGCCTCACAAGTAAAGGGAGTTAAAGAGCCTGGCCTTAACAAGGTAGAGAGAATACTGTACCCCATGGATCACGTAGCCAGGGTCACTATACAACACAAGAGGTGTGACGCGAATATGGTTGGCATAATGGAACCTTTTGGGGAATTCCTCCTTCTTATAAACATGGAGCTTGGGGTGGGCATTTTTCAAGGCTTCATAAACTTGTTCTAATTTCCCAGGTTTGGGCAGCAGGAGGCCCTGTGGCCCATAATCAACCAGCTCAAACTGAATGTCCTGAAACGAGAAGTTTGCTACTTTGAGGAGGTGAATTTCATCCTTTTTGATGACCGTTTCCATGCCATGGTCAGAGGTGATGACTAAGTTAAGTACTGAGTTCAGGCCATGCTCTGCGATGCGCTGTCTCAAATAGCCCACTGTCCGATCAACCTGGCGGATCATATCTTTCCTCTGCTGAGATTCTGGGCCATATTTGTGTCCAGTAGAGTCGGGTTCCCCAAAGTACAGGCTCACAAAGTCAAGGTCATCTTCATGGAACCACTTCATGACTGTGTCCACATTCTGTCTCCACTCTGTTTCATTGTCATACTTGTGGAGGAGTTTCTCCACCTTCTTAACGTTCACTTCTTCTCCTTGGTAGGTGGCATTCCCTCCTGGGAAAAACAAGGAGGCAGCTTTCAAACCCTGGAATGAGAAGATCATAAACTTGTGAGTTGGCAAGACATTCCACAGGGCTACATGTTGATGTGCCCAAGGTTCACATGCTGGCTGGAGCCTTAGCTTGAACGTATTGCCAGAATGTGCTTACACCTCAAAAGAACTGAAGGGAGCAGTGTTTGTCATGGCAGACTTTTTCTTTTAAGGACCACATATACCTAGCTTTTGAAACAAACATTGCAGGATGCTAAAAAACCCAAATTCAGTGACATTGAAAAGAGAACTGATTCTATACAATCCCAAATTGTTTAAAAGATGTTTATCTAAAGAAGGCTTCCAGTCTTTCTTTGGATAAACATTTGTGTGTATGCTTTTTTTAGTGGACAGATATAAGTTGCTACATATTGAGATGAATGCAGGCCTTGACTTACAATCAGAGGTGGTATTCAGCAGGTTCTGACCAGTTCTGGAGAACTGGTAGTGGAAGTTTTGAGTAGTCTGGAGAACCGGCTAATACCACCTCTCACTGGCTCTGCCCCATCTATTCTCTGCCTCCTGAGTCCCAGCTGATTGGCTGGGTCTTCTTTTGTTGCCCTGGACAGGAGAACAGAGCTGGAAAGCAGGTTAGTGGAGTGGGGAGGGAATGGAGATTTTAGAGTATCCTTCCCCTGCCACGCCCACCAAGCCATGCCCACAGAACCGGCAATAAAAATTTTTTGAATCCTACCAATGCTTACAACCACAACTGAGTCTGGAATTTTAGTGATACGGTAAATTGTTACAGATATGAAGTCGCATTATCGTGCGGCAGACTCGATTTTACAACTGTTTTTACAAAGGTTGTTAAGTGAGTGATGGTGGTTGTTAAGTGAATCATATGTCATATGTATGAACCTAGCTTATCCAAGGGGTTTTTGTTTACCAAAAAGCAATGACAAATGTTGCAAAATATGATCACATGACCCTGCAATTGGTTGTAAGTGCGAGTTGTTTTCAAGCACCTGAAATGTGCAGCACTTGTTACTCCTCAGAAGGGTCATAAGTAACTTTTTTTGAGTCTATTGTAACTAATAATTATTAAGCAACTGGTCATAAGTTGAGGACTAACTGTACACAATATGTGTGTGTGTGTGTGTATACACACAATACACACACACACAGACACACACACATACATACATACCAGAGGTGGTATTCAGCAGGTTCTGACCAGTTCTGGAGAACTGATAGCGGAAATTTTGAGTAGTTCAGAGAACCAGCAAATATCACCTCCGACTGGAGATTTTACAGTATCCTTCCCCTGCCACGCCCACAGAACTGGTAGTAAAAAAACTTGAATCCCACCACTGATACATACATTTGAATTCGAAGAAAATCTGAGAATTACTAATTAATCAAAAGAGAAATAATAAACACGACTACGGCCCTTCCTAAAGTTGCCCTCCAGTACCAATATACACAGACACACACAGACACACCACCTCTCCCACACAATTGCTTTTAGTCTTTCAATTTTATTTTAGTGTCATTTTCCTTTTTTCCTTTTTTGGGGTTTTTTTTCCCCCACAAATTAATAGATTTTTTTGCAAACCTCCACAGACATATCTCAGAAAGTAAATTTATTTTCATTGCCCATTTTCTCAGGATCTGTTTTGAAGAACCAATTCTAAATTAATTAACTTCAACTGACAATTAGAACCCAATCTATCAATGGGGAGGAGGCCTTTCCCCAATATTTACAATGGTGTATCTGATTTTATTCTTCTTTTGGGTGTTTTAGATACGATGCTTAAGGCTGATTGCAAAATGAAGTCCCTAAGAACAGGGATGCACTTTTTTGAGTGACACATTGAATGAGAAGACTTCTTGCTATGATTTTGAACTTACCTGTCTCTGTGCTGTGATCCAGATGGGGAGGCTTCCATTGTCCCACCAATCAGACCTCCGCTGGGTATGGTAATAAGGCAGTTTTTGTCCAGTGCTAGTGTTGAACCACATGTTGTGAATCACTCCATGGTTTTCAATATACTTTCCTACCAGAAGAGAGAGAAGCTTGACATTAGTTTAATCTGTATGTTGCATGAACGTCTGGATACTTGGCCTTGATGGGTAAGGCCAATGGTAGGATTCAAATAATTTAACAACCGGTTATCTGTCCTAATTATTTCTTCCAACCAAACTGCTCAGAAACTTAACAACCAGTTCTCCTGAAGTGGTGCAAACTGGCTGAATCCCACCACTGGGTAAGGCTATCACAGAAAGGCCACCAGCCCAATTCCTTTCCTGTTCCTGAGAACAGCATTAGGCCACAGTTACCAGAGACCTCATCCATGGAACCACCACTGTCTAAGAAACTGCAGCATTTTCCTAGTTTGTTGCAAGGATAATTCAGTGGTGGCTCCTTGCTTTTCTGACTGGACGAAGGACCTAAATAGAACTTCCTTGATCAGGTTAGCAGACAAAATGTTAAAAAGGTATGATATTTATATAGTTATTTACCAAGCACATCTAAATTATATTAAAGTCACCAAAATATCTTTACTACCCCCAGGGCATGTCACAAAGTTTGAGCACCCCTAATGTTTGGAAACTGAAAGTTGAAAAATTTGACCTGCCCTATTAGTCACCACAGTTCAGGCTATTCTTCTAATGCCCCATTATCCCCATGAAATGAGCGCTTTGGCACTGCCAGGATGGAGGGAGTTTTGGGCAAGATGCCTTATGGACCCCCTCCACATTTCTGGGAATCTCCTTTGCCATTTTCCCTTTTGAAACATTTTGTTCTATTGCTCCCTCTTTTCACCCCTGAAAGGGTTTTGGAGGGAATTAAGAAAGAGCAGGGCAAAAAGACAAAACAAAAAGACAGACAAAAAAGAAAGAAAGAAAGAAGGAAGGAAAGAAAGAAAGAAAGAAAGAAAGAAAGAAAGAAAGAAAGAAAGAAAGAAAGAAAAGGAAAGAAAGAAGGAAGGAAGGAAAGAAAGAAAGAAAGAAAGAAAGAAAGAAAGAAAGAAAGAAAGAAAGAAAGAAAGAAAGAAAAAGAAAAAAGTGGTCTTTTACATAGTGGGGTCCTAGACCTGTATCTGATAATATAGACCTAGTGGAACTACCGGCCCTCTTCATTTCAGCCCTTGCTCTCTCTTTCTCTGTTTCTTCTACTGAAATTTTTCTTTGACTTCTGTTAGTGCCTGGCACCTCTCTCTCCTATATCTGTTCAGCTATGGCAATGACCTCTCTTTAGAGATAGATGTCAGACAATCTGTAGAGATGTTGTCACCCTTGGACTCCCACACAGAAATGTCTTGGATAGTCAAATAGTCTTTTACAAATCCAGAAAAATGCCTCCAGCCTCCTTTCTGGTCTTCTGGAAACATGCAGCATGTGGTTTCCTCTTCTTCCATCCACTCACCTAACCTTCCCAGTTTTTGTCTATTGATTCCTAAGAATTCCACTCCTGCAATTCTTTAGTAAGATAAAAAAAATCAGGTGATGGACCATGAAGCCTTTGCTAGATAATACGGCAAGTGAGCCAGGGAAATTGTGTCTTAGTTATAATGCCATTGAGGCTTCAGCTTTCTCCAAATACAGGCACTGATCTAAAATAGTCTCTTTTAATTATAAAAAGTAAAGACTCCCTTAAGTCAAGTTGGATTTCAAGTGACTTGATTTATTGATTTGTTTAATATACTGCCTTTCCTCTATAAGCTTAAGATGGCATATATACTGCATTCCTTCCTTCTGTATAATACCTGCTCATGTACTTTCCTTGGCAGTTATTCAGAAATGGTGTGCCATTGCCTTCTTCTAAGAAAATCTATGACTTTCCAGTGTAGGTTGCCACTCCAAGATCTTCTGACGGCCTTAACTCTGGTTCAATTTGTTTCAACTCTGCTTATTTCTGGTTAACCAAGCTCAGCTAGTTGCGCACCATCATTGCTTTAAGGATTCTAATCATGCCTTTGTTTCAGTGGGAAACATTTAGATGAAGGTTCCGTTTTGCCCATCAGCTACAATTGCCAGAATCCCAAAGGTGCTTTTTCAGGAGGCAACTGGGCTTTCTTATTTTTTTCTTTTGAAGACACTTCGTTTCTCATCCAAGAAGCTTCTTCAGCTCTGACAGGATAGTGGAAGCTTCTTGGATCATGTCTTCAAAAGTCCTGTTGCCTCCTGAAAAAGAATCTTTGGGACAACCATGACTTCGATGACTGACAATCTCTACAGACAATTGTTTAATAAAAGAACGTTAAAAAATTATATGATATTTCCTACAAAAAGTGTAGCACCTCAAAAGCTGACCCATAAGTAGATCTAGAAAGGTTAAAGTTTGGAAGCACTCTAAAGGGAACAAATGAAGTGCTACACTAAGTGCCACTGAGCTTAAGAGCAATTTGTGCAGTGTCTTAAAGTATTAATTTGCAGCAGAGTCATTGTATTTTTATTATGAGTATGATGGCACATTCCCTCAGTGTGAAAATAATGGGCAAAACAATTCCTATAGCAAGAACTAATAACTTGTATTTTCCAATGCTACTACATTATTATCACTATTTGAAAGTCTAGATAATTCAATTTTTTCCCCAGTGCTTTTATGAATGGCCGGAGCTGACAATAAAATTTGTGTCAACTAGCTGTGATCTTCAGGAACGTGGGTGAGTTTGGGGGATGGAGCTGTGCTGAGAGATCAAACTGTTATCAAAATAACCCCCCAAGAGTTAAATTGCCAATGTTTCAATACAAACATGACGAAGATTCACATGATGAAACATGCTTCTATTTTCTTACTGATGAAACATGAGCAGCATGCTCATTGCATCTTGATTCAAATCTAGCTAGGTCACTGAGAATTAAGTAAGACCTGTGCTGGATATTATAGCTTTTATATTATAGATATTATAGCAGTTTTTACTTGTTTGGGGGGCTTGGGGTTAAGGATGAGAATGACAAATGCTCCCATTCCCACTTTTAACACCATAAGCTAAAAAAAGGTACCATAAACAAACAGTGCTATTCCTCCCCAGTGACACATCTATTTGAGATTCCCATGATTTCCCTACTGCTTCCCCTCCACCTTTCGATCCCATGCCCCCCCGCTTCCAGAGTGCAACACTCACCTGTGAGCAAAGTGTAGTGGCTGGGGCTTGTCTGGGTGACAAAGGGGGGAGTGAGGTAGCGTGCCTTCACCCCATCTCTGGCCATGGCTTCTAGATTGGGGGTGTCCACATCCTGATCATAATTCCACCGAAAGCCATCAAAAGAAACAAGTAGAAGCTTGTTCCGGCTTCTTGTCTCTTGTGGTGTCCCTTGTAGTGGGGCACAGGCTGTCAAGGAAAGCAAGGTACCCAGGAAAGCCAGGAACACAAACATCTTTCTGAGTGAGCAAGAGGGGGAAAGAAACAAACACCTCAGAAACTGGCATAACATGGCAGGGTCTCAAGTTCAAAGTCCTATATCTGATCCACTCCCTGTTCTTGGCTTTAGGACAACTTCCTGCTGCGGTTTAAAGGGCTCATCCTATACATTTTATTTTTCTCTCTGTGTGAGAGACTGAGGCTTGACTAGAGGTGGCATTCAGCAGGTTCTGACCAGTTCTGGAGAACTGGTAGTGGAAATTTTGAGTAGTTCGGAGAACCGGCAAATCCCACCTCTGACTGGTCCCACGCTCACCTATTCTCTGCCTCCCGAGTCCCAGCTGATTGGCTGGGTCTTCTTTTGTTGCCCTGCACAGGAGAACAAAGCTGGAAAGCAGGTTAGTGGGATGGGGAGAGAATGGGGATTTTACAGTATCCTTCCCCTGCCATGCCCACCAAGCCACGCCATGCCCACCAAGCCAATGCCCACAGAACCAGTAGTAAAATTTCCCCTCTGGACTTGACATTAAATTATTTCCCTCTTCAAGCTCATTGTTATCTAATTCCATTTACTCACCTACATGATACGTACGTAACCTCTATGATCAAGTGCGACAGGTGTGTACTGAGCACTGAAAGAGTTGCTGGTTGTATGCTTGGATAAAAAAATAGAAAGTGGAGTGGAATCGGTACTGTATGATAGGAGATAACCAGACATCCAAAAAGAAAAAAAAATCTTGGCTATAACGGTATACATATATTTTCTTACTGTATCACTAAATCCACAATGAATAGAAGAATCTATGATGAATAGGAGAAGCATATATTTGAATTATTTCTTAGTGTGTTAATTCAATAAATAAGAGACAAAGACAGCAGCACATTAGAGGTGACCAAAGTTTACATTTCGCACTATATGCAGTGAAATCACGAAATTTGGACTGTTCTGCTGAGTTCATATTCTTTAGTTCTCCCCCCAATAAAATGCCCCTTCATACAGTAAGCTAGGATATCAGTAAGAGTACTGTGCTAAACCCTACTTCCTATGCTAGTTTATCAAGTGCAAGAAGCTTTTTATATAGGGAGGAAATATTTTAAAATATTAACAATGCATTTCTTATATTTCAGATTAGAACAATAGTAAGATCTGTGCTATGCAATTCAGTAGCTGAAGTGGGTGGGAGTTTAGCTGTCAGCAGAATCTCAAAAGCATATGAAAAATGAATACAACAAACATGTGGAACTCCATAGAAAAACTTAGAATTATAAATATAATGCACTTATAATCATATTTACACCTATTCTATAGAATTTACTAAAGGTAGTGTTACAAATCTTAGAAGGTAGAGTTTGATCCCCTAAAAAGAAGCTTGGTATACAGAAATCAACCCAAGTGTTTTAGGGTCAATATTTTAATACAGCTTGTATGTATAATCAGAGGTCAATTGTTGCAGAAATTTGTGGCTGAGAAGACATGGATGGGAGATGTCAAGGTTGATTTGCTGGAGAAGTCATCAGAAATGTAGATAATGGAACAGTCCTATTCTGGTTAAAAGGGAAATGTTGAAATGCATTAAAATGAGAAAATCTAAAATGCTTGCAGGACCATCTGTCCATAATATTGTCCATGTGAACAAATCATACATGCTAAAACTAAACACACAAACACACACAAAGGAAAAGCAACCCATTATATATTTTGGTTTCCAATTTGATAACTTGAGGATTTCTAAAGGCACAACCACATTGCAATTTTAAATTCTACACATCGTGCTCATGGCAGTTTAAATTTGACATTTTTAAAAAACTACCTATTTGAACTGATACTCTTTAGCAGCAACTTGTATAGTATTCAGTCCAGACTGTGGGCTGTCATAGTCCCCCATTCAACAATTCCCCCTACTGCTACGCCCTCTGATAATTCTCTTTTCATCTTAATGGATACTATTTAGCAGCAACTTGTATAGTATTCAGTCCTATATTAATTAATTAATTCATGAATACATATATACATACGCTTTTATGTATGCATCTGTGTGTTTGCATAGAATGAATTAAATTAGGTACAGGGTACATGGCTTTGTCTTCAAATCCATTCTTCCCTCTTTATCAAGGCTTTAATAGCAATATCACATCGACTTATATGCTGCTTCATTGTGCTTTACATCCCTCTCTAAGAGGTTTACAGAGCCAGTCTATTGCCCCACCCCAACAATCTGGGTCCTCATTTTATTGACTTCAGAAGGATGGAAGGCTGAGTCAACCTTGAGCCGTGGGAATCGAACTGCTGGCAGTGGAAGGCAGAGTTAGTCTGCAATATGCATTCTAACCGCTGCGCCACCAGGGCTCCTGAGTCAGTGCGGTGAAGGAGCACAGGTTTGACACATAGGAAATGTTAGATTCAATCTTGACACCTCCGGTTAGGCCTAGAAAACTCCCACCTGAATCTCTGGTTAGAGTTAACAATATTGGGTCAGAGGAATCCAAGGCTTGATTTAATATACTACAATTTCCTTCTGTTCAACATAATAGTGCTGCATGCAAGATCCTGTAACAAACACAATTACACACAGAGACTCCAGATCAGTACAAGCAATCACCAAGAAGACAGAACATCAGGAGTGCCAGGCCAATCTCTAATGGCGGCATCCTCGGTTGACTCATGTTTAGATAGCTCAATAGTCACAAGCTCAGGTTATGGTTTGTTTGTTTATTTATTTAGATTTACTGGCCACCCAACACCAGTGGACTCCGGGCAATGTATAAAACTAGAGAAAACATAAAAACAGCTAAAAACATTAAATCAAATAGAAACCCAGACTAAAACCATGTAAAAGACAGCAAAATCATCAGGAGAAAACTAGGCCATCAATCAAACAATAAACATCGACTCCAGACCTGGGATCAGAGCCATGGTTGTATATGTGAATGATACTTTACAGCATGGGTCCCCAACCCCGATCTGCGGACTGACACCAGTCCATGGCATGCCAGCAATCGGAGCACACAAACAAGCAAAGCCCCATCTGCAGGATGCAGGCAGCATGTGAAACCACGCCCCCTCCGGTCCGTGGAAGGACCTCTCTCCACAGTTCCTGGTGCCCAAAAGGTTGTGGGCTGCTGTTTTACAGATCCCATGCTATATTTAGGTATTTCACATCCTTGCATCCACCTATGGTTTCATACTCAGTATTTTTCAACGAAACCAGATTATACATTCTTTAAGGAATGATCACGCATAGATCCAGGTGATTTACATGTATGTGTCAAGCCGGACAGATGCAATCTTTATTCTATTGTGGAAGAAGGGCAATTGATTCAGATGGGTTTCCATGATCGATCTGCATTGATGAACACAACTATCACTGGAAGCGTTTAATTCAGAAAATTGAGTAGCATGGCCATATTTGTGGGGCAAGCCTGCAAATACTGGTGGCATCTTGGAGGGTGAAAATTCCCATCAGCACGGTTTTGTTGAGATGCACAACCTTCTCAGATGTGTCATTTCCCTGGCCCGGAGGCCTGTGGAGCAGGCAACTCATCCATCTGTTGGCTTATAGACCTGCCTGAGACAGGCATGACCTGACCTTCAACGTGGCGGAATTTTATTATGTCGACTCTCCACTTTATCAATTGCCCTGGCTTTTTATGACTTCTCTTGGGTTTTATCACTGCTGCTGACTCATCTTCCAATGAAAATGGGAATTAATATTTTAAAGGACTTATGTCATGTTGTTCCCCAGAGGCTCCATGCTATCGACCTTGGTGCTTTCCTTCTGCCCCTTACTCTTTGCTTGTCTCTGTCTCTCTGTCTCTCTCTGTCTCTCTCTCTTTCTCTCTCTCTCTCTCTCTCTGTGTGTGTGTGTGTGTGTGTGCATACACTCACGTATGTGAAGTTTATTAAGCTGCAAGGCGGCTTGCCTGCTTTCCTTGTTCATGCTGTTGTGAGAAGGAAAGCAAATGATATCAGCTTAATTGGATATTTTGTATGCATTTTCCCTTGGAAGCTTTAGAAGGACCAGGCCATACTGTCGATATTTAAATCTTTTTTTTCCTTCTTTCCACAGATGATTAAGTTCCTAACTCAATCTCCCATAGATCCTGTTTTTTATCCCCATGAACACTTTTTGCCTTTTACAGTTCATCTGGATGAGGCTCTGTTATGTCACAGAACATATGCTGTGGCTGCCAACATACTTTGATTGTTCCTGATCGCACAAGGAGATTATTGAGTGTTTTATCAAATCAGACATCTGATATCCTTTCCTCTTTTAATGCTCTTCTCAGCATTCAGCAGGTTGCCTTTCAATAAAGTCACCAAGCAGCTTGTTTTCCCCCATCTCTCCAGGATCCAGTCATTCTTTATTGTAGCTACTGTTAAAATGACTATGTTTGGCAGGAATGGGAGAAGTAGAAGGAGGGGAAGACGACGAACAAAGTGGATTTCACTGAAATATCCCCGAAAAGCTGCACATCGGCACTGGAGACAAATCATGATGGAAGGCATTTGTTTACACAGTCCCCAGCAGTCTGGCCCAACTCAATGATGCCTAACTATCACATTTCTGGTACCTGGTTACCTATAATAGCTACCTATAATACCTATCTACCTACTTTACCAACTTATGGCAACATAATAAGATAGACTATTCTTTGCTGATAGTATTGCACTGTATTTCCCTCTTGTAGTAGTCTTTATAGCTTTGAATATTCTACACAAGAAGAGAACAGGAATATGAACAGGAAGTTTTCTTCCAGATGAAATTTAGCACAGAGGTAAATCTGCATTGAATGGCATCCCTGAATCTTTACTTCCAAAGGTATCCATCTCTTAATCCTTGATCCATTATTTTAGCCATCCAAATGTGGAGCTTTTCAGGTGCTTGATATACACTCACCCTCTTTCCCAGGCAGCATGGCTGGTAATGCCCAATTAGAGAAGCACTCGTAGTCCCTCTTTCCTTCCCTTTACATACTTTCCAATTTTCCATACTTTTTCCCCATGACATTTTATGATCCTGATATCTGGAGGGCCATCTTTGCCCAGGCAGTTCACAGGTCCAGTAGCACAGCCAAGAATGAACCTTGAATTCAATGTTCTGGCTATCACAGGGTTCAGAGAACACATGATTACCCAATTAATGACTGATGGTGGGATAATGGCCAAACAGGCCCAGAACCAGGATCTGGATATGCCAGGGTCTTCTGAAGATAATATGACTTGTTGCAGCATCTTTTTAAAACATCATTATTTTAATTGTTTAAATGGTTTTAGTCTGAAACAAGGGGTTTAGACAGGTTCGTGATAATGTATGTTCCCTGCACTAGATAATATATTAAACACACACACAGATACACATAGGCACACACACACACACACACACACACACTTACTTTTCTACAACATAGCAAAGTATGTTTCCAATGAATTTGTTTAGCACTAGAGCAACAGCTCTAATTCCACATTAGTCCTGTGTCATACGGATCTGTGATTTAAGAGAATTTTAAAAAGAATGAGGAATGGAAATGTGTGTGCCATACAACCTGTTCTCCTTGTGTGCAGTAGAAGATATTGCATGGCCAGTACAGAAGCAAGAGTGCCAGGCCAATCTCTATTTGGAAATCAGTCAAGGCAGTGTCTCATCTTCAAACTAACTAGCAAATATTTGGAACTGCCAGTTCTATCCCTCCATTTTCCTGCCAACCTGCATATTTTTTTTATCAAAGCTATCCCAGGAGCACCATAACTGTTATTCTTTTGACCTTTGGATCTCCCCATTCCCAATCCAATCCACTGCTGATAGCCAGGATTAACTTGAAGTCAGCCTGCCCTTGTCTCGGTTTCTTTGGTGCATGGGACATGCTGAATTGGAGTGATGGAAAATTGTAGTCCAATACATTTGGGAAATCATTGTTTAGTGAAGGCTAACCTAAGTTAGTTCACAACGAGTCTAAGGACAGCAACAGAAATTATAAGGCTCAGAGTTGTCAGTGTTTAAATCATTTCTCTATACTTCCTAACTCTATTTGCATGACTTGAAGTGCCAGCACTACATGTGATCTTTGAAAATCTGCAGCATGTAACACTCCTCCAAAATGGTTGTCTGTGACAGAGAATTGATTATTTATATCATCTGTTTGTCTGTCTGACTCTCCATCCCTCCACGTGTGTGTGTGTGTGTGTGTGTGTGTGTGTGTGTGTGTGTGTGTGTGTGTGTGTATAAACTTGCCAAAATATGTATGTCTTCAAACTTGGCAAGTTTAAGACTTGTGGACTTCAATTCCCAGAATTCCTGAGCTAACATGACTGGAGGAGGAACTCTGGGAGTTGAAGTCCACAAGTCTTAAAGCTGTCAAGTTATTTCTCCTTGAGGAGGGAGATTCTGGGCTTTGGGTGATTTGGTGTACAACCTAAAGTAGAGCTGATAAATATTTGCTGTGTAATGTACCCTATGGTCCTATAGGAACCATATTCAGTCATCTCTGAAAGATCCTAGGTTTCTTGAGGTAATGGACACTTGGCTACAATGTTCAACCATAAAAATGGCAATCTAATTAAACTCCAACAAGTCAACTGATCTTTGCATAGTCATCTTGAGAAAAACATGGAATTATATGAGGGAATGTGGTAGTTGAATTTATTCAGAACTGTTTTCTTTATTTAGCATCAACCTTATTCCTAGTGGCCTCTGTACCAGACCAGACTGGTTAAATCAGAGTCTATAACAAAACAAGTATTTGCCTGGGTATGCATGAAAAGGTAATAAAATAATTCAGCAGTACACTCCTGTCTCTTAGGTCAATCTTAATCAGCATAAAATAGAACCTGAGTTAATAATAACAAAGATCTGTTGAACCCCTTAAATATTAACATCTAGGACAAGTAAAAAAAACCCACCAGGGTAAACTTATAGAACAAAAGAATATCAAACTACCCAAAGTTATTGTGTTTTTGCTTCACAAACATTCCATTACATCTTTTGGGATGTTTGTTTCTGTCTTTTGATTTCCAGATGACAGTAAAAGCAAACCAAGAAATATGAGTATTTCTTCAAGCATAAAGTTTTTATCATACAAGTTTGAAGCCCAAGCCATTTTAGCAACTGCAGTAGAAAATGCATTTTCTTTGATATAGCAGTCCCCGGGTTAAGGATGCATTCTGTACCTTAGTCTATCTTTAATCAAGTTTGTATGTAAGTTGAAACCTGTATTTATGAACAGGCTTCCTAGTACTAAAAATGGTGGATGACATTCTCCTTACTTGAGCTGACTAATCACCAAAGCCACAAATGTTTTCCTGAACTGCTGAAAACTGCTGAAAAGAGTATATTAAAAAGTTGTAGCTTCAGAGGTTCCTGAAAACATTGCATGGCTTCAGCAGTTTGTCAACTCGAAGAAGGAAAATGCTAGCTGCCATTTTAGTAATAGGTAACCTGTTTGTAAGTACTAATTGTCCATAAGTCAGACATTCTTAACCTGGAGACTGCCTGTAACGAAGTATCAGAAATGTGTCCTGCATATGCCGACTAAAATGAATAGGAACTATATTTTTGCCTAGTCCTTTGCAATTTCGGGATTAGAAAAAGACCTGTTCCTTGAATATCAGCCCCCTTGCTGATCTTCCCCACTGCTAAAGTTTGTGGCTGGATTGGCAGTGGAGTTTCCCTAACTTAAATTCTTGGGAGATTTCAACTTGCCATTCTTGGGCACAGATCCAAAAGCAGCTGATAATTAGGGCTGAAAAAACCAACCTCCTTGTGAAAATGATGCATTTTGAAGAGAGAGATAAAGTACATGTTTCCAAAGGCATAGAGTGCAGGAGGAGAAGGTGACTAGTAGAGGGGGGTGGGCGTCCTTGGGCTGTTAAGGGTAATAGAAAAAGGGAAATAAGAGTTTCATAGGCAGAGGCATTCTAGGAAGTGAATCTGGATAGATAAATGCCAGAGGTAAACTGAACCACAGAACAGATTCTGGTTAAGTATGAAAGATATGTGAATGGTTCTATCTCATTGTCTGAGAAAAAGGAAAATCAATGTTTTGTCAGCACATTTTGGAGAGAGGTAGTCTCCTTGCCCGCCAATCTTTCATCATGGCTGCAAACATTTACAGTCTACATCCACACATGAAGGAGAAATGTTCTTTGTCACATAAACAGAGAGTCAGATACCCCAGCCATACCTGAGCTGGTGATAAAAAAAAAGTTTAATCCTTTAAAAAGTAGGGCAGAAGTTACTAGGTTTAGTTGGGATTACTATCTATCTAAATGTCCCTAATTGAAGTTTGCAACCTGCCAAGAAGTTGGAGTGCTCAGGAAATTGAAACAAGAATTTATGCTTGAAAAACAGCTATTTCTGTAGAAAGAGGTAAAACATTTAGTCAGCAATTGCCCTGAAGTAGTTTGAATTTAAGCTTTCATGGGTTGCTGTGTGGTAGAAAACCAAAGGATGCCTTTTAAATTTAAACAACACAGGATTTTCTATTTTCTCTTTTTAAAATAACTTTTGCTTTTATTCATCTCTTGAAATATTGGCTTACATTCTTAAAGAAGAGCTGGGATGTCTAGGTGAAGTGCCTCTACGCTGTTTGGCTTGAATATGAAATTTTTTCAAGTGTTGCATTTTTACTTTTTTAAAATCCTTGTAAAAGTAACATAAACTATGAGAATATTATCCCTCTCATACATTTAGACTAGGAGGGACACATCAGGCAAGGGGTGCCCTGAAAATAGGGGATAACAGCAGGAACTACCAAATTAGGAGACGGGATCATGGGAGAGATTTGAGACCAGCCTTCAATCTATGAGCTCAGCCATCTGCTAGAAAGTTGAAAGACAACTTTTCCACATAACAACAAAGGCAATCTTTCAAGGAAGGGGAGTCAAAGTTGCATTGCTTGAGCAGAAGAATTATGTACTTTATGGTAAACGTGGGAAAAATTGGGGGAACATAGAAGAGCCATGAAAATAATTTCAGAAAATTGAGTTGCAGGTAACCAGATAACCAGGAGATAGAAGCAACGAGATACATGCAATCGCTCTTTACTGCCATCTGATGGCCATCTAGATTTGTGCATTCCAGATCTGGTAGACCTAATACTGTTAATCTCTTAGTCATTATAACAAGGGGTGATAAAGCAGTGAAATTTCAATCTGGCACGATATGCAGCAATTATGATCAGCCATCCTTTTTCTATCGTCACCTATAAATTTCTCAACCCAAAGGATTTTTTTTTTTGTTTTAATTCTGGCTTACACTGAAGGACTGAACTCCTGTTAATGTATGATAATTGTATCCTTTAGTAGGGGAGTATTTATCTTGCTTGGTAAAAAAAAACCCTACTGATAATAGATTTTTTTGTGCTTATTAGCAATAAAATATCAAGGTATCTAACTTTTAGCCTATCTAACACAAACAAAAGTTCAAAGGCCCATGCACAGAAATTGGACTATAGATTAGATCCAAGGAAATTTAAAGGGCTGAATGGAAAATGGGCTGAAAACTTTCCTTCAGCTTAGGCCTCTATGCAACTATGTCTAGCATTATACATTTTCCCATTTGCATTCTGAAAATGCATGGAAAAAAAACAAGCAGCCAATTATTATAGACGTGTCATTGTCTGTGATATGGAAATGCTCAGACTCACAAGCAGGTGGTTGGTGAAGATGAGCCCAGAAGTTTCACCAGAACTATCTTATATCTGGTTAGCCTTGAAAAGTCTTAAAAATTAAACCCAGAATCTTTTTCTAAGGTAGGAATACTATATTGGGGCTATAAAAACCTAGAGGAAACACTAGCGGGTGGTAAGGACTTAGTTTTTGATATTAATTTGCTGCCATCTAAATCTTATTTTTTGCCACTGTATTCAGGCAGCCCTCAAACTTACAACAGTTCACTTAGTGACTGAAGTTACAACGGCACTGGAAAAAGTGACTTATGACCGTTTTTCACACTTATGATTGTTGCAGCATCCCCATACTCATGTAATTTACGCCCAGATGCTTCACAACTGATTCCCATTTATGACAGCTGCAGCGTCCCAAGGTCACGCGATCCCCTTCTGTGACCTTCTGACAAGCAAAGTCAATGGGGAAGCCAGATTCACTTAACAACCGTGTGACTAATTCAAGAACTGCAAGGATTCACTTAACAAATGTGGCAAGAAAAAGTCGGAAAAGGGGGCAAAACTCACTTAACAGATTTCCCCCTTAGCAACATAAACTTTGGGCTCAATTGTGGTCCTAAGTTGAGGACTGTAATGCCTATCCTAGAATAGGATATGACATTCTCCAGACTTTTTTTTTAATTCAAAGCAAGTTGAGAAAGCTGCTTCTAAGTGGAATCTGCAAGCCTCTTTCTATTTAAAGATAGAATGTAAAGGTGGCCAGATGATCGGGAGCCATTAGCTGTCTAGAGGCCTGACGCCAGGTACCTCCAGCTGTGCTAAGAGGCAGGTGCACGGGGTCACTAATTACGCAGTTGTCCGTGGTTCTTTATATCACCTGTTTTAAGAGATGCAAGCCTGGCAAATGGCATTGAAATTCTGATCCATACAGTGGTGACATGCTACTGGCCGAACCGGCGGTAAAAAAAAAGCCGATGATCAGCTGAGAGGAGGAAAAAAAATCCTCCAATCAGCTGAGAGGAGAAAGAAGACAAAAGGCGCAGGATCGGCCCTGCCACCCAACCCAGCACTTTTGTCTTCTTTATCCTCTCAGCTGATTGGCGCTGCAGGTCTCAGCTGGTGTGGGGAAAGCTGCGTGCCGGTGTTAGGCAAAGCACGCCCACCAAGCCATGCCCACCAAGCCACGGCCACCGAAACGGTGGTAAAATAATCTGAATCCCACCACTGGGTTCATAACCTGCAAATATTATATTATAGATACGATGACTTTTTAATCAGAATAACCGGCCTGGCCAAAGAATAATTTTGAACTGTTCACTGATGTAACCTGATTCATGAGTAATAAAGGCAGAAAATATTTCTTCTGGATGAGATCTTTAATAGTCATTTATACCTTGTAACAATAATAGCGAAAAAGGATCATCTTCCAAAGTTCATGGTTTGTTCTATGTGTGATTATAGTGCTATACTAAAATCTAACCATCAGGTGGCACTGGGTAACTTTATATTGGGGAAACAATCACCTTTAGCTTTTGCGTCTCTCTCTGGTCATACACTATATATTATTATTGTACTGAAACTAAAGCCATCACTGAAGGGCATAACAACTGCAGCAATACCTCTGATGAATAGAAAGACCTGCTCATGCAATGCACCTTTTGTCCAGTTTTATGGAGGGACCACATAAGTTTTAGCAGAGCTTAGCAATCTTTAAACTATCAATATCAATGAGATAGCTTTAAAAAAAAAATTTTTTTAGGTAGTCTGCAGGAGGCTACGAAATTGGCTGTATATTAAATGGAATGAAGATGGACTCTACATGTCTTAATTGAAAGGTATCACTGTGATTCTGGCACCCTAGAAGAATTGTTCATAGGACAGGACTTACAAGCAGACTAGGGCAAAAGGAAACCAAGACAGAACTTTATACTACACCGTTGTTGAATCCATTTGAGGACTCAGAATCTATTGATTTGCAAAGTGAATCCTGACAGACTCACTTGGCTAGCACGTTCATGTTTTCCTAGAACATAGAATAATAGAGTTGGAAGGGACCTTGGAGGTCTTCTAGTCCAACCCCCTGCTGGAGCAGGAGACCCTATATCATTTCAGACAAATGGTTGTCCAGTCCAGGTTTTTGAAGGCCTCCAGTGATGGAGCATCCACAGCTTCTGAAGGAAAGCTATTCCATTGGTTAATTGTTCTCGCTGTTGGGAAATTTCTCCTTAGTTCTAGTTGCTTCTCTCCTTGGTTAGTTTCCATCCATTCTTTCTTGTCCTGCCTTTTGGTGCTTTGGAAAATAGTTTGACCCTCCTCATCTTTGTAGGAGGCCCTCAAATATTTTAACAGTGCTATTGTGTCCCGCCTGGTCCTTCTTTTCATTAAGCTAGACATACCTAGTTCCTGTAACCATTCTTCGTATGTTTTAGCCTCAAATCGTTTTTGTTGCTCTTCTCTGCACTCTTCTGAGAATCTCAACATCTTTTTTGTATTGTGGTGATGAGAACTGGATGCAGTGTTCAAAGTGTGGTCTTACTAAGGCTTTGTAAAGCAGTATTAGAACTTTATGTGATCTTGATTCTATCCCTCTATTAATGCAGCCCAGGATTGTATTGGCTCCTTTGGCTGCCACTGTTTATGTGATTGTCCACTAGGATTCCAACATCCCTCTCACTGTTAACTGTCATTAAGCCAAGTTTCACATAGTCTATACCTATACGTTGGTCTTTCGTACCTAAATGTAGAACCTTACTTTTATCTACATTGAATTTCATTTTGTTAGATCATGATCCATCATGTATCCCTAAGTAGAATAGATAACTATATAACTATCTCCACACTGGTTCAAGAGCCTTTGGATTGAATGTTGTGGAAACCACACTAGGTCACATGAATCTACTATATCTGAACGTGCCTTGCTCTTTGTCCAAGAATCTTTGATTTCCCATTTCTATTTGCCTTGACATGCCTGCTTAGCTTCTTTGTACTCTCCAAGCCTTGTCCAGCCATTGGCCCCAATGTAACATCAACCCTTCTGAAAACATTATCAGAGTTATGATCCAACCATGGGACAGAAACAACACTGGTTACTCTAGAAATGACCTTCACTATGACTTGGATTTGGAGAAATTCATCCTTCCTGATACTTTTGGATCTCTTTGTGACATTGAATACTAGTGAATATTATTTCTTTCTGAACGGCCTGCAAGGATTGGGAGGAGGAATCACTATGTCACATTGGTTTAGCTCATCACCTGAGTGATGGTTCTAGTCAGTAGCTATAGGGAAACAACACTGAGCCCTTGGTGCTCCAATATTGGACATTGTAGATCTTGGTTCATACTATTTAACATCTGTATGAAGTTGTCAGGAGAGATCATTTATCAATTTGGGATAAGATGCCATCAATATTTGAGTAACACTCGGCTATACATTTCTATCCTTCCTGGAGAGGTTGTTGAAGCTGTTAGAAGGGAAGATCCTTGTGATGCAATGGCTTTTATCTGCAGAACAGAGGTGTCAAACTGGCTGCCTACAGGCCGGATGCATCATGCACAGGCCACACCCACCCTGGCTACGCAAAGGCAAAAAAAAAAAATGTCATGATACATCACATGACATCATGTGACACGACCGAGTTTGACATCTGTGCTGTACCATTAGCCATGAATAGTCGGTTCGGTATTTGCATTTCTGAACTCCTGCCATTATCTCAGTCAATGTAATACAGTTAATAACACAACTGGCCTTGAGATATACCTATATATTAACACAAAACACTTGCCATATTCATTGTTCTAATTCTCAGATTTTTTTTTCCATATGTGATTGTACATCCAGATACTGAATCTCAGCTTAAAAGTATTGGTACCATAGATTCTTGTGATTAGCTGGTTGAGGGGTGTCTCCCATTCAAGGTTATGCCATAGCAAATAGGAAGGCCCTGACTCAGCAGCTGTTCTGCTTTAGTTCCCTGCCAGTTGCCCTGCAGCTCAAAAGGATATTTTTGATCACTTCTGTGCTATTTATACTGTTTATGATTCTTGCATTCTGCCCTTTCTTGAAGGAGATCAGGCAAACATGTTCAGCTCATAATGGGCCTGCAAAGCAGCTTATATCAGCCAGCATCACAGCTGATGGCAGGCAAAGTTGAATGTCAGATCTCTGATCTTTTAGCCCAGCACTAGCCTGGGAACCAGAGGCAGAAGGGAAAATGCAGTCCTGAGCTAGTTCAAAACCTAGCAGGGCTGTCTTTTTTATAACTTGGCATTAACTCCCTGTACAATTTATTTCTTTCTTATTTTCAACCAGATTATTTCTATGGGGGTAGCATGAGATTCAAAAACCCATGCATAACACACACAATCTCAATAAAGACTTTTATTATCACCAGAAAACAAGAAGTTTATTATGGCAACAGAGAAAAGGAACGGTAGATTAATGAAAACTTGCATTATTATAGTTCCTAAGGGGCCACAAGACTTCTTGGTGTTTTCATAAGTAGCAAAAATTGCAAAATATAAACAATCTATTTTGAAGATACTTGCCCTATTTAGATTATACTGCACTGAAACTTAACCTCTTCTTTGTCTGTTCTCTGCCCATTCCTCTCATAATCTTCTCTTGGCTGTTTCTTCTACAATCCTCACAGCTCTTTTGGATGGTAAGTTTCTGGCAACACCAACACTGGGAGAAAGCATATCTTTACCATATGATTATGGGATTGGAATCTTAGTGGATTTGAATTGCTGCATGGATTATGGGACATCCCAATTTTAGATAATCCCAGAAAAAGAAGAGAAAAAAAACCCTATTAATAGACAGCTAACCACCTCAATTGTTATAAGAATTTTTGCATCTCAGCTAATCTCAGCTCCAACCACATGGATAATGATATAAGATTGTCGAAACTGTAGTTCAAATCTTCTGAAGAGTGCCTTGTTGCTTATTGTCAATTATTGTCCTCATTTTAACTGGCCTTCTTCCCTTTTAAAAGCTCAGATTATATTAATTTCCTCTAGCCTCATTTTCTTAATATATACCAGAATGACAACTTCCAGAATTCCTACATTGCATAGGATAATGTAAGGGATTATATGGGATAATGCCCACACAAACTAAAATAGTCCAAGCTGCATGTTGTATAAATCAGTCATGAAAGCAATTTTTGGGGACAAAGAATAGGCAGGGATTTAGATTAGGAACAAGTGTGGCATTTCCCCTATAGGGCTGGGAAATGTATTTCTGAGTGGTGAAACTATCTGCAGTCTTTTGGGTTAGATGATTCCGCCATCCCCAACTCTGCAGACCTACTGTGCCTCACTTGCCCATGGTGCTCTCACCAGGCAGGAAACATAATTCCAACCAGTATTTTTTTTTTACCTTTTTACCTTTGGGTGCCCTCTGTGAAACTTGCTAGCCTATTTTCCATCCTTGGAAATGCCTTTGCGCTACTTGCTCAACGAATTTCACAATCTTAATGACAGAGACTATCGCCTCTGTCCATGGTACTGAAATGTCCAGGGCTAGTTTTGGCTCAGCAATCTAAAGCCTTCTAGATGTGGCTGAAGAGATCACATTGATATGAAATAACTGTATATTTTATCTAATTTAAAGCTACCCTCCCCAAGGCAAGGTTCTGGCGACAGAGATGGAGATCACCTTTCCTGCCCCAATTAGCAGCTCTTGCACAGTGTCCCTCCATCACATTTGTCTTTTTCATATTTCAGCAAAAAGTAAAAGGCACGTAGTATCATTCCCATTGATTAAATGTTCCCAATTGATATGAGTACGGTATTCCTTACCTTCAGCTAACCCACAGCCCCTCTTATGGGAGAACAGGGGCAATAGGCCAAGAACATGCCATCTGCTGAATATTTTTTAACGGGCAAGGAGAGCTTTGAATTGGGAAGTAGATTGTCCTGGATGTCAGGACATCTTTAAACCTTGACAAGAAAACATGAAAAATAAAGGGGGAAATTTAAGGACTCTTGTCAAAAATGTCTGCATGACTGTTTTGTATACATGCAGCTTTATGAGTACCTTAGGCCTATACTGTCGGAGTTCTTTCTATGTGGGAAATTATTATCTTGAGTCTGTTTCTTCAGGATAGTTATCCTGTATGATTTTTCCCTGCACAATATTTTCACTTTCACTAGTAGATCAGCTCTCTAATCATTATTCAGTTATCATATTCTTAACCAAGGAGATCAAGGCAATATTACCTTTTGTCACATTTTCTATCCTGATAATAATCCTGTTATTTACTCAAAGTTGGACCCATTCACAAAGAATAACTCTGTCTGAATAATTTAGTGGTTAGCATTGGGACTGAATGGAGCTCCAGGTGCTCAGATTTTATAAGCCCACAGTTCCAAGCATCCTGTGCTGAGGTATCTGTCTCTTCATCTCCGATCCTGTTATTATGGTGTACTATAATGTTGTGAGTGTTTTATGCCACTCAGGAGCACAGCATAATAGTATAATGGTATTATACTATTGTGCTGTGCCCATGAGGCCCCCAACGCCCCCCAAACAAACAGACCAAAAACAACTGGTGGATGCATGCAGACCACAGTTTGCTTTCCAAGCTCTGTAAGTTAAAGAGTATGTTACTTCAGGGACTAAAAAAAAATATCTCCTAGATCAGGCGTCTCCAACCTTGGCAACTTTAAGCCTGGAGGACTTCAACTCCCAGAATTCCCCCAGCTTGCTGGCTGTGGAATTCTGGAAGTTGAAATCCGCCAGGCTTAAAGTTGCCAAGGTTGGGGATCCCTGATCTAGATGTTGAAAAGTAGCTGGTTTCTTCTATGGAAATAAAAAATAATAGCACAAATATTAATTCATCAGAAACATAGTAAGGAACCACAATTGGACAATATTTTAATTAGGATCAACTGCAATGACACAAAGTGAAAAGTTTGCACACTTCTTCTATGTCATACTAGTCATTCGTAAAAGGAGATGTGTGGCTAATTGGATTAGTCACTTCCAAAGGCTAACTGATTTTCGTCTCCTAACCTTATAATTTCAGCTGTCAGTAATTGGGCAGATATCTAGTTTAGAAAGAGGAAAAATGGTCCAACATTCCACATGCTTTAGAAAGTTTTTTTTAAAAATAATGCTTTTGACTGGTAGATCCTGCAATTATTGATAAAAATTCATTGACTAATGGATTCTGGTTAATTGCCAGCCAAGCATCCCCAGCAGATCTCTCTCTTGCAAATATCATTTTTCTTAATGACAAGGTATTCAGAAGGCAGTGGACTGAGGTTTAGCTTCCTTGTAAAGTCTATTTCTTTTCTATGCATCACTTTTTCTCAGTAATTTATGTCTTAAAGATAGGTAAAATGAATTAATGCTTGTTTATTGTTCCTTTTATTCTTGGCAAAGGACAGTTCAGATAGATCCAAGGGATGCTTTGATTTTTTTTTTAATTTGAGATTTTTATAGATTAAAAAAATAATTTCATGGGTGTATGGAATTAAATCTATGGAATTAAATCCCCCAGCCCACTGTTACACTCACATATACATATCCGCTTCCACTTCCAGTTCCTATTAATGAAATAAAAACAAGTTGATTTTTTTTTCTGGGGAAGAAGTATGGTAATAAAGCATTTTGCTTCTTGTCATTAAAGCCATACAAATTCCCTAGAATAGATCACACCAATAAGAGCAGCATTTGGTTGATGGGATGACTATCCCCCTATCTTAATTATCTCATAATAAAAGCTCACAGTTATATTAGTGTAGGTGACTTAGGGATTACTGATATGGAGTGCTTTGAAGTTTTATCATATCATGGCATACTTCTTTTTCCACATATCCTTGTTTTTTTTTCTTTCTTTTTTGCCATTTTTCTGGCAAGAGAGCCATATGCCAGACAGTTGCACTAACTCTGAGGATTTTATATGTCTGGTACATCAAGCGTAAAAAGTCTGAAAATGTTATAATAAATGCCAAACATTTGCATTACTGCAAAAAACAGGCCCATTTTCTACATTGAAAAACAGAAGAGTAGTATATGGATTGGTTTCACGGTTCTTTTGACCTAGGTGAGATTAACCTTCTTGTGTCTGGACCAGTTACATGTGTCTGTTAATGGACTTGCTCATGTTGCTGAAGAATCTCAAAACCTTCAAACTGTCTACACCACAGTTGTCAAATTTGCAGCCTCACATTGGTGTCATGTGATGTTTTGCGACATTTTCCCCATTTGCAGAGCTGGGGTGGGTGTGGCCTGCATGTGATGTATCCGGCCCGCGGGCCACCAGTTTGACATCGCTGGTCTACACATTGAAATGTAGCCTTCAGTGTTGCAGGCTTTAAATGTGTGTCCTGAAATAGAGGTGTATGAGATATTCTTGTGTCCAAAAACTATATAATCTAAATCAAGAACATGATTTTGATTCTGTCTAAATATGGATGAAGTATTTAGACCATGCTGATATTCAGACATCACACAGCTGTAAAATATAGAACAAACCCTGTTTAGACTGTAGATTCTATGCGTCCAATATGAAATTCCCTGGATATCTCATATATTTCCGCACAAATTTCAAGGTTTGTCACTGGAATTTTCTGGAATCCAATTCAAAAACCACACCCTTGTTCCAACCTAACAAAAATTATTTGAAAAGGCTGGACTTTTCAGTGTCACCACTCCACATATGTTCTAGGTATTCTGGGAATGCTCTGGGAACTGCAAAAGGATTACCTACCCTTTGAGTTAAAGTGTGGGATAATCCAAGCAATGTAAGACATTTATACAGTAAAAAGGGATCCATCCCCATCACAGAGGGCTCACAATTTAGAAATCAACAACTGGATTCCTTTGAATACCATAAAGGAAAGGGAAGGCAAGGAAATGGGGGGAGGCTAATACTGAATGAATATGTAATTATTTCAATGATACATGCATACAGGTCATTGGCGGGATTCAAATTGTGTTACTACTGGTTCTGTGGGTGTGGCTTGGTAGGCATGGAGTGGCTTGTTGGGCATGGCAGGGGAAGGATACTGCAAAATCCCTATTCCCTCCCCACCCCACTAACCTGCTTTCCAGCTCCGTTCTCCTGTGCAGGGCAAAAAAGAAAAGAAGACCCAGCCAATCAGCTGGGATTTGGGAAGCAGAGAATAGATGGGGGCGGGGCCAGTCAGAGGTGGTATTTGCTGGTTCTCTGAACTACTAAAATTTCCACTACTGGTTCTCCAGAACTGGTCAGAACCTGCTGAATACCACCTCTGATACAGGTTTAGTTACAAAGTAAGATATTGTGAGAAGTACTGTAGGAGACTACATAAAAAAATCTCTTTCCAAGCAGGTCTAGGAAGTCTCTTTTACCTCAGTAAAACCTCAGTCAGGTTAATCAATGCTGGGTTTCACAGAAGAGTTGTTGGACTTGAACACAATAAGGAACAGTTTTCCTATTTCACAGCTCATGAATCCAAGGAAGGGTTGTGCTTATGTCTGATGAAGGATCCAAAAACATCACCCGGTCTTCCCTACCTTAAAAGGCTAGTTGTGGGTGTGTGTGAAGGTGGCTAGAATCTTTTTGTTTTGAAAATGGAATGACTTATAATTATATATCACTTCAAACAAAATGGGACAACATAAGAACAATAGCAAAACAAAACCCATAATGGATCACAAGCACCCAACTCATTGCAAAACATAAGAGGATTGATGATTATGGTAATGATGATGATTTCTCAAAAACTAATAGTATTGCATTTGATTAATATGTTCTTGGCAGAAATTCTATAACCTGAGAGCCATAACTGAAAAAAACTCTGCATTTTGGTGTGCACTCATACACATGATTAGAAAAGCACCAAAGACAGCACTGCCTGAAAGAGTTTAATACTCAGGCAGGCTAAAATACAGTAGAACAACTACCTTTTGTATTGCAGATCTAAATTGTTTATGATATTTTATCTGAAACTGGCATTCTTCATATAAATTATATTAATCTCATAATCCACAATAGCAGGAACTACATGGGAGTTGTAATCCAACCCAATGGGAAAAAGTGCATTAGATGTTTTATTTATTTCTTAGATTTATATGGCTATTCATTTTAATGAATATAACTTCAGATGGATGACAACATTCAAACTGTGATAAATATGTGGAAAATAAAATCCAGATTTCCCTAGAGTTAAAAAATCCCCCACATCAAATACTCCAAATAAGATGCCATAGGTATCACATATCAGCCACAGAAGTGTTGTGCACAACTCCCATATAGACCAATGACAGACCTGGGAGAAGAACCAGGTCTTCATAGCCTTCCGGGAGGCTAAAAGAATAAGGAACCTCCAAATCTCAGGGGAAAGCTATTCCACTGTGCAGGCATTCGTCCAAAGAAGGACGGGGTCCTTCTAGGTCCACCAGATGACATTGTTCAATAGTGTGGACCTAGACCATGCTTACCCTATGTGATCTAGTGGAATGGGCAGATAAACTCAGAGAGAGAGGGGTGGGGAGGGAGGGAGGGAGGGAGAGAGAGAATCCTGCAAATATTCTGGCACCTTGTCATTTATGGCTTTAGGGATGATAACCAATCCCTTGAATTGCATCAGGAAGGAAACTGGGAGTCTTCAACTCATAGAGCAGCAGTGTAACCTGGGCAAAATCTGGAGTCCCCAGAATTGAACAATCTGCTGCATTCTGGACCAACTGAAGCTTTCAGCTAGTCTTCAATGTAGAGTGCATTGCAGTTCAATCAGGAAGTAACTGACCAATCCAGGAATGGGCAGAAACAGTGTACCATGTAGACATTTTAAAAACTTCCCTAGTCTTAGCTGCCACTCTGGCTCTAAAACCAGAGCCATTCCATCTTCCTAGGTTTGAGTTGAAGCTGGTTCTTCACCATCCAGATATTTACTTTGTGTAAGCACCTGAACAGCCTTACTTGCCTGGCCTGAGGTGGAGATGTAAAATTGGGTGGCATCAGCCTACCGATGATATCTTACCTCATGTCACAAATGACTTCACTCAGTTGCTTTATGTAGATGTTAAATAGAAGTGTGAAACAACCAAGCCCAGAGGCACCCTACATAAGCAAGGTCCAGTGCTAAATGTCTCTCAGTGTTAAATGCCAAAAAACAGACTTTTAATTGGAAATTAATAATAACTGATGTCAACTGTTAAGCACCTGCAAAGTATTATTCCTTTTTTAGGTGCTTTTTGCCTTGCTTTTCTATAAATAGAAGAGAAAAACTGCACTCAGATCTGCTTACAGACCAATCAATTGCAATATCAACAATAAACAAAGACACAAAAGAATAAGTCTCAAAGCAACATAGATGCCAAGCTGTCTACATTACTGAGGGATCAGTATGCAAAAGTTTTTTTTTAATGGGGATGCCTTTGAGTCAATGTTGACTTTTGGAAACTGGCTGAAGTAATCCCTGTGGTTGCTTCCTATGACTGGAAGAGGGCGATAGGCCCAAAGTCACCCAGCTAGCTTTGTGCAGAACTAGAATTCATGATCTCCCAGTTTCTAGCCTGGTGCCTTAACTACAACATCAAACTGACTCTACACGAACAGATATTTTTTCTGCATAGGGATGGTTAGAGTAATTTATCCTCTGAATTAGCTTGTTTGGGATCACTGATGACGTTCCACCTTCCAATTCCAGTTTGAGCCATGACTCACTCAGGTGTCTGAGCCATCTCTAAGTATTTAATGATAGTCCATCATAGCCCGAATTATGCATTCCAGAGACCACCTGAATGGATGAATTTGGCTTGGCCAGAATATTAGTATAATAATGTTGAAGCTAATTATTATTTCTTGGTTCCTAGATCATTACTTGCAAACTGAGCTCAGTCAGCACACATTATGGTGGAATACATCAGGGATTAGTTCTTTTCCTTCCTTATTTCTTCCACAGCATTAGTTAGTCCAGTAATATAGCAGGCACTATCATTTACTTGGGCTTAAGTGCCCGCTAAAGTAAAGAGCAACAAATAGGAAGCTG
Source organism: Pseudonaja textilis (assembly GCF_049901715.1). NCBI lineage: Eukaryota > Metazoa > Chordata > Lepidosauria > Squamata > Elapidae > Pseudonaja > Pseudonaja textilis. The sequence continues at coordinate 111,593,944 of NC_141991.1, read as the reverse complement.
GATTCCCCATATGCTGTCTTTGGATCTGAATCGGTTTTATTTTATAACCCTTGTGAAACTTCCTCCTTTGTATTCATAGTTACTGTCTGTTTTGTGATCAGTTTGATCCACATACTTAAATTTCATTATGATGATCTCAGAATTTATTATACATTGCTTACTATGCTCCAGTTAGATGAGTTGGAAGTCAAAGGAATGCTTGCAGCAATGAGTTCCCTACAGTGCCATTTCTCCGGTCTACCATACAGTAAACAATAGTATAATCATAAGTGTATATGTTTAGGCATATAGAGCAGAGCAATGCCATTCTAAAAAGAAGCAGATCACATGCAAACTGCATCTTTAAACAATATAGGGCATCCTATTAGCATGGGTTGAAGCTCCAGTCCAAAATATCTACAAATAAACATACCATTTCTTTCCCAATATAGCTCTCCAGAAGCTCCAGCTTCAGTTTGCAAATGAGGACAAGCTCACTCGGTGTGAAAAGATCCCCCTACACACACACACACACACACACACACACACACACTCCTGAGTCCAGCAAATACCCTATTACAGTTGTCATGGAAATTAGAAAAGTGTGTCTTTGAATTTCCTCTGTGCTAGCCTCCTTAAACTCCCAGCCTTTACTAGATCAGTCTGGCAGGCTAATGCAGGCACCACTTTCATTAGGGGGCTGGGAAGCTTAAGGGGCAGCTTTTGCAGGCCCTGGGGACAGAGGGGCCACAACTGAATGTGCCAGGTATCTTTAAACTGGAGAAAAACTCATATTTCATAGCAAGCTCAAAAGTGTGATTAAGCCATACTATTCCCTTGAAAAGAGGGCGCGATGGCTCAGCGGTTAAAGATGCTGAGCTTATCAACTGGAGAGCTGACAGGTTGGATTCGACACCCGAGTTCTGCGCAACAGCTCCCGTTCCTTGTCCCAGCTCCTGCCCAGCTAGCAGTTCAAAAGCATGCAAACGCAATTAGACTAATAGGTACCACTTCGGTGGAAAGTTAACCGCATTCTGTGTCCCTTTGGCATAGAGTCATGCTGGCCATGTGACCATGGAAGTGTCTTCAGACAGTGCTGACTCCCTTGGCCAAGAAATGGAGATGAGCATCATGCCCAAGAGCTGGACATGACTGAAAGCGAAACCTTTTATCTTTTTATTCCCCTGAAGGCTTTACCTTATTAGGACCATCCCCCCTTCACCTCCACGTACATTCAAGTGGGAGAGAAAGGAAGGGATTTTTTTCTTCTTCTTAAATGTACCCCATCCCATCAAGGTCTGTTTTACTTTCTTGTAACCTGCTGGGTTTTACATGATTGGAACTTAAAACACAGCTGAGTGAGGAAGGGATTATAAAGCTCAGGATGTCCACAGCACCAAGTGTTCTGAGGAGTCCCTGCTGTCCTAGGATTGTGGGACAGGGTAGCATTCTGGTTTCTGTGGGCTGGAGGAAGAGGCTGCTTTTCATTTTCCTACAACTAGGCAATCCAGCCGGCTTAGCTGGATTCTTGCTGGCCTCCAGAGAAGGGAGACTTTAAAAAGTAGAAGGGTGTTCCTCTTTCATCATCAAACACTGAGCTTTTTCATGGCCTTTGTTCATAGTTTTTGGCTTGTTGCTTCGTTAAATGTTTACACAGCTGAGAATTGAATGGAGAGCATTCTGTTGCGTAATTCCTTAAGGTAACAAAATGGGTCATGAAATTGCCAACGTAGTTGAAGAACTTTTTAAGGGAAGGCAGATGGAAGGAAGGAGAAGTGGCAGGAAGCATGGGGTGGTGGGGAGAGATGGAGAGGAGGGGAGGGAAAAACAGAATTCCCTTGAAAATTATGCAAGAAGGAAACAGTGCTTGGCCTGAGAATGGGTTATTTGGATTGGGTATTCTGTGAGATTGAGGGACGGGGGGAGGGGGAAGTGAGCAGGAGTGGGGTGTCTGCAAGTACAAGGGGAAAAAAAATAAAGTCTGGATTTTTGATGGACAGGGTGCGATAAACAAAATCACAGGTCGGGAATTCCCTTTTTGTACATTCACCTCTTTCTTGATGGGGAATTCTGGAGAACTAGAAAGCTTGCTTTGGTACCTTTTCAGCTAGATCGAATAAAGGCGTCATCCAAATGTAGAGTTTAGATTTTTTTAAAAAACAACTAACAATGATTGCTTTCTAAAGATATATTGCAATTCCCTCCCCCCGCAACGCTTGTAACTTTCACTTGCTTTTCCAGATTATTTGCATTTTCTGCAATGGTCAGCACTTGACAATTGTCCTTTGCTTTAATTCAAAGTGGAGGACAGGGTTGAGCCATGACTCTCCAGAGACAGCTGGCTGTTGCTGCTCATAGCCACCCATGTCCCAGTTCCACTGCCATTTCATCTCTCTTTCATTCTCTCTTCTCTTTATTTTCCCTTCATTATTTTCTCGTGCCCCATTTACAGTTTGTCTTCTCTTTCTCCTGCTCCTCCTCCTCCTCTTTGTTCACCATGTTAGCACAGTCTCCTCATCTCATCACCACAGAGAAAAGCAGCTTAATGGTTGTGGCATGATGGTGGAACTTAATTTCACAGCATTTCGATGTAATACTCCATAAAACTGAACAAATTTGCTGAAGCTCAAATTCCATCTCATTATGCAGTGCTGCTGAGAGAACAGAATCATTTTAGATTTCAGGGTTCCAAGACCCACCAAGAAATGTTATAGAACAAAGAGAAAATAATAACTAGTTTGGTGCCACTTGCTGTAATTGATCTTGCATATTCCTTTACAAAAATGTGTGTTGTGGGGTATTGGTGTAATTGATGTTTGGAGCCAAAAAGCAAACATATTTTTGAATTGAAGATATAAGAAAAATTAGAGGGATGGAAGAATGTTTTCTTGATGATGGACAAATAATCCAGAAATGGCCTAGATGAATATCAATAGGCATACTAAACGTGAGTTTATGGAATTATTGTTAAAAGTAGTAATCTCCTATCTTGCATCTCCCAGATTGCAGAGAAAATGTTCTGATATGCTTTATTATCTTTTACACTAGTCTGGAGGTGGTATTCAGCAGGTTCTGACCAATTCTGGAGAACTAGTAGCGGAAATTAGAGTAGTTCAGAGAACCGGAAATACCACCTCTGACTGGCCCTGCCCCCATCTATTTTCTGCCTCCCGAGTCCCAGCTGATCGGCTGGGTCTTCTTTTGTTGTCCTGCACAGGAGAACAGAGCTGGAAAGCAGGTTAGTGGGGTGGGGAGAGAATGGGATTTTGCAGTAGCCTTCCCCCAGGAGTGGGGAGGGAATGGGGATTTTACACTATCCTTCCCCTGCCATGCCCACTAAGCCATATCCCCCAGCCACACCCACAGAACGGGTAGTAAAATTTTTTGAGTCCCACCACTGCACTAGTCCCAAGTAGGTGGCAACATCTAGATGATCTTGTCTGATTAAAAAAAAAAAACTAAACTGGCTCAGAATATGTAATAGATGGAAAAGCACCAAGAAAGGTCAGGGTTATAGACCAGACAGGGAAGTCAAGAAATTATTTTGTAAGAAGGTAATGGCAAATCACTTCCAAGGCTTTGCCAAGAAAACTATGCAGACACATTCATCAAGTCACTAGAAGTTGAGCTCGACCTACAAGCTCTTACCCTTTGTACCAATATAACTCCTTTTCCCAAGCTATGCTTCTCGCTGTTTCTCCTGATCAGCCACTCATTCTATATCCAGAGTTGTTTTTCAAGTGAACGTCTGACAGATTTACTTTGTCTAGATGGCTGTCCGGGAGCTTTTTTGCCTTGCACTTAGTACTGTTTTCTTGCTTCTTGCTAGACGGGCATCAGCATTTTTCTCTGAGTGATACTTCCATTCCATTGGAGCTTAAACCTTTGGCAAGCACATTCTGTTCTGCACTGCCCACTCTTAGTGTCAGGAATGCAGAGGGTCAGGAGCAACTCTTGTCACAATTGCTTTCAATGTGAAGGAGAGCAACCATTAGAGCCATCTCTTTTTAAATTGTACATCATGCTCTGTTCTTGCTGCCAAAATTGCATTTCCTACATGTTCCAATGGCAGGACGCCTGACAATAGTATACTCTTGTAGTTCCAAAGGGAATCCAAAAATGCTGTTTAATTTTACATAAGTCTATGTGAGGTGTATTTGAAAGGCAAAGTATCAGGACCGAGCTTCTACTTTTCCTCTGCTATAAACTGAACCCATACATCACAAAGTCCGCCAACTTAAATTACAGTCACCCTCATCAACAACCACAACAAACATCCTTTACTGGTCAGGTTTCTTTTTTCAAGAATGAAGTACAAATAAATATTTGATGAAGATAGCTATTTAAAAAACAAACTTGGTAGGGAAGATTTTACTGAAAGTTTTGCAGATCCCTACATGAACCGGTGAGCTGCTGGTCCTGTAGATATCCCAGACTGTGGAAGGAGTAAACTACATTACTGTTATGTCCTGAGGACTCAAGGAGTTCTCACTCAGGTCCACTCACTTGTGTGGGCGTTATTCCCCCATTCCCATTGGTCAGTTCTCCCCAGCAGCCAGCTATAAAAGTAGGCTGCGGGGTCCAACTGGCTGCTGATTGCTGCGAGCCAGTTCCAGGCTTGGCAAGCACGGTCAGCCCTTTATTTGTAAATAAAGTACTGTTGCACTCATGCTCTGGTTCAGCCTCTCATTGCTCAAACTTAACACTGGCGACGAGGATGGGATGGCTACCAGAAGCACCTTGCAACCGCTGAGTCACTAGCCACCGATCTACAGCCCAGAGAGAGCGATCGGCTGGCAACAAGGGAAACGCTGATCCGCAGCCAGAGAAAGCGGTCTGAGTCAAATAGTTAGAAGCGTCCTGTAGCCGCTTGTTAGCCTCGCTACGGGAAAGTGAAGCTGCCATGCAGCCGCAGCCGCTCTGCATTTGGCGCGAATTCAAACGGGTGTCATTTGAATTTCGAGCCAGTAGGAATCACAGCACAGTGCTGTGACGCCCCCTTTTTTTGGCGCGAATCAAGACACCTCCAACGGCTAGCAGCCAACGTGGTAACCCAGAGAGAGAGAAAGAGAGGGTAGCAAAAACCTCTCCAGAGCTGATATCACTAGTAACTCACGAGCGCTCGTAGTCCCAGAGAGATTTCTCCCGCAGGTAGCCCAGCCGTTCCAGCACCATGAGTTCCAATCCAGTATTCCCGGCGTTTAAACCAGACGAAGAGAAGTGGGAATCGTATAAGAACCGCTTTCAATCATTACATCGATGCGGTCGGCCTGTCGGATGCGGAGAGCATCGGAAAAATCCTATTTCCTAATCTACTGGCGGAGCCACCGCTTTTATACCGCTGCAGCACTCGTGGCGCCGAGAGAATTAAAAACGCCCGTGGTCCGAGTTGCTTGAGATCCTCACAAACCACTACGCTCCCAGGCCTTCACAAATCGCCAGGAGGTTCACGTTCCGAATGAGGAAGCAATCTAGTAAGGAGACCATCAACCAATATATGGCCGCCTCAGAACAGCAGCCCTGCACTGCGGGTTTGGAACATACCTGGAGGACATGCTCCTCGATCAATTGGTTTGTGGGGTCAAGGATCTCAACCTACAGAGGCGATTGCTAGCTAAAAAGACCTCAACCTCGCGCAAGCGGTAGAGGGAGGCCCTAGCAGCCGAGCTAGCTACGAACTCAGCCACCGAAATTCAGGGCCCAAGCGCCAAGCTAGCAGCGTTCCCAGTCCATTCCGAAGAGGTGGAAGCGGAGGATGGCCACAACGATGAGAACGATGTCCATCGCCTCACCAATGACAGACGGTCGCAGGTAGGGGCCAAACAAGAATACACCGTCCACCCAAGCACATCACCCTGTGCCTAGCCTGTGGGGATCACATCAAAGGGCCACCTGCAGGTTTAAAGGAGCCGTTTGCAACAACTGCCATAAGAGGGGGCACATTGCAGAGTCTGCCAAGCCCCCAAAGCGCTGCACAAAGACCCCCGCCCTCGCACCCGGGACCACAGAGGCAAGTATTAAACTGTCAGACGCACCGCCTTGCCAGGCGTACTTGCCACTCCGTTAGTAAAATTTCTCTCTCCGTTTCCCTAGAAGGTAAACCGTGCCACATGGAGGTTGACACAGGGTCAGCGCTCTCAATAATCTCGTGGAACACCCTCAAGAGACTCCACCCCAGCCTATCTACTACCCGGCTTCAGAGATGCCAGTTCGGTCTGAAGGACTACCAAGGGAAGGCCATTCCTGTGATCGGCAGAGGCAAGTTCTTTGTCAGTTTTAGAGCTTTTAAAGGCCACCTACCTCTAGTGGTAGTTAACGGCAATCTACCCACCTTATTGGGGCTCGATTGGTTTCCCCACCTCGGCCTAGGGTTAACAGGAGTCCATGCTGTCTCAACCTCAGACACTGACTCCTTATTCGCTGACTACGCAGATGTGTTCAGCGAGGAGCTGGGGTGTTATAATGGAACCCCATCTCGCTCACCGTTGACCCCCAGGCAGTCCCAATCAGATTAAAACCACGGAGAGTTCCATTTGCTATTCGACCAAAACTAGACGCTGAATTGGATAAACTACTAAAACAAGGGGTCATTGAGCCAACAGATTTCGCCAAGTGGGAGACGCCCATTGTCACACCCTCAAAAAGATGGTAGCCTGAGAATTTGCTCGGACTACAAGACAACAATCAATAAATATTTACAAGTTAGCGCCTATCCTGTGCCCGTCATTCAGCACTTATTGCACACATTCGAACCGGGCAGTATTTTTGCTAAATTGACATGTCTCAAGCATATCAACAGTTCCCTGTTGATAACCAAACAGCGGAACTTCAGACCATCGTCACTCACAGGGGTGCCTTCCGATGCAAGCGCCTCCAATTTGGCGTAAGTGTTGCCCCGGTATTTTTCAATCCCTCATGGAGCGGATTTTACAGGGCCTCCTGGTGTAGTACCCTACTGACGACATCTTGGTCTCGGCCAGGGACAGACCCCAACTCTTCCAGAGAGTGCGAGCAGTGTTAGAGAGGTTCAGACAGCATGGCCTCAAGTTAAAAAAAGAAAATGCGCCATTGCCACTAGACAGGTGGACTTTCTGGGTTATAAAATTGACGCTCTGGCATTCACCCCTGGAGTCCAAGGTCAGGGCGATCCACGAAGCTCCCACACCGACCTCCAAAACGGAGCTACAAGCTTTCTTGGGACTCCTAAACTTTTATGCATCCTTTTTGCCCCATAAAGCCTCAGTAGCCGAACCCCTACACAGATTACTAGACAAAAAGTCACCGTGGCACTGGGGGCACAAAGAAGACCAGGCGTTTAACGCCGTCAAATCACTACTTACGCCAGAGGCAGTGCTCATCCAGTTCGACCCCAACCTTCCTTTAGTACTGGCAGCAGACGCATCCCCTTTGGAATTGGGGCGGTCCTTAGTCACCGACTCGCCAATGGCGCCGAGGCCCCCATCGCTTTTTCTCCAGGACGCCTCGGCCACGGAGCGAAATTACAGCCAAATAGACAAGGAAGCCCTAGCAGTTGTTGCAGCCGTGAAAAAGTTTCACTAATTCCTTTTGGCCACTTCTTCGAACTGGTCACCGACCATAAGCCCCTCCTGGGCCTCAAGTCCCAGACACCTCAAGTCCTCTCCCTCGGATGACAAGGTGGACGCTTTTCCTAGCGGCCTACTCATACAAACTTATCCACCGCCCGGCAAAACTTCTATCCCACGCTGACGCACTCAGTCGCTGCCCTTACCCGCTCCGGCTGAAGACCCAGCTCCTGTCAATGCCATTTTTGAAATCACCCAGTTGGACCTGCCCATCACCGCCTTGACATCGCCGCCAAAACCAAGGCAGACCAAACGCCGCCCAGGTGCTCGACTGGGTGAGGAGGGGTGGCCGGGAGGCAATGTTGATAACAAATTCGCACCCTTTAAGACTCGCATGCAGGAGCTGTCCAGTTTGCAGGGTTGTTCACTGTGGGGCACTCGAGTGATCATTCCGACCTCGCTGCGCACCCGAGTCCTGGAGGCGTTGCACGAGGGACACCCCGGCATTGTGAGAATGAAGGCGCTGGCACGCAGCCACGTGTGGTGGCCGGGTCTAGACGAGGACATTGTCAATTGGGTAAGTTCCTGCAGCATTTGCCAGGAATCCCGGCCCTGCTCCCCCCATCGCCACCCCTACCAGATGGGAGAGCGCCAGCGCCTTTGGTCTAGAATCCATATCGATCTGGCCGGCCCTGCATGGAAAGATGTTCCTAGTGGTCGTGGGACGCTTATTCCAAGTGGATAGACGTGGCGCAGCTATCCACGACCACCACACTAGCAATCACCAACGTGTTAACGCGCCTGTTCGTTACCCATGGACTACCCGACTCCTTGGTCTCCGATAATGGCCCACAGTTCGCATCAGTAGAATTCAGCCGTTTTGCAGCCAACCTAGGCATTCGCCACATTTTAACAGCCCCATTTCACCCTGCGAGTAATGGGTTGGCTGAAAGGGCCGTCAGGACCACCAAAGAGGCCCTCGCTAGGTTTGGCAGAGATGACTGGCACCACAAACTCTCACGGTTCCTGATGAGCCAGCACTCAACCCCTGTGCAGTCACCAATAAGTCCCCAGCGGAACTTCTGATGGGCCGCGCCTGAGGACTGTATTAGATAGACTGCACCCACAATACTGCCCTGACTCTCCCCTCGCTTCCACTTCGGGGTTAGACATTTTGTGTTACAGGAGCCGATATTCGCAAGGAATTTCGCTGGGGACCCACTTTGATTCCGGCGAGGTCATCGCCATCACCGGGCCGAGATCATATAGAGTCAGGCTGGAGGATGGTCGCGCCTGGAGGAGACACATAGACCAACTCAGAAGGCGCCTCAGCAACCTCGCAAACAAGAATCCAGAGTCTCCAGTCGAAGGGGAACCGTCCCATCCGCCACCCAGCCACATCGCACCCAGTGACCAGTCTGCGCCAGCGGTCGCCCGGTCAGCCCAAACCCGGACAACAGCGCCCAGAGAGCTGATCAACCGGATCCAACCCACGAGAGTTTGACTCCAGAAACCAACCCGGTGGTTTCCGAGGATGCCCAGTCCAGAGAGAGTGTTGGCGACGCTATGCCAGCTCAACCGTCACAGACTGATACCGAACAGTCAGACAATGTTCCCGAGTTGCGCCGCTCCGGCGCCAACACAAACCCCCATCTACCTCAAGGACTATGCGTGTTCGCATCTGGGGGAAGGGGTGTTATGTCCTGAGGACTCAAGGAGTTCTCACTCAGGTCCACTCACTTGTGTGGGCGTTATTCCCCCATTCCCATTGGTCAGCCTCCCAGCAGCCAGCTATAAAAGTAGGCTGCGGGGTCCAACTGGCTGCTGATTGCTGCGAGCCAGTTCCAGGCTTGGCAAGCACGGTCAGCCCTTTATTTGTAAATAAAGTACTGTTGCACTCATGCTCTGGTTCAGCCTCTCATTGCTCAAACTTAACAATTACGGCTATAAAGAACTTCTTGGCCTGGCTTTATACTACTCTAACTAATTCACAAGACAGTTTTAACAGTTAGACCAAAGCAGTTTCAAAAATTAATTGCTATTTATTCAGAAGATGCATATGGCCTTACATAAACATCTCTGGGCAGCTAACAACCAAGGCCCAGGGGGAGAAACTCCAAATTGTAAATAAAACATACCAGTAAAAATAATCATGGTTTAATAACAAAAGCACTGCACGACTAACATACAGCGTCAAAATATTGATATTAAACTGTACTAGCATCTTGTTCTTAATGCTTGGCGGGGAAAGCCAGGTCTTCTTGGCCTGTCTGAAAGATCAAGAGGGCTGGAGCCCTTTGGATTTCAGGGGGAAGCATTGCACTGACTAGGTACCATGATAGAGAAGGCACATTCTGGGTCTCCCCACTTGATGACAATGTTTCATAGAAGAGAAGTGGAGAGTTCTTATCCTGTTAGATCTGACAGGACACACATAAACCATGAGAGACAACCAAATTCCCTAGAAATCTGGCCTGGTGCCATGCAGAACTTTAAAGATCCCAGCACCTTCAGTTGTACCTGGAAGCATAACTGGGAGCTACTGCTACTTGTGCAAGAGCAGAGGCGCAAACAACTGGCAACCATCCAGTTCTGCAAAACAGCATTCATCACCCTGCCTGCTTTTTCAGGACTGGCTATCCGAACCTCTTCCAGCTAACTGGCAAGACCATATCTCAGTTGCTTCTGTAGGACTTGCCCAGCTAGACTTTAACTTCAAGCAGATCTGAGGAACTTTAATCCAATGGATGGCTATCCAATCCTCACAACCACTTAGTAAGACTTCCTAGGCTCTTCCTTAGCACACACACAAAAAAAGGGTGGGGGGAAACTGGCCGCTTGACACTGAGCTAATTGTGGCCATTACAATGAGGAAGTAATCCCATTTCACTGCTTTTATCTCCATAAGACAATCTTAGTAAAGGTTCTTACCTATGCTTGGCTGGATTCACTTTAGTCTTCTTCCCACGGCTCTTGTCATTTCATCCCTCAGAGTGCCTCTGAGAACCAGGGAGTTGTCAGTATAATCCCTGGAACTGAAAAACATAAAACAGAATTTGAAAATTGTGTGTATAAATAGTACACATGTGGACTGCTAAAATGTGTAAACTGTTGCTAAGATTGGATACGGAATAAGAAGTAAGAGAGCAGGATAAAAATGGACTAAGAATTTGGGTTATGACTAGACGATTCATGCCCTGTTGGGTCACTATTTCACAGGTAGTTCCTTACCTAAAGAAAGAAGCAGAATGACCATGGGTGGGCAAAAAAATAAAAAACACCAGTGGGAGTGGGAGTGACTTCCAACTTCCTGCTGGCTTCCCCATTGAATTTCCTTGCACGAAGCTGGCAGACAGCATCAAAAGTCCCCTCCCTCCTTCCCTCCTTTTCACCCTTCAGTTTAAAAACCTGACCTATTAGCCTGCTAACAAACTATTAGGAGCTTTTGCAACCCATGACTTTACTTTAGCCAGAGCTGCTCGACTTCAATTACTTTCTTTGTGCTTTTTTGCTTCATACAGCCATTGTTGGAATCAGCAGTTAGCTGACACTTGCTTTGGAACCTGGGAGAAGAAGCTAAAGAAGCTGACCACAAACGCTTCTTGACTTCATGGGTGAGAAGTGTCATTCTAGCTGGCAGTACGTGGCTTTGTAACCGTGCTGAAACTTTTGCAGATAGGCCCGTTACCAGAACCAGGAAAGGTCAAAGTGACATTTAGCTTAAACTGTGGTTAAGAATGTCCAGACAAAGGTCCAGAGGTAAAGCAAAATTTATCATTAGCATGTTTAAAAAACACATCTGGAGGTGGAGAGTTTAGTTAATTAAGTACAAACCTCCCATGCTTGTTATGAGATATTAGCATAAACTATGCATGCCTTCAGGAACAAGAAATGAAAGATCAGGAAATTTAATAAGTAAAAATAAATAAATAACGTTCTGATGTTTTTATGGTAAAAAAGAGCTTGTTGAATTTCATCTGGCACACTTGACTAGAATGTGTTCTGTATGGACATTAACATTCTTGAAATCCTGCAGTCCTGATTGGACAAAGCGCACAGCAACCGGATTGGTCGAGCGCGCGGCACTGATTGGCCGTTCGGAATCGACCGCGATTGGCCGAGCCGATTGCGGGCGATTCGAACGGCTGTCATTGGCTGCGGCGCCCGGCGCCAGTCCCATATAAGCCGCCGCATACCCAGCCGGCGCCAGATTTTAAAACCTAAATAAAAGAGCTGAAAACCAGTCACTGCCTCGCATCTTTTGTGATCGTATCGGCCGATACGACAGAATGTACCTCCTTGTTTCTGCATAGAAATAAATTGTTGAACCTCACTTTCCCCAACTAAGCATAATTTAGCACAGGGATGTCAAACTCATGTCACCATGGTGGTGTGATGTGGTATAGCAGGATTTTCCCCTCCCTTCGCTAAACTGGGCATGGGAATGGCCAGCACATGACACATTCGGCCTGTGAGCCAGGAGTTTGACAGGCCTGATTTAGCAGCTCTTCATGCTGGGTGAAATGTACCCAGTGTTGGACTGAGTCAACCCTCCCTGCCTCCCTCAAATTCCTAGAGGCTCCCCCATTTGTTTTGTTTGAGAGAAGCTTGCTATAAGAAAGTTACTGAGAAGCCAGCAGGAAGTTGCAGGTTCAAGACCAGTAGGCTGCTGCTAGATGTGGCAGAGAACAAGGGGGCATGAGAGGTGCCACAGGGGATGTGAAGGGTAGCTGTGGGTGCATCAGAGATTCCACATGGATTGAGAGGATGCGTGGGTGGACAGCATAGGCCAGGAAGGGTGCCTGGAGTGCCTGGGAGGTGCTGGGAGGTAGACAGAGGTGGTATTCAGCAGGTTCTGACCAGTTATGGATAATTGGTAGCGGAAATTTTGAGTAGTTCGGAGAACCGGCAAATACCACCTCTGACTGGAGATTTTACAGTATCCTTCCCCTGCCACGCCCACAGAACTGGTAGTAGAAAAATTTTGAATCCCAACACTGGAGGTAGGTGAGGGTGCACGGAGTGGTAGTATATGTCAAGAGGGGCTGGAGGACATGGGTGTATATAAGACAAGTATGTAAGGTGCATGGGAGGTCAGTGTGGAACAAGAAGAAAGAATGTGGGCCACACTGGTATGAGAGAGGTGCCATGGGGACAACATGTGGGGAAGTATTGGATTGGGGAGAGATGCTACATAGGTCAGGGATGGTATCAGGGGTGGGATTCAATTTTTTTTAACAACCGGTTCTATAGGTGTAGCTTAGTTGGTGGGTGTGGCTTGGTGATCATGTGACTTGGTGGGCATGGCCAACTCTACATCACTCACGTCAAGGGGCGCTTCTCCTCGCCTGGCCTCTCATGACAGTGGGGATGCTGCAATGATCGTAAGTGTGAAAAATGGTCATAAGTCAGTTTTTTCAGTGCCATTATAACTTTGAATGGTCATTAAATGAACTATTGTAACTTGTAAGTCAAGGATTACCTGTACAAAAATACAAAAAGCATCTTTGCTTGCAAAAAGCTGCCCTAAATACCAATCATTAGATTAAAAGTACCTGCAAGCCAGAGTTACAAATCAGGCAGGGTGTCAGAGCACCTGGAGGAACTAAAATAGTTAAAATGCAATGATAACTATCAGCAGCCAACTCTTGCTCAGCAGAGAGGTCATTTAAGCTCTCCAGAAAAAGCACACCCAGGAAAGCAATCCTTAGATCCATTTGCACCACTTAAAGACACCAGCTGGTCTCACTCACCTCACAAGACTTAAGGGGCCAAACATTTAGGGCAGCTTTTTGCAAGCAAAGAAGCTTTTTGTATTTTTGTACAGGTAATCTGCGACTTACAAGTTACAACAGTTACAACAAAGTTATTAAAAAAGAGGCTTTTCAAACGCTGTGCACCCTTGTTCATCGCCTTTCAGCTGTCTGGGTGGCACAGCTGATGTTTATTTACACGTGTGCACAACACGTGTCAGGCAAAACGTAGTCACCGAACCAGTGTTAACACCGGTTGAATCCCACCCCTGCCCTGGATGATATGCAAGGTGGGATGGTGCAGGTAGGGAAGATGTGTGGTGATGACCAAGAGGTGCTGCATGAATTGGGGAAGGCATGCAGAAAGGGCATGGATTAGGGGGGGCGTGTATGGGAGTATGCAAGTCATGCATACCTGGTCAGCTTTCTGATTCAAGATTAATGAGGTAAGATTTATTGCATACTGATCTTGTATTAAACCAATTTTATATGAGCTCCAGAGATCAGGTTTTGGAGTCAAACACAAGGGATGAAAGACAGCATTGGTATTAAATGCCAAGTCCAACTTTACAGAGTGGCTCAGTCTCTGGCTCCCACTCTATTTTCCCATGGCCTCCACTAGGCTGATATCCCCATTTGCAACATCATGCCCTTTTCTAGTGGTACATCCAGCCCTCTGGCTTTCCCCTTCCCTCCCAAGTCAAAAGGCTCCACATCCCTAAAATAGAATAGAATAAAATTCTTTTATGGGCCAAGTGTGATTGGACACACCAGGAATTTGTCTAGGTGCAAATGCTCTCAGTGTACATAAAAGAAAAGACACATTCGTCGAGAGTCAAGAATCATAATGTACAACACTTAATGATAGTCATAGGGTACAATAAACAATCAAATCATACTAGGAAACAGTCAATATAAATTGTAAGGATACAAGTGACAAAGTTACAGACCTACAGTCACAAGTGGGAGGGGATGGGCGATAAGGAGTGATGAGAAGATTAATAGTAACTGTAGTGCAGACTTTGTAAATAGTTGGACAGTGTTGAGGGAATTATTTGCTTAGCAGAGTGATGGCGTTCGGGAAAAAGAAGTGCTCTGTCGTTTTGAGGGAATGAGTTGAAACAGTTTATGTCCGGGATGTGAGGGGTCTGTAAATATTTTCACAGACCTCTTTTTGACTTTTGCAGTATACAGGTCCTTGATTGAAGGCAGGTTGGTAGTAATCATTTTTTCTGGAGTCCTAATTATTCTCTGAAGTCTGTGTCTTTCCTGTTGGGTTGTAAAACCAAACCAGACAGTTATAGAGGTGCAGATGATAGACTCAATAATTCCTCTGTAGAACTGGATCAGCAGCTCCTTGGGCAGTTGGAGCTTTCTGAGTTGGCACAGAAAGAACATTCTTTGTTGTGCTTTTTTGATGATGTTTTTGATGTTAGCTGTCCATTTTAGGTCATATGATATAATAGAACCTAGAAATTTGAAAGTCTCTACTGTTGATATTGTGTTGTCTAGTATTGTAGGAAGTGGTAGTATGGGAGGGTTTCTTCTAAAGTCTACCACCATTTCTACGGTTTTGAGTGTGTTCAGTTCCAGATAGTTCTGGTTACACCATGAGGCAAGTTGTATAACTTCCTGTCTGTATGCGGATACGACATTGTCTCAAATGAGACCAATCACTGTTGTGTCATCAGCAAACTTCAGTATTTTAACAGATGGATCGTTTGAGATTCAGTCATTGGTATGCAGGGAGAAGTGGAGAAAGCACTCAGCCTTGGGGGACCCTGTGCTGATCGTACAGGTATCGGATGTGATTCTGCCTAGCTTCACCTGCTACTTCCTGTCTGTTAGGAAGCTTGTGATCCACTTACAAGTGTGTTCAGGTACTGCTAGCTGGTTTAATTTAGTTACAGTAGTTGAAACATCTTCCTAAGGATAGGAGTAGCATAAGTGCTTAAGTGCATCTATCTACCATTTGGTATTTATAATTCAGGAAACTATTCAGCTCCCACTCCACACTCAAACACTGCCCATGCCTACACATTGCTTTTTGGAGCTAGAAAAACTATCTTGTGAATATATTGAACTTTTATATTGCTTTTACTTGTATTTGTATTATTTGTATAGGACACATGAGAGGCATTGCTTCTTATGTCAAATCCATAATGAGAAATTCTTTTCCACAAGTGAGGTAAACCGTGGTGATACAATGTACCATGCTAAAATTGGTGCGCCTTCACAAACATTATCAAGTGTTCAGCATCTATAAGGCGGCTGAGAAAATAGCAAAGAAGGGCTTCAGTAAATCTGGTTATGCAAAATAAATCTTGTGCAACAGCAACAATAGAGGTTCAGCAGTTATTCATGCAGTTATTCATTCCTACAGCCAGTGGTGGCTTATTCACTAGGGCTTTCTCTTAAGCCAGTATCTTCTAAGTGTCTTGAATTTCAATTTCTAGAATTCCCAGCCTCAGTGGCAGCTAGGAATTTGAATGATTGAAGTCCAACTTGCCTAGAAAGCGGCAATAAAACCTGATATTCAAGTGCAGACATGTAATCACTCTTGTGTGGAAATCTTCTTTCCTAAACAACCTCCACTTCAAAAATCACAAAAACTGAGGGAATTCTGGCCAGAGCAGGACCAGGGGGAAAAAAAGAAAGAAAAAAAGGAAAAAGGCACACTCACTGCACATTTATTGTCTTTACTAATGTTTGCTTTTATTTGTATTTCTCCTCCCTTCTTTCTTAAGGAAGTTTCAGGTACAACCCATGCTTTTCCCAACACACCAATTTTAATTTATTTTTTTTTAAAAAAAAAAATCCTGGGACTAAGCAGCAATGTCTAGCCCATGGCTACCCAGTAGTTGCAGTTTACAAGATGTTGAATTCAGACAACTCATAATCCAGATTCATCTTCTCACCAGTATGGCAGAGGACACATAGCCACACACTGTGTCATAATTCTGGAAAAGACAGAATCGATGCCTACTTTCTTTAGCCCTGCCTGTTATTTCATGAGCTCTTGCCCAGGCAAAATACAGTCATAGAAAATTAAAGAAGCCAATGGCCTCTTCCCTGTTGGCAAGACAAACGATGGTGAGGTGAGGATAGAAAGATCCAAAAGGAACATTATGGCACCTGTTCAATTGGGCTCCCTCTCACTTCCATCTTCCTCAGTTCCAACAACCCCTTCCCTTCCCTCCGCTTCATTCTGCAACTCCATCTAGCATTACCTATAGCCTACCTCAGGGGTCCCCCAACCCCAGGGCCGCAGCCCACTACCAGGCTGTGGCCCATTCAGAACAGGGCTATGCAAGCAGCAGGCTGGCTTACATGTGCGCAGATCAACTTACATAAGTAGCGGGCCAGCACACATGTGTGTACTGGCCTGGTTCCCCTCTCCCCTGCCCCTCCGGACTGCCAAGCTGTAAAGATTGGGGACCGCTGCCCTACCTCTTTCCCAACAGTCACAGCAGCCAAAGGATTTTACCAGGGGTCTCTTCAATGACCCCCAATAAGGAAAACACATTCATATCTCTATATAATATCAACAAGGGAGTGGGATATGTGTGCTTGAGAACCACTAACCTTGAGTGAGATGGCCATCTGTGCAAGAGGATGCTGCATGGGTGGGGGGGGGGGAGGGAAAGTGGGGGAATCCCTGGACCCTACAGTCTTCCTATCACATGCTACAGTCTACCCTATCAAGATGTCAGACAGGGAAAGTGTTATCTATTTCTGTTGGTGAGCAGCATGGAAAATATGTAGGCATTTTCTGGATTTGGGGACATGTGGGATTCCCCTGCTCAGGGGATTATAATATTACTGATTAAAAACGTTTGCTCAAGGAGTGCCCGCTGGCAGCCTGAGAGGGCGGAGATTTGTCCCCTGGTTGCAAGGCCTCATCAGTGAACTTTGTAATGGCAGACTTTGTGTTCTCAGCCACTCTACCCTTCCACCTCTTTTCCCTGGAGGACTGGCTGACTGGTGCAAGACAAAAAGCTCAGAAGTAGTTAAGAGGTTTCCAAAACCACACCACATGATCCGAGCAGAAGACGTTGCTTGATTAATATTTGGCCAAGAGCACCTGGAGGTTACAGTGGTCCTATTCCTGACCCAGAAATAACATACTTGGCTTCAACACCACCATCCCCAAAGCATGTTCTGTTAATGGAGACAGACAATGATGGCCAGGCAACACTTTGGAGCTAGACTTTTCCTGTTCAGTCATATTGGCTGAGATACTGGATTGGCACAAACCCCAACACTTCGGTTAGGGGGAAAGAAAGCAAATATCAATTAAAAATAAACGAAGAGAAATCAAATGTGACAAAGCAGGCTGTTTTGGGAGATAAGGACAACTTGCTTGCACACAACCTGAAATAACTACTAAGAATAATGACCAGGAATCCGGAAGAGTGTTTTAAAAGGTCCCTAAATTGTCTCCACCCTTTCTGCTTTTATTCCCAGACCCCGGTCTTGTTGCTGGGAAAGGAATAGCGCCTCTCCCACCCCTCCTTCTAATCAGTCAAGGCAAAGTCCCATCGCCTTCCTGGCAAGTGTGGAAATGAAGATGTCAATGGTCCTCATGGGGTCAGCAGCAATGTGGAGCAGGTAGATTAAAAACGTCCAGCCAAAGCAATTCTGCCAAGAAGAGAATGGGAGTGCCTGTTTCACCTGATGAAATTAATTAATCTTAAGTCAACAAGAATGCTCTCATCTATTCTTTATTTAATCCATAACCCTGAAATTACGGCATCTGTTCAATACAGACGAAATGAATTACCTCAGGCAACAGGTTACATTCCCAAATCCCCTTTATCGCAGACAGCAATCAAAGGCTACAGAAAGCTTTCTCCTTAGTGGACAGGCAGCAACATCTTTGTGGCTGCCATTAAACACAAGAGCAGTTTTTCCATCAATCAGGCACAGACATTCTTGCTTCGGAAATAATGTTGCTGTCAGCTGTGGAGAAAAGGTCAGAAGGAGGGAGCCTGTGAACCTCCTTAGGTTAGGGGAACCAGGGGCTCTTAGCTGGCAACAAAAGGTGACCAGACTAACAACTTTCTCTACTGACTTTCAGAATGTCATGGTGATAGTCAACTACCTGCTTATCGTTGGAAACGGAAGGCGACTTCGTGGGCACACCCATGCAGAAAGAGAAGGAAAGGGTTTGCAGTTGCCTTCCTTGGATTTCTCTGCCATTGCTTTTGCTGGGGTTTTTCTTTTGTTTTTTAGTTTATTTACTATCCAAACAACTTTACTACCCTAGAATTTCCTGACCTCTTATCCAAGTACTATTCACTCCTGCTTAACTAGACAACTTAGGCCAGGTATTTCCACACAGTAGATGCTTATTTTAGGAAAAAAGAAGTCAGAACTTGGAAAACCATTTTGTGTAGCTGTGAGCTGGATTTTTCTTGTCAGCCATACCTAGAATTGCAGAAATGCAAAGCAACTTTGGCTTAAAAACACTATTAATATTGCAATTGTAGGAGAAAATCTAGTCGGTGATATAAAATGCTGAGAGAAACAGACATAAATCTAGACATGCAAAGGGGTGAGGTGAGATGTGAGAAGAGGGGAAGTAAAGGGGATCTTTTTCCTTGTTGTGGAACAATAATATTGGCATCCACAGCCGGGTCTAGGACAACTCACCATGGCCAGCTTGCCATGACCAGCTTGCTGTGACCAATTTGCTATGGGACAATTCACCATAGCCAACTCACTGCAGGACACGTCAATGCTGTATTAATTGTTTCATTCAGTTACTTTTATTATTAGTGTTTTCATCAAGACACTTGTATATCTGGATTGGGTTTCTTTATTTTATTATTATTGGCCATGGTTCTGTCAAAATTATTTTAGCTTTTGTATTTGTTGAATTGTCCCATGGTGTACTGTCCTGCAGTGATTTTGCCATCGGGAGTTATCCCATTCTGTCCACAGCCTACTTGTCCTTAAATCTGGCCAGCCTATAACTTGTTGAGCCATTATGGACAACGCAGATCATCACTTGTATCTTCATTGAAACCCTGGAATTTCATCAAGTTTCTGCTGAGCTATTGCACATGGCTGCTTGGGAGTGTATAACGCAAGTAGACATATTATTGAAGTATGCATGTGGATGCCTTGGTCTTAATGCCCATCACTCTTGATGTCTGTATTTCCCTTAACTATAGGATGACTTCCTGCACATGCCAATGCCACTCCTTACTTCCAGTGGTGTGCTGGTTTAACAAGCTACTTTGCTGGCTCCATTGCAACTGCAGGCCTCCTTGCTAGCCCTCAAACAGGTGATTAGCATGCCAGCCATTTTGGCTCAGATCTGCTCTCAAACAGCTTTCAGAATTTCACAAAATGTAAAAATAACCAGTTTGTTATTGCTGATTACCGCTTAATTCCCTACAACATCAGTGAAGATGGAAGGCCACCTTGTCTTTTGCCTAAAGCATCCTCCTTCGCCATCAGTATCTTCCCCATATGAATCTGCTTTTGTTGGTTGGTTGGTTTGTTGGTTGGTTTGAGTGATTTCTTTCCATACCCACCCAATTCAACCAAATGACTCTGGGCAGCTTACAATTCTAAAACAAAACAAAACAATTAAACATTTAAAAAACATTAAAACAATAAAAACACTCATAAAATAAATAAATATTTGGCAGGCTTGTATTTTTATCTTATTTTTTATTATTTTATATTTTATTTTTAATTATGTAGCAATCTATTCAGCACACGATATGGGATGGTATACCACATCTGTAAACAAGAATTAAATCCATATAAAAATAAGGCAATGAGCAGGTGTTGAAAAACGAAACACAAAAATATAAGGATATGATGGGCAGGGGGGAATTCAGCCAACAAGTTCACTCCCTAACCAGTGCCTAGAGAGTGAGCTGGTCTCAAAATGCCTTTCAAAAATCAGGCAGGATTAGGGCCAACTAAGTCTCAGGAGGATGCTGTGTACAAGGTGGGAAAGGCAACAAAGAAGGCATGTCTCCTCGTCCTCCCAGATGCCATTGCTAAAGTGATGGGATCTGGTGCATATTGACCCTGCCACCTCTTACCAGATGGGCAGAAATAATCAAAAATGTTTAACACAGTGTGCTTCCTTTCCCCTTCTAGAAGCTCTCATTTCTGGACAGCAGCCAATTTACGACCAGTTCTAGTCCTGGCTGCTTTCCTTTCCACCCCTTAAGAACAGCATCCGTGCATCCTTTGGCACTTGGCTTTTCCCAGAGTCCGTATGTGCATATGTAATGAGTGAGAGAGGGAGGGAGTTAATAAAAGCAAAGGATGCAACAAGGAAAAGCAATGGCAGGCTGAAGGTAATACTTTGCCCTCCATGTTTTGTAGATTTTGAATAAGCTTCCCTACTGTGGAAGAAACTGTGGAACCTGCCTTTTCTGTCACCTTCAGTCAAACAATGGCACTTTTTTAAAAAACGTGAGGGCCTCTTTCCATGACTAATTTCATACAAAAAATAAGAATTGATTTGAAAAGAATTGTCCCTGTTCTTTAGAGAAATATGAAGACAAAGAAAAAAAAAGAATGCATATGGCCAGATGGCCAAATGACGAAATATGGCATGTGTAGAAAATTTAATTGCCCTTCCTGACCTGTTTTGTACCCGTATCATTGTACCCAGGACAGCTTTTATGGTTTTGTGAACATTGTCTTTTTATATTATCCTGTTTCTTTAAAGACACCTTCAAAGAAGGAGATTGCCCTTGGGTCTCTTCT
This sequence comes from Pseudonaja textilis, assembly GCF_049901715.1. Lineage (NCBI taxonomy): Eukaryota > Metazoa > Chordata > Lepidosauria > Squamata > Elapidae > Pseudonaja > Pseudonaja textilis. The sequence continues at coordinate 111,572,925 of NC_141991.1, read as the reverse complement.
GGTTCATCCTGGTTGGTCTTTTTTTCTGCATCTCCGATTCAGACCTTTTGAACCTTCTCCTGCAGAGTCTCCCTGCCCTGGAAGACCTAGGCCTCTTTCCTGCTGTTGCCCAAGTGACTTTGAGGAGAACGTTCCTCATCAGAAGGGAACTGAAAAACACAAGCCTTTACTCCTGGGTACAGAATAATTGTGATTGTATTAAATCCCCTCATGGCAAAGAGGCAGAGAGAAAAGATGTGAGAAGAAAATGCAATCAGAATTAGTTCCCTCAGAAAACTGAGCAACACACTAGGTTTTGGAAAGCAGCAGGCAATCTCTGGGGAGCTTCTAGGCTTTTAGGAGAGCTGACCATCACTGATAATGAGTTTAGCAGCAACAGTACATTATAAGTCACCAGGCACCACAGGGCAAATCTTCCAATGTCCCCTGAGGAGGCACAACTAGTGGCTGTTCATGACTTGGGAGCACGGGAGCGTTCCGCAGAAACTTATTATGTACAAAGGCAGATAGTCATCTCCATCCTCAAGGAGAAAGAAAACCTTCTGAGCATACAAAGTAACACAGACACTTTCATTTGGCGAGGTGGTGCTGAAGAGTGAATGGATGAATGATAGTCTTTGGCTGCAAAAATGTGATCCGTGCAATTGCGAGAAGCTCTAAGAGTAGTAGGAAACCAACAGGCTGAAGCAAGGCTGCAAAATAGAAAAGAAATCTCATTGCTTTCCTTTCTCCTGAGCACCTTGAATAAAATGTCCAGGTTTTCAAAAGGCCAACAAGTGATGTGCAAGCAAAGTCACTAAGGTGGGGTACCAGGCTTCTGCCCTTTCCCCAAACTTCCATTATGTTAGCTGGTTTCCCACTGTCTGTGCCAATGGACTTCTGGGAAAGAATAGAGAAGTCTCTTGGATTCTTCTTCCCTCTTCCTGTCAAGGATCATGAAGGTAAGTAATTTCTGGCTTCATCACAGGAGGGTGGAGAGTTTCATTGTGCTCCATCCCAACAATCTGCCTGAGGATCAAAGGAGGAGAGGAAGCAACCAGACTCATACTCCTTTTTCTTCCACAAAATGGACGGCTCGGTAACCAGCACAATCCTCCTGGTTTGAAAAATTGCCCAATTCTGTTTTAAAGGAGGGATAGGAACAGTGGTAGGATTCAATTTTTTTTTACTACTGGTTCTGTGGGCGTGGCTTGGTGGGTGTGGCAGGGGGAGGATACTGTAAAATCTCCAGTCAGAGGTGGTATTTGCTGGTTCTCTGAACTACTCAAAATTCCGCTACCGGTTCTCCAGAACTGGTCAGAACCTGCTGAATACCACCTCTGGATAGGAACACTTTCCACCTGAGGCTGCATTCCCTGATGGCAGACTGTCCACAATGCATGCAAGTAGTAGTCGAGCCACAGGGAAAAAATGTGCGTGTGTATATATGTACACAAAAGAGCTCATTGCCTTTAACCTCTCATCCATCCATCCATTTACTTATTTTATTTTATTCGTTTGTCAAACATGTACAAGATAATAAGTATAAGTATGAACATAAACAAGTACAAAGGGAGTAAATACAGATAAAATGGGGACAGTAAGACAGGGACAGTAGGCACACTGGTGCGCTTATGCATACCCCCTTTAAGGACCTCTTAGGAATGGGGGTGAGGTCCACAGTAGACAGTTTGATGTTGAAGCTGTGAGGGGTTGAGGCTGTAACAACAGAGTCAGATAGGGCGTTCCAGGTGTTGACCACTCTGTTGCTGAAGTCGTATTTTCTGCAATCGAATTTGAAGCAGTTTACCTTGAGTTTGTATCAGTTGTTTGCCCTTGTATTATTGTGATTGAAGAAGTCATTGACAGGCAAGATGTTATAGCAGAAAATTTTGTGAACTATGCTTAGCTCGGACCACAGGCAGCGCAGTTCCAGATTGTCCAAGCCCAAAATTTCAAGCCTGGAGGCATAGGGAGTTCTATTGGATCCATCCATCTATCTGCCCATTTTATACCACTGACAGCCCTAGATTCGTCTTAACATATTCCTGGACTTTTTCATCAGTGCTGTAAAAGCAAGACATTAACCTTCAGTTTATAAACCAATATGCGCAGTATGGCAAGTAGCTGCCATTTAGCTGGTAGTAGGTGATACAGGTCAAACACTCAAGGATGTGTTGCTATGGACCTACTACTGTATATTGAAACACTTACAGGAATGTGGGACAGGATTGTGTTAACATAAGCCTAACTGCTTCTCTTTTTGTCATTCATCTTCATTTGTAAGTATATACATCAGGCTAGGTTTCATTTTTTTCTACTTGTTGCCTATCCAGAATCTGTTTGAAAACTGTTTGCTCTAAACTTTGAAATCCTAAAGTAATCTTTTTCATTTCAAAAAGTAACAAGAGCACAGCAAGTCGTTTATACAAGAGAAAATAAACAAGAACACCCAAGTTAGTTATAGAAATACAAATGAGATAATGAGTTAAGCAAAATACTATCCAAACTACACAAAATATAAAATATGTATCCTATAAAATATATATAAATGTAATTCTGGATTGGAGAGTATATAAAACTGAGTTTGAATGCACACACAAAAATGGTTTATGGTATTTTTCAGCTGAAGCAGTTGTTCTTGTGGCTTTTTTGGTAAATTCTGCAAAAGAAAATTGATAGGAAAATATTTACTTTTCACCTTGCAGTGGAAATTTTGAGACCGTATGTTATTTTCTTTCCTATTAAATAGTCCCACGTTTTGCTATATCAGAGCGACAAAAGGAAGCCTTGTTTAGAATTTAAAATTAATAATGTTTTAATCATCATTAAAGAGAAAAAAAATGAAACCTTTCTAATAAAAAGAGATGACATCGTGTATACCACAATGTGAGAAATTTAGCTCTTGGCAGAATCAGTAGTATTACACCTATTCCAAAAATCTATGGCTATATAACACTCCCACCAAGTATGAAAATACTTGCCTTTCATTATATTATCTTTTCTACTTTGGTTAGAATCCATTATGTGAACAGTGATCCACCCCCAAAGATTCATTTATCACCTGCTTATAATTTTTTTTAAAAAAATGTTTTTTTAATTCTGGCATAGATAGAAAAGAAATAATTTGTCCATACAGTACTTCACTCCATGTATCATTATTCCACCACACCTGTAGTTCTTCCCCCTTTTTTCATATAATGGTCTTTAGAAAGTTAATGATTCTTCCAGCTATAATACTGTTCCAGTTCTAATTAGCTTAAGTGGGGCTTACTTTCAAGTGAAGGTGTACAGGATTGAATGATGAGCATTCTTCTTACTGGACCCCTTTGGATGGTTCCCAGATCCCTGCTATAGTAGTTATCTTAACTGGGGAGGTTGGATTGGAACCATTGGACCCTAAATTCTAGGGATATTTTGACAAGAAACAAGGAAAATGGGATTTGAAGAACATGGAGAATCACTGATGAAACTCTGTCTGGATTTATACAAAGCCCTAGATGGGTTAAATGGAATTGGGGAGCTTATTGTTCTATTTTATCGAGGGAACTCAATTGTTGTTTTAGCTAGTTGTGTGAACAGTCTCTTACATTAAGCCATAATGCAGTTTCTTAATTTGGACATAGAATAAGATAAGATAAGAGCATAACTACAGTGGTTCCCTACCCCAAGTTAAAGGCCTAAGAAGTGGCATAAGCAAAGCCAAGGTGTATAGTACTTCCTTTCCTTCCCCCATTTTCTGTATTTTTAATGTAGCTTTACTCTGTGGTAAAACACTGTATATCCACAGTATTTGGTCTAGCGGGTAAGTCACTAGGCTAGAAAGCAGGAGATCATGAGTTCTAGTCTTGCCTTAGCCATGAAAGCCAGCTGGGTGACTTTGGGCTAATCGCTCTCTTTCAGCCCAACTGACCTCACAAGGTTGTTGCTATGGAGAAAATAGAAGGTGTGTTAGATATGTTTGGTGCCTTGAGTTATTTGTACAAATAATAAAGGTGGGAATAGATGGATGGATGGATGGATAGCTAGCTAGATAGCTAGATAGCTAGATAGATAGATAGAGGCAAGGTAGGAGCTATGATCACCTCAAATTTCCTCTTATTGGAAAGGATCTGGTCTGTCCAATATTTTTGACCAGATTTGATGCTGTATAGTAATATAAAGCTAGCTTTGGTATGTCCAACCTGGCACCAACAGATGTTTCAAAATGGCAACTTGTAGAAATTCCAGTACTAACACATCACTTAACCAATGAAGACATCAATTAAGAGCAATTTGCTCCAGATTTTAGTTCAGGCTAATAAAACGTTCCAGAAAAAAAAACTTATTTCAGTTACACTTCTAGCTTGGAAACACTGATATAAATTGATAGGGCTTGGAACAAAAAAATTAAATTTAGGTTCTGTAATCATTTTAACTGCAGCTGTACAACCAGCACTGGGCAAGTTTATTTTCCTGAATAAATCCAGGGTTTCCCCCACCAACGCAATGCAGCAAATAAACTGGAACTAGTTATCAGACATTCCAATGCCAAGTTACCTTTGTGAAACATTTTAATGGAAACAGAGTATGGCTTTCTAAGTCTATATATTGTATGGTGTATTAAATGCCATGATTTCAGAGAAAATTAAGCTTGGATCCTGTTGAATCCTGAAAACCATATAATACCAGCCACCAGGTTCCTTTGTGGGTGGGAGCAACCACTTTATTTGAGGTGGTGAATTAAATAAGGATTCTGGCACAGGAAAAGGGAATTAACCTTTTCCCATTTTCTGTTTCATGATCAAAATCCCCAAGCCCTGCTGCTATTTGCTCTAGGGAAGAAACAAATATGTATCCACATGTTTTTCTCAACGGGACTAATAACAGCTTCTGGAAGGTTATATTCATTAGGAAAACAGTTCAGGCTGGAAAGATTTAATGTCATGATCCCAACAGAATTCAACTCCTGCCCAGAACTGCTATTAAATTATTAAAGAAAACACCGAGATCTCTATCTACTGCAAATACATTTGTTTCTTCATTACATTTATATTCTTACTTATATTCCTACTTTTTGGTCATATAAGCACTTATAACAGTATAACAGTCATATAATCATAAAACAACATATTTTGTATTTAACTAAAAGAGATTTTTTTTTCAGCAGAGGGATTTCCCCCCCTCGCCCCCCCCCCCCCAGACCAGGCAAAAGATTAAAATATCGTGAGTTTTTCTTATGCCATCTCTCCACCCCAACAAAAATCTACGAAACAAAAATCTATTTAGGTTGCATTTGTTTACAAGACTCCTTAACTTAAAAAAAATAATTTTGTTGTTCCGGAAAGCAGATGTAGAGACCCTGTGCTTATAACAGATATCTCAAATAGATGTTGGAAGATGGAATATGTCAGGCACATGAAATCAGGAGCCAGGATAGAATTTTAAAAAACGCTACAATTTTATCTCATGCTACCTATACACAAGAATCTGATCTGCTAATAGTTAAGGCAAACTGATAAGAGTTGATGAATTTCAAAGGGAGCTGGGCCTTAGGTCTCTTACGGGAGTGTAGAGACTCGAAACCGATGAGGCGCTTGATCTTGTCCTAAGACTCAGCTTGGTCATTTCCTACATCAGGGAGCCCCCTGTCCCCCCAGGCACCCAGTCTGTGTTCTGGTACTGGTCTGAGACCCATTGGAAACAGTTTGTGCAAGCAATGGGCGAGCACATGAGGCTCCATTTGCGCACCCACAGGATTAGGTTCAGCGGTGGGATTCAAATTTTTTTACTACTGGTTCTGTGGGCGTGGCTTGGTGGGCATGCTGGGTAGGCGTGGCAGGGGAAGGATACTGTAAAATCTCCATTCCCTCCCCACTCCGGGGAGAAGGTTATTGCAAAATCCCATTCCCTCCCCACCCCCACTAACCTGATTTCCAGCTCCGTTCTCTTGTGCAGGGCAACAAAAGAAGACCCAGCCGATCAGCTGGGACTCAGGAGGCAGAGAATAGGTGGGGGCGGGCCCAGTCAGAGGTGGTATTTACTGGTTCTCCAGAACTGTTGAGAACCTGCTGAATACCACCTCCGATTAGGTTGTATCTATGAAACCATCCTCTGCCCCCCAACGCTATTGCTGCCATCGCTGCCAGTCCGCAAAGCCGGAAAGCTTGGGAACCACTGTCCTACATCACCTTTATGTCCAAATGGGCCTATCAAGAATCCCTGTTTTACACCAGGGTGAAAGCGATCGAATCTGGCTGTCTGCTTCTGAGGAGTTTCATAAGGATGGAAATCAATCCTGGGGTGCTTCCTGCGGTCAGTCAATCTAACTAAATCTGATTCTGAAACCCTAATGGTGTTGCTAGCGGAGAAGCAACAGAACAAACTCACGGGTAATTAATACTCCCATTATCAGCTTACGTACGTCACCCATCATTTTCCCATCAAAGGGAAAGAGGTATAAACCCTAGTCGAGAGCAAATTGGTACAAGCTGTGTGAAACACATTGTTGTTGAGTGGTTTCTTGCAGATCGAGGACATTATCAACTGATGTCATTTGGCTCTCTGCATGACCTCATGGCAGTTGCTTCGGAGTAAGGGCGAGTTGGTCTGAGAGAGCACTATTAAACTCTCTGTAACTGTTTTTTCTGGGGAGGCAATGCTTTAAATTGGCATCCGTTCCCTGACTAAAACTGTTAAAGGGCACATTTCAACTGTGAGCCTTTTTTTTTTAATGGTCTTATCAATTGCAGCTATTCTGATATGTAACAAAGATCAGGAAGTTTCTAAAGTCCTACATGTTAACTAGTGCAGGCTTATGGGCAATAGTGGTTGTTAGAACTGAAAAACCACATGCGGCGTTTATTCGTTTTGATTGTGTTATTTTTATAGCTGGATATTCTTTCTGGATGAGTAACAAGATGCTTGCATGGGAGAATAATGGTTTGGGCCATGCAGCCCACGAATGATACCAGGAACTCATTATCAGAAGATGTGAACAGGCAGGAAGCCAAGAGTATTGTAGAAGGTCTTGAGGGACGACGGAAACTTGTATTAATCAAAACAGCTCATACAGAGTGGAATTTTAGGCTAAATAATGTGTAAAGATATTTTGGAAGCCTTGCTTGACAGATCCCGATGAAGGTTGCTTTGCTAGATGGATGACACCTATGGGTTCATGAGACAAAAAAAAAAACCCATGAGTTAGGAAGATGATCCTACTTTTATTTCATTTGTTCTTTTAGGCAGAAAATAGTTCCCTATCCCAAAGACTCATCTGAACACAAAACCAAAGGTGGATAGATGGGGATAGAAAATGCCACTGACCTTTCCTTTCTTCATCTCACTGCCCCCTCTCCACCCCCCTCAAACATTATCCTCCTTGGCTCTCTACCAGTTATTTCTGCCATTACTGCAGCTACTACCTCTGCAAATATCATCTTCTTATGGGCCCCAAAGCCAGTAGACCCTAAGTCCAGAAGCCCACTTCCTTTTGGTCCAATCCTACAGCAAAGGTACAGTATCTTATTCCCCCCAAATGGGAAAGGAAGTCTATGTGTAGTTCAGTAGTGGGATTCAATTTTTTTTACTACTGGTTCTGTGGGCGTGGCTTGGTGGGCGTGGCAGGGGAAGGAGACTGTAAAATCTCCAGCCAGAGGTGGTATTTGCCAGTTCTCTGAACGACTCAAAATTTCCGCTACCGGTTCTCCAGAACTGGTCAGAACCTGCTGAATACCACCTCTGGTGTAGTTGTAGGAATGCTGGGTCTTGCTGTGATACCATTAGGTGGTAAGGAAGAATCTCTCTGTTACAAATTGGTCTCATTCATTTTTAGGGTGTTAACATGAATTTGCCTGCCAGAAAGAAAAATGGGCTAAAGGTTTTTGCCCTGTTCAAGCAAAGTCATCAAAAATAATAATAACACCCTCCCCCCTTGCCATGTTCCCTGAGTCTCCTGTCTCACCCTGAAGTCCTCAAACAGAATGGCCTTCCATCTGCAAGCTGAAGATCCTGGTGTCCAGAGGCAATGTTCTGTCTAATGTATGCTGGTCAGTTCCTCTTTGAAACTCATCAGGATTTCTGTTTAGCTTCCAGCCACATGATTCATGCAAACACAGATGTGTTTGCCAGATATCCGGCAAAGCAAAACCCTTTGAAAGCAGAGCAAGTCCCCTGGGTCAGCTGGAGCCAAAATACCTGCAGGTTTGTATGAAGACGGTAAATGGAGGAAGGCAGGAAGAAAAATCACTCCTCAACATCACGATGTTGTCTCATCAGTCTGGAGCCTAATCAAAGAATTTGAGATCGGCCGTTCTGTTCCTCAGCAAGTTCGTGCAACAAAGAGTCAGCGTGTTAAAAAAAAAAAGTTTAAGGGTATCTCTTTTCAGTATGATCATTTTGATCCATTCCCAAGTTACATTTATTGTAGAGCCTGGAAAAATGCACACATGTTCAGAGAACCAACACTATGTTTGAACAGCTGACACTTTTCAATATATCAATTGTTCTGTGCAGTTTCATTTTCTCTTGGAACCTGATTTTTTTTCATGGTTAGAAGCAATTAATATTTACCATGCCATGTCAATAAAGAGGCAGATACTGATGACAGGTAAAATCATGCTCGTGTAACTTTTATTATGTGCCAGGCATAAAGTTCCCTGAGATTAATGATGAAATATTGGTGGTGTGAACTGGGGAGAGAGGGGATGAAGGGGAGTTATGTTTTGTTCTTAGCATGCTAAGAAACTAACTTGGAGACACATGCATAATTATATTAATTATAAACATGCCAGTTATATCCCTTATATGTCAATTGATGTGGGAGTGGCTTTTTCAATCTCTGTAAAGAACAGACAACTAGACCTTGCATTAAACTTCTTTGCTTCCTTGCACTAACATTGATAATGTTACCTAGTTTGGGTGATGAAATGCCTGCAAGAAAACAACCAAGGGGGCACCAAGGACCCCTCATGTCAACCCTGAGCTACAAATATTCTCCTTCATTGCTTAATCGTCAACTCAGTAACCTGCTGTTTCCCAACACTTGGACCACTACAGCATCATCTAAAGCAGGGGTGTCAAACTCGTGGCGTCATGTGACGTATTGCAACTTCCCGCCCCCCCCCCTTTGCTAAAACAGGGGTAGGCATGGCCAGTGCATCACACATCCAGGCTGCAAGTTTGACACCCCAATCTAAAGCTTCTGCAGACTGCCAAGTAAATCAGAGGTCAATAATAAATGTCTACATACTAATTACACATAATTTTCTCCCATAAAGCTAAGGCGCAGAATTAAAACCAGAAATTTAAAATATTTCTGAGATAAAAAAATAATAATCAATATTTTATGAGATTATAAAACATTTGTGTCCTTTCCCAAAATAGCTTGGATAGATGGGTGAATGGATGGATGATAGACAGAGAGATATTCATTATTCTTCAGAGACTATTTGCAATTATCTTGCGTAACACATGTCAGGAATTCATTAATAGGTGATTACATCTTTCAGGGGAGTCCCATTGTACCAGTGACTTGCACTCGAGTATAGAGTATATGTTACCCTTAATTTTCATGCTTTTTTCAATACTGACCTACTTGCCTCAAGGTGAAGTGACATGGTTGCTTTCACATCTTCATAAATACTAGCAATGTTCTTGGACAGAACATCTCCCATAGGTGCAAAAGGGGATATCAACACCCTAAAAATCCATATATCTTTTTGATACTTGTTGAAATAGCCATCCCCAAATGAAGACAAAAAATCCCATTAATGTCCTTGTTTGCACTGCAGTGTGTCTTGCTTATAAGGAATATATTTAGCTCTCCTCCAAACCAGTTTTGAGATCAGTTCAATGCACAAATATGTCACTTACAGGAAAAACTTATTGATTTCATGAATGTTCCGTGTGAAGGCTAACTGCAATCCATAGCTCTTGGTCTGCTGCAGTTGTGATTATCTGCCAGATGCTTTCAGAATGTGTAGTAATAGAGTATCCTATGAAGCTTACCAGAAAAAAAAAACATTTGAGAATGCATGGCTGGTCCAAAGCTTGGAAAGTTGAAGATTATCTTCAATCTTCAAGGCTGTTTGAAACAATTTATCACTGGTGTTTCATGTCATGGTAAACCCAAGACCCCCTTATGCCAAGTTGATAGCCACTAAAATAAGTAGGTTTTAGTGGCTATTTAGATGGGTCTGCAAAAAAAAAAAGATACTCACCCCATTACAAAAATCCTCACAGGAAACATAATTACAATGAAAACCACACTGGGGCAGGCTGGAGACCCAAGGGAAGTCTTCACTTGGTGCCTGGAGGCTATGGGAATCTGGAGAGAGTGAAAACAAGACCAAATTAAATACTGCCAAGACAGAGCTATTAGTCATGAAACATCTGGACAATTCAATTAAGTAGAGAGTAAGGAAGGTGGCCTTGATGGAGATATGCAGAGTTTGTTGCCTAGGCAAAAGGGGATAAAGCATCTTAAAATTCCAGATAACATTTGGAGGAAGGTCAGACAGGCTCCTCTCTAATCCGATGAACTATAAGAAGGAAGAGAAGCTACGGCACGATATGATTTATAAGATTCTGTGATTATAGCCAGTTTCATAAAAAGTAATTTAACCATTGTGTGGAGTAGGTTTCATATCTGATCTCTGTGGTGGAGCTGACAGATAACATTGATCCCAGTTGTTGTCATCGATAGGTTTATACTCCCAACAAAGAAGATGGTTGGTGATTTGGGGTAGTCTGAACACCATTTATGACATTCAGGGGACTAGAATACTCTGACATCAGTTGTTTGGACTCCAGTCACTACCCAATTGGACTGCTGCAATACAGTCAAAGAGGAGCAACCTTTGGAGATTACTCAGAAGCTGCAGCTGATATAAGCTATAATGACCAAATTAGTAGCCAACAATCACATCACTATAGAATAAAATCAATTCTGAAGTCATTGCCCTGGTTTTCAGTAGGCTTCTGACTGAGACAATGCAGAGTGCTGATAGCTACTTTTAAATCCCTTTTGGGTGCAAGGATATACTAGGCAACATCTTATATAACAGAGTTGGAAGGGACTTTGGAGGTCTTCTAGTCCAACCTCCTGCTCAAGCAGGAGACCCTATACCATTTCTGGACAAATGGCTATCCAATTTCATCTTAAAAACTCCCAGTGATGGAGTACCCACAATTTCTGGAAAGAAGTCATTCTTCTAATTAATTGTTCTCACTGACATAAAATTTCTTCTAAGTTCTAGGTTGGATTTCTCCGTGATAATTTCCATTCATTACTTCTTATCCTGTGGCTGCTCTGGAGAATTGGTTGACCCCTTCCTCTCTGTGGCGGCCCCTCAAATATTGAAAGACTGCTATCATGTCACCACTGTCCTTCTCTTTCTCAGACTTGACATACTCATTTCCTGCAACCCTTCATTATATGCTTTAGCCTCCAATCAACTAATCATATTTTTGCTCTTCTCTGCACTCTTCCTAGAGTTTTGCCAGAAGTAAAACTGCTGATCTAGACCAGTCATTTGCTGAAATGCCCCTTTCCTTCCTGCAAGAAGCACACGGAGAGCAGAGAAGCTGAGAGGCCTTCTCTGTGGTAGCCCCACTTTTAGAACAATTTTCCTCCTGATATAAATATGCTTCCTACCACCCTCATGTTTTGATAACAGTGAAAAACTGCTTTATTCCAATGAGCCTTCAGCCCCAAACATTTTGATTGCAAGTGCTGTTTTGTATACATATTTACTCTGCTTGTATGCTTTGAATTGGACTATATTATAAAAGAAAGAGAGAGGGAGAGAGAGAGAGAGAGAGAAAGATCAGTCTGTCCGTAAAATAACTATTTTGGTTATCCTTAGGTCTCTGGATTCTATTTCCTACCTTTGTCAGCAATTTCTAACATTTTGAAGCATTTCATTACAATATCTCTATTTGCCTTTTGAGCTGCTCACATTTTTGGAACAAAAGAAAGCAGAAGTTACTGTGAAAATTATCCATGAAACCAACAGTAAAATAATAAGAGTGTGTGTGTGTGTGTGTGTGTGGGGGGGCAATCTCCAAGATTGGCTGCTTTGTTGGGGATACCAGCAGCTTAGAATACAACTCCTCAGACCTGAATCATAATGATCTCTTCCTCTTCCTTTGCTGAGGGAGAAGAATTTCCCATTGTCTTCCAAGACTAAATGGTAGTAGCATCTATCAGTTATAACTACAGAAGGAGTCTGAGAAGCTGCTCTCTTCTGTGGTCAAAGTGAAATCAAAGCCCCACAGCAACCTTGTTATGGCTCTGTGCACAACGTCATTTTTTCTAATACCATTAATTTAACCTACTTCCTACATGGCCTTCCAGGAAAAATGTCTAAATCAGAGGTGTCAAACTGCATTTCTTCGAGGGTCAGATCAGCATTGTAGTTCTCCTCTGTGGGCCAGTAGGGTGTGTGTGGCCGGGGGGCAGTGGTGGGGTTGGGTTGTATGTGGTCGGATGCCTCCTGCAGCACCTTGCTGGCCAAAACAGGGAGTGGGGGTCTGCACACAGAGTGCTGCAGGAAGCCATGAAGGGTGAAAACGAAGCACGGGAGGGCCGCATGCTGCCCGCTTTAGCCACCTGCGGCCCTGTGGGCTAGTCCCTTGATATTTCCAGGCCGGCCCCGTGGGCCAGATTTAAGCACCTATCAACAGTTTAATTTAATTTAATTTAAATCTCTGTCAAGAGTTTTAATTAAATCATATTTACACATACACAAAACCTTTTTATAAGCAAGAGAGGAAGACAGTGGCTTGGACCAGCAGCGTAGCTCTAAGCCTCGTTCCTTCCTGCTGACTTGGCAACAAAATTTGTTAGCAAACACCCATCTGCTAATGTTTGCTGGATGTCCCTTTGAACTTGTTGACGTCCCTTAGGCCATTTAGGTGGATGGGTTTTAGTGGTTTATTTTTATGTAGGGAAGGATGTCCTGTAAGTGGTGAAGACAGGTATCATTACACCTAGCACATTAGGATCAATTGCAACAAACAATCTACTCTCAAATGATAGTAAAGAATTCAGAAAATTGCCAGGCTGACGAAACTTGATATTACTAGGGCATTTGGGAATCCCCTTCATTCCACCTTCAGCTATTTAAGCTTAGCTTTCTGAGCAAAAAAAAGAAATCTATGGAGGGGGAAAAAAAATAGAACTGTAACTTCTTGCTTTGCTCTATCAATTTGAATCAATTAACTATTAGATTAACTACACTTAAAACAAAACAAGAAATCAATCCTGCTAGCTTTGATTGCTACTAAACTCTGCCTTCGACAACTAAACCGATAATTGCTGTGGGTGCCTGCAAAGTCAGTGCTCCTAATTGGATTCCGTTTGCATTCCCTCTGCATTGTTGTGACTGAGGGAAATAGAGAGAAAACCACAGATGGAACAATAATTCCAAGACATAAAACTTCCCACACTAAACATACTGCTAGTCTGGCACCGGGTGATACTGAAAATGGAGAGATTTGCCTCTTGGGCCCAGGAATGGAGATGTTAGAGAGTTTTACATTTTGTCCACTTGATGGAAGGATGCACGTTGTAATTGAGGGAGATGAATTCTTGATGAGAAAGCCGAGATTTCATCCTTGATGTTGACATAAATAGAGACCTATATGAATGAGAGTGGAAGTGAGGAGCACCTGATCTCTCTAGCACCTACTGCAGAGCTTAATTTAAATCTTCTGAAGGATTCGAAACCTGCCTTCTTTCTTCTATGATATCCCATCAGGCTGGCAATGAAGTCTCACTCCTGACCCTACAGGCCGGTTCACGGATGTCAACTGAATAAAAACAGCTCAAAGAGAACCAATCTAGAACTAAGGAGAAATTTCCTGACAGTGAGAACAATTAATCAGTGGAACCACCTGTCTCCAGAAGTTGTGGATGCTCCAACATTGGAGGATTTTAAGAAGAGGTTGGATGGGCATTTGTCTGAAATGTTAGAGGGTCTCCTGCTTGAGCAGGGGATTGGACTAACAGATTAACAGAGTTGGACAGGACCTTTTAGGTCTTCTAGTCCAACTCCCTGCCCAAGCAGGAGACCCTACACTATTTCTGACAAATGGCTGTCCAGTCCAGGCTCTTCTTGAAAGCTTCCAGTGATGAAGCTCCCACAATTTCTGAAGGCAAGCTGTTCCACTGGTTGATTGTCCTCACTATCAGAAAATGTATCTTCATTTCTCCTTGATTGGTTTCCATCCATTATTCCTGACCTTCAGGTGCTTTAGAAACTAGCTTGACCCCTCTCCTCTCTGTGGCAGCCCCTCAACTATTGGAAGACTGTTATCATGTCTCCCCTGGTCCTTCTCTTCACTAGACTAGCCAAGCCAAGTTCCTGTAACTGTTCGTTGTATGTTTTAGCCTCCAGTCCCCTAATCATCCTGGTTGCTCTTCTCTGTACTTTTTCTAGAGTCTCAACATCTTTTTTATAATGTGGTGACCAAAACTGGATGCAGTACTCTATGTTTGATCTTACTAAGGCTTTATAGAGTGGTATTAGTACCTCACTTGATTTTGATTGTACCCCTCCATTAATGCAACTAGAAAGAGGCCATATTATTGAATCTCTTTAGAGCCTTCTAGAACAGCGTGGCTCTTGGCATGTTTTGCTACTTAAGACAAATAATCAAATGGTATTTTCTCTATTCTCCAAACAACTGCTAATCTGGGACAACATTCTCTGGATTGTCAATAGTGATGATTTCCTGGACTCTGAGTGTGTGGCACAGTTATCAGGGCATGAATTATATTAAAATATTATTTTGTGATTCCATATAGATAACTTATTTTTTACGAATTATTCCTTATATGAAGTGGACATTCCCACCCCCCCTTTTTTTATAATGGTTTTAATAAGTTTCCCTTTCTTGGGACAGTTAAGGCTGCTTTGTGATTTGCTGTCTTACTGCTGAAACCTGATTCTTAATTAACATAGCTCTTGCATGAATTTCTCATATGACCTAATAAAGTACTAAAGAATTGTGTGATACCCAAAGAAGCAAGCATTGTATTTCTGACTTCATCTACTGTGGCTGCAAAATAACTTGTCACTCTTAAAGATGTTGTAACAATTCTGGAAGTTTCGGACTCCACAAGGCTACATTCGACTTCCTGCGCATGCAAACCGTGCTTCCCTCTGCAAATTTATTCACTTACTACCTCAAGAATCCTTCTATTACAGAATATAAAGGAAAGGTAAAGGAGTCACTGCGGATTTTATTCTGCTAGTTGTTGCTGACTACAGGGGGCAGTGAATATTGCTGTTTCAAGGCCATTGAGCCAGAGCTGTCATAAGACATTTCAGTGGTCATACGGCACCTATTTATCTACTTCATTTGTATGCTTTTGAATTGTTAGGATGGCAGGAGCTGGGATGAGGCTCCGTCGCATGGAGTTCATGTCTTGAACGTGGGCTGCCGGCTTTCCAGCCGACTAGCCCAGCGTCTTAACTGCTGAGCCACCATGCTGTCCCTTCTATTACAAAATAGGAAGAGCTGAAAATTCTAAACTGATATACAGTTTCTTTCCTTTGTATCTCATGAAAAAGCCACCACTGAAAGGCAGAAGTCACAATTGTATACAATTGTATTTTTTTTTTTTTTAATATAGTGATTTTCAATTCCATTAGCACTCAGAGATTGCTTTTAGTAACCAAACTATAACTCCTTCTGCTCCTTGTCCTATGGAACTTCTAAATTTTGGATTGTTTTGGATTTGCATTTAAACAGACTGGAAAATAAAATACTGTTTTAAATCAGGAACGGGCTAAATGGAATTTAAATGCATTGCTTAAATAATATATAGTGAATGCTTTTTCTATAATAATCAATTATTGACAAGGAAAACTAGTTTAGGAAAATGGACCTGTGGACTTAAAATGACTTTTTTACACACAGGTGAAATTACATAATTTTACATAAGGTGAAATTTCTCACCTTATCATGGACTGCCACTCTTGGTGCCAATCCATTTTTCTTTGGGAGGTTCTTTTTTGATTGCACCCATATGCTCCTTCCACCAAACCCCAGGATTTCTAAAGAACTCTGCCACAAGAGAGTCCTGTGAGACCAGCTTGTGAGCTCATCATTCCCTCCCTGTTTTTTGGAATGTAGGATGGGGTGCTTTCCACACACACATACATGTACATATGGCAAGAGTTCTGTAGGAGTTCATTCAAACCAGAGGTGGTATTCAGCAGGTTCTGACTAGTTCTGGAGAACCGGTAGTGGAAATTTTGAGTTCAGAGAACTGGCAAATACAGCCTCCGTTTGGCCCCACCCCCATCTATTCTCTGCCTCCCGAGTCCCAGCTGATCAGCTGGGTCTTCTTTTGTTGCCCTGCACAGGAGAATGGCGCTGGAAAGCAGGTTAGTGGGGTGGGGAGGGAATGGGGATTTTGCAGTATCCTTCCTCTGCCATGCCCATCAAGCCATGCCCACCCAGCCACACCACGCCCTGCCCACCCAGCCACGTCCACAGAACCAGTAGTAAAATATTTTGAATCCCACCACTGATTCAAACCCCAAAGAGGTCCTCAGAAAGCACCCCTGTTGCACAGGTCTGAATTCCAAGCTGAGTACATCAAGTGTCACTGGGTAACCAAGTCCAGTGGGCACACACAAAGTCCAAGAAAGCAGTTCAGGAGTCAAACAAGCCAGGATACACGACATGAGCACACAACACACAGAACTGGGGATTGCTGCTCCAGCAATACTCAATATTGCTGCTCCAGCAATAGTCCTCAGGGTGGGGCTAAGTAGACAATGCCGTGCAGCCCTTCATGAGAGGTGAGGTTGCTTCCTCATGAGTAGCCTGGCTGACCAGCGTTGTGCCTGTCTCCACTCTGCTCTACCTGTCCTTGGATCAGGAGGAAGTGTGGATTCCACCTCTTCCTCATTGCTAACAGGAAGCAACTGCTCCCAGTTCTAGCCTGGGGCATCCTGGCCAACTTGCTGCGGTAGTGGCTGACTTCCCTCAGCCTCAGCCTGTCATTCAACTGATAGACCCAGCTGAGGGCTGCTCCATCAGGCTAGCCCCAACCTCCAAGCCCCAGTCCTGCCCAATAGTCAGCTCCATGCTTTCCTCTTGCAGATTCGAGCTCACCCTCCTCCTCTGAACTCGCATCTGGAGAGTGGTCCAGGATGGAGCCATGACAGTTGGGAAGAGAGGGATTGCTATGCAGAGGCCCGCTCTGTGTCTGTAGCTGAAGTGGCAGGACTAGAGGACTGAATGGGCTGCCTTCTTCTCCCAGTATTCCTTGATTCAGAAGGACAGTGTTGAGACCTCTCCCCACCAAGGCTGAATTGTAGCAGAAGTAGAGAAGGTGGTCCTATGTTTCCGTAGTTGATTCCAGGATTTTGGGAAGGAACTCCATAATAGGCCTTGAAAATTCAGGCATCCCGTACAAACTTACTGTGTATGTATGAACAAATGCCAAGTTAGCTGACACTATCAAATTATTCAGTGTGGTAAAATGAAAAAGGGGCTATAAAAGGCTCTGGTGGATTCTTTCTAATATAAAATAATGTACCTTACGGCACATTTTTGTATATATTAAAAAAAAACCCTCCATACTGATACAGCCTGAGTTAGGAGACTGATCAGGAGGGGAAAATGGAGCCACACTTCACAAAGCATTTCCAGGATGGGAATTGAAAATAAAACTATCACCCTCATAAAGATGCTTATATATCCATGGTACGATCACACTTGAAATCCTGTGCACAGCTGTAATCACTTTACCACTAAACAAGGTCATTAGAGAGCTAGAAAGAATGTAAGAAAAGGCAAAGAAAATGATTAGGGAGTTAGTCAGCTCCCATATAGAAAAAGACCATTGCACGTGGGGCTTTTTGACTTAAAAATAAAATGGATAAATGGGAACATGATAAAAATATATCAGATCATGCCTGGTGTGAATAATCTAGACAGGCGACTATTCCTCTCCCTCAGTGTTAGAATTAGGGGTAATTTACTGAAACTGTGGGAAAATTCAGGACTAAGAGAAGGATATATTTCATATACAACGTATACCACGGGATGTGCTTATGGCAATCTGTTTATGGGGTGGCACAGATTAATGGAGGATGAGGCTTTTAGTGCTCCTTAGTTTTCATGACTATATTAAGCCTTCAGAAGGAAAGTCAGCATTACTTAAATGCCTCCTGCCAGGAATCAACAGTGAAGGAACACAATCATGTGGTATGTGTCTTTTTCATTGGCATCAGGAAAGCCCTCAGATTGGTAGGCCTGCAGATTGGTAGGCCTGCAGCCTCATCCAGCTGAAGGGATCTAATATTCTCCTTTCTTAGCATAGTAACTTGGTCGTGCTGGCTGGGGGTAATGATGAGATAAATGATGATGAGGTAAAGTCTTAACACATGGAAATGATTTTTTTTTTTTGTAACTGATATGCTGTTAGATAGTGCTTTAATGGGCAAAGGTTGGAGTCTGGTGTCTTCTGATACAGCCAAGCAAAAGGCAAGGCAATTTTTAGGTTGCATTAATAGAATGGCTACCTAATATGCTGCATAAATGAAACCCAATTTTACGCATCCCATTTTAAGAAGGTCTCAGAGAAATAGAAACAGATGCTGAAAAGGGCAAGGGGATTGGATTTTAAGAACAGCCTGAGGGAATTCGGTATGTTTAGCCTTGAGAAAAGATGGTTCACATCTGGTAACATTTTTCAGATACTTGAACTGTATCTGAAAAAGCATAAGACCTCTAGGATCCCAGTTTACAGTATACATAATATATTAAGCTAAAGTAAGGTCAATTTGGGCTAAACATTAGGAACATTTCATGAAGATAAGAATAGTTTGACAACAAAACCAATTACCTGTCAGCCTTACCAGTAAACTAGACAAGAAACATGACCAGATACGCTCATTCTATTTTATTGTAAAGCTACATAACAGAATCCTGCAAATCTGAAAGTACTTTTCCCCTGCTGTCCCCTTTACAGTCTGAGAAATTAGGGAGGGTTCCTCTGAGCCTCTTGTTCTGCCCACTATGCAGTTGCAGGCTGTGGTCTCTCTTATCTGACTGTTCCCTGGGCACTCAGATAGCATCTCTTTGCTCCCTCTCCCAAGATACCATTACATCAGTCAGGGAAGTGGTGGGTTTCTCTTCACTTGATGCACTGGAGTTGAGGCTCAACTGACAATCTATTGGGCGAAAGTTGTAATTTGGATAATTATTTGAATAAATAACTTGGGCAGAAGCATGGACAGCGACAATAAGAGGAAAGATAAGCAGAGTCAGAAGTTCTGGGGCTGGGTAGGTGTCCCAAGCTGTGAGGTGTGCGGGCATCAGCTGACATTCACCAATGCGATAGCCTCAAGGGACATATCCCTCAGTAACCTCGGACACATGACTTTCAAAAGTATCATGGTTTGATTCCAGGGCTGTCTGAGGAGGGCTAGAAAAGGCTCCCACCCGAAGCTCTGGTTGTGGACAGAGTAGATAATGCTCTGCTCATTGTCCTAGTGGTCCAGATACAATACCGTAGATTTGGATAGGCTGCTCCAGGCACTTCCATCCTGGCACCTGGGACGAAGGAAAACACTTTGGAAAAGTAGAAGAGCCTATTGTTGGAATGCGGTCCCTTCTCTTTTTCAAAGTTAGCTCTCTGTTTAAACCTGCTATAGTGGCGTCTCAAATAAATTAGCACCGTGAGCATCTTTCTCTCTTTGCATTGAAGGGAAAGGAACACAGGAGTGCCAAGCATTAAAGAGACACAACGAAAGCTCCTGTCCTTCCCCCTGCTGCTAGCAAATATAATTCAGCTCAGATGGATAATGGGCCTTTGTGTCTGTGCGAGCGCGCATGTGTGCATATTATGAGTTCTCCACTGTGCATCCAGAAATAGATGGATGTCTGTGTCCCAGGGGGTGCACGAGCAGCTAGCTACAGCCCCCAAATTGCACTTGTGATCTCTCAGGAAAGAGAGGATTCAGACAGTCTGCCAAACAAAGGGCTCTTGAACTTCACCCCCAGAAAGCTTTCCTTTTAAGACTCTCATGCTTCAGGGTCTGTGAAAATTTCATGCTTCATGGTACGTAATTGTAGAAGACATCTTAAGGGAGAGAAAGCCTCATGCTAACTTGGCCCCAGAATGCTCTCAGCCTTCCTTGAAGTTGTTAAATATATCTGCAGCACAGCATTCCTTCTGACAATTGCATTAGCAGGATTTCTCCCTGCTCTCCACTCAGGTAGTTCTTCTGTGAGGCTGCTTAGACGCGCGGCCATCCTTCCAACTACCTCTTTCCTTATTTTACTGATGTCCCCCACTTTCAGATATCTTGCTCACAGCAGGAATCAGCAAAGTGTAGCCCTGCCTATGGAACTGGGCTGCAATTTCCATCACCACTCACTACACACAAGCTAGTTAATGCTAATGTTGAAAGAAAGAATTCAATAGCATCAGCTAAGTCATCATAGCATTTAGCAATAGCATTTTAGACTTCTATACCATCCCATAGCACTTTACTGAACTCTCTGGGTGGCTTATAAAGTAAGCATTATTTGCGTATTGTCCCCAATAATCTCCATCCTCATTTTACCGACTTCGGAAGGATGGAAGATTGAGTCAACCTTGAGCCCGTCAGGATCAAACTCTTGGCTGCGGGCAGAATTTGCCGGAAGTATTGCACTTTCACCACTGCACCACCAGGGCTCCTTAATTCACTCAATCCATTCTTAACTTTCAGGAAAAGACTCAAGCTAGAGTCCAGAAGTTTCAGGTAGAAGTTCAGGAGACCGCTCAGCAGAATGGACAAATATGCTGCCAAACACTCATTTTCAGATATAAGCCCTGCCGCCAATAATTACCATTAAATCCGGAGTCTGTAATTCACCCAAAGCATCCTGTGCTTAGCTGAAGCAAACTTGCGGTGTTACATGCCCTCAGATCATGTCCTGTGTTACAAATAATGACATCCTTTTGGGACAGCCTTTTTCATCTGTGCTATTTCATCTGCAAGAGACCACTTGATGCTGCAGTAATCAGTCATGAATACTCAAGTGCAAAACAAGCCATATTATGTTCTTTCTATACCTAGATTGGAGTAGCACAGTGTGTGGCCAGAGCCATTCCTAGGCTTGCTGGACCACCTGCTTCTCCAGAGTGACCAAGCTCTGCACTCAGCCCTTCTTACTAAGGATTCCCTTTTAACTCTGCTACAACAGCCCCAGGGCTGGAGAAAGGAGTTCAATGATTATTTTTGGGGAGGGGGTGGGACTGGGCTCTGAAATAGCACTGGTAAAAGAATGATAAAACAGCCTCCTTTTGGGGACTGAGAGAAATCAAGATATACTGCAACAACAAAAAGCCGTGATATACTAGCATCTCAAAAGCGGGTTAACCAACTCATTGTCAGTATCTTCTGCTTGAGAAAATCTAAGAAGCAGTCAGATGAATTTTTCATTCACAGGAAATTGCTGACGCTAGGGCTTTGATCGCTTGCACCTACAGAAACCTGCAGTCAAGCAGCTATGACTCACTTCATGGTTGAAATCCAGGCCCTAGAGCAGTGATGGCAAACCTTACAGGCTCAGTGTGTCAAAAATTTGGAAAATGCCTAACTTGATTCTGCTGGCATCTATTTCTCTCTGTGTGTGTTACACACACACACACACAGAGAGAGAGAGAGAGAGAGAGAGAGAGAGAGAGATATCCAGGGGTGAGATTCAATCAGTGTAACTACTGGTTCGGTGATTATGTTTTGCTGCACGCGCATGTAAAATGTCGTAAACTGTGTTGCCCGGACAGCTGAAAAGCATTGCACGTTTGAAAAGGAACTTTTTTTCCTGCTTTTTCAACCACAGCTATGCCACAAAAAGCAGCTGAGGTTGAAAAAGCAGGAAATAAAGGACAGGTAAGAGCCCAGGCGGGTGGACGGGCCAAACAGCAGCAGACACAGAACCGATTCGGTATCTGCTGCTCTTCAGAACTATTGGTTCTATAGAACCAGGCAGAACTGGTAGCATCCCACCCCTGGAGATATCCTTACTTATAAATTTATCATAAAATATCCAATCCAATCATGTGTGATCCCTAGAATCTGTGGCCAGCTGCTTACCTTCAGGTGATGTTCTCTTTCTGTTGACATGTCCCTGAAGCCTACCTGAGGTAGCTCCAGGTCACACAAGGCTTTTGTTCTTGAAACATTCTTCCACCATCTCTGCAGCCTCTGAGAACCATGAAAAAAACATGCCCCATTCTCAGACAATTTTTGGACAATTTCCAGAGGCCAGGTGAGAGCACACCCTATTCTTGCACAGCTCAGAAAATCAGGTGAAAAGCATGCCCCATTCTCACATGATTTTTGAAGGCTCCAGAGGTCGTGCAAGAGCATGGCTATCTCACATGACTTTCAAAGACCGTATGACAGCAACATCCCATTCTTGCCTAGCCTCCATAAATCATGTGGGAATAAGGCATGCTTTCAAGAAGAGTTGTTGGATGTTGGTGAACTTTGGCGTGTCACCCAAAACATCATGGCATGTTACTTTCCACATGTGTGTCATAAGTTCAACCATCATTAAGAGGCTCCCACATATTAGGAGAAAGTGGCAGATATGGGGCAGCAACTAACAGTATTGTATCAGCATGCCAAGGTCCAGCAGGGTTGGTACTGCTTACTGTTTGGATCACTCCAGAATTGCTCCATTTCAGTTTTTTGCTTTGGTAGCCAAGTTTTTATTCAGATTTTTAAAAAGATCTTAAATAAAATAATGAAAAAAAACATGGAGTATTATTTTTATTAAGATCTTTTTTTAAAAATGTGAATAAAAACTTGCAAGAGTGAATAGAATTAGCTGGGATGGCATTTACTTACCTTTTAAAAAATAGCTGAGAGATCATTTCTACTTTTGTTTTTCCCTCTAAAAGTTCAGTGGCCTTTCCAGAAAGGTTTTCCCCCATTTTCATGTCCGTGTGATCATGTGAGGTGTTTTCCTGCTCTGTAATCCCATCCAAGATGACAGACTTAGGAAAAAAAGTCCACATAACTGCAAGGTGTCTGCCTGGCTGAGGCTGCATTAATACTTATTGCTGATTTCCAAATTGTACCAATTCCATTTCATTTCTTCAGCAACCAGAAGATTTACAATCCAATGTTTCCTGAAAATGGTGCCCTTCCTAGGGATCATAAACCACAACTTTGCTGAGTAGTTTCACGTTGAACTTCACAAAGTAATCAGTGAAACTACAGAAACAAGCATCTTAAAGCAAACTGCTGAAAAAAAATGATATCCTGCAGGGTTTAGCCTGCTTATATGTTATCAAACCCTCAAAACCCTATGTGCATTTTCTGTAGTCATTTACCATTTTCCTGTTGCTTAAAATGCTCACATAGGGCCCTTCCTCATAACCACAATTACACGTGTTCTCCTGATGCTGAGCTGGCAGAAAATTATGTTAGCATAAATCGTACAGTTATGGTGGTTGAGCTCCATGCTGTCTTAGCAATAGCACTTACATTTATATACCGCTTCATAGTGCTTTATATCTCTCTCTAAGCAGTTTACAGAGTCAGCCTATTGCCCCCCAACAATCTGGGTCCTCATTTTACAGACTTCAGAAGGATGGAAGACTGAGTCAACCTTGAACTAATCAGAATCGAACTCCTAACAGTGAGCAGTGAGTTAGCCTGCAATACTGCATTCAACCACTCTGCCATCAATCACCAGCCTTGTCTTAATAACAAGGCTGATGATTGGTGCTGTCATACTTTCAATCCTGGACATATTAACAGCAGTGACTAAACAGTCATCTAATACCCAACAAGTATTTCAGAATGTATCTGTCAGCAGGGGGGCTGGATTAGATCCCTTCCAGCTCTATTCTGATTCTGATTACATGGGCAGAGGCTCTTGCAGAAGCCACATGTCTTGTCTACCTTATAAACCCAGCACCAGTGACTAAGGATGACTATGACCAAAGGGAAGGAGTCATGTCTGCTGCATCCTGAAACAGCCAATAGGAGCTGAAACGCATCACCAGCAACATTGACAGTAAGGTACTGCAGATTATTATTATTTTTGTATGGGAAGCCATACCAGGAGAAAGGGAACATCACCAGGAACATTGCAACTAGAATAGTTAAAGACACATTTCAATTTGCATGCTCAATAGGCTGGAGACCAGACAAAGACAATTTCATGAGATTACTGTATGTCCTCTGATAAAGGTTAGTGAGTGTCTTTGTGCATGGTTAGCAGGATGCGGGGAATGAGTTTGATCCCTGAATGAGTTTGAACTCAGCTTTTCAAAGCCTAAAGTTGTTGAGCCCTCCAGGAGACAAATTCTGCACTATGTCACCATTTAAAAACAAAAAAGCTTTCCAAATCTGAGTGAGTCAGGCTCTTGATTTTACACGGAGCTTCTGCACGGACAAGCAGAACAGCTGTAGAAATGAGAAAGGAACTCTTTAAAGAGTTTGATTCTATGGGGAGAAAGAGAGAAGGAAAGAAAAGGAGTCACTGAGACAGAAAAGAAATACAGATTTGCATGCCCCCTGGTTTTGGTTTTTATCTCAGGTTTCCTCCAGTCACTGGGAGGAACATGAGTGATGTCTGACAGCCCCATCCCAAGATGTTTGGTTGCTTGAGGCGAAAAAAGAAGATGGTACCCTCCTCCATTCCTTGCACAGTGAATCTTACTTCAATCAGAACTAGGACACAGCATCTCTTCCACCCCACCTTATGGTAGCAAGCTAGTGGTGGAGATATTGAACTGTCTACCTTCAAAACTGAACAGCTGGGGATTTAGGCAGAATAGCTGGCAGCCACTGTCACTGAATCTTACACTTCTCAGCATCTTTTACCTCAGGAACCTGCTTCACTCGGTCTGGAGAAGGAGCTGGCCCTGGGGTTTGTATACCCAGAGTTAACCTGGGATTGCTCATAAGTCAATTTGCCTCAGCTCCAGATGGGGAAAGTGATGGCAAAGTTCATTACAAGATGGTTATAAATCATTTTCTATCCCAGATGCCTTAGACAAGATGAGCATAATGCCTGCTGGAGCTCACCTCAGCTGCCTACAATGTGCAATAGGGATGCAGTATTACAAATATGTGTTTATTTTCTCTCTCCAAACACAGGAAATGATTGCCAAACATTTTTCTCCCTTAAAAATGTAAATAATCCCCTATCTTCCAAAGAGCTACCTTTTAAAGAGTGTTGCTTCTGATCTCGGGAGAAAAAGATTCAGGCACTCACAGCTGCCAAATAACTGCATTAATGAAGTCCTAGATTTTTATATTGTTTGGTCTGATACCTAAATGGCAAAATTATTTTTTTTAAATCTGATTCACATAGTTTTTCTCTGTTGTGGTGCAATCTTAAATGCACTTATTAGGGACTTAGCTTTCTAAATCACCGTAAGTGTGCATTAAGGTTGATTTATTAATAAGAGATTTACAAATCTTCTACATTAGACTTTAAATGAAAGGATTGGTCTTCTCCCCACAGGAAACTTTACATAGAGAGGATTACATAGTGAAGAAATTTCACGCAGGAAAGTAGAATGAGGTGGAAGGTTCTTTATCCAAATAGCAAGCACAACAGGTTTGGCCATCATTACTGGTAACCTGACTCTACAGAATTTTGTTAATCCAGGTCTGCTGAGATATGTAAATAAGGAATTAATAACTGCACTGAGAGTACAATGATTAAACATTCAAATCTTATGAAGAGCAGTGTGATGGAATGTACACCTGCTGGAGCAATGCAGGAGAGTTTTGGTAACCCAGTATTTTCCCAGAGAAAGAACCAGATTCAGAAACTGGACAGCCTTGAGCTGAAGCAGGGAAGCAGGGAAGACTTTTAGGGTAGCCACACCAGTGGTGGGATTCAATTTTTTTAAATTACCGGTTCTGTGGGCATGGCTCGGTGGGCATGGCTTGGTGGGTGTGGCAGGGGAAGGTTACTGCAAAATCCCATTCCCTCCCCACCCCACTAACCTGCTTTCCAGCTCCGTTCTCCTGTGCAGGGCAACAAAAGCCCAGTTGATCAGCTGGACTTGGGAGGCAGAAAATAGATGGGGGCGGGGCCATTTGCCAGTTCTCCAAACTAAACATAGTCACCGAACCAGTACTAACACTGGTTGAAACCCACCCCTGGTTGGAGTCCACAGGTCTTAAAGTTGCCAAGGTTGGACACCCCTGGTCTAGAACCATTTAAATGCCTGGTTTATTGGTACTGAAGCATGATGAAGACACTTGAGCTAGACAATTGGAAGAAAGCATTTCCAGGCTCATTTCTAAAATGCAGGTTATCTATATGAGTAATGTAACAGAGGAAGGAAGTTGAAGCACCTGTGCTACAGAACCTTTCATATAGTCATGTTCAACCGTCATTCCATGTTGCAATCAGGGTTGAGAATCAGAGAAGATATATTGCAAACCAATCTGGCATTTAAAAGCAGCACCTGGAGTCCTAGACTAACAACAATTTGGTAACCTGACATGGGGAATATTGGTAAATAAGCAAATAAATAAAGTTGACAGCAACTCTGTCAGTCCCATGGTTCTGTTGTATGTTTATGATGATATTTTAAATAACGTGCTGCTTTTATAACTTCTGTATCTTAAAAAATAAGGTTTATCGGAATGTCTTACAACAGGAGTTTCCAATCATAACCTTTCCTAACTTGATGTCCTTCAGAGGTCTTGGACTAGAACTTGGAAATAGCCAGCTAATACAGTTAAAGCTTCATGGGCTGAGAAATCTGGATATTATAATCCAATATACAGTATCTTGGGAGCACCACGCTGGGAAAACTGAAACTATCAAAAAAGGATATTATGGAGGTTTTTGTCACTGTATTGAACAAAGCCTCTTGGTATTTGCCAGCGTGGGTATATACAGCATTCTGTAAAACAATTAAAGGCTAATAATGTTTTATCATCTGAGAACAGTGTCAGTTTTCAAGAACTGAAGTGCACATAATCAGAGAATTGTTCCCTGAGCAACTCGACCTCATAAATACTGGTCTCCCTCCTTTTTTTTTCTTTTTTGAATTCACAGAAGCTTAGCTTGCAGTTGTTTGTTCTTACTTAGTATTTTGTTATTGTTGTTAAACTGAAGAACACTTTAGTGACCCAAACATTCTCCCTGAGAAGATGCTTATACAGAATTCATCAAATGATTCATGATATATGTGATAAGACTAAACTAATTTAACTGTATTAACAATTTTACTGCAAAGAACTATTCACACATTGGAATTTGTGACTGGCAAAATTGCTTACATTATGACCTCATAAAAGGTTTTGTCGTACTAGTGTTATGTACATATTTATATAACGTGATGATCCCTGTATTGGTAATTTTAAAAAAATCAATTTTATTCTAATATTATAATTACATAATAACATAACATATAAAGATCAAAAGTTGCTCAAGGCACATTTTCATCAAAACGATAAAAAAAAATCCTCTAAAATAATATTTTTTAAAGAAAGAACATCGGGAACTATACAATTCCTAATCCTGAAAACAGTGTTATGCTTTAAAAACAAAAACTAATAACAGTTTAAAAATCCAGCCCATCATTTGAACTGAAGGATAAAATAAATATTTAAGGTTCATTAAAAGCAAACAGGGGAGAAGACAAAGTCAAAAGTATACCCCTTGGACAAATTCAGAAAAGACTCTGTCTCTTTGATCTTAATGACTGTCTAGCAAGCTGTCTCTCAGGGGTTAATATTAAGGCCTGAGAAAATCACATGAGTGTGCAGGTGATCTTTTAAATAACCCAGGTCCAAACGATTTAGGATTGCCCATATACTAATAATACTGGAGGAAAATGCATAACCAATGCCATTTCATAACTTCCACCAGCAACAACCTGAATCATCTAAAATCACCATTAGAAATGGCTCTGTGTAACTTAGTTTGCAAGTAACCTTGTCTGGAATATAAGCAACCTAAAGAGATTTTGGATCTACTTATCTTGTGAAATTAGATACAATCTTATTGAGTCTGGATGGTCAGCTTTGTGACCATAAATCTGGTCAGCTTTGTGATCTACAAATCTTCATGAATCTTCACAATCTACATGTATTCTTCAACTTACTACTATTTGTTTAGTGACCATTTGAAGTTACAAGAGCACTGAAAAAAGTGACTTATGACTGTTTTTCACATTTACGACCATTGCAGCATCCTCATAGTTATTTGATGAAAATCGGGATGCTGGATAACTGGCTCATATTTATGATGGTTGTAA
The DNA here is from genome assembly GCF_049901715.1 of Pseudonaja textilis. NCBI lineage: Eukaryota > Metazoa > Chordata > Lepidosauria > Squamata > Elapidae > Pseudonaja > Pseudonaja textilis. The sequence continues at coordinate 111,544,694 of NC_141991.1, read as the reverse complement.
TGTTCCTGAGTCATCTATGCAATCTTCTGGCAAGCAAAATCAATGGGGAAACTCGATTTACATAACTACTGGATTGCTAGCTTAACAACTGCAATGATTCACTTAACAACTGTGGCAAGGAAGGTCATAAAATGGGGCAAAAGTATCCTAACAAATATCTCACTTAGGAACAAAAATGTTGGGCTAAATTTTGGACATAAATCAGGGACTACTTGTATAGAAGTAGAATAGAATAGAATTCTTTATTGGACACACAAGGAATATGTCTCCAATGCATAAATTCTCAGTGTACATACAAACAACAAGTGATAAATCATGATCATGATCATCATAAAAAACATTCATCATAAATTGTAAGATATAACACTTAACGATAGTCTTAGGACAAGGGTCTTCAAACTTGGCAAGTTTAAGACTTGTCGACTTCAACTCTCAGAATTCCTGAGCTAGCATGACTGGAGGAGGAATTCTGGGAGTTGAAGCCCACAAGTCTTAAAGCTGTCAAGTTTGAAGACTACTGTCTTAGGATACTAAATAAGCAATCAATATAAACCATACTACAATCCTAAATAAAACTATATAAATCATAAGATACAAGCCACAAAGTTATAGTCATAAGAAGATAAGGAAATAGGTAATAGGAAAGAGAAGGATAATAGTAATACAGCCCTACTAGGTAGTTTGACACTGTTGTGGGAATTAGTTATTTAGCAGAGTGATGGCATGAGGGAAAACTGTCCTTGTTTTGGCGTGCAATGCCCTATAGTTGAAACAGTTTATGTCCAGGATGTGAGGGATCTGTAGACATTTTCGGAGTCTTCTTTCTGGCTTGTGCAGCATACAGGTCCTCAATGGAGGGCAGGCTGATAGCAATTGTTTTTTCTGTAGTTCTAACTATCTGTTGAAGTCTACGTCTGTCCTGTTTGGTTGCAGTGCCAAACCAGACAGTTATACAAGTGCAAATGACAGGCTCAATAATTCCTTTGTAGAACTGTAGCTCTTTGGGCAGTTTGTGCTTTCTGAGTTGGTGCAGGAAGAACATTCTTTGTTGTGCTTTTTTGATGACATTTTTGATGTTACGTACCTAAGTCTTCAGATATTATAGAACCTAGAAACTTGAAGTCTCTAGTACTGTTGATACTACGTTGTTTAGTATTTTAAGGAGTGGTAGAATATGGAAAGATTTCTTTTTCTAGATTTAAAAATTTGGCCAGCCAGGTTTTCTCACCCACAAATCAATACATGGCTACTTCTACATTCTCAGAGTATGAAATGTCCTATTGGGGGATAAAATAGACTGGCGGAGTTTCTAAATATGTTCTCAAATGCAGAATAAATAAAATAACAGATGTTTTGACTTTGTAATTATGTTTTGGCCACCATGGTATAGGCAAAATAATATAAAATAAAGCTCGTGAAAGAAAATATTTCATATTTAGTGCAATCATCTCAGTAGGCTGCAGGGTGTGGAGTTTGGCAGCATGCAAAAAAGGGGACTTTGGAGTGGTCCTTCTCAATCTCCAATGGACATATTGAATATGAAATCATGGTTTCATTAAAACAGTGATTGTAAAAACTAGAACTTTAAAATGTTTTTTTTTCCTGACAAAATAGTAAGCACAACATTTATTCTTATAATTTTGGAAAACTATGTAGGAAATGTTAAACAGTAATAAGACATGGAATAGAACACAAAGATGAACATGAAATTGAGTTTGTGTCTGTATGAAGAAGTGATAACCTGTGATCATGCTACTCTCAAAAAAAGATTTTTTTGTTATTATGGTTTTTTTGTGAAAACCCAAATAAAATTTATATTAAAAAAAACCAACAACATTTATTCTTATAATTTTGTGTTGTTGCCTTATAGCCCCCTAGGAAAACCTCTCCTTATTGCCCTTTTTTAAAAAAATGAGGAAAATTGAGAGGAAAAATGTCTCCATTGTATTTATTTATTTGATCACATTCGTATAGCTGCCCATTTCAGTCATTCTCACATAGTGACTCATTTCACATGGTGACCATCTCGACTAGAGACTCATGGTGATTTTGTCATCCTTGCAGGCAGAGATTCCATTTTTGCCACTGAAGAAATAATTCAAATTCATCAGGTTAAAAATGGAGGCTTGGCTAAAGTGCATTCTGAGAAGATGCTACTGCTGCTGAATTCATATTAAGCCCAACAGGCTATTCGAGCATACAAGAGACAATTACTGAGCAAGCCCTTCTTGTTTGCTTACTCTGTGATCTGATAGACCACAAAACCTGAACTGAAGGTGTGAATGTCAAACCTCTTAGTGAATCCTGCTTTACAACCTGTCATTGCTGCCAGTTCAATGTACATTGTAAATAGCCCACATATAATGGTCACTGATTACCAGATCTAAATCAAAAGGCAATTTCTGATCTGCCTTCAGGCAAATGATGAGAACTGAGAATTAGCTGCAGGTAGACTCAAAAGGTTTTATCTGGAGCTGATGGAGAACAGTGGGGGCGGGGGGGGGAGATACTTGAGGTAGGCCAATTACAACTGCAAGATGAGAATTCTTGCTAAAGTGATGATTCTAGATTAAGTGTGGGCAATTTCAGTGGGAAAAATGAGGATTGCAGTGAACTTGGCAATGGTGCAAAATTTGTAAGTGTGCATTTGCACACATGGGCAGGGCATTACCTGTTTCATTTTGGGGTTTCCTTTTTTTTTAAGAAGCCATTAAATCTACTTAAGGCATCTACTATTGTTTTTATGTGTCAGTCACAGTGAAATTCAGTAGCATAGTTCGACGGAGTTCCAGAGGTTACAGAAAAAGACAGCAGGGCTTGAAACAGAGTTTATTTATTAAAATTATATGCTGCCTATCTTAATCTGAAAAATGCCTCTGAGCAGCTTACAGTTACCCAATATCACATTTGTACACTAGGATGCTAGTGCTGTCAGGACCCAAGAGCCAAGAATAACACCTGAAGTTACATTACAGTAATTTTCTGTATTGTTCGCCTATATACAGAAACTTGCCAGACTAAAGTAATGATTTGCAGAATGTAGAATACTTTATTGGCCAAGTGTGATTGGACGCAAGGAATTTATCTTGGTGTAAATACTCTCAGTATACATAAAGAAAAGGTACATTAGTTAAGAATCAAGAATCATAACGTAAAACACTTAATGATAGTCATAGGGTATAATCAACAATCAAATCATACTAGGAAACATCAATATAAATCATAAGGATACAAGCAACAAAGTTACAGTCCTACAATCACAAGTGGGAAGGGAGGGGTGATAAGGAGTGATGAGAAGATGAAGAGTAATAGTAGTGTACACTTTGTAAATAGTTGAACAGTGTTGAGGGAATTTTTTGTTTAGCAGAGTGATGGCTTTCGGGAAACAACTGTTCTTGTGTCTAGTTGTTCTGGGGTGCGGTGCTCTATAGCGTCGTTTTGGGGGAAGGAGTTGAAACAGTTTATGTCCGGGATGTGAGGGGTCTGTAAATATTTTCACAGACCTCTTTTTGACTTGTGCAGTATACAGGTCCTCAATTGAAGGCAGGTGGGTAGTAATCGTTTTTTCTGCAATCCTAATTATCCTCTGAAGTCTATGTCTGTCCTGTTGGGTTGCAGAATCAAACCAGACAGTTATAGAGGTGCAGATGATAGACTCAATAATTCCTCTGTAGAACTATATCAGCAGCTCCTTGGGCAGTTTGAGCTTTCTGAGTTGGTGCAGAAAGAGCATTCTTTGTTGTGCTTTTATGATGATGTTTTTGATGTTAGGTGTCCATTTTAGGTCATGTGATATAGTAGAACCTAGAAATTTGAAAGTCTCTACTGTTGATATTGTGTTGTCTAGTATTGTAGGAAGTGGTAGCATGGGAGGGTTTCTTCTAAAGTCTACCACCATTTCTACGGTTTTGAGTGTGTTCAGTTCCAGATTGTTCTGGTTACACCACGAGGCAAGTTGTATAACCTCCTGTCTGTATGCAGATTCATCGTTGTCTCGAATGAGACCAATTACTGTTATGTCATCAGCAAACTTCAGTATTTTAACAGATGGATCATTTGAGATTCAGTCATTGGTATATAGGGAGAAGAGGAAATAGCACACAGCCTTGGGGGAGCCCTGTGCTGATTGTACAGGCATCAGGTATGATTCCACCTAGCTTCACCTGCTGCTTCCTGTCTGTTAGGAAGCTTATGATCCATTTACAAGTGTGGGTACTGCTAGTTGGTTTAATTTACTTAGAAGAGTGTTTGGAATGATGGTATTGAATGCTGAACTGAAGTCTACAAAGAGGACCCTTGCGTAGGTATTTGGAGATTCAAGGTGTTGTAGGATGTAATGCAGAACCATGTTAACAGCATCATCTGTCAATCTATTTGCTTGGTATGCAAACTGTATGGGATCTAACAGCGGATCCGTGATGGTTTTCAGGTGGGACAGCACAAGCCTTTCAAAGATGTTCATAACTACAGATGTTAGAGCAACTGGTCTGTAGTCATTCAGTTCCTTGATGGAGGGCTTCTTTGGCACTGGGATGATGGTAGAACGTTTGAAGCAGGAAGGAACATAGCACATAACTACAGATACCTTGAGAAAAGCTAGGGAGGAGCTATTTTAACCCTCTTTCTGGTGACCAGCCATTTCAAGCTCTGCTGCCTCTTTCCCCTCCTAGGAATTCAGACTACATTCCACCCCAGACGTCCACCAGAAAATGTGAAGACTGCATCTCCCCTGGGGATATATGGAGAAGTCAAAAGGTCAAGATACTGCCTGCAACAACAGGAAACCCTACCCTTATTTCATGCATGTAAAGAATGTAAAAAACCCCAGAGGCATGGTTTTAATCAAGTAGGTACAGTTACTAACTTAACTTTTTGACCAACTTACAGATTCCCCAGTACAGCCTCCCCCAATCACCTGGAAGCGACTATCTTAAATTTTTCAAAACTTTCCACTGAATTGTAAATTTAACATGATGAAAGAAGAAAGTGATTGAAAACACAACAGAAATCAGGGCTTGGCTGTGTTAATTTAATTTAGGGTTTATCTTGACTCTACTACTTTTCTGAAATGTTGCTCTCAAGATACTGCTTACATTTAGGAAGTGGCATCCTGGGATTAAGGTGGTCCTTAGTCCACAAAATAGCAGTGCACTGTTTTACAAATAACTGAGTTATCCCACTCTCCCAGACAAATGTATGTACAGTACACACACAAACATACTCATTCACATGCTTATTGATACATGCCACTTATATACACTCTCTCATACTCTTAACCATAAATGTGGCTTTAAGACCTCCACAAATTCTTCCTGCTAGATTGGAGAAGAGCAGATACTTAAATTTAGTCCCATGTTTTCCCCATATTCCTTGACTTTCATTACTAGAGCTTGCAGTTCCTTTGCATATTTAGCTGTCAAGATTGTGTCACTAGCATGGAGGAGGTTATTGACTTTTCTTTGCCCAGTTTTAAACCATGATCATCTTCCAATCCAGCTTTAATATACGTTCAGCATATAAGTTGAATAAATAAGGGGTGGCCATATAACTTTGTCTCATTCCACTGCCAACCAGGATCCAATCTGTTTCACCATGTTCTGTCTTTATTGTGATTTCTTGAACTGTATATATGTTTCTCATGGAAACAATGGGATGTTCTGGAATTCCCATTTTTCTGAGCACTTTTCACAGCTTGAGGTAATCAACACAATCAAAGGCTTGATTATCAATCAAGTAAACTCCAAGCTGCCTCTGATCTCCATTGAAGATCCTTTAGTCATCTGGGCCAGATTGAGCTAATAGAGCCAACCTTTCTGTATTATATTTGGGGAGGTCTACCTTGATTCCATAGCAAACTTCATTAAACAGAATGACCCAATTTTTCACTAATTGAGGCAAAAACGGTTTAATTTCATTTACAAGGCAAAATCTGATAGAACGTGGAGATAAATTCAATTTTAGTTTAATTCCTCACACAAGAAACACGAGCAGATTTTTTTTTTGCTGATTAGAAGAAATCAAGCTGGAAGTACCATTTATAATACATCTGAACAACACAAAGCATTTAGCCCTAAGGGAACAGAACCTGAGACCTGCAACTAATCTGCTCCTTTATCATTTCCCCCATTTCCTTCCATCATTTGGCAGCCTCAGTGTATATTTATGCTTCATCTCTTCCAGGTGACTAATCATTCGACAAATTACTGGCTAATCAATGTTTAATTAAACCTTGACTGTTAATTACATAAAGTGCTACTGTAACATGAGTGTAAAATATTTCTTAAATACTCCTTCTCCTTGTCTACTTCCCCCCCCTTTTTTTTTTCAGTATAGTGGAGGGAAGTAAATGTCAGCTTCTGTTTAATGCAATAAAAGCTTGTTTCATGGTTAGGCTGTATGTGTCAATATGGAAAGGTTCTCATACGAGCTGTACCTATATCATGCAATATATATAATGTGAACTGCACATTATAAGCAAAACCTCCAATTTCAGTCGAATCAAAAATGTTTCTACCAATCCTTCAATAGAGAGACTTCACTGCATTGAACCAATTAAAAATAAGAAATTGTGCAGTTCTGAGTACAACTATAGGAAAAATTAGAAAGTAACAAGAATGCAACTTGGATAAAGGAAATGGATAAGAATAAAAAAGAAGCTGAAATGAAAGAATGAAAGAACTAGTAATAAATGTTAGGAATATAAGTCACCTAACAGGTATTTGGGTTAGAAATATATAAACCAGGATAAACATTTTAGTACTATATCTTTAAGGGAATGCAAGAGCATGCATTTGGGTGTGGTTTCTCAAACAGCCATAAGATGGAGCCAGAAATCTGGGTTGTTTTAGTCTTAGTCTCAGAAGAGAGTGTGAGTCAGTCTCTGTTTCCTTCTGTTGGAAAGTATCGCCGTTCCTCCATTTCTTCTAATTGACTGATATTACTGGATTTGATGTAATTTTTTTACTGAACTGTTTTTGACACTGGAATTTGATATTTGGATTATCCCTGGATGAAAACTGACTGATTTTACCTGTGAATGACTTTGGATTGCTTATTTTGGACTTTGCTTAAACCTTTCTGAAAGTAAAAACCTACATTTACTGTACAGTGTATCTGTGTGCTCTGTGTGTATTATTCAAACACTCCTCTCAAATACGTCTCCTTGTATGTGCTCATTCTCCTAACGGGGAATTACCTCAACAATAACAATGGAAATGGTGGAGAAAGGGGCAAGGAGAATCAAGAATTGGTCAGCACTGGATGAAAATAAACTGCAAGGTTTTTGGTTGAAACATCTGACTAATCTATACCTACTCATTGCCAACATAGTGTAAGGAGGTGAAATTGAATATTGGTTAACATCTGGAAAACCTACCCAATAATGAAAGCCCTAACAAAAGGGGCAGCACTAGGCAACTACAGGCCAATTATCTGCTTACTAATAACTTTCAAATTGCTAACTCGTGTGGTAGCTGAGGCTGTTCAACAACATGGAAGAGCTTGAAAACAAGCTCTTTCCACTTGAGCAGAAAGGAAACTGCCCAAACAGCAGAAGAACAAAAGATTAGCTTCTAATGGACAAGATGATTTTGGAAAACTGAAAGTGAAGGAAGATCAACTTGAATATAGCTTAGACTGAGTGTAAGAAGGCATTTGACTGTCAAAAAGCATGTATAATGGATGATGCTGTACCTGGAGACAGCAGAATAGAAGAGAGACACCTGGAGAAAATCACAAAATACAAAGATCTGCAAATAGAAATAGAATGATTCTGGCAAAGGAAAACGAAGATAGTACCAATAGTAATAGGTGCCATGGGTGCAATTCTAAAACATCCGAGCACCATTTGAACACCAGCAGCATTTACAAAATCACCAGATAACTGAAAAAGGGAGCTTACATCAAAAGCTTAATATCATCAAAAGCAACATCTGCCTATCTCTGATTCCTTGGGGAGGACTCGATAGGTAGATAAAATGCCAAATCCTGTTTAAATATCTGGCTGGCTGTGTGACCAACCATAATAATGATAATACCTTCAATGGAGTTGTGGGGCTTGCATGCTCTGAAGAAAATGAGAGCTATGCCAGAGGTTTGACAGTTCTCATCAGAGAAGCCAGATGAACAGTGTCCCTCCCAGAGATAATATAGTGAGACATAATTTACAGAAACCCACACTGTACCAGTCATTGCCCAAGTCAAAAAACACTATACTGGGGGTTGGAATTATTTGACTTCTGAGGACAAATGGGCTATAGGACTCAGGACTGTTGGCTGAGCAACCAGGGCCAACAGCTGCAGGACTAAAAAGTTGCTTGCCCATTGCAACTATAAAAAGACTGAAAAGAAAGAAATAATGATTTGTATTACAATCAAATGAAATGAAATGAGGATATCTGAAAAGAATGCACCAGTTCTGAAAAGAACAGCATCCAAAATCATAAATAACAGAGGACAGAAGGGTATTCATGAAGTAGAATTGGAAGAATCACAAAGGTTTAGCCAGGACAAAGAAATCAAAGTCTTGCCAGAAGTAGCTCAGACTGTAGTGGCAAACCAGGAGGAGTCAGTAGTAGTGTCACTGGAATATAAGATTACCAAACTAAAACTCTCTTATTTTGGTGGTGTCTATTGGTTAAGACACCAGGTTAGAAACCAGGAAACTCTGAATTCCAGAGTTCTGCCTTAGGCATGAAAGCCGGCTGAGTGTCTTTGGGCCAGTCTCTCTCTCTCCCCCCCCCAATTCATTTAACGGCACTATTGTGGGAAAAATAGGAGGAGGGAGTATTAGATATATTCACTGTCTTGACTTATTTATAAAAAAAAATAAAGACAGGATTTAAAAAAACACCTAAAAAAGGCTAAGAAGCTAAAATTGCAAGAGAAGGAAGACCTATTTGAATGTGCCGTGGATTGATTACAAGAAGACTTTCAACTCTCTGCCATATGACTAGATAATCAAATGCCTAGATATAACAGAGTCAATAGAAACATCAGAAGTTTCTGGCAAAGATCAATGGCACAATAGAAGACAACAGTTGCTGCTCAATAATGATAAACTGGGAGAGGGAGAGGTTAACATCAAGAGAGAATCTTTCAAGGAGAGTTACTGTCACCACTACTTTTTATTGTTGCACTGATTCTTCTGTCAGCAATACTGAACAAGTCAGGCCATGGATATGAAACATCAAAAACATCTGCTAGACTATCCCATCTCATTTACATGGATGATCTGAAGCTGTATGGAAAAATACCACCTAAAATAGAATAATTGCTCAGCAATGTCTGTATATACAGCCAAGATGTTGCAGTGCAGTTTGGACTGGACAAATGTACCATTCTTATTATCAACAGGGGAAAAATAGTGAAGACTTGAGGAGTAAAATGATCCTATAGAAATAATAAGAGTCTGGAAGAAGATGATACCTGAGCATCCTTCAGGCTGACAGTATCAAGCACATTGAAGTCAAGAAGGTTAGGAGTGAATACATCAGAAGACTAAAGACAATCTTAAAGCTCAAACTCTGTAGAACAAATACCATCACAGCAATTAGCACCTGGGAAATTTCAGGCATTAGATATACAGTTGGAATAATGGACTAAACTCAAGCAGAACTAGAAGCCTTGGATAGGAAGACTAGAAAAATAATGACAATGAATCATACTATTCATCTGTGCTATCATATTGACAGGCACATTTACCAAGGAGGTAAGGTAGGCATGGAATGCTGCAAGTACACCAGTTAGTTGATGAAGAAGAAAAGGAACTGGAAGAATAACTGAAGGGGATCCTGAAGAAAATGCTTTGAAGCTAGTATATCATGAAGGCTTACTGAATATAGGAGAGACCAAACTGGTCTATAAGAAAGACTAATAGAAAAATAGAAAAGAAACATGGCTAGGCAAAGTATTACATGGCCACTTTACAAAAAGCCTAACAGGCAAAATAGATAACAACAAGAAATGACAATGGCTAAGAGCAGGATAGCTGAAGAAAGAGGCAGAGGGAACTAATTCTGGCTGCACAAGACCAAGCCTTCATATCACATGCATACAAAGCCAGAATTGAGAAGATAGCAACAAACAGCAAATATTGCCTCTGCAAAGAAGCTAAAGGACCATGGATGACTTAGTTACCCGCTGCAAGAAGATCATGCAGACTGATTACAAATAATGGCATGACAAAGTAGCAACAATCGGAATATCTGCAAGTAATACCAGTTGCCTGAAAGCAAGAACTAGTGGGAACACAAAATAGACAACATAATAGAAAATGAAGACGCTAACATGCTCTGGGACTTTAGAATTGAAACAGACAAGCTCCTGACACACAGCAACTCAAATTTAACAATTGTTGAAAAGAAAGGCAAAAACAATCTGGATAGTGGACATGGCAGTAGCTGGAGACAGCCAAATAGAAGAGAAAGAACTGGAGAAGATCGCAAAATACAAATAACAGCAAACAAAAGTAGAATGACCAAGGCAAAAGAAAGCAAAGATAATATCAATAGTAATAGATCCTTTGAGTACAATTTGAAAATGATCGTAACATACTTAAACACCATTAGCATTGACAAATTCTCTAGCAATCAATTGCAAAAAGCAGGGTTTTTTTTGGGGGGGGGGAACAGCTTACATTCTGTGGTAATACCTTTAATGCCATAAAAAGTACCATCTGCCTATCCCAGTCAGCCATAATATAGATTTGGAGACCTCCAGGTCCAAAATAACTCCCGGGGCAGGTTTTACACTTAAAGGTTAACTTTAAACCCTGCTCTTAACACTTGGCTTTCTATGTGGATGAATTTTTGCCTGAAAGAGAAACAGCAGAACAATGTCTGGACTCTGGACATTATTGAATCAGAGATTGAACTTGTGCTGGGCAATTGTGAGAAGGACAAGAAAAGAATCTGTTCAAAGCAGGACCATCAGATTCCTGTTGTCAAAGGATTATATAGGCTAGAGGTGAGAAATCTGTAGCCTTTCTAACACTGTTCAGTTATCCTTGATGTTATTTAAGCTTGAAAACAAGCCAAACTTCAGCAAACTTAGGTAATGACAGAATAAGGACAGGAAGGTACAAAATTTAAGAATAATTACTTCAGGATTTGTAGAAGGAATATGGCTTCTTTGCAAATAGTTACAAGAATTAAGTTGTGAACAACAGTGCTATAAGTAGTGGTAATTTTACTTTTGCACTCCTCCTTGCTTGCTTATATGTGCGTAACACAAAGATACGATATTGTGTAAGGCATACAGTATATACATTCAGAAAAAGTCATTCTCTAAGTGGTCATACTTATGGGAAATCCAAGTTTTTCTGAAAAACGACAATATGGTCATTACCTTTAGGTAGACCCAATTGGTAAATTTCCATACTGAAAGTATGAGACTACTATAGAAAATGATATAAATCTTGTTTTTAAAATGACCAGATTCACAGTTTTGCAATTATGTAGCTTGCAATTACTTATAAACTGTATATATTTAATCAAAGCAATGGAAGGTGTTCACATACAAAACTAAGCTATGATGCCTGAAGTCTCCTTTCAACATTCTCTTCTTCAATGAATCCACACATGGATTTGATACTCAAACATCCAGAAGATCTTTTACTAAGAACTAGTAAGATAATATATCTGGAGAATCCTTGAAGCTTCTAAACATGCTAATTGAATGCTAACTAGCATTGATGCAGCAGTTACATGTCAAACTAGGACTCAAAACTTTAGATTTCTCTCATGAAATCTACTGCTTGACCATTACTCTGAGCTTGGGCAAAATCTTTATAAGACCAAAAGGAGTGATGGGAAATCAAGGACAGTTCTTAAATCAGCTGAAGAAAAGAATAGACATTTTGCAATAATAAAATTAAAAATGATAACATTGCATTGTATAACAATTTTAGAGTTGTTTAGAGAAAGGAATAACAAACCGAAATGTTGAGGTGATAGGTTCCTAATTAGGCAGGCTCCCAGCATGGAGTGCTTCTACCATTTATTAACAATCTATCCATTTTTGTATAATTTTCCTTTGGTGTCTTTTTTTTTTTACTGCAAGGAAGGTGAATGTGATTGTATGGGCAGAGTTAGGAAGCCCTGAAAGAATGTAAATTACAGGGTAGAGAATAAATTGGGATCTTCCAGTAGTTCCGTGAATGGTTTATGGCAGATCAGTAAAAGGTTCTGAGTAATAATAGCTGAATGATAATGACAGTAAAACATACCTTTTCCTCTTCCTAATTACTCACTGAAGAAAGGAAAATATGGATGATATCCAAATAGAAGTTTTGGCAAAAAGATAGATGCATAATCTTTGGCTCCGGTGCTGGAAATGAGTTCCAAGATCCAGCCTCAAACAGAGATACTTTGTTCTTCTATGCCTGCCTGTCTGAGCTGCTATTTTGCAACCAAATACTTGGAACATGGAGGTTCTTATGAAAAGTGGGTTGTGCCCACTTTTGCTGTAGTACAGATAAAACCACATGAATAGAGCATTAATTTTGTTTCCTAAAATATCCTGGATGCGAAATAAGGCTGGCAGTCAATGCAGATATTTTATTAGAGCATTAATTGCTTCATGATTGGTTAATCAATCACAATACATATTCCTGCACTGCAATAAAAACAATGTACTGAGAATGGTAATAATGACCATTGTTTCCCTTTACACACAAACATTCACATTCAATTGTCTGCAGTAATTTCCCTCAGTCTGGCACCTTCCAGATACATTGGTTTACAAGTTCCAATATTTCTAGCCAGCATGAGTGGGAAAGATGGCTGTGAATGATGATGAAGCTGCAGTTAGACTGGGAGAGGCTAATATAGAAGATCATTGATAATGTAAAATCAAAGAGTTAAAGATTACACAATTATTAAAACAATGCCACCTACACTTAGCACATGTCAGCCCTTCAAGTTAGTTCATATCAGGGGACATAGCAAGGATTTCAGGAATGATATAGGGCATGGGTGTCAAACTTGCAGTGTCATGTTGCCGTCATGTGACATATCGCGACATTTTCCCCTTTGTGGAGCTGGGGTGGGCATGGCCTGTATGTGACGCATCCGGCCTGGGGGCTGCCAGTTTGTCACCCCTGGATTAGGTTATAATAATAGAATCTTAAAGTCTTCCAGAATCTACCCCCTCTTTATACCAAACAGAATCAAGGTAAAGTTATTTTGAGTTTCTTTCTCTCACCTCCTCCTTTTCCAGAATTGAGTTCTTTCTTACTTTAATTCAACAATTCTTGCCTTGTTTCATCAAGATTACCATACTATCATATCACCCAACCCATGATAAAATTTAAAATCTTTGCAGAATGTTGGATGAAGTTGATAGAATCAATTACAGGTAGCCCTTACTTAATGGCCACAATTGGGATCAGCAACTCTGTTACTAAATGATATGGTCATTAAGCAAGCTATCATCTGACTATGACTTCCAATTTCATCCTGGCTTGTCTTTTGATTCTGTCTGTTGGAAGCCAGCTGTGAGGTTCGCAATTGGTGATCATGTGACCATGGGACATGGAACTATAGTAAATGCCCACTAGTTGTGAAGTGCCTGAATCTCAGTCATGTGACCGCAAGGATGTTGCAATGGTTATAAGTGTGACAACCAATTACTTTTTCAGCATTTGTAATGTAATGCGTGACTTGCCCTAATTGATTAGGCAATTACAATCGACGACAACAAGTTTGTTCTTTCAGACCTGCAAGATTTTGTTACAATAAAGTAGAATTAGTTCATCTAATTCTAGTTCATCATCATGATGTTGTGTCTGGTATACCTGGGAAGGTGGACAGCTCTGTTGTAACTTTGAATGGTTGCTAAACAGGGTGGTCATTAAGTGAGGAATATCTGTAGTTAATTAATACTTTCACAAATTACAAGGTATGTCATGAAGCCAAAGGACTGAGGCCAATTACAAGCCAGAAGCTGCAAAGAAAGGGAAAACAGTAGATTCAGGAGGCAAAGATCAGTATGGAAGTAACACACAAAAGTAACATGTAAGAGATGTGTAATGGAGACATTGTCCAAATACTAGTAATTATTTTCATTTAGGATTAGATCGCTCAGACAGTTTATAAAAAATAATAAATGGACTATTTCAGGATATTTCTTAGAGAGAGAAAGGCAGTTTAAAAATAAACAGATTTATCTGGTTTCTCTGGGAAATTTCCCTGAATAATTTATGTTGCTAAGGGGACAGCAAAACTAGATATGCATTAAACAGTATTCTCTTCATCAAGCAATGCATCTCTATGAGACCCAATTATATGACTAGTGGCCTTCGGTATAATTTTATGTCTTAGTTTGTAAAAAAATCCTCTTTGACTTCAGGAGCTACATCCAGGAAAGGATATTGGTTTGCCCGAGTGGTCTATAAAATAGGTGCCTCACAAAGGGTTTTGCAAATGGGGCCTTTATTCTCATCACAGGTCTTATGGGCAATGAATCTCCCATGTGACACTTTTCAAGGCATCCTACCTGCAGCCCTGAAGGTTTTAATTCTCCTTTGTAGCAATTCCATGCTTTACTTGTTTCCTGTTATGGAACTTCTATAGTACCTAAAGAGCTTTTTAAATTTTAAAATAGCAGTTTGGATGAGCAGTGTGTTTTATTTCCATTTGTGTTGGAACAAAGAGAAACTGCTTTAAACTGAATCATATTATTGGTTCATTTGGCTGAGAAATATTGTCATGGAGTGGCAGGTTTCTGGCAGAAAAATACCTGTAGATGCTAGGGATTGCATCATAGACTTGGAACTCTAGGATATTTTCAATATTTTCTGTACCACTGAATTATCCAGCCGTTGCAAGGCTTAATTAGTGTCAACGGGCATTTGTCCCTCTATGAATATTGGGCAGGTCATTCACTTCCATCCTCTCCTTTGTTCCTTGCTGATTGTTAAGATAAAATAGGATAATCGTCTCTCTCTCTCACACACACACTCTGCCTCCCTCAGCAACTTGGAGAATGGTCAAGAGTCAAATAGGATACACAGGGGCTCAGTTCTGATTGGTGCTTTTGATGATGAACTATATAGCATGTTTTCTGTAACATGTAATTTTAATTAGCAGGGATGTATGAAACACCACAATGATCTTCCCTATAAACTGAGCTTCTCTACATACTGGCCATGTGTTGGGTGAAAATGCCCCAGGAGGATCTGTGCTGGGACAATTTGGAGTCAGTTTCAGCCAATATGGCTACTTTAGGTTGCAGAACTACATGTGAAATCTATCTACTAATTTTGAGACAGAGTAAAAAATTCAGATGAAATGAGGAACATCTTTGCTTTCTGATGTTAAATTCCATACAAAATATCATACAATTTCCACTTCAGTGAATCCAGTAAATTCAATTATCTTTTATTTCCTCCATAAAGTTGTCATACTCTGTACTAGTGCTTCTGTCTCCTTCTATTCCTAAAATTCTCTCACAGGCAAAAGGGAAAACACAGTGCTAATCCCTATAGATAGTCCTCGATTTATGACCGGTTGCTTAGCAACTGTTCGAAATTACAACTGACTTCAAAAAGGAGCCTTATGACCTGGATTCGAAATTCTGACAGTTAGGCCCTGCACCCTGCAGCAACCACCCCCACCCCAACACACTTTTGCCATACCAGTCCCTCAGGCATCCTCATATGCCCCCCGTCATCCAGCAACAGGCATCCTAAGCCCCACTGCACTCACCCCTCAAACTCCAGCTCTTTCCACACCTCCATTCACTCTCCCTTCACTTGGCAGCAACCATTATCTGCCTGCCGGCTCAATTGCAAGCTGACTAGGACTTGCAACTTCCTGCCAGCTTCCCACCTATTTGGTTGTTGGAAACCAGCAGCAGGCATGTAATCATGTAATCAGAATAGAGTTGAAAGGCACTTGGGGGTCTTCAAATCCAACCCCCTGTTCAACCAGGAGACCCTATGCCATTTCAGACAAGTGGCTGTCCAGTCTCTTCTTAAAACCCTCCAGTGATGGAGCACCCACATCTTCTGAAGGCAGGCTGTTCCACTAGTTAATTGTACTCACTGCTAGGAAGTTTCTCCTTAATTCCAGGTTGCTTCTTTCCTAGGTTAGTTTCCATCCGTTGTTTCTTCTCCTGCCTTCTGGTGCTTTGGAAACTAAGTTCACTCCTCCCCCTTGGTGGCAGCCTCTCAAACACTGGAATACTGCTATCATGTCACCCCTAGTCCTTCTTTTCTCTACTAGCCAGACTCCAACTAGACTAGATGTGAGGTGCATGCTTAATGACCTACAAACCACACTTAACAATGGCAACAGGATTGCCATTGCTAAGCAATATGTTCACTTGATGACTGCATCACTTGATGACAGAAATTCTGGTCCCAATCACTACTGTTATCAAGAACTACCTGTATAGGGTATTCCTGTAACACTCTATGGAAGTGAAAGTTGGACTTTGAAGAAGCAGGATCGGGGAATATTGACCCTTATGAATGTTGGCATGGGGGAAGACTCCTGAGAATACTGTGGACAGCCAAGGAAACAAATCAATGAATCACCAAACAAATCATCCCTAGAATTCTCCCTCGAGGCACAAATGATCAAGCTCATATTATCCCACTTCAGACACATTATGCACAGATCTAGTTCTCTGGAAGAGACTCAGATGCTGGGGAAAGTGGAAGGAAAGAGGGGAAGAATATGACTAGAAGCAAGGTGAACGGACTCCCACTGGCAATGAGTGCACGGTTAGAAAGCTGAAAGACCAAGTTAGGGACAGATTGTCATGGGAAAAAATCTAGGTGGTCACTAGGAGTTGAACACAATTTGATATTATATAAGCAATTAATCAATATGCTGTTTGATGAATAAAACCTAGACCGTAACTAATGAATAGGCAGAAGGCTAAGAATTGTCATATATCATTAAACCAAACCTTAAAATCCAGTACGCTCACATCTTTTCAAGGGTATCAAAATCACTCCCTCCCCCAGACATTATATCCAAAGACCCTCATGCATAGACAAGTCCCACATTTTTGGAATATAATTTAACATTGCACTTATTTCTTGAAACCTTAACTAGTTAATCTTTTCTATGATGAAGGTGTAATGAATTTGAAGGAACATTACTTTGTGCATGTCCATGGGTGGTTTCTTTCTTAGAGAGATTAATATTGCGTTGGACAAAATTCTTAGAAGCAGCTTAAATCCCTGATCTCTTTTCCTTTACATTCTTTTTTTTTAAAAAAAACCATCCTACCTAGTCTATTTTTCATCATTTGGAACCTATGCTTCTAATAATGTAGCCTAAAATTGCATTTGTCTTTTTAGCACCTATGTCATGCTGCTGACTCATGTTCAGCTTGTGATCGAGTAAGATCTAAGATTCTTCTCACGCATGCTGTTAGCAGCCAGCTATCTCCCACCTTATTCCTGTGCATTTGATTTCTCACCTTATGCCTATGCATTTGATTTTTTTTCCTGTAAAATCTGCATTTATCTTTGTTAAATAGGATGAAAACATAGTTACATTAATTGAATCTGAGAGGTTTTTTGTTGGAGTCAAGATATATTATGACTGCAGAATTCCCAAAATTTATGGAGATATTTTCTCCATTTAGCAATTTGGATCATACAATGCACTACACAACATCATTGTTTTAGGGTTTACACATTGCATGAATCCAATAAATGCAGTTTGTAAACCATGGATTAGCAACATCATAGGAACCCAGCCAACTGTGGTTTAGTCAACAAATCACAGGGAAACAATGGCTTGGAGAAAAACGTTAGTTTTATTAATGTCATAGTATTAGTATGGTACACTTTTCAATTGTGATATTTCAGAAGAGTGCTAATGCACTCTTCCCCAGATTACATTAATAGTATTCTCCAATTGTTTTGGATTTCAACTGTGGGTTGCACCAAGAAACCCATAACTAAGTTTTTACTAAAAGACATTGGGGGGGGGGGGGGCAGCCTTTATATTTTACCCTTCTTCTGAATTTTAAAAGTTCAGAGGAAGTTTTCAAAATGAATCAAGAAGCAACCCATTCTTTTCCTGATGGAGGAAGCTAATCAAGCTTTATAAATGTATCTGTGGCATGGTTCATTACTTGTGATGACATATTGAAAGCCACAAATGGTCTGGTATCAGAAAATCAATTTAAAATTTAATCTGAGGGAAGGTGGGGGGATGAAAGAGAAGAAATGGCATGGATGGAAGTGGTTTGGTGTTTGTAACATCTTGCTAAACATTTTTATCAGAGTAAATTGAGCGGCTCCTCCATTTTTGTAATTCTTACTGTGCATCAGTTGCTATGTAAACATGCACATACCTACAAACACACATGGAAAAGTTTTCTAATGATTAACTTGTGCAATTAGAGTTGTGTAGAATCAGTGAACTGAAATGTGTGAGTTATGTAAAGAATTTTTCAGTAAAAATGGAGGCGGAAAATTAATTCTTAGAATGTTGAAGGATTTTTCTCTCATTATGTCCATCTACAATAGTATTTTAATATATGCATTACTGCTCAGTTGGAGTCTCTGAAATGAGTTTAGTGCTTAGAATGCTATGCTGCTATCATTTCTAGAAAGAAATTATACATTGATGTGGTGGAGATTGCAGTGGGAAATAACTTTACTGAGGTAGGTCTGTGTCCGATGATGATTTCAGATAGAAGTGGGGTACATGGATAAATTCATTTATGCAAACATAATTTTTTTTGGGAAAAGCATCCCTTATGCAGTGCTATTTTCTATCATACAGTATTTATAATCCGAAACATTCTTAGTAACTTACTATATGTAGCAATTGCTTTGGTCAGCCTTGAATACATATATACCACAGTGATCCTTGCACTGTTGTAGTATTTGCTGATGCAGTAGGAGGTTCATGAATCAAATAGGTTATTTTGCTTAATGAAGATTCAAGATCTCAGTATGAATACATTGCAATAACTGTGTTTTAGATTTCTCCCTTACCTTGTATAATTTAGCGACTCATTATAAATTATACTTGTAACATGCACTTTTTCAGAAGTTATTCTTCTCTTATCTTGTGAATTCCTAGGGAATGCTTTTTCTCATTCTTCCAGTTATATTTGTACATAGTTTAAGGCTTACCTTACCCAAAGGTGTTTTTCAGTTACTTTTATGTAACAAAACGTTAAGTGGATTCTCTCTCTCTCCCCTCCTCCCTCCCTCCCTCTCTTTCTCATTGTTTGTCTGTCTACCTAGCTATCTAACAAGTCAACTATCATCTATCTATCTACAGCAGGGGTTCCCAACCTGGGGTGCTTGCATGATATTCTGGGGGTGCGAGATGATATTCCAGGGGTGCGAGAAAAGTCCAGGTAAATAATAGGATATTGGCTATATGTTGGCATTTTTATTTATTATGCAATGGATTAACTTTGTTTTCATTTTAGAGTTAAGTATCGTTATTTAGTGGCCGTCACATACATAGCTGAAAAGATTCAATCCTACCAT
Source organism: Pseudonaja textilis (assembly GCF_049901715.1). Taxonomy (NCBI): domain Eukaryota; kingdom Metazoa; phylum Chordata; class Lepidosauria; order Squamata; family Elapidae; genus Pseudonaja; species Pseudonaja textilis. Next base: position 111,525,217 of record NC_141991.1, on the reverse strand, counting down.
ATATTTAACGCATTCAGTAGTTCCTAAAGTCTAAATTTCAGGGGGTGCGAGGTTCGAGTGAAATTTCTTTAGGGGTGCGGGGCGAAAAAAAGGTTGGGAACCACTGATCTATAGCATCCATCCACCCAACCATGACAGAAATGAGCCACTGACAGCTCTACACTTAAGACTTCTGGTCTTGCCATGAAAATGCTTCTATAAAACCAGCTGCAACTTATGGCCTTCTTGTCCTGGTTTGCCTGAGCATTGATTAAATGTAACTGCCCATTGATGTGGGTCAAACACAAATTATCATCTGTAGATTTGGATTTCTGGTGATGGTGATGCGTGCTTTCCTTATATTTAGAGTATTTTCAAGTGTTTCATTTTATGATAAATCCTATTGAGGGTTTTTCTTGTTTTTTTAAAAAAAATCTGGCTTCTTAAAACTAACAGAGATTATATTCATTCCCAGAAACTTTGTACAGGAGAGAATCCATCAGCATTGAGCAAAACCCATTTGCCTTTAACTAACAGATAACAGATAATCAGAGTTGAAAGGGACCTTATAGGTCATCTAGTCCAACCCCCCCACCCAAGCAGGAGACCCTACACCATTTCTGACAGATGGCAGTCCAATTTCTTCTTTAAATCTCAAGTGATGGCGCTTCCACAACTTCCGAGGGAAAGCTGTTCCATTGGTCGATTGTTCTCACTGTCAGAAAGTTTCTTCTTATTTCCAGGTTAAAACTCTCCTTGTTCAGTTTCCATCCATTATTCCTTGTCTGGCCTACAGGCACTTTAGAAACTAGCTTGACCCCTTCCTCACTGTGGCAGATATTGGAAGATTGCTATCATCTCTCCCCTGGTCCTTCTCTTTACTAGACTAGCCAAGCCCAGTTCCTGTAACCGTTTATTGTATGTTTTAGCCTCCAGTCCCCTAATCATCCTGGTTGCTCTTCTCTGTACTTTTTCTAGAGTCTCAACATCTTTTTTATAATGTGGTGAACAAAACTGGATGCAGTTCTAGGTATGGTCTTACTAAGGCTTTATAGAGTGGTATTAGTACCTCACTTGATCTCGATTGTATCCCTCTGTTAATGCAACTTAGGATTGCATTAGCTTTTTTGGCTGCTGCTGCACACTGCTGGCTCATATTTAGCTGGTTGTCCACTAAGACTCCAAGATCCCTCTCTAAGTTCCTGCTATTGAGCCTGGTTTCACCCAGTCTATATGGGTACTTTTGGTATTTCTTGCAGGACTTTACTTTTGTAGGACTTTACTTTTCTCTACATTGAATTTCATTTTGTTAGATATGGCCCAGTATTCTAGTCTGTCAAAATCCATCTGGATCTTGAGCCTATCTTCTTGGGTGTTAGCTACTCCTAATTTGGGTGTTAGCTATTCCTAACTATTTACTATTCAGAGATTTCTACTGAAGAATATTCATGAATAGCAATTCATGCTCAGAGTTGTTTTTATAGTACGGACAGACAACAATTCAAAAAGTTAATTTTGGAAGAATATACATTTCATCTGAATTTAAAATGTTGGTACAACATGCAGTTTTTAAAAATGCCCTTTGAAAGGAAAGATGGAATGGAAAGGCATGTATAATTGCAGCTATAATCATTACTCCTTCCAAAATGGGGGTCTCTAGACTCTTAAGGGCAAAAAGTAAAGGGCAGGGTTGCTTTAATGGGGTAGTTCTTGCATTTTTCTGAATGTTGATCTAGTGGCAGTCCTACAGAAAGTCTGAGGAAACTCTGTATTAATAAAAGCAGGTTAGAGTCTATCAAACCTTTTCTTAAAAAAAAAAAAGAGTGGCCCCTAGAACCCTAAGAAACCACGGGGGTTAGATCAGGCTGGAGAAGAGAATGAAAATATCATTTCATACACTTTGATGGGAGGCTTATTTAAGATTCCTGGAAACTACTGAACAGCTGCTTTGCATCTTATATTTTTAGTGCACATCTGCAAAAGCCAGTTTGGTCTAGTGCAGGAGTGTCAAACTGGATTTCTTCAAGGGCCGGATCAGCATTTTAGTTCTCTTCCATGGGCTGGCAGGGGGGACTGGGGGGGAGAGATGGGGTGGACACCTCCTGCAGCACTCTGCCAGCCAAAATGGGGCTTGAGGTGGCTGCACATGCGACCCTCCTGCCCCCTGTTTTTGGCCTGTATGGCCTCCTGCGGCACTTTGTTGGCCAAATATGGGCCGCGCTGAGGCCTCTGAGACCTCTGCGTGGCCTGTTTTTGGCCAGCACAGTGCTCCTGAAGGCCAGGGAGGCCGAAAATGGGCCACACAGGGGCCTCATGAGGCCTACGTGCAGCCCCTTTTGGCCAGCCAGTCCTTTGATATTTCCAGATTTTAGCACCCTTTGGCCCAGATGCAGCCTGCGGGCCTTGAGTTTGACACCCCTGATCTAGTGAGTAAGGCGCCAGGCCAGAAACAGGAGACTGTAAGTTCTAGTCCTGACTTAGGCACGAAAGCTGGCAGGGTGACTTTGGCCCAGTCACTCCCTCTGAGCCCAATTTTTCTCACAGGGTTGCTGTTGTTGTGGGAAAATAGGAGGAAGAAGGAGTATTAGGTATATTTGGTGCCTTGAATTATTTATAAAAATAATAATGGTGGGATAAAAAATACCTTTAAAAAAAGGCAGGCAGCATTGTAGAACCTGGAATCGCATGTTTTATTTGAAATCACGTCTCCTTTCCAGCCAGCATTTAAATGGAATATGCCATTTGGCTTTAATTGGCCTTTTCTCCTTGCTCATCCAAATTTAATCTCCACATTTGCTAATATAAAAACCATCATGCTTTTTTTTATTAGCTTCTGCTCTCTGTCAGTCCAGGTAGCCATGAATAAAATCCATAATAGATGAAAGATCAAAGGTACATCTGTCATTTTCTGTTCTCAGGATTTGGAGGACAGCATTGCTTATTTATTCCAAAATGCTAGGTAAGGTACACTTATATCTGCAACATATTTTCCAATTGTAGACATTTTTATTAGCCAATGTGACTATGTTTAATTGTTTTAGTTTGTAACATAAGCACCTTATTAGTCATGCTTGTCTTAAATGTGTAGCTAAGTTGCAAGATTTGTGATTCTAAAACATCAATGGTCTGAGGTTGCATTCTCTTACCCAGTAAGATGGGATAATTCGGCACTGTCATATCTGGGTTTTTTTCTTTAACCCATTGCAAAACAAGCCTACATTTCACTTGAGAACTGTGCATTTTCATTTCACAAATCAAAATGCTTGTAGGTCGATGCCCATACACCTGAGAACAACAAATATGAAAGACAAATACGTTGAACTCTTAACAAGAATGAATGAATAACCAACAGAAGTTCTAAAAAAGAATCAAAAGTCTCTATAATAAAACATTTTTGCACATTTTTAAAAAAACGTGCGTGGGTATTAAAACATATAATCTTGTAATAAGTGAATGGTAGCTTACCTTGAGATTTTGGCTTTCTAAGCCATTGCAATGTTTAATAAGATTTCCTGGTAATTATATATGTAATTCTACCGAAATTAGTTTTTAAAAATGCCAGAATTGGCTTCCGGTTTGGGCTTCTTTGGCGATGGACCGAAATCCACAATCATCCGTGGTTTCGATCCGTGCTCACTGCTGGAGTGAATCCAAAGGATCAGGGCTGAAGCCACCCCATAGAGGTGGTGAAGGGGGGGAGACCACCAGCTGAGTCAAGGGGAGCCACATCTCTCCTCCTCAGCTGGTCATTACTCCCTTTTCCAAAGGCGGTTGCAGTGGTGGTCAGAAACGGCCACCTCAAAGAGAAACCCGACCGGACAAGATTGAGCAGGAGAGAAGACAAAGGGGAGAGCTTGACAGACCGGGCTAAGCAGAGATAACATCTACGCAAGGTACCCTGGAATTGAAACTATTAAGAGTATTATTCGTAAAGGAAGATTTTTAAAGCGGCGGAAAAGAGAGGGGAAAGGAAAAAAGTTTTTTTTCTTTCTCACATGAACAGTTGCAATTGGCTTTGAATGCTAAAAAGAAGAGATTTAAGTAAGAAATTTGTGTAGATTTACTTTGACACTAACAGGCAATTTTAAGCTGAAATTAAATTATCAAAGGGAAAATAAAGACTTTCTGGATATTCTAAAGCCTTCAAAAGGAGAAAAGTGGAGGAAGAAAGGAAGGGTGGAACTTGGAACCAACAAAGAGTACCACCTGGAAATAAAAAGAATTAACTGTGAAATTTTAACAAGACTTCCAAAGGATATATTGTAACTGAAACTTTGTTACAAGATAACAGAGCCCCTGGAAAGGGAAAGTGGAAAAAAGAAGCAAGAAGAAACAGTTTTGGATTATTTGGTGATTTTTGGAATTTTGGGTGTTGGATTTTTAGTGATTTGAATTAAAATTAATCAGGTGGTTGTTTAAAAGTGCTTAAAATGGCAGTACTCCTTGAGGAATTAAAAATGGAACTTAAAAAATGAAAGAAGAGTTTCAAGAGGGAGGAGGATCATTTGGCTTCGTACTTCAATTCTTAGAAATGGAGATTTTGAACTATGAAAAACAACAAAAAATGCTTGAAGAACAAGAAGGGCTGGACAAAGAAGAAGCCATCTTTAATGACCAAACAATTCAATGTGGGGTAACATGGAAAAGGGGGGGAAAGGGAGTTAAAAATTCAAGATCTGAGGAAACAGCTAAAAAAAAAGTTTGAAAAGTAAATATAACATTAGGAAGAAGCAGAAGAGAGGATTACAGAGGGGAGAATCAGAGAGAGAGAGGGACAAAAAGCGGGGTGAGAAAAAGAGGGGAAAGATAAAAAGGAAAAGAAGTTATAAGGGACAGAAACAGGAAATAAAGAAACAGGGGAAACATACAAGGATTAAAGGTATTAAACGACATAAAGATAATGGTTAAAATATAAATTAAAAGAGAGGATTCTGCAAGGGTACAAGAGACAGTGTTGTTATATTGGAAATAGTAATGAGCTAGAAAATATGAAACATAGGTGATTAAAGTGAAAGACAGAAACGGTATTGTTATGTAATGGAATGTTTGCTAATAATTAAATGAAATAAAGAAAGGGAACAAAAGTAAAAGAAGAGGGAATAAGAGGAATGAATGAAAATACTTTAATTGTTCTTAATGATTTATAAAATACAATTGAAAATAAATGTAAAAGATTTATAATGAAATCAATATCAGTTGTCAGGATGAATTTGAATAGAATAACCATTTATTGTTATATAATTTTTCTTTCTTTAGAATTTAGTGTGTATTTTTAAGGGAAAGTACCAAGAGGAATTTGGTTGATAAGAGTTATATGAGTAGAAACTGAATGTTATAATTGTATAATGTATAAATTAAATTTTAATGAGATTTGAAAGGATAATAATTATAAGATTAACAGGTGACATACTCTACTTGGTAATCATAAGGGAAACCTTGCTTTTCAATACCTGGAAGGAGAGGGAGTTGGTTTTTTTTCTTTTCCCTTTCGGGATGATGATGGAAAAACAATGTATGAAATTGTAATTAGGACAGACAAAAGTACGAATATAACAACTAGAAAGATATAGAAATTTAGAAAAAGATATGTAATTGAATTAGAAAGGAATGAGATAATCATAAATAAGGTTGAGGAAAGTAAGGGAAAGGAAAAATTATTGAGAAATTGATAAAATAGTGACAAGATATGAAATTGAATACAAAGATGAATATGTAACTGAGATTATGTCTGTATGGAGATGTGATAATTTGGAATCATGCTGCTCTCAAAAAAGATATTTTATTTGTATTATGTTTTGTGAAACCCAAATAAAACTTTTACCAAAAAACAAATGCCAGAATTTAAGGCCAAGCTTCTTGTGATGAGACCTCCATTCCTGTATTCTCCCCATTCATGCACAATATTAAAGGCATAGAGGTCTGACTTTAAAAGAGCTTGTGAAATTAAGCACCAATCATACTTGACAACTTTCCCACCCAATTTCCCCCTTTTTCTCTGATATTCACTGGATAAAGCAATTATGGTGGGAAGAGTTAATAGTAAAAGGAACCCAGGCCTCCCAAAAGCACAATGGCTGGACACCATCAAAACTGACACCAGCCAAAGCATAGAAAAACTCAAAGAAGCAGTGCAAGATCAGAAGATGTGGAGAGACCTGGCCCATAGAATCATCATGTTTACCGATCAGATCGTGAAATTCGTAGAGGAGGTGGTGTTGCTATCTTCTATAAAAAGTCTTTACATCTAAAAAACATCCAAGTTACCCAGGAGCTTGCTCTTCCTGAGACCATCATCTGTGAACTATCCTTAAATATCACATTTCAATTCTTACTATGTTACAGAGCACCTGATTATGACATCGAACATGTAAACAAGCTAAATACACTACTAACATGGGCAGCATCCTGCCCACACGCTTTTATCTTTCTTGGTGACTTCAATCTACCTCATATTGACTGGACCCTAAATGAATGTACAACTGAACCCATACACGCAACCTTCTACCATGCTGTTACAAATCTGGGATTGGAACAACTAGTAACCAACAACACTAGACTAAACAACTGCCTCGATCTCATCTTCTGCAATAGCTTGAATAGCTTGACTTTTGTCTCAACATACGCCCACACACAAATCATCACAATGACGTAATCCCCAATTATAACTTCAAAAAAGGCAACTATGATCTTATAGACAATGATCTCTCATCCTTTGATTGGCAATCTCTATTCACTGGATGCAATACTATTGAAGACCATTACAACATAGACGCAATCTACACAGACTTCTGTAAAGCCTTTGATTCAGTGGTACACGACAAACTACTCCTAAAACTAAAATCTTATGGTATCTCTGGACAACTGCATAACTGGATAGAAGCATTCCTGTCAAACAGACAACAAATGGTCAAAATTGGGAGTGTCCTATCAAATTCTGTACCTGTCAATAGTGGTGTCCCCCAAGGCAGTGTTCTACGTCCAACTCTCTTCATACTCTACATAAATTACCTCTGTGATCATATTAAGAGCAACTGCGTTCTTTTCGCTGATGATGTAAATCTGTTCAATACCACAGACAACACTGCTACCCTTCAAAAAGATCTTGACTATGTATCAGAATGATCAAACAAATGGCAACTTCAAATCTCAACAAATAAATTCTCTGTCTTACATATTGACAAAAAAAATCAGAAACTAAAATACAAGCTGAATAGTCAAGATCTTGTTGATGATCCAAGCTCTGTAAAGGACCCAATGATCTAAGTGCTAGAGCCCACTGTAACTACATAGCCAAAAAGGCATTAAGAGTTGTTAACCTAATCCTACGTAGCTTTTTCTCTGATAATATCACACTACTAATTAGAGCATACAAAACATTTGCTAGACCAATACTTGAATACAGCTCATCAGTCTGGAACCCATATTACGTATCTGATATTAGCACAGTTGAGAAAGTCCAGAAATATTTCACAAGAAGAGTTCTCCACTCCTGTACTCGTTGTAGAATACCTTATGCCACCAGACTTGAAATTCTAGACCTAGAACACCTTGAATTATGCCCTCTTCGGTCTCATCTAAGCATGGTATATAAAATCATACATTGCAATGTCCTACCTGTCAATGAATAGCTCAGCTTCAACCATAACAACACAAGAGCACACAATAGCTACAAACTCAAGGTTAACCACACCAAACTTGATTGCAGGAAATACGACTTCAGCAACAGAGTGGTCAATGTCTGGAATACTCTACCTGACTCTGTAGTTTCTTCCCCAAACCCCCAAAACTTTAACCTTAGACTGTCTACTATTGACCTCATCCCTTTCCTAAGAGGTCTGTAGGGGGCGTGCGTAAGCACACCAATGTGCCTACCATCTCTGTCCTTTTGTTTCTTTTATTTTTCTTATATGTACCCATTTCATGTATTCATAACTATGTATATACTTATACCTATTATCTTGTAAGCAATTGACAAATCAAATCAAATCAATCAATAAATAAATAAGGAAGGAGTCAGACATGACCAACTCTGATACAGAACTTTAGAGATTTCCTAAAATTGTAAACTAAGCAGGAACAAGAAGAACATGGCAAGAACAAAAGAGCAGCTTAGTGTCTCTGCCCTGTATGGTTCGGATGAAGCTCAAAGCTACAAATTATAACATTGAGGAAAGGAACAGGAAAGCTTTTTGGATTAGTGGACAAATTTGGAAATTTGAGAGCCTGTCAAAGGCGTTTTTCCAGCATGGCTGCCACAGTGGATATAGCCAGTCACAAAACACCCATTTATAAGAATATAAAGAGGGAAGGTAGCTCCTCTGTCTAGTCCTCCAGAAAATTGCCTGTCACCACCACTTATCTTTGTTTCTTTGTGCTAGTGGTTGTACTTCCAAATGAAATGCTTAGCTGTAGCTATCCCCTGCCTTTATTCCTTTTTTAAAAAAAAGACATACGAGGCTTATATGGGAAAGGACTCCCATAAAATTGATAGGAGAAGTTGATGCTTTATTTTATACTGAACATTATTTTTATTATAAGGAACATTTTAGAAAAAGCCCAGGAAAGAAAGAAGAAGTGCCAAGAAAGGTGTACCATAGCAATTAAAGCTTCAGGCTAGAACCAGGGAGACCATGAGCTCTAGTCCTGCCTAAAGAACAAAACCATTTGGATGACCTTGGACCGGTCACTCTCTCTCAGCCCCAGGGAGGAGGCAATGGCAAACCACTTCTGAAAAAACAAGAAAACTGCAGGGATTAGTTCAAGGAGTTGCCACAAGTCAAAAACTGACTTGTAGGCATGTGTGTATGTATGTGTGTGTGCATGCATGTGCACGGACACCCATAGACACATGGACACAAATGAACAATCTCCATGGAGATCTATAGACTGTTCATGAACTTAATTGCCAACATTCCTATTGCCTTACTTTATGTAATCTCCACATCAAAACAAATATGTCCTTTTATTCGTATCAGTGAGTAAATTTATAGATGAATAGAAAGCTGAGCGTCCTCCCCTTTTACCTTTTCTTCTGGAGCAAATGGAAAAGTACCTCTGCCTTTAGAGAAAGGGCAAGAGCGAGGGAGGGACCCTGTGTTTTCTGAAATGCTAATAAGATGGATGCGATTAATGTTCAGCCCTAGCCCCAGTGGTGCAGCTCTAAGAAAAGTCAAAGGGGAGCTGTGTCAGCTTATGGCAGAGGCAAAAGGCCAGAGATGAACTGATTTGAGTAAGCATCCCAATATTACATAGCGTGTGGCATTGTGGAACTGCAGTAATTATAGCAACTGCTCCTAGCCTTGGATCAGAATGGAACATTCACACATAGGAGATAACTAGAGATTTTCCTGTTTCATTCTCCATCCAGACAAGGTCACTGCCACCCTTGCAAATGTCTTCTTTCATATGGTGCCACCCCTCTAATTCTGTTAACAAAGTGGTATTTCCTTACACTTGAGATAGAGTTCAAAAACGCCTTCCTTTGCCTTTCAGAAAAGAGAAAGCCCTAGACACCAGAGCAACAGCAGTAACATTTTGCTAAGGTTGTAAATCACTTCTTCCTTGTTGCAGGCCTATCTTTTCAAACTAATTTTTAAGCTGTTGGGTTTTGCAACCAACAAAGGAAGAAGTAGGAATGATGAGCATTTTAAAAATCTGGTGAGCATATGAATATATAATAGTGCTTAATCATTAATCTAATGTTGCTTTCTTGGATTTTTAACTGAGAAAACTGGTTTCACTCTATTTACCTGAAAATGTTGTGGGCTGGAAACACTGAATTCTTATAACCAGGCCTTTGATTCCTGTGTGAGCTGACATTATATTTTTATGTTGCAGGATCTGAATTTCATTTTTGCTAGAATCTGAACTCTAAATTATTATCAGTATTAAATCATCCCACACCAGGCTGTTCCTCCTTTAGAAGCATAGCGTACCTTATGATTATTCTCCCACTTCCAGCTTTTTTCAGAACTGCGGCAACCAAGGGTACAGACTTAACTTTAGAAACTCAGTGGGAGGCGTTTCTTTTTTACACATTCTGGAAATCCCTCCCCCCCCCCCCCACCTCATCCCCATTTTCATTGCAAATAGTTCTTCGTCTAAATTAAGGATAAATCTGCAAAATATGGAAGTTTAATATTATGACTCCAACTGAGCATTCCTTTGTAGAGTCTTAATTGTGCATAAAAACTGTCTGGTTTTGGTTCTTTTTCTATATTCATATTTTTCCTAATGCTCTCATATGGTTAAGTCACTCCCCACAGAAATGTATATAGATGCATGTCTGTGTGCATGCAATGTGCATATATATTGACAGGATATACAAAAGTCAGCTCCTTTGGAGAAAGCACTATATACCCTGTTCAAATTGGTTGCTATCATCTTCTAAACACTTTCTTACTTGTTTGACACATGACATTTGAACAGTCCCAAGTACGGTAACATTTTCTCTGGGGGAAAAAAAAACATAATATGAAAATGTTGGCATCAGTTCAGGGTAGGACTTTTTTCCCACATGGTAGCATGGGGTTGCCTAGCAATCTTTCATGATCTCTTCATAGTGACTGGAAGCTTTTCCTGCACTATGCTCTGGCTAACAGTGATGAACTTCTTGATTTGTAATATGAAGCTGCAAATGAGGTTCTGTTTTGCATTTGCACAAATACATTTCAGGTATGATCAGTATTTCAATACTGTGCCTCTTCCCATTCTCTGGGTTATAAGAAATGAACTCTCAATGATTTGAGAAGGAATCCACACAACTTACAAAACAAACTATACTTGCTTGGTTAATTTTCTCATAAAATATATTCAGAGAAAAGAAGTACTGCCAGCTACAGTTTGTCAACAGTACTTGCTAATGGACTAGGAGTGGGTTGGAATTGCTGATTCTCCAGATGCTGTCAGTTCTGGCAGTGATGAGAGATGCTGGAAATATAATTCAAGAGCATCTTCAGTGCCACAAGTTCTCTAGCCCTGAAGAATAATTAACTAGACCCCATCCAAATCTTCACTCTACTTTAAAGCTCAATGGGTCATGCTGTTCTGTTGTCTTTCAATTTATTTCACAAGGTTGTTGTGAAAATAAAATGAGGTGAGTAAGGCAATATACCTTGAGTTCTTTGGATAATAAAGTTATGGCTATAAAATAGTTGTATGTACAATGAAAGAATTGATTGCTTAACTGAGATAAAAAATACATTTCAATTTTGAACCTGCTGAAATAATTTCTATGTTTATTTTCAACTATACTTTCTGAATATATTTTTGTAACTCTAAAACCACATATACATGTCTGTCTGTCTGCTATCTATCTATCTATCATCTATCTATCTATCTATCTATCTATCTATCTATCTATCTATCTATCTATCTATCTATCATTATCTTCCTTTTTTAAACTATCATAGTGGCATAACTCATGGCTAATACTTGACTTGATATTGTAATATCTTAAAAGACCCTTCCTCTCTGAGGATGATACTGCTGAAAACTTACCTCTGATCAGAAAAAATTGAAGTACAGGTGAAGGTATAACTTGGAGAATTTGACAAGCTGGCCATGATTCCCAAAGTGCTGTGAATTGTGGGAGATAAAGGAGCTTCCCAAAACAGAACAGAGAAGGAACTCTGAGATGGATGGTTTGGAAAGTGGTTGTTGGGAGAAGTTACAGAGGAAAACCATGGAAACAAAAGAAGGGATCGGTGGACGAGGTCAGATTGAGAGAAAGCTGGAAATGGTCATAGCATGATAATGGAGGAGAAAGCTTAAGAACTGGAAATGGTGACAGGAATGATATGAAAGAGCTGATATGCAGAAGACTGAAACAGTGAGGCATATTCCAGTTGGGTGTTGAGGGGGAAGGTAGATGAGAAGTGGCTGGCTGGGGGGCAGGGAATTAGAACTGAATTGGACAGGAGCTGGTGGTTCATGGCATGAGTGGAGAAGATAGTGATGATGGTGAAAATGGAGTGAAAAGCTGAAAATGGAGAGAGAGTGTCATCTTTGAAAAGATTCAGTACTCTGGTGGGTGTAAAACCATGGCTGCAAATACAATGAAAAGTAACAGAACTAATATCAGGAAAGGGGTGGCTCTGTTTATCTAGAGATGACTGAAGTTTGGGGGACCAACATTAGACAAAGAAAAAGGGAACCTGTGGCTAAGGTAAACAGGTCTTTCTCTGCATAGGAGGCAGAGAGAAGTATGGAATAACAGTGCTCTGGAATAGAAGAATATGGAGAGTAAAACTTCAGGAGCCTTGGAAGAATAGAATTGGTGAAAGACCTACTGAGTAGGCTAGTGTTAGCCCGGTGAGGTAGTCCAGACAAGAAGCAAAAACAGGAGTATTGCTACATTAATAGAATCTTCAAAGTCTGAAAATATTTCACCTGCCCCTTTTACTCTCTGGAAAACTAGGAAGGGTCCCTTTTGAAATGTTTCTGTGCTCCTTCTGTGGGCTGAGATATATTTTGAATTCTGGTTATCCAGCCTGCAGCTCTCCCTCCCATCTCTCAAGGTCATTCCCACATACTATCACAAAAGAAGGATTTCATGTTTACTATCCCCTTCTGAGTTACACAACCAGTGGCTTTTCACTTGCAATTGCTTGCTTCAGTGAAGATTCTTCCAGGTTTCCACTGCTTGCTTCTGTTTTGGTGAAGCACCCTACACATTGTATTCAAACTCTCTGCTTACCTTGACACCAGCTTCAGTTTTGGTGGGAAGAGTAATACGACATAGAACAAATTCTGGATTCTAAACAGAGGAGGAGATGGCTTGTTTATTGGAAGGGCTATTCAGTAATTGGAGAGATCATGGGGCAAAAATAGACTTCTATGTTTCATATCTTGTACATCAGTTCCACCTGAAATTCTGCAGAAAGCTACATTCTTGTCATTTGCCACCACTATCAATAAACAATAAACCTTATAATGAAGGAGAGTTGTTGTTTCCTGCCAGGTTAGACTCGCCAGTGCCAGTTGCTGTGCAACAAGAAACAAGGGGGAACTGATTCTTTGTGGTCAGACGTGGCTTGGGAAGTTGCCAGGCCATCTGCAAATGAGGGCAGGAGAAAAGAAATCTGTAGAAATGTCCTATAGTGACTTGCCTGGGTCTTTCCGCCCATGGAAGAGAAGACTATAGATGGTGAGAGAGAAGATGGTGAAAAGGAAGGTAGATATAATGTTGATGAACAAATGCATGATCTGTTAAGAAAAATAAAAACTCATTCCAGGGAAAGTAGGAAACATTCTGTTTGACATAAGATGGCAGAAACTCTGATGGGCTTTCAAGATTTTGTTATTATAGCCTATAACAGCAAAGTAGCTTTCCTGGAATTCTGGTGGTGTGTGTTTTCTGATGTGGCATACCTTGCAGGGCTGACAAGAGGATGCTGCACCCCTCCTGTCTCTCCAACTGGCATTCAGTACCATCAATCATGATATCCTTTTTGGTCAACCACATGTTTTATTGACTAGGGGCATTGTTTTACAATGGGTTTCTCTGTCCTGAGTGTTTCATTCCAGTTGGCGTTACAGAGGAGATAGCATGTCAGTGCAGATCTTGGCCTTCCTTCCCACCCTTTTCAATATTTACATGTAGTTGCTTGGATGAGGTCATCTGTCAGTTTGATTTAGTTGTCATTAATATGCAGATGATACCCGGCTTTACGTCTGCATGACAGGCCAAGCAAGAGATGATGTTCAAATTTTTGTTGGAATTTCTAGAGGCTATAAGTGGGTGGAGTGAAACAGTCTTAATCCCAGCAAGGCAGAGTTCCTGATGGTGCAGAGGCTTTCTGAGTCCATGGATGTTTCATGTTCTTGAAGGGGTGCTGTTGCAAACTGAGTGTTCTCCTGGATTCAACAATTCTTGGTATAGCAGAATGGTAACACTATTGTTAGGAGATCCTTTTGGCCAACTCTAGCTGATCTACCAGGTGCAATTCTTCTTGGACCAGGAGGCACTGAAGATAGTGCTACATACTTTTGTTATCTCAGACTATAGGCAGTCCTTGACTTATGACCTTACATTTAATGACCTTTTGAAGTTACAGTAGTGCTAAAGTGAGTTACAACCAGTCGTCACTCTTTCTTTTTCTTTCTTTCCTCTCTCCTTCCCTCCCCTCCTTCCTTCCTTCCATTCATTATTCACATTTCTTAACTGCCCATCTCCCTTAAAGAAGGACTCTGGATGGTATACAATAAAAAAAATCAAAATGTAAAAACAGTATATAAAAATTAAAACGTTAGAGTTAAATTTTAGAATTAAAAGTTTTAAAAATTTTGAAAACTTTTTTAAGAGACAAGAAATAAACCCTGTTGCAAAGTATTTGACAAAGGGAAAGGGAGGGCTCTCATGGCGCCAACCAACCTCGAAACTGCCTGATTCCTTGGGCTCCCCTTGCAAAGCCACAGAGCCATGTTTTAACCCCTTTAAACATGGCTCTGATCAATTATCACAATTTGGAGGTTCAGCAACAAGTATGCATTTCCAATGGTTGCAGCATCCTGGGGCCACAATTTGTGACCTTCCCAACCCACTTCTGGCAAGCGAAGTCAATGAGGGATGCTGGACTGCTTGAAGACTGTGGCAGAAAAGTTGCAAAATTGAGCAGTTATAGGACGACACATTTAACAACTGCATTTCTTAGTGATAGAAGTTTTAGTCCCAATTGTGGTCTTAAGTCAAGGACTAGCTATACAGTACCTTGGTCTACACGAGGATGCCATTGAAGATGGCCTGGAAGTTACAAGTGGCATAAAATGCAGGTGGTGGTCTATTACCAGTTTAATAGAATAACATCTCCATTGTGGGAGCTGCACTGTTGCCCGCCTAGTTTGGAGCCTCATTCACGGTTGTGGTACTTATCCATAAAACCAGGGTTGTCAAACTCCTAGCCCACAGGCCAAATGCATCATGTGCTGGCCACCCCCACGCCTGGTTTAGCAATGGGGGAAAAAGTCCAAATATGTCACATGACATTGCGAGTTTGACACCCCTGTATAAAACTCTTCATAGCTTAGGCCCTTGTTACCTTCAGGGCTTCCTGTTTCAGGTGGAATCTGGCTGAGCAGCACTTTCTAACTGGGGAGCAGTGCTGTAAGAATTCACCTGCTGAGAAGTCAAAGGAACAGGAGCCTATAACGTGGTTTTCTCAATAGTAGCTACCTCAGTATGGAATAATCTTCCCCTCTGAGTTTGAATCCCCCTCCTTTCTGGTATTTAGGAAGCGGGGTGGATAGAAATAGGGAGATAGAAAGAGTCCTTTGGGATGAGGGGTCATCAATAGCTGAGGGAAGATTTGGTTTTGTTTGTGATTTTACTATATGCATTATATTTTATATTGTTTTAATAATTTAAGCCACCTAGAGTTCAATATGTAGGCAGCATGAAGATCATTGTAATAATGAAATAAATAAATATTAAATGCAATCTCTTATTATCTCTTAGACATCAGGGAGTCCTGGGACACAGTCAAATCTCTAATTATAGTAAGGATACCAACAATGCTGCTGTATTGTTCTTTCTGAAACACAAAGGGTTAACTGACTGGCTACACAGTTGGTGGCTGGATTATAGTTTGCAAAACTTTACCAGTGATGTGAATCTGATATGACAAGAAACAGCAGGTGGGCTCTTGCAGTGCTCAAAGAAACAAGTGAAAGATACTAATCACCTGCAGTAATAAGCAGTACTTTTCCTTCACCAACTGCTGGACCACAGTCAGGATTTAGATCGGCAAAGACAAGTTAGAAAGGTGATGTTTGTTAAGGAGCAATAGGGCAGCCTCTATGTATGGCTACAGGAGACATGGAGAATTTAGTGTGAGGACAAGCACTAAATTGGATAATAAAAGCTGGTATCATTAGGCAAAAGCCAGTAGGGAAGAATCTAAGATATTTGCCCTAGAAACTTGTATGTTTTGCACAAAGACAGCAGGTGCATTTTGCTCCCAAAAGTATGTCACACTATACAGCTCCTTTCTCTGTTGGCTTGACATTTTTTACAAAAGACAGACATGCATATAGACACATCTGCACCTGTCCCATCATGGTTCCATCTGTCTTCTGGAGGATTTTTTTAAAAAAATTCTCCAACATTTCATAAGTGCCCCATAATTTTACTTCTCAGGGTAACATACCTTTTAACGAAAAGGCCTCTTGGAATTCAAGTCAGTGGGAGGATTGCCTTAGGTCAACATTTATAGAAATAAGCAAGTAACCTGGAAAGAGGAAAAAAATGAACATAAACTTCACGTAATAAAAATAATATTTCTTTCCCTTCTTGTATAGATATGGATGTGGGCTTCACACAGCGTCCTACCTTCAATCGGAATAGAACTGGAAGGGAACTTAGAGGTCATCTAGTCCAACCCCCTGCTCAAGCAGACCCCTATACTATTTGAGACAAGTGACTGTCCAGTCTCTTCTTAAAAATCTTCAGTGATGAGGCAGCTACAATCTGAAGGCAAGCTGTTCCACTGGTTAATTGTCCTCACTGCTAGGAAGTTTCTCCCTAATTCCAGGTTGCTTCTGTCCTAGGTTAGTTTCCATCCATTGTTCCTTCTCCTGCCTTCTGGTGCTTTGGAAAGTAAGTTGACCTCCTTATCTTTGTGGTAGCGTCTCAAATCCTGGATGTGATGAAATAGTACAACATTTGTATTCTCCTGAAGTAAGCAAAGGATTAACTGGACAATAATTAGGAAGACATGAAAGGGGAAAGGTTGCAGAGAGTTGGACAGAATAAAAAAAGAGTAAAGAAAGGAAAAGGAAAGAGCCTTTCTGCTCATATAATATTATTGCTACATAAAGCTTTAAATGCTTTAAAAACAATTGGCCAAAGGAGAAAAATATAACCTCCCCCACTTCACCTAGGATCAGAGGTGGTATTCAGCAGGTTCTAACCTGTTCTGGAGAACCCATAGCAGAAATTTTGAGTAGTTGGGAGAATTGGCAAATGTCACCTCTGACTGGCCCCTCGCCCATCTATTCTCTGCTTCCGGAGTCCCAGCTGATCGGCTGGGTCTTCTTTGGTTGCCCTGAGCAGGAGAAAGCAGGTTAGTGTGGTGGGGAGGGAATGGGGATTTTACAGTAACCTTCCCTTGCCACGCCCACCAAGCCACACCAGGCTCATCAAGCCATGCACGCAGAACTGGTAGTAAAAAAATTTGAATCCCACCACTGTCTAGGATACTACACTATCAGGAAGAGAGCTGCTGTAATAGAGAAAATAACGTTGATATAAAAATGGTGCATTTATTATTTGGCGTGGTTAGTTATTTATCCCTCAAAATAAGAAATAATCATCGTACTGGCTTGTCACAGTATTTGCTCACTTCTTTGTTTGAATTAAAATACCCCACATGGAACAGAAAAACAAACATTGCTCTTATCTTATCAATCAAAGATTGAAATCTGAAGACCATTTCTCTTGCCAACTCTTCCTTCCCCAATCTCACATATATCATCATATTTTAAAATTTAATGTCTCTAGGATTCAACTTTCAGGTTGTTTTCCTAAGCATCCTTTGGACTGTCTTTTTTCTCATCCAATATTTATAGTTGTTCTTCGCCTAAAATATTGTATTTATTAATATGAAAACAATTTAAATAATTCAAATAACATTTTAATCACCAAGAATCAAGGTTGCCATGCAAGTTATTTACATGTGTTAAACAATAATACAGCTCTGATCATTAAATACTGCTATTGTGCCATTCAATGTAGTAATATTTAACAGAGCAAGTAGCTTAGCACATTTGAGGGTCAAATCTTCCAGCAGCCTCAGCTAGCCTTGACCAATGGTGAAAGATGCCAGATTGGAGATCAGCAACACATTTTTAAGATAGCACTTTTATAATTAATTTAGTAAGTGTATTTATAGCACTCACAGAAGGGGTGTCAAACTCGATTTCATTGAGGGCCGCATCGGGGTTGTGTTTGACCTCGGGGTGGTGGTGGTGGGATGGGGGTGGCCATGACACAGGACTTATGCCAGGGGCACCTGTGATGGCCAAGTGCTAAGGCAGGACTTCCCTGAGACCCTTCCTCCCTCACATTATTATTTCCTTCCTTCCTTCCTTCCTTCCTTCCTTCCTTCCTTCCTTCCTTCCTTCCTTCCTTCCTTCCTTCCTTCCCTCTTCATTCTTTCTTCTTCCTTCCCCTTTCCTTATTTTTCCTTCCTTGCTCTCTTCACATCTTTTTTTCTTTTTCTTTCTTTCCTCTTTCTTTCTCCTTTCCTGACCCTTCTTGCATCTTCAAATGGAAAAGGGGAAACATTTCTTCTTTTGTTTTGTTTTGAGTTTGTTTTGATAGTCCTCTGCCAGCAAAAACAGAGCTCGTATGGGCGTGTGCCCCCCCACGCCCCGTTTTCAGCTGTGACAGCATCCTGCACCCTGTGCCAGCGAAAATGGTTTCAGCTTTTGCTGGCAGAGGGCTGGAGACAGCCATGGTTGAAAACGAGGTGCAGTAAGCCATGCGCAGCCCCCCCCCCCCGGCTCCATTTTTGCTGGCAGAAAAATGTGGGTTGGTCCTTTCCTGTTTCCAGGCCAGCTCTGTGGGCCAGATCTGGCCCACGGGCCTTGAATTGACACCCCTGATCTAAGGCAAAACAAACTATGATAGAAAGTAATGGTAAAGGAATATCAATTCAACTTTTGCTTCTGCCTTTGACTACTTTTGCTATGTTCTTTCTATTTTAGCTAACCCTTCTGTCTTGACTCAGCTTCACTATCACATAAACAAAGAATAACAATGTATCTATCAGTAATTTTATATATATATATATATATATATAGGTTCTGGTATATATATATCTTTTGTTGGTTTCTCGATTTGAGGTATCTAGGCAGCTAGATACCTCAAATCTTGGAGAAAACACACAAGATCCACATATATATATATATATATATACACATACACATACACACACACACACACACACACACACACACACACACACACACACAGAGTAATATACAAGTATATGTATGGTATTCAGCTTTGTTCGGGTATTTTCCCACGTCATTATAGTTGTGCTTTTAAAGTTGTAGCAACGTTTTGGCAGAATCTCATCTGCCATCATCAGGCATCAGATGAACACTATACAGAAGCCTGATGATGGCAGATGAGATTCTGCCGAAACGTTGCTACAACTTTAAAAGCACAAGTATAATGACGTGGGAAAATACCCGAACAAAGCTGAATACCATACATATAAATACCCGCAAAAACTTAACATACATACATACATACATACATACATACTTACATACATACATATATATATGACTTCAGTCAAAGTATAAAAGAAGCAAAAAGTCCAATCTTCAGAAATTGGCAAGTATACCGCATAGAATCATTTCCATGAGTTGAAAAACATGAAGAGTGTCTGCTTAATAGGCAAATGTGTGTGAATATGATAACATAATTAATTCAGTATTGCAATACAGTATTGTAGAAATATGACACATAAATGTGTTTCAATTGTTAGGAAGAAATTATATCAAGAGCTCCGGTTATTCTAGCCTATCTGTCACCAGAACTTTCCTAAAACAGAGCAAAGTGGAATGTGGTCTGATGTGAGAGCAGCTTATAAAAGAAAGATCTAGTACCAAAAATGGTCTGGATCTAGTTATGAACTGAGAAAGTGCCCCAATGCATCGAAGCAGTTGGGTAGCAGCTTGAAATGCTGGTGGTTGCTCTGTTCTAGACTCTATACTCTCTTTCTAGATAAAAGATCTGTAGCTGAACTATTATTATGTGGCAGAAATAATCCCAGAAATCACATTTTCCCCTTCTTTCCTAGAAAGCTGTTATTGTATGATTAGTATATTTGAGATGAAAATCAGTTTTTAGATAAAGTGTATTTCATTTTTTTAAAACCCAAATTTAAAACTCTTTCTGTTATACTCATTGCTGTCCTGTAATGGTGACCTTCTCATAAGGAATCCATGCTGCTAAGCAGTAGTTTTGCACTGGAATAGAATAGAATAGAATAGAATAGAATAGAATAGAATACTTTATTGGCCAAGTGTGATTGGACACACAAGGAATTTGTATACTCTCAGTATACATAAAGAAAAGGTACATTCATTAAGAAACGTACAACACTTAATGATAGTCATAGGGTACAGTCAACAATCAAATCCTACTAGGAAACAGTCAAGTGGGAGGGGATGGGTGGTAAGGAGTGGTGAGAAGATTAAGAGTAATAGTAGTGTACACTTTGTAAATAGTTGAACAGTGTTGAGGGAATTATTTGTTTAGCAGAGTGATGACTTTTGGGGAAAAAACTGTTCTTGTGTCTAGTTGTTCTGGTGCGCAGTGCTCTATAGCGTCGTTTTGAGGGAAGGAGTTGAAACAGTCTGGGGTGTGAGGGGTCTGTAAATATTTTCACAGCCCTCTTTTTGACTCATGCAGTATACAGGTCCTCAATTGAAGGCAGGTGGGTAGTAATTATTTTTTTTCTGCAATCCTAATTATCCTCTGAAGTCTGTGTCTGTCCTGTTGGGTTGCAGAACCAAACCAGACAGTTATAGAGGTGCAGATGATAGACTCAATAATTCCTCTGTAGAACTGAATCAGCAGCTCCTTGGGCAGTTTGAGCTTTCTGAGTTGGCACAGAAAGAACATTCTTTGTTGTGCTTTTTTGATGATGTTTTTGATGTTAGGTGTCCATTTTAGGTCATGTGATATAGTAGAACCTAGAAATTTGAAGGTCTCTACCGTTGATACTGTGTTGTCTAGTATTGTAAGAGGTGGTAGTATGGGAGGCTTTCTTCTAAAGCAGAGGTGGGCAACTATGGCGCCTTTATGACTTGTGGACTTCAACTCCCAAAATTCCTGAGCTAGCATGGCTTGCTCAAGAATTCTGGGAGTTGAAGTCCATAATTCATAAAAGGGCCATAGTTGCCCACCCCTGTTCTAAAGTCTACCACCATTTCTACGGTTTTGAGTGTGTTCAGTTCCAGATTGTTCTGGTTACACCACGAGGCAAGTTATATAACCTGTCTGTATGCAGATTCATCATTGTCTCGAATGAGACAAATCACTGTTGTGTCATCAGCACTTCAGTGTTTTAACAGATGGATCATTTGAGATGCAGTCATTGGTATAAAGGGAGAAGAGAAGTGGAGATTGCACACAGCCTTGGGGGGGCCCTGTGCTGATTGTGCAGGTATCGGATGTGATTCTGCCTAGCTTCACCTGCTGCTTCCTAGGAAAGCTTATGATCTACTTACAAGTGTGTTCAGGTACCGCTAGTTGGTTTAGAAGACTGTCTGGAATGATGGTATTGAATGCTGTACTGAAGTCTACAGAGGGCCCTTGCGTAGGTATTTGGAGATTCAAGGTGTTGTAGGATGTAATGCAGAGCCAACTCCAGTTACAAACTGAGAAAGTGCCCCAATGCATCGAAGCAGTTGGGTAGCTGCTTGAAATGCTGGTGGTTGCTGTTTTAGACTCTATAACCTCTTTCTAGATAAAAGATCTGTAGCTGAACTATTATTGTGGCAGAAATAATCCCAGAAATGACATTTTCCTGGATTAGGTGACTTTAGGACTTCTGACAAGAGAGATAGCTGACATAATTTTTTTCAGTTTGACTGAGAAAATATTTGAGTAGTTGTATTTTAAACCGGTATGAAGGGCAAAAACCAGAAAAATGCACACGAATTTACTGATACCTGAACCAGAATCACCTTAAAGGGGAAATGGGTGGCATAAAAGTTTACTAAAATAAATAAATAAAATGTCAATGAGATGCTTGTTTATGGCTTAGCATGATATATAATCCCACCCATTATGACTTAATGTTACATAGAAGCCATTATATCTGGTTAACTACATACATTAGCCAAATCCTTTGCCTAAACATTATGCTACACATATTGCTGCCCTGCAATTCTTTAAACACAGGTTTGTTGCTTAGTAATTAAGCTCTTGGGTTTTTTTTTTAAATTCTTGCCAGACCAGATTGCTCCCTCCTTTTCTAGCCTCCCCATTTCTCATTGAAAACCCCTTCAGCTTGATCTTTTCCTACTAACCTTAACTCACCAATATTGGGTTACTTTTATTGGGGTTTCTTTTTCTTACTGTATTTATTCATTTTTGCTTATAAGCGCGAGTGCACATATAATGATATTTCAAATCTCAAGGCCAATTTTTTTACCTTATTGGCTAGATATGGTGCCATATATTTGGAATGCTTTAGCTTGTAGATAAACACTCCTGTCCTTGTTCTTTTTTTATTCCTCCGTAAATGTTTACTCAGATTTTTGTAGTTTGATCCTTTTCACGCTTCATCATATGTCTTTTTAGCTAATTGCCGAGTCCTGCAGAGTGGAAGCCTAGAGGTTCCAAATCTCCTCTCCTGGAAGAAAGGTTACAGATATTACAGGAGAGCACAGAATGTTTCTAAATTAAAAAAAAATCTTCATGAGTATAGCCTGATATTTGATGGAAGGCTGACATTAAACATTTCCATAAGTGTTACAGAGCCATAAAGAATATGAGGTATAACATTGCAAACTGAAATTTAAAAAGGGGGAAAAACAGCACAAATTCCTGACCATATGTTTTTCCTATTTCTAAGAAATAGAAGTTTCCCACAGCAACTGTTTCTCTGCTGCAATTAATTACTTTGAATTTTTCACTTTCTTGGAGATTCCAATTTGTTAATCAGAGGCTGTTGAGGAGACAGGAAACTCCCCCCTTTTTAACCAATCTCTTCCCATGTACTTCTACCAAATTTTCCCCTTTGTTTTAAAAAGGCCACGCCGGGTTGCTCATGTCATAAAACTCTTAAAATATTCTCTTCTCCTTTCTTCTTCCCCTATTACCTTACAATCCTGTAGGGCAAATTTAGTGGCAAAGCATACATGCACATTTGCACAAAGTCTTCTTCAGTGGAAAGGTTTTCAAATAGCATAACTGGGAAAAAGGCCTTCCTCAAAGCTAGAGAGGACAAAGGGTATGAATCTGAGTAAGATATTTTTGTGGATGTCCCAAAATACATGCAACAGAATTTTAAATATTCTCCAGAAAATCCTAAAACTTTTCTAATGGTCTTAATGGTTACGGTGGCTGGAGAAAGAAAAGAATCTTGTTGAGTAACAACTCTACATTCGAAAAGCTTTCAGCAGCTCAAAATCAGGAACACAGGCAAAATATTAAACTTATTTAAATGTATTTCTGGACTTCCCCTTTCTTTTCAGAACCTTGAAAAGCAACTGCTACTGGAAATACTGTATATTCTGTACGGATAACTGTAGAACCAGAGATCTGGCATGACAAAAGAAATTTGATTCTAAAGCAGAAATATAATTTGAGAAAGCATCTCAGGTTGGCCCTCCTCAGTTTTCTTGTAGATAAGGGGAGAAGGAGATGCATTCAGTCTTTGCAAAGATTCTCCTGTTCTAACCTTATAATAAAAGTAGTAGATGTGATGGAATGTGCTCCTGAAGAAGTAGTGAGGGAGAGTTTTGGCAACATAGACTTTTTCCAGAGAGACCCAGATTGAGAAAGTGCATGGTCCTGAACTGGAGGGGAGAAGAGATTCAGGGTATCCATACCCTATAATTCCTTAGGAATAATAGGCTAGAAAGTTGTAGCTCTATTTTGGCAAGATTCTGTCCATTAGGTGTAAGCACTACAAGTACTGAACTGAATTGTACTTTGCTATATCATTTCTGGGCCTGAACCCGACAGTATTGGCATTCATGTCTTTGGTTTCCTAGTGTGAGCTGCATCAAAGGGTTGACGCACAGAGGTGGCTTGATATCTGATACATTTACCATATATACTCATCGATAAGCCCATTTGAGGTCCTATCAATTTTGGGGGTGTATTTTAGGTGTAAAGTTCTCAGCTTATCTGCATGCATATATAGTAATTTGAATACATCATCTAAGTCTTTCATGTGTTTTGAAAACAACAATAAATATTCTTAATTAAATAGGACTCGCTTCCAGATAAACATGGCTACATAACAACATAACCTTCAAAAGAGAGGTCAATGATTGAGTATTGATGACTACTCATTGTGTTTTCTCAGCCACCTTCCTTATGGTGATATGGTTATAACTTACTGAGCCTCAAACACTAAATATTCATTGGATAGTTGATTGGAATTCTTAATCAAGGTCATGATGCAAATATATGATCCTGCATAGCAGATCGTGCCATAGCAAATTGATAATAGGTATCTGGTACCTTATTAATCCTCTTGAGACATCATAACTTCAAAATGCTAATACAGATCTTAGGAGAATTTGGAAAATGGCACATTAAGAAAAATAGGCTCAAATACAGAAATATATTCACATTCTAATAAGAATGATGATATTACAAAAGTTAGTATGGAATAGCTCAAGAAATTATTGGCAACCCACAACACACACTTCAGGTTTTCTCCACCATTTTGTTTAAACAGCACATTATTATTATTGACAAACTTCAAATGTCCTGTTCCTGATTTAAGTCTTCTTGTGCTGATAATTTACACAGGAAACTGAGATTGAAAGATCGATGTGAAACTCTTCTAGTCAAACTGCTCTGACTAAAGGAGAGAATGGACAAAAAAATGCAAAAGAAAAGATATTAACAACAAAAACAAAAGAATAACCAGCCTCCTCTGCAACTTTCATATGAATTAAAGTGGGAGTCATCAGTCTGAACCAGGCAGATCGATCTTCTTTAACCAGTGATATGATTCAACTTTTTTTTTTACTACTGGTTCTGTGGGCGTGGCTTGGTGGGCGTGGCAGGGGAAGGATACTATAAAATCTCTAGTCAGAGGTGATATTTGCTGGTTCTCTGAACTACTGAAAATTTCTGCTACTGGTTCTCCAGAACTGGTCAGAACCTGCTGAATACCACCTCTGTATTTAACCCATATAGGAGTAGGACTGGCTATTTAGTGGTCATCATCCAATCATCCTCCTGTCAACAGGCTTTGCCAAAACATGGGGGCTTAAGACTGATATTGACTCATCTGCTAATATGCTAGCCAAAAGGTTTTGATTGGGTGCCAAAAGAATCAGCACCAATCAAATCTTCTTTGGGATGTCATTCAAAAGCTGCT
This sequence comes from Pseudonaja textilis, assembly GCF_049901715.1. Classification (NCBI taxonomy): domain Eukaryota; kingdom Metazoa; phylum Chordata; class Lepidosauria; order Squamata; family Elapidae; genus Pseudonaja; species Pseudonaja textilis. The sequence continues at coordinate 111,500,150 of NC_141991.1, read as the reverse complement.
GTGTCACACAACAGAAAGCTGTAATTACAAAATATACCTCTATCCATGGTGGAAATTAAAAGCAACTCCCCTCTCAGAACATAACAAAATGGCATAGTGTTTTTGTAACCTGTGGGCTCCCCAGTTTCCTCTGCACAGAAAGTTCCTCACTCTATAGATTAAAAATTATGAGTCTTTTGTTAGTTGGAAATTTGTTGGTTGGAAAAGGTGCTAATATGGTTTTCTTGTTACTATGTTTATTGTAGAATATAATCAGGTATGGATACAACATTTTAACATATTGCCTTGTTTTCTCCCCTCTCCTACCCTATTGAATGATGAGATCTGCCTATATGCTGTGTGCGATTTGACATAAGAATCAGGAAAGTGATTTGTCAGATCTCAGCTCTAATAGCTGCACAAATTCAGACACCCACTAGATGGCAGGTAAGAGAGACAAAAGCTAATTCCTTGTTAGTTGAAAGGTCAATAACCATTTTGGATAAATTATGTGGATGTGCCTGGGAGCACCATATGGCTGAATGTCTTTCTCAAACATCAATACTCCCTTTTTAAAAACCTGCCTTCAAGAGCACTCATGCAGCAGCTGCATTTGGACTGCACAATTCCAAGCAACCATAGCCTTGTAATTAAAGAGAGACCGCCACTTTCTGCCATGTAGTAGTCATTATGTCCATAAGTCAACGGTTCTTTGTGAGGAATGCCCAGACCTTACAAGCACCCTCTCCAAAATACATTCTTTATGGACATTCATTGTGAATTTCCGATGGTTAGTGCTATTTAAATAATACAGGTAATAAATACCAAGTGTTGTGGTCTTCTCTGTGGCAGTAACTACTCTGTACTTTTAATAATGTCCTGCTGCATTTGAACTTTTTTACTTTGTTATTTGAAAACTACTTTGTTATTATTAGATAAGAAACGACAAATATATATCAACAAAATAGAAAATAAAATCACAGATAAAGCCAAATATTTGAAAACACCAACATTCTGCTTAAAATGTTTGGGAAAATTAAAAGCTTCTCATCTGTCTTGAAAAAAATATGAACCCCAGTCCTGGGAATAGAGCCATGTCTTAAAGACCTTCTGGAACCGCAAGGAAAAGAGCCGCTTATCTATATTTCTGGGGAGATGCTGTTCCCGAGGGCAGGATCCATGACAAAGGAGGCATGTTTCCTTAATCCCACAAGATGGCAACATTTAATTGAAGGGATTTGGAGTACATCCACTCTGCTTGAACATATCTGGTGGGCAGAAACAATTGGAGATAGCTGTCCCTCAGATAACCAGACACTATGCTAGGATAGGTAAATATGGGAGGTGACTATCCCATCTTAATCCTTTAAAAGGCCAAGTAAATAAAATAATATTGTTTCTGAAAAGGAAGCAGTGCTGAAGAAGCATTCTACACGTAGAGTGACATAGACCCCTCTGTTTGTTCATTTCTGACAAGGGGTGAGCGAAGACAGGAGCCTTTAGCTGATGATCTCAGAGTGTAGATTGATAAAGCAGCAGTTACTCCTTTAGGTAGTTGAAAGCCCCGAGGCTAAGAAAATTGTCACAAGGAAAAGTGAAGGAATCCTTGGAAACCTGCTGAAAAAAGGAATTAATATATTTTCAGATAGAATTGATGAGCTGATGTAAGAAAGTGTTTGAACTAGGTTTAAAAGAAGAATGCATGCCCTTTACCCAGAAAACATGAAACCTGGCTAGTACAGACAATGAACAACATAATTCTTCAGAAATAAGTTAACTGTCTTTAATCAGTACTGACAACTATGAAGGAATTCAAAACTTAGGCACTACTGTGGACTGTTTCTTGAAAGCGATGGCTATCTTATATAGATTGGAGAATATTTGATAGGTCCCAAATTGGAATGTGTGTGTATGGGTAATATATATTGTAGTAGTAGTAATAGATGATTGCTAAACTTTTACTCTGCTTTTATGGAGGGAAATGTACAAGATTAGCTTCTAGGGTTGGGGAAATTCAGCTTTAGGTTGGTGTGTGGCAAATAGAATGTTTGTTGACTGGTTTTTGCTTGAGCAGCTTTTTGGGAAGGCAGAATAGAGCAGATTCATGTTCAGGTGAAGTGATGGGAGATACTTAGGAAGTCTGATGTGTTGATCAGGAGACCGAATGGCTGGCAAGTGAACCTCTTTGGGATGGAAAGCCCAGGACTTGGATTCATGCATCATGTATAACGGGATTTCTGCCAAGGGCCCTACTTGATACAACTCTGAGAACCATCCCGTGCCTGCAGCCCGCTCAGAGAAGCAGCTCGGATTAGGCTTTCCCAGCGTCTTAAGTACTTACCACCTCAGGTACCGGTGGTGGAATAGGGGATTTGGGAGACCCGGGCGGAATTCTCACTTTGCAGGAAGCATAGGTGTCTCTGGGTGTCGATAGGGAAGTGGAAGGCCCCCCGAATTGATACATCCAAAGAAGGGCGAGGGATGCTTGGGGAGCCTTATCCTCCGCTGCGCAAGTTTGTGGCGGGGGACTGGCTGGGAGGCGTCCGCAGGTGCTGCCGCACGTGGCCTCTTCGGGGCTCCCCCTCCCCCGCGATGGGGGCGGGTTCGCGCGTTCCTTCTTCTCGCTTGCTCGCTCGCTCCGGGCTATAGGCGGCTCGGGCGCAGCCGCATGTTCTGCCAGCCTGCCAAGCCGGAGCCGAGCGCAGGAGAGGCTCGTCTTCCCCGTCTTTCCCGGCCTTGCTCCACGCGCTCGGTCGCCGTCGCCACCGCCTCCTTCTTCTGACGCTGGGCAGCCCCTGGGATGTCGCTCAGTGCGAAGGGACTTGGAGCTCCTGCGCTTGCCTGCCCCCATCGCAGGGACTACTGAGACCGCGTGAGTCACCCTCGAGGGCTGCCCGGGAGCTTCCGGCAAAGGGGCCGGCCGGGCTTGTCCTCTGCTTTAAGGGGCTTTGCGTGGGAAAGAAGCCGGGGCGGGGTGTGTGTGAAGCTCTGTTTGGCTCTCCCCCTCTTCAGGTGCAGCGGGTGGGGGTGGGTGGGGAGGGGGTGGGGAGGCGCGCACTATTCGGGCTGGAGTAGGGGGAGGCGGAATCTGCGTGCCACAAGGAAAATCCTAGCGCGCGAGGGCGGGCGGAGGCAGGGGGCTCTGCCAACGCCAGCCGCTGCTAGTCCTCCTGATGCTTCTGGTGGTGCGAGGCTGCTCCGGAGCCTGGCTCGAGGAGATGATTCATTTCTTGCGGGGGAGGCGTTCAGACGCTTGGCTTAAACCCCCCCCCCCTCGTTTCCCCCTCCCCCCCGCCCCCCAAGCTATGGCGAGCGAGCAAGCGCGCGCTCCGAGAGGCGGGCTGCGAGGCGAACCCTCCGATCCTTGTGAGGCGGGGAGATGAGCCCCGAAGCTTGTCCCCTCCAGCCCCTCCCCCCAAAGCGGGTGCCCTCTTCCTCTTCAAAGGCAACAGACGGGCGGGGAGGGGGGTTTCGCAGCGGCGTGGAGCGTTCCGGATGCCCGAGGACGCGACATTTGACCTCCTGCCCCTGCAGTCCTCTTGGAAACTAGGGTGGCCGCGCGACGCGGCGCTCTTGGAAACGCGTGTCATTGAACTCTGGAGAAGGGCTGGCTCCTGAGCAATCTGGCCCAGGTTTAGGACTGCCCAGGGAACTTTTCCTGCCGAGATTGTGCGGGGAGAGAATATAGAGATCTGGGTTTATTTCATTCGGCGGTCTAGGGTAGCGGGAGGTCGGGATGCTCCTGAAGCCGAAAACCTGCGTTTTGAGTTCTGGGGACCCACACTTTCTTAATTAAAAATCTCTGGGTAGAAACTGTCAAGAGAGCGAAGAGGATGGCGTTGTCACTCCTTCTTCTGCCCTCCTCTTTCTACCCTCCTGCTCTTTTATGGGCTCCAAAGAGTGGAGGGTGGGAGCAGCGCATAGCCAAATCCTTCCTTCTCTTTATTGTTTCTTCTGCAGCCTTCCCAGAGAAGTTGGGTTGCTGTGCAGAATAACAATACAGAGCTAATCTCTGTGAGCGAGATCAGCCTCACCATCCCAAGCTGAATTGCCAGAGACTGGAAGGGGAGAGGGGATTTATTACCCAATGGTGCTCTCCACCCCCCCCCCTTCCTCTTATGTTATCACACACACATTATTACACCTCAGCAGGGAGCTCGCAGTAAGAGCTTCCCTTAGAATTATAGAATCAGTCTGAAGCAAAGTAGCTCCTAAGGAAATAAGAGATAACTTGAGAAAGTGCCAACCCACAAAAGCAAATAAGAGCGGGGCTTGAAGGTTACTGTATTGTTCAAATTCATACCTTAGCTTTTGTTTTCCCTTCTCTCCCCTTCCTTTCCCCATCACCTCTGCCTTTTACCAGTTTGATATAATACAGGAGTTAGCAGACTCTGTTCTTTCGGCTTTGTTAGATACAGTTTGTAAGCACTAAATGAGAAAGGAGATTTAGGCGCAGCATTGTCATTACATTTCTTTTTCTTTAATGGGATGTGGGAAAGAGGAACTCTCATTCATATAAATCAGCTGATGAAAATCAAGATGTTTTGAATTGGTTGATACAAATATAAAAGAGAGACTGCAGGAAGACAATTACCTTGGATGTGGGCATCGGAACATCAGAGGCTTTCTATTGAGTTAGATTGCTGACATATTTATGAACTGACAGCGCCAAGGTTTCAAGCAGAGTTTTTCTGCTTTATCTGGGATGCCAAGGATTGAACCTTGGTCTTCTGTGTGTGTAGTGTGCACTCTCCCTCTGAATTCAGACAAGAGAGTGATAGCTCCGATGAGAGATGGATTCAACTTTCAACTCAGCCTTAAACTCAATGCTTTATCTTAAGTAAAGCAGGGATTAAAGTAATACCATACAGTTGGTTGATTGATTGATTGATTGATTGTGTGCCATCAAATCATTTTATATCTTAGTCACCTAGTATAGATAGATTTTTTTCCTTAATGACCTATCCCTAATCTTTTCAAGTCTCCCAATAGTGCACTCATTACCACAGCACCCGAATGCATCCACTTTGCTATTAATTAATCATCCTCTTCCTCCCTTTCCTTCCACCTTTCCAAGCACTGGAGCCTTTTCCAGAGAGCTGGGTCTTGGCGTAATGTGTTTGAAGTAGGTGCCTGCAATTCTAGGCTAGACCTTTTGCACAGAACCAGAACAAAAAGGTATGACTTAAAAAGCAGCTGTCTTTTCCTCTGGACTTCAGGACTGAGGATAACTGGGAAATGTTCAAGCTGTGCTGGATTTAAAATTCTTTTCGGTGATCAATTGGAGACCGAAATGGAGCGTTCACATCTGAATCTCAAAAATCATCATTCTTTGATTGTCCTTCAAAGGTGGAAAACTGAGGATAGGACTATTAGGAATATTAGTGGGGTTTTCTTTCTGGGATTTGGGAAAAAGAAATCAACTACAAGAGCATTATGCATATTAAATGTGTGTGGGGAGTGTAACTCTTAAGGGTATGATACCTTTGGGAAAAAAAGCAGACAAGGGGTGTGTTTGTGTGTGTAAGTGCAGTTTTAGATAAGAGGCAGAACAAATTGTTTCAGGGCCACTGAAAACTCTTCAGACGCTCATAGCATATCCTTTCAAACATTTAAATGAGGGCAGGACTATATGTATATATTTCTGGTGCTGCAGATGACTAAATAAATTATTAGGTAAATAATGGCAACTGGTGCATTTATCTTCATATTCTGAAACTACTAATATTCATCCTAAACAGCAGGCAGTTCTTACAAGAATGCGCCTCTTTGAAGATTTGCTCTTTCCCTCCTTTTTTGTTTTCAAAAATACCTGAATGGCTGATTTTAATTGAATATACCCATTAATAATTACATCTATTAAAATGTAAAACTTTCATCATTTTTTCTCTACAACCATCTCCCAATTAAGTTTGCATTTTTGGATTCTTAATAGAGATCTTAATTAGGCACTATTGTAATATTCCTGTTAACACTAATTAAAATGAGCCCCTCTAGGTGAATGTAAATTGCAAAGAAAAGAGTTGCATGGAGTGCTGGTTGATTAAAAGGGAAGAAAAGAGTATCCAGTCTGAACTAGATTAAGAGTCCAGTATAAGTCCCACAAATTTATGTGATTTATTTTCAAATGATTGTTTAAACTAACATCTTAAACTAACATTTTGGGTATGAGTAATTCTTTTTTCCCTCACTCTTCATTTTTTTTTATTCTACTTAGGGTGCAACAATAAGAAGAAAAGGCAATATCTGTAAAAGGCTGTTTAGTGGCAAAGGTTAAATTGGAGATTGAAAGTAATCTAAACCTTTGTGTCTTCATCGAAAATGGTATTCCAAGCTAGGACAATCGCTGCGTTTTGTTTAAGAAAGAAAATACCTTCTGCATTAAAAACTTATTTTTAAATCTGTATTTAAGTGAATATGTGAACAGCGAGCATACTTCCGTAGTCCCGGGTATTGCTATTTATTGTGTGATGGCATACTTGTGGTGATTTGAATTTTTCTTTCATGTAACCTGAATCAAGAGTGCATTCTAGGAGTGAAGTGGATTCATATTTGAAATTTTGCCTCTTCCCTATGTTTCAAGTAGGCAGTTCGCAAAAGGTTCTTATATATTTGGGAATTGATCCCAACCTAACCTGGGACTCAGGATTTCAGAGTGGCATATTTGTTTAGCCTCTTGGGTTTCATGTGGTTTTCTGCATCCCAAGAAAACTCTTTATTCTCCTTAAATCAAATCCATGTTTATTTATTGCCTTGTTAATTTCTTGATCCATAATTTTGCTAATCGATAAATATATAGCGATGATTGAATGAATTTTGTTACTTCTAGAAATGGACCTTTAGATGAAGAATGACAAAAAGGAAATTGAACAGACATCATATTAAGTATAAGAAAGTTAAGAAAATATAGTTTTCCGTTGTTTAACTTTTGGGAAACAGTTGTAATCATCCTGATTTTGCGTTGGCCTTAATAAAAATATTACCGGGCTTGGGTTTAAAATGTATATGTATTGTATTTTGTTCACAGGTTTTAGATGTTTCCAGGTAACTTTCAGGCTGAGGTGTTGCATGCTAAAGGAATAAAAAATTGCAACTGAAATCTTGTTACATTTGAGAAGGAGGTGGTAGGAAACACCATTTATCTTGGAGAACAACTGAGCTTTAGGCTATAATGGAGGAGAGACTAACTAAAGAAAAAAAATCCCCCAATGTACTTTTCAATATTTACAAGTGGCTTTCAATCTGTCCTGTGCTTTGTTTAGCCCAAGGCAGAAAATACAGAGAGGCATTTTTTAAGAACACAAACAACCATGGGAAAATTTGTAGTGGAAGATCAGCAGACCTTTGATTTCTTTGGGGGACAATGATGTCTGTACTTCTTTGTACCTTTGGGATGTATGGACGGGAATCTGTCTGTTTATTGCTTACCAGCCATGACTGAAACATATACAAAAACCCTCATTCAGGAGACTGAAGCAGTGCCATTGTATGTTGAGCTGAGCATTGTCTGGTAAAAGTTAAAAGGAAGTTTATTTGTACGGGTATTGTTTATTTTATTTATTTATTTATTTGATTTGTCAATTGCTTACAAGATAATAAATATAAGTATAAACATGAGTAAGAATACAGGAAATAGGTACGAATAAATGGGGACAATAGGACAGGGACGGTAGGCATGATGGTGCACTTATGCATGCCCCTGCTGGTATTTTCAAAGTTAAATCAGTCTTCGTGTGCTAAGAAAAATAAAATTAGCCTATAATTTTCCATAAACATTTTGGGGCTAAAGAGAATGTTACTATTATTATAATTATTATTTAAATACTACAATCCTTGAGAGCTGCGTTGGTGTAGTGGTTAAGGCATCAAGGGTTAAACCAGGAGACTGTGAATTCTAGTCCAACCTTGGGCATGAAGTGGTTGGCTGACCTTGGGCTAGTCACTTTTTCTCAGTCCTAACAAGGAGGCAAGGGCAAACCACTTCTGAAAAACCTTGCCAAGAAAACAGTTCCTGAGAATCAGACATGATTGAATAGAGCCCTCCCCCACTTACATAATCCTTAGTAATCCATAATAGCAATTGTGTAAGGGAATTGGTATGGCTAAGTTGAGATTTTATCTGGAAAGTCAAGTTCTTAATTATATCTATATTGCGTAGTAAATTCCAGTAAAGGGAAATTTGGCTTCTTAATATATAGGAAGCTGGCTGGGTGACTTTGGGCCTGTCACTCTCTCTCAGTCCAACACACCTCACAGGGCTGTTGCTATGGGGGAAAATAGGAGAAAGGCATATTATGTATGCTTGCTACCTTGAGTTACTTATAGAAAGGTGAATAAAAATTATACATGCATACATACATACATACATACATGCATCTTTAAAAGCACAACTATAATGACATGGGAAAATACCTGAACAAAGCTGAATACCATACATGTAAGTACCTGTGAAAACTTAAGAAAACATATATATGTATATCACATCATATCATATCATATATTGTGGACTGTACAATTAAAAACCCTAGGTGTTCTAAGCAAAAGAGGATAATGGCTGAGAGAAAATTATGGGATCTATCTAAGAACAGCACTATTTCATGATATTACCTATGATAGGTATTTGACTCAGGATGTAGTGTATTTAAGACTATAATCCCTGAAAGAAGAATTAAATAAAATTTTTGTGTGAATTATACTTTATAGTAGGGAAAAGAAATTCAGTTCTACAGATTAAAGCATCTTTACTCAGAAGCAAGTACTTCTGAAATAAAAGTCTTAATGCCTAAGTAAATAAAGGATTGAGAGGTGAATAAAAGTTTAGGTCTTATTCTTGTATTGCAATAATTGTCAAATATTTATAAGCCTAGTGAGTGCCTTTTTTTCTTTCTTTTAATCCTTATGAACATTGGAAGGAAGCTGGAAATGCCCAGTATTGGACAGAGAAAAGCATATTTTCCACTTAAGAGAGAGATACTAAGGTAGTTGCCTATAAAAAGCTGATGTCCCCAAAGGAGCATTTTTGCAAACTGTCTTGTGTTTAGTTCTCACATACATACATACATACATACATACTACACATTTTATCTGGCATTTACTAGGATGTGGTAGTCTTACCAGAGATTCAAAGAGCATTCAAGAACAAAACTCTGCCATGAAATCTGATCTTGGCATTTCTTCCCTTGCTGTAGACTGTATTCTTGGTTCAATCAAGTGAATCTTTGATGTAGGTCCCAAAAGAACCAATCTGTCAACTATTGGAGATAGTTGTTATTTATAATTTCTACATGATTTCTGTTGGCTGTTGGACACTATAAAACTCATAATAAGAGTGTCCTTGCTGTTATCGACTTATTGGAGCCCAAAATTAAAATGGAAAATTGTATTTATGACAATGAAGGACCAATAGAGGAAATGGCTTGCTTTTATATATTGTATATAATATTTATGATAGATTAGATTTCCTCTGTGTCTAAATTATGATAATTCTTTTGTTACTCTAGGTATCAAAGTAGACACTGGGAGACAATGAGTCTTGCTTTAGGCATAAAGGCAACTGGGCCACCTTGGGCCAGTCACTCTCTCTCTGACTAGAAAAGAGGCAAGGGAAACCATTTCTGAAAAACATTGCCAAGAAGATCGCAGAGACTTGTCCAAGCAGTCACTGACTCAAAAGGGACAACAAAAAATATTTTACGTTTATAGGTCTTGTATTCTAAAGCCAATAATGGTAATCTCCCCTCTGTAGAATCAGAAATTGCTGTGAAGAAGTGAAAGGCAAGGCAAGGAATATTAAATGTTCCTTTTTCTTTCCATAATGGTTTCTCTGCTACTTTCTAGACCTGCTCTCAGGCTATTTGTTTTTGTAGCTGAAGAAAATTCCTAGCTAATTTTGCATAGAATGGGGTATGATCTTCATAAAGCCTTATTGTCTCTAGTTCATTCAGTGCAGCAGGAAGAATAACAGAAAAAGCAGAAGACAGTAATGAGTGGAGATAAAATTATGTTTTGTGTATTGTTTATAACAGCAAAATAACTTGGAGTATCTTTGAAGGTTTTTAAAACCTTTGAATTGGGCAACAATAATAAATTCTTCCAGTTTCATGAGAAACATTTCTAGTGTGTCAATTGCTGTTCTCAGTTTCTTCTTTATTCAAATGAAGAGATGAAAACTAGAACTGTTCCTAAATGGAGGCTTGTTTACAAAGTTATTGATTTAGAAGCTATTCGAGACAGCCTGTCTGCATGAAAAAGGAATTCCATGGGAGTCCAGCCATATTGCCCTCTTTCTAATTTTGCTTCCTGTTTGAGTTATTCTCAGCTCATTTATTTTTGAAAAGGGCTCTGTAATTGAACATACGTCTATATCTCAAAACTAGTATTCTTTATTAGGGCGTTATCTTGGATGAAAAAAGAAAATCCAGAGCAGCTGATTGGGCTAACTCTCCTAACTTCTTTTAGCTTCTGTTACTTTCAGAATCACATATAAATTAAAGATGAAAGAGACTTCACTCTTCCATCTTCTTGACTACAGAAAAAAAAATTGATTTCTCAAAATTGATAGCCTGGAGCTTTGTGTAACAGTAGTGCATGTTTGTGACCACCCTGCCATAGTGCTTGGATACAACACATAGACATTTTGATAATAGAGATTGGCAAGACGTAATGAAACACTAATTTTCATGTTCAAAATATGCAGTGTCAGACCAACCTTGCCTACTACTGCATGTTCTTCAGCAAAAAGAAAAAAAGAACAGAAAAAAAGAACAGAAGGAAAAATAATTTTGGATAAGAAGGATGGGGCAATTATAGCAAGCATCAGAACCAAGCCTCTCTTATGATGGAAAATGGTACTCTTAAGGATTCTTGCCTGCAGAGTACAATTTCTCCCCAGGTCAGGCCTCTCCCAATTTCTGTACAGCCTTGACACTCTAGCCTTTCCTCATAATTTGTTGTTGTCCTTGTAAGCAGAGAGAAAAGATAGCAGTAGTGGATGGGGATTCTGCTATGAATTGAATCAATCCAGCTCACAGCAGTTCAAACAGGATTGCTTGCATAATCAATCACCCCTGCATCAAATCCTCCTTTTATTCCTAAAAACAACCTCCCTGAAGTATAAACTATATATTTGAAATAAAGTTGTACATGATTTAGTGGGTTTTTCCATTGCTTATTTAATACCTGTAATAGCACAGTTCTTGTGCTTCCTCTTTATGCTCCTGGTTAGCAAAAGTAGATTTTGTTTTACTCGAGCAAGCAGCAGTGCTCAGTTGAACTTGGCTGATCCAGCCCGCCAATTAAATAGGGTAAGAGCCAGTCAGTGGTTAGATGGGAGACTCTACAGCTGAAAAAAACTGAATTTTTAAAAAGGACTCTGGAAAATCCACATATAATTAGGCTCAACTTAAAGTAGTTCTTATCTTCAGATCTCGATTTAAATATTTTTAAGGAGTTCTATTAATAATGAACGAAGAATCACATTCCTCTGTGTTACGAATTCAGTTGCTTCTTTTAAATGGCAGTACTATTTGTTTGGTAAAAGCAATTCACTAATCTAGAAACTGCTTGCAATGAAGTCCAAGCTTAGTTTCATCCCTTTGAATTTGCCCAGAAAAATATTGGAGTTAGGAAAAGAGTGATAACAGGTAGTCCTTGACTCACCATTGAGCCCAAAATTTCTGTTGCTGAGTGAGACAGTTGTTAAGTGAGTTTTGCTCCATTGCATGACCTTTCTTGTCACAGTTGTTAAGTGAATCATTGCATTTTTAAAAATTAGTAACTTGTTTGTTAAGTGAGGTAGAGGGTTTAATGAACTGGTGTAACAAAAAAAACCCTCTCATTTTAAATGTAGGAAAAACTTCATTGTGAATTTCAGAAAAGGCAGGCACAGCCACACACCTCTGCATATTAACGATTCACCTGTGGAGGTGGTTATCAGCATCAAGTTTCTGAGTGCACAGCTAATGAGTAAACTAGCTTGTTCACTCAACAGTGAGAGACTGGTGAAGCAGGCACAGCAGCACCTGCATTTTCTGCGTCGCTTAAGAAAAGTCCGTCTTCCTTTCTCTGTCCTTACTACTTTCTACAGAGAGACAGTCGAGAGCATCCTGTCACGTTGCATTCCTGCTTCAGACAGGAAGGCAGTGCAGAGAGAAGTGAGGAGGGCAGAAAAGATCATTGGTAGTTCACTTCCTTCTATCTGGAACATAGCATATAAGTGATGCTTGAGCAGAGTCCACAGGATTGTTTGGGACACTACACATCCTCTTCACGGCCTGTTTTCCTTGTTACCTTCCGGGAGGAGGCTTTGTGGTATCTGAAGCAGAACATCTATATTTGTTCCGTATAGCATCAACCTTGTGAACTCTTAAGTTTCCTCTTTCCACTATGTATTCAAAATGGACATTGATTTATGTATGTATGTGTATGTATGGGTGCAGGTATGTATGTATATAGCACGTGTATATGTGTGTTAAGTATGCATTTGGATAGATATATACTTTCTCTTGAGAGCAGGCAACAGAACTTCATTTTTAATGTGGGCCAGTGTGCTCACAGTAAAAAAAAAATGAAAATAACCTTAATGTGGGTTCCCCATTAACTTTGTCAGAAGATTGTAAAATGTGCTCACACGAATGTGGGAGACTGCAACCCTCACAAATATGAACCAGTTGCCAAGCATCCGAATTTTGATCATGTGACCACAGGGGTGCTGCAATCATCGTGAAAAATAGTCATAAGCAACTTTTTTTAGTGCCGTCATAGCTTTGAATAGTCATAAAACAAATGGTTGTAAACGAAGGGCTACCTATATGGGACTCCTCCCTTAGACAAAGGAGAAAGTACCGTAGTTCCTTTCTCCTTTTGCTTGAGTCTCCCTATAACCAGTGTCTTCTTAACAAGTCTTTCTTTTTTTCTGAGTGGAAAAGCATGGCAGGAAAGAACATGTTCAGTTTGATAGGTGAGTACAAGTAGTCCTCGACTTACAACAGTTCATTTAGTGACCTTTCAAAGTTACAACGGCACTGAAAATGACCGTTATGGCCGTTTTTCACAGGACCGTTGCAGCATCCTCATAGTCACATAATCCAAATTCAGATGCCTGGCAACTGTCTCATATTTATGACAGTTGCAGTGTCCCTCAGTCACATGATCCCCTTTTGTGACCTTCTGACGAGCAAAAATCAATGGGGAAGCCAGAGTCACTGAACAACCATGTTACTAACAAATGTAATGATTCACTTAACAACGGCAGCAGGAAAAGTCGTAAAATGGGGCAAACTCACTTAACAAATGTTTCACTCAGCAATGTAAATTTGGGGCTCAGTTGTGGTCATAACTCGAGGACTGCCTGTATGTCTAAAACCTATTGCTTGAACCAGATTCAGCTTCCTGCCATGGTCTCGTTCGTTGGCTCATTTGTTTTGAGGAAGGGGATGAATAGCTCTGGCAGCCACCATGCAGACCCCGTCCTGAGGATCAAAGAAGTTCCAGATCTCAGGTTTAGATTCTCTGGCACCAGCTCCAGGTCCATGAACTACGCGGAGTACGATATGAAAAATCTACAAGCCACAGAACTACCAAATGGCAAGGAAGAGTTTCAAGGGAGTAAATGGTCTACTATACTCAAGAGTTACTATTGTTTTCAAATTACTCTGTTTTCTGAGCAAGTCTAATGCATGCTGACTGAACTGCAGTGAGGCTTGAGGATTCTGTTATAAATGCACTATATGTGGAAAAAAAATTACTGTTGAAACACTCCTTGTATAATAACTTTGCCTTATATTTGTGTGCCCAGGACCTCTTCATCTAATTCATTTGGATTTCTAAGGGTTGAGTGTCTTTCAATATATTTTATGCGGATCTTGACAGCATAAATTTTACAACCCCAACTGGGATCAGAATTTCATTGCTAAGTAAGGCGGTTATTGAATGAGTCATGCCCGATTTTATGACTTTTTTTGCTATGTTTGTTAAGCCAATCACTGAAATTGTTAAGTGAGTTCAGCTGTCCCCCACTGAATTTGTCAGAAGAAGGCTGGGAAAGTCACAAATGGCAAATACATAATCCCAGGATGTTGCAACCATCAGAAATACATGGTTGGTTGCCAAGTACCCAATTTTGATCATTTGACAGTGGGGATACTACAGAGACCATAAGTGCAAGGAATGGAATGGAATGGAAAAGAAAAAGAATAGAATAAGAATTGGAATGGAATGGAATAGGAATAATAGGAATAGGAATAGGAATAGCATAGTATAGAATTCAATTCTTTACTGGCCAAGTGTGATTGGACAAACAAGGAATTTGGCTCTGGTGCATAAGCTCTGGTGCATAAGCTCTGTACATACAAACATTCAACATACATACAAACATAAGCTCTTAGTGTACATAAGTGTGAGGATCAGTCATAAATCACTTTTTCAGTGCCACTAATTTTGAACAGTCACTAAATCAATGTTTGTAAATCAAGGACTACCTATATTTACTGTATTGTTACATGCTCTTCCATACTGCATTGAGAGCCCAGGATGGGCTGACTCCTTCTTATGACATCATTTAACTGAGTCTGTACTAAGATATAAAAGCCAGCCCCCGGAAGAGACCCCAGCTTTTGACTCAGCTCGTTTCAGTCAGTAACTGTGTCTCTGAAAGCTTCTCTTAGATAGCACTCTCCAGCGATCTGCGGTGCCATTTTTTCTCGTTTCAAGCAGCCCCCAGGATCTGAGCAGCTGCTCTTCCAGGAGAGCAGGGCTCCCTCTCGCTCGCTCTCTTCTGCAAGGTTGGGAGCAGCGTTGCCAGAGCGCTGTTCAGGCAAGTTGGGCAGCGTCTGTAGACCTCCCCCACGCCTGCAGTTTGAGCGGTCATAAAAAGCGATCGGCAAACCAATACCAGCATCAGCCAGCTGATGGTGTGGCCAGAGGCTGCCCTTTCCTTTGCTGACTTCACTCGGGGCTCTTTAGAGCCTGTTTCCCATAGTCAGCAGCCATCTTGGACTGAAGCCTTCCACCACCAGGTGAGCGGCCATTTTGTAAGCCCGGGGGCCAATTTATACCCTAAGGGGCTTAATACAAAAAAATTACAAACAGTTTCTTTCCATCGTAAGAGCCTTTATTCTTCAAATGGAGCAAGATAAGGGTCAGGCAGAGTTCCCCCCGCCCAGCGGAACAGTCACTTAAGCCAATAAGAGAAAAAGTTGTAGGCAACACACCCAATCAGTCCAGAGGGAGGTGGCTGCTAAAATCAGAGCTAAGGCTCTAGCCCCTAAGAAGGCAACTCAGGCTGAATTGAGGGCAGAGAAGCACAGACATGCAGCCCTAGAGAGGCACTTCAACAGAACTATTCAACAGAAGGGAGTGCAACTACAGCATGTTTCAGGTGATACCTGTGGGCCGCAGCCAAGCCCTCCCAGGGAAGAGAAGTTATCTACGAGCCTTTCCATCCTGGTCTCCTGAGGCTCTTGCAGTACAATCAGATCCCCAGGATCTAAGCAGATCTGGGCCTTATTTCCAAAAGGCTTCTGGGCCCTATGCTCCTCCCCCTCCCTCCAGGCCTCGAACCTCTTCTCAATCTAGGCCTGAAGCCACCTTCACTCCCACAGCAGCGGACCTTCTGCCCCTACCTTTGAGCATAGACCAGGGGATATCCAAGATGTTGTCTCATTGGTCATTAGGCAGGGATTGGCTGAAGGCTTCAAGCAAATCCTTCGACCTCTGGAAAGGATTCAGGCCCTTCTCCCTTCTCAATCTATAAGTTGCCTCATCACCCTGATTTACACAGGCCCCAGGACCTCAGGGTCCATTCTTCTCTACCAGAATGGGAGGAGGTTGATGAGGAGAGAAGGGCTTCACCATCTGAACACAGTTACTCCTCTCGTTCAGAACGTGAAGAGGGCGAGACCTTTGACCAAAATCTTCAGAGGAAGAGGACTCTCGCCCAGAGCAGACATCCTCTGCATTGGTCCTTCTCTCTTCAGGCCATTACTCAGCATGACCTTGGTCACTTCCAAGCTGTCACCAGAAGAAGTGGCTCCCAAGCCACAAGGAATTCTCTCTAGTTAGGGGACTCATTCTTCTCCAAGCCTGTAGTGCAGGCAGGGGTTTTGCCTTCTCCCACTTTGTTCCTGGTCATGGTCAAGGAACAATGCGCTTCCCCTTCGACACGTCCTCGCCGATCTTTTCTGGATAAGCGTTTCTACAATGTCAGCACAGCCCTGGACAATTCCCTTGCAGCGCCTTCTGTTGACATTCTGGTTCTGGCCTCGTTCCCATTTTCTGGCACTCTCACGTGGGCATCCATACTGTTATGTCTGTGGAACTGGTTGGAGTCCCCAACCAGGTCCGCTGTTTAAGCGGGAGCACCAGCAGCTCCCATTGGTTGGCTCCATTTGACAGTCGGCTATAAAAGCCGGCTGTCGAGCAGAGCCAGCCTGTTGTCGCCTGCTAGTCTGCAAGTTAGCAAGCAGACGCGACAACCCTTTATTCCTTGCAATAAAGCCTTGTTAGTTGTACGCTCTGGTCTCATGCCTCTTCCTTACCATCGCTCTACAACACATACAGTGGCTGTACCAACTCCAGATTAGATTGCCTACATCTGACCTTCGGTCTCACCAAGGCCTTAATAAGATTATCACAGCGGCGGAATTCACTGTAGATGCCACTCTCAATTCCACCAAATTTGCATCTAGGGCCATGGCATATTCAGTAGCAGCAAGAAGACAGTTATGGCTCAGAAATTGGCAGGCGGAGTCATGCCGTAAATGGAAGCTGGTTTCAGTTCCATTCGTGGGCGATAAGCTTTTTGGCAATGCTCTGGAACCTTATCTCATCGAAACCAGAGATAAAAGTAAAATTCTCTCTTCCTCTGGGAAGAGAGCCGACTATCGCCCAGCTCCTTATATTGGGGGGTGGGGGTCGTTCCTGCCATCGCTCTAAGTAATCTCTCATTCTCCCCACCCATCGGAGGTCACCTAGCCTTCTTTGCCTCCAAATGGGAGGAGTCAACGGCGGATGCCTGCATGCTCTGCACTATTAGGTCAGGATTACAATTAGACTTCCTAATGCACCCCACCCCCCCCCCCAATTTTTTTTTTGATCTGTGCTGTCTCGGGACATTTCAAGGCAAGACCTCATGAATCAGGCCGTTCAACTCCTTCTTGAAATCCAAGCTATTCAAACCTGTTCCCCCCTCTCAATGGGGACATGGGCTTTATTCTTGCCTTTCATCCTTCCCAAAGCCTCGGGGGGAGGGGGGGTAGTGAACCATCCTGGATCTAAAATTTCTCAACCAATTTGTAAAATACAGGTGATTTAAAATGCAGAGCCTGCTTTCTATTTTAGAGAGTGTTCGGGAGGACGATCTCCTCTCTTCCACTGATCTCATGGAGGCTTACCTCCACATCCCCATTGGGCCTCATCATCGTCAGTTTCTCCGTTTCTGTTAACAGAATACCCATTACCAGTATCGAGCACTTCCCTTCAGCCTCTCATCGGCTTCAAGGGTCTTCACGAAGGTTCTGGCAGCATTGATGGCATCTCTGCTTTCTGTTCCAGTGAGGATCCAATGCTACTTGGACAACATTTTGATTCTGTCCTCCTTCATCCATGCAGCCCATCGGGATCTGCAAATTACCCTGTCATATCTCCAGAGCCACGGATTTTTTCCACTCCTGTCCACTCTAATGGTTCCTGCTTCCCTACCAACGAGCAGGAATCAGCCACTCATCCACCAAGGTCCTGCTCCCGCCACAAATCTGGAGATCTCTCAATTGGTGGTGTCCCTGTTAATCTGGAAGGGACTCCTTTTCAGACAGGCTAGTGATAACCACCAATGCCAGCCTCCTGGGTTGGGGTTCCCATATGCAGGGCCAGATAGCTCAGGACCTTGGTCCAGGTCAGAGCAGGCCCTTCCCATAAATTGGCTAGAGCTCAGAGCCATTTTTCTAGCTCTCAAGCATTTCAGGCACTCATGACCGGCTCTCATGGAGTCCTTATGGACAACATGGCCACCATGGCTCATGTCAACCAGCGGGGGGAGATGAGGTCCAGAGCCCTCATGGGAGAGGCTCTACGGTTGGGGTTATGGGCAGGGCAACATCTATTGTTGATCTTGGTGGGCCACTTCTCCGGGATCAACAACTCCCAGGCTGACTGGCTCAGCAGGACCCTAGTCGACCAGGCAGAATGGTCTATTCCTCCTTCTCTATTCAGGGACCTTTCCCTCAGGTTCGGAACGCCAGAGGTGGATCTTCTCCACTCCTCAAATTGCCCAGGTCACCAGATTCTTCACCAGGTTTCCTTGCCAGGGAGCGGAGGGGACCAATGCCCTTCAGTGCAGATGGCCCAAAAGTCTCCTCTATGCCTTTCCCCCTGCTCCCATCATTCTGGCAGTAATTCGGAAGATGTTGGAGGAACAAGCGGAGCTCCTCCTCCTGGCACCCTATTGGCCAAGGAGGCCCTGGTTTGCGGACCTGATCAACCTATCGGTGGCTTCTCCTTGGAGGATCCCAGCCCATCTAATCTCCCTTCATCAGGGGATTCTGCTCCACCCAGAGCCCCAGTGGTTCAAGCTGACCGTGTGGCACTTGAGCGGCAGCAGCTAGAGGAGGCTGATCTTCCTGAAAGGGTCATCATCACTATCCTGGCATCTTGCAAACCTCCCACAAGGCATATCTATGATGCCACCTGGAAGGGCCTTCCTGATGGTGCCTTAGGGAGGGTCTCTCTCTCTCTCGCTTTAGCCCAGTTGGCAGAGGTTCTTAGATTCCTTCAGCATGGGCTAGAGAAAGGTTTGGCTCCCAACACCTTCCGCAGGCAGGTTGAGCCTTTCTCCTCAGTTCTTTCATGGGGTTCGCTTCCTTCCTTATCCCATCACCCTTCAGTCAGGAGGTTTTCAAAAGGGGCGTCCAACCTGCACCCTCCAGTGGTTCACAGGTATCCTTCCTGGGATCTTCATGTGGTTCTTTACGCCCTTACAAAACCTCCTTTTGAACCCCTTAGAACATTGTCTCTCCGTTTCCTGACTCTGAAGGTAGTGTTCCCCGTTTCCATCACTTCAGCCAGGTGGGTATCTGAGCTCGCTGCTCTTTCCATCAGACAGGACCTTTGTTCTTTTCATGATGATAGGGTTGTCCTCAGTCTGGACCCCTCATTTATTCCAAGGGTTAACACCTGTTTCACAGGTCCCAGGACATTATGTTGCCTGGCTTCTGCCCCCTCCCGCACCATGACTTAGAGCAGCAGTGTCACTCGCTAGACGTAGGTAGGGCTCTTAGAATATACATTAAGCGCACTTCCTCGTTCAGGAAGTCTGAAGCCATTTTGTTTCCTTTTCCCTTCTCACTTGGGGCACAAGGCCTCTTCTCTGACTATTAGCAAGTGGGTCAGATCTTGCATTGAGCAGGCCTACAAAGCTGCAGCCCTTCCGGTTCCTCGAGGTCTGACAGCGCACTCTACCAGAAACGTGGCCACTTCAGCTGCCCGGGCGACCCAAGCACCCTTGGAGGAGATCTGTCGTGCGGCCACATGGACATCTCTGTTTCCTTTCATCAGATATTACCGTCTGGATGTCTTTGCCTCGACAACTGCAGCCTTCGGCAGACGGGTGCTTCAACGAGTGGTTCAACAGTTGGTATGATGAGCTGGATGAGGACCCACCTGTGGACATGCAAGCTTTGGTATGTCCCATCCTGGGCTCAATGCAGCATGGAGGAGAATGGGCGTTGGTAGAAGTTACCGTGAACGCCCTTTCTATCTATGCTGTGAGAGAGCCCAGCCCCTCCCTTGATTCGTCTGGTGAGGGTAAGTCATATTTCTGTATTCATTTGTGCTTTCAGAGACACCTTTCAGTCTGTCAAGTATCTTCGCCCAAGCTGGGGTCTCTTCCGGGGTCTGGCTTTTATATCTTAGTACAGACTCAGTTAAATGATGTCATAGGAAGGAGTCAATCCATCCTGGGTTCTCTCGCAGCATAGATAGAAAGGGTGTTCAGGGTAACTTCTACCAACGCCCATTATGCTTGATTTATTAGCAATTTTATTTTGCTTTACCCTCTTAAACAGGGCACACCCTGTTTGTTGCAGTTTGCTATATCAGGAGGCTACATTAGCATTGGACTCAGTGTAGTGGTGAAGAGAAAGTTGCTCTTTCTATCCAGAGATAGGTAATTGTTGGCACAGAGAATTCTATACAATTAGTTTGCTATTCTTTGTTTCCATCAGGAATGTGTTTAATTATTTATGTCCATCGGCATAGTATAATTGCATCCTGAGGCAATCTAGGTAGCTTGTGCATTTGTAAACTGTTGAAAATACTGTTGCTTCAGTTTGGACTTAGAGTAACCCAGAGAGATGGGTTAGTATATTGAGAGGGATTCATCATTCTGAGTGCTCTACTGTTATCACTTTGTACATTATAGAAATTTGGAGGAATTTTTCTAAAATATTGCTGGTAATTGTGAAAAGATGCTAGTAACAAAAAGATGTCAGATGAGCTTAAATTGTGTGTCCCGAATGATATTGAGGCAAGATGTGTTTGAGAAGCATATTCCTTAATTCAGTGGAACAATAAGATTGAATAACTTCATCTAGGATGGACTAGTGAGGCATTTATAATTACTGTATGTATTATAAGTATTATCTAAAGATGGTGAGCGTGTTGTGTGTTTGCCTTCCAGATAGTTTATCAAACCCTATGGGACGAATTTACTCGTTCATTCTGTAAACACAGATTCTAAGTGTGTGCATTACATTTGCTAAATCAGTTTGTCATCACAGTTTTTTAAGAGTGAACAGCTGATGGCAGATAAATGCCTTTTGAAGGTTACTTAAGATCATAAAGAGCAAGTAAGGAAGTCCTTAATTTGTTGGTGTGCATTTAGAGCATATTTGTGTGGCTAGTGCACATGTTTGTTCCTGTTAAAAACATACGTAATTGATTTAAAGAAAGAGATGAGAACAAGAGGGGAGCCAGCAGGCTATTTTATGATTGTTGAAATTATAATGGGGTGTGCAACTGGATGGTAGCCAAACTGGGGTAATCCCTGGTATAGTCAAGATTGGAAAAGCATACACACTTAATGAAGATTCCTCAGTGACAGTATCACTTCAGTACTGCATCTTGAACTACTTTGGAAATATTAAAACAGTTTTTTCCCCTCTTTCCTCTTTCATTTGGTTTGATATACAATACGGTGTAGTCCTCATTTTTTTCAATAGTATATATGTGTGCGCACCTTTAAATCAATGTCTTCTGGTGGCCACCTTGATCAATCCCTGAAGTTTTCTTGGATAGATTTCCGAAGCGGTTTTCCATTGCCTTCTTCCTTAGTGGTGGGTGAGAGTCACCAAGGTCACATAACTGCCTTCATGCCTAAAGCAGGACTAGAACTCAGTCTCCTGGTGCCTTAACCAAATTAGTATCTTCTCAGTGAGTAGAACTTCTATATCAGGGGTGTCGAACTCGATTTCATTGACTGCGCATCTTTGTGTTTGACCTGGGGGGGGGAGACCTGGCCAACTCAACATCACTTGTGTCTGGGCGCTGGTGATGGCCCGACTGCTCTGCCAGCGAAAACTGACTCCCAAGCTCCGTTTTTGGCTCTGATGGCCTCCTACAACTCTCTGCCAGCAAAAATGGAGCTCGGACTTCCTGAGCTTCATTTTCACTGGCAGAGGCACCACAGGCCATTCCTTCACTGTTTCCAAGGTGGCCCTGCGTGCTAAATCTAAGCACTCCACAGGTTGGATCCATCCCCCCGGGCCTTGAGTTTGACACCCCTGCTCTATATTATCTCAGAGCTAGCTTTATTAAAGCTGGAAAATACTTTCCAATAAGCTTACTGCCATTTAATTTAAAAACTTTAAATTCCAAATTAAAATATACAATTATAGGATAAAGTTAACAAAATAAAAGCAAAACTAAAATATTATTTCATAATTAATTATTTTGAAAAATCTGAAATAATTTACAGCGAGGCAATAAACATATTACTGAAATGGCAGAGCAGGGGTCAACTAAAATATTTAGTTTGAGAAACAATGTGCTGGAACTGAGAAGTGTAACTTAGTTTGGAGATAGTAGAACATAATGTGAAGCTCTGGTTGTTGAATAAAACGTGGAAGTTTTGTGATACGTTTTGCAAAAGGCAATATTTTCTACTAATCAAAGGATGCAGCAATAGGTGTTACTATGGCAGATAGTCTATGATATCTTACAGTATTATATTGTTCATGCTATAGAAGTAAATTCATTGGTAATTCAGTAACTATTGGCAATTGTAAAATATAAAATATATCATTTTTTTTCTTTTCCTTCTTAGTATTTTTGTTTGCACTTTTTTTAAAAAAAGACTATCTTTTTCTTTTAAGATTGTTAAAAAATAAAGATACTAAATAATAAAAAACAGTATGGGAAGGGAAGAGATAGCTCTAAATAACTTGATCCGAAATGCCTAGGACTTTATTATGGTTACATATTTATTATAAAGCAGCACTTGGAGTAGTTTCCAGGAACAAACTAGAAACTGGTTGATTGATTATGTGCCATCAAGTCATTTTTTTGACTCCTAGGAACTATATAGATTTTTCTCCATGACAATCTATCCCCAGCCTGCTCTTTCAAATCTCCCAAGGGTGCACTCAGTAAAAACTGAGTCCATCCACTTTGCTGTGGTTGTCTTCTTCTCCTTCCTTCTACCTTTTCTAGTGTTAGAGTCTTTTCCAGAGAACTAGATTTTCAGGCAATGTGTCCAAAGTAGGATAATTTGAGCCTGATTATTTGTGCCTCAAGTGAGAACTCTGGGTTGAGTTGTTTAATGATCCATTAACACTAATATAAATGAATAAAAATGGGTGTAATAATACATTATGAAAAACAATTAGTAGCAATCACTCCAACAAAAATAATTTATTATAATTTATGGATTGATCTCCCCCCTTGAAATATGACAGACTCTAAGTCTAGGTGAATTTCAGTTGAATGAAAGTGCCCTTTTGGTCAAATTGTTCTATTGCCTGGTCACCATTTTTTAAAATTTAATTATATATTGTATATGTTTAGTATTATAAGGTTTTGGGGGTAATTTATTGTTTTTTTTAATGCTGTATGCTGCCCCGTCACACTTATTGAATTGAACAGCCTTATAAATCTTGTTAATAAATAATGGGACAAAGTCAGGTCCAAATCTTTCACAAATATAGATGTGATTCATAGAAAGCCAGTTCTGGCTATATTTCTAAGCCTAGATTAGCTTTCCTACTGACTCAAAACTCTTCCTTGATTAGAATTAAATTCATCAATTTATATACAATCTATCACTCGTTTTAGACAAGCCCTAGACTCACCATTCTGTTTTCTTGGCTGTCCTGATTCTCTCAATATATTCACCAGTCTCAAATGCCTCCTCTAAAGAATTCCTTTACCAATCATATAGGTGCTAGTTACTTCAGCTGCTGCTGCTGTCAAGAATAATTTCTTTTGATCTCCTAAATGTGGAGATTCTGAGTCACCCAGGTCATGGTTGTCCCAGAGGAAACTGGTCTTTCTGTTTTTTCTTTGAAGATATTTCACTTTTCATCCAAGAAGCTTCTTCAGCTCTGATCTCATACTGATAACCTCTATATGTTTGTAAATTCCATTCCTAACCTAAGAAATATCAGCGCCAATCTTTGCCATGTTATAAACCAGCAAAAATGATATATTGGTATATACCCCCATTAGATAAATCATGGCTACATAAAACAGTTAATTGGCAAGAATCACTTTATACTTTTGTATGACATAATTCTATAGTCTTTCATCATAAAGAACCAGGAAACAGAAAATGGAATGAGGACCTAATAATACTGGAATGGTTGTCTCATATGTGCCATATGTGAGCACAGTAAAAAACAAGATTGTTACAGAAGGGTCTCTACCTAGATTTATTACAACAGCAAAGGAATTAAGTTACAGAAACTGAATACTTTCATTTTTAGGACTCAACTGATTTCTGAGTTTGGTAGGTGGACTACATGCTCTTGGTACCTGTGGTGGAATCTCCATCTAGAGTTGAGGGGGGAATAAAGAGATGGTCTAGCTCAGGGGTGTCAAACTCAAGGTCCGTGTGCCGGATCCAGCCTGCGGGGTGCTTAGATCTGGCCCACGGGGACAGCCTGGAAACAGCAAAGGATCTGCCTGTGGTACCTCTGCCAGCAAAAATGGAGTTCGGGGGGCCACGGACACGCTCTGATTTCATTGACAGAGGGCAATCAAAAGAAATTAAAAATGAAACAAAAGAAGAAATGTTTCCCCTTTTGCATTTGAGCATGCAAGAAAGGACAGGAAAGGAAAAAGGGAAAGAGGAAAGAGAAAAAGAAGGAAAGATGGGAAGAGATCAAGGAAGAAAAAATAAGGAAAGAGGAGAAGAAAAAAGAATGAAGAGGGAAGGAAAAAGAAGAGAAGGAAGGAAGGAAGGAGATTATAATGAGAGTGAGTGAGGGTCTCAGGGAAGTCCTGTCTTAGCACTTGGCCACCACAGGTGCCCCAGACAAGAGTCCTGTGTCAAGTCCCCTCCCCCAGCCCTCCAAGGTCAAACACAACAATGATGCGGCCCTCAATGAAATCGAGTTTACCTCTGGTCTAGCTTATGGAAGGAAGCAACAGAGTCCATACTTTCAAAGACATCTATTCCCAAGAAAATGCAGTTAGTCTGGCGAGAGTTTTGTAAACATAAGAATAACAGTAAAGAAACTACTTGAGCCTCCTCAGAGAGTTGATCTGATTCCTTACTCCTGACAGTACCAATTCTTTGACAAGCAGTTTCTTGCTTGGAAAGAATGAACAGATGTTCTGAATCTGCATGTTTTCCAAGCCACCATCTTCAGTCCCAGGCACTGAAAAAAACGTAGTATCATTGCACAGTATTAACCATATTTCTACCTCTCTCCCCAGTACTTCAGAAACCCAATAATTGTTTGCCAGCCTCGAAGTTCTAAGAACAAGTCAGGTATACCATCAGTTCTCTTTCCAGTTGTCAAGCACAGTCTCTGGAGTAACAAAAACCCTCCTGCCCCCATTCCATACACAAAATAATTGGCAAGCACCACATACCACAATCTTTCTTTTCAGTTTATGTTGTGTGTATTTGACTGCCTGCACAAGAGAGTATGCACAAAATTATTTCAGGGAGAAGCCACCATTTTGTAAAGGCACCATTCTTTCTATTGTTTATAAAAAAAGTTGCTACTGGTTGCAGTGCTTAGGAAGTAGCCTGGACGCATTTTGCAATCTGATACTTTTCACAGTAATTCTAATCATGGTTGTATGGTAATAACTGTTTTGACTTCATAGTTTCATGAGTTGGATGGGGCCATTTAGTCCAACCTTTTTCTCAGAACAGAAACTCAAATTAAAACATTCCTGGTGAAATGGTTGCCTGGCTTTCACTTTATTACATCCAGTGAATATGAATCCACCAGTTCTCTGATCAATTAGATCCATTTTTGAAATGCTCTTCCTATAAGGAAGGTTCCCTCCCCCTAACATTTAACTGGATGCTACCTTCTGATGGCTTCAGTCTATCATTTTGTTCTTGTACTCTGGAGCAAGAGAGAACAGTCTTGGTTTTCTTCTACATAACAGTCTTCTCACGTATTTGAAGAATGCTACCACATCCCTCTTAATTCTTCTTTTCTCATAGCTAAAAATTACCAGCTTTGAGGAAAAACTGACTTCACAATGCTGCCGAAATCCAGGCCGACCCAAGATATTTAAGTGATAAGATAATGTTTTTCTATACCCATTCGAAGAAAAATAGCAAATTTGCTTCACCGTTAGTGATGAGACAGAAACAGGCAAGAGCTTCTGCTTCAAAATGGCAGAACTGTCCCACTGGCAGTTTATTTTAGGGAATGCAGGGCAAGCCACATGACTCAATATTCTCCTTCGAGCTGCTCGGATCATCCAGAGAGTGGGAGGTGCTTCAGTCCGTGTTGATTGCAGGCTGAGTTTAATTAGTGAGGAACGCCCCTCCCTCCATCACGTGGCTCCATCAAGGCATTCCCCAGTTTATGCTCAGCCTTCGTGGGAGTTAGGCTGCGTTGTTTATCTCTCCTTGGCCGTTTCAGGACTTCTCATATTTGCTTAAGGTTTGCTTTAATTTGTTTTTTCCTTAGCCTCTGTGCATCTGGCTGTGTCTCTAGAGAAAGGGGAGAGTGTTCCTTGCCCCCTCAGGGGGGAGTAAAACGGGCGGTATTGAGCGCTCTTGCGCTAACCCCCCCCCCAGCCTTGATCTCAATTCCTGCTGCTTCCAGCCGCTCTTTGTTAGTGGCTCTAACTGCTTGCGTTTTAAAGCGCTGCTGGTTCTTCCCTCCACACGAATGCCGCGCCGCCCCCATTGGCCTCCTAGCCTTGCCGGAGGGGTTTAATTCCACCCTGAGCAGCCCCGACGTTAGACTGGTAGGCGGCTGCCATTTTGGGCGCCGCCTTGTGGTCGGGAGCTAATCAATTCTCCAATCTCCATTACAATGACCGCTGCGAGTGTTTTTAGCTCGTCTTACAGGCTTCCCCAGCTTGTTCAGAGCCTCTATTCCTCTTGGTATCGTTGGCTATTCAGCAGCAGCGCTCAGGGCGAAGTAGAGCAGTACCCCTGGTACTCCCTGTTGTCGTCTGGGAGCAAGCTGCTGGAGGCCTCACCTCTCCAACCCAGTGCCTAAAGAGGCCTCAGGCATTCATTTGACCAATTGGATAAGTTTGCCTGGGTTGCCACAGATTGAGATTGGATTTTATGTGACAAAAATAAGAAATAAGAAATAAAATAATTAAAAATAAAAATAAAAAAATAAAACAAAAATAAATTATTAAAAATAAACAATAATATATGAATATATACACTGTTTATACATATATATGTATATTTTCATACAGATAAACAATGCTCAGAGCATTGCTAATAGTACAATGGCAAATGACCCTGTACTTCTATCATGCCTTTAAGCATATGCAACAATGAAACAAAATGGAATCTAAATACATGGGAAAGCCCTATTGTTGTGGAGCGATGGTAAGGAAGAGGCATGAGACCAGAGCGTACAACTAACAAGGCTTTATTGCGGGGAATAAAGGGTTGTTGCGTCTGCTTGCTAACTTGCAGACTGGTGGGCGACAACAGGCTGGCTCTGCCCGACAGCCGGCTTATATAGCCGACTGTCAAACGGAGCCAACCAATGGGAGCTGCTGGTGCTCCCGCTCAAACAGCGGACCTGGTTGGGAACCCCCACCAGTTCCATGGACATAACACCTATCATAATCATAATAACAATATCATATATTTTTTACATCAAATTCCAAAAGGGGGATGCGGACCAGCCAAAAAGGATACCCGTCCTTCTGTCATAGGCTGAATCCTAGGCGAGCCAACCGCCTCTGTTATTCTTCTGTATGATCTTTACCTCTTAAAATGGCAGATGACAACTAAGGCCCTCCTTGAAGGCCAATTATAAGTCTCACCTTTTGCGCAGCCAGGCTAAGGAAACTTCAAAGGCCTTCGAGGAGCCCCTGTGGCACAGTGATGACAGTGCAACCCTCCAAAGCTACTCTGCAGCCAGCTGCCTGCAGCTTGGCAGCTCGGGGTCCACTGGGCTCAAGGCTGACCCATCCTCCCAGGATGGGTAGAGTGAGGACCCAGATTGTTGAGGGCAATATGCTGACTCTGTCAACTGCTTACAGAGAGCTCTAAAGCTCTACAATGTGATACATAAGCACTATTGCTGTATAAGACGCCTTAAGGCATCATAAGCATTGGAGAAGGAATTCCTCAGGCGATCCAGGGGGTCTCCCTTGGTGCCTCCAGCCCCCCTCCTCACCTTTCTTTCCAGATTACTCTTCCCACCTCAGGCGCAGCTCTCCCTAGGGGCAGCAGGCCCTGGTCCACCGACCACACGGGCACTTGAAGTTACACTTACTTCACGACCGCTGGTCTGTGCCAAGAGGAGCCGGACATAATCGAGATTCAAGAACAAATGAAGTCATGGATGGAGCTGGCTATCCGCCAGGGGTTGCGGAAGGTCTCCAACAGATTTCCAGACCCGGCTTCCTCCCGATGACTCCCGAACACGAGTCGCCATCAGTCAGGTCCCCGCTTGGATCAGATTCTACCACGGTCAGGTACCTTACAGAGGGTCTGTCCTCTTCCAGAAAGAGAACAGGGGGACAAGGAAGGTAACTAGATCAATTCAGGGAGGAGGAAGAATTCGAATTGGGGCCATCTCATTGCAGTGCACCCCTGTCAGAAATGTTTATGGAGAGGGAGATGTCCCAGGATGAGGGTCTTACCCCCGACCATCCCTCCTCAGTGAGCTTGTTCAAGCCACTCCTGTTCAAATCGCTTATCCTTAAGGCCCCAAAATAGCATCTCTGGCCTGTACACTCAGTCTCCCTCTACCTTTCCTTCCTCGGAGGAGGGCTCAGAGGATGGCAATTTCAAGCAGCCCGTTGTGGGAGCCGAAGTGATTCCGGCTACGCCCCTCTTCTCTGGCCTGGTTTAAAACAGCTGACCTCCACCGGGGTCTCCCCTGCCCCATCCAGCCAGGACAGGGTTTTTTTTATCCCCAATCCAGACTCCTCCAACCCACCTAATACCCTCGAGGGGGAGGAGCCCATTGTCGATTTAGCATCCTCCTCCTCCTCCCCCGTGATCCTCTGGAGGTTCTGTCAACCGAGGACAAGAGGCCTGAACTAGCCTTACGATACCGGGCTCTCCAAGCCTATGCTTGGGCCATCAGATCAGCTCTGCCGCTTCCCCTTTCACCGGGTCCTCGACCCAATGGATCCGTCAACTTTAACAGCATGTCCTCTCATCCCATCAAGGGCGCATCAGGACATCGCTAACCTTCGGCGTGGCAGAATCCTCGGCCGTCGCCACTTACCATTCAGTTAAGTTCGCCAGTAGTGCCCTAACCTCTCTTGTCACAGCCCCCCGCCTATCCTGGCTCAAACACCGACAGGCGAATGTCAAACTTCATCTTGGCTACTGCTCCCATCAAGGGAGACAAATCACCGGCCCAGCTCTGGAATCCCCGCTAGTGGAGTCCCGAAGCAAAAAATCCTTCCCTCTCTTGTGGAGTCCAGAACGCAGAGCCCCCAGCCATGTCAGAGAGGGTCCCCCGACCCTTCTACCAGCCTCTCTCCCCTCCCAGGTACCCCCCTCCTTTCGGCCATCCCAAAGGATCGAGCCGATTCGGGCGACAGGATCAGAAGGGGCGGCACCCATAAGAGACCCCTCAGGGGATCAAGCGGTAGTCTCTTCCGACGCCTTGGCTCGGAAACACCCCCCCCATTATACAGGCTTCCAACCCGTCCCACCCTCAACGAGGATGGTGCCTTGCTCCCACCTCTTGGGGTCCCCACTCTCTCAGGTGGATGGAGAACGATCCTAGACCTAAAACGACCTAATCTTTCCTGCCCCCGCAGGCTTAAGATGTACACCTTGCAGTCCTTCCTATTGGGTACCAGGCAAGGGGACCGGCTCTCTCCTATGGTTCTTCCAGAAGCGTTTCTACCCATCCCCTTCCGGGCTCTCCCTCCCAAATTCCGCGGGTTTTGTTTCAACCTTCACCACTCTCATTAGGTGGACCTCCCTTTGAGTTGATATCGGTCCCTGGAACCTCCCAAGGTTCTCGCAGCTCTAGCG
Source organism: Pseudonaja textilis (assembly GCF_049901715.1). Classification (NCBI taxonomy): domain Eukaryota; kingdom Metazoa; phylum Chordata; class Lepidosauria; order Squamata; family Elapidae; genus Pseudonaja; species Pseudonaja textilis. Next base: position 111,470,506 of record NC_141991.1, on the reverse strand, counting down.
GCTCCCCTCAGGAACCTCTCCGTTCGTCTCCACCTTTACCTCGGGGACTTCTCATCCTGCCCCTCCTCAGACGTCCAGCAGAGAGGGACCCCAGAGCTCTCTCTCTGTCCCCCCAAGACCATGGGCCCCTCGTAATCTGACGAGCGCCAACTGTCGCCATCTAACCAGATAAACCAACTCGAGCCGTAATTCATTTGGTTAAAAGGGAAAAAAAGTTCTCTCCTCGGAGAGATTCCTAGCATACAAGGATCCGTCAAACATATCTGGCGATCAAAAGGCAACACTACTAGAATTGTCTAAATTATTGGGTAGGCTGGTCTCAAGCATTTCTATTGTTCCCTGGGCCCGTTTTCTCACCAGAACCCCTCAGTGGTTTCTGCTCTCTTTCAAACGTCTGGTAGAAGTAATCCAAAATCCACGCTCAGGGTCCCTCCAAGGGGCCTTACCCCACTCCTCCGGCGATACAACCCCACCATCAACAAGGGCCACTCCTTCAGGGAGCCCCAACGCTCCTCCCTCGCCACAGATGCCTGCCTGTCCGACTGGGGCACTCTATCCACTCGTTCGAAGGGCGCCGCTGGTGTAGTGGTATCATGCAAGATCCCCCTCTCTCGGCACAGGGCAGATAGTCGGAGACAGAACGGATATGCAATATAAAATTGGGTGGAACTCCATACTCATGGCCCTGAGCAGCTTCCTCTCTCAGGTATGCGGGTGCCGTGTCCTCCTCACCGTCAGCGTCACCGCCAAAGCCACGTCTCAGACAAGGGGGCACCCAGACCTCTCGGTTAATGAGAGAAGCCAAGCACCTCTGCCACGGGGCGGAGTGCAATCTCCTCCTTAAAGCAGAGCCATCTCAGGAGTGTCAATCACCAAAGCGGATTGGTTGAGCAGGGCCATGGTGGACCAATCCGAATGGAGTCTCTCCCGTCTCTGTTCTAGGGGCGACCACATTCTTCGGCCTGCCAGTCGAGGATCTCTTCACATCCCCTTCAACACACACCCCTGATTTCCCTTGAGGTTCCCCTCCCATGGGGCCTAGGATTATGACGCCCTACGTTGCCCCCGGCTCCCAGGGCCCCCCTGCACATCCCTACTAGCACTAGTTTCCCAGAGTCATACAGAAGCTGATCCCGAGAACGCAGAACTGTTTCCGGTGGCTCTCCCTTGCCCCAGGCGCCCTTGGCTGGCGGTCCTCCACAACCTATCGGTAGCTCCTCTCTGGAAAATCCCCCCGCAGGGGGGGGATCTCCCCCTTTCAGGGGCCCTTTCTGCATCCGGATCCCACTGGCTCTAGCTAGCCATCTAGAGCTTGAGCAGAACCATTTAAAAACAAACAAACAAACAAAAAGAGATAACGAGAAGTTCCCTTACCAGGTCATTGATCCCATCTTAGTTTCCAGATGGCCCTCAACTATCCGAACCCATGAGGTCACCCGAAATAACTCGGCAAGCGATGTCACCTATCCCAGGTCAGCCCTTGTATTAAGGCATCCCTCAGACAACCCACTAACTTGTGTCCTCCAACTTTTCCTCATACCCTGCCTGGGACCTTGATATGGTCCTTGTGTCCCTCACTGAGCACCTCTTGAGCCTCTCAGGGAATTCTCCCTCCAGCTCTTAACTTCAGGGTTCCGTTCCTGGTGGCCATTGCTCGGCTCGTCGAATATTGGAGATTGCAGCATCGCCGGTAAGAAAGGACCTCTGCATCTTCCTCGCTGTCCGGGTGGTTCTCCGGCCCGACTCTGCCTTATTGCCCAAGGTCAACCCAGCCTTTCACAAGGCAGGGGATCTCATTCTCCCAAACCTCTGCCCCAACCCTCGTGTGAGAGAGAGATACCTGTAACGTGCCCCTCGCATCTACCTTAGGCGCTCCCAGCCCTTCATGAGGTCTGAATCCCTTTTCCTTCCTTTCAACCCAAGTCTTTGGGCCACGAAGTGTCCCCTTCAACCCTCGGCCCCTGGATCAGAGCTACTATATCCAGATCTCGCTTGTCACAGGCTTGCCAGTACTAGTGAAATTACAGCGCATCCCACCAGAGATGCGGATACACCGGTAAGTTGGGTCACTCAGGCCCCAATCACTGATAATTGCCGGGCCTCCACCCGGACTCCTCCGTCTCCCTTCATTAGGCATTCCAAGATTGACATATTTGTCTCAGCTAAGGCCTCGTTTGGCAGACGTGTCCTGCGGTGGGTCCTCAAGGACCCAGAGAGGCTCCTGAGCCAGACGGGGTCCCTCCCGTAGGACAGCCAAGCTTTGGTATGTCCCACTCTCTGGATGATCTGAGCAGCTCGAAGGAGAATGGGTGTTGGTACTTACCTGACATGCCTTTTCTCTTCGAGCTGCGAGGATCATCCAGCCCCACCCTTATCCTTCCCATCTGGTGGGGTCTTGTTTCGGCCAATGAATCATTAAGTCTGGTAAGATGAGAGTGCGGTTTTCTCTTCCCTCTCGACTTCGCATAAACTGAGGAACGCCTTGATGGAGCCACGTGATGGAGGAAGGGGCGTTCCTCAGTAATTAAACTCAGCCTACAATCAACATGGACTGAAGCACCTCCCACTCTCTGGATAATCCTCGCAGCTCGAAGAGAAAAGGCGTGTCAGGTAAGAACCAACGCCCACTTCCCATTGCTTACCTTTCATGCGTTGCTTAAAATAGCCTCCTCATTGTAAGACGGGGTAGACCTACTCTGATTTAAAAAAAAAATATCCTTTAAGTCACATAACTTTTTAAAACAATATTTTGCAGCAGGGCTGAGATGCCTGTAGAACTAGATACAGGTAGTCCTTGATTTATGGCCACAATTGAACCCAACATTTCTGTTAAGTGAGACATTTGTTAAGTATATTTTGTCCCTTTTTACAACCTTTCTTGCCACGATTGTTAAGTGAACTACTGTACTTGTTAAGAATAACATGGTTGTGAAATGAATCTGATTTTCCTGTTGACCTTGAAGGTCAGAAGGTTGCAATTCGTGATCACATGACCCCTGGACACTGCAACCGTCATAAATATATGACAATTGCCAAGTGTCTGAATTTTGATCACGTGGCCATGGGGATGCTGCAATAGTTGTAAGTGTGGAAAACCGTCCTAAGTTACTTTTTTCAGTGCCATTGAAACCTTTGAACGGTCACTAATGAACTGTTATAAATTGAAGATTACCCTAGCTGTGTTGTAGATTCTTATTCTTATCAGCAGTCCATGGTCATGGAAAATGGGTGTTGCTCTCCTTCCTATAGATGGGGGTGTCAAACTCACGTTGTCACGGCATTGTCATGTGATGTATTGGGCTTTTCCCCCCTTTGCTAAATCGGGTGTGGGTGTGGCCAGCGTGTAATGCATCCAGCCTGCGGGCCAGGAGTTTGACAGCCCTGCTATACATGCATATTGGATGTATATTTGATAGTGAACTCTGCACATATCTTGTAATGTAAATGTTCTATCTAGAAGTTAGCAGCAGGATAGATATGGTAGAGAAATTGTTAAATATATAAACATAAAGGTACTGTTTACTGTGTACATTTTTCAGTATTAAGCAGGTTTCAATATCAAATAAAAGCACAAGATGTTTATGTTCATTTCTTATGTAATTTTAACTTGTAGTTCCTGTATCTCCTTTTACATAAACCATTCAGGTTAGGACCCAATCTAATAATGCTATTACCTACCTTAGATTATATGCATATCAGCATCTTAGTAAAACAGATGCTATGTCTGTTTTTCATGTGAATCCAAATTCCAGTTGGCTTGTTATGTGTCAAACCAGCTTCTTAAATTTTGGGGGCTTAAACCAGAATAATCTGCTCAAACACAGCTGAAACTAAAACAGAAAAGTGATATTATATGATATCGTAGAAATTGGGAGCAAATAAGAGATTGAATGAAAGACAGTGCTTCCACCTCCATAATTTTAAATAGGAATATTTTAATAAATGAAACAGAAAAATGGTTCTTGAAATAAGTTCTTTGGTTACCTATATTTACCTCTCCACATAATCACAATTCACTACACATTTTTGCCAACCAACAGAGAAGCTTCTTAAAGCCGCCATGAAAACTTCCACATGAATAATATCTTCAGCATACCTCCCCTCAAAAAAAGTAATTGCATTCAAATCTAGTTTTGAATTTTCTTTTCTCCAGAGATAAAGCTTCGTGAAGGCTTTCCATAGAGTGACATTTCGTTTCTAAGTCATAATGATGAACCCATGTTTCTAGGTCAGGGTTCTATGAAGAAATTCCTCACCTTCATTTTTGTTTTTATAGGCAAGCAACATTTTCTGGCAAAGCTTTTATCTCTGTCATTAGCATAACAGGACCCATCTTGCACAAATCTTCAGTTATTAAAGAACATCAACAGTGTAACCTACAAATTTCTGGGAAATATTAAGCTTGATAACAATTTCCCTTTGAAGATTCTAAGATTGTACTTAATCGGTTCATCAGACTTTCTCATGTGAAACTCATTAGTTGCTGTCACAGCTCATCCACTTCATTCTTGATTACACAGATCAGCTCTTACTGATTTGCCATTTGTATATTTGTTGGCCAGGGACACACAATACTTTTGTCAACATAATCATCACCATAAATAACCTGCATTTGGAGATAAATTTCAATTTGAATGTCTCCTTTGGCAGTCAAAAACTCAACCATGGAGCATTGCTCAAAGTGCACATCTGAGTATTCAGAACAGATGATGGAGTATATTTTCCTTCATTTTGTCTTCATATAAGCTTGTGATTTAGATAAGACTAAAATATACTTCTTAACTCTAGGTCTGGGGTGTCAAACTCGCATCACCATGGCGGTGTCATGTGATGTATCGGGCCTTTCCCCCCTTCGTTAAACTGGGTGGGGGCAGGGCCAGCACGTGATGCATCTGGCTCACGGGCCGCAAGTTTGACACTCCTGTTCTAGGTCATCAACTTACATGGTATCTTCTCTAGATGTCATTTTCATTCTCCAGCCAGCTTGGAAAACGGCCTGCTTATGTCAAGAATAAATGGCTTATATAGGTAGTCTTGGTTTAGCTATTGCCTCAGACACTGATTGTTTGCAGTTACAAAGGTGATGAAAAACAAAATTTGCAACCATTTATGATCTTCACAGATCTGTAAAGCAAGGGAAAGATGAAGTAAGATTATAAACTTAGCCACAGTTATGTGATTTTTCACTTAGCAACTGCTTTGTTTAACAACCAAGTTGCTGGTCCGAACTGAGGTTGCTGTAAGATAACTACTTGAAATTAGAAGACATGAAGTTTTCCTAAATATTTTGAATCTCTACTAGATTTTTTTTAACTGAAATTCAAAATATCACTTCCCCCAATTTTCTATTTTTCAACAGATAACATTCAGTAGACAGAACTATTTGCATACTGAACAAGAATTCAACTTACTCTATTTATGAAATTACCAGATTTATTTTAACAATTGGGAATTAGAAATAACTGCTTAAAAATTTAAAACATGTTTTAAATTGTAAAAGTAACAAAACATGAATCTTGTATGAGAAATAATGCCAATATTTTGCATTTGGAGTGCTTTTAAAAGTGTTGTCTGGGACAATGTTGATATGAAATGAAATATTCTTTTTCCTTCTAGAGTGTTCCTTCTATTCTTTTTCAACATGATTATAAAAAAATCAAGTACATCACATTAATTAGCATATATTATTATGTATGTGAATATCTGCATGTACATTTACACACACCAGGAGGTACCTCTACTTGCTTTCAGAAAATTTTCTGGCAAAATGAATTTTATTTTTTCCCCTCATTACTTTTGGCTCTATCAATTTGTAAGATTACTGATGTTTAGAAATTCAACATATGGGGTTTACAGCTTAAACTAAAATATCCCAATACCCACAATTGTCCTATAGACAATTTTCAAAACAATACTACCTCAATCTTATAAGATCTATATTCCTGCATGGTATCTGATAAGATTTTAGTCATTTTAACTTATTTTTATACACATGTACCTCTATTTCCAAACATACTTCCTTGCCCTGCTTGTTGACAGCTGCAGCATCATTTAAAATTTAATTATGGCATCCACTGCTTGAAAATATTGTTTCCCCTGCATTAAGCCATGGTTTAGGCATTGCTTGTTGAATCAACTACAATTACTCAGTTTACACAACATGGTAAGCTATAAACATGACTTGCAAATCACAGTAATGGTGATCACAATCACACAAGATAATGAGCCAAACCAAATAAACTGGATTATGTCTTAGCATGATATATGCGAACAAGGAATGTATGGTTCTTTGGTTATTAAGAGCAACAAAAGTAATTGTGTTTCTTGGCCACAGCTATTCTGAGTCAGATTGCTAGCCCATAGAGCTAGATGGATCAATAAGGCAATGGTTGGAGCAGCTGACGGGTTTATAGTCCATATAGAATTGTCTGATATGTCCTTGTGTGATTTGTGTACAATCCACTACTAGTATATTAACAAAGGATGGAGATATATTTTAAACTGCTGGACCATGTGAATACAGCTGGGGTTGGTTATAGTTCTGTGGAAATATATTTCTAAAACATGGAATGTGCTAAGGGCATAGCTTTTCAGTGTGTTAATTTATTTGTGCCATGGATGACTATATCCTGCCCCCCTTATTTCTTTGTTAAATTCCTGCTGAGGCTGTGATGGCAAATCAGAATGCAATATCTTTTAGCAGGAACACTGCAGAACTCTGCCGCTTTCCTGCTGCACTGATAAATCTTGTCTATGCAGCATTCTTTGCAGTTATTCCAGAGAAAAAGAATTCCAGCCCTCCTTCTGAATCACTGAGAGGCTTTGGTTGCGACCTCACCATGTAATGATTAAAGTGTTCTTCTTGTTCATGTGATAAACAATTAAAGAACTGCAAAAGAGGAAAATCCCTAAGATCCATCAATAGGATACCTGGAAATTTCTTGCTGTGGACTGTGTTTGAGTACTAATTTACAGTTCCCAAAGTCTTCATTTGAACCCCATTTTGAGTAAATTTTTCCTCATCAAGTTTCAGAATGACTTGATTCTGTTTCATTTTGCCAGAGGTCAGATCATCAGAACAAAGAGTTTAATTAAATTGATAAGACTCTTTTTAGGACTTTCAGGTTTGGAATGCAAACATCCAGACAAACATCAGATGTTAGCAAACAGCTGCAGAAAGCTATAATGTTTGTCACCATTTAGTTTTGCAACTTAGATTTTGATATCTAAATTGAATGAAATGAATGAAAAATTCTACAAGGTTGAGTTTTTCATTTTCCTGAAAGGGGGGATGGAGGCAGGAAAGTGACAAGCCCTAAGTAAAAGTCTTAGCTGTGGTTACAACCATGTATACCTTTCGCTTGAAGGATATTGGGGAAGTATCAGTCTTTTGATACTGGTCATTCATGGAAACTGTAATTTGTCATCTTCTGGCTCAGCTTGCTTTCCAGATGTTTTACTAGGATGTGGATGTCATTATCTTTGTAGATAGCAGCACAAAACCTAGAATACTGATCAACTTTATTTTGCCTGATAATTGTGATGAAGACACCAGGCTAGAAACAAGGAGACTGAGTTCTAGTCCTGCCTTAGGCATGAAAGCCAGCTGGGTGACTTTGTGCCAATCACTGTCTCTCAGCCCATAACATCAGGCTCAGGCAATAAGCCAGTTATTCAATTCCTGTCACAATCAACAAATCAAGACTTGGTTGATCTGGGAGGGTGGGGGAAACCAGACCTGCACTTGCAGGGGGGAAATGCTAGGAGGGAAAAACAAAAGAAAAACAAAACTGGTAATGAGTGAATTTAAAATGTAAAAACATGATAAAAGCACATGAAGCAAATGTGAATTAGCTGGAAGCTATAGGTAGAACATAAAGAATATGTGAAGAATATGAAAAAGGAATTTAGCAATTCCTTTTTGCTTTCCGGGTGCCTAGGAAATATCTATGGATATGTTCTGAAGTAGAATCTCTGGTTACCTCTGTCCTGATCTCCTATCACCTTTCCAGTCCTCACAATGTTCCCTCCTTTATAGGCAGCTTTTGCATCATAGTTCTTTTCCCATTCCATCACATTCATCTGTTGTGAGCTACCCAGAGGCTTTGAAGTGAGATGGGCGGTCACGCAGATAAAATAAAATGTAACAAAATAAAACAAAATCAGCTAGCATCAAGCAAGTTCAAATATTATTTCTTTCTATTATTACTTTACAACAAATAGTTTTAATAGCAATAATTCAATCAATAAAGTGTTCTACAGTAGTTCTCTCTTCTGGAATGTAGTGCAGAGAATATTTCTGGACTGTAATAAAAGAGAGTGATGGTAAGGTCTAAGCTGTACATGCTAGCATGGTAAAGGTGGCATAAATGTAGTTAGATGTAATTCATGACTCTCCATTACACAACATTTTATTACATCTGCAACATTTATTTTGCTTTCGTGTGGCTCCATTTTCAAAATCTCCAATTAGCTTGAAATTTTGAAGTATAAAAAGACAATAACCTACATAAGTAACAAAGCCCTGATGTGTTACCATTGAGACAGTAAAATGTTTAACTGGTCCCAAATACATCTCTGAAAAGCCATGTTTTTAATGGTTGTCTGAAAGTGGAATGGGGTTGGTCTGAATACGGGGGTGGGTGGGGGGGAGTGAGCCTGCAAAGGTAGGGACCACTGCTGGGAAGAATTGAGCATAGAGTTCTAGTAGATGACATTCTTTCAGGTTTGGGATTCTCAACAAGCATCTCTGTTAAATTTCTCTGGGTGAGTGGAATCAACTCAAAGAAGGTGATCTTGAAGATAGCCAAGCCCTGAGCCACATTGATCTTTAAAGTGAAAAATGAGCAACTTGAATTGTATATTCTAATAGTCAGCTTTGTTAACTGTTAGCTACTGTAGTTCCCACATTAGTGTATTTGCAGGTGAAGGTAAACCAACTGAAGTTTTAAAAAAGATTTTAAGAGCAGCCCCATATGATGACAATTGCAGTAGTCCAGCTGCTACAAATAACCAAGAACAAAACTTCCTATTGCAGAAATAGCTGCAAATGACGCACAATATGTAATTGTGTGAAAGCCCTCCTGGCCTCAGACTGCATCTTTTTACTCAAGCAGAAGGTATGAATAGTGTGATACAAGCATTCGCTAAATTTTGCCATTTGAAAGCTAAAAGTCATTACTGTAACTTTTTAAATCTCATTATTCAAAACCATGTGTTTTCACTTAATGCATAAATTGTTCTACTTTGCCTATACTTAAAAAATCCTTAAAAATATGATGACTATTTAATAAGGCATTCAGTATGCATAGATACAATGAATTGAAACTGCATCGAAGATTGAGTATAGCGTTTCCTTGCTTGTGCTAGTAACTACACTGCTCAAAAAAATAAAGGGAGCACAAAAGTAAGACATCCTAGATCTGAATGAATGAAATATTCTTATTAAATACTTTGTTCATTACATAGTTGAATGTGCTGACAACAAAATCACACAAAAATTATCAATGGAAATCAAATTTAGCAACCCATGGACGTCTGGATTTGGAGTTACACTCAAAATTAAAGTGGAAAAAACACTACAGGCTGATCCAACTTTGATGTAATGTCCTTAAAACAAGTAAAAATGAGGCTCGGTGTGTGTGGCCTCCACGTGCCTGCATGACCTCCCTACAATGCCTGGGCATGCTCCTGATGAGGTGGCGGATGGTCTCCTGAGGGATCTCCTCCCACACCTGGACTAAAGCATCCCCCAACTCCTGGACAGTCTGTAGTGCAACGTGGCGTTGGTGGATGGAGCAAGACATGATGTCCCAGATGTGCTCAGTTGGATTCAGGTCTGGGGAACGGGCGGGCCAGTCCATAGCATCAATGCCTTCATCTTACAGGAACTGCTGACACACTCCAGCCACATGAGGTCTAGCATTGTCGTGCATTAGGAGGAACCTAACCGCACCAGCATATGGTCTCACAAGGGGTCTGAGGATCTCATCTCAGTACCTAATGGCAGTCAGGCTACCTCTGGCGAGCATATGGGGGGCTGTGTGGCCCCCTAAAGAAATGCCACCCCACACCATTACTGACCACTGACAAACCGGTCATGCTGGAGGATGTTGCAGGCAGCAGAACGTTCTCCACGGCGTCTCCAGACCCCGTCACATCTGTCACATGTGCTCAGTGTGAACCTGCTTTCATCTGTGAAGAGCACAGGGCACCAGTGGCGAATTTGCCAATCTTGGTGTTCTCTGGCAAATGCCAAATGTCCTGCACGGTGTTGGATCCACGGCCACCTGTGGACCTCGGGCCCTCATGCCACCCTCATGGAGTCTGTTTCTGATCATTTGAGCAGCCACGTGCACATTTGTGGCCCGCTGGAGGTCTTTTTGCAGGGCTCTGGCAGTGCTCCTCTTGTCCCTCCTTGCACAAAGGTGGAGGTAGCGGTCCCGATGCTGGGTTGTTGCCCTCCTATGGCCTCCTCCACGTCTCCTGATGTACTGGCCTGTCTCCTGGTGGCGCCTCCATGCTCTGGACACTACGCTGACAGACCCAGCAAACCTTCTTGCCACAGCTTGCATTGATCTGCCATCCTGGATGAGCTGCACTACCTGAGCCACTTGTGTGGGTTGTAGACTCCGTCTCATGCTACCACTAGAGTGAAAGCACCGCCAGCATTCCAAAGTGACCAAACCATCAGCCAGAAAGCATAGGAACTGAGAAGTGGTCTGTGGTCACCACCTGCAGAACCACTCCTTTATTGGGGATGTCTTGCTAACTGCCTATGCTTTCCACCTGTTGTCTATTCCATTTGCACAACAGCATGTGAAATGGATTGTCAATCAGTGTTGCTACCTGAGTGGACAGTTTGATTTCACAGAAGTGTGATTGACTTGGAGTTACTTTGTGTTGTTTAAGTGTTCCCTTTATTTTTTTTGAGCAGTGTATTTTTCTTTAAAACTGATAATATTTATAATTTACCGACTTTATTTTAACACTTTTTAAGATTTAGGAGAGAGAAAAAAGTGAAGTAGCTTTTTGGGGATTATTTGTTCCTCTAATACATATTGTATTCACAATGAGAAACTGTCAATTATATGCTGTATAATGAATATAGAATCATTACATATTATATTTTTCTTTTGTCATTTGTCTGCTTTACGCTAGGATAAATCTTGCCTCATTCCCAAACCTGGAGCAGGGGGAGTCTGGCTTTTTTAAATAACAAAATTGATTTCACCAAGCTATCCAGACAATCAAACTCAGTCTCTTCCATTGCATATTGAATGCGTTTGAAAGAACGATTATAAAAAGATAAGAGTCCAGAATACCATTCCAGTTTGATAGTGGAATAGATGGTGGCATTTCACATAGGCTGGAGATGTCCTGGTGCCAAAGATTTATTTTCCAGTTGGTTGAGGGTTATAGTCCCGTTAGCTGAAGTTTAGCATATAGCACTGTTGTGAAAAACCAAGTTGGTATTAGCTGGTAATTAACTGGACATATCCCATTCAGTCAAATCTTTATTATGGCCATGGACTACCAATAGGAAGAGTGAAATAGTTAATAAATTTAAAAGCTAAAAAGTATAAAATACGCAAAGTTAAGAATTAAAAAATCTAAAATATATATATCAAAACAAAACCAAGGTGGACATATTTTGCACTTATGTTGTATTATCTTGTCATACTGTATACCTGTCTGGAAGGCAGATGTGGATGGAGCGTGCTGTTCTATGCTGAAAGACTCTGCAGGTAATCTGCATTAAAGTACACTGTCTGCTGCAGTGAGTTAAAGCAGCATTATAGCAGGAAGAAAACACACAGACTGATCCCCATTGTGTTGTCAACAGTCTCTATCTATAATACATAAAGGAAATCATTTCTCTCCTTAGTGGCCACCATAGTTATGTCGTTGGGCTTCCTTGGCCTTCTCACTGCAGATTGTTGTACTGACTGCTACTTTTATAGGTTGTTCTGCCTTTAGCAAAGGGACATTAACTCCTTTATTTTGTGCCTCTTTTGTCTCTGTGTATTGGATGCAGTTTAAATTGCATGCTGGGTTTTGTGTTTGAAGAAAGAGGCGAATGCTTCTGTGTATAATCTGTCTTGCTATACTATTCTGTTGCAAAGGTAATTAGGAGTCCTGAGGTGGCTTTATCTCTATCTTTGAAACAACAAGGCTCATGAAGCTTGATTCAGGGACCTCATTATCTTTATTTTTTAAAAGAAGTTTTTTATTTAACTTCCATGAAGTTACCATGGTTACCCCCATACTTGGTGGCTTCTTTGCCTCTTTCTTACCTTAAATGCAGCTGTGCTGCCACCAAGAATTAAAACATCAACAAAGGGAACATCCCTAATGTCAGCCAGCCATAAATCGTGTTTATGTTCCTCACCAAGAGAGAAGCTGCAGCAATGGCAGTTTGGAGGAACCACAGAACAGGGAATGTTTTAATGCAGACCTCTCGGGACTGTTGGAATAACAAAATGTCTCCATCTCCCATGCTAGAATAATTACAGGCAGTATAAAAGAAAAATAGAATAAAATGCAGAGAAAATGCTTCTCTCCTCCTTCCAGCGGTACTTTGCTTCCTTACCATTCTTGTCAGTTCAGCAATAGATTTGATGCACTGTTCTACAGTATGAGGCTCATGTGTTCCTTTAGCCCCTTATGTTTTTTGAGCAACGAATGCCATATTGCTTCCCTTTAGTCTATTCCGCTTTCCGTCCCAGGTATGTTTCTCATAAATATGGGCTCTAATTTGGAGCTAGACCATATGTCCATTGAAAACAGCACAGTTGTCTGCTAAGAAATGTTATTGCCGGCTAGAGTTTGAGGCATCACTTTTTCTTGCAATCCTTCCCCGCATTCATTTTTTGAAATAACATTTTCAGCTTCTGAAATGTGGGTGCGGATCAGGTTCTCTGTCTCCTTATTCTATATTCACTCTTCTCAAACTATGAGAGTGAGTGATTCCTCCTTTAAATTTGTAACCTCTATGTTTCCTTGCTGTGAAACTATGACTGAAATTTTAGAGATGGACTTCCCAGATTGCCTAAACAAAGAAAAGTCCCATTAATTAATTTATTCTCTTTTCCTTATATATAGGGGGAAAAAAGATTTAAGACCATGGGCAAAGTAGCACATTTCTCTGTTAATATGCAAAATACATGTATCTAAATTATATGTGTCTCTGTTGAAATGGTTGGAAGTATCTTCTATACCTGATGTGGTGTGAAACAAATTATAGGTTATTACAACGCCACTGAGGACAGAATTGTTGATAGAATCTTCATTTCCCTTGCAAGAGGAAAGTTCCTTGTGCTTTGAATAAAAGAGATAATTCTTATCAACTAGCATCAAAAGGACATATAATAAATAATACTTAAATAAATACTTGTTTTACTGAAAATTTCAAAGAAAAAGTTCAATAGCCAATTTATTTTAGTTTTGGGGGGAAAAGGGTGGGTGGGTTTCAGTCTGCTCTTCAAACATGCATTGGGAAGCACATATAGTTTTTTTTTTTTGAAGAAGTATCCATGATTTATGACCGGTTGCTTAGTGACCATTCAAAGTCACGATGCCCTACCCCCCCAAAATCAAAGTTATGGCCACTGCAGGACCCCCACAGACTTTTGCCCATATGACTGATTGCAGGGATGCTGCTTTGCCCCACCCCCTTTCGGCCCCTGGCTATCTCCCCTTCCCTCCCACCCTGCCAGGTCCTCTTAAAAACAGAGCCTCCTTAAAAACCCGAGCATTCCAAAGGATTGCAGAATAGTTGAGAAGAGCACCTGCTCACAGAATGGTAAGCCTCTGTAGGAAAGCTGAGCCTTGCATTGGCTGGGTGCCTCAGTCAGAAGCTGCAGAAAAACAGGAAGCTTCTGCTGGACCCTAGAACTAGGTAAGGGGCAGGCTAGGTCCTGCAAGCTGCAATGGCTTGTTGCATGTTGGTAGCCTCTGAGCCCAAGGGTTCAGGAGGAAATTGGGAGCGGACCCAAGTCTCGCAAGAACCTAGTTGTGTGGGAAAGCAAGCCCAAGGCCTGTGGAGACCGAGGGGTGGGGGAGAAAACAGGTCCAAGTTTTGGGGACCCAGTGGGGAAAGGAAGAAGGCCCAAGGACTGCAGGGACACTGAGGTGTGGGAAGAAGAGCATGAGGTGCCTTCAAGGGTAAGAGAGGCCATGGGAGGCCTGGGGCAGATGTCCTTAGCTTGTCCTGGGTCCCCAGGGCTTTCACCACCACCACATTCCATTTAACAACCTGCCCTGTCATTTAATAACTGCATCAGGAAGAGCAGTGGTAAGTTGATCAGGTGGGAGTTTGCCCATTACAGTCATAACTCAAGGACTACCTATATTGCCTTCTTCTAAAAGAAGGGATAAAATAACTGACCCCAGGTCATCTATTGGCTTATGTGCATAAAGCAGAAATACTGCTCAGGTGTCCCTACCTAGTCAAATGCTTTAATACTACAGCAGTGTTTGTCAAACATAGCAACTTTAAGAGGGGTGGACTTTAAATCCCAGAATTCAATGCTGGCTAGAGAATACTGGGAGTTGAAGTTCACACATATCTTAAAGTTGCTAATATTGAGAAACACTGCACCAGAAGATTAAAATAGAATAGAATTCTTTATTGGCCAAGTGTGGTTGGACACACAAGTTATTTGTCTTGGTGCAATTATGCAGTTATTCAGTATTAAATCCCTTCTATCAAATAAATGCCTCACTTTGCAAATATAAAATATACCAACATTTGTTTTGTATCATAAAAAAACAGTAAGGTTAAAAGAAACATACAACCCATATATACACATAAGTGTGGATTACATTACTTGAAAAGGCCAACAGAATGAAATTCTCTGGCTTTTCTAGATAAAAAAACCTAATTCATATTTGTTACAATTAGAACAAACAAGTGTAATTAAAACAAGTAAACCCATCAGCCCAAGTAGTAAAAAAGTCATCTATAACATACAGTGTAAGGACTAAAACTGCCACTATGTAGGACAGGCAGGTAGAAGTCTAGCAGAGCACATCCATGAACACCAACTAACAGTCAGAAGACATAATGAAAACTCCTTTTCTCTCAGAACATAATGAACAGAGTCAACTGTAGTTTCAATTGGGAAACTATGAATATCCTAGACCAAGTTAAATCCAAAAACTCTAGGGAATTCCTAGAACCTTGGCATTTAGACAAGCCAGTCATCAATAGAGCTGAGCAAAAACCTAAGAAGGAAACAAAGAAACCAGAACACATCACTTTCAGCAACACCCAGGTAAGCAGGAATTAACACAAACAAACAAGCAGAGAATAATACTTCTAATCAAGGAAGTACCAAGGAGAAAATTACCCACTGGCAGGGCAAGCTACGTATATGAGCAGGAGCAAATGGCACGCTCATTAGCACTGATAATGTTACCTAGTTGGGTAATGAAATGTCTGCAAGCTCAGAGAGGATCAAGGCCTCCACAAAACGCAGAGAATGGGTTTTCCAACTATATACAGACATACACTCTCACACAAATGAAGTTACCCGTTGTTACAATTTGTCTCTCCTTTGCATTCCTCTCTGATTTTATTATGTATCTCAAGATTGCCCTAAGCATTCTGGTTAGAAGCTGATACATTATTTTGGGATACGAGGTTGTCACTCACAATTATTATTTTAAGAGTTTCTCCCTCACTGAGGTTTCTAATTTGTTTAACATTGCCCTCTTTGACATACACAGAAATATTATATCTGATAACTCCTCCTTGGTTTGTTTCCAAAGATAATTGTACTGACTGATTTATTTATTCAGCCATTGTAAGAAGAGAGTCATGTTAGTCTATGGGAGCAATTTAAATCCTGCCTTAGTTTAGCCATTCTGTACATTTGGTGAAGTGAGCTACAACTCACAAAAGCTTATGATTTTTAATAAACTTTGCCAGTCAGAAAAGGTGATACCAGATTCTTTTTAGTTTATTCAGCCATATTTCTATTGTGACCACACTTGGTTAGATTCATACAAGATACTAAGCTGAAACCAAATTCATAAATTTCCCTGTCAAAACATTCTATAATTAGTCTTGTGGAAAATTAAACTAGCCTTTTATAATGTAACTTTCCCACACTCCACCCAACTCAGGTTTAGTTTTATTACATTTCTACAGAAGTACTTGTATACTGCATTCTTCTGCAATTAAGTTCTTCAAAATAGTATTTTTCTTTTTGACTCTTCAGCTTTGCTGAAGATGTTTCATCTCCAAAGATATCCCACAGCTTTTTTCAGCTTTTTTCCTCAAGGTTCAAATTAAAAGTAATTCTGGCACCATTTTGATTTTAAATATCAGCAGCTCCTTTCATTCTCATCCTGGGATGCTTGCCCCTTTTGTATAAGTCTTAGTTAGCGCTAAATGGTTCTTGGTGCTTCACTAATGTAAATTGCTCCTGTCTGCAGTCATGCATTAAGACTCCTCAATTTTGTTTGTTAGCTATATATGCAGAATATTTATTTAATGTATTTTTAGTCCTCCAAATAACAAGTGTTTTCTGGGTGAGTTACATAAAAGAAGGAAAAATCAAATTTAGGAAGCACACGCCAATTGAACAAACTTTGTGCTGAAAATGTAATATAAACTGGTCACTTCTTAGCGGGCTATTAAACTTATGTGAGATAGGAAAGGATCACTTTATCAGGTTGTAGAGATAACTAATTGATGGGATGCTTTTTCTTGGCTAACAGGTATAGTGTCAATGCAGATAGGCAAGAGAAGAACCATCAGTGGGACACTTAATACCATTATTTTGCCTAATTAGTGAAAATGGGCAAGGAAGTGGCAAATCTTTTGCCAGGCATTTTTGTGCTTTTGCAAAGCAAAGTTGGCTGGGAAAAGGAACAGCTGCCCAGTTAACTAATTTGGAAATTTAAACATGGTAGATCAGTTAGGGCCAGTCTTGTTACAAAGACCCTGGAACAAAATCCTAAAATGCTTGTGAGAGAAAAATATGACTTTTTCTGGAACCCAGAAGGGTAACTGTATGACTAGGCAGGTGGCCTAGTTAGATCATCTTATACAAAGATGTCTGTCCTCCTCTCTCATTTTACATTAAAAATAAAAATCCTCCTAGGTTCCATGCAGAATTGTCTTCAGGATCTCACAGCTATGTTTGTCATTGAATTCCTTTTGTCATAATGGAGTCATTCACCACCACAAGCCCATCAAGGCTCATATATTCTCAGAGGCAGCTCAAAACAGGGAATATTTCTTTTTTCCTCAGCATGATATCTTCCTTCCCTGAGATGTTCATCTTCTTTATCGCAAGGAAGCTGCCCCTCTAGGGAGTGGGACACACTATTTTACTCTAAAGCCTTGCCCACCCATTTCTTTGCCCTTTTCATCTTTTCCAAACAACCCTCAAAGGAATGTGTGAATGGGTTTTCTAAGAGCAAAAAGCGTATTACGCTCTGCATAAATGCACCGTTACACTAGCAGGTACTATATACTGTATTTGCAATATCAAAGCAATCTACCTTCGTAAGTGTATTTTAAAATGGTTAATGGGTTTGCTTGAAAAGACTAAGTTACTTCCTATTAAAGCAAGGTAAAAAGTCTTTATTTCCATAGGGTAACGCTAATTTTCACATCTGAGCTGCATGCACTGTTCCAGGACCTGACATAGTGCCTTAGGAGTCTGGCAGAATTCAATGACCTTCAGAGTGAAAATAGACACTTCCAGAATGCTACAGAACAAGAACAGTTAAGATAACCTCGTTAAACCAAGATTCAGTTATGAAGATTTAAAAGCAGCAAGAAGGTCCCACCTACAAGAATATTTTTATTGCAATAGAATCTTCTTCTTCCTAGCATTATTCTATGACCGGATCTACTCCAAAGATCAGATCGTTTCAAATAAACAAAGCCATCTCCATTTAGGTTGATCCAGAATATAAATACAATAAATAAAGCAGTATTTTCCAAACAGTACTATTTTGAGTATTCTAACCACCAAGTTCAGTTTTCAATGTTCAGTAATTTACTACCTTCCTCGCTCAATAAACTTACTTACTTTGAATGGGTAAGAATCCTGGTTTCTGGATTGTGAGCTGCTGGGAAGAGAATGACAATGAACTCTTGATGCTCATAGAACAGTTTCCCCCTCTTAGTTATATCTTACTTTTATAATCCTGGCTAATTCTCAAGAAATGTTATAATCAATTAATTTAGAAGGTCTTATTAAAATATCATTAACTTTGTAAACTGCCTTGAGTTATGGCAAGTTAGGCTGGTACAGAAGTACTGTGATGAATGCATAACAAGCCTCAGGAAACTGGGGTAATCTTAGGATCTTAATACTGAGTCCAGGGATTTTTTAAAAAGGAAATCTACAGTAGAAAGCAGAATGAAGAAAAGAATATAATTTGAGGCCTATTTGAAACTACAAGAGTCAGGCTGAAAATGAAATTCCCATTCATATAGTTTGATTTTTCAAGCTGTTTTTCAAATGGAGATGAAAACTGACTAAATGAACAATATTTAATACTAGTTAGTGAGCTGTATTTAGAGATTAAGTATTGAAATCCCAATCTACACTTCTACTTTAAAAACAGACTTTCATTTGGGTATGTTTTCTGTTTTAGCCTATTTCCCAATGTGGAATTTGTCTTATGTAAAAGTTGGGATATTCTGTAACTATAGTAGTGTACTCAATTTTTATCACCAAAGTTGTTGCACAGAGAGATTATAAAAGAGGCTTTATAACATTTCTAAGCTTTTTGTGTAGTGAATGCAGCTTTACCACTTTATTATTCACTTTGTAAATGAAAAGTTTTAAATTTTAGTTTTTTAAAATTCTATGTTCTTGTACATATACACAAATCTACTAATATCTACCTAACTCTGAGTCTTGCTGGCTAAATTAGATCCAGATTTCTGGAGGACTTGAGTGAGAAGCCCATTATATTCAGTATGTCTGATGGTTCTGAAGTACTATTTTCATTCATTTTGTAACTTCCAACAAGGCTTGGTCATGCACAGTGTGGTACTTTTCTCCCAACCCTTAGTACTTTTCCTCTTGAATACCATCGTATTTTCAATTTCACAAGGGAACTCTCTCCTGTTTGAACTGTGTATGCTTGTCTACACAGACAATAGCTACAGATCAATCTATGATAACTTCAAAATACTGTACATTACTACAATTTAGTAATAAAGCAGGCAGGAAGCATCATCAGAAGATGTAGAAAGATTTTCCTTCATGAAGTTTAGCTCCTGATCGTTGTTTCTATAGGAATGCCATCTGAGTTCTTTTTTGCTGCAACTTTGTTTTGGCTTCCACCACTGATTAATAAGTTACATATTGACTTTAGACAAGTGACTAACACTAAAGTTCTCCTGACTTGGGTGTTTTACTACGGTGCTACTTTGGCACTGACTCCGAGGCTACTAAAGCTCCTCTTCCTCAGAGCAGTGGGCTTTTTTGCAAACTGTTTTTTGAGTTTATGCCTCACTGCTGGAGTTCAGAAACAATGCAGCCCTCCACAATTGTGTTAGGACTGTTGTTAACTGGTTACAGAGCACAATATATTGCTTTTCTGAAGTAACTATGTTCCTTGCTTGGAGGAGTTTATAGGTATGCTTGGATAGTGGACGTGCACCATCCATTAAACTAATGGAATACACTGAGGTAGTTTATACAGTGAAAAATAAGAATACATTAAAGTAGTTTACTGCACTTTCAATTTTTCATCAATCCTGTTTTTTAATATTAAGTAAATAAAAGAGAGAAGGAAAATTGAACTTTGAAAATCAACCTTTTGTTATTATGTTGGTTACATTATTAGTTATTTTTATTGCCCATGCTTTTCAACTCTCCTCAACTTTTTAAAATTGGGTAAAATATATGTCGTCTTCTCATTTTTTCTATTGTTCACTTCCGTTTTTCATCTTTTCCTTCTTCTTTCCAATGAAGGATTCTCCTTTTCTTGTTCTTGCTGCATCATCAATGTGGACTGGTTCAACAATAAAAAAGATGTCTTATTAGAATTAAAGCCTAACAGACTTTTAAAAAGCAATCTTAGCAGGATTGAAGTCAGGAGGGAATTATACATTCTTAGCAAAGACTCACTGAAAGACTGAAATGAAAATGCATGCACAGGCTAAACTAAAGGAGAGAAGTTTTGGTTTAAAATTAAAATACAGTGGGGCAAAACAGAGATATCTGAACTGTATTTTTTCACCCAGAATTGTTATCTGGCCAATGCTAAATTCGCCTGCAATTAATTGACTTTTTCCATTCTGCAAGTGATGTTTTAAAATAAAGCTCAACCTTAATGTGACTCAGTGGATAGTTTTACTTTAAAATATATTTACATGTTATTTAGAGACAGCACAGTTTGGTACTACTTCTCCCCTGCAGGAGAGGGTTTAAAAATCCCTCTTAATGAACTGCTTCATTCACAATAATTGTCAATTATCTTTTTCTATTTATTTTTTCATTAATTTCTCTGGGAATAGAGTACCCCTTCAGTTCCCCCCCTCCTTTAAGACAACCATTTACGTTAACTCCCTAATCGGTGAGAGTGGGGATTGCAGCAAAGCAAAATGAAGAATCAGGGTTATTTAACATAGTCTCACCCTTAAGACGGTCAGGGAACCTACTATTAATTTACCCAGCTGTTTTCAGGCTCTGAGCAGTGGTTATTAAAGTCTGAAGGTATTTGGGAAGGATTCATCATAATCTGTGCAAACCACAGATAGCAAGATTGCCAAGTCAAATTGGAGGTGCAGATTTCCAAATTAAGACAAGTGAAATTGAATCTGATATAAGAAAATAAACATTTTTGTAACTAAAATAATAATCACAATGCTGGTTATCTCTCCAGAATCTGGAATTACAGTATCTTGTTACAAATTAACCAATTAGATTACTTATAAATATAAGTTGGTGAGGCAGACTTTGTCAGAGGAGCTAACAATTCTGCTAGAGCTCCAGATGATATTCCAGGTGAAGCTCAGTGATGTTTGAGGAGATTTGGGTTTTAAAAATCTGTACCTTCACGTGAAAAATATGAAGCTCTCTTTATGGGTAGAATTGCAAATTAAACATAATGTCTAGTTTATTTAATTTTCAAGAGAGAGATAAAGAAGCGAAGGAGAAAGAGAGAAGAGAAAGGGATAAATGAAAGGAATTTCTTGACCTATTTTGCATTTCAGTTATTTTTCCTCTGAAAACCTTAGTGAAGCAGCCTAGGAGGCTTGTTTGTGTGATTTTAGTCAGGAAGCCTTTTAAGGGAAGGTCTGATTGTTTATTTTGCACAAGAAGTAGTTCTTACCAATTTTACTGCATAAAATTGTAAAGGAACCAAATCTTTTATGATTCCAGTGGTAACAGGAAAGAATTATGGATGGTTTGCTACTATAGGATGAATTCTTCTGTAGCAAGCTGAAAATAAATGTCCCATTGTTCTAAGTATGCAGAATAAATTTTACCTTATGGAATTATAGCAAAGCAAAGAGAGCTTATACTCTCTCGGCAAAGGATGATGTAAATGTAACAAACTCTCCTTGGAGTCAAGTTCAGTTTTTGCATACAGTACATCTACATAATTTTCTTGAGAATAATATGGAAATGCTTTGCCATAACTTCCTTTGTGAGGTTTAAAATTTCCAATTTAGCAGATAGGGTGAGTATTCACTGGTGGTCTCCCATCCTAATACTAATCAAACCCAAGCCACTTAGCTTCTAAATCCAGAAAAGGTTGTACAAATGCTGCTATCTACTGACTCAATAGGTGATGACACAGATTTAAGCATTTCTTTCTCTAGAATATCTGCAGGCCAGCAGCAGGGTGATGAATTCATCAAAGAGCCCTTGATTCTCCCCTCGTCAATAATTTAGATCATTTGGAATGGATGGCATTAAACTGAAGGATGGCATTCTCAGTTTGAGAATCCGATCTAAATCCCTCCTAAATGCAGTTTGGTTCAACTTATGATTGTAAATGAAAGCAGCAGAAATAACCATGGTCTTATACGTGAACAATGGAAATAATCAAGGTAACATTATACTCACTATTAATCATATTTGTAGCCACTTTTACTTCTCATTTTTACTCTTGTGACTGTGAAAAGAGAAAAAATGGGTATTTGTTACCTTACAGCTGGGAAACTAAGACTCAAAGAAAAAAGCAGAAACAGTAAACTGTCAATTGTTGGAATATACTGTAAATCTGGCCCAGGGCATGGAGAAGGGATGAATGAATCAGAGGTGGTATTCAGCAGGTTCTGACCAATTCTGGAGAACTGGTAGCGGAAATTTTGAGTAGTTCAGAGAACCGGCAAATACCACCTCTGACTGGAGATTTTACAGTATCCTTCCCCTGCCACGCCCACCAAGCCACGCCCACAGAACCAGTAATAAAAAACTTTGAATTGCACCACTGGAATGAATCATAAAGGGAGAAAGAGGTTCAGAGAAGATTATTCAGTTTTAGGAAAGAAGAAAGTAGTAGGGGAAAAAAAGCTAAAATAACCCTGCATTGATCAGATTCAGATTCTTACACAATAGGGTACCAGGAGCCATCCATCTCGGAGGTGCAGAATATAAGAATAAGGTATTGGTACATGGGGATTATATTTCTATTTCTAGAAAGGTGGAGATTTTTGTATGTATATTTTGTTTCATTAATGAAGCAATGTGACTTTTATTGACATTAAGAAAAGTATTCTGGAACAATTTGCATGCTTGCCATAATGCAATCACCTTTTTGCTTTGGCACTAGGATTACCAAACATCTCTCTGTCTCATCATCTTTAATATTGAATTTTAGTAATATAAAGCATAATAGATTCTTCTATGTAGAAAATGTTTTATCCCTGTTGTTGTGGCAGTGGTTCTTACCTCACCCAACTCTTTGAGTACAAATACCTGTTATACAAACTGGGATATTCATAATATGTAATGTGGTCTATTATAGTGTCAGACACTAGAAATCAGGAAGCAAGGTGGTTTGAATGATTGCAAGTTTACTGAATGCTAATGCCCTCTTCAAGAATCTGAACTACTAACATTTAAAGCAAAATGGCCATGGATAAGAGTCAATGGAATTCATGGTGTACTGGACTTGGATCTTTTGTGGGCATAAAGGGACTCAAGACTGATGACACATTTGACCCCTACCTCAGGTACAGCCTGATCATCTACACACAGCTAGTAATTGCTCTTTGAAGATTCATCACAATTTTCCCAAACTAGTACATTCTTGCAATGGATCTTCTTTCTTCTAGTCATTCAGTTGGAATGGTGTCCATTTTTAGTAAATCAGTTAATAAATAAAAAGAAATATGACCATTCCTTGAACTGTTGTACTGTACTTGCCTTGTATTGTACCTAGCATTCTGGCCACAAAATGACAAAAATTATTGTGTCTCTTGTTCAAGGTTTAATTTGATGTAGCATACTCAGATGTTCTATAAATACACTTTAGTCATAAATCATTATATTTAGCTTTCTGTTGCAAAGTCTAAATGGCTTTCCCTGCCGTCTCAAAACTAAATTTCTTTACTTAAAAAATAAAAAAGGGCTTCATTATTCTAATAAGAAAATTGGGCTGTTTAAATCATCGTTACTCTAATTCAGTATGCATGAACCATGCTGAGGTAAATCATATTTCTTTGAACTTTGAATTAATATATTATCCACAAATATTTCTCTCTGCCTGTTCCTCAAGTATTATTTGGATAAGAGGAGTTTTACTATGTGTAAAATATATGCAGTATTAATTTTGAAAGCAACAGTCTAGTCAAAAAAGTAGCTGCAAGAATATTAGTCTAGGCAGATGATAAATTCAGTCCAGGAAATGTATATTTGAATAAACTGTCTAAATATCAAGGCTGATTGGCTTAGCTTTTATCTTTAGAGGGACGAGGATTCAATCAGAAAGTGTCAGCCCTGTAAGACAGACCAGAGTAGAGCTTGATTTAGACTTGTCTGCAACTGCACATAGGCATCAACGCATATCTATGCTGCAAAAGAGGTTGATGGGTAAGCAAAGGTTGCAGATGGCTGACGTGCACACTACCCAAATCCTAATGACATGTTGTGTGAAGATGCGCATCCTGCATGCTGATTGGTGCTCCAGCCTCCTGTTGGTAGATGGGCAGAAGGCAAGGCACATTCAAAGGACACAATGGAACAGCTAGCGAGGGCTGAAGTATAAATGCAACAGCTATGCAACCGTCTCCGAATGACAGATGTATGGGTTCTTTGACGTGCAGTAATGCAGAAATCTGTTCGAGGCTTAAGAAGCCAATTCCATATAAGCCAGGGCCACTTTTAGCGTAGCACCTATACTAACCGAATCTTGCGTATCTGATTGTGCGTCCCTCTCCCTCACTTTGTCTTAGTGTGAACTAGGGAGGGGCCTGGCTGAAATATTTATTCAAACTGGTTCCTTTGAATGGTCTCCAGCCCTACTTATTTGAGCGTTGCCTAGGTAGCAGCTCTTCCTCCTGTCCTTCAAGGCCATTTTATATGCTTTCTACATAAAGTACTTCTAAAGAGCTTCACTCTGAGATCTATTCAGAAAATAGTTTTTGTCTGTTTCATTGAATGGTAAAAGTGCGGTTTGCTTTCTAGAACCCATTGCAGCTACTTGGGAGGGATTGCTCACCCAGCACAAAGGTGAGAACTAAAGCAGGACTAGGAGGAGATTCCTGGCCTCTGGGGCGAGGTTGCTTATTTGTCTGCAAGTAGGCCTACTTCATTAAGGAAACAAAACCCTATAAATGACTGCATTAAGTGCTGTGCTATGAAGAAGATTATGTTTTTAACTGTAAAATGCTGCTATACCCCATGTTGGAGGTGTTAAATCACTATTTGTTTTGTTAAGTTGTATTTGTACATTTTTTTTTCCTCTCCACTTTTTCTTTCCTTTCCAGTATTTTCATTTATATAGATTAATTTCCCCCCAAATGGCAGTAATTCTGCTAATGCAGTCCAGAGGGCGAGCCTTGTTCCTAAGAAGCATGTATAGCAGTGATGGCTAACCTTTCCCATGTTGCGTGATGAAAGTGCTCCCCCTCTGCGCCCCATGCATGCGCACACATCTCCCACATGCACGTCTCCCCCCGTGCATGCACGGCAGATACCCAACAATCAGCTGGCTGGCAGGGGCACGCACGCATGTGCAGTGGGGCTCTTCCGGGCGATCTTTTGCGTGCTGGCAGAAATGGCTTGGCGTGCCACTTCCAGCACATGTGCCATAGGTTCACCATCACGGATATATAGGATTTTCAGCTAAGGTTGCAATTCTGTAGCGCTCCATCAAACTCAGAAAACATACAGAAAAATACATTGTAGGCTGTAAAACAGAAATACATTCATTGTCAGTTCTTAGACCACCAGAATTCACTCAGGAGGCCTTACAGTTTAGAGGAAGATACATTTATGACCTCACTTAAGAAAATTTACTTTGGTTGGTGGCAGAGGTGGGATTAAAATTTTTTAACAACCGGTTCTGTGGGCGTGGCTTAGGTGGTGGGCATGGCTTGCTGGTCATGTTATTGGCTGGGTGTGACCAACTCAATATTACTCACATCGAGCCACGCATCTCCTCGCCTGGCCTCTCATGACTATGGAGAATGCTGCAACAGTCGGAAGTGTGAAAAATGGTCATAAGTCACTTTTTTTAGTGCCATTGTAACTTTGAATGGTCACTCCACACAAGCAAAGTACCAGCAAAGGAGGGGAAAAAACCTCCAGAGAAGTTCCTGAGACAGGAAGTGTAGTCCTGCCAAGAATGTAATAAGGGTTAACGGAGAGGCAGTTTCTGTAAGCAACACCAGAATGTTTCCTTCCTGCCTTCCTTACAGGATTAAGCCAGTAATTTCTTCTAACAACTGGTTCTTTGAACTGCTTAGAATGTTAACAACCAGTTCTAGCAAATAGGTGCGAACTGGTAGAATCCCACCCCTGGTTGGTGGTCATTCAGTGAAAAGATGTTACCAATTGTGAAGATTTTCTGTACTCATTTCTCTGAATTTGAAAGGCAACTATGTTTTAGAAAATCAAATAATATATTTTCAATAATGCCTAACATATGATGAAGATATTGAGGACTTTTTTCTTATTCTGTGTCAAATTTTAATAAATCAAGGGAAAGATACCCCACTCTTGCAGAGAAACCTTCAGCAATCTAACATTTTTTTAAAAAAATAAACCTTCCAATGATTGCAATCTAATTTACTTAATAGCTCTACTTCATTAAGGAAACAAAATAGTTGAATCTGAAACTACAATTCAGCCTTAGTGATGATTTCATGGTTCTGTAGACTTAAACAAGATGGTTTCCAAGACTAGCTCCCTGGGTAGAATCTTGCTCCCTTCTTCAGCGCTCTTGTTCCTAGATTTAATAGAATCATAGATTTGGAAGGAGCCATGTAAACTATCGGGTCCAGTGTAGGGATTCAAATTAAAGCGTCTCAGCATCCAAATTAAAGCATTCTAAACACATCCAGAGTTAGATGTGGAAGCCTATCATTTTTCTTACTATAGATAGTCCTCGAGTTATGAATGTAATAGAGCCTGGCCATTCCATTTGTAACCCAAGGATTTGTGGGAGTGAATCTCGTACCTTGAATGATCACTCCCTCCTTTCGCTCATCCATTCGCTAATCAAATGTGAGGTTTGTTAAGTGCACATGAGGTATTTCAGGGTACAGAAGGCCATGAGGGGGTGCTAATAATGTAACAGACCATCTGCCTAAGACACCCAAGGCCTCCCCACCCCACTAAAATACTTCGTGCTCCCCACAATTGCTTTCCCCCCACCCATCCCGCTGTGCTGGGTCACTTACCTTGTGAAGATCTAGCAAGCAGCCGCCTCTCCAGCCTCTCAGCTGCGTGCACCCCTCCAGTGCTCTGTTTCAGGCCTCCAGAGGCCTCATCCGGCATGTTGCTGGCCGAAATGGAGCTTCTGAGGGGCGGATTCAGCCCTTAGAAGCTCCATTTCGACCAGCAGCGTGCAGGACAAATGTTGCACAGCCTCTAGGGTTGTTCATAAGGGTGACCAACTGCTGTGGTGCTGCAAGATTTGTAATTTTGGGACTTCTTCATAAATGCTAGGGAGTGCTTATTGTGTAACTTCAAGCATTTCCAAAGGGATTTCCTGTAACTGATTCTACTATCAGATTACTTGTCAGCCCAACAAGGTAGACCAAACTAAGAAACCAATGCCAACCAAGTTAAAACTGTTTTTATTATAGCAATTATAGCGGATCTGCCACATCCATGTTAGTCAGCCAGTCCAAGGGTTGGAGGTTACATAAGCAGAAATTCACAGGAATGACATGGCAGAGCAGGAAATCAGAGATGATTTCCAACGAAGAAACACGGGTCAGTACTTTTTCTTAAATCAGGCTGCAGCCAGCTATCTTTAATGAAGAGAGTTACTCCCTTGCTTAACAAGGAGCCCGTTGAGCATCTTTGCTCTGCTGTTTGTAGGCTTGGAGGCTACGGTATATCTGATTTGATATGGTTGTTCTGATGGTGCCTGAGTTTGATCAACCTCAGGTAATTCCTAACTAGGTGTCTCCTGAAGGTGACATTCCACTGATTCAGCTGGAGTAACTTCTTTTTTTAAAAAAAACAAACTTTATTGATTATACAACTAAAATATCAATCAAACATATACACAACACACAGAAAAAAAAGGAAAAAAGAAAATGATTAAAAACTAGCAATTCTGTTATCGACAGTCTATGGTTCCTTGTTTGTTATCAATATTGGTGATATATTTACAAATACATCTTATTGTGAATATATAATTAACTACCTCTTTTACATTTTACGTTGTTTACTAATATATTTTCTATTTTTGTTCTATCCAGTCTTACCAGCATTCCCAGCTTCTGTAATATTCTGTTGCTTCTTTTTCCTTAAGTGCTAAGGTTAACTTATCCATCTCTGCACTGGCTGTTATCTTCTGAACGACCATTTCCTCTGTCGGAATATCTGCTTGTTTCCAACACTGTGCAAAGGTTATTCTAGCTGCAGTAAGAATGTGCAGTATTATATATTTGACTTTTTTAGAAATTTGTCTATTAAATATCCCCAATAAGAAGAATTCTGGTTTTAATTCAATTTGCTCCGTCGTTATTTCCTCTAACCATTTTTTTATTCTATGCCAGTATCTTTGGGCTTCAGTGCAGGACCACCACGTGTGAAAGAATGTTCCATGTTTCTCTTTACATTTCCAGCAATTCGGATTCATGTTAGGAGACATTTTCGCTATTCTCGAGGATGAGAGATGCCATCTATAAAACATTTTATAGGCATTTTCTTTATATGTTTCTGCTTTTGTGATTTTATTGTTCCTTGTCCAGACCTTTTCCCATTCTAATAATGTAATGCTACGTCCTATGTTTCTACTCCAAGCTATCATGTTGCCTTTGACTACTTCCTCTTCTAATTCCATCTCTAATAAATAATTATAAAATTTGGTTATATTTTTTTTATCTGGACCTAATAGGATTTTATCTAATTGTTGTGCCTTACCATAAATTCCAAAATTTTTCTTGTCCTGGCTATATCTATTTTGAATTTGCAAATAAGCCCACCGGTCTACTTGTAGCCCTTGTTCTTGGAGATCTTGCCATGATTTTAAAGTTCCCTGCGCATCAAGAAGGTCTTTGTATTTTATCATTTTATTAAGGTCTAAATTATTTGGATGTATCATCTCCTCCATCGTTGAGATCCAGATTGGAATTTTTAAATAATATTTTTTTTTTATTTTGTTCCAATTAGCCAATAAGGAATCTCTAATTATATGTCTGTGGAAATACTTCTGCTTAATTTTTCCAGTGTCCCATAAAAATGCATGCCATCCCTTCTGTAAGTCGTGGCCTTCTAGAAATAAGATTCTTTTATTCGACAGATTTACCCACTCTTTCAACCAAAGTAATGAGGCTGCACTATAGTATAATTCCCAATTTGGGAGTGCCATACCTCCCCTGCTCTTCATATCTTGCATTGCCTTTAGGTTTATCCTCGGTTTTTTCCCTTGCCAAATAAATTTGGTAATTATCTTGTTAAGTTCCACAAAGTATTTTTTATGTATTTTTATTGGCATTGTTTGGAATAAGTAAATAAATTTGGGCAGAATGTTCGTTTTTATAGTGGCAATCCTCCCTAATAAGGAGATTTGTAATTTGACCCATATCTCTAAATCTTTTTTGACTTGCTGTAATAATTTATTATAATTATTTTCCATTAGGGTTTTGCAAAACTCAGCTGGAGTAACTTCTGAGTCAGAGTCTGAGCCCTGGGGTTCCCTCACTCCTATGTTAAGTAGGCTTGCCTGAGATGTTTTCTCATATTATTTTCTTGGCCCAGGCTCATGCTCTTCTTACCTAAACATTGCCTTGGAAACAGCTCTTCCTTCTGTCATTCAAGGTCATTCCTTATCCCCTCCACTGCTCTTACTGTTAAGTTTCTTTCCCCTCCAAATTGGTGTCTCTGTCTTCCTGTAATTTCAATAAATTATTCCGCGTCCTGCATTCTGGAATGAGAAAGAACCATTTCTGATCTTCACTCTGACATCCTTTCTGATATTTGAAGATGCTGTTTTATCTCTCCTCAGTTGTCTTGTCTCAAGACTAAATACTGTATATCTACCTTCCTTCCTCCCTCTTCATACAATTTTGTTCTCTAATTTTCCTTGTTGCCTTTGTCTGAACTTGTTCCAGTTTCTCTGAATCCTTTTTAATGTAAGGTTGGTGCCCAGAACTGGACACAGTATCTAGGTTTAGAGTGGCCAAAAAAGAATACATGGGAATGAATACTTTCCATGACTTGGGAATTATATTTACATGGATGCTGCTTAAAATAGTATTTGTCTTCGTTACAGCCATGTCACATTCCTGGCTCATATTCACTTTGCTAATTACTAGTTTAAGGTCATTTTGAGATGTATTAGTAGCAATTCAGATATTGTCATCATGCTACACCTGTGCGTTTAATTTTTGTTTTCCTATGGGAATAACTTACAAATGGTGTAAATTTCATGCTGTTCATTTTCAGCATAGTTCTCTAACCAAACATCATAATTCTGAATTTTATTTTGATCTTCTAAAATATTATCTATCCCGCCCATTTGGTGCCATCAGCACATTTGATAATAATCCCTCCACCCTTCTTCATCCAAGTAATTATTAAGGATAGTGATACTTGAGGCATCCCACTCGATACTTTTCTCCAACTGAACGAGGTACCATTGATTTTCATGTCAACTATGTAACTATTTAATCAACATAGCCTCTAGGTCACACTTGATTATCTTCCTAATCGGGTTATTATGGGGTATTTGGTAAAATGTTTTGCTGGAATCAAAGATATATTATGTCTACAGCTGGGTCATGATTTATTAAGGAAGTTGACTAATTAGAAATTAGTGGTTTATTTTGACAAGATCTATTTTAAAAAAAAAATCCATGCCAACTTCTAGTAATTGCTGTATTGTTGCTGAGGTACTTATAGCTCAAGTACCTTACGGATTGCTCAACTGCTCTGTTTCCCAGGGATTGATCTCAGATTGATTAGCTCCTAGTTCCTAGTATTCTTCCTTTTTCTCCCTTTTTGAATAAAGAAGCAATATTTTCTCCCCTGCAGGCATTTGGCACTAGTGTGCCAGATTTGTTCAGAATTGGAAGGTACATAGAATAAAGGTTGGGCCAAACAAGCAGCTTGCTCCTTCATTTTCCATAAGATGCAATTGATTTGGCCCTAGATATTTAAATTCATTCAGAGTAAAGATCTATTCCCTGATCGTGTTTCTATTAATCTTCAATGAAGCTTCAAGCCTGCCCCTTCACCCAGCTCTTCACAATTTCCAGATGGAAGATGTGTTTTTTGGCAGGAGCAGATTGAATTAAAATAGAAATTCAGTAGTTTTATTTTGCCATCTTTTACAGAGCAGCTAATATAATATAATATAATATAATAAAAATCTTCATCAATCTCAATTCACTCTAAACTTTTGCTTCCTTGGAACCAATGCTATGGTTCTTGGGCATCTGTACCCTTCCTTTATAACCTGGCAAGTGACTTATGAAGTTGTAAGTTTTCACAGCATCCCCATGGTCACACGATCAAAATTCCGATGCTTGGCACAACTGTCATATATTTAAGACCATTACAGTATCCCAAAGTCATGTGATCACCATTTGTAACCTTTACAGCTATTTTCTGACAAGCTAAGTTAATGGGGGAAGCCAGATTCTCTTAACAACCACATGATTCACTTAACAACTGCAGTGATTCTCTTAACTGTGGCAAAAGTCATAAAATGGGGCACAACCCACTTATCATCTGTCTTGCTTAGCAATGGAAATTTTGGTTTTAATTGTGGTGTCTCTGTATTTATCTTTTTTTCATGCAAAATCTTCAGCAAACATTTTGTGTCGCAATATTATCTTCTTTGGCTATAACTCCATTTTTTAATTTTATTTTAATTCATTGCAATTTTTTGAAGTAGTGCTCTTAGTATCTCCTTCTGTAGGAGCTTTACTCATCATATTCACCTACTGTGGCAGCCTATTTATTATTCTTTTTAGTTTATTAAAATCTGGTTTTTTTTTAAGCCTAAGATATGTATTTTATTGTGTTGAATTTTAGTTTCCCTTAAAACAGAGAAATAAGTTATTTTCGTGCTGAAAACACTTGTTCTGCTCTTCTGTTGCTTGAAGTCAAACCATAAAGATTTAAAACTATTGTTTCTGTTTGCATCTTTTATTACACCATCATTTTTATTATTTCCATATATCTGCTATTTCCATTTCTCCAGGGAAGTTTTCTCCATTCATTAGTATCTAGTCAAGAATGGGTGATTTTCTTCTGCCTTCCTGCATTTTCTAAAGAGGAAACCGCCAATAATTTCATGGAAGGACAATGCTTGGCAGAATTTGTTTCTCAGTTGATACAAATGGCATAACTATTTGTAGTTACTGGCATAATGAACATCTGCCAGCATCAGGTTGCTATTGTAAGGCATCATCTACATTTTCTCCTTAGCTGGGTTGGTGACTTTGCTTTTATTTGCTACTTATAGATGTTCTCTATAACATAGCCAAGTTAACTCATATTTTAACAAACCATTCAACTTCCCCTCCATATCTATTGCTATTTTTCCTCTTGAGTAAACTATTTTTCAATTACTATATTCTAGGATTCAGCACACCAATTGTTTTCTGCATCTATTACATCATATTTATCTTTTGTACTAAGAGCTGAAATTCATCATATTTCCCATATTTAAGCATTAGAGTATAGGCAATGAGGGTCATGAACTTTAGGTTTCTTCATTGACTATGTTTTCTCTTTCTTCTTTTTTTCCTTACCAGAAAGATTTAGTCTTTTTTCTTTCATTTTATAATACCATCTCTGTATGATTTATCTGGTATACTAGGTAACTTAATAGTCTACAGACAAGCTATACATGATTACAACTTCATGGACTGGATGGTTTATATAGATATATTTCCTTTGCAGGTAACATGGCCCTCAAACATTTAGACCTTTAAAAGTAAAAGCCAAGTTCTTTGAGATGAGACCTGGGAATATGTAAGAATCATTTGGATCAGATCAGAGTCCTTTCTGATCCAGTATTCTGTTCCTGCAGTGGATAAACAGATGTTTGTGGTAACTTGATAGGAAGACTTGAAGACAGTAGTATTTTCCCGTTCAACTGCTGTAGGTGAATATTGATACTGGGTATAATACTTAGCCATCATGAAAAGGAACTGTTGATAAGGTACTTCTTGTTTAATTCCTTTATAACGTTTTCTGCACCGCTGCCCAGGAATGACCATATTATAGTAATGAATTATGTGTTTTAACTGTGTACCATATAAAATATGTATTTCATTTTATCTCTCCGGAATCTTGCACCATTCGGTTTATTGGTTCGCATGAGGTTTTAAATTATGAGAAACTGTTTTCCCTATCTCATTTCTGTACACAAAACCTTCTATACACCTGCTAAGCTAAAAAGCCATAAATATAACAGAACAGTAAGTAATGCAATTTTCAGAATATTAATTCCATATTTCTGTGACTGTGTAGATCTGAAGAATATTTGAATGGTTATGTTCTAATAGTAATTGTTATAGCCAAATGATCTTCCAAGCAACCTCATATACAGTACACTGAAGTAGTCAGATCTGGATGAGATCACTTTCTTCATTATTTATAATTCTTCTTGGTCTTCCATAAATAGTAGTAAGTTCAGCAGAACACACAGTACTGATCCACTGCAATGCTGGGCTCCCAGTTTATTGGTTACTGTTGTAATTAGTAGTGGCAAGTACTGTACAATACAACACATAGTGATGCAGATCCCCTGTTCAGATCCCATACACAAAAACAGAGTCTTCAGAGCAGGTTTAACCAAGTTGTAAACTTGTTTAATAATGCAACATTTAAAAAGCACATTTGTCAGTAATGGTTTCATCATATCTTTTTCTCAAATGGAGGAGAACTCTGGCAGAGCAGGATTTATCATTCCCACCTCTTATTGAGCCAGTCTTGTTAACATGGGATGAGTAGACACATGATTGTCCTTAATCTTCCAGAATCCTAACCACATCCCCAGGCTGCACAAAACGAAACATCTTCTATTTAACTGGTAGTCAATGATATATCTGCTGATTCTGCTGTAAAGACAGCATCAATTTAACAAAAGATACAACCATTTTATCCACAAAGTATCTTGCAAGTAGATCATAGTGGGCTGCAAAACAATCCGTCATATAGTGTTCTATATACACTATATAATAGGATAGCTGATTATCAGTGTGGCTCTCTTTTCTTTGCCTATCCTCACACACTCAGTCCAAGAAATAAAACATTTAAAAATTAATAAATTAAGGCCAGATAACACAAGG
This sequence comes from Pseudonaja textilis, assembly GCF_049901715.1. NCBI lineage: Eukaryota > Metazoa > Chordata > Lepidosauria > Squamata > Elapidae > Pseudonaja > Pseudonaja textilis. The sequence continues at coordinate 111,436,581 of NC_141991.1, read as the reverse complement.
TAATATTTCCAAAGCAGGTGATACATTTTCCTTCTCCGGATGCACCAGAAAAGTCTTAATGGAGAATTTATTTCATTCAATTTCTATTCTTTGGTGGCATCACCAGTGGGTAATAATTGACTTGCCACAGACCAAAGTGATATCCAGTAGGGCAGATTCATTTGTTATCAATGTTCCTGAAAGAACATGATAATCCTGATTCTGAGTAAATAGCAGGTTATTTTGATAGCTGTCTCTGATTTCTGTCAGATGCCATAGACTCAGAGCCAAGGACAAGAGCCTTTTCATTTTCATCAAAGAATTTCTCCTTTACAGTGAAACAAACTGGGTGGTGATTACGTGATGGATGAAAAGAAATAACATTTAGACTAGCATCACACGTGCACAAAATATTAGCTTCCAGATAGCATGAAATTTTCTCTTGCCAGAACTCTATGGGAATAACCTTTTTCATGGTATTCAAAATAGAGGCAATTGTGTGTTTAATTTAATGGACCTTTTTTGTTCTTTGGTATTTATAATATAAAACTTTTTTTCAGGTTTTCAAATTATATAATCATCTAGTCTTTTATCTGAATTTATGCCTGTCTGTTGTAATTATATTTCATTGTGATATACTGTTGCTTTTTATTTGTAAACCGTCTTGAGTAATTTTTTTAAGACTAAAGGAGAAGTAAAAGAATAAATAGAACTAAGCAGAAAAAAATTCATAGCAATTTATAGGATGTTAGAGAGAAACTGGGAGGAGTCAAAAGGGAAATTAGTCTGGAATCCCTAAGTGGGCATAAGAGGGCTAAGTCTGCTCCTCCGCCACCCTCCTCCCCAAAGCCATGGAATATTATCTAATCTGACCTAGCTGCAAACCTTCAGTTTGAGAAAATTCCTGTGTACAGGCTTAAACAATTAAACAACTAATTAAACACTTTATGTATTGATCTGATAGTTTGCCCCTGACATAAGATGAGGCAAAGAAATACAAAACTGAAGTGAGTGTGCTAGGCCTGTTAAAACTGGTAGTCTCTGGAAACTCATCATTCCCAACTGAGACACCTTACTTGCTGCTGAAGATGAGAGTTAAAATTTTGTGAATTTGGGGGATATACCTCTATAGGAATATTTTAAATATAGCAAAGGAATGCTGTGCCTCTATGGGAGAGTTTCTCAACTGTGCTGTCTTTAATACAGCTTGCCTATAACTGGATGGATGGGAAATGGCCCTGCTTTGATGGATTTGAAATACATTTTGTTACTACTCATATGAATAGCAGGAAACAGCTGAGCATGGCCATGCCACCTCTCCTATATCACTCTTTCATCTGTAGGAAGAGACATAACAGATGAAATTGGGTGTTGGGCCCCATGCAGGCTGTGGGTTACCCATTCCTTGATTGTAGGAAAAATACTGATTATCTGTCCAAAGTTTGGAAGGAGAAAAATGCTGAAGATTGAGGAGGAGGTAGCTTAACTGAGAATGAAAATTGCAGAAAGAAGGCTGGGCTTCTCTCCAAAATGATCGGGATTCTTTTCAGCATTTCCTGTACTTTTCTTTCTCAGTGCACTTTCCTCTTTGTTGCATGGAAATGATGATTTTTTAAAAAATCCTTCCCCTCCCGTAAGGTCAGCAATTGGTCAGATTTTACTAATGTGCTCTCAGCCACCATATCATAGCCTGTGCCTCCAGAGTGTCCGAGATAGCTACAGTCCCCAGAACAATTGTGGGGTTACTGGGGGAAAGCCTAACTTGGTTAAAGATGTAACTCTTTATGCACCTTCTGTTTGTAACATATGCACATTGGATGGCATCCCAGTTCTGCTCTGTTGTGTTCGGCTTATTAACATGGAAATATTTGCTGTGGGATATGTCATCATTCCCCTCTGCCCGCAATGTGTAGCCCTATATTGCCTCTTTGTTCTACTGAGAATCTTGCAATTTAGATTCAAGGTCACTGAAAGACCTTGAATTTCAGGAGAATGAATTGGAATGAATAAGTCCAGTGGGACACTATTTTTCCCCCTTTTCTTGCCAGGTGACACTCCTAGCCATGATTTATGCCTGACTACATTTTTGAAGTGCCATCCAAATGCCATTGTTTTCAAGGCGAATCTTTGTGCCACCCAGGTCCAGTCATTGTTGCAAAGGGAACTGGATTAATGATCATGGAAGTTTCCAATAGCCTGGAATTTATCCAATATCATCATATCTATGTGAATACCTTGGTGCCTGTTTAAAACATCTGGATACTTGATATTTTACAATGCGCTAGTGAGGAGAGTGATGGATATTGCAGATCCAGGATCTCTGCTCAACTACAAACTCTTTGTCTTCAATAGCAACTTAATCTTAGTTAAATTATGTAGATTTGGGGGGAGAAAACTTGATAAGAATAAGATGTTTCTACAAAGAAACATACATGATCCTCATTGCATACCTTGTTTTTCTATTGTGAGAATTCTGATTTCAGAATATAATTGTTACTTACAGTTTGATTGATTACAATCCATTTAATCAGATGTAAGGAATATGGTTCTGAGGAAGGAAAATTTTATACAGTATGAACATATTTGTTTATGAATGGGGAGGAAGAAGGGAGAAAGTGGAAATGGTCTGGAGAGAGTTCAGATACAAAGACAATTACTTTGGGATACATATATGCCTATTCAGGACTCTGTCAAAACGTTGTAGATATTTCTCAATTAATTAGCCTGATTTTATTTCTCTCTTTTCCTACCCCTTTAACCATGCTCCCATTATGAAAAGTTTTGCATTCAGGAATAACTTTTTCCAAAGCAAAATATTCCATTTGCTTGATAGGATATTTCAAATTTATGAGGAGTCAAGATTTGCAAACAGTTAGTGAACACATTACTTAATTACTGACATGCTTCAACTGAGCAATGACAGTTATCTGCAAGCTCCAGACTTGTGAACACGTAACGCAGTGCAATAAAAGCATCCGAGACCTGCAAATGTTTAGAACAATGTACATAAATTATGGGGTTGTTTTAAAATGTATTGTGAATTATTAGCAAATGGAAAGGTTGGTGGCATGATCGGCTATATAGTTGTTCTATGCTAAAGCAATATTTGGGGTTTTATTTCTGGGCTTTACTTGGAGAAAAAGTATTGTTTTTCTCTCCCCCACCGAACCTGACTACGTTGGTTAAATAAAGAAGAAGTATTAAAACTACTTTGAAAAATTAAAATGTAAATAGAAATTATACTTTGTAGTCCAGAAGCTAGAATTTGCAAGATAACAATGCAAAATATTTTATCTTTTATTTAAAGAGAATATAAAAGACCTGTAATTTTGTCTTTGGGTGGGCATATATTTAGGTCTTCAAGTCAGTCTCGACACCTGACAACTGCTGGAATAAATCCCTGGAGTTTCTTGGCTAGTATTTTTGGAAGTGGCTTTTTTGCCTTCTTCCTGGAGTGGGGGGGGTGAGAGTCACCACTGTCATCCAGTAGGCTTCATGCCTAAGGCAGAATTAGAACTTACAGTATCCTGGTTTCTAGCTGGGTGCCTTAATCACTATACCAAACTGGCTCTTTTGCCCTCTTTGTAGTGGCACCCCCCCCCCCCAAATTTTATTTAGGAGTCAGTTAAGAGAAGGAAAGGATTTTGTATGCTAGGTCACTACATTTATTTTCTTATAACTCCTTGTCCTTTTAGGCTTGTGACAGGGGGTGGTTGAGAATTTTGTTTTATTTCATTGTGGTTTTATTTCCACAGAGAAATTAAAACATATTTGAAAGAAGGTAAGTGGTTCATCAGGAATATGCAATGTTTTAGATTTGGTCCCAGAAAGATGGTTCAAGGCAGAGATGTTACCTAGCCATTTAAGCCTTGTCCTTTCAAATTGGTTTTTAAATTGCTGTGCTGCAATTTTGAAAACACCTAAAGCAGGGTAAGCAAAGCTTTCACCTTGTTTCCTTTGGATCCTTGCCTGAAGTTACTATTAAATTTCCCTGGTCTAGAGTCTCTAGACATGTTTAACTACAGCATCAACTATCTATGACTCCATCATCCACCATCTGTCTGCATGAGCATAATTTCTATCTAGCACAGGGCCATTTATGATTTACCAACATAACAAGCATAATTTGAACCAGTTGTTGCCGATGCTTCAGAATGTGTGGGAGGATGAACAGAGCACCTGCCCTCAACTCTTTGAAGAAACAATATCTTTTTCCCGCCATCATACCTGGCTTCAAAAATTAAAAGTAGAATTCCTTTTAGATGGTGCAGATTGATCAAGGTTTAGAGAAAGAATCAGGTTTATATCGGTAAGAATTTAAACATTTCCCTCTGCAATTTCAAGAAATGATTGGGGAAAAATGTTGCTATCATTTGGAGCATAAATTGAAGCAATTATTATTTCCCCATGTTTTAGTCTGAAATTATAATAGTATAAATGCCCATTTTTCATCCTGAGGTTTCTCCAGATTCCACAATGAATTTCTAACATATTACTTTTTAATCTACCCGAGACTGACAATTTTGTACTTTTTTTTTACTGTATTTTTCTTTTTAGCTTCAAAAAGATCTTTTTTTTTAAAAAAAAAGTGGATTATTCAGTCAATTAATGTTAGCTGAAAATATTTTACCTTGACCTATGGAGCCAGTTAATAGGTTAATTTATGAAGAAAAATTCTGCTTGATATAGTTTTTGAATTTCTGCTTGTTCTGATTTTTTTTTTTAATCAGTTCTGTAATAGCTAATGACTCTACTTTTCAGGTAGTTCTTGTTTATTGGGACCGACAACTCAGTTGTTAAGTGAACAGATGCTAAATGAAACTGCTTAAGATCTGTGCTTAAGATCTGACTTCTGCTTTCCTTTGTTTTATAGACTTGCAACAGTTGTAAATGTGAGTCATAAAGTTACTTTTGCATCACTTCATAATTGTGAACTATTACTAAAGGAGACAATCACTAAAGGAGGATAGTCTGTGCTTCCATCCATAAAGACCATATTTATGGAAAATATGGAAAAAAAATGGAGTAGCTTATCTCTATCTGACTTTCCTTTCTGATAGAATAAATATCAGAAATGTCAGCTCTCTTTCCAATGTCCGTCAGAACATCTGGTAAAATCTGAAGTTTTAAACTATCATACCTTTTCTTTTATCATTCTAATATTGTGCCCTTTGTCTTAAAGAATGTGAATTTGGCAAGATAAACATGAAAATGTAACTAAACTAGGCAAAAGAGTCTGATAAAGTAAGTTCATTCATACCATGAATGAATTTCTAACCATTCCTCCTGATTTAGCCAAGAAAATCTTCGAGTAATTTTTCCATTTTTCTTTCTAACTCTTCTCTTCCAAAATCTTCAGGTAATTCCATGAGCTTTAAATTATTTTTATGCAGTTCTGTTTCTAGTGATGGCAATCTAACCTCCATCTTCCTTGTCTCTGACCTTCATCGTTAATATCAGTCTTACAGGAATCCAATTTTACTTCTAAATGATGTTGTTTGTGTAAGATCAATTTAATTATGTTAAATCTTTAATTTTATTGTTGAAACTTACACAGTTGACCTACAAGCACATTTTTAATTTGTGATAAAATGACAGATGTGCCAGCTTCTATTAGAATCTTAATGGATTCTCACTCTTGCCCTCTCTTCTCTTACTCTTTCAGATCACATTTCCACATGCTTTTAAGTATCTTTTTGTAATAGAATCTAAAATGCTATACAGCCCTATTGTTTATGGTATGAAATTTAACTTTTAATAAAGTAATTTTACTCTTTAGTATAACTGCACACATTTAAACAATTGTATTGTTTAAGAAGTCACAATCTGGAAAGGTGCAACAAGCTGTACACACAAACACAATTTATGCACATAATTGGTAATAAAATTTCTCACAGATATTTTTTCTGAAGGAGAAGAAATGTTTCTACCATATTGGCCAAATTAATCCCCTCTGACAATTAAGTCTGTCTTCTGATGTTTGTCATGCACCACATCTGCCAAACTTATATATCATCCTCTAAAATGGAGAATATTTTGGAACTTCTATAGAAAAGGTGTCCTACTTAAGTATTTTATTCTGACAAGCACAGTCAGAGTTTTCCAAATGCAGAACGCAGATGATTTTACTGGAGAAAATTTAAACTCCCTTGTTGCAGGTTGATGCATAGGAGAAAAGGAGGTGATAATTGGCAGAGGAAGGCGCCCTGGTATGCCTGAAATGCATTGGTAATCAGCTTGACAAATAATTTTCTGCACCTGGTAGTTTTTGCCTTTTGCATCTTCCCACCTGCAGAATATGAACAAAGGTAGATCAGTGTAATTCTGTTACAATTGGTCTTTTTGTTGTATTTATGGCATTTATTTTTCTTTCTGCTTTTCGTCTGGCGCTCCCTTCCAGTGCAAGTTAGAATCTTGTGAATGTCCACAGATGCATTAATGTTCTTGGTGTAATTGTTCCTGTTCCAAATGGGTTTTACAGAGAAGAATCTTTTAGAAACAGAAACAGAACAAGCTGTATTGTACCCTTATTCTCAGGATGCTAAATCCATATCCCAAATATCTTTGTCCACGCACAGGCAGTGTTCTTCTGAGAATACAGCTTTCATTTTTAGAAAGTTCTTCTGGGCTCTCATGTCTGGAAAAATAACTTTGAAAAGGCAAGCAATGCCTGGTGTGAACTTGGAAGCCACAGGTAGGGCTCAGTGGGATTTCCAACAGGGGAAAGACGTGATTTCCATTGACCTACACAGCCTTTTTTGATCCTTGCGGCTTTCTGATGAACCACATAAGCAAAATGTAAGCAAATAAGCATATGTACAATTGCATGTTATAGAAAGTCTATAATTAGTAGTCTTGACTGCCCCTGTTTTCTGCTTAATTGCTACTACTAGCTTGCCTGTTGAAGATACCTTATTAAGGTTTTCAGGACTGCCTTCTCTAACTATAATCAACCTGCCTGACTCATTTTGTCGCAGGATAAATTGCTGAAAGTTGCCTATTTCCATGGGGTACCTACTATGGCAGGGATGTCAAATTTGCGTTGTCATATCATTGTCACGTGATGTATCATGACTTTCCCCCCTTCGCTAAACCGGGGGTGGGCATGGCCAGCATGCGATGAATCTGGTCTGCAGGCCGCGAGTTTGACACCCCTGTACTGTGGAGTCATGTAAATGCTGCTTTTCTGAGATGGCTTCTTACTTGAACTGAGTTCTGGCCTCTTGGAAACAACTGTAAATGGAGCCATTCTGGAGGGCTTTTGGTGAAGCAATGATGCCTAGGATGTGTGAATGTACTATAGTTTGGGGAATAGTCTTTAAAATTATTCTTACTTTTTTTACTGCAAATGTTTTTTTTCATATGACTTACTGCTATATTGTGAGGGCCTTTAGACTATTGGCTAAAATCCAATAAGTACATTAATGAAATGTTGCTAGCATGAATTGGTAGGGTAGTCATTTTTCGGAAGCTTACCTTTCTTCCTTAGTTATCAAAATTTTACATTTGTGAGCAGGTACAGATAGTCCTCAACTTAACAACCAATTGCTTAGTGACTAGTTCAAAGGCACTGAAAAAAGTGACAAACGGCCAGTCCTCAGATTTATAACAGTCATAATGTATCTGTGATCTCATGGTCGAAATTTGGGTGCTTGTCAACCGGCCTGCATTTATGAAGGTTGCAGCATCCCAGGGTCACATGATGTCCATTTGCAACTTTGCCAGCCAACTTCTGCAAGCAAAGTCAATGAGGGAAGCTGGATTTGCTTAACAACCACATGATCCCCTTAACAACTGTGGCAAACAGGTCCTAATATTATTGAAACTCACTTAATGACTGTCTTGCTTAGTGATAGAAGTTCCAGTCCCAATTGTCATAAATTGGGGGCTACCTGTAGTTGGTGCAGGTCCTCTTTAATGGATATGTAAGTTACTGAACCTTCATATACACATATATTGTATGATGCCACAAATGAATTCATGCATCATGTAATATATAGTCTCCTCATTTTGCACTTGGCAGTTCTCAAGACAGGAGGACTTTTCCAAGCAATTTTGGTAATTGTGCCAGCCTATAATGTAAAAGGCAATCCACCAGGAATCCTAGATTGAAGTTGTTTAGGATTTACATATCACAGGAGAAAAACTGTGAACCTCATTTAGTCGATCTGCAGCTGCTTTAGCAAAATTGTAGCAAGAACACTGTCAGGAGCTCTATTCAGTCCACCTGGCTACCCCATATTACATCATCTTCAGCTTCTGGTCTAGACATCAGAATAATGTTACATAGAATATACTGCATATAGTTTAAAATGTCCCTACTGTCCTGGAACAGTACACTTACACTGATTTTAACTTTTCTCTGATCAGCTACTTTTTGGGTAGTATAGTATTTTAAGCATGGCAGGGGATTATATGCTGTGCCATTTTTATAAGGAGGACCAGTTGTCTTGTATACAATTATTTAACAGTAATGTATAAACAGACAATATTGTTTCTATTTAGAGGTATAAAATTCCTTGCTTATTTGCAGAAGGATAATTGACTTTTCACAGAAGCTACGGGTATCCTTCCGTTTTCTTTTCTTCCTGTTCCACTGATTGTCTTATTTTCCTTTTTAAAAACTTTTTAAAACTCTTTCCAATTGTTAATATCTCCTTCCTCTTTCCCCATCTCACTCTCCTACCAAATTCTGTTTCTACTCAGCTTCCCAATAAGGTTGTGTTCTATTTTATCCTCTAGTTACATTCAACAATCTACCACTTTTACCAACCCAAGGACCCACGGATATGGCCTTGGATACCTACATATCCATTCACAAGATCTGTCTCGTTAAGATTCAGTTCCATTTTATTGGCCTTCATCCATCCCAACATGTAGAGCCCTTCTTAATTCAGGTGTTACGGAGAAATAAAGTTGAAAGTTCATCTACTCCAAAGAGCCCGATGATAGTGGTACTCTCAGTACTCTTCTGAGAGACAGCTTGCTCGAAGAAATGGAAAGCACCCCCTGAATCTTAACTAAAAGAAATTACTGAGGAGGACAGCATTATCAACAATATCAAAAGCTCTTGGGATATAAAGCAGCTTCAACATCCCTCTGCCTCTCTTTGTCTCTCTCCCTAGGCCTAGATCATCTAACAGACTAATGATGGATGGTACCCCATGAACCAGGCCTTACTAGATGGAAAAGAATTGTGATAATTGATATCTTCCAACTTCCAATGACACTACCCCTTCAGTATTTCCCCTGCCCATACCTGACTTGTTTAACAGAGTTGGAAGGGACCTTGTAGGTCATCTAGTCCAACCCCCACCCAAGCGGGAGATCCTACACTATTTCTGACAAATGGCAGTGCAATCTCTGCTTGAAAGCATCCAGTGATGAAGCTCCCACAATCTCCAAAGGCAAGCTGTTCCATTGGTTGATTGTTCTCACTTTCAAAAATTTTCTTATTTCCAGGTTAAATTTCTCCTTGATCAGTTTCCATCCATCGTTACTTGTCTGGCCTTCAGGTGCTTTAGAAAATAGCTTGACTCCTTCCTTTCTGTGGCAGCCCCTCAAATATTGGTCCTTCTCTTCACTAGACTAGCCAAGCCCAGTTCCTGTAACGGTTCTTCATATGTTTTGTCTCCAGTCCCCTAATCATCCTGGTTGCTCTTCTCTGCACTTTTTCTAGAGTCTCAAGTTTCATACACTGCAGCCATAGAAATGTGTTTAGAACTGCTAGGGAACCAATAACAATACAATTATATTTTTAATGTGTATATTTAATCCACAGACTCTTTAAAACTTCAAGAGACCTGGGCATGGACATCTGTTTTTGTGGTGGGGAGAGCAGAAGCAGCAACCCTGCGGTTTAGCTTGTGATAAGACTTTGTAAGTAGAGTTCACTGTTGCAATGGACCTCTCCGTTTTTCTTGTTTCTTAGTATCATTTGCCATGACATAAATGTTGTAAGCAGCCATAAGTCTGTATTATATTTTTGGCAATACCACCCTTTCATAAATTTGACAACTTTACATGATTTGTTGGAAAAGAATTCAAATAACTAGCAGGAAAAAAAAATATGGGAAGCTGCCTGATGCTAACTTACAGTAACACTTTGATCCATCTAGCTTAGTATTGATCTGCTAAGCAATTTTCCCAGCTTTCCCTGTCTTTATTTATGTCTACTCCAGTTGTTAACTATGGCACTTTTTGTATGTGATGCAGAGATATAACAATCAAATCTTTCTTCATGAGCATTCAGTAAATAGAAGGGCAGCAGGGAATGGCTTTTGCAATAATGATGGAGAAAAATAAATATACTTGACCAGGGTTGGGAGATTATTTTATTTTCATGCTTGTTCCACCACTTTGCAGAATTAGATGGGCAACATATAAATTTAACAAATAAGTAAATAAATTCACATATTAAATCCAGATTTATTGCATATTAAATTAAAAATACTAGTCATCTTAAAGGCACTAGGTTCATTAAAGAACCCCACTTGACTTTTGATTTAAAGCAAGGCCAATTTTATAGGGGAATAATTGCCGAAGGCCATGCAATGAGAAGAAGTATAGTTTCAAATCCAAAGTATAGATCAGTATCTGAAATGAGTGAATGGATCAGTACTTTCCATCTAAATCAAAGCTGATGTCAGGGTTCCAGGTAATAGTCCCATAGCAAGCAAAATTCCGAGGCAGGTGAATTCCTTAAAGAATAGCTCTATTGGAAACTATATCATGGCAACTTTACGACCTGCAAAGTTCAACTCCCAGAATTCCTGAGCCAGCTTATTTACAGGTTGTAAAGTTGCCATAGTTCCCATCACTGATCTAAATAAAATTAAAATACAGACATCAGTTTATTTCCACTTTGTATTGCTATTGTACCTGTTGGTACTGTTATAGAAAGATCCAGTATTTTTGCATCAATCAAGACAGCTCTTTCTATATTAATGAAAAATTATGATGCTTACAAAGCAGAGAGAGAGAAAATATATTGGCAACACAACACACTGAATGCAGCTAGGAAAGATCATGGGTTGGGGGGTGCCCATTGGAACTTCAAATCCAGGTCATAAGTGCCTTTTGGGGCGGGGGGCTGTTATAATTTTGAACAGATGCTTAGTGAGGACTATCTATACCAGTCCCCAATTAAAGACAGACCTACTATTGACTGATGAACATGGTAGATTTGTTGGGGTTGAACTTGAATTATATGGGGACAAGGCTTTCCTATTGGGAATGTATACCCCTAATGAGGCTTTTAATAAGCAACCTATGTTTTTTTATGAAAATTTATGCTTAATGGGGAGATTGGAATGGGGTAATTTTGACACAGTAACATAGGACATCTAAGAAAAATAACAAGACCAATCAAGGCAAATTACCAAATGCCTGTTTTGATATGATGGACAATTTAGGATTAGTGAGTTCATAGAGACAGAAAAATGGAACTGTTAAAGGATATACTTTCTAGAAGGACATAGATCTTTTTCAAGAATAGATATATCTGGATTTCAAAGAATTTACTAAAATTGTTAAAGTAGAGATTTTACCAGAGACTTTTTCTGATTATAACTCTGTGAGTTTGGTTTATAAAAAGGAAGGTTCCATTTTTAGTTGGGAAACTAAATAAAATATTGTCACGGAAAGAAGCAACAGTGAAGGACTATAAAAAGAAATTAAGACATTTTTTTAAAAAAACCTAAACACTAGCATAGATATAAGCATTTTTGGGGATTCTAGTAAAGCTTTTATGAGAGGGTATGTTATCATACTGTACTTGAAAAGAAAAGCCAAGACAAAATAGGGTATTTTGGATGAGAAGAAAGAAAAGAAGAATTAAAAAAAATCTCCAGGGAAGATAAATATTTCTCATCAAATTAAACTTTTACAGCAACAGCTGTCAATGATAAAAGAAATGGAAATAAAAATGAACTATGCAAAGGAAAAAAAAAAGCCCTGAATTTGCAAATAAACCATGGAAGTGGTTGGCATATAAATTAAGAAAAGAAAAAGATATTAAAACTTCAAGAGGGAGATGCTGTAATAATGGATAATGTGACAATACAAAAAGCTTTTACGAGAGCTTTCATCAGTATTATTCTAATTTGTACAAAGGTCATAGTATTCCTTTCAAGAAAATGGATTTTTTTAAAAAATAAGAAACTATTACAGAGAAACAAACACAAATCATGAAGGGACTCACAAAACTAAGAGGTTTCTAAAGTTATAAAAAGGTTATAGGAAAAGTGTTGGGACTGTATGGATTGTCAGGTTCTCATTATAAATGTTTTGAGGATGATCTCTTGCAACCTTTGCAAAATACAATGAATTTTATTTTACAGGGAGGAAAGATGCCTGAGACATGGAAAGATGCAAGTATAATATAAATACACAAAGAAGGACAGGATTTGACTTTGATAAGAAGTTATAGACCATTATCACTACTTTAGTAATGATTCTAAACTGTTCATAACGATCCTAGCAGACAGATTAAAAATAATTTTATAAGAATTTGCGAGATCAAGCTGGGTTTTTATCTAACAGACAATTAAAAGATAATGTTACAGCTGTGTTGGATATTTTGGAATATTTTGAACAGCATAATGAAAAACTAGTTTCATTATTTATTTGGATGTAGAGAAAGCTTTTGACAAATTGAATTGGACTTTTTAATTTAAAATGTTAAATTTCTATGCTGCCTATCCCACTGATACAGAACTCTGGGCAACTTACAACATAATAATTTTAAAATAGTGAGTATATTAAATACACAAAATTGGATCCAAGTTTACCCACAAAGGAGAAATGAAACATGATAGTACTTGCTGAGATGGTCAATTTGACTGCTTTTGCACCCAAAATACTTGGAGTGGGGGTCCCTATATCTTGATTAATTGATTCTACCTGTGAAACATTGGATTATTTCAGTAATTATCCTTGTGCTACTTACACTTATGATTGTTTCATTCCCATGTGTTAGGATTGCAGAATTACTTACGGCTGTAATTGACACCGGCTGCTACATCTTGTGACTGTGATCTATTACTCTATGCTTCCAACATAAAGATTGTATGTGTATATGGTGTAATTGTTCTCTAACATGCTTTGAGCTCCATCTAATGGTAAAGTTGGCTTAGAAAGTTGGTTTTAGTGGTATTATGACCCTACTGAGTACCTGTCCTCCTATCATCCCTAATCCATGACACATATTCATTGGAGGACAAGATCCATGTCTCCTCAGAGACATCCATTCATAGCATCCCGGTTTCACCTTACCCTGTTCTTTAATAAAGTATCAAGATTTATGCACACGGTCTGGTTTATTGAAGGATAGGAAGATTTAGCTGCATGTCAAGCCACACACAGGGTAACATGTAGTGAGGATAGAACAGATACCACAAGTGGTATTTCCTCTATCAAAGTCATGCTGAGGAAGCCAAAGATTTCTCATCCCCATTGAACTTCCAGATAGCATTTTTTTTCGGTGGCAAGGAAATTTGAAACAGTAGTTTTCCCAGAGGCAAGAATGGGAGAAAATAATACCCTGGCATGCCTCTGGAAATCATAGATCATCCAATATGAAACTGTGTTCTTCCCTGATCATGTAGGAGTACTCTGCTTCAAGACAATTTTGCCTGCGGATGGCTCATTTGAATGTTTAGTTAATGGTCTTAATAGTTTGATTTTTATTTATATGAGCATTCGTGCCAATGGCCCTATTATTCCACCTAAGTTAGGATATTTTTCTACTAGAATTTCTTTAAGTCTCAGCAACTAATAACATGAAGAAAAACAAATAACCAATGGAAGAAAAACAATACGTTTAAAAATCCTATTAACCTTTGCAGGAAAAGTGAAAAAGCATATTATTTTCTTTCATATGTACATTTTCAAGGTTATACCAAGGAACATGACAACTAGAAATCAAGAGAGAGCTGTGAGCATAAGTCAGTAAGTCATAAAAGTTCAAGTGTTGCCATTTATTGGCCACTTTTATTCTATATTGTGTTTGAGGGAATTTTGCAGTGTTCCTCGGAGCACTATAAATGACTTACAGGATATACCATTCTTACAAATATTCCTGCTCTGAACTATTGAGAAAGAATAAGAATCTTCCCTTAGGCCTTGTGCTTCTATAAGCCCTGTGAATTAAATGCAGGGTGAGATGTTGCTCGCTGACCCCTTTGACTAATACCTGTAGAATTTCTCCCCTCTCTTTCCCATTGGACTTGCAGTCTCTGAAGATAGAGAGTGAGAAATGAATCATTAATTGGTTCTGACAAACAATTTGCTCCTTTTGTTGTTGCTCCCATTCATCATGCTCACATTTCTCCCCATTTTTTTTTCTAATGGTTCATTATGTTTGTTTGGCACACATCACTACAGAGGGCCAGGTTGGAAAAGATCATGTTGTAAATTCCAATTTGCTGGTCTGCCGTATTACTCTTTTTAAGTAAAGAAATATGCTGAATTTCTCTTCTATTAGCCAAACTCTCTCCATCTTGACTCTAAATTTCCACTTTACTTGCCCACATTTGTTTAAGCTGTAGAAACAGGAGGTTCTATATTTAGAACCATTTACAATTTCTCTTTGTACTTTTTACTTATCCCTTTTTAAAAAATGCAAATTTCATTCCAACTTAACAGATTACTTTGTCTTTTTAAACACACTACTTGTGAACCTGGAATCCGCACTGTATATTGGACATTAATACAATTGAGCGAGTCCAGAAGTATTCTCCTCCATGCTGCATCGAGAGCCCAGGATGGGTTGACTCCTTCCTATGACATCATTTAGCTGAGTCTGTACTAAGATATCAAAGCCAGCCCCCAGGAGAGACCCCAGCTTTTGACTCAGCTCCTTTCAGTCAGTAGCTGTGTCTCTGAAAGCGTTCTGTTAGACAGCATTCACCAGCAATCTTCAGTACTTTTTTTCCTCGCTGCAAGCAGCTCCCAGGGATCTGGGTAGCTGCTCTTCCAGGAGAGCAGGGCTCTCTCTCCTGCAATGTTGGGAGCAGCGTTACAGAGCTCTATGCAGGCAAGCTGGACAGCATCTGTAGACCTCCCCCACGCCTGCGGTTTGGAGCGATTGTAAAAACGATCAGCAAACTGATACGAGCACAAGCCAGCTGATCGTGTGGCTGGTTGCTGCGTTTTTCCCTTGCTGACTTTGCTCGGAGCTCTGTATAGCCTAAGGAGCGATTCTTCGATCTTGGAGCCTGTTTCCTCTAGTCAGTGGCCATCTTGGATTCAAGCCTTCCACCACGATGTGAGTGGCCATTTTGTAAGCCCGGGGGCCATTTATACTCTAAGGGGCTTATTAGAAAAAATTCTAAACAGCTTCTTTCCAACGCAAGAGCCTTTATTCTACAAATGGAGCAAGATAAGGGTCAGGCAGAGCTTTCCCCCCCAATGGAACAGTCTCTTAAGCCCAATAAGAGAAAAAGACATAGCAAATGCACCCAATCAGTCCAGAGGGAGGTGGCTGCTAAAATCAGAGCTAACGCTCTAGCCCCTAAGAAGGCAACTCAGGCTGAATTGAGGGCAGAGAAGCACAGACATGCAGCTCTAGAGAGGCAGTTTAAACAGAACTATTCAACAGAAGGGAGTGCAACTACAGCATGTTTCAGGTGATACTCGTGGGCCCTAGCCAAGCCCTCCCAGGGGAGGAGAAGATATCTATGAGCCTTTCCATCCTCCATCCTGGTCTTCTGAGGCTCTTGCAGTACAATCAGATCCTCAGGATCTAAGCAGATCTGGGCCTTATTTCCAATAGGCTTCTGGGCCCTATGCTCCTCCCCCTCCCTCCAGGCCTCAAACTTCTCCTCAATCTAGGCCTGAAGCCACCTTCACTCCCACAGCAGCGGGCCTTCAGCCTTCTGCCTCTACCTTTGAGCATAGACCAAGGGATATCCAAGATGTTGTCTCATTGGCCATTAGGCAAGGATTGGCTGAAGGCTTCAAGCAAATTCTTCAACCTCTGGAAAGGGTTCAGGCCCTTCTCCCTTCTCAATCTATAAGTTCCTTGCCTCATCATCCTGATTTACACAGGCCCCAGGACCTCAGGGTCCATTCTTCTCTACCAGAATGGGAGGAGGTTGATGAGGAAGGAAGGCCTTCACCATCTGAACACAGTTACTCTTCTCATTCAGAGTGTGAAGAGGGTGAGATTTTTGACCAAAATCGTTTAGAGGAAGAGGATTCTCGCCCAGAGCAGACATCCTCTGCATTGGTCTTCAAGCCTACTCTCTTCAGGCTATTACTCAGCAAGGCCTTGGTCACTGCCAAGCTGTCGCCAGAGGAAGTGGCTCCCGAGCCACAAGGAAATCCCTCTAGCCAAGGGGATTCGCTCTTCTCCAATCCTGTAGCGCATGCAGAGATTTTGCCTTCTCCCATTTTGTTCCTGGACATGGTCAAGGAACAGTGCGCTTCTCCTTTGGCAGGTCCTTGCCCATCTTCTTTGGATAAGCATTTCTACAATGTCAGCGCAGCTCTGGACAGTGCCCTGGCCCTGTTGACATTCCGGTTCTGGCCTCGTTCTCATCTTCTGGCACTCCCACGGAGCCAGAAGATATCCTGAAACCGGATGATAAACGTTCCGAACAGATCCTCAAGCACAATCACGAGGCTACTGCTTGGGCTGTTCGGGCTTCAACAGCCGCATCCTTCTTCACCAGGGCATCCATACGGTGGCTGTGCCAACTCCAGAATAGATTGCCTGCTTCTGACTTTCGGTCTCACCAAGACCTTAATAAGATTATTGCAGAGGCGGAATTCACTGCGGATGCCACTCTCAATTCTTCCAAATTTGCATCCAAGGCCATGGCATCTTCTTAGCAGCAAGAAGACTTTTATGGCTCCGAAACTGGTAGGCGGAGTCACGCCGAAAATGGAAGCTGGTTTCAGTTCCATTCACAGGCAATAAGCTTTTTGGTGATGCTCTGGAACCTTATCTCATTGAAACCAGAGATAAATGTAAAATTCTCTCTTCCTCTGGGAAGAAAGCCGACTATTTGCCCTGCTCTTTATCGCCCTCCTGCCTTCTGAGCGGAGACTTCATCTCGCTTCCCCCGCTCTCACAGGCCATACTTCCAACGCCAAGACCAACGGGCGGAGACATCTGGCAGGCAACAACCTTCTACTGGTAAACGGCCCTTTCGGGGGGAGGGGGTCGTTCCTTCTGTTGCTCTAAGTAATCCCTCATTCTCCCCACCCATCAGAGGTCACTAGTCTTCTTTGCCTCCAGATGGGAGGAGTCAACGACGAACGCCTGGGTGCTCAGCACTGTTAGGTCAATGGGACTTCCTAAAGCCACCCCAATTTTTTTTTTGATCTGTCCTGTCTCTCGGGACATTTCCAGGCAAGCCCTCATGAATCAGGCCATTCAGCACCTTCTTGAAATCCGAGCTATTCAAACCTGTTGCCCCTTCTCAATAGGGATGTAGGCTTTATTCTCGCCTTTCATCATTCCCAAAGCCTCGGGGGGGGTGGGGGGGGGTGGCGAGCCATCCTTGATCTAAAATTTCTCAACCAATTTGTAAAATGCAGGCGATTTAAAATGCAGACTCTGCATTCTATTTTAGAGAGCATTCGGGAGGACGTTCTCCTCTCTTCCATTGATCTCACTGAGGCTTACCTCCACCTCCCAATTTGACCTCACCATCGCCAGTTTCTCCGTTTCTGTTATCAGAATACCCATTACCAGTATCGAGCACTTCCCTTCAGCCTCTCAAAGGCTTCAAGGGTCTTCACAAAGGTTCTGGCAGCATTGATGGCATCTCTGCATTCTATTCCAGTGTGGATCTAATGCTACTTGGATAACATTTTGATTCTATCCTCTTCCATCCATGCGGCCCATCGGGATCTGCAAATTACCCTGTCATATCTCCAGAGCCACGGGTTTTTCATCAACACCAAAAAGAGCCAGCTCTCTCCCACAACCAAATTGCAACACTTGGGAGCAGTCATTGATACCATGTTGTGCCAGGTTTTCCTGTCCCCAGCTCGTGGAAAGAGCCTTGCAGAGATCATTAGCCAGATCCAGCAACATCAAATTGTCCCCCTGTCGCTGCTGTCCAAACTTCTGGGGAAGATGGTCTCCTGTATTGGCATCGTCCTGTGGGCTTGGCTCCACTCCCGACCCCTCCAATGGTTCCTGCTTCCCTACCAATGAGCAGGAACCAGCCACTCATCCATCAAGGTCCCACTCCTGCCACAAATCCGGAGATCTCTCAATTGGTGGCATTCCCCATCTATCTGGAGGGGACTCCTGTTCAGGGACCCAGACAGGCTAGTGATAACCACCGATGCCAGCCTCCTGGGTTGGGGATCCCATATGCAGGGCCAGATAGCTCAGGGGGTTTGGTCCAGATCAGAGCAGACCCTTCCCATAAATTGGCTAGAGCTCAGAGCCATTTTTCTGGCTCTCAAGCATTTCAGGCAATCAGTGACCGGCTCTCATGTTCTAGTCCTTACGGACAACATGGCCGCAAAGGCTCATGTCAACTGGCAAGAGGGGACAAGGTCCAAAGCCTTCATGAGAGACGCTCTACGGTTGGGGTTATGGGCAGAGATACACCTGTTGTCGATCTCAGCGGACCACATCTCCGGGGTCGACAACTCCCAGGCCGACTGGCTCAGCAGGAGCCTAGTCGACCAGGCAGAATGGTCCATTCCTCCGTCTCTATTCAGGGACCTTTCCCTCAGATTCGGAACACCGGAGGTGGATCTCTTCTCCACTCCTCAAAACGCCCAAGTCACCAGATTCTTCACCAGGTTTCCTTGCCAGGGAGCAGAGGGGACCAATGCTCTTCGGTGCAGATGCCTTTCCCCTGCTTCCCATCATTCCGGCAGTAATTCGGAAGACGTTGGAGGAATGTGCGGAGCTCCTCCTCCTGGCACCCTATTGGCCAAGGAGGCCCTGGTTTGCGGACCTGGTCAACCTGTCGGTGGCTTCTCCTTGGAGGATCCCAGTCCATCTAATCTCCCTTCACCAGGGGACCCTGCTCCACCCAGAGCCCCAGTGGTTCAAGCTGACCGTGTGGCACTTGAGCGGCAGCAGCTAGAGGAGGCTGATCTTCCAGAAAGGGTTATCCTCACTATCCTGGCATCTTGCAAACCTTCTACAAGGCGCATCTATGATGCCACCTGGAAGGCTTTTTCCTGATGGTGCCTCAGGGAGGGTCTTTCTCCTGCTTCAGCCCAGTTGGCAAAAGTTCTTAGTTTCCTTCAGCATGGGCTGGAGAAAGGTTTGGCTCCCAACACCTTACGCAGGCAGGTTGCGGTCCTCTCCTCAGTTCTTTCATGGGGTTAGCTTCCTTCCTTATCCTATCACCCTTCAGTCAGGAGGTTTTTGAAAGGGGCGTCCAACCTGCACCCATCGGTGGTTCACAGGTATCCTTCCTGGGATCTTCATATGGTCCTTAATGCCCTTACAAAGCCCCCCTTTGAACCCTTTTGAACAGTGTGTCTCCGTTTCCTGACTCTGAAGGTAGTGTTCCTTGTTGCCATCACTTTTGCCAGGTGGGTATCCGAGCTCGCTGCTCTTTCCATCAGACAGGACCTTTGTTCCTTTCATGATGATAGGGTTGTTCTTCATCTGGACCCCTCATTTATTCCAAAGGTTAACACCTGGTTTCACAGGTCCCAGGACATTGTTTTGCCTAACTTCTGTCCTCTCCCGCACCATGACTTAGAGCGGCAGTGGCACACGCTAGACGTAAGAAGGGCTCTTAGAATATACATTAAGTGCACTTCCTCCTTCAGGAAGTCGGAAGCCATGTTTGTTTCCTTTTTCCCTTCTCACTTGGGGTACAAGGCCTTTTCTACTATTAGCAGGTGGGTCAGGTCTTGCATTGAGCAGGCCTACAAAGCTGACGCCCTTCCGGTTCCTCGAGGTCTGACGGCGCAGTGGCACGGCCACTTCTGCTGCCTGGATGACCCAAGCATCCTTGGAGGAGATTTGTCATGCGGCCACGTGGACACCCCCATCTCCTTTCATCAGACACTACCGTCTGGATGCTTTTGCCTTGACGACTGCAGCCTTTGGCAGACGGATGCTTCAACGAGTGGTTCCACAGTCGGTATGATGAGCCGGACGAGGACCCGCCTGTGGACATGCAAGCTTTGGTATGTCCCATCCTGGGCTCTCGATGCAGCATGGAGGAGAATGGGCGTTGGTAGAAGTTACCCTGAACGCCCTTTCTATCTATGCTGTGAGAGA
The DNA here is from genome assembly GCF_049901715.1 of Pseudonaja textilis. Classification (NCBI taxonomy): domain Eukaryota; kingdom Metazoa; phylum Chordata; class Lepidosauria; order Squamata; family Elapidae; genus Pseudonaja; species Pseudonaja textilis. Next base: position 111,416,381 of record NC_141991.1, on the reverse strand, counting down.
GCCCAGCCCCTCTCTTGATTCATCCGGAGAGGGTAAGACATATTTCTGTATTTATTTGGGGCTTTCAGAGACACCTTTCAGTCTGTCAAGTATCTTCGCCAAAGCTGGGGTCTCTCCCGGGGGCTGGCTTTTATATCTTAGTACAGACTCAGCTAAATGATGTCATAGGAAGGAGTCAACCCATCCTGGGCTCTTTCGCAGCATAGAAAGGGCATTCACAGTAACTTCTACCAATGCCCATTTCACGAGAAGAGTACTACACTCCTCTGCTCACAACAGAATACTCTATATCACCAGGCTTGAAATTTTGGGCTTGGACAACCTTGAACTACGTCGCCTATGGTTGGACTTAAGCGTAGTACACAAAATTATCTGCTAAATGTCCTACCAGTCAATGATTACTTCAGCTTCAACTGCAGTAATACAACAGATACAAACTCAATGTTAACCACTCCAAACTTCATTGCAGAAAGTATGACTTCAGCAACAGAGTGGTCAATGCCTGGAACGCACTACCTGACTCTATTGTTACATCCTCTAACCCCCACTCCTTTAACCTTAAACTATCCACTGTTGATGTTACCCCATTCCTAAGAGGCCTGTAAGGGGTGTGCATAAGTGCACAATTGCGCCTACCTGTCCCATTGTCCCCATTTATTCGTACTTATTTCCTGTATTTTACTCATGTTTATATTTATACCTATTATCTTGTAAGCAATTGACAAATCAAAATAAAATAAAATAAATAAATAGATAAATTAACCTGTAGATCCACAACAGGGAATGAACTCTCTGACCATACGCTGTCTAGAGTTAAGAACCTGCCTTTTCCACAGTCACATTGCACTGCGAATTCCTTTGTATAACATTGCTATTCCAGCAGCCGATCTTCATTCAGAATAGGAGTCTCTCCTACTCTGCAAATTTTCTGGAAATCTCATTTTCTTGCTTCAAACTTTCATTCTTGTTGCAATTTTTCCATAAAAATTCTGAGATGGACCATCAATGCTTTCACGTCTTCTTGTAGTTGTTGTTCTTTTTCTGATACTTCTCTTTTCATGATAGTTCTACCTCTAAATTATGGTCCTCCAGTTGTTTTCATCAGACAAAATTTATAGCATTTTAGCTCAAATACTTCATGAAGATTACTGCTTGAAAATATTCACACTTTTAAACCATCTTCATCTAAAACCAAAGTACTCCTCCTCCAGTTTGATGCCGTGGGCATCTGTTTTGTCAAATTTTACAGCCCTTAGGGGTGCTGTCATCAAAATAGAAATTGACACAAGAAATACTATAAGGGTAGGACTTTGATTGCACTGGCAGAATGAGTAGGAGGTGCTCACAAAAATAGAATCATTATATTTTGAAACAAATGAAGCAATCTCTCTCTCTCTCTCAAAATCTGCCTGTTCCAGAAGAAACAAGGAATAAATAAAATGCGATGTGTCAGAGTTTGCAGCACACCCGACCAGCAGACCAAGCAAATAATTCTGCAGGATTTATCTACATAAGAAACTTCTTTATATACAATACCATACAGCAGGAGCCAGCGTACAAAAATCAGGAACATAGAGGCTATATTCACAGAAGCAAGTCATTACAGAGTAAGAGAGTTACAGAGGCAAAGATCCAAGGATAAAACAACTCTTTTATACAGTTCGGCAAGTCTAAGCCATGCCCAGACTCTAAGCTGTCTCTTATGGCCCCATAGAAACAAATGCTACATTTCTGTTTCCAAACGGTCTCCATTGGCTGACCTCTTACCATGTCTATTCCAGCTCATAATTACTTGTATACTGACACTATGTAGCTCAACAATCTTGGTTTTCTTAGAGCTGTTTGTTTATTTATCAGCTTTACACACTGTCCATCTTACCTAAGCGATTCTGGATGGTTTGCAATTTAAACCCCAATACAGCCATGTAAAAAAGGCATAGGCAAAACCAAAGATAAAAACAAGCAGAAACAAGTTAACAAGTTTTTTAAAAGGCACAGCGAATGCCCTCAAGCCACCAACCACTATCAGGGTTGCTCCTGGTGTCACTTGGTCTTGTCACTCTTGCATAAGGCCAGAATTGTGGGGTTCTGCCTCAGCACTGGGGATATTCCATAAGTGGGGGCAACATTGCTCTTAAGAGTTTAGTCCTGCTGGATATTTGATATTCTTTGCCTGTGGAGATGAGGCACAAGAAACTTGAAACCTGTTTTGCTCATCAAACAGAAGGATTCAGAAATATTGGTAAGACTTGAAAGCAAATCAGAGTCTTGAACATTTCTGAATTGTCTGTGATAAAATACTGAGTATCTAAAATCCTCCCATCTGTAGAGGTTGAGTCCTGGTCTCTTTCCTAGTTCTGTGCTGAACTGTTGAGGGGGAGAATGGGCTTTGGGTCTTTTCTATCTTGCACTTAACCATTGCATGGATGTACATAACCTGGCAATCTCTTTTTTTAAGCTGTGTCCTGCTAATGTTGCTCATCTTGTCCTCAATTCATACTGAAGACAATTTAAAGCCATCCTTAGCTATTCCGACATTAAAGTAGGATATTCTCCCTTAATCTGTCAACAAGCTGTTTTACTGTGGGTACAATCTGATGTGCTTTAACAAGCATTTTGTCAATAGTGCTCTTGGGAGATATCTATTTGTGGGATCTGCCCAATTCCTATTAGCCAATCTACTACCTCAAGCTGATGGGATTACAGTTCCTCTCCTCTAGTTCATGAGTATTACCCTTCATGATCATTCTGCTTTAGGCAGGGGGAAGTCCAGCTTTTCAAACTGGATTCCCCGCCCCCCCCTCAATAACTGTCAAATCTCCTGGCTGATAGATGAGTGTATCAAAAGACCATGACTTCAGCCTGCTTCCAAAAACTTTCTGAAACTATGTTCAAAAACAACACAAATGACTGCTGACAGGAGAAGAGGTTGCATATGTAAGAGGTAGAAAGAAAACCAGTTTACACAACCCTTCAGGGGTTGCCAGTTGTTAGGGCTGTTGCAGAGGTGCTATGCAGCAGGTTCTGACCAGTTCTGGAGAACCTGTAGCAGAAATTTTGAGTAGTTTGGAGAACCGGCAAATACCACCTCTGACTGGCCTTGCCCCCATCTATTCTCTGCCTCCTGAGTCCCAGCTGATGGGCTGGTTTTCTTTTGTTGCCCTGCACAGGAGAACAGAGTTAGAAAGCAGGTTAGTGGGATGGGGAGGGAATGGGATTTTGCAGTAACTTTCCCCCGGGAGTGGGGTGGGAAAAGAGATTTTACAGTATCCTTCCCCTGGAGTGGAGTGGAAATGGAGATTTTACAGTAAAATTCCTTCCCCTGCCACACACGCAGGGGTGGGATTCATATTTTTTAACAACTGGTTCTGTGGGCGTGGCTTAGGTGGTGGGTGTGGCTTGGTGGTCATGTGACCGGGTGGACATAGTTGGTGGTCATGTAATTGGCTGAGTGTGGCCAACTCAATATCACTCACATCGAGGCACACGTCTCCTCACCTGGCCTCTCATGACTGTGGGGATGCTGCAACAGTCATAAGTGTGAAAAATGGTCATAAGTCACTTTTTTCAGTGCCATTGTAACTTTGAATGGTCACTCCATACAAACAAAGTACCAGCAAAGGAGGGGAAAAAGACTCCAGACAAGTTCCTGAGACAGGAAGTCTAGTCCTGCCAAGAATGTAATAAGGGTTAACGGAGAGGCAGTTTCTGTAAGCAACACCAGAATGTTTCCTTCCTGCCTTCCTTACAGGATTAGGCCAGTAATTTCTTCTAACAACCGGTTCTCCGAACTGCTTAGAATGTTAACAACCAGTTCTAGCGGATAGGTGCGAACTGGTAGAAACCCACCCCTGCACGCATGCCATGCCATACCCTCAGAACCAGTAGTAAAAAAATTTGAATCACACCACTGGACTGTTGGCTGCTTTGGCTGGTCCAGAACTCCAAGCTGAGGACTGGCTCAGGAGCCAAATGAATGAAGTGTCCCCTCTCCCTTCTTCAGCCCCCTCTCCCACTTGGGAATCTGATCTCAAGCAGTGCTGTAATTGGCCAAGGGTTCTCCTGCCAAGCGATGATGCTAAGAAGTTGTGGAAAAGCATTTGAAAGCAGCCTTGGGATAGATATAAAATGAGCAAATAACTATGCATTTTCTAAGCCCTCACTTTAGGATCCCCAATAGTTTAGATCAGCCCTTTTTAAAAATTGTGATGCAAGGTAAATCCAGTTTCTAGAATACAGAATATATTTTTGCCAGTGTATTTGCAGATTTCTTAAGACTTAATTGTACAAGATTTAACATACTGTTTCTTTTGGCTTTCTTCATCAACAGTTTTATGTTAACCTCCATGTACACTACAGTACATAAAACTGACACAGGTATTTGGAGTGAGATTGAGTATCTCCTTCTCCTGCTTGTGCTAAAGTTTAAATTTCAGTCTCCAAGTTGTTTTACTGTTGATCAGAAAGCATTTGTAAAAGAATGGCAAAGAGATTGTGCCATGAAATTGAAGAAGTTATCAGCTGGTTTGATTCAATTAGGAATCAGCTGAGCTCAGATCTTCTATTAAAAGAGCTAAATTAGCATAGCAAAACCAGGAACATAGTTACTGCCCTTATTATTATCTTGCATGCATTTCAAATTTGCATGGAAATATTTGTGAATATTCTTTCTAATATTTCTTGGTCACTTTACCAATTAGTTTTCTTGGTATTTTGTATTTTTATATATAGATATCTAAATGCATTCATAATTTAGAGCTAACTTGATTTTAATATTGTTTCTACTCAGCACGATCTATGAACTTGAACTTTTCAACAAACTGTGTTTAGCACAATTGGTGACTTGGAATGATGTATGAATCCCTCCCATGTTGTTCATATGTTGCCACAAAATATGTTCCAGTGGTGGGAATATGTTTGCTAGGACAGCTATTTTAAAACCAGTAGTAGCTCTCTGAGAAATAGCAAGTTGCTGCACATTTTTAATAATACTGTACCGTTTTATTCAGACAGGTAACCTCTATTTGCTAGTTGTCTTACTGGTCTTGTAGAGAATCTTGAAGAAAACATTTATTCTATTTGAATTATGGAAGAGATTTGATGAACAGAATTATTTTCCCCTATATTTTTGATTGACTTAAGTGTTAGAAGGAACCTGTATGAAAACAAGACAGTGGTTATCTTCATATCAATGGATGCAAATTAAGCACACTTATTTTAAAACAACTGTAATTTAAATAACTAGGATTTGATATTTGTCTATAGAAATCAATCTATTGGACCGGATGGAATATGTGCCTACTTTTTTAAAAAGCTACCCACTGCCATCGCCGAACCTCTAAGCATAATCTTTGAAAAATCTTTCAGGACCAGCTCCTTGCCAAAACTATGGTCACAAGCCATGGTCACCCCCATCTTCAAAAAGGGAGACCCCAGCCTAGTTGAAAATTACAGACCAATCTCTTTATGCTGCGTCACCTGTAAAGTCATGGAATCAATTATTAACCAATCCATCATCCTCCACTTAGAAACAAACAACCTACTGTCTAATAAACAACTTGGTTTTAGGAAAAAACTATCATGTAATCTGCAACTCTTACACTGCAAAAACATATGGACTACACAACTCGATCAGGGCAAAGCAATAGATGTAATCTACATAGACTGTAAAGCCTTTGATTCAGTGGTACATGACAAACTACTCCTAAAAGTAAAATCTTACGATATCTCTGGACACCTGCATAACTGGATAGAAGCATTCCTGTCAAACAGACAACAAATGGTCAAAATTGGGAGCATCCTATCAAATTCTGTACCTGTCAACAGTGGTGTCCCCCAAGGCAGTGTTCTAGGACCAACTCTTTTCATACTCTACATAAATGACATCTGTGATCATATCAAGAGCAACTGTGTTCTCTTCGCTGACGATGTAAAGCTATTCAACACCACAGACAATACTGCTACCCTTCAAAAAGACCTTGACTATGGCAACTACCCTTCAAAAAGACCTTGAATGGCAACTTCAAATCTCAACAAATAAATGCTCTGTCCTACATATTGGTTAAAAAAAAATAAGAAAATAAAATACAGGCTGAATAGTCAAGACCTGTTGATGATCAAACTCTGTCAAGGATCCTGGAGTACTCATCTCAAATGACCTAAGTGCTAGAGCCCAGTGTAGCCAAAAAGGCATTAAGAGTTGTTAACCTAATCTAATGTAGCTTTTTCTCTGGTAATATTACACTAATAACTGGAGCATACAAAACATTTGCTAGACCAATACTCAAATACAGCTCATCAGTCTGGAATCCACATAATGTATCTGATATTAACACAGTTGAGAAAGTCCAGAAATATTTCACAAGAAGAGTTCTCCACTCCTCTACTCATTGCAGAATATCTTATGACACCAGACTTGAAATTCTAGACCTAGAAAACCTAGAACTATGCTGCCTTCGGTCTGGTCTAAGTATAGTATATAAAATCATACATTGCAATGTCCTACCTGTCAATGAATAGTTCAGCTTCAATCATAACAACACAAAAGCAAACAATAGATACAAACTCAAGGTAAACCGCACCAAACTTGATTGCAGGAAATACGACTTCAGCAACAGAGTTGTCAATGTCTGCAATACTCTACCTGACTCTGTGTTTTTTTCCCCAAACCCCAAAAACTTTAACCCTAGACCAGTGGTTCCCAAACTTTTTCGGTCCACTGCCCCCTTGGTGTTACAAACTCATCCTTGGTGTCCCCCACCCAGGGGTGGGATTCAAATTTCTGTGGGTGTGGCCTAATTTGAGGGTGTGGCTTGCTGGTCACATGACTGGGTGGGCGTGGCTTGCTGGTCATGTGACTGGGTGGGCATGGCCAGGTGACTAGCAAACCAAATACAAGTGATCCTCACTTAATGACCGGTTGTTTAGCAAGTGTTCTAATTTATGACTGGCCTCTCCAGAGCTACTTGACCAGTTTTTGGAGTTTTGACAGCTTTAGATCAGGGGTCTAAATCCCACCCCTGCCTATGTGTGAGAGAGAGGTTGGATCAGATCTCTCTCTCTCTCTCCCACCAACGCCAGAAAGCCACCATCAGTCAAAATTCATATTAGTCATGTCCAGGATTTAAAATTATGAGTTTGGTGGTCCCTGAGGTCCAAAAATTTGGCGACTTCTGATCCAAAGGGATGAGCCTGAGAGAGGGAAAGAGAGAGAGAAAAGAAAGAGAAAGAGAGACAGAGACAGGGAGTAAAGAGAAAAGGGAAAGAAAGAAAAAGGGACAAAGAAAGAGGGGGGATGGAAGGAAGGGACAGAAAGAAAAAGAAATAAAGAAGGAGGGAGAGAGGGAGGGAGGAGAAAGATAATGAGATATCTATTCTAGTCCAATCACCTGCTCCAGCAGGGTTAGAAGGGAGTGTGTGTGTGTGTGTTCTTGTAATTTACCAGTACATTTTTGGTTTGTCTTCTTCAGAATTGGCACTGTAATACATTGGGGAAAAGTAATTTTTAGGGTGGAGATCTGGTCCAATGGATCCTGTTTAAAGCCTCAACAAAATGTGAGAGCTTCCTGATAACCTTGACCATGTTTCGTCCAGAAGCCAAAGAGGTTTCAATGTGCTGGCAAAGATGTTTCAATGTGGAAAAAGGCCTCAGTCTAAACTAGGCCTCATTCAATCTGATACATCAGGTGTCTCTCTTTATCTCTCTCTCTCTCTCTCCCTCCCTCCCCCCTTCCCTCCCTCCCTCTCAGACTGGCTTTGCTCTACTTTCCCGATGTGCCTGTGGGGCCGGCGCTTCGAACATGGATGGATGGATGAGGAGAGAGAGAGAGAGAGAGAGAAAGACAGACAGGCAGGTAGGCAGGAAGGCAGGCAGGCAAACAGACCTTTTGGATGGATGGATGGACAGATGGATGGACGGATGGACAGACAGACAATGCGACAGCGGCGGCACTTTGGGAAAGCGGTGGCAGTGGCTTTTCCCAACATGCTGCTGTATTCGAGGCACCGGTTCTGGAGCATTACTACAGTCAATGGGTGAACCTGCAGGTCCGGTACCTCGAACACCCCCTGCCACCTCTTAGCGTCCCCAAGGGGGCCGGTAGAGGGGGGCTAAGAGGTGGCAGGGGGGCATTCAAGGTGCCGGCCGGCCCTGCAGTTTCACCCATTGACTAGCACTGCTCCGGAGCCGGCGCCTCCAATGCGGAAGCGGTGGCACGTTACATGCTGCATGGCCGTGTTTGATGCGCCCCCCCCCTGCCACCTCTTAGTGCCCTTCTGCTGGCCCCCTTGGGGATGCTAAGAGATGGCAGGGGGTGTTCGAGGTGCCGGCCATGCAGGTTCACCCATTGACTGTAGCACTGCTCCAGAGCCGGCATCTCAATGGGTGAACCTGCAGGGCTGGCTGGCACCTCGAACACCCCCCTGCCACCTCTTAGTGCCCCTCTGCCAGCCCTCTTGGGGACACTAAGAGGTGGCAGGGGGACAGTGCATTGAATGCTGCCACGGTGGCACATAACATGCCACCGCTTCCGCATTGGAGGCGCTGGCTCCGGAGCGGTGCTACAGTCAATGGGTGAACCTGCAGGACCAGTGCCTCGAATGCCCCTCTGTCGCCTCTTAGCGTCCCCAAGAGGGTCAGGAGAGGGGCGCAAAGAGGCGGCAGGGGGGCGGTGCATCGAACACGGCCATGGCAGCACATAACGTGCCACCTCTTCTGCATTGGAGGCGCCGGCTCTGGAGCATGCTACAGTCAATGAGTGAACCTACAGGGCCGGCGCCTCAAACGCCCCCCTGCCAGCCCCCTTGCCTCTTAGCACCCCCCTAAGGTATCCCACCCCCCCAGGGGGTGGTACCGCCCACTTTGGGAACCACTGCCTTAGACTGTCTACTATTGACCTCACCCCTTTCCTAAGAGGTCTGTAGGGGGCGTGCATAAGTGCACCAACATGCCTACCGTCCCTGTCCTATTGTTTCTTTTATATATTTTTTTCTTATATGTATCCATAACTATGTTTTTACTTATACCTATTATCTTGTAAGCAATTGACAAATTAAAAAAAGAAAAAGAAATACTCCTTTGCTGTGTTTCCTGGATAAACCTGCACTACTCCCAGAAGTACATCAGAAGTACATTGTGTATGTTGTATTTAGAAGCAAATTTAGTGTGGCTTATTTCTAAAGTATGCATAAGGTTACTGTCTTGATGCATTCCTCAAATAATTCTTAAAATAAACCTCCATGTTTTGTTTGGGATGCACATGCTTAATAAAGTGGAAGAATCTTATTCTCTTCTGGCTTGGAGGTAGTTGAATCAATGTGCTGTCAAGAAGAAAATAACTACAATAAGAAATAATTATTAGTGGGGCTGACTAAACGTATACATAGGTATAATTATTTTAAATATAAAGTAAAAAGAGAGAGAGAAGGAAGGAAGCTCTGTTAGTAGTGGAGGAGGTACAAACCTGAACAATGGCCAAGAAGAATATTGTTTAGGATGGATGTCTAAGAAAGCAGCAAAGATGTAATTAGATTTTAATTTTCACATGAACAACCCCAGAGAAATTCAACTATGTCTATGGGGCTTGAGGGTTGAAAGCTTGCAATGTATTTATGATATGTTTTGGTAAGATCATGCAAAAGGCAGGTGTAGAGTTAAATGAATTTCCTGTTCTGACCTAGCCTTAGCAAAAGCAAGAAACAGATTCCTTGTCACAAAAAAACCCCCTCTTTATTTACCTCCTGTGAATTAATTGCATTCACCCAACATGGACCAGTTTATTCAACAAAAGAAAAATACGTCTGAACGTACACGCCCCTCCTTCAGCTTGTACACTCCATTTACCCATTGGGGAAATTATTTCTATACCAAGCTTTACAGGTTGGTTGCCTGGCATAACATCCCTTCCCTTTAATATAGAAAGCCTGCAAGAAGAAGCTTGGGGGCTCTTTTGACTGGCACAACGGCAGCAAAGCTGAAGAGATGCCTCCAAGGGCCATCTTGGCAACAGGAGGCTGATAGTTAATGTACAGCATAAAGTGGTAGCAATGACAAGGTAGATTGGAAGAGGAAAATGGGATCAGCAAAGCCTTATAGTCAGGGGAAAACAGGATCTGATTATAAAGAGGAGGAGACTGTATGCCGCAGAAGGGGCCTTCAAGGACCAAAAAAGATTTGTATCAGCTTTCTGATCTGAAAAGCAGCTATCCCAGGATCTGCCTGGCAGGATAAATGTCCTCAGGCTGCCTGAGAGTTTCTTATGAATCTCAGCATCCCAGGAAGGGAAATGTATCTGAGCACTCTAGCAATGCTAGTCTCAGTGCCGTTTACTGGAGAAAGAGAATCCTCTTCAGCTCTGACTGTAGCTTCTTTAATAAAACTCAGCATGAGGAATAGCTCTTCAGGGACCAGACTGAGGAAAGAAGATTTAGCAAGGCATCAACGAGAGATGTGTTCTGCATGGAAGATGAGCCCCAAAAAGCCAATAGGAAGCAGACACTGGAAAGAACATATTCAGCAGTCTTCAATATTCTATTGTGAGTGGGAGTTTCTGTCATTGTCCCACTAAAGCAGCCTTATGGGCCAACTTGTATGGGAAAGACACATCTGCAGAAGCAGCTGTGGAAAGATTTTCTCCAACATAGCAGAGATGGAGAACTGATGGGGAAGGGCAAGGGGATGCTCTGGTGTCTGTGGGGGTCCCTTCTTGTTGTCCTCTTCATCCTCAATCCGAGAAGCTTCTTCTTAACAGGTATTGGGTAGCAGACACCCTTGAGGAGCAGAGAAAGGAAAGTCAGGGATCAGTTGGAGAAGCCTAGATTGTTACACATGCCACAGGAGGAAATGTTGAAGGAAGACATTTATTAGGAAAGAGGATTGTGAGAACAAGCTATTTCCCCATTCTTTTCTATTCTGGGTATGCAGTAATTAAAATTTTATGAACATTTAAAAATTATGATCAAAATTTCAACATGTTTAGAGCTTCTAATACTTGGATAAGACCATTCATTGGGATAAGCCATGGTTTGTTTTCTGAGTCATAAACACTGGGTTCACATAGTTATACCATAATGTGATTTATTTGATTTTGGTTTAGGATGCCATGTGAAGGAGGCCCCTGTGTAATTTCTCATTTTAACCACTTTTATAGATTTGCTTCTTATTCTTTTCTGTGCAGATTTTCCCTGATTTAAAATAGTGCTTGGACTTCATAACATCACTCTTGAAACAGACCAATTGATGCCTGTTAGAATGCCAAGGGTGCTACAGGGTCTGTGCCCTTGTGCCTATGCAGGGCAGAGTAGTGGGCAGATATACCTGCAAAATTTACTACTTTCTATCTTTATGGGGCCTTCCCTTGTTCACTGAAATCAAATGTCTTAAAGGAATGACAAAAGGGGTGATCCCCTTCCTTTTTTTGTGATGTTGTAATTGATGTAAGCATAGAAAAGTATTTGCTGACATTTAACATAGGCCAACATGGATTACTTGGGCAAAAATGAGATAAGGTAGAAAAATGGCACCAGGAACGTGTGCATTTGCTTCCTTTTGCATTCATAGAATTAATATTTTCCATCAGCATGGCAGTTGATGAGGAATGAGTTAACATACTGGAGCCACTTCCAAGGCTGCATCCTCAAATATAATTTTGCTTTGAAGCCAATGTGTAAGTCAATGTCAAAAGCAGCAGACTATAGTTTGATACCCATTTCTCCCCTGTTTGTCCTTGTGAACAATTATATTGACAATGTTGTTTTTAATTCCTTCCCACTGAAAATTTGTTTTAAGTATACTTTTCTTTTTCTTTTTTTACCTTGGGGGGACATATGCTAGAGTACTAATGCTTAAAACATTCCCTGGCAAAATGCTGATAAAATATTCGAGTGCTTGAATCTAATTAACCAAGGGAGAAATAAACTTGGATTCTTTGGGGATTTGGAGCAGGCACATTGAATATGTCCAAAATATACTGACTTTTCAAATTTGATTGTTTTGATAAAGTGGACAAGTGAACCGAAGAAATATTTTAATTTTCCTCTTGTGCTCAATGTACTTTAGGGACAATTTTCACTGTTGAAGCTCCCAGTTGACCCGATAGTAAAACAGAACTGAATTTCTATTGCTTGTCCATGTCCCTGGACTGTTGTTAAAATGATGAGGTAAACACACAGCCTGTGGTTTACTTTTCAACAGATCAAAAGAGCTGGTTTCTACCCAGTGTGAATGATGGGAATTGTAGTCTGGAGAGAGGGAGTCTTCACCCTTTCCTGCTTTGCTGTCAGCCAGGAATGCTGGAATGATGGGAAGGTAGCTACAGAATATTCTGTACTGCTCTTGGCAAAACCAATTTTTCTCTTCCTCATTTACTCGGAGCTTATATTGCTAGGCTATAAGGTTTCCTTCTTCCTCCTTTTTAAATCCTCCTAACAACATTGGGGACAAATCCTCCTCTGCAGCTGTAATGGGGGTGGGGTGGGAGAGAAGAGAGGCAGGGGGAGGGGGCAAGCCAGTGGATGCCTCCAGGAGAAAGGGAAGAAAAAGGATTGGCTGCTTTATAAGATAGCTGGAATTTCTCTGCTCTACTTCTTTCAATTAAGTGGATGCTTGAAACAGAGGTTCTGTTGAATATTCAGGCTGCCAAGAGATAACAAGGGCAGCTGTGGCACAGCTCTAGGGATTGCCTTCCCCTATGCATCTCTGAGGCTTGGTAAAAGATCAGCCAGGGGTGTGAGTTGAGTAGAGTGTTCCTGCATCCTTTTGTGTGGGCTGACATGGTAGCAGCAAAGGGTCCCTTCTTTGGATGTGAATGCAGGGATAGCCATTCTGTGAGCTTTTCATCTCACAAAGTTCTCATCTGCAGTAAGGGGTTGGGGGTTCTTGGTTTGTTTGGTGCCTTCAAGCCTGTTTTGATTGGGTTTTATGTTTAAGACAGTGTAAACATTTAGGCATCCCTACTGCACTTTGTTTTGTTTGTTTTCTGGTCAGAGGATTAAAGCTTGTATAAACTGCACTTCCATTTCTGCAAATTCCCTACGTTGTAAAATGGGTTTCTTGCTATAAGGACAAAAGTAGATTTCTTCAGCTACAGGTCCTCTTTCTTCCCTTTAAATCTTCTTGCTTCCCTCCTTGGCTGGAGGGGCTATGTTGCTGCTGCTTTCGACAAAGGAAGCAGAAGAGAAGGCCAGCCATGTTTGTAAACTATTTGTTATCACCTCTACTGAGGGAAGCTATGTATATTGCTTATATATAGTATATATATATATATACTGTGTATGTATATATATAGTGTGTGTATGTGAGTGTGTATAATGTGTGTGTATATATCTCTGTCTATCTATCTATCTATCTATCTATCTATCTATCTATCTATCTATCTATCTATCTATCTATGCATGTTTATTGGGGATACTATATATTTTTAAACATATCTTTCTAGTGGGCAAGAGCTCATAGCCTGTGCCAAATGTGAGTTTTGCAACATGCCCCTCTCATTTTGGGAGGCAGTGGGGATGTCGTGTGTGTAAAATTAGCACTGCCTCGTTAGGCCTTTTCAGGCTAATTCAGAGTGAAATGCTCTAGCAGCAGTGGGCTGATTCTATCAGGAGAACAAGGACTAATTAAATTCACTCTGACCATCAAGCAGTAAATTATTTATATCCAGACAGATGCAATCTAATCTCTAGCATCCAACCCAGCCCCCACCTTCCTTCCTTTCTGAAAGGGAGGAAGATGGGTTATAGAAAAGGTGGGTTAAAAAGAGGGAAAAAAGAAGACGACCAATGATAAAGCTAGGATGCAAAAAGAATTCAGCAAGCACCCTTATTTCCCTTCTTGTCTTAAGTAAGGATGAGAGTGAATACACTTTTGCTAGTGAGATGCACAATATAAATGGGCATGCAATGAGAATAAGGATTAATTAGTAGATAATCAACTAAATTTTTAGTTCAAGGATGGAGAATGTGTAGCCATCTAGCTGATACTGAATATGAATGGTAAAGGTACTTCCCCATTAGCTGTGCTGCCTAGGGTTCCTAGGAATTGTTGCTCAATGACCTTTGAATGACTACAGGATTCCCTTCTTTGCTTTAGGTGATGGTTGACTAAAGAGCTTAAAACTGTAGGCAGAAGAGAATTCAAAGACAACCTTTTTAAAGTTTGTTTTGGTTCTGCTATATAACAGAGTTCACCTTTTCCTTCAAAAAATGTGTGCAATAACTTTTATTACACTGTAAATTAGCTTATACTTTAGTTTCGCATAGTTATTGATTTCCATGAAGCAAAAAGTTTCTTGAATTTCATCAGTTAATTAACTGGATATTTATTTATATGTGTTGCTTTTAAAAAGGTAAGTTACCTTTGCCTGGCGCCTGGTAAAGAATATGCAGAAATGCCTTACTGGAAGTACAATCAACCATTGAAGACAGATTACCATTAAAAAAAGCCCACTCCCAGGCAGCTGCTTGTTGCTCCACAGCATGGGTGGGCTAAGCAGACATTCTGATAATCTTAAAGTATTAATTTATTGTCCCTCAATGTGGCATAAATGAACCACCCATGTAGTGTCTGAAGATATTGGATGACGTATTTTTTCACATACCAAGTTCTCAAGCTGTAAATTTTTTATAGATTGATGCTACCACCTGGAATTGGACTGGAAACTGGAAACCAGTGAAGAAAATCTAGAACTGATATAATATGGTCTCTATGCTTCACTCAAATCAGTACTGCTGCTGCCAAGCTTTGTAGTATCTAAATTTTCCATAACATCCTCCCAAGTCAGTCCAGCTATAAGGCACTGCAGTTGTCTAGGTGGATTACTGAAGCTGGCTTAACTCTGCTAATGAAGGACATGAGTGGCACACTGATCAGCTAAGCTGGTCAGAGGTGGCATTCAGCAGGTTCTGACCAGCCCTGGAGAACCGGTAGTGGAAATTTTGAGTAGTTCAGAGAACTGGCAAATACCACCTCTGACTGGAGATTTTACAGTATCCTTCCCCCGCTACACCCACCAAGACATGCCCACCGAACTGGTAGTAAACAAGCTGGTGAAAGATATTTCATGTTGCAGTGAGTACCTGTGTCTCTATTAGCCAAGATTTATATAGAAACACTCAATCTATGGTTTTGATCCTTTAAGGATAGTGCAACCGTCTCCATAACAGAATGAATGCATCCCTCTATCATGTCCGGTTTGGGTTCCATTGTATTGCCTCATCCAATCCCTAACCAGTCAGGCACATATTAAGCACTTACGTTACCTCAGATGGATCAGATAAACATATTATAGAAAGTGGGGGGTGTGAGGCCCACCTAAAATGAAAACCTTTTTCTTGGCTTCTGGAACTGAGAGCCAAACCGATATTGCATTATTCATATAAACTCTGGAGAAACAAAAGTTCTTACTATATAGTTGTAGTTTTATCCTACAACATATTACCTGGAACATCCAGAGTGGTTCTCCTATCTGGGAATCTTTTAGGAGTTGAAGTCCATTTGTAAGGAGGGACGTGGGGTGGGAAGGGCTATTCTATTGCAAGTTGAATAACATAGCGCTTCATTCACTTTGCATATGCTTGCACACCTTTGCAGAGTAAAAAAGAACCTCAGGTGTGCAAAGATGTGGATAGTATAAATGTGCATAATTCAAATTATTTAGAATCTGAGATCAGCAAGAGATACAACCAGATACATTTTTTAAAAAGGAAAGGAAAAAGAAAGGCCGGTCAAGTTATGTTTAATGTTAGTTGCCTCATTTTAACTGCAGCAACAATAAATTTGGCTACTGCGTAGGTGATTTCAGGCTTTGAGTCTGAGAATAAAAGGCAGGTGTAAATGTCATCTCTTCTCTCAGGTGCATTTACTAAAAGAGGGGTTATGATGTCTTTTCAAAGATCCTTAAGAAAATTACAATTATATAATGGCCTGAAAAATAGGAGCCTTTGTGCATTATTTGGTGACAGTTTATGTAATGCATGTAACTTCTTTGTTTTCAGAATCAAAATGTCCCAGGATAGATTTCACCTTGGGAATATTTTTATTTTTACATTGATAAGATTCTTTCATAGTTTCGTTTGTGTTATGTGTTAAAGTCTCTTTGAGACTTTAAAGACTTGTAAATTGAAACAAAAATCTGGAGAAGTTGATTTTGAAGCAAGTGGATAAACAGAATATTCTAATCAAAAAGTAAAATCAAAGCATCTTCTTGCAAGGTCAGTTTCATTTACCCTGGGAATAGATGTTGCTTTCAATAGCAGCAACTTTTTTCCAATGTTAAAAGGGTACATAATATTTTTTTTCTTGAATGTAACAATGTGTGATCTGGTGAGAAAACGTCCCCTTAAAGGGCTATGCTCAGAATTCATCCTGAGCATGACATCATGGTGTCTTATGCTCACTTTTATTTCCTGTGGTAAATAATATACAGTATAGAAATAATAATTAAGGGATGTTTAAGTCTACATGATTTTGAACTTTGTAGTTTATGAATGAGCGGCATGGTGGTCTAATGGTGAAGACACTCACCTCCCACTCAGAAGGTTGAGAGTTGAATCCTAGGTGGCGGCAGATGTTTGTCTCTCAGGGCACAAAGAAAAAATATCTGCTGCAAACTCTGCATGGTGTCAGCAAGGGCATCCAGTTAGCAAATGCTCAGCTCCATCCAGTCACCCAAATCTCTACCCTGAATTAAGTGATTACAGGGTCCTAAAAAGGGAATTCTATAGTTTATGAAACTTGGAGTTTGAATATTAGAATACTCATTAAAAATGGTGTGATATAGTGACTTAGTGTATTACAGTAGGACTAGAAAAACTTGCTGCATGTTATTTGCCCAGTCACTGGGTCTGAGTATCTAATGTCTAAGTTACAGAGCTGTAAGAATATAAATAGGAAGAGAGAGAAAATGCTATATCCATTGGAAAGATGGTTTTACTGAAGGAAGAGCAGAATAAGGGCTGAAGTTTTGGATACATGTTGATTGATAACATTGTCTTAAAAATTCTTGAAAATAATTCATTCTGTCCATTTTCATGCATCTCACCAGTCTTGGACAGGAAACTTCAGAGAAAAATATCAAGAAATTGGAACTACTTTACTATCCACACGTGAAAATCATTTCTGCACAGAAAAAAAAATCACCCCAAATTATGTAGATAAACCTTGTTCATTTCATTCCAATGTTTTTTTACTGTTTTATTTAGGACAAATAAACAGATCTTTACTGAGCATTGTTTTCAGCTGTAGAATGTTCTGCTATAATTTGACTATTTGCAGTTGTCCCTTGGATAATGGCCATTTATGAGTCTAGCTTTTATAAACACACAATAATTTTCAAATCTAATGACTGCTGTAATATCATCTGGAGATGGCTTCTAATTAAGCTGATGTATTATATGCAAAATCTAGGAAACACATACTGGGATTCATGATATAGTTGTCCAACAAGAGCACAATTTCGGAACAGTTTTAGGAATCTGATAGTATCCCCTGCCATCCATTGAGCATTCCAGAATGCAAAGATGGCATATTTTTGGTAGTGGTGTATAATGTTTGCTTCTAGAATTCCATATTAGGAAGAATGAAGCCAAAAACAAATAGTTGCCTTTTCATTTTTGACTAGCATTTGATTAGCGTACATTTCCACTGCTGTCCTTAAGCATTTTTGTTTCTTTATCCAAAGGATCATTTGACTTGACTTCCAAGAGCCCTTCCTTTTAGGAGTGTAGGTTGCTAACATAGCCCTTCTCTCCCACAAAAAACAGCTTTAAAGATTTTTGTTATTGTTATCTGACCCTGTGTTTGATTAGATCATTCCTGTGTCTCAGTGGTAATATGAGCTTCGACTGCTTAAAAGCAGCAGTTCACCTTAATTAACTATTGAGCTGGGGACCTACCACTACTTCCCTTTGAAAAGAAAGAATGGGATGGAGACCAGAAAAAAGAATTTTTGGCTTATTCCTTCAGGCTTGTGAAAATTTGCAGTATCTAGCAACTTCTTTCAGATAATTTCTGATTAATAGTATCATGTTTAGGGAGAAAACTACCTGACTGTGGTAAAGATGCAACATAGTAGACTCACTTCCAGGAAGAAGACATAATGAATTTCATTACGTTATGTAAAATTTTTAAAGGGAAGGGAGAATTTCATTCTTCCAGAGATTTATTTTTTTTAATTCATGCAATGAAAAGCATACATACAAAAATGACAAAGCTAGTCACCTGTTATTAAGATGTTATTAAGATGTTATGAATGAGGTTTCATAAACAGCCTTATGTATTTATTTTAGAAATGTCCCTGAGCAAAGGGATTTTTTAAAGGTATGGGACTAATTTTTTTGTATTAATTATATAAATCTTTTCAAGACAAAATGAGGCTGTATGTTTGCACATGTTGCCTACAATAAACATAGATCTTTTTCGTTGTTTTCCGAATACTGTATCTGTGATTTTTTTTAAAAGAAATGACCTGATATGGCTTGTGCAATGAATCTCACAACAAAGTTTTTATTTGCGCGCACACACACACACACACACATCTCTGATGATTAGTGTAGTCTTGGGATATTTGTTCAGAAGTTGATTGATTAAATCCTCTGTAAGTACCATTCCATCCTGATTTTCCACCGTCATTCAGTCATTTTTTCCTCCATCCTCTCCTGTCAGTTCTTTGTCCCCTGATATTCAGCTCAATAGAATACCTGAACAGCTTTCAGTTCCTCCTTCACCCACTTTCTGCTGTTGAAGCTCCTCCTCCTCCACCTCCATTCTGCTCTTTCAACCATCAGCAGCTTTCTCAGTTCTGTACATAGGTCACTATATAAATAGACAGGGTGTTTGGGTTTTGGTAAGCACACCGTTAAAACATACTGATAATGGATTTTGCACAGATAAAAATGGCATGCCGGCAGAGACCCTTTTCCTTGATTGAGGAAGGGTTTCTCTGAGATATCTATCTATCTATCTATCTATCTATCTATCTATCTATCTATCTATCTATCTATCTATCATCTATCTATCTATCTATCTATCTATCTATCTATCTATATCTCTATTTCTATCACTATTTATAAAATCTCTCTCTCTCTCTCTCTCTCTCTCTGTGTGTGTGTGTGTGTGTGTGTGTGTGACTATAAGAAAATCACAAGGCCTTGGCTAGTCTGGGAAGGCAAAAAAACATCCTAGAAATAGTCAATGCTAAGCCACTTCCATAGCATTGCCAAGAAAGCTGCTTATATTCACCAGGAGTCAAGCTGAAAGGCATCATAATTACCTTTTCAACACACACACACACACACACACACACAGAGAAAGAGAGAGAGAGAGAGGGAAAGCACTTCCCGTCTAATTCTTCATGCTAGAGGGGAAAGGAAAAAGCAGAAGGACACAATGCGGCCTCTCCCAGAATGCTTTTTCAGGGCAGGCCCCTGTAGTCTAGGCAGACAAGTTTGTTCTCTCCACCTGTAGACATTATCATGAAAATGGGCATTCGGTCTCCTGTAGCCAATTGTTGTTTGCCACAAGTGGTCAGCCAAGTGCTGAATTTATTTTTTATATTTCCCAAGGCCACCTAGAATTCCCCCCGCCCCCCTTTAAACAAGCAGGCAGATCTATTTGCGTGCAGAGCTGTAAACAGATAGTATGTCTCAGCTACTGATCCGAGGCTACTTTTCTTGCGTAAATGTAGTGTTCCTTCTTATTTTCTTACTTTAAGCATAAACTGTAAGCCTTCTGGAATTACCAAAGGAACACATTTTTTTCGTTGCTCTTCTCTGTCATCTTGTTGGAAGGAGTTGGATTTAGGAGCTGTTTCTGGCTCTGTCAATTTCTTTATAGAGTGAAAGCAATTGTTTTATTCATTTTCAATTCAGCAACTGGATCTCGTGGATTTGAATCCTTTGACTGATCCAAGTTCCTATCAAGGGAGACTTCAATTGTAGATATCAAGTATAGGTAGTCTTCAACTTAGGACCACAATGGATTCCAAAATCCTGTTGCTAAAAAGACAATGTTAAGTGAGTTGTGCTTCATTCTGCAACCTCGTTTGTTACAGTCGTTAAGTAAATCACTGCAGTTGCTAAGCGAATCATGTAATTGTTAAGTGAAACCGGCTCCCCCGCCCCCATTGATTTTGCTTGTCAGAAGCTAGCTGGGAAGGCTACAAATGGTGTTCAAATGACTTCTGGCAGTGCAACTGTCATAAATTCATGCCAGTTGCCAAGCACCTAAATTTTGATCATGTGGCCATGCGACTGCTTGAAGGCTCATAAGTGTGAAAAACAGTCCTAAGTCCCTTTTTTTCAGTGCTGTTGTAAGTTCAAGCAGTCACTAAATGAATGGTTATAAATCAAGGAGTACCTGTACTAAATCCTTTAACACAGCCTTTTGGGCACCAGGGACCGGTTCCATGGAGAGAGGTTTTTCCGCGGACCGGAAGGGGCTTGGTTTCGTGTGCTGCCTGCATCCCGTGGATGAAGCTTTGCTTCTATGCGCAGCTTGGTTTCTGATGTGCCGCAGCTGTCATGCTTCCGAACCAAGCCAGCAAAAGAAGAGGCCACACTGTGAGTAGAACTGGTCTCTTTACTGGAGTCTCAGTTTGGTACGTGGTAAACAATACAGGTAAAAGGGTTTCTAGCCAGCATTACTGGTTTTTGCTAGCCAGCTGACTATACGGACTCCGCACGCTCTGCCCTCCTACTCCCGGTTTCTCCCTGGCTGGCTCCAGCAGGTACTTTTTTGGCCCGGCTCCAGCAAGCACTCTTCAAGCCTGGTTCTCCCTGGCCGGCTCCAGAAAGTACTCTTCAGGCCTGGATGGCTTCTGAACTGACCACAGCTGGCTTGCCTTCCGGGCTTCTCTGCCAGTGTGAGTCCCATCACCTGACACCCATCTGTGCCCTCATGTACCTCTTCCCCCTGTGCGTGTATGGCAACACTGAAACTTGTGGCAACTCTGAATGGCGCGCTGTCTTGGACATTGATAGCGGCCTAGTGCCGGTACACAGACCCAGGTTGGGGACTCATGCTTTAACATGTAAGATGGTTCTAGATGGAATTCTGGAATGTAAACTGTCTCATCTCTATGATGTACTTTTTAATGTTTGTTTTTCCCCCCATAAAAATTCAGTTAAGGAAGAAGAAAAGTAGCTACTTCATGTCTTTTTAACTGATAGCTGTATAGGTAGTCCTTGTCTGCAGTTACATCAGTGATGAAAAAAATAACTTTGTGAATGATCTTGCATTTATGATCTTTTCAGGTCTGTGAAGCAAAGGAAAGCTGAAGAGAGATCACAAGCACAGTAAGTTTCACTTACTGACTGCTTCATTTAATGACCAAGCTGCAGGTCCCAATTGTAGTCACTAAACAAAAATTACCTGCAGAACATACCTGGTCATCAGTAGTAGGTGCCGAAATGCAAATATTGTATCCTCATCAGAGGATAGAATTTGGTACAGGCAAACTCTTAAAAGCCACTGATAATTTCAGCGGCTGCAGACTGAAATGTATGTTTCTTTTTACATTTTACATTTACATTTTACATTCCTTACAATTCTTAATTGTTGCACATTGATTTCCTGTGTTCATGCAGCGGGGAGCAAAGATTGTTTTTTATACATGCTAAGCAGCATTCTTACAAAAGATGTAGACATTTCTGAGGCAAATGAGGAAGCCTAAAATCTCTAACACAGCATGTTGCAGGGCACTGGAAGAATAATGAAATATTCACTCCCAGGTTCTATAAACTGATTTAGGAACATTGTTGAATCTGAAGACACAAATTTGGTTGCTTTGCCTAATAATGGATGACAAATAAACATAGACAACATTCTCTGTTCATTTGGTTAATCTCCCCAGTGCCTTCTGCAAACTAATCACCTAAAAAACACCAACTGACCTGGCTGATACCTTATTTCCGCTTTGCCTCTCCTTTGTGAATAGCACACTGATAACACTTCCTTACTTGCAGAGAGGGCATTGTTGACGAACAGCAATGTGAGTCGCTTGATGTTTACACACTTCAGCTGTGCAGTATATTGTTGAAGGCTGAGAAAGAGGTTACTATAGACTCATTTGTTTTTAGCAGGATTATTGCAGCCCTGAAGCATGTAGCTAATCCTCCTAAAATGCTTTTCAGCAGCATGAGATTTCCATTGTCATGGACTAGGTGGAAGTCCAGAATCTACTTCAAAATGTCAGGTTAAGCCAATGTTTTCAGGAGCAACATTATGTGGTCATGAAACATGAACATAGCTCATTGTGCAAAACTCCCCCCAGGAGGCTTCCCTGAGGCCCAGAAAGCCCCCAAAACCAAGCATGGGGGGAGCTGCATGCCCCCCTAGCTCCATTTTTTTCCTTCCTGGGCAAAAACTCCCCCCAGGAGGCTTCCCTGAGGCCCAGAAAGCCCCAAAAATGGGGGGAGGGGTTGCTGCAAAAAAAAAAAAAGAGAAAGAAGAACCCATGCCCACCTAGCCATGCCCACAGTTGTTACAAAATTTGAATCCCACCTTTGTTCAGAAGCCGCTGGCTGTGAGTAGTCTAATGAGCCAGGTTAGCCAAACAGTAACCAGGGCCAGCAGTCCAATAAGTCAGGTTAGCCAAACAGTAACAAGAAGTAAGAAGTTCAGCGAAGCAGGCAATCCGGAAAGCCCCACAAGACAGAATACAGCAATCTCCAGGCATTGGCAAGTGCACACGAGGCTCCACAGATTCAACACCTGTTCAGGACAAATGCCCCTCCCACCGGCACCTCCTTACATCTCAGTCCCCAGGTGTGGCTTGTGAAAGGGGGCGGGGCACTCTCCTCCCTGTAGCTGGCTCAATCTGCGTTGATCTCATCTACTCTCTTCCCTCCTTGTTCTAGGATCAGAAGTGGGTAGTACTTGCTATTCTCCTGAGCTCTGTCTCTCCTGCTCCTCCCCGTCTGCAGGCCTTACTAATTCAGAAAGGTCTTGCCTGGACTGATTCTGCCCTTCCCCAGTTTCCTCCAAAGCCAATCGAGTTGCCATCTCAATCTCTGTTGGCTCTTGTTCCAGCTCATCTTTCCCTGCAGATTCAGATTCAGACTCCGAAGGGGACATGACATCATGTCAACCCTGAACTACAAATATTCTGCTTTATTAGTACCTTGTAAACTAGTAGAGTTGTTTTAAATAACAAAACATTGCTTTCCTGTGATCTTACTTTGAGGTTAATACAGAAAAAAAACCTTTGTATTTAAAGGATACTTAAGCTAATTCCTAATAATAGCTTTGATTTTGAGATTCTTTTGCAAGGCCCTGAACACGTGGTTATGCCAATCAGTCTGGGGACTCCAGAGTGATATGGAGCCCATTAAATGATTCGTCTGATTGTTGCTGCAGGAGTGGTTGTGGGTGTTATTGCTTTTTGTATTTTTGTATGGAAACTACCTGGAATTACTGGGAATGAGTTGGGTGGCCATATAAATTTATTTTCTTTCTTCCTTCCTTCCTTCCTTCCTTCCTTGCTTTCTTGCTTTCTTGCTTTCTTTCTTTCTTTCTTTCTTTCTTGCTTTCTTGCTTTCTTTCTGCTTATAATCACCTTCCTGTTAGAGATACAATTCAGGAATTTTGTGGTTTGATTTGTCCTATTGCTGCTACATTTCAGACTAAAATGGGTTGAATAGTTTGGATTATTTGGATTATTTATGTATTAACAATGCATGTGTTCTTCTTGTCTATAACTCTAGTGGCGGAATCTATCATACTTTTAAAATAATGTCATGCAACACTGGATGGAATTGACACCTGATTTACCACATGGATTCTTAATCCATATTGGCCACTTTAGAATGGGAGAGGTTTTGAAAGGGGTAAGGAAGAAAGCTTTCAAGCAGTGTGATCATTTTTTAAAAATAACATACTTTGGTTGGGGGCTTCCCTTTTCCCTTTTTCCCTTTCTCTTTTCAGAAAATTATTATCCTAACTATTAACACTGAGGTTGCATCTTTTATATATGGATCATGTTTTTAGAAATAGAAGCTGCTTGCTGGTGTAGAAATAGTTCAAGCATCCTCCTCGGTTTGGTGATACCAATCTCATTTAGAGCCCAACAGTGGAGGGTGGGGGAGAGGGAGGGAGGGAGATTATGTGGGCTTCATGTGATATACAGCTTAATATCTAAGTTGGTCCTAAGAGAGAGAAATTCATCTTTATTTTAGGCTCCCAGTTACAAATCTGACTTAACTGGAAATGAAAGAAGGATGGAACTTTCCTGCAGGGAGGGGAGTAAGTTTGAACCCTTATCTTCTAAATTAAAAAAAAAAAGGCTTATACATCAACTGGTAGACCAATACAAAACTCTTTTCTGTTTTGGGAAGTATGGTTGAGGATCAGGAGAGTTTTGACTCCTTTGGATCCAAAGCTTTTTTGAACCCAAAGTTTTGCCTCTGCCC
Organism: Pseudonaja textilis; assembly: GCF_049901715.1. Classification (NCBI taxonomy): domain Eukaryota; kingdom Metazoa; phylum Chordata; class Lepidosauria; order Squamata; family Elapidae; genus Pseudonaja; species Pseudonaja textilis. Next base: position 111,391,979 of record NC_141991.1, on the reverse strand, counting down.
ACTCGTTTTTATTCTGATACTGGCATTAGAAATATTTCAAAGGAAATCCAGGCAGTCCTCGACTTATAACCATTCGTTTAGTGACTGTTTGAAGTCACAGTGGCACTGAAAAAAGTGACTGATGACCATTTTCACACTTTAAGCCTATTGCAGCACCCCTTACAGTCATGTGATCTAAATTCGGACACTTGGCAACTGGCATGTATTTACTGTATGGTTGCAGGTCCCAGGGTCCTGTGATCATCCTTTGCGACTTTTTGAAACACAAAGTCATTGAAGTAAAGCAAGATTCACTAAAGAACAAGTGCTACTAGCAACAATTCCATGCTTCACTTAACAACAGTGGCAAGAATGATGGTAAAAGTGGGGAAAACTTACTTAACAAATGTCTTGCTTAGGGGAAAACGTTGTGGTTGTAAGTCGAGGAATACCTGTAATGCAATTTTCCTGTAGGTGTTGTGAAGAAGGATTTGAGATGCTGCCTCTTAGAGACAAAAGCTGGTGTGTTCTGTAGCCCCCAGAATATTCTCCCTGGCATCACAATACTTTAGCCTAAGTAAACTTCAAGTTAGATTGTAAGTGTTCACATAGATAGGATTTCTCCAGAAAGATCTGTTCCCAAACGGTCCTTCAGACTGTCCCAATGGTGAGCCACAGTAACCCAGTATATAAATTGTGCACCATACAAGGGCATTGTTTGGAGAGGTGACCAGTTGCAAACATGAAAAAAAAATGTTTAACAATGTGAGAGTCCATATTTACATGGTTGGTTGGATTATTAAAAAATAAATATTTTGTAGCAGTGCACAAGTTCACATGTACGTGGCTAGAATATTAAAACAAATGTTTTTATGCTCAAGGGTGCTTTGTATACCAATAACACCTCTGAGAACACTCATCACCAGTGTAGTTGAGTCTATCACCTTGCAGCTGGTTGTCCTCCTTTTCTGTTTCCTTCTACTGAAGACTTCTCCAGAGAGCTAAGTCTTTGCATAATATATCAAAAATATGATAGTTGGAGTCTTGCTCACGTGTAGCTTGGACTCTGACGTGATTTGTTCTATGATCCATTTGTTTTCTTTGGTAGCCATAGCATTCCTAGAAGTCCAACACCAACGTTCAAAAGTGCCAGTACAGGTAGTCCTCAACTTATGACCACAATTGAGCCCAAAATTTATGTTGTTCAGTGAGAAATTTGCTGAGTTTGGCCCCGTTTTACAATTTTTCTTGCCCCATTTGTTAAGTGAATCACTGCAGTTGTTAAATTAGTGACACACTTGTTAAATGCATCTGGTTTCCCCATTGACCTTGCTTGTCAGAAGGTAGCAAAAGGTAATCTCAGGACCCTGGGACACTGCGATCATCATAAATGTGAGTCAGTTGTCAAGTATCTGAATGTAAATCATAAGACCATGGATATGCTTCTATGGTCATATGTGTGAAAAACGGTCATAAGTCACTTTTTTCAGTGCTGTTGTAACTTTGAATGGTCACTAAATGAACTGTTGTAAGTTGAGGACTACCTGTACTCTTTCTATCTATCTTTCTTCACATTCTAACTTTTGTTTCCATAGAGTGTCACAAGGGGAACCCACTTGCATGATTACAGGGAGTCCTCTCAACTTTCAACGTTTAGCGACTGTTTGAAGTTACAACGATACTGAAAAAAGTGACACAGCGTCTCCATGATCACTCAATCAAAATTTGGGCACTGGGCAACCCTTGTGTATTTACAATGGTCAGTGTCCCAGGGTCACGGGATTGCCATTTGACGCCTTCTTTTGCTTCTGAGAAGCAAAGTCACTGGGGAAAGCTGTATTTGCTAAACTTAACAATTATTGTGGTTCATTTTAACAACCAAAAAAAGTCATGAAACTGGACACAACTCATTGAACAACTGCTCTGCTTAGCAATGGAAATTCCTGTCCCAATTGTGATTGCAAATTAAGGGCCATTATATTATCTTTTTGTAAATATGAATACAATATTATATCTAAATATATTTTCCAAAACTTTTGTTGTTTCTCTATCAAGTGCTGGTCTGTGGTATATTTCTTGACTGCTAATTTCTTTAGTGTTGACAGTCAATCCTAAAAGGCAGAAACTATTCACTACAGTATCTTTTTTTAAATCATTTTTATTTAAACATTTTTCTTTAAATATACATAGGTGCTTGGTGAACAGTGTATTGTCTGAGTCATTTTAGATTTACAAAATATTAGTAATTCTGAGATTAATAGTAGTTAAAATAGTAATAGTAATAATGATCAATTTATTTTATAGACAATACTAATACCAGTAATGAAAGTACTATTCAAGTTTGTTTTTCCCAAACGCCATCACTCTGCTAAACAAATAATTCCCTCAACACTGTCCAACTATGTACTACTGCAATACTATTACTATTAATCTTCTCATCACTCCTTATCACCCATCCCCTCCCACTTGTGACTGTATGACTGTAACTTTGTCACTTGTATCCTTATGATTTATATTGACTGTTTCCTAGTATGATTTGATTGCTTCTTGTACCCTATGACTATCATTAAGTGTTGTATGTTATGATTCTTGACTCTTGATGAATGTGTCTTTTCTTTTATGTACACTGAGAGCATTTGCACCAAGACAAATTCCTAGTGTGTCCAATCACAGTTGGCCAATAAAGAATTCTATCTATCTTATCTATATCTAATAATAATCTTTCAGTTTCTATTGTTTGCACCTACATGGTAATTATAACATATTGTATCGCAATATATTTTCCCCGTTTCTAACTTCTATTTTTATTTTTTAACTCTTGATCAAAGAAATCCTATATTAAGAAGTATATACTACTTCACTATCTTCCTTGTCAATGTAGTGATAGCTAAGAATGATGGAAGCAGGGAGGGGGTCCCAGGTCCCAGACCTTCTGCCCCAGAAGCTCTTGACGTCTCCATGGGCTAGATTTTGAGGGAGCTGCTTGGTGGTTCCTGTTCCACCATCTGTCTTCCAAGAGATACCTCCCCTATTATCCTCCCCTATTATGAGGAGCATGTGTGTGTGAGAGGGTTGTCACACCTTGTGCTGCCTTTCAGGTAACTGACAAATCAAAATACAGATGTTAAAATCATTTCTATAGCGCCACCTGCTAGTACTTAGAGGTGTAGTTACTAGAGAATTCAACCTTTTCTTCTATCATGGGAGCTAAATAAACTCACAGGAGATGAATACAATAAAACTTTCTGGAAAGGGTGGGAGAAAGAGAAGTGGGGGAGACACATGCACACACACACACACACACACACACACACACACACACAAAGAGAGACAGAGAAGAAATATATAAAAAAGAAGGTTGGTATTAAAATGAAGACCTTCACAGTGGAAGAGACTAAATACAGAGCTGCATACATATCACCACAGTACCATAGCCTGAATGAGGTTAAGAAAGAAAATTCCAAAATAAAGAGTTTTGTTGTTGAGTGACCAACTCTCTGCCCCAACTCTCCGAAAAAAAGTTTGATAAAGATGGTACTAATACACATTCTTGTCTCTCTATGTTCATGGACATAGTATGAAATACAAATTAAATTAAATGCCCAATTTCATAACTTGTTTAGAGAGATAAAGAAAATTAGATTTAGCACAACACAGAAAATAAAAATTAAAAACCTAGCACAAATTCCTGGCTAGATATTTACTGTACCTAGTTCAATCATCTTGAAGCAAATGATCATCTACGTTAATTTTCCTGGATTTCTCCAGCTTTTAGGCTATTCTAAACTCTTTTAGAGGCTGTATGGAATGATGGTAGATACCTCTGTTTTCAGACTTGCCCCACAGAGTGTTTTTGTTTTAAAAAGGCCATCCCTCCACCTGTGTCTCCAATTGGCATTGGGGCTGCACTCTCTACATGTGGCAAAGAACCATGCCTCACCTCTTGTGATACAGATGATGAATCTGTAGCCTGGCATGGAGGTTATGTTCACAACAAAGTTATTTCCCAATGTCGGGACTCTTTTTCTGTGGAGGGCGATTTGACTCTTGGGAAAAATAAATATGAAACAACTATAAACAATGCAAAAATTGGCGGCATTGTTTTTTATCGATAGAGGAGAATATTTGTAGCTAAGAATTGAAAGGAAGGATCCTTGGTGGTCTCTGAGCTTGGTTGTTTTCTTGCAGAATCATGCTGTTACCTAGTTTGAATAATGCAACATCTGTAGGAAAACAAGCTCAGAGACCATCAAGGACCCCACATTATTTTTTTATCCCCATCAAATCTTATACTCTTATTTCAGTGACCTGCCTTTTCTGGATTATAGTCTTGGGCAGCAGGTTGAAGACTTCCAAGGTCCCTTCCAACCCTATGATTCTGTGACCTCTCTCCTACCCCTCTCTGTGTTAGAACCACTTCCTCAAGAAAATTTGGTCTTGCTCCAGACTTTGTGTGGAATGTGATTAAAAACACAGTATGAAGTGTTGGTGAAAGTAAACTCCTGATGTCAGGATGAGATTCATGTCTTGGAAAGTGGCTTAAGAGGGCGTAGCCCATGCTCTATTAGAAGCGCAACACTAGCTAGTCAGGATTGTTCCCGTCAATGGGATTCAGTGGATGACATTGTGGAACACCCTCAAAGCAAAAGAACGGTTACTTTTATAAGGGGGAACATCAGGTGGGGAAGGGGACGCTAAGTAATGTTGGGCCCTGTTGCGCAAAGGAAGGACTAGACCAAGTATCTTTTAATGCTGAAGACCAGATCCTATTAGGAATAGCTCCAAACACCAAGGAAGAGAATTATAATACTATCTTCTATTCAGAAATTAAGCTCTCCAGAGTTCAGTGTGACTTGTGCAAGTCCGTGTTCAGAAATGCAACCTGAATCACAATTCCTTAAAGCTGGAACAAACTGCTTTCTCAGCCTGCATTACCATTCATTACATTCATTTAATAGATTTCTGTACCATCGTTTGAAAGGTCTATCTGGGTCATTTGTAATGCAAGCTCTAATCACTGGCAATAAGAGACAATATACACTCACGCACAGTTTAATTAGTCTAGAAGTTTGTCTTCTTCTGATAAAAAGGTAGTTGGTTTAACTCTGCACCCATGGATATTGTGGCATTCTTTTACTGTGACCTTCACAAACCTGGGACAAACAAGAGCTAATGAAGGTTCTTCTTTTCTGCACTTCTGCTCCTTTTGTACTTTTTCCACCAATCAGTAAAACATTTCGCCCACCTTGCTCTAAACTTTAATCCATGTCCCCAATCCATCACTTTTGTCTCCTGGAATATGAAAGAAAACCGGCTGAGTTATTCAGTCAGTTCCTGCTCTCCTTATCTCCTACTGTTCAAGGGTTGGATCCAAAGTCCAATCACACAATTACTTTTGCTCACTTTGTTTTTTGTTTTTTACCTTTGAGAGAATAACAAGGAGCAACGAGAACAATGTGGGAATCACTTGTCTTTTATAAAGCGAGGTAAGTCAAGGAAAATTAATTAATGCAGTTGACATAGTCATGTTTTCACTAACTAAGGGCTTTATATCTTCTCATGGAAAGTCAGTGCTAAACCATTGTGCGAGTTGCTAAGATTGAAGGGGTAGAACCAGGTGGCACTCCTATCAGACTGAATCACTTCTTAATCATTTGCCACGTGAAACAAAATGCAGATATGTGTGCAAAACATTTCACATTAAAAATGCCTCAGTTCAAGATTGAAACAGTATTTTGAGCTCACAAGACTTCAAAATCATGGTCAAAATGCTTGTTGCTGTCTTAAAATAGGGCACTTCACCTCAGCAGTTTAGATTCAAAACTTTGAGGAACAGAGGGTGTCGAAAAGAGCCAAGAGACAGCTAGAGCTCCACGGGAGGAAAACAAAAAAATACAATTAAACATTGGTTAGAGCCACTATTGAGGCCTACCTTATGGTGATAGGAGTGGCAAAATGTCCACAGTTTGTCCGCTCTTATTGCCCTCACAATGTGTCACCTGGCAGCTCTATTCAAGGCCACCCAATCCCACTTCAGGAAGGAGAGCTTGGATGGCCATCTCCAGAGCTATGCAGAGGAGTTTGTGGAACCTCTGACAAATGAAATCACTCAGATGTACTCTAAGTAGGAAGAAGGTCCATTAGAGATGCCTGGGAAATGGACTCACCAATTATCTAGATTCACACCCCTCCTGATTAATGGCCTCCAGCAGCTCAGGCAGGAAGGTTGCTATGCAGCAGGGAAGTTGGCAACAATAACCCCAAGAGCCCACCCTCAGAAACAGGGTCGTACTTGGGGCCCATGCCTTCTGAAGGCCAGGAGAGATTCCTGAATGAGAACTGCCACTCCTCCCGCCCTGCCCTGTGGTCTTGGTTGGTGCCAAACCCCAAACCTGGCTGGACACATCCCTGAGAGGAGAGGAGCCAGGTCTCCATAATGCACACCAGGTTGGCTTATTCCTCCCCAATGAGATCACAGATTTTGTTAACTGACCTGGCATTCATCAGCAGCAACTGAAGACTCGGGTCTTGGGCCTCTGAGGGCCTGCTGTCCAGAGTCTGAGCATGAGTTCAGAGGTCTTAAACATCAGGGGTATCTTGCCCTGCAACAGCCTGCTCTTTGACTCCCATCTAAATGCTCCATTCCCACCACCCCTCATATGTTGCCCTGCCCTGAAACCCCAGATGCAATCTCCTGCGGCATTTAAGTGCTAATGCTCAGCAGCAGCAGGAGACCTCACGCATCTCGGCCCCTCCAACACCCAACCTACCCCACCCCCAAAACTGATATCTCCTACTGGCCAGCTGGGGGAGGGGCTGCATCCACATAGACACTCTTTCCTTCAGGTAGGAGGATGATAAGCATCCAATCATATAATCATACAAGTGACCCTTATGCTCTCACTCTGGGATTGTCACTCCTATCTCCTTCAGGAACCCAAACTCCTATGTTACCTAGAGCTCACCTCTTCATCCCTCATGGATAGTCCCAGCAGTGGCCTGTTGAGACCAACTCCAGCCTTAGGTCTCTGTTCTCCTGTCTCTGGTCCAGTATCTGATCTTTCTGGCAAGGTCCAGTCTATCACCAGCCCATCATCATTCCAGACCAATTCTGGTCCCAGCTCCAGCCCCAGACTTGTTCTCCCACCTTTGCCTTTGCTGTACCTTCACTGCTGCTGCTGTTTGGCTTGGTGTCTTCAGGCTCTGGGTTCTCTGTCCAGGGTGAGTCCAGCTCTGCACCGCATTTCACACTACTCTTCCATTGTCATTTCACTCTCTCTGCACCTTCTCTACTTCATGGCCATTTGGAGCTCCGGCTTTGGTACCTCCAGACTCCTGATAGAGGTTTTTCCACATTGTACCTTTGCCATTGCCACTGAGGTGGTAGCCACAACCATCCCTGGTCAACTCTAGCACCTCCACCCTCTGGTTTAAAGGTTTGCATGTCCAGTCTCTGCTAAAAAAAGTTGCATTGGCCAGCAGGTGGGGGTAGAGCAGAGGGCTCACTTGGTGTCCCAGGCAACAAAATTTCCCCTGGAATTTTCATCCTCCCAATTCATGACCAGGAGCCTCCTGCTGAATGTCTGCTTCTGCCCACCCTCTTAACTTTTTGACTTCATACCTTCTGAAAGCAACGTCCAAACTGGGAATTTCTGCAGTAAAGGAAACGAGCAGCATTAGTATAATTGGATTCCACACTTCTTGTCAATTTTTGCAATAGAGGAAAGAGCATCAGCCCTCCATTCTGGGATGAGTCGGTTGGAAGGAAGTTGAAGGAATATCGCACTATGCTGTGGCTTGCAAGCAATGAGGACGAGAAAGCTAAAGGGCTTCACGTCAGGCTTCTCTCTGAATCTGCTCCCACCCTGCTCTTCTGCTGCCGTTTGTTAAAAGCAGCCCTTTTGTTACCAACAGAAGTAGCAGCTATGTCATTTGGCAGTAGAGTAACATTGTCACTTAAGCAGCCAACATCTATAATTTCTCTCTACATGTGTGTATGCGCGTGTACACATACATAAAACACACAGAGAGATATGTGTAAGTATGTGCATGTGTTTATGCATGTAATTATTCCACCCCCCCTGGTTTTGACATTGTTCCACAGCTTCTCTTTTCACGCTGCTTATTAAATTGTTAATTCACTCCATTTATTTAGTGCGCATGTTGCTCAGAGCTCAATTTTTATCTTGCGGAAAACCAGGCTTGGTTTTGAAATTGCATAAATATACTCTTAGCTAGGGAATCTAATTTATTTTCCCTGTTCATTATGGGGGAGAAGGCCATTATGAAGTGTGTAACTTTTTTCCCCCTCACCCTTTTCCAGTGTTAGAATTGGGAGGCAAGCATGCAGGCTCTTTTTGTACTGATGATTCTGCCCTGATTCAATTTAAAGCTGGTTAGAGCTCAGATATTGTCGTGTAATTGACAAAGATCAGTGTGGGTTGTAATGCTAATGCCTTGACTATGGCTCTCTAAGGGAACTCAGTAGTAAATGCTTTATAAGTGTAACTGGACCTTTGGTATTCTGCTTGCTTGATGAGAAACCTAAAGGTAAATCGATTATCACCGAATCTTCTTTGATCTGGAGTGTATGTGGGATGTGAATAACAATATATATTATCTATGTACATATACATAAAAAATAGCAACATTACTAGTGGGTGTAGGTATGAGAGATTGTGTGTGCAAGTCTAAACAGCACTCATCCATATTCTTCTGCTGCTTCTTGAATAAAAGTTCCGCATGACAGAACAAATTTAAAAGAATTTGCAAATATATGCCATAGTCACCTTTCCCCACATCAAACAGTTTGAGAAACTGAATAAGGCTATCAGAAATGAGTTGCAAAGGTCTGTGTATCCCCCAGGGGGCCCAGGAAACCCTGTCTCTTTGCTGGCATCTAGTGGTTATCTGAATGTTGCATTCCAGATGTGGTAATCTTGAAACCAAATGATTTTATCATTTTTCCAAAGTCCCAAAGGTGTTTTTTCAAAACTTAGCTTCTTGGCTAAGAAGTCTTCAAAGAAAAACTAAGTCCACTTGGCATTAAAAAAAAGGCACCTTTGAGACAACCGTGATCTGGATGATTGAGAATCTCCAAAGACATTTCTCCAAAGGTTTAGTTTAGGTGAGGCAATCTGTCTTACTTATAGAAAGATGTTTAGGAATCTAGTTGGTAATGACCAGGACATACAGTCATAACAGAAAAAATAGGTAGAGTTACTGGAACTTTCCCTGGATGATTTATACAGAAGCTCTGTGCAGCCCCATATATCAAAAGAATAATCAGAAGAAAAGACCTTGTTTGCATGCATTCAGTAACTCTAAATGTATTGTGTAAAATATGTCTGGAATTACTGTCATAGCTTGAACTAGAAGCTATGGTTGCCTTGGAAAATAGGCACTCATTGTTAAAAGGCATTGTTACTGGAAGATGTATTGAGTGAAATACCATCCTCTCTATTTCTTAGCAACCCAAAACTTAAATATATTTTAAACACATCGCTTGCATATAATGGTTAGCCAAAATTCAGAAAGTTTCAGAATGTTGTCAAACATAAAATTAAGCAATGTATTAATGAACACAATAGTTCCCCCTTGATTTCTTCTAATAACAGGAATAGTTAATAAATCAATAGAAACCTATCTGTGGTTTATTATTATGTGGAAAACAGGGATTCTAGCAGGCTCGTTTTTGGCTTTTGAATCAGGCATGTTTGGAGAGAAAAAAGCCAGATTTTCTGGTTTACTTATAATGATAGATGGAGCCATCCAGGTACATTGTTTGTGCCCAATGGTAAAAGAGCCAAGAGGATGAGATCAAGTATTGTGCTCTTGTACGTTGCTTATTACAAGGGAATCAGAATTTTGGAAAATCCTATCTTAACATTGCCTGTGAAATGACTAAATACTCCCAATAATACATTTATAAAACAAACATCAATAGAGCCCTAATTAAGTGATGGTTATTTAGGTAATGATTTGGAGTGTGTTTTATAAAACTGCCTTGAGTAAACTACAGAGATTTTATTCTTCCTTTTTTTTAAAAAAAAAGAATGTTGTGTATTGTGTTAGTTGGACAGTTACGAATAACCCTGAGATTTCCAGGGTCATGTTGCCAAACTGAGAAAATGCATTGCAGCCAATGAATCAGATTAAATCATTCTCATGTGAAAACAACTGCAGAAGGCATCTTGAATGAGAAAGGACATGGAATGGATCAGATTGCCATGGGAGTTTGGGAGGGATCCACCCACTATTTGAGCTGCATGGATCTTTATAAAAGCCTGAAAGATCTTGAACATTAGCCTTCTGGACCGGCATTCACTAAATGCAGCATTGTGCTCCAGAGATGAATCCCCTTTGCCCCTTATTTGTCTGGAGCCATGTATGCCGCCTTCTGAATGTACCTTGAAAAAAACAAGCTGCTTTCTCTTTGTCCTGAACTTCTCCAAAGATCTTATGCTGGCTGTGACGAGCCTAATAGGGTCCCCAGACATGCTCTCCCTGCTTATCATCTTTGTTTTTTTGGCCCTCAATGAAATGAGGTTAATATTTGCTTCGCTTAACCACTGGAGTGCTTGTGAGGATTAATTATTGAAAGCCTGCAAATGGCTTTTTTTGAAAGTAAGTGAAAAACTTTAGGAGTTTTTTTTTTAAAAAAATGTTATACCCTTAAGAGACAGGGCAGTCTTTTCTTTCTTATGAGATTATGAGACTTGCCACTTGGTAGAGCTTGTTAGTATTTCCCCTGTTCTCAAGAACAGAAGGAAATATTAACTTTAATAGAAGTCTCTATTTATCTGCTCAGGAAGGAATAGGCTTTTTGTTGCTGCTGCAGGACTGTGCTGGGATAGATAATTCCCCTATATGACATCTGTTTCTGCTCACCTGCACTGTGCCTCAAGCATAATAAATAGCATTGTTTGATCTGTGTGAGGAAAAATGGTTCTCAAATGGAGCAAGGGCTCTTTCAAAGAGAGTAGACAATATGCCTTATTCTTTTTTTTCTTTTTTTTGGAAAATTTTATTGATGTTTTAAAACAAACATAAACAAACAAAACATAAAACCGGCATCTTTTTTTAAAGCAGCTTGATTCCGGGTTACATCTCTTCGTACAGAAACAAATTCAAGTTCATGCTCATTTTTATATACCATTCCATATCTTATTACCATTCTACAGTTTCTATATAGCTTCTCCCCTCTTTTAACTTTCTTAATTTTATTTTATTTATTTCATCTCGATTCAGATCATTATACTTATATTCTTTGTCTGTTCTGTTTCAGCTGTCTATTATCTTTTCTCATTAAACAAAATTTCTCCTGTAATCACTGGTTGGAGTATGACGCCTTTATATTTTTCCCCTAAAATTATAACACTTAATATAATATGTGTCTTCCATTCGGATTCTGCTTGGTACATTCTAGAACTACACACTGTATTTTTAAAAAGAGAAAAAATTATGAATATATAATTAAAACAACAATCCATACCAATTCAATTCTATCGTTAATATTAATATTCATTTAAATCTTAAACATTTTATACATTACTTTTCACATAGGTATCATACTTCTATGGGAACACTTATAAACTTTCCATAGTTACTTCCCCCCCCACTTCACTTATATTTTATAAACATTGAGTAATTAAAATGTTCCCATTCCTTCCTAATTCAATTCTCTCATTTATTTCATTTCATTTATTTTGTTCACAAAAGTTTCACTGAATTACACTGACTATTTTATCCCACTTTTTAATCATATGTTGTTTCCAATTTTCTAACATTATTTCTATTACAAATATAACAATACAATCTTATGTACCTTTGGAGAATTGCTTTTTCAGTTAAATTTTCACCCATTATCTCTGAATAAGTCCTGTTTCTTTACATCTTGCTCCAAACCTTTGTAACTTCTCTTCCCATCCTTCCTCCCTTGCTTCTTCTCTCTCCCCTTTTTACCCCCTTGTCTCTCCACCTCCATTTCCCTCTTCTGTATTCCCCTTTTCTGATGCTTTCTAACACTGTATCCACTTTTCACATTATTTTTCCCCTTTTTGGCTGTTTTTTTTAGGTCTTAAATTCTCCATTCTCTTTCCCCCCTTTCCCCTTTCTTCCCCAGATAAAGTTACTTGTTCATTAAAGATGGCTTCTTTGTCCCAATCTTCTTGTTGCACAGTTTTTTCTTGTAGTTTCTCGTAGATACAGATCGCCACTTCTAAGAATTAAAAAACGGAGCCAAAAGAGCCCCTCCCTTCTTGTTCCTCTTCTTTATATTTTTTAAATTCCATTTTCAGTTCATCCACAAGTGATGCCATTGTAGAATTTTTTTAAACAACCACCCAATTGTTTTTAGTCAATCAAATATAATTTCCAGAAGTCCCAAAGTCACCAAGCAATCCAAATACACACAAGCTGTTTCTTTTAACACTTTCTTCTTTTTTCACTTTCTCTTCCTGGGGTTACTATTTAGTTGCAAAGTTTCAGTTGAAATGTATCTTTTGGAAGTCTTATTAAGATTTAACTTTAAATTCTTTTGAATTCCAGGCAGACTTCTCCTTCCAAATCCTGCCCTTATACTTTTCCTCTCCCTTCCCACTTATAGCAAAAAAAGAATTTTTTAGTATTCAGAAATCTTTATTGTCCCCTTTGCATTTAATTATATTTCCAGTTTAATTACCTATTGGTGCCAAAGCGGATTTTTCCGATTTCTCATTCATCTCTCTTCACTGTCAATGTAAGGAAGGAGAGTGAAAAAAAAAACTTTCCCTTTTCACTTTCATTCGCTGCTTCCGAGTCTTCTTTGGGAGCGATGTATCTTTTATAAAATTTAAATTCCAGGATACCTTAGTTGTTGCTTCTTATCCCAGTCAGCCAAAACTTTCATTTCTTAACTTCCTCCTGAACTTTCTTTTCCAGATGAGTGCTTCTTTGAGGCGGCCATTTCTGACCGCCGCTCTTACCGCCTTCGGGAAAGGGAGATTAGCCAGCTGAGGAGGAAAGATGCGGCTTTCCTCGACCCTGTTGGGATCTCCCCCCTCTTCACCACCTCTACGGGGTGGCTTAGCCCCGAAGCCAGCTGGCTCGGGGCGCTCCAGCAGCAAGCCCAGGCAGAAACCGCGCACGATCGCGGATTCCTGCCTGCCGCCGAAGCCCTGCAAACCAGAAGTTCAATATGCCATATTCTTAACAATGATGACTGTGCATGATTGACATTTCCTCTATTTTAAGCAAATATGGAAAGAGAACACTCCTTTTAAAAATCTGAAAATATCTCCTCAAGCTGAAAGATATTTCTTTCTTTTGAAGAAAAAAAATAGAAACATAGTATATTGTCATTGGAATTCCCAGTGTTTTATTTTTGGGGGTGATAAGTAAACAAAGTGAAAAGCATTGTGTGATATAAATATAATTATAATTATATTCAGTTCCTATAGTAGATTATAGAAGCTAGTGAGATTATTGTAATGAAACTACCTCAGTTTCACGGAATATGGTATTAAGAACATTTCTGCTTATTATTTTGGTGTTCATTTTTAAGAAAGCTTCTAATTCATACTAGCAGAGATAAAATTGAATGTATATGAGAATGATTTACCTTCTTTTTTTCCCCTGTTAACTGTCTGGAGTATATGTTTGAGAAGGGCAGACATATAAATTGAATAAATAAATAAACAAACCAGAAATGTTATTTTTTTAAAACACCAAGGGCAGTTCTTAATTGTTTTATTGGTAACTCCAGGGAGAGTGAAACAATTTTTTTCTTTTCCTTTTTAGTGCATTAAGGATCAAAATGGCAGCAACCATTGGGGATATTATAGATGAATAAAATATTTCAAAGGAGATATTGCAAGGGATATGACATTTAAGTCTTTGTGTGATCCGCAAACGGTCCCTCGCTTATTTTGTTTGTACAATATTTCAGTATGCATGTACATATTTTATTAAGAATTTTTATTATAATAAATCTAATACAAAGTAGACTTAACAAAGAAAAGGGAATAAAGCAGTGTTTCACAACTTTAGCAACAGTAAGATATATTTTCCATGCTGGCAGGGGAACTCTGAGAGCTGAAGTCCATATATCTTAAAGTTGCTAAGCTGAGAAATGTTGGAATAGAGAGAAAGAAGGAATAAAAAAATAGAAGGAAAAACAGAAAAAGAAAAGTAAACTAAAGACAAAATAAATATATAAAGAAATTATTTTCTATCTCCATAACTACAAGTAAATTTAAATTTGGTAACTTCATTCTCTCTAAAGTTACAACATTTATCTTTTCATTCCATATCTCAGTTCTTATCTATAAGCAAATCCATAAAACAAGTTACAATGGCACTGAAAAAAGTGACTTATGACCATTTTTCACACTTATAACTGTTGCAGCATCCCCACAGTTATGAGAGGCCAGGCGAGGAGATGCGTGGCTCGATGTGAGTGCCATGCCCAACCAATAACAAGCCCACCAAGCCACGTCCACCCAGTCACATGACCACTAAGCCGCGCCCACCCACTAAGCCACGCCCACAGGACCGGTTGTTAAAAAAATTGAATCCCACCCCTGATATAGTCTGTCTATAGACACTATTATTGACATTATTAGTATAGTGGCTTCTATTTTCTTATTCCATTCTTCAGAAGTCTCCTTCAGTATTTTTATTATCATAACATTTTGCACCATCTTGCAAACCTATATCTTTCCTGTTCCTAAAATGTTTAGTCCCCTCTAGTGTCCAGTTTTTGAAATCATGACATTCCTTATCTATGTTACTATGATAAAAACTGAAATGAAATCTATTTCCCATAGAAAGCTGTTTGTATTTTATAATTCATGCCAACATTTTATTATAAATGTTCCAATGTGCCCATTTTATATGGACCCTTAGTCTGCTGTAATGTTCTAGGATCAAACTCTTATTTATCTTTTTTTCTGCCTCTTTCAGATTCTTTAAATTCTTAAGATTATCATTAAAAATAATCAGTATTAAAGACAGATTCACCTGGTGCTTTCAAACTTGTCCTTGTAAATAGCTTAGAAATAGTTAATGAGCCATTTCTAAAAATGATTAGAAAGTGAAGTTTGCAAACTTCGTGTCTTTTAAAAGTTTTTGCTGAGCAAGATCCTGTTATCTCCGGTGTTCACACCCATGGAAAACCACTATCCTGCAGTATCCTTGTGAGGAGCAGCTGTCTAAAGGACATTGTAGGCGATCTTCTATCCTCTTTATTCAGAGAGGTTCCAAGGAACTGGTTCACTCACTAATTCCTTGTTTTTTGCTATGATAATCTGCTCCACTTTCTCAGAGCCATCCTCAGTTTGCCACACCTGTCTTGGAAGTCTGAATTTCAGTGCAAATTTGACACATACTATAAAAACCACCACTAACTTGATAATCATTTCAAATCATAGGAGGATATTTTCTGTTTTTCTTCTTTGGACCATGCAGAACTGGAATCTGTGTACCTTGTAATGACATATTTTTCCTTCTGTGAAAGCAATAGTGCCTGTGAAGTTCTCCCTACAGAGGGTGAGAGACAGATGTACAAACACCATAGGCAATCCATGGAGAGATACCCATATGCTATGCTTTCTCCACTAATACACTTATTCCATGGATACTGAACTCACACGGTTATTAAAAGCTCAGCAGTCTTTTTGGCCGTCTGTTCTGCGGCTTCTTTTGCTATTTGCCACAACTGTTGTCTAAGATAGCAGAATTTATTTAACTCTTTGCCCTTCCTGCTGTAGTGTTCTGGCCAGCATTGCACGTTATGTATCTAACAGCCATTCTTTACAGTTGATGCTATTTCTGATTCTAATTGAAGTAAATGGAATATTTGGTGTAGCCTATTTAGGTTCCAGAGTTAAGAGGTTTTCTTGTGGCCAGTTATATTTTAAATGATTCCTGCTTTTTCAACATTAATCCAGCATCATCCTAAATGTATTAATATATTCAATCTTTAGAAGATCTCAAACCACACTTTTTAAATTCTTTAGTGCATGAACTGTGTCTTTATTTTTTTTTTAAAGATCCCAACTTTCTTCTTGGCTGATCTCAAGACAGCTCACAATGATACAGTAATCATGGCATTACACAAAGTTGATAAAAAAATGTAAAAGCAGAAGGAAAAATAATCTTTTAATTCAGGCACTATTTGAAAGAATGAGACAAACAAGATGGATTTTCTCTGGTGTGTTAAAAGTATATTTCTTCAGGAAATTTTAGAATTGAGACACCCTCTTCTTTGGTTATCAGCAATTTAATTTCAGAAGGTGAAAAACCTGATAAGACCTTTGGATATTAATTTAATTAATTTAGTTTAATGTAAAAGGGGTATTTGCACATTTATGATTATTTTAAAATCAAAAATGAGATTTTATTTTACCTGACTTTTGGCTTAGTTAGGGTAGAATTTATGAGTAGAGTTACACCTGTTGGAAGAAATGTCCATCTGGGTTCACTTCCAAGTGGGAAGAAAGACATTGGAAACATGGAGACTGCTTGGAAGGATGGTTTAATAGCAATAGCAATAGCACTTGTACTTATATATTGCTTTATAGTGCTTTACAGCCCTCTCTAAGTGGTTTACAGAGTCAGCATATTGCCCCCTACAATTTGGATCCTCATTTTACCCACCTTGGAAGGATGGAAGGCTGAGTCAACCTTGATCCTGGTGGGATTTGAACTGCCAAATGGTGGCAGGACCACATGGGGTTTGATGTCCTCGGCAAAATGGAGCACATGGGTGAGAGAGGGAGAGAAATGTATACCCTCTGTTGGGCTTTGAACTTGTTTCCTGTTCCCATGGCAAGAAATCTATTCTGATTGGTTGTCAGACTCCCATGGGGCCATACAAGGGTAACTTTGTAGGTTGTCTTGAGTCGCAGGCTTGGTTGAATCTTGTTGGGTGATGTAATCTTCCCAGGTGCCATGTGGTGGGATGGGTAGACAGATGTTATGTAGAGGAAGAACTACCATAACAGTTTAGCTGATTATGTTATGCCAGAGGGTTCTGCAAGTTAGATGGTTCCCAATTTGTACATACATGCTGTATAGCAACACACATGCATGCAAGTATATACATGCTGCACAGTGACAAAACCATGTATGAAGTAACTAAGTTTCAACCATAGGAATCTAGGATCAAGGAATATTAGGCTCTGTATATAGGGATCTCTTTATCTCTGTCCCAGACTGTTGATGAGATAGTATGTGGATTAAATCCTTGAATATCCATTCTCAATACCAAAGTATTTCTAGGTACAGATACATATCAAAAATAACCCTCTCAAATATAAAATTTGTGTTATCAATAAAGGAGAATATTTGTAGGTCAAGGTTGAAATGAGGGGTCCTTGATGCTCTCTGAGCTTGGTTGTTTTCTTGCAGATCAGAGGTGGTATTTAGCAGGTTCTGATCAGTTCTGGAGAACCTGTAGCAAAAATTTTGAGTAGTTCGGAGAATCGGCAAATACCACCTCTGACTGGCCCCACCCCCATCTCTTCTCTGCCTCCCATGTCCCAGCTGATCAGCTGGGTCTTCGTTTGTTGCCCTGCAGAGGAGAATGGAGCTGGAAAGCAGGTTAGTGGGGTGGGGAAGGAATGGGATTTTGCAGTATCCTTCCCCTGGATTGGGGAAGGAATGGAGATTTTACAGTATCCTTTCCCTGCCACGCCCACCAAGCCATGCCCACGAAGCTGCATCCACAGAACCGGTAGTAAATTTTTTTGAATCCCACCACTGTTGCAGATGTTTCATTACTCAAACTAGATAACATCATCAGTGCTAGTAACGTTAGCACTAGCACTGGTGGAGTTACCTAGTTTGGATAATGAAACGTCTACAAGAAAACAACCAAGGTCAGAAAGCACCAAGGGCCCCACATAAAATTTGTGTTACTTGTCCAAGTTGTTTGTTAGACTGTCAGGTTGGCAAGGTTGCTTATGCTTAAATCTGACTGCATTGCTTTTCAGACTTCACTTTGCATATGCACCAGCTAAGCCCATGCATGTTCAGTCAATGATTATCTTTGGGCTAGAAATTGGGCGTGCATTTTTTACATCCCTTTAGCAAATCAACTTCACTGAATGTTTTCTTGTGTTTAACACTGCCAGAAAGACAGTGATCGATAATGTAGAAGCAGGCTTGATGTGCCGTTCATAGACAATCTCTCTCCATATTACCCATATCTTCATCTTAATTTTACAAGTATCCACAGAAAAATATTGCCCTGTAGTGTATTGGAGTCTGTTTGCATGTAGTCTGTTCTTTTGATGGGTATACTCCAATGTGACTTGTATGGATTAAGTCTCCAATTCAGCTCTTCCCTAAATGCAAATCTAAATAGCACATTGAGTTTCTATCACATTTACTCTAATTTATCATCTTTGTGTCTTTTCATTATGCTCATACCACCTCGTGAGGTTCTAGTCAAAAGAATCTCTCTTTAAATAAAGTATGCCCCTGACAACTACACAGCTCTAATTTATTATCCAACTAATTTGCTTTGCCATATCTGAAACCTGAAACGTGCTTGCTCTATTTCTTTGTGTGTGTGTGTGTGTGTGTGTGTGTGTGTGTGTGTGTGTGTGAGTTACAGTTTTGATGTGAAGAAAGTATGTCAGCTTTCTTTGTAACTTATGGTAGTAAATTAATCAGACATAGGTCTATGTTCTGATGCCATCCGGCATTCACAATATTGACAATTACTTCCCAGACAAGAAATATACATCCTCCTGTTTCAAAGAGAATCCTTGTGGGGTAAGCAGCTTTCTTTTAGCTTCTAGCCAAAGGAAAGAACCTCTATAAACCTCTCTTTCCAAGTGGAAAAGCTTTTGTTCTTTTAGAAATTGTAGGCAGTTCTCTAGCAGGAGGAAAGTAGCAAAAAGCTGTGGGCTGGGAGTGGGAAGAGAGAAACTGAGCCTTAAAATTATCCTCCAACATCTGGAGTTGGAGGTTTTGGGTGTACAAATTTTGACAAATATAATATCTGTTCCAAGGGCTACCTATTCTGTACCAGAATGGGAAAAATTATTTAAGATATATCCTAAGATTTATTTATTTCTCTATGTGTTTCAACCTAATCTATTGTCTCTGGTGTTGCCTCTGTACAAGCTCAGTCCTCATGTGTTTTATGCAGATTGTTTCCTCTCTAAATAGAAGCAGATTGGCATCATCTTCAAATCTGTTGCAATCTTTCTTTTTCCTGTATATTGTTCTATTGGAGGTTCTTCCAAGATGATACCTATGAATTGACTGGCACTGTTTTCATTTCTTCTACAATTAATAGTTTATATGTAAATATTTCAAATTGAAATGTTTTTTTTACATCCTCTTTTCTTTGAAAAATAATGTGTGATTCCATTTATGTTTTATAATATTAGTGTACCTCCCCATAAAATAGGAAGAGAAAGAGAAACTGAATTTCCTGCCCAAAGCCTCCATGCTATAGGGCCAAGAGGTAGCACTACAGAATGTATTTCCTTTGAAAGGCGCAACGGGAGCTCCATCCCTCTCAGATGTTAGGTTAGGAGAAAGATATTAGATCATGGCATACCCCCCTGGAAGAACATCTTCAGTGAAGAATTGCTTGGCAATAAAAGCAACATTTAATCAATGAAGACATAAGTTAGTAGAGTTAGTAAGTTAGAGTAGTGGTTCTGAACCTGTGGTCCATGGACTGCTGGGGGCCACAATGTCATCACGGGGTCTGTGGAGTCTTGACGAAATGTTATGATTTAAATCTTGAGAGTCCGTGGCAATGGTCCATGATCACAAAAGGCATTTAAAGGAGGTCCATGGTGAAGAAAAGGTTGAGAATCCCTGTGTTAGAGGAAGCAACCCATCCAGTACAGTTGCATATACATCACAAGAATTTAGCACACCCATAGAAGGCAATTCAGTTCATTTAATGTCAGTTCAGATGGGCACAATTTTTCTCCCACTTCAATTTTTTTTTTGTTATCTATATTCCTCACTCACAAAATAAATGATCAGAGGCAGTATCATGCAACCCTGAATTTATTATTTCCTACTATTTCCCCAGCCCTGAGCCTGAAACCTGATAATTTTACTCCTTCTCTCTAGAACAGACACTCCAGAGGGCTAGAACCAGTAGTAGTATATTTATTGGATAGGAGTATATTTAGTAGTATATTTGTTGGATTGGATTTGCTTACAACAGTGCTAATACAAAAGTGGTATTAACATTCATCATTCTGGTCTCCTAGTGTGGTCTGCCTTGCAGGGCTGACAATGAATAACCTCCTGATAGATCTGTTGACTGACCTTTTCCTTTCCTTGTTGCTCAAGGACAACTCAAACAAAGTATATGCTCTGCTCCCTAATAGAGGAGACATTTTGCAACTTTGCCATACAATGACATTGTAGGATATGGGTTCAAAATGGTACATGTTTTATTCATGGCCTTCTATCCAAGGGTGAAGGTGGATGTCAAATACTCTGTATCATCCTGTCATGTCTCTTGCTAAGGTGCTTCTTTCCCCTGCAGGACCATGGAACTATTTTTTTCTTGGATTTCATTGGTAGTCCCCCATATATGAAGGACATTTCATATCTAGACTGTTTTTAGTACTGGATCAATCATGCAATCGTGACTTCGTATTAAATTTATGGCAGGTATTGGAAAGTCCTCTTCCAGTTGCTGAATAGATATAGTCATTTGTCATCACCTCGTCATCCACAGTCAATTGGGTAGTTAGAGAAGACTAACATTATGCTGGAAAAAAAAATGCATTTTTACATTTCCTAGCAACAGGACAATAGGTCTGATTTGTTGTCATTTGCAGAATTTGCATATAACAACTCTCTTCATTCTTTGATTGGCATGTCTCTCATTCAAGCAGTTTATGGATATAATCCCCACTATTTGCCCTTTAAAACTGCTGCTTATATAGTTACTTGAGCCTCTGATTTTCTCGGAGAGAGACAGGAGGCCTAGCTCCTCTCAAGGAATGGTTAGAGTTGGCCAAGACTGCATGAAAACAGATGTGCATATATAAGAAGCCACCGATTGTGTAACAGATGTGCATAAATAAGAAAGTACTTATGGAAGGTTTGGTATGGCTTTCCATGGAGTTTTTATCCTTCTCACATCTACAAGATAAGAATAGAAGCATAGATGGACAGATGCAATAAAAGAAGAATATTCAGGAGTTCCTAATTATTGATGGAAATGTGCTGAATTCACAGTCTCGGTTCTTGCCAATTTAAGGGCTAACTTACTATAATTACTGTACTATTATTTAATTGGTAAGCAAAAAAAAAATCAATTTTGTCTTAATTTTAATTATTGCCCTGTAAATTATGGGGCCCAAACACAAGATGGCACAAAAAACAGGCATCACCCCTCATCTTTTCATCTGATGTGGAGCTTGCAGCCACTTGGATCTGAAGAAGGGGCGGGTCGAGATATTAATTCTTTTCTCGCCTACAAAAGAATGCTTCAGCAAAAGGAAGACAACAATAAACATATCAGTAGTTGTTTATCTCTTTAAAAACTCATGAATTTTAGTCATTTAGAAAAACCAGATTCATGTAAATCAGGTGGATGAGGTGAAGCAACTTTTTGGAGAGAAGCAGAGATCAGAGAATGGCATGAGTTAATTACTCATGTGACAAAAACCTCACTCAGCTTGAGAATTCTGATAAGCTGTCTGCCAAAGATGTTGAAATGGTGTGGAAATAAATATATTCAAGGTGAAGTGACCCATTTACAGAGTCTACTTCACAAAGATAATTTACAATTTTTAAACATTCCTTCACTGTTGGTCAAAATCAGACTATAATACTCTGTATGGAAAAAAGGCTGCAGAATTTTTTTTTTTTTTTTACTGAACTCAGATCATTTGAAATAGAAAAGAGTGGCCTCTTTAATATTGTTACTAATTTTTAAACATAATTTCATTAAAAGTTTTTAAAAGGAAGATAAAAACTAACACAAACTGATATATAAGGGGGGAAAGGAAATCAAAGGGAAAGCTAAAATGCAAAAAAAAAAAGGAAAAAAGTTAAAGCAAAATAAAAATAAAAAGTTACAAATAATTTCTTTTGATGTTTAATGCAGTTGTTAGTACAAAAATGTACTTATTTTACTTACCAACAAAAAATGAATATCAATACGTGAAGAACTTTGGATTGATACAGGGCATAGGAAAAGTTTGCAAGTAATCGTCATTTAGTAACTATCTTGTTTAGTGACCATTTGCAGTTACAGCAGCGATAAAAATCCTCACATTTACATATAGCTCTGTGTTCATAGATCTGTAAAGCAAAGGAAAGAAGAAGTACAGCTGAAACACAGTCACAGTTTCACCTAGCAACCACCTCGTTTAAGGACTAAGTTGCCTGTCCCAAATGGGCTGGCTAAATGCGGCCTACCTGTACTCTTTAGAATGGAAAGACAGAGCTACTCTGGATATACAGTCTTGGTTTAATAATATATTATCTTTATTTATGAACTGGTTCTTTATCTATGCAATGGAGATAGTGTTCCAATCCATATGATTCCACATGACCAAGATGTAACACTTGGTTTAAAATGTTGCTTTCACAGGCTTTGGTTGTCTAGTGAATATCCTTCTAGAAATAACAGCAAATATCCCCTCACAGCTCTTATTCTGCAATCCTACACTTGTCACACACTGCATTGCTCCTTTGCTATAAATAAAAATGTCCCATTGTATAGAATGAAGACAACTCCCTTAGGGTAGAAGTGGTTATGGGCTGGCACTTTGTAACTGCAATCTCCTGTATTAAGAGGGCATTTCCTCAATCTGCTATACGCAAGCAGAGCTGTGAATGGGAGAACTGCAGGTGGTGTCCTAAACACAGCTGAAGCCTTTGATATGGATATATCCTGCTGTTGTTTCTTTTCATGTCAGTCACAGTTTCTGTCTCCTCAGTTAAATGGTTCATCTTTGGGTGGCTGCTTAGGTATCAGTGCAGATGAAGCAGAAATTGGGGAGAAACAGAGAAAAATAGATATTCAACAGAGTATCTTCCCAGAAAACTTAATGCTTTTATATAATCAATATATATTTCACACTGCACAAATCTGATATGAGGGGAAAATGCAGTAAAATAGAATTGTGTTATAAAGTATGTGTTTAAACAGGAAAATGAGGTGATTGAGTTTTAGAAATCTCTTGATCTTATGTTTCTTTCATATATTTGAGACCCAACCCACCAGCTTTGAAATGATTTCATGGAAAATGACACTAAGCTTAGTTTTACACCAGATCTAATGTAACACAGAAATACATTAATCTCTATTATGAGAATGAATGCCTTTCTCTCTTTGCAATCTTAAATCTCTAACAAATCTGTCTCTGATTAAAAGAACAAACTGTAGGAAAAATATGTTGAGGTATAACAGTCCTGTCTGCAGATATAGTCGTGTGCTTTTTTTTTTAAAAAAAGTAATGCATATAAAACAGCGTCTATAAATGCCAGTTGAAGGTTTTCATTCACTAGGCGTATTGGAATATGAAGTCAGGAAGCAAAGGTAGAAGGATAAAATGAAAACTTTGCTTACAGTCTAGCTGCCAGCAATTATGAAACCCTCATCTCTCATTGTCTCTACTTTTTCTCTGTGGTTGATGCTCCTGGAGATAGGACGATAACCAAGCAACCGCTTTCGCTTTCTCCAAGGGCCAATTGAATGCAAGTTGTAGAAAACCAGTCTCTTTTGAAGGAGGAGGAATCGGCATACTAATCTCTGTAGAAAAGGAAAGTATGGATGTAGGAACCATTGATCTCCTTGTCTATTGGTGGACATA
This sequence comes from Pseudonaja textilis, assembly GCF_049901715.1. NCBI lineage: Eukaryota > Metazoa > Chordata > Lepidosauria > Squamata > Elapidae > Pseudonaja > Pseudonaja textilis. The sequence continues at coordinate 111,368,199 of NC_141991.1, read as the reverse complement.
AGCCTTAAGAGAGTGTGAAGCAAAAGGGATGATGCATGATCCTTGCATCTTTGCAAGAACAAGGAAGTAGACATGACATTATAGGAACTAGAGAAGAACCTTTCCTTTTTCATATGGCATTCTGAGTTGGAAAAGCATGCATCTCTTTCTTCATCTACCCAATTCCTTTTAGAATTTCCTCACCACCGTCTGTTGCTAACATTAGGGGAGATATTATCCTGATGCATATGCTAAAATAGTGACTGCTCCATTGTTCTGGAATGCTTTCCACCTAGAATCTGATTGGCCTATCGTTCATCTTTAGGAAGGCAGTAAGGATGTTTTTGATTCTCTGGGAATTTGAGGCCTGTTCTTTGGGCTATCTTTTGGTTGGATTTTTAATAACTTTTTTTTAGTATCTAGTGTTGTTATAGAATTTGGTTATTGCTACTCTAAATTTTAGTAGACTTAATTGAGTTGATTGGTTATATTGTGTGGTTTATTGTTTGTGAACTGCCTGGAGACCAGCGATAGGGAGATATATAATTTTATGTAATGAATAAATAAATAAGGTCCAGTGGACTTTCCATACATGTTAGTTTCAGAAAGGTCACTTCCTAGAAGAAAGTAAATTAGAAGGAATGTGGATGACATGGGGGAAATTCTATATTGTTTGTTTTCTGATACTGCTGTTTTTCCTCTGAGGAAAACAACATGTCCCATCTCCAGGAGACTGTTGTAACAATTGGGAAAGTGATCAGGAAGAAAGCTGAAGCAGATGAAATTCTTGTTCCATAGACATTGTGTTTTCTTATGTTCAGAGTCGGAATAGATATTGTTTATAATTCAGCAATTCTTCCCACCCCACCTCATTGCACTCTTTATAGCCTTGAACAGAAATAACAATTCATCTTGACATCAGGCATAAAGGACCTGAAATTGGAGGCCTAGATGATGTGGAGAAAAATCTTACACTCTATTCTTTTGATGATTTTGAGAGTGCATTTGATTGTCATCTTCTTGCTTCCTCTTGCTTTGTCAATTTACCCTGGCATACTTGTTTAAATCCAGGTTTGATGCTTTACTTATTTATTTATTTTACTTATTTTTCTAATTTTTTTGTTTGTACATTAATGCTTTAAGTTGATGGGATAAACAAAAGATAACAGAAAGGAAAAATATACACCTGGTGCCATTGCTCTTTCTTTCTTTCTTTCTTTCTTTCTTTCTTTCTTTCTTTCTTTCTTTCTTTCTTTCTTTCTTTCTTTCTTTCTTTCTTTCTTTCTCTGAGGATGTTTCTGCATTTGTTCAAGGACTTTCCTTCTCAATTTAATCCTGGTGTGGGACTAAACAAAAGGGCTGCTGAGTTCAAAAACGTTACACACAGAAGTATACACACACACACACACAGACACAGACACAGAGGACTTCTTAAAAGCTCCTTGAAAGGTTCTGTATGATGGAAAGGGGGAGCAAAATGCTCCCCCCCTTTTTTCCATTAGCCGGGCTGAGAGGGGAGGAAAAAGTAACCCATTACATTGTGTGCATGTTAACATAAAACTGAACATTTGCAAATATTAGATAAATCCTCATAAATTATATCTAGCAATGAAATAGCATCATTTACCAGAAGGAAAAGGAGGGATGGATCCATTGCTGGCAGAAGATTATAGGATGATAATATCCTTGTGGTAAGACGTGCAGAAAACAAATTTAATAAATACATAAAAATAAAATAAAATAATATGTAGTAGGGAAACAGAGCTCAAGTCCTTTTCTTTGACTGTCTTTCAGAATGGAAATTGAATGGAACAAGTGGGAAAGGAAAGGGACGGGAGCCTGGGATGAATAAAGGAATGGCTAAGGAACAATTTTATCTCTCAAGGATCAAGCCAATTTCATCCCAGAGTCATTGATGATCCTTCAAATATTATATGGGAGTCCCTTTCTGTGTTAGGAAATCATGGAGTAATGGAGGACTGGAGAAAGGCAAATGTTTCTCTCATCTTCTAAAAGTGGGGAAAGAGTACCTGGGAGAAAAAACAGGTCAATTAGTTTGACGCTGATACCATGCAAAATTCTGGAGAAAATTATTAATCCACTTCTGAGCATTAATAGAGCAATCCATTGCTCTGGAAAACATTCAACAGATTCTGTTATGAGATTCTGGTAAGAAAGATGAAAAAGTTGGACTGGACCATGCTATTACTAGAGGCTTTAGAATTGATTGAACAATCATATTCAACTATGATTCTGCACCAGGTTGGAAGGAAGGGTTGAATGGCTACTCCAGATTTAGCTGGGCTTTTTGCTTTTCAACAACTATATATAAATGTCATGTGAGATCTTAGAAAATATTATATTTGCAGACAACACAGAAACCAGGGAGATTCTTTAGAGGGTAGTCATGATTTAAGAAGACACACACATACACAACGACACATGCAGTCAGGAAATGACTGCCTTTTTTTGTTAACTCAGTTCTCTGATTCCAGCTATCTTCCCACACCAATGGCTACTGATTTGGGATTTGAACATCATTTGGACAGGGAGGGGCCTTTCTAGCAACTGTCCTGTTATTACCCCTCCCGTGTTTCCTCCTTCCTTCCTCTGTAGTTCATTTGCATAATTCCACCCATACATCTTTTGCCTAATATGATTGGTTAATTTTATTTGCTAATTTTACTTGGCTTCTGATTTCAGAGCTTGCATATATTCTCTCTCCCCCTCCCCTCCCCCACAACTTCCATCAATTGATCTGGTATAGTTATCTAGCTATACTAAGTTAAGTGATGGAGTTTGGGGTGGAGAGAGAATATATGCAGGCACAAGTTCAACTTTTATTAAGTTCAAATGAGATAGAATTAGAGTTTTGGATGAAGAAATAAATATAGTCAGAGCGAGGTTTGCCTGGGTAATGAAGTTGGGATTCCTGTGGAATTAAGTTACGCTGGGTTTGTTTGTTTGTTTGTATTTCTAGAACTTGTGAAAAGTCCATCAAAGAGGCAAAGCCCTCTATTTAGAGAGTGCTCTGTATTGTCTCCTCTCCAAAATCTTGCTGTGGCCTTTAAAAAAAATTCATTATAGAGGGGTACAACCAGTTTTCTTGAAAGCCTGAGTTCAGCACCCTTTTCTTATCATTCTGAATGAAGCATCTGCCTTCCCTTATAATCCTCCCTCCCTTTTTCCCCAGGCCAAAACGTATTTGGGCTGCTCTGGAATTGATGATCTCGTTAAAGTGTCAAGCCAGCCCACGGATGGTTCTATCACGAATGAGGATTTATGGTAGAATCTGCCTTGGTGAAGGTTTTATCGCAGGCTTTAAATGGAGCTGGATAAGTCCTCCAGGGCCTGGCTGTACCAGCTGTCTTGTTCCTTAAAAGAGCCAATCAGGAGAGCATGGCAAGAAATTTGGAGGGAGTTGGGGTAATATTTGAGAAATAGAAAAAAATGACGGTGATTAATTAAGGTCTTCTTCCATGGCCCTGTGAATAGATTTTTTTTGCTGTAAGAGCTGCACGCAGGGATTGGTTTCCATAGAAGCATTCTCTTGTGCAGGAAACTTATCTGAAGTAATCCCTGGTGTTTTTTCCAATTTTGAACTAAGATCTGAAACTCCAAGTCCTCTCCTTGAAAACCTTTTCATCTGTTTTCTGCTATGACTGGACTTGAGAGAACCAGGAAGATGAATCCTAGATAATTGCCTTCTTTCTTCTTTAACATGAGACAGGTTGGGCCTTGTTATTTTGATGTATGCCTTTGTGATCAGGCAGACAGAAGCAGGCCAAAGGTCCATCCTCACTGGTGATATAGAACCAGGTGCCTTACTCAAACACCCCTTTAAGCAGGAGAAAGGAAGAGGAAGTGAAACCAGAGATTCATGGCCATCTCAAATTCTGAGCATCTATGCCTTGCATTGCCCTTTATCGATGTCCTTGACAAGTCACCAACTTTAGAATCCACAGGAAAAACAAATAAGCAATGTTAATACCCTGATACCCTAGTCTGACCTTCTGGGGTTCCACTCGGTGAGAAGAATTATGAATTTGAAGCAGATTAAAAATTGTAAGATTTTATCTGTTCTCAATTCAGCTAGCTTTGTAGCATATTTTTTAAAGTGTGTAGAAGAACCAGTAATACCTTTTTGTAATTACACTGTAGCGGCATTGTGATCTGAGAAGTCTCCTCTGTAAAATTTTTATATTTCTAAATTTCTATATCTTGATCCCAAAACAGGAGAGTTTTGCTACTGTTGTAGGGTATATAATACTGTCAATTATGAAGTCGGGGAAACAGCATAGCACCCTAACACATTCTTCATGTAAGATTTTATTTCATTTAATATAATTCCCCTCACATTCAGCACACATAGGTAGTCCTCAACTGAACCATTCTTTTAGTGACCATTTGAAGTTACAAAGGCACTGAAAAAAGTGATTTATGACCACTTTTCACATGACTGTTACGGTATCCCCATGATCATGTAATCAAAATTCAGATGCTAGGCAACTGAGTCATATTTATAATGATTGCAGTGTCCTAGGGGACATGTTATCATCCTTTGTGACCTGACAGGCAGGGTCAGTGGGGAAATCAGATTCACTTAACAACTGTGTTACTAACGTAACAACTGCAGTGATTCACATAACAAGTGTGGAGAGAAAGGTCATAAAATGTGGCAAAACGCCCTTTACACTCTCTTGCTTAGCACTGGAAATTTTTGGTTGTGGTCGTACGTCTAGGACTACTAGTATACTTTTGGTTTGTCCTAATACAAGAGTCCCCAACCCCCGGGTTGCGGCCCACTCCCGGGCCTTGAGTCTTTCAGAAGTGGAGGACAAGCGGGCGTGCTTGCGCATCCCCACCAGCAATGGCTGAGCAGCTCCATTTGCACAAGCAGTGTGCGTGCGTGCCCGCTGCTCCCACCAATGGAGCGATGCGCTTGCTTGCAGGCCGCTCATGCAGAACCATCCCCTTTCTCCTCTCCACACAACGTCTGTCCGCAAAGCTGGAAAGGTTAGGAAAGTCTGTCCTAATACTATGGTATAAATATCAGAAAAAAAATACTCAAAGCAATTCATCAAATGTTCTTAGCAAATACTGAAATACAGTAGAAAAGTGGCAGACTACTTACAAACTGCTTACTTCCGTAGACTTTTTGCAGGATACCCCTTTCTGCATTTGGCATATGATTTTTCTTGTTGCTATTGCTCTACATTTTTACAAGCATTGTTTTAACTGAAGGTGAATCACACCAGTTTCTTCCTTTGATATCCTGGAAAAGATAACAAGTTTCCACTTTGGTAGGCTTCTTATGACTCTTTGTGAATACATTATTAATTTGAAATATAATTCTGGTATGTGATTTTACACTTAGGATGCTGTCTGGCTAATCAATCAGAACCTGTCCAGACATTTCAGAAACCGCTGCATTTTGATACAGGATTAATCCCATAGAGTTTGTCATAATAATTCCAAATGATTTTGCAGACATGGCAAGGGAGGCAAAGAAAGGAAGCTACCTACCTGGTGAGATGGTGGCATGGATACAAAGACCAGAGTCCTGTTGGAATTAAAAGTCCTCTTTTCCTCCTATTGCTATTAGACTGCCATGTCCATAAATCTGTCAATGAGTTTTATGTTTGCACTTTTTGCTGATATACAGGATGTTGCCCTAGAGAGATTGCAGACAGTGGGGTGGCTTTCTTATAGGGTGACCTCCAGCTGATAAACCAGCTTACTATAACTTTGTGCTCTGTGGGCCTTCATTTCAATCTGTTTAAAGAATTGATTCTTTCTCTTTCCCTACTTCTCTTCATTTCTTCCGGCATCAAAGGCTAAGACTGAATTTCCCTTTGAAAATAGCATTGCTCTTAAATTTTCTGTCCTCTTAATAGATTTTTATATAACCACTGCGGTGCATTTTTAAAGAACGATGGATCACATTCATTGCTTTTCTCCGTGATTAATTTCCAATAATAGTCCTAGATAATCTCAAGAGGAGGAGAAGAGTGGGGGAGAAAAGAAACACCACCATACATTATCTACTTTGAAGAGTAGCTAAGAGAGTAGAGTAGAAATGAATTAGTGGTGCTCTGAGCTGGGTTGCTTGCTTGCAGACATTTCATTACCAGACCAAGTAACATCATCTGCTGGAAGTCTGAGGTTTGCTTTATATATAGTGGCTTGCTCTGGCAGTATTGGTGGTGTTTTCTCCTTGGTAGTTCCTTGATCAGAATATTGTTTTCTGCTTGGTTGTTTGTCTGGTGTTAATACTTGCTTATCTGGGTGTAGGCATCTAGAGAGGATGTATTCTGCAGGATCCAGTCAGGGTTGGTCACCGGGACCAGAGATTTAGTATTCTGAGCTTTCGGACTCCTGAGGATGGGCTCCAGCACGCGTCTAAAATCTTGGAAGACTAAATCTCTGGTTCCGGTGACCAACCCTGATTGGATCCTGCAGTATTTTCCTGGGACAAGTATATTTGCTTTCATTCGTGATGGTGTATTCTGATCTTTTGGTTTCTTTTGCAGCTTTTTTATTTTGTCTTTTGGATGATGTGTAAATGTGATTTCTCTCTGTTCATCTATTGATGGCTGATTTGTCTGATTGACGAGCTTTCAGGAATTTCCTAACATTTTGGGATTTAGCTTGGTCTACGATCAAATCCCTAGCAGAGTGAACTCCCATTACTTGTCTCAGCTTCTGCCAACCTAGCTGTTCAAAAGCATGTAAAAATGCAAGTAGAAAAATAGGGACCACTTTGGTGGGAAGGTAACAGTGTTCCGCGTACCTTTGGCATTTAGTCATGCCGGCCACATGACCATGGAGAAGTCTTCAGACAGCGCTGGCTCTTCGGCTTTGTAATGCAGATGAGCACCACCCCCTAGAGCTAGAAACAACTAGCATATATGTGCGAGGGGAACCTTTACCTTTTACCTTTAGGATGCTCACAGTTTCCTAACTGAAACTATAGTTGAATCTATATATGTGTTGTGAGATTAACGAGTTTTAATTGTGTCTTCTGATTGCTAGTTGTTGTTCATGGATGAGCACTGCTAGTTTTCTGTTTGTCTCCTACATTGTAGTGGCTGGAACAGTCCTTACACTATACCTTGTAGGTGACTCCTATTTTTAATTCTTGGGCTACTGGGTCTTTTATTTTATGTAATAATAATACGTTTTGGAGGGCTTTAGGTGCTTTGTGTGCTACAGTGATGCCTATTGGTTGTAATATTTGATTGTTTCTGAGATGTTTCTGATGTGGTAGTTTTTATCCTTTACATAGCTTGAGTTGGTTGTGCTGTAGAAGGCTGAATGGCTAGGCATTTTTTGATAAAGTGACGTTGATACCCATTTTGTTGGATGATGAAAGATGTCATAAAGGCGGTTACACACTTGCAAAATGCTATTCAACTGCTTTTTGTTTATAGGGAAACGGCCACAAATATTACCAAGTTGGCCATTGATACTGAAAATGGTTACAGTTGTTAAACAAATAAGAAATTTAAGATTTTTCAGCACATTTCAAAAGCGAGAAAATGTAAATTTATCTAGTTGGAATGCAGACAAAATCAGAACTTGGATTTCTACTGACCTATCCTAGTAAACCTGTCTTCCATCATTTAAAAAAATCAAAACAAGCGAAGTGTCTGGCAGGGCACCTTGTGGAGATTGATAGAAGATTTATTTATTAGTGTTGATCCTAAGAACAGATTGACTTTTGATCAGAGAGAAGCATAGATGTGGCCAGGAAAGAACAATACAGGTAGTCCTTGACTTATGATCATTCATTTTGTTCCAGCTTCCAACAAAATGGATATCCATGCCACTGTTCAAATAGTGCTGAAAAAAGTGACTTGCACTTATGATGCCGCATTCCCACAGTCACATGATAAAAATTCGAGCGCTTGACAACTGGCATGTATTAATGACAGTAATTAGCTTGAGTAACTTCTTCCTGCTTATTCACTGTAATGTTGATTTGTGCATGAGCTCCATATTCATTTGGGGTGGGATAGTTATGCCATGTGCTCTCTTTTCTACTGGACTTATCAGTACAGGTAGTTCTCAACTTACGACCACAACTGAGCCCAAAATTTCTGTTAAGTGAGACATTTATTGAATTTTGCCCCATTTTACGACCTTTCTTGCTTCAGTTGTTAAGTGAATCACTGCAGTTGGTACGTTAGTTATCTGGTTGTTAAGTGAATCTGGCTTCCCCACTGACTTTGCTTCTCAGAAGGTTGCAAAGGGGGATCTCATGACCTTGGGACACTGCAAATAAGAACCCGCTGCCAAGCATCTGAATTTTGATCACATGATCATGGGGATACTGGAAAGGTCGCAACTCTGAAAGACAGTCATAAGTCACATTTTTCAGTGCTGTTGTAACTTTGAATGGTCACTAAACAAACTGTTGTAAGTTGAGGATGACCTGTATTTTGAAAACTCCTGAGGAGGCTCTGGTTTTGCGGGGTATAGGTTCCTTCTGTTTGGCTGACTTACCTTCTTTAGTTTAGAAAAATATTTGCTATGCCTGTAGCTATTTTTTCTTTCTCTCAGCCAGAATCCCATTCCTACCTCTATCAGAAAGAATTTGCAATTCCACAGCTATTTATCATTAATTTAACTTGATTTAAATAAGGTGATATTGTGAATGATTGAACTGAATACAGTTAATTTATTGAAATTGATTTTGAAACAAGATCTTCATAATCATGGGGATAAATTAATTAAGATAACTCATTTGGTTGACTTAGTGTGAGATGCAAAACAACTTAAAAGTTTTGGAGGTAAGCTGGGTGGGAAATTTGTTAGCTCATTTTCTGTTGACTAAATTACAATAATTTTCCAATTGTGCATTTATCTATATAACATAATATATGCAAATTTTATAAAGTTATTGCATTTTGCCCTTTTTTGGTCAATGATTATTCATCTAATCTAATTGAGAGAGTGATTTGTGGGAACAGGGAGCTCAAGGAAACCATGCAAAACAAATAAATGATTTTGAGCAAACAACTGAATTATGAGTTATCTTACGTCCAAAAACAGAGGGGCAAAAATATTTGAACACTTCTTCCCTTGGAGAAAAAAAATTTTTTCAAGTCATTTCGTTTTAAATGCCTCAGAAATATTTTAAATTGTGAGGAACTGGAATGATAATACAGAGTAAAGATGTGGACCAACTCATAACGCTTCTTCGTGTGGAACTTCAGAGCAAATTAAATCCCCAGCAGGACAGCAGAAGAAGGCTAACTGTCCTAATTATTGAAGAAACCTTGATAGTGGGAGAGCGGCTTTCCAATTTTTTGGTAACTTGGGTGTCAAAATGCCTAAGGCTATTCCTGTTTAGAATCAACCAATGCTGGCCAGATGATGCATTTCTTAGATTGTGTGGATTAAGATTATTCCTCTGACAGAAGGCAGATTTATTTAGACTTAAAGATGTTTATGATTTTGTAGAAAGCTGACTTCAAGACAGTGCTGGGGGAAAAAAATCATTCTAGGGAAGAACCAGATGTTTCCCTAAGGATTATATACTTCATTGTAAGATGTGAGAAAAGCTAGCTGTTTATATGTGAGTACTTACAACCGAAGGCTTCTATTAAGTACCATATGAAGTTATGTTTGGATTTTTGATATAGATAGTCCTTGACTTACAACCATTAATTTGTGACTGTTCAAAATTACAATTGTACTGTACAAGTCATATTGCTCCAGCTATTAGTTCCTGGTCTATAGCTTGGCCTATACATTAACCATTCATCAAGCCTATATATATCAGACATGCTAAATTCATTCACGTTATATGAAGAAGAGCATTATACAGTATTTGGAAATACAGCATGCTCAAGTGACAGCTCCCTGTCTTCCTTTGAAATAAATATTTTCTATGAAAAATAAATCTGCATTGGGGAAGAGCAGACTACTTCACCATACATGTTGGGAAAAAAAACTCCTCCTTAAAAAAGATCACCAAGCAATCTCTAGAATTACATAGTTTTTAATACTGAACAGGGTACAACTGAGCAGAGATGGATAACAAAGAGCAGATTGAAGGACATTTAATATTAAACTCCGGGAGGAGTGGAACTAGTTGGAGAATCAGCTTCTGTCTGGAAATACACCTGGTCTTCAATTAACCTTGCTCAGTACAGCTTCCTCTCTTCTGTTGACTAAAATCAAGTATGCAGCCATCACTTTGAAGTGTTTGCCACCTTTCCCATCTGTGCCATCATTCTTTTCTATTTCCTGCCAGCACCTTTTTCACCCTGATCATTTGCCTTCTGAACCTGATTAACTTGCTGCTCTTGGGCTACATTTTCTGAACATGTGAAGTGGCATCTGCTTATTTTGAGTCCTAGCTATTTGTTCTTCATTTCTGCCCAAAACAGATTTTCCGTGGTTCATTCCTCAAGTGCTACGCAAGTGGCAACTCCCATTCAGTCTTCAATCCATCAATCTGCACCTTCTTTCCCAGTGAGTTCTTAAATAGGTTTTGCTAAAGATTTTCCTTTTCCTCTTCGTATGTCAGCCCTAAATCTACAGTTCAACTTTTCTTGTCTTTGGACTTGCACCACTTCCAAGCAACCTGACTCATGTTCAGAAGGAATTTATTTAAGTTTTGAGTCCAGAAATCCTTGCTCCATACTGAATTGCAGGTTGATCATAGTTACATGTACATAGAGATAGTCAGAAATATACCAATTTTAAGTATAGAGAAATTGGCTCAGTAACACAAAAATTGGATGACCCCTTTAAGAAGAGATAAATTAATGTTTTTAAAGCAAATTTATATAATTTCTCAGTTGCTTCTGTTTATACCATGTCTTTTACCATTTTTCTCAAAGCCCTCAAATTAAGAGAAAACTCTATATTCTGCAGCTGGGAGCTGCCAGCATCTATGAACAGTACTGTACTGTAGATATAGTTGTATAGATGTAGAAGAAATGAATCCAGTAGCAAAACGAAAACATTCACCATCCAATTATTATGTTGGATATTCAAAACAAACCAGCACTGTAAACTTGATGGTATGTGACTGACCACTGGAAGCTTTGCTCTCCTCTAAAGCAAAGGTGAAAAACCCAGAGCCCTTTGCCTAATTGATGGTCTTGTAAGCATTGCTGTGCCCATTACATGCATGCCCCCAGACCATATTATTACAATCCAGCAAAGTTTATATTTTCACATTGGGAAAGAGCAAACCAACTATCCAGAAAACCATCTACCCAATAGGAATAAACAGAACATGAAAATGTTTTGAAACATTTCTAGCATGTCTCATTTTGAGCGTGACTCTATTATTCCAAGTGCAGAATGGGATGTTTGTGGTTTTGTGGTCAAACAGAAAGAGCGGTTTTGAGCACAATGACCTACAGAAATCTCAGAACAATCCATTTTAGTCTCCAGCCAGCGGTTTTGCACTCAAATGGAATTTTTATGAGATTTCAAATACTTCTACTACCTATATATCTAACCTCCCTTCTAGCTGCTGGATTCATGAGAGAGGAAGTAGAGATACTGTCGTGCTGTTGTGTATTTCTATCTTTTCCTTTGCTCAGCTGCTGGGTGTCCAGAAGCAAACTACAGTGGTCCCAATGTCTCATTGCAGTTGTCCCAAGTTAAATAGAGAAGGGAAAAGTGGAGATTCCTTGCTCTCTCTATCCCATACACTCTGTGTGTGTGTGTGTGTGTGTGTGTGTGTGAGAGAGAGAGAGAGAGAGATTGAGAGAGAGAGAGAGAGAGTTTTCTCACTTCTCTTTTCCCAAAATTGAGACCATTTCTTCTCTTGACTTTGGCCAAGTTATTTTTTTCCTTCTTCTTCCATTTAATTATGTCCAATTCTGGGAGATTGCCCTAGACAAGGTCCTGCAGTTTTCTTGGCAAGGTTTTTCAGAAGTGGTTTACTGTTCTTCCTACGGCTGAGAAAACGTGACTGGCCTAAGGTCATCCAGCTGGCTTCATGTCCAAGGTGGGACAAGAATCACAGTCTCCCCGTTTCTAGCCTGATGCCTCCACTATTCACCAAACTAGCTCTCAATTTCCTATTTAATCACTTGTAACTGTACTTCTGAGTATCCATCAGAGCAAATACTCCGGATCACTTATTTAACCAGTGAAGCAACCAAAATATATGTAAGAGCTGACCGAGTAATTAATTTGTTCTCAGAATGCCCAAGCATAGATAGGCCTTCCGTAATTTATCTGTTTTAAAATCAAGAGATCAACTTATTTTAGAGATGTGATAGAAAACATTGCCAATTTATTTTAGAGATGTGGTAGAAAACATTTGGGAGAAGAATGTATATAGGAGGTAGCAATTTTTGTTGATGTAAGTAAAGTTGATACTTTGTGGTATGAGAACTAAAACAGCAAAAATAATTTTGGGGGGTTTTCAGGGGTGGGTTATGGGCACCTGAAAGAAGCATAACATGTGCCGTGGCAGATATAAATAGTAAAAAAATTGAATGTGAAATTAATTGTTATGACCACATTCAACTCTTAGCATTCAGAGGTCAATGTAGTTCTCAACCTGAACACAATGAGTGGCAGGAAGAGAAGGGAATGTACAGCTGTGAGCTTCCCAGTCATTTACTTTAGTCATCTTCTCTTTCCCCCTTTTATTTCTGCCTGTAGGATGTTTTGGCCATATGTATTGCATGTGCCTCCTTATTGGCTTGTGGCATAGAAGACAGCCACGATAGAAGCATCTGTGACTGTCAAGTTAGCACAAAGAGCATCGTTTGCCCACAGCAGGAGAGCATATCATTTCTACCTAGAGATCATGAAAACCTAGTGAGCAACTTGCTAGGGAAGAAAGTCCTGCACAAAGGGTCTCACTAATGACGAATATACAATGCTGAAGTTAATTCAAAATTAGCTTTCCTTTTTTAAAAAAAAAAAGAGAGAAAGAAAGAGAAAGAGGGGGGAGGGAGGGAGGGGGGAAGAGAGAGTGGGGAGAGGGAGGGAGGGAGAAAGGGAGAGGTGAATTACAGCCAGGCATCGAAAGAGGATTGAGCATCGGTTGGCTTCAGCAGCCAGTTCTAAGCACAGTAACAATCCCTTGGGGAGCACCAGGGGTCAGGAGGCCATCCCAAGTCAGAATTATGAATTCTCCTCATTTCCTGGTGCTTGACACTGGTGGGGCTTCTGCAAGCTGATCAAAGTGAAGCTGTCATTGCCGTCTTTAAAATATGACTTGTGAATGACAGATGGTGAAGAGAAGAGTTTAAGATCTAATAATAAGAGAATGAGTGGGAGGGGGCTAATGAATACATCCCTGTGTTCTAAGATGTCACCTTGAGAGACAGGTGGAGATGTGTGTGTGTGTGTGTGTGTGTGTGTGTGTGTGTGTGTGAAAGAGAGAAAGATATGGGTGTGTATAGAATGGAGACATAGAAAGTATGAGCCTGTCCGCTTTCTGATGCCTAAATATAGAATAAAAATGGGGAATTGAGGTCACATTGCTTCAATCTCTTATTTATTTGTTTGTTTGTTTGTTTGTTTATTTATTTATTTAGTCAAGCATGTGTTAGATGCTTGAGGTGAGGGTGGATGGAAATATCTGTTTCTCAAGCCAAAATTCATACTGATTATTGGAGGACCTTGCCATTCTTTTCCTTTGTGTAGTGTCAGGAGTGTGAAAGGAAAAGTATCTTCTTGGTACTTTAGTGATTATTGTCTACTTACAGTAGAACTTGGCTTTAAGGTGTATCTTCCTCCTATGCTAAGTTGCTAGTGATGCAACAGTCATCAGAGAGTTCAGTTTTTGTATCTTGTGGCTTGAAGGGAAGATTTTTTAAAAATAGTGTATGGTATGTACTAATCAGTTCACCAGTGCAAAATCCCTTTTGTGGATAGGTATTGTCAATCCCTGTCTGTGCCTCCAGTAGTTCATTACTGAGCATCCTAATCTCCGTTTTCATTCTTCTTATCTCAATGGTTTAAAGATCCTGGCACAATTCCATATAAATCAAAATAACACTTCATGTATGTAGATGAAGTGACTTTTATCCAGAAAAAGTGGGTAAGAATATTAATCTATCAGCAAACTTGGAATTCTTTGTTATTCAAACTCAGTTATATCTTCTTAATAAAAATTAAGTGTATTCTTCTACTAAAGCCTGCCTTTAGATTTTCGTATGTAGCAGAGTCTAGTATCTGCTATTTTTATTGAAGCAAATTGATCATTTTCTCCCTATGCAAATAATAGCACAGGATCTGTGAATACAAAAGCCAGCTGTACTCCTTATTTAAGTTGAATCTCTCACACCTGCAGTTTACTCTTTAAAAAGCATATGTGCAGGTGCTAATTTTCTGAATGATGTCTTGTTTGGCCTTGAAATGAGCTTCCATAGATAAAAGATGTGGACCGTGGTCTCAGAAAGACTATTTCTTCCCTTGTCTTCTGGCTAGAATTCTGGCTAGATCACTAGTGGACTTACTGAAAAGCTTTAGGGTATGTAGAGGTAATGCTGAATAAAAATGTACTTGTTCTGCTTTCCATGTTACAAGATGATTCTTGCATTCCTTCCTTTAGCTGTTTTACCATGTTGTTTTAGTTTATGTTCTTTTCCTCCTTCTTGAAAAGGATAATTTGTTGTTCATGGCTAAAGAATGAACAGATGTTGCCAACTGAGACAAATATAAATACTGTTGAAACAATTATGGATGCTATGATCCACACAAAAAGCTATAATCTCCTGTCCACAACCTCCATTAAGAGAATATTAAGAGATTTTATTAAGTGAAAGATCAGTTCATTAAGAGATGCACCATAACTTGCCTGAAGTTGGTCAAGAGTCTGCTTATCTGACTCTTCTTCCTAAAAATATAGCCAATGTTTTAACGGGGAAAAAGCATTGGAGCAAGCTGGCAATCTATACAGTTGCTTCTTTTATGACATAGAGAATGTCCAATAGTATCACTGCTTTGTGGGAATGAAGTTGAGGTTATGTGATTCCTCATTATAAAATGTGTAGTTGGATTTTTCCCTCTTGCTTTTTGTCTAACTGTATGCTGCAACAGTGGATGGAGAGCTGATATAGGCAGCATAATTATATTGCTTCTTATTTTGTTGTCTCTTCAAGTCAGAGCATCAAAGTCCTCAACCCACCTCAAAAATCCAGGTGGATTCTTAAGTTTTATTCATGAGAAAGCTAGATACCGAATCCTGTGTAACGTCAAGCAATTAGAACAATGCTTGACCCCAGTCACATTTCTAATCTAGCTCAGTCTTTATGTGTGAGAAATTTCCTCAAAAGTTTTCTATAATTAATGAAATGTTATCTTAGATTCCTATAAATTTTGTAATTATTTTGCACTATGACTTTATTATGTATATCATTGGGGCTATAAGTTTTTTTCAATTATTTAAATTTAACTTTGTAATATTTATAAATATTACAACATATAAAGATGGTTCAATAATTATTTTTAAAGTCTTTATATTTTGAGTCTGGACCAACTTGAAAAAAAATGGATGTTTCAAGCTACAGTCTTATGAGCACTTAACGGGAGCCTCACTGAATGCAACGTACTGCCAAGTAAAAGTGGATTGGGTCAGGGTTATGTTAAAAAGGACAATAATTGGGTAAGGGGGCATCCAATCAAGGACATTCACACAGTAGTTGCTCCAATTGTACACTTCCAAAATAATAATACAGAAATATTTTGTCTTGATTTTTAGGAGAGCAAGGCTATGCCTTCCATTATTCCCAGTTGGCATATTCAAATCAATGTTAGCTGGAATACTGTGAGCTATAGCCTCAGTATACTTAAGGAATACTCAGTTGGGCTATGGAGACCTAAAATATTCAGATCAAAGAAACTTTCAAAATGAATGTTAGTTTCTTTCATACTTCTAACTCTCCTAAGGATCTCTTCCTTGTATCATAGCTACTTTCCAAGGAGTGCAGTGGCTCACAAACTTAGAATGCTGGGCTTGTATTTGAGACCGATTGCTGCTGCTGGGTGGGATGGGCTCCCGTCACATACTCCCAACTCCTGTCAACCCAGCAGTTTGAAAGCTGACTACTGCAAATAGATTAATGGATACCATTTCAGTGGGCAACTTCAGAGGGAAACAATAGGATCCCACAACTAGAAATCTTCTTGGCAATGGTGATATCACCAACATATCTTTTTGCCACGAAAGCTTCAGTGCTTCCAATATGGGAAAAAAAGCCACTTACCAAAGGATTGTTACCTCAGTAATGCAGGGAACAAATAATATTCTATCCTTCATGCAGATGCTGAAGTGCTTATTTAAGCAGATAAAATTAAATTCCCTGATGACCCTGGAGAAGAAAGAGATAACAAAAAAACAGCTTGCTGTATTTTCCATGTTGTGAATGGAGTCAATATATGGGTATAATAAATGCTAGACATTGCTAGTATCAACAGAAAAGGGCAGGTTTGGAATTTGCTGGGAAAAATATAGAACTGCTGGAGCAGCCCATATTAAAGCCACCCCATGTTATTATCAGACCCCATGTTCCTGAAGTAAAGGTCATGTTATAATTTATACTGCAAATGAGCCATGCTGGCACAGTGGTTAGAATGCAGTACAGCTGGCTATTTCTGCTGACTGCCAGCTGCCTGCAATTTGGCAGTTCGATTCTCACCGGCTCTAGGTTGATTCAGCCTTCCATCCTTCTGAGGTCGGTAAAATGAGGACCCAGGTTGTTGTTGGGGGTAATATGCTGACTCTGTAAACTGCTTACAGAGGGCTATAAAGCACTGTGAAGTGGTATATAAGTCTAAGTGCTGTTGCTATTGATAAGTCCTATATGTTATTTCAGAGAGTGTATAACCTGCAATTTTGTGGGCTTTGGGACTCCTCTGCATTCTGTTGGCAAGGAATGATCCCTGTAATCCCTGTAAATCTCCCAAGGGAGTGTTCTAGGACCTACTCTCTTCATACTCTACATAAATGACCTCTGTGATCATATCAAGAGCAACTGCATTCTCTTCGCTGATGATGTAAAGCTATTCAACACCACAGACCTACTACCCTTCAAAAAGACCTTGACTATGTATCAGAATGGTCAAACAAATGGCAACTTCAAATCTCAACAAATAAATACTCTGTCTTACATATTGGTAAAAAAAATCAGAAAATAAAATACAAGCTGAATAGACAAGACTTTACTGATGATTCAAACTCTATCAAGGACCTTGGAGTACTCATCTCTAATGATCTAAGTGCTAGAGCCCACTGTAACTACATAGCCAAAAAAGCATTAAGATTTGTTAACCTAACCCTACGTAGCTTTTTCTCTGGTAATATCACACTACTAACTAGAGCATACAAAACATTTGCTAGACCTATACTTGAATACAGCTCATCAGTCTGGAACCCACATTACGTATCTGATATTAACACAGTTGAGAAAGTCCAGAAATATTTCACAAGAAGAGTTCCCTACTCCTCTACTCATTGCAGAATACCTTATGCCACCAGACTTGAAATTCTAGGCATAGAAAACCTAGAACTACGCTCTCTTCGGTCTGATCTAAATATAGTATATAAAATCATACATTGCAATGTCCTACCTGTCATTGAATACTTCAGCTTCAACCATAACAATACAAGAGCACACAATATATACAAACTCAAGGTAAACCGCATCAACTTGATTGCAGGAAATACGACTTCAGCAACAGGGTGGTCAATATCTGGAATACTCTACCTGACTCTGTGGTTTCTTCCCCAAACCCCCAAAACTTTAACCTTAGACTGTCTACTATTGACCTCACCCCTTTCCTAAGAGGTCTGTTGGGGGCGTGCATAAGCGCACCAATATGCCTACCATCCATGTCCTATTGTTTCTTTTTTTTCTTATTCGTATCCATTTCATGTATTCATAACTATGTTTATACTTATACCTGTTATCTTATAATCGCTTGACAAACAAACAAACAAATAAATAATTCTGCAAATGGTTTGGTTCTTTACTTAAATGGGCATTCCCCCCCGCCCCAACAGTTGAACATGCTGAACAATAAAGTAGCATTGCAAGTTTAATTATTGCACAAGAGCCTGCACATTTCCTAGAAGTGAGTGGGATTATTCACAGAAATGTTATCAGCCTTTCTTTTCATGTTCTGTTATAGTTGGTTCACACACATCATTTAATTTTTCATGCTTGCCTTCATCTCAGCCATTGATGACTCCCATCAACGTGCGAGATCATTTGGAAATTAAGGCTTTGATGTTCACGTGCAAGTCATTGTCAGCAACTATGTGTGAATTCAACCTTAATTTTCACCTTCTGCTTTGTTGTTAATTTTTTCCTAGAACTATGATAATCTCCCCTATTTTACATTGTAGACAGGTGTATAATTCAATACAAGTAAGGTTTGCAAGAACCAAGACAATATAAAAATGTAAATGCCCTTTTGCGGTAAAAGCCTCAGGAAAAGTTTGGGGAAATATTTTATGCCCCCATTAGAAGATGTCTTCTGCTACACTGTTTCAGATCAGTTGTTCATGTTTGAAGAGGTATTTTATAAATACTGATCCAAAAAGAAAAAAAGGGAAAAAAGGCAAATCTGTTATTCCTATTTCTAGCTTTCAAAGATTTGAGAATTGCCTGAGGACAAAGTTGTCTTTTTCCTTCCCTTTTGTAGTCGTTATTTTGGCAAATTAATTGCTGATGGATGTAGCTACCATATATTTATTTAGGACAGAGATGTCAAACTTGCAGGTCATGAGCTGACCCCACCCCCTCCCAGTTTAGTGAAGGGGGGAAAGTCCTGATACATCACGTGACAATGCGAATTTGATATCCCTTCTTTAGGACAATTCTCGGGGCAACTGTGTGGGGAAAAAAAAAATCATTTTCTTTCCTTATTATAAATTCTACCGTTTCTTGACAAGGAAGCCATATGTCATGAGACGGTTTAAAAAAGCCCTGAAAGGAATGATAGAAAACCCCACAACTGCACCCATAAATATTGTTCTGATTGACTGAATCACCATTATGTTGCCATTCTCAGTGCCTTCTATGGGTTTTCTGCGATGCAGTTATGTGGGCTCTTTGCTGTGAATGCAGCATGGGCACACAGGATGGTAGTTTGGTCGATTTCTCATTAAGGCCATGAGGTTTATTAATCATCTGTGGAGAATCAAGTCTTTCTTGAAGAAGTAAAACATTCAACAATGGAACTTGTCTATTGACTGGTATGTGCTGCTGGCCAGCATTGTCAACACATGTGGTCTGTTGGAACAGCGTGTCTTATCTCTTAATTCTCCCAGACATCTGGCTTGGTACTTAAGCAAAACATTTTCTTTCCCTTTCTTCTTCCTGCTGAGACAGAAACTGTGCATAAGCCCCAAATGCTGATTTTATTCTGGTGTACCAACTATCCAGAAAGAAGACATCTAATATTTAGTAATACTGTTCTTAAGACGGAAAAAGGAAGAGGCTGCAACTTTATGCAAACATTATTAATGTTGCTGTTAGTGTTAACTGTGATAGTTGGCATGATGACTTTCAGGGGTTTGGGTGGCTTCTTGACTGGAGTATTTTTAATTGGAGATGGCTTTTAGGGGCCTTTGTTTGAACTACGTTAATTTTGGGCCTGGACTCTTATACAAATATTCCTTCATCAAGAAGAGTCTATCAATTGTTGGAACTAATAGCTCTGGAGATGTAAGGCCCATTGATTGGAAGCAAGTGATGTACTTGAAAGAAGGACTACTGTAGAACATGTTCTTAAATAGCCAATGCTTTTCTAGTCTTGCAAGCTCCTGTTTTAAAGGGATTTCTAAAACGCAGGGAGTGCTACTTTCTTTTTCTGCTACAGTCCCTATGGGGCTTATAATAGCACATTGGCTATTCGTGGGTGTTTTATGTTAAGGATTAGTCTCAAGTACCTTTTGGGATGCTCAAAATTGGGGAGTAAGTGGAGATTTAAAACTGCTCTTTCAAGTAATTGTAATACACAGTCCTGTGTGTTCTCAATATACACCACATTGGAAAGACTAAGGCCTATGACTTTTCAGTATACTGCAATATTCTCCTTTTACCAGGGCTTTAGACCTCTATTGATGAGGAAAATAAGCATCCTCATTACATATTCTTACTTGATTAGCTAATGCACTTTCAGAGCCTTAAAAAAAAAATCCTAATCTTTGAACGTATTGCTTAACCAATCTTATTTCTACTGTGCATTCAGAAGCCTGGAAAACAATAAAACTTTTTGGATTAGACCCAAATGCTGGGTTTTGTTGTTGTTGTTGTTTTAACTATGGCAAATTGACCTTTGAGACCCTCAGCAGTGAGCCTGAATGGAAGTGATTTAAAGCAAGCGTGCTGCTTGGAATATTTATCGTGCTTATGCAGAAAAAGGACCGCAGCAGATTAATTGCCATCTGCAATTGAGGAAATGCTGAAGCTACGGTTGCTTTTACATGTGTATCTCTCCTGGCCATACCGGGAAGAGAAATTGCTTTGTAGAAATGAGTAAAAGTAGTTGCAGTTTGGGTCAGAGAAAAGCAGAATTGATCTCTAGCCCTTACTATAGATTAGGTTCAAACACAGCCAAGCAATGTTTTATTTTTAAGAATGGTTTGTTGACCAAGCCACAAAGACCTGCATATATTTAAGTAAATTGCAAACCTTGTACAAACCACAGTGCCTGATTTCAATATGTTGAGTCAAAACTAATTTTTTAGGCACAAGTGGATGCAGTCACAGAAACATCAAAAGAATTTTCAATGATGCCCCAGAATACATTTTCAAAAAGCTTTCTCTACAATAAATAAATGGCTACCATTTATAGTACACTCTCTTTAAAAAAATGTAATGTATGCTGTGTTTTGATGACAACTAATTGCAAGCCTAGTTGATTCATTCTGGAAAGAATGCCAAACTTTAAAGAGCAAAGTAAATGTAACATTTGTTCTTTAATAAATAAGGTTATTTTAAAATGCTGCATCTTTAAGAAAGCCACTCACTATTCCACTTGTATGTGGGACAACAATGAAATTCCTTCTAAACAGAACGACTGTATTATTTTCTTACTGGAGATATCATAAAGAAACTTGTGCATTTTAAAAACTAAAAACTTCATTAGTTAATAATATGGAATAAGTTTTCATGGATCTGATCAACCTCTTCAGATAAATATGAAATATGGGCTTAAGTGCATGTAAATTTATACTACAGTAAATTACAAAGCTATGTAACTTGAAAGTAGTTTAAAAACTGGTATGTTAAAAACAAGCCCTGGAACTCTTTCTTCTCCTCAGAAAGGCAGATCGAAGTATCTGCAGATGGAACATCCATTTCTGAAAGTCAGCTGCTCTTTTTTGTCCCAGAAGATATTGAATGTATTCTGAAATGCTTCAACTCAACCCTAACGAGACTGAGTTACTGTGGGTTTCAGTTGCCACCCCCCTAGGTCAGTGGCCCCCAACCTTTTTTGTGCCACAGCCCGGTACCGGCATCACAAAATGATCCGCGGCCCGGTACCGGCATCAGCACGCATGACAAAGCAAGGCGAGCCGAGCGACCGGCCAGCCAGCTGTCCCCCACTTCTCCCCACCACCTTCAACTCCTCCTTTGTCGATGGGCTTCGCTTCGGGATGGCTTCGGAATGGTCACTCGGCTCGCCTTGCCTTGGGTGCTGAAAGAATCCTCGTGCCTTAGTTTCGTTCGAAGCCGCCCCCCCTTCGATGAAACTAAGGCGCGAGGATTCCTTCAGGACCCAAACGCCGCTTTCCAACTGAAAAAGCTCACCTGGAAGCACTTTCTCGTCAAACAAGATGGCGGCGCCCAGCAAACCGGCGGCCCGGTAGGAAATGTTCCACGGACCAGTACCGGTCCGCGGCCCGGTGGTTGGGGACCCCTGCCCTAGGTCACAATAGAAGAATAGAGTAACAGAGTTGGAAGGACCTTGGAGGTCTAGTCCAACCCCCTACTCAAATAGGAGACAATACCATTTCAGACAAATGGTTGTCTGAATCTCTTCATAAAAACCTCCAATGATTGATTACCTACAACTTTTGAAGATAAATCATTCAAATGGCTAGTTGTTCTAATTGTAAGGAAATGTCTCCTTATTTCTGGGTTGCTTCTCTGCTTGATTAGTTTCCATTCATTGCTTCTTATCCTGCAACTGTTCTTCATCTATTTTAGCCTGTAGGTCTGGAACTCTCTCATTGTTAAGTCTGAATGGGGTAAAATAGTCAGGAGATAGCCATGGCCAGAAAGGCTTTTGCACAAATTTATCTGGTGTGCAACTCACACAAGTGACAACTCTGCATTTGCACGCCAAGCTGTGTTCATTCCTAGATCAGAAGGCACTGCTCACTTTCATCCATGCCTTGGTCACTTCCCATTTGTATTGTTGCAATGCAGTCAACACGAGCCTGCCACTAAACAGCATTTAGAAATTTCAGCGATCCAAAATATGGTGGCACATGAAATTTTGCAAGTGTCATGGTATACCAATGTAATTTCACTGCCACACGACCAACACTTCCAGTAGGTTCTGGGTACAATTCAAGGTGCTAGTTATAAGCTTTAAACATCACATGGTAATGGGCTAGGTTACTTGTAGGCCTATCTCCAGTGATTTTATCTGCCCTATCAGATCTAGTAGGGTGGGCATGCTGCAGGTCCCTTCTGTGAAGCAGTGTCAAATGGCAGGACTCAGGTGGTGTGTCTTCTTTGTAGTGGCACCTGCTCTATGGAATAAATTCTTCACTGAGATTTGAACAGCTCCAAATCTGCTAACCTTCCAGAAGGCCGTAAATGCATATTTGTCCCACCAGGCATTGAGGCCAAAATGTTAATAGAGCCCAGCATGTATGTATGTTGATTGGCTTATGCTGTTTGAAAATTTTTGGTCTCGGGCTATTGGAAAGTTTTTTAGGATGTCTCAACTGGATTTTTAATTGGTTACCATTTTTACTTTTATTACATGCCACCTAGGATTGGTTGAGATGAGTTTATAGGATCATATAAATGTATTAAATTTATACATAGATGCTCAACATATTTGGATCAGTCTGTTCTGAGGAACAAATGGAATATTCCAGGAAAGAGACCCATCTATTTTTCATGTTCCTGCTAGAAAAGAGAGCTACTTCTTTTGTGGAGTTTTCTGTAAATAGAGCATTTGAGCTATATCTCTCCCCCTCTCCCTTTTAGAGTAGGAAGACACCTTTCCCTGTCTGCACAAGCTGCAGCAAGGGCATTTCAAGGGACATGTTTAGAAAAATGAGAGATTCTCTCAATACACAGCAGGAGCCAACAGGAGTACAAAACATAAGCCAGGCAATACAAATGCAGCCGTATTGTATCTAGTTCTGCAAGTTAGGGCATTGGCTGTATGCATTCATGTAAGAGCAGGACAAATTCTCTGATACTTCCCTAAAGGAAGATCAAAACCAAAATGTTCTTCAATGCCTGCCTTGATATGTATAAATAGAGTTTGATCTGAACTTGGCTTGGGGAATATAAGCAAGAAATTATGTTTTCAAGTGATTTTGCAAGTCCAGCTGACCTTCATTTAAACCTCAATTATGATGAAACCACCTAGGAGTGAAAGGAGAAAGTTATCTTGATTATATTTTGGTTATCTTGGAGCCGTGGTGGCTCAGTGGGTAGAATGCCATACTGCAGGTTCCATCCTGATGGGGCTCAAGGTTGGCTCAGCCTTCCAAGGTCGGTAAAATGAGGATCTAGATTGTTGGGGGCAATACGCTGACTCGGTAAGCTGTTTAGAGAGGGCTGTAAAGCACTATAAAGCAGCATATAAGTCTAAGTGCTATTGCTGTTTGGTACTCATCCCTCATTTCTCATTCTGATAGCCATTGCTTTTTAAGAATGTGAAGGTAACTGAAGTGAGCAAGAGTTTGTATTTTTAACAATAGAAAATCTATTTTGTGTTGAAAACTTGTTAATCTCAGAGGACGAAGCAAATGCTGCCATTGTTGTTACTAATTACTGCCTAAAAGTATCAAAATAGATAAAGCTCTGCCAAATGTTAAAGGGAAAGAAGATTCAAAAGGGAAAGTGAAGAAATAGATTTGGGGTGGAAATATCGTCTTTATAAAACGAGCTAAAGTATAATGAAGTGGGAGGGTAGTTTATTCTTTTCATAGGGGTGTTCCTTGCTTCCTACCAGTTATTATATTCCTTTTCATTGACTTGGCTAAGTTGGACATCTCAATCAGATATGTGGATTCCCGTATTGGTTTCTTTCAAATGTATTTTGTAAAATATGAAGCTTTGAATATTTTTGTTGGAAGATAAATATTTTGGAAAGTGATGAGGAATCCTTTATGTTGACTTGTTAAATAAAAAGAGATCATATGAAAAACCAAACATGTTTCAATGGTGGCCAACCAAGTGCTCATCAGAAGCCATCAAGTAGGGAAATACTTGAAAAGCCTTCCCTCTTGCTTGTATCCCACAGCATTTCTATGAAAGGTTGTTGCCTTTAGTCCTAGAAATGGCCAAGGGCTATTATAATTCACAACCATGGTGATGGTTTTATCCTTTAGGAATCATTCAGCTTTTTCTAAAGTTATCTAAACTGGCCATTGTTACATCTAAATGGAGAAATAAGGACTGTAAGCCTTATTTAATTGAGTATGGTGGGTAGGGGAAAGGGGCAATGTATGTCCATTAAATCTGAATGTCCATTAACTTTGAATTTAAATCTAGCATCAATTTATGTCCATCAAGCAAATGGTGTCATTTATAGTAAAACTCTTAATTTAATGTGCAAAGACTTAATTGAGAGGTCCTTGGTGCTCTCTGAGCTGGGTTCGTTTTCTTTACCCAAACGAGGTATCATCATCAGTGCTAGTAAGGAGTGTAGTTTGCGGTCAGTTTATATTTTAGTGGCTTACCTGTCAGTCAAAGACTTAATTTAATGGATAAATCTTCAACGTAGAAAATGCTGTCTGCTAAATCAGCTTGGAATCTGAATGAAAAATGTGCTGTTGTATAGAAACTCTTTTAAACAGAGGTGTGCTAAAATGGATTTTACAGTATTTTGTTCTTATTTGTCATGAAATTTCCACTATACAATGTCAGTGACTGACTCTGGATTCTTCTATTTGAAAAAAAGAAGAAAAACGTTTCCCTCTTCCTTTAATTTATTTTTATTCCATGATCATTTTGTCATGGTACTGCTTACATTTTTCACGTAAAAAGGCCTAAACAATGTGAAAGAGGATCTTGATATTTTAACAGTGCCTACAAAATGATCAACAGGAAGGGTAGCACTCTATAGGTTGTGTTCTGTTACACAACAACATTGACTGGAATGGAAGGAGTGTGTGGAGCTGCCTTCTGCTATGGTACTTGCTGCACTATTCAACTTTTATGTGAACAATTTCTGGAATTGCTGTATTAAACTTTTTCTTCAACTTTATCAAATGTGCAATTAAGCAGTAATTTGTTTTCTGCTCTCTGTAAAGACAGTTGCCCATTCATTATTCAAATGGTATAACAAAAAACCAAACAAACCAAGAGGGCTATAAGTAAGCCATATATGATGTAACTCATAAGTATAGGATTGCAGGCTATAAAAATAAATACTAATTTGTAAAACCAGAATGTGTAACATGTTGCAGTCATCACTGATGATGCCAAAATGTATATATCTACTTTCTGTTCATCATTCTAATTTGATGTTCAAATCAGAGTTGGGCAATCTATAGTTCCTGAGCAGACTCCTTTAACTGTGCCACCAAATCTCAGCATATTTACCAAAAACCAGTGTGCATTCCAGCCATTTGGAAGTAAAGTAATCTTAGCCTTGCTTTAAAGATGTTCCTTGCCAAAAACCAAGTATTCCTTTTTTTCATCCACCTGTGTGATGAAACCATATTCACTTTAATTCTGTGGAGATTTTCAGTCATCCAGGTCATGGTTGTCTCAAAGGTGCTTTTCAAAAGGCTACCGGGCTTTGTATTTTCCTTGAAGACATTTCCCTTCTCGTCTAAGAAGCTTCTCCAGTTCACTGAAGGCCGAAGAAGCTTCTTGGATGAGAAGTGAAACATCTTCAAGGAAAAAACAAAGAAAGTCCAGTTGCCTTTTGAAGAGCTCCTTTGAGAGGTACTCGCTTTACTTCATTGCCTGGGCTTTTAGCCCAGCCCCGTATCAGATATGGCCTCCAGCCTCCTTGCTTCTTACCGGCTTAAGGCAAATGGAAATTGGAATGCTTTCTGATTTCCCTGAGGAGAAATTATTTATGTAGCACGCTAAGTAAGTATAAAAGCCAGTTTAGTGTAGTAGGTCAGGCATTAGTCTAGAACGGGGGTGTCAAACCCGCAGTGTCACACGACATATTGGGGCTTTCCCCCCACTTTGCTAAACTGGGCGTGGGCATGGCCAGCACATGACGCATCCAGGAGTTGACAGCCCTGGTCTAGAAACATGGAAATTGTGAGTTATAGTCCTACTTTAGACACAAAGTCAGCTGAGTGACCTTGAGCCGCTCATGTTCTCAGCCCTCGGAAAGAGGCAAGGGCAAGCCGTTTCTGGGAGGAGGGGGGGAACCTTTGCTGAGAAAATTGTAAGGAGTCACCGGGAGCCAAGTCTGAAAAAAGTCATTAGACTGGAGTTAACATAACGTGCGCTATATTAATGTGATGGTGGCTTGATATACAGAACTTACTAAGACATGGTGTGGTTTGTCTGGTCTGGTATTAAACCATAGCTTATGGTAATGCACGTTATGCAGAGAAAACTGACATTTCCCCTGCTCCCTTATAGAGGAATGGGGGAAAGTAAAAGAAGCAGTTACTCTAGCTTCCCTAGGCCTTGTCAGCTTCCTTCCAAAAATTCCCCAGTCATCAGGATATTGCCCAGCAGTCTGGCCACAGTAGCATGATATTCTTTTGTGTGCTGCTAGTACCTCTCATCCTGCAGTAAAAACCAGTGAGTTTGGTCAAAAACTATAGTGTGCGTGTGTGTGCCACAGAGATACCTTCAGTCAAAAAAGCAAATTGGAGCAGATCAAGCCCAGCTAGGTGTTTGATGGCACCATACATGCTTGACAAAGTCAGCTTGGCCTTTCTTTAGTGCAGAGAGTTTACACTGTCTACCTTCCCATTCTTAGGTATTGTTGTTGAGACACTGAATGTCCAGAAGGTGATGTTTTTTCTCTTTTTCTCCATGAATGGCATGTGCCAGATAAGCTGAAGGGAAAGTTGTGGTGCTTCTCTAATCTTCTGGTCTCTTGCCTGTGTCCCTGTCAGCAGTGATAAATCCCCCTGACTTCTCTATTGGCAGGATGTATCAGCTAAGCCATCTCTGCAGCTCCTTCCTTTTCTGTCTTAACAGGGAGCTATTTTGTTTCTTGGGTGATGTTGATGCGGCGGGGCTATGCTTGGGGGATGTGTTCTGCCGTAGCAGCACCATACTCCTATTTAATGCAAAGACTCCCACAGTTCATGGGGTGTTCTCAGCCATCAGCAGCCTGCATGGATGACTAAGAGAATTCTACAAAAATAAATGATTACATGATATTTCTCATTTTCTGCTGCGTGCACTTTTGTGGCCACAGAAAGACGGAAACAGAAGTCTTTAGGATATTTCTTATAAACGGCTATGATTGAAGAGAATGTGCTTGCTAATCAACATATTGTCATCATAGAAGTGGAAACATTGCTATATACTGCAGAGACCTTGTTCACTAAGTGCCAGGCCTTTCATATCATCCTTAGGAATTCCAAAGCAGTGTTGATAATGTTGCATTACCTAGGTCAAGCCAAGTGCATACGTAATCGTCAAGCTTTGGTTTTTACAAATGTTGACAGGTAGATATAAAAAGTATGGAAGATGACCTTGACAAAAATATGCAATTATTGTTGCCTAAACAAAAGCATTTTTTAGGTCCAGATCAGAGGTCTCCAACCTTAGCAACGTTAAGATTTGTGGACTTCCTCAGCCTGAGGAATTCTGGGAGTTGAAGTCCACAAGTCTTAAAGTTTCCAAGGTTGGAGACCCCTGATCCAGATAACATTCGGAAGCATTTCATTGCACTATTAAACGGGGGAGGAGTTACGGCACAATTGGATCTGCAAGATTCTATTATTATAACCAGTCTCTTTTTTGAACCTATGGCCATGGCGATACTGTGATGGATTGTCGTATGTGTGAGGATTGGTGATAGGTTACTTTTTTCAGTGCCATTCTAACTTTGAATGGTCAGTAAACAAAAGATTGTAAGTTGAGGACTGGTTGTAATGCAAATAGAGGAAGGCTGAATTTCCCACACTGTTTTAATCAAATCTACCTGAAGAGGTTAGAGAAGTTTGAAGTGCTCCAGGCAGGTCTCACGTAGTGTATGAAGTAGCAGCATTTTATGCAAAGTTCTCTCCATGGCCATAGTATCACAGGTAGAGCTGAGGCTGAGAATACTTCATAACACAGCAGACTTAAGTTGCTTGTTTCCTGTGTTGATAATAACTGCAAATGAAGCCAGTTTAAGAAACCACTTTCTGGATTTCAAGCTGTGGCAATGATGTTGGCCAGGTGTTCTGTCCTGATGGCCCCTAATTGGTGGGTCCTCATGCTTCTTTACCCCTCTTACCTGTGCTGGGAAAGCAAATACCTTTCCTTTCTGTGAGCAGCTCCTTCAGGGTATGTGTTTTCTATTTGTGTCAGTAAGAATGTCCAACAGTCATAGAATCATGTAGTTGGAAGTGATATTAGAGGTCTCTAGTCCATCTACCAGTTGCTTGCTCACAATGATCATTTCATTAGTCCGTGGATAGGTTGATGGAGCAAACATGAAATGCCACCATTTCATCTTGCTTTCATTTAAGCTAGAAGGGGAAATTGATAAATTATTGCAAATTTCACTTCAGGCATTGCACTCAGTTCAAAGATATACTTGCTGAATGTGTGTATACATGCACACATGTGTATCCATACATGATTCCTACTTTTCCCACTCTTTCTCCTTGCAACTTTGCTTTCCTTTACCTTCTGTTAGCCCTTCCCATCCTCCTTTCCTTCAAGATCTCCCAGAGTTTAGATTTGTGGAATAGATTTAAATAAAAAAAGAAACAACAACAACAAAAGAAACATCCACTATTTCACCAATTCCACCAGGGAAGAGGCTTAAAAAATGAAAATGAAGGAAGATATACTGTTCATTGGAGGGTTTGTTTTTTTTTAAAAAAAAGAGAAATGGTCTAACATAGGGTATCCAACCTTGGCAACTTTAAGATTTTTGGACTTCAATTCCCAGTCCTCAAGTCTTAATGTTGCCAAGATTGGATACCCCTAGTCTGGAAGCTCAAGATGATGTAGCCATGGAAGGTAGCAACCAGTGACTCTGTCTGAAAGGGAGGCTATCATAACAGATGCTAGCAATGGGAGCAGAGATAATTACAGGTCACATGATCATGGGGATGCAGCAACAGTTGTGTGAAAAACTGTCATAAGTCACTTTTTTTTCCACTGCTGTTGTAACTTTGAATGGTCACTAAACAAATAGTTGTAACTCTAGGACTACCTATAATTCAGATGAGTACCTTGAAAGTTTGCCGGTTGTGGATATTGGTTAATTTTATATAGGGCATGTTGAAAGAACCTTTAAAGAACCTAGCCAGGTGAATGAATGAACTACAGTATTATGTCTCCTATCAGGCTCAACATCTTTATCAAGTTTTTTTAAAAAATAAGTGATGGGCAGGTTTTGATTAAAGACTCTGCTTCTCTTTCAATCATCTCAGTCAATTTTTGTCTGCTATCAAGGTCCTCATTTAATGTTCCCATATGGCAGCACTGCTTATCTTGTCAAATGTTGGTTGGTTATGAGTTTCCCCAAAGGCTGCTGCGCATAAAGTCAAGGTAAAATCTTGCTAGTGCCACGGGGGCAGATAATGCAAAATGGTAGCAAATATGAAAAAAAAAAGGATTTTATAGGAGAAGAACCAAAGTCCAGGGCATTGAAAGGAAACATGAACAAAATTGCTTATTTTTGATCTTCAAACCCTAGAGCACATGATCCAGGATAGCAACTTCTGTTGGGCTTGTGAGGAAAAGTGTCACAATATTAAGAGTCCCTATCTGAGGCAAAGCTATTTATAGTTTTGGAACAGACTGGCAGTGGGTGTATTCTTTTAAAGATTTGTCACCAAAGAATTCAAACCTGAAACCAAACTCTAACCAGCAGTCTGTTTACCAGTTCTGGAGAACCGAACTAGACGAATTGTAGAAAATTAAAATCTTGCAGTAGAGAGAAAAGAAAAAGAAATACACTATAGAAACTGAGAAGTATCCCTATTGGATACGGTTAGCAAAAGGATTTAGGAATTGAGTTATGATACATTACCTTGATAGGGACTGATAGAAAGAGCTGGCTAAGAAACCAGGAGGCCTTTTGGCAGTGAACTGACTCATGCTAAGCTGTTACCCAGCTGTGCCTTTCAAAAGAGGCTAATGAATGGGTATAATTAGGTAGAAAGGGAATTCCAGCTACTTGGAATAGGCTCCAAAGGGACTGTTTGCAAGATGTTGGTCTTCCTAGTTCTCTTTCTATGTTTTTTTACTCCCTTTCTTAAACTAATTTTATCTATACTGTTTGAAAATTGTTAAAAAAATAAGTTTATTCAGAAAAAACATGCTCTCAGCTAGCAATATCTGCAATGGGGGGATGACCTAAAAAGAAATATGTTCTGGATCTGATATGGGCATACATGTATGTGCTTGAACTTCCACAAAAACTCTTTAGCTGTTAGTATGGTAGCCATATATCACAAGGAAAATAGGCATTTGGGGTAAGCAGTGTTTCCTAAAGTGGGTATTATGTTGGGATCACATGTTTATTGTGCAAAGGCAGGAAAAGGCACAGTTTTGTTAAAGAGCTTCTGAGTACACCCACGCTGGACCCAAGGCATGTTTTCTACTTCACTCATATTCTGAAGACCATCTAATTGGGTGGATATCTGGTAACTGCATGGATCAGGGCTGTCAAAATTGCGGGCCGTGGGCCAGACACTTCACATGCTAGCCACAGTTTAGCAAGGGGGAAAAAGTCATGATACATCATGTGACAACACCATGACAACATGAGCTTGATACCCCTGGCATAGATGAATAACATAATATTGCAAATTATTACAGTAGCTCTTCGGTTCCTACCTGCAACTTGCTCATTCTTCTCCTTCTTTTTAATCTTAACCCCAAAAAGTATAGTATTTTTTTCTAGTTCACTAGTATTGTGGGCCAAAATATGTGTGTTTCTGCTTATTATAGGTGGTCCTTCACTTACAACCATTCATTTAGTGACTGAATTACAACGGCACTGAAAAAGGTGACTGATTACTGTTTTTCACACTTACGACCATTACAGAGTTCTCCACAACCATGCGATCAAATTTCAGACCCTTGGCAACTCGCATGTATTTATGACGGTTGCAGTATCCTGTGGTCATGTGATCATCTTTTGCGATCTTCTGACAAGCAAAATCAATGGGGAAGCCAGATTCACTTAACAACCGTGTGACTAACTTAATCACAATGATTCACTTAACAGCTGTTGCAAGAAAGGTTGTAAAATGGGGCAAAGCTCACTTAACAACTGTCTTGCTTAGCAACAGAAATTTGGGGCTCAGTTGTAGTCATAAATTGAGGACTACCTATAATTATCCTCCCAGGAAGCAGTCTGTGTTTATTTGGTACAGTACGGTTAAAGGTAACCTTCAATCTATAACTCTCTAAGTAGCCACCTCCAAATCTGCAGTTTGAAAGCATTTATCTTATTTCTCTTGCTTTTTCTCAGTGCCCAGCTTTTCCGAGCTCCATGTTACAAACATCGTAGTTCTGATATTCATATATTTATCTTCCATTATCCTGTTTGCCAGTGCCCTGTGAACAATCTCTTCTTTAGTTCTCCAGCATTACCATCCCTTCTAAATCAGATTAACCCAAGTTTTTCAGTTTCCTTTTTAGTTTCCTAATGAGCTCCTTGAAGTCTTCTTTTATTTCCCTCCAATGAAGCGGTATATTTTAAGTGGGTAGTATTTCAGCTTCCTTGTTTTGATTCCCACTGTCATTTCCTCTAGTTCTTCCTTTCTTATAATGTATATACTATATAAATTAAATCGATAGAAGGCTAACAAGCAATTTTGCCTCACTCCCTTTCCTATTCTGTATCGCTCCCTTTCTCCTAGTCTATTTTTTTACAGTAGTTTCTTCTTCATTGCAAGGAGTCCTGAGAAGAATATTAAAGTTTTGTAATACGCCCAATATTGTAATACGCCCAATAACTGTAATATTCTGAGAAAATCTACACCATCAAAGCTTTGCTATAGTAAGTAAAGCAGGTTAACCTCTTCTTTAAATTCACTTGCTCCCTTTGTTATCCGTCTTACCTTAGCTATCTGATATCTGCCTTTTCTGAAAGCTAAGCCTTGTTTATGTTGCATTCCTTGTTCCATGAAGGTTCTTCCTTGTAAGTTCTTAAGTAAAACTTTGCTTGAGTAAGTAATTAGTGCAATGGTTCAATAATTCCTATATTCTTTTCCAACTTCCATTATATGTATGTACAGTCTAATCTCTAGGCCAGATAGTCTTGTTCCATATTTATTGACATAGAGCAATATGAAACTTTAAACAGTTGAAAGGGTATTTCATCCAACTCTGGGCTATCCTCTTTAACAGCTGACCTATTACCTGCCTTGTGCAATAGGCTTGATTCATAGATATATTCTTTGTTCATAATTATTTCCACAATCCCATATGTAATGGGTTTCTTGTTTTTAATCTCATTGTCCTGTAATGGATTTCCTCAGTGAATAGTCCTCTCCTAGCTTTTGATTTCTCAGATCTTCTTACAAACATCTCTCATTTTTCTTTTAATTTTTCTTATTATCACCTACTTGTTGACAGAGTAGTTCCTTGTCCTTTCTTGCAAGACTTTGGAAGAACAAATGCTTTTATTTTCCTTCTTTCTTTGCTATCATGATAGCTTGTTCAAAAGCCACTTGGATCTTTTTGACTTTGAAATTGTGGGAATATTTATATCTGCTTCAGCCTTCATAATGCCTCTTATCTATTCCCATAGCTCAGATTTTCTTTTGCATAAGAGAGAATTGAATCTGTTCCTTGTATCAATCCTTTATCATAACTGTATGTCCTCTAGGTTTAAATCTGGAACAACTGCTCTCTTTAGTTTAACCCATATATTTGATGCCAATAATTTCTGATTCATAATTTGCATCCAGAAGTGCAGACTACTGACTGCTCTAAATTTTAAGGCAAATATTTAAATTATTAATTAATTTACCAAGTTTAAGGAAGGGGCATCTGCCAGAAATGTCTGCACGTAAAACTTCCCTTTCTAAATTTAAGAGCAAAAGCTATGCAACTTTGGTATGCCATGGAAAAGGAGAACATACAGAGAGTAAACCTGTTTCTGATTGAAGACACGTGCCCTTGGCTATTTCCTTTGAAAGATATGCTAGTTTACTTCCACTGTGTGAATAACTGATGTACTAGAGCTTTTAAATTTTAACTTAGACATCCTGATGTAGTATCTGTTGCTCTAAAACTCTTGCTTGAGCCTTGGGAAGTGCTTGTGACAGACTTTCAAAGTCGTAACATATCAATCTTTATATTGGTTGATCACTATACTTTATTTTGTTGTGTCAGTGGAAATTGGGGCTGGGTGGAATCAGAGAACCATAGAACTGTTAAGTCCAATTCTTTAAGGAAAGCCACATTAATTCCTCATTCATATGGCAAAATATGCATAGACCACTCAACAACGCTTTTGCAAACCCTGGTTTGAAAACAAATCAAAAAATGTATGTTTGCTTAAAATGAAACTGACTTCCAGTCCTATTTATTTATCGTTCCTGTGCCCCCCACATCCATTTCTATAATAATCCAATCTTGCTGGAGTTCTTTCTATACTACGTACTGTATCACTTAGAGACTTTATCTCTGTTTTGTCTTTGGATAAATCTTTGTTTCTGAAACCACATATGTTTTGATACATACTAAAGTATTTGAGACTCGTAGACCTATAAGTGGAAAATGTGACCATTCACTATCACAATTGATAGCTCTGTGAGTGCAAAATAAGGAGAGAAACAGCAATATCTCTGTTAGAAGGAGCAAGCTACTATTATAGCTAAGTTCCTATAAATGATGACCTGGTAGCCTCTTTGGAGGGATGGAGAATCTCTATATCTATGGAGCAGTGGTCGCCAACCAGTGGGCTGGGAACCACTGGTGGTCCGTGAGAAAATGTTGGTGGTCCGCAGAGAAATATCACTCCAAAGCACCCCCAAAGCAATTAATCCATGTCCGAGGGAGCAAAAGGATTGTATCGCTTGCATTGTGAACAACACAAGATAGTGAGGGGACCGGGGAAAGGGCAGAGGGGGGGAATTTGCCCCACTCGCCCCACACGCCTGGCCTGGCCACTGGGCTGCTTCTTTCTGCTTCTTTCTTTTTCTGCTTTTGGCTGCACATAAGGAAAGCAGCAAAAGTCTTTCTTTCTCTCCCCCAAACTCCACCAGAAATGAGTCTTTGGGACCCTGCAAGGCATCCTGCTCCAAGATGCTGCGCTGGCAAAGACTCGTTTCTGGTGGGGTTTGGGGGAGAGAAAGAAAGACTTCTGCTGCTTCTGCTGCTTTCCTTGCATGAAGCCAAAAGTCAGTCTCTCTCTCTCTCTTTCTCTCTCTCTCTCTCCCTGAGAACAGAGCTGTGGATGGTATCCTGTGATCCCAAATAAAGAATGATTGATTGGTAGAAAAATGGGGTGGGGAATTTTCCTGCAGACTTTTTGGGGGATTTTCCCAGGATCTCTGGTCTACAGATTTAAAATTTTGAGTTTGGTGGTCTTTGAGGCCCAAAAGGTTGGCGACCCCTGCTATGGAGGATTATTTATTTAGCTACCTTTGCCATTTTGCCCAGGAACATAAAGAATTGATCCCTGCAGAAACAGAAGACATCAAAGGGATATGTCTCTCAAAAGCTTACTCATATTCCCTGCTGCTACATTTCATACTTCACAAAGGTTAAACTGGGAAGAGCTGGGCATATCCACTTGGAGTTTCATTTTAGAGTTATCAGTCCTTCACGCTCCCTATTGATCTTATCCAAAAATAAGAAAAGTTGAAATTTTAACCAGGTTGTTTTGAATTTTAGAAAGACATAATAAAAGCCACTAATTATCTTTGTGGTAAAATTAGGCAGCATGTTTAAATGTGCAGTCAGTAAATGGGCTTGAGCAGATTTGTTGAACTTTGGCTGTATCTGTGCTGGCTTGGAGCAAAATTCCTTTCTGCCTCCTTCCAGAGGACTTGATGAGTGAGTGAGTGAGTGAGTGAGTGAGTGAGTGTGTGTGTGTGTGTGTGTGTGTGTGTGTGTGTGTGTTTATCAGGGTCTATTAGATTTGTGCTCAGAGCCTGATGGACACGGATAAGGGTCCCCCCCCAGACACGCTCCTCCTAAATTCAGAATAAACAGGTTCCAGTTCTATAATCTCAGCTGGTGGGCAAGTCCTTGGATCAACTTCACAAAATTGCTGGAGTGGTAAATAACATTGAGGACGGAGCAAGATATACACAATGCAGTTTGGATCGCTTGGTCAGCTGAGCCTTATTCCAGAAACATCTGTTTTAATGCAGCCACATACAAGGTCATATCTCTGGAAATAAAGATGATTGGCTAGAGGATGGACAGCTGAATCCTAAAAAGCACAGTGGACAGGATCCTTGTGGTATGACTGAAAATGCTGTTGCAACTGTTGAAAACAATCTCCTAAATGGTGCATCCCAGAAGAGAAAGGCCTGTCAAGCAATTGCTAGCTTCATTTCTAATTCTATGACTGATCATTGCTGCTATTGTAAACAGCATTTGAAAATGTGTTAAAAGCAAAATAAAAATATTATTTAATAAATATTGTATTTAATAATATTTACCATTTGGTGAAAATATATTTGGGTGGGATTTAGCTCAGTCCAGTAGTTGATACGGTAGACACAAGTAATAGAGAAAACACACGATATGCTTAGTAGATTAGCATCATTAGTAGCATTCTTCCACCTGTTATCAGCAGAAAGATTAACATAATTTATGTGCTGTTTGCCATATGTGATGGTCACATCATGGGGGGAGGATGTTTGTCCATTGTACATCCATACTGAGAAGCAGCCAATCATGCAGTGAAGTGTGTGTATATTCGCTAATCTCACAGAGCAGTCGCATAGTGATTTACATATAGGATTGGTAAAAATCCTTACAGAGAAATACCCTTCATTTCAGAACTATACTATGTCATGTGTAAAGAAATCTCACAACAAAAAGCAAAACTGGAAGTTTAAAACTAAACTGACCATAGTTTACATATTTGAAACAGTGGGTGTTTATTGAATGGATATCTCCTTGCTTACAAGTTTTGTGAGAAAAAAAATAAATCTAAAAATAAAACTTTCCAAAACTTGAAATATTCTCCCTCTCTCTCCGTCCCTCCCTTCCTCCCTTCCTCCCTCTCTCTCTCTCTCTCTCTCTCTCTCTCTCTCTCTCTGTGTGTGTGTGCGTGTGTGTGTGTGACTGCTTTGAAATTCTGGTCTAACCTTATATCTACTGTAAAAGGACTATACTAATAAATACATCTGTAATATTGGATAAACCTCCTATGCTGTTTATCTTCTTCTTGCTGAAACATACTAGAGGAAATGTAATTGTCAATAGCTTCATGAAGAAAGATTAATAGTCCCAAATACACAAATAAGTTTATTTGAATCTTCATGTATTCTTTGAGGTACAATTATAGTACATAATTCTACTAGGTTGCTTAATACAGGTTGGTACTACATTTGCAGTGGAATATTGTTCTTTTGTAGAATTTTTCATTTGACAATGCATGCAATTTAAGAGTGGGAGAGTTTTCTGCAGACTGCAGTCATGTGGAAACTTCTGATAGTGTCATACTGTCACAAACCAGCCAGTTAGGCAGAAACCTTTTTTTCCCCATTGGCTGCACTTATTTGTTCAAAGGAAAGGGAGGATGGGAGTTAGGACTACAGATCAGTCGTAAGCGGTCTGTGAGACAAATAGGCTGAGAACTTGGGGAGGAGCAGTTAAGGAGACTAAGTCTTTAATGTAGCCAGAGGCTCAGTGCATTTCTAATAGTGTGTGGAAGAGAGAATTCCAGTCACACAAGTGACATCTATATACATTCTGTCTTTTAAGCAAAGGGAGGGGGAACTCCTTTAAAGACAAAACAGGGCTTCTGAATTTACAGCAGTAATGTGAAAGAGGGAATTTCTTCTGAAATCCCTTCATTTAGACAATTCTAAAGGTGAAAGAAGTTTGCCTCTTGCATCCACAACCTTACAACCTCAAACCATTGTGATGTTTGATGTTCATGTCAGACTATAATTTCTTTCCTGCTCTTTTTTTTTTTTCAGACTAAGGAGCTAAAGTTTGCATAAAGAACTCGATGGCTTTGCTTTCCACCATACAGTGTTTATAGCTGCACTAGATTTCCTGAATCTCCAACGGAAGTGACGCAGCCCTTTGGTATTCCAGGTGAGAGTCTCCAGTGGGACCAAGAAGGGGAAATAGCTGCAACTGAAACATTTGTTTTTCTAAATGAATCACATGCTGGTTTTTGAGGTGTTCATCTTCATGGGTAGATGAGGCTCTGGAAAGGAGCAGGCTACCCAAATCTGACGAAAGTGTCTGGCAATTCTTAAAGCAGGAAAGATCGAATACAGAGCTGAGATTTGGGTGAACCTTCCCAAAAGACCTGCAGCTCCCTTGTGGGTCTTGCAGACTGCAAAGGGGCTGAATTTAGTGGTGCTTCTGCTTTTTATTTGGCACCTTCCATTTACTATGAAAGGGCAGAACCACCAGTTTCGGATATTAGTTTTGTAACTGCCTAGATGAAATCCCTCCGTATGTTGTGACGTACTGGTCTGTCTTGCCTTGTTCTCTACGCTTGATGCAATTCAGCCATGGATTCTGTCAGAGAAAGGTAATATTCCTGTTGAAACTCTCAGGAAACGTAGGTATAGCTCCTGGATAATTCAAGTTCAGGAATTGGAGGGAGGACATGCCCTCACACACAAAAGAACTGGCTGCCCAATTGATCTTTTTCAGGGCAGCCACAAAGTGATCCATATTGAACGTGGATTGGAGGGAGGGGGCAGTAAAATCTTGTGACGGCAGTGAAGGAGGGAAAACAGTCCAGAAGGGTCATCTGTGAGGAAAACAGAGGCCAGCCAAAACAATATTCTCTTCTGCTCTTAGTTAAATGTGTGCGGATTGAGCACAAAGTGGCATTTCTCTTAACTGGATCCACTTGGAAATCATACATGATGATTTTGTCCCCTGGCTTGGTTTTGTACAACAATTAATCTTCCTCCTGGTTAACTGCTTATTATAGCCAACCCACAGTGGTCTGGCTCACTCTTCTCCCATCCTTTGGCATGGTTTGCCAATGGCTGCCAATGGTTTGTTTACGGTTATAACTGCTCTATCTGCTGAAGAATCTTGAAAGTTTAGGTGTGCTTATTTTCTTAACGACGGTTAGAGGTCCTTGGGAGGTGACATACAAACCATAACAATCCAGTGGTAGCCAGTAGTGAGTCATATGGGGGCAGTGGGAAGAAACAAAAAGGGGAGTTTGGGGCCCCATTCATGTGTCAAACCATAAATCATGATGAATGTGTCATGCACTCTTAAAGCTTTTGGTGATTTAACTACACAATTCATTTTCATTAAAACATGCACTTTTAAGAAGGAATAAATATATCTGTTTTAATTGCTGCTTTATTTTTTCTTATGTTATGTTGAAACAGAGGAGTAAATTGCACTGTTTTCTGTACCTTATTGAAACCAACATTATTCTGTTCTTTGCTAGCTATGTAGGTCAGCCTAACAGGAATACACTACATATTTCAATAATAAAGATCTTTGGAATCATGAAGGGAAATGATACTGAAAGTATTCAAAGACTATGTCTGTCTTTTGGGAATTTGGAGTTATTATTATAGTTGGACACAAAATCAGGCAGATGTTTAGATTGGGTTTGGCATCTTTATCTACCTATCAAGTCCTGGATTTGGGATAGGTAGATGTTGTTGTCTGATGGTATTAATTTTTAATTATTAATACTTGGTGGTTATTGGCTTCATAGTAACCCGTCTACCTATTTTATGTTGAATGTGGTCTGGATATGTTGAATATGGTCTGTTTAGATTGCATAACAAGAATCTCCTAAAATATTTGAAGAAATAAACTTCTAACCCTTAGCAAGAATCCTTTGTACTTCGCCCACAAAAAGCCATGTATTGTACCCAATTTCTGCATCAAAATTCCCACCTTCAGTTCCTTAGCATTATTCCTTTAGATGCAGGGGAACTCTCTGTTGTTTAAAGCATTAATTTATCAGGAAACTATTTTTGGTTTGTTACTTGCTTAAGTTATCTCAAAGAGCAAGCTAGATGTCTTCATAGAGCAGTTGCCGACTTTTTAAACTAAAAGTTGATGAGATTGGAATGGATTGGAAAAATGGTGGCAAGGAGAGGGGCTTTCCTCTCTCACATGTTGTTTGAAATCAGAGAAACAAATTTTATTTCCCTTGATGCTTTTCTGCCATTCCAGGTCTGAAAAAGCTGGCATTTTAAAGGGCAGACCTGAAAAGAGAGTTCAGCAATGAGTTAAGAGGTATCTGAGAGTAAAGCAA
Organism: Pseudonaja textilis; assembly: GCF_049901715.1. Classification (NCBI taxonomy): domain Eukaryota; kingdom Metazoa; phylum Chordata; class Lepidosauria; order Squamata; family Elapidae; genus Pseudonaja; species Pseudonaja textilis. Next base: position 111,328,515 of record NC_141991.1, on the reverse strand, counting down.
GGAAAATAATTATATACCTTTGGCTAGAGGAAATCCCTGGAATGAGCTATATTGTTTGAGGACTAACAATATTGTCTACACTGGCTGTTCTGCAATTCTCTGGGGACTTGGGTAGGAAACCTGTATGTCACCTGCTGCAGTTGATTTTTAACTGGAGATGTTTGGCTCAATCTATGCAGGTAAAACATATGCTCTTCTAGTGAATTGTACTCCTCCTCTTAAAACTGTGTTTCTAACTTTTGTAAGTTGGTTACCATTAAGAAACTTAGCATTTCAGACAAGGCCATAGACTTACTTTACGTTCTTTCAACTATTGTTGGCATGTAAACAAAAAAAACCCCATATATTACCAAGAAAACAAGTGCTTTACATCAGTGGCACCCAAACTTTTGGGTACCAAGTTCTGGTTCCATGGAGAGAGGCTTTTCCGTGGACCAGAGGGAGCGTGGTTTCACACATTGCCTGCATCCCCCACATGCACGGATAGGGCTTTTCTCATTTCTGGCACACTGCAGACTGCTGCTGGTCTGTGGTCCAGTGGTTGGGGATCCCAGCTTTACATTATTGATACAAATAATACTCTTTACTATGCACATATTTCCTGAATGCAAAATCATGCTAATACTTCTCCAAAATATAACTGGTCTTCAGTGAAGTAATCTTATATATTTGTTTATTAAATTTATACGTTGCCACATCTCACCATCCAAAGTGACTCTGAACAAAATAAGGTATTTTGCACCAGCTAAAAGCCTATTGTAAAACTTTTGATCATTCTACCTATAGCAACTTGAGACAAGCTTGTTGTTTCTTTTGACTTTCTCAGTAAATACACAAAGCAAGATTAGATACCTAAAAGCTAAGGCTAGACTCCTTGCCTATTTGGAAATGAATTTTGCTGAGTAAAGTAAATAAGCACAGGCCTGAGCTGCACATGTCCAACCCTTTCTATAAAAAGAGGCTAAGTTTAATTTCCCCAGTTTTGTGCCGTCCAGTTGCATTGGACTGCCTATCAGCAGTCTGTTTGTTCCCACAACATATATGCTGTTCTATTTCTAGAGACTTTCAGCAGCCTACAGGATTCATGTCAGAAGATTAAAAACAGGAATTAAGTAATGCTTTTTTAACCAATGTGTCTGATGTGCCGCCATTTGGGGTAGCATGACCTTATTTGTCCTTTTGAAAATACTTTTACAATTCTGTGCAAATGCAGTAAGGAAGTTGTGGGCTGCATATGCAGAAATAAACTACAGTGGAAGACCATCAGCTGAGGGGGCATGAGCAGGGCTGGGCCGCTGGGGGTTCGCAGGGGTTCAGAAGAGCCCCTAGCTAAGATTCTGTACAGTTCGAAGAACCCCAAAATCCCACTCCTGGCTGGCCCCGCCCACCCACCCCGCCCCTCCTAGGAGTCCCCACACGACCCATTTTGGATGCAAGTAAGTACAGGGTGCGCACAGAGTATCAGGGAGGGCAAAAAATGGGCCTCCCAGAAGTTCGGGAAGGCTGGAAATGGGCCTATTTCTGCCTTCCAGAGAGCCTCCAGAGCCCCAGGAGCCCATTTTCAACCTCCTGGAGGCTTGAGGAAAGCCTTCGGAGCCCGGAGAGGGCAAAAATGCCTTACCCGCCATCATGCAGGAAGCCACCATAGCCACGCCCACCCAGCAACTGGGCAGAGAACACTTTGCTAAAATTTTTGAAGCCCACCCCTGGGCATGAGTCTGAAGAAAGCATCCCCCCCAGTAATATCAACTCTTGGGATAAGCCCATAATTGTCATAATGACCAGGAATTCAGAAGTTTCTTGTCTTCTCCTCCTGGCAGGTAAGTTGAAGTCTTCCAGTGTAGGTTACCCCAATACCAACCCTGCAACTGGGTCATGTAGCTCAGGTAGGGTGATGATGGCAGGCTGGTAAAAAAAAAACCCCACAATTCTACAATACTACAAACTCTGCTTCACAATGTGGCATTGACTTCAATCACCAGCAGAGTCTCCCAGATGACTCTCCTCATCTGCCAGCCCCCACATGTACATTACTCTAAGAAAGAAGCACCACATTAAAATTAAAACTAATATTATTAAGATTGGTTATAGTAACTGAATCTTTCAAGTCTGATTAGAGTAGGCTTTATCATTTCCTTTTCTCAAACTTGTGTAAATTAGGGGACTGTTTATCTAAGACTGACCTGGGCATTTTACAAACCCTGGGCCACATCCAGCCCTCTGGCTGCCCCTTTCGGGCTAGCATGACATCAACCAGAAATTAGAAATCAAATCTAAATAAGTGTACACCATGCATGCAATACAACTACATTGCTTTTATTTTAAAGGCAACTTTTTTTAAGTTCACATATGTGCATGCCTGCCTATGCCTGTTATGGCTCTCCATAACAGCCTTAGATTTTCATGTAGCCACTGGAAAAATTAATTGCCCACTCCTATTTAATATCTATATGCATACCTGCTTCATCGTTTAGGATTAAGCAATATTCCCCCCCCCCCGCTTATTGCTTGTTTGATTTATTATTAATTGTATATTAACCAACTGCTAATGACTTAGGATGTCTCACAACAATCAAAATAAGGAAACTAAATAAAAAAGAACTAAATGAAAGAAAAAAAGAGATAAAAGATGATAACAGCTTCCAAGAATCCAAATAAAGAGTAGACTATATCTGGAAAGAAACATGGATCCTGAAAAAGTTAATAAGAGAGAAAATATACAATCATACAGACCATATAAATCAGAAGCGATAGTCAACAGCAAAGATCAAGGACAACGAGGAAATAAAAAGGACCATGGAAAGATGACACAGATATATACTTCTTAATCATGCATTCTTGATCTGACATTGCTTTCTTTGAAAAAAAATGGGAACAAACAAACAAACTGAAGGCTAGAGGATGCTGTTGAGAAAACAAAATCCTTAGTTTGATGAATTTAAATTTCCAAGACTATGTAACAATGTTTTTCTCTCAATGGAAGGATAGAAATGTATTTTGGGTTTTTCTTTGGGGGACCGGGGGGGGGGGATTTAAATAAAGCTGACTCCATTCTCTGAAGGATAGATGTAGAGACTACAAATAGAGATGCTCTTGAAATGTGAACCGGTCTGTGGTGCGTACCGCTTTTCTCTCTGCTTCCTTGGGGTAACGGCAAGAGGTTACAAATTATGTTTAGGGGGAGCAAAGCTTGCCGCTGCATCACATACTGAAGAAAACTCTACAACTGAATGTGCTCCCCAACCCCCACCCCACCAAGGAATGATTGCTTCCACTCTGTTCTTTCACTGTTTCCGAGTGTGCGGATGCATACCCTGAGAGGATGAAATAAGAAAAGTTGTTGATTTCTCTGCCCTCACTCCCCTTCCTCAGAAATCTTCATTTCTCTGCCGAGACCAGAGGTCATCCTGAGAGAAAAATTAAAGAGCGTCTTCATCTTTCCAAAAAGGCAGCCTGCCCATATTTCCCCAGTTGCATTTAATGAGTCTCAAAGAAACCAAACTTGCTGTATCACCTTCTAGAAGCTCTGCAATCCTTTGAAAACTTCCAGGAGAATTGTGCTGCTCATGAGAAGAGCAGAGGGGAATGTAAATGTAAAAGGGCCAGTCCCATTGGGTTTGGGCAGTGATTACATAAGCAGGCAATAGGCAAACTTTCCACCTGTTTGTCCATGCATCTTGTCAGTACATGGGTATTCTTTAGATCTTCCTGTATTTTGTTACCTCATTTAGTGTCTTGAGTCATTTATTGATCAGATTTTTCATTGTCTCTTATTGCCTCATCTTATCTTTTGCTTACAGACTTGAAATGGGATTCTTCCCTATCTTTTGGAACACATCTTTTTAAAATAAGCACCCATTTTCCCATTGATAAAACGAGCAGCGGCATCTTCTTCTACTCTTGTGTGGCTGCTTCATAAACCACTCTGTCTGTTTCTGCATGCACGGGTGCCCTTAGCCATCTCACTTCACTTCACAGGCACACAGATGTGGTTGAAAGCAGTTTACAAAGCAGCAGCACGAAAATGGAAAAGGATGGAACTGCTTTATTAGTTCACAAAAGAGGGCCTTTTGCGTGTACCACTTTCAGAAGAAGTGCACAAGTGGAGTAGCAGTAAGCACATCAGTATTCACATGCATCACAAATTACAGGGTAGCATTTGGAAGATGACTTGGGGTAACCTATCATTTGAATGCTATACAGTTTGTATTGGGGGGCGGGTTGTCACAATGTGTGTACACAGTCTGAAGTTGTTACTGAATTAGAGAATAGATTTAGTTTTGATGATAGCTGATTAAAAATGTTGTAAAACTCCAAGCTACATGGGTTTATACTATTTTATGAGTGTTTTAGCACCTTGATATTGAAACATGATAATCACAACCTCAGGGTCTGCCCAACTGAGGTTGCTCATGATTTTAAATAATGAGTTAAGTTTGTATCAAATACAGCTTAATGGTTCTGTGCCAAGGTGAATAGCCGCTTTCTGGGAAATGCAGGAGGTGATGATGGTGAATTATTTATTGTCTTGCACAGAATTTTGCATATTGCCCTTCAAAGAAAAGGAAGCAATATTCATTTTATAAAAATTATTTTAGGTTTCATTGTGATTGGTTAAGGTTGCCCATTATGCCAATATGTTGTGCTGTTTTGGCTCGGTGTGATGCATGCATCTAAGCACTGTAGTTTGTAACGCAGAATTTATGGTTTATCTTATTTCCACATAATGCTATTAATAAACTATATTTGTAGCAAGCCATGGCTTACTGTGATGTATGAACAATCATTGTAAGAGAGCTTCTCAGACAACTCAGCTTTACTGGGAATGTCTTCTTCCCCTTTCTAAACACTATAAGAATCTGTTGTCTTTTACTTGTTGTACCAAATGCCCAGTATCATTAGAATCATAGAGATTTTTTGTTGAGGTTGGAATCTCATCAGGTAGCTAAGACTTACCACTCTATTTCCTCCTGAGACACTGAAGTGTGCAGCCTGGAGACCTGAACTAGAGGTGATTGGCTGGTATATCTAGAGATGTCTCTCTTGACTGTCCCTGTTCCTTGTTCCCTGCTGTAGGAGAGCCATTCTTTTAGGGCTCCATTGGATAAATGGCTCTCAGCCTGATGCTAGAGGACAGCTCTAACCATTAGCAAATGTAACAGCATAGGGATGCAAGCAATAAATGCCTGGGTTCTCCAGGGATAATCCTTCATTTCAAAATCCAAGAGTATTTATGTGGATGATTTGGTTATGACACCACTAAGCTAGCAGAAGTGCACAGAACAAGCATTTGAAAGAAATGTGTGAGCCATTCTTGCATTTGCTTATGTTTGTCTACATCAGGGGTGTCAAACTCAAGGCCTGCAGGCCAGATACATGCTTAAATTTGGCCCGCAGTGCCGCCCTGGAAACAGCAAAGGATCAGCCTCTGCCAACAAAAATGGAGGTCAGGGCCCTCCCAAGCTCCATTTTTGGCTGTGACAGCCTCCTGCAGCCCTCTGCTGGTGAAAATAGAGCTCAGGGGGGCCGCAGGCAGCCTGCTCAGGCTCCGTTTTTGGCCACAACAGCCTCCTGCAGCCCTCTGCCAGCAAAAACAGGCAACACACAGCCCCGAGTTCTGTTTTTGCTGGCAGAGGGCTGCAGGAGGCGTCACAGTTGAAAATGGAGCCTCAATGTGTGATGTCGAGCTGCCCATGCCTCTGGCCTCACCCCCCCGCCCCCAAGATCAAACACAACCCTGATGTGGCCCTCAATCAAATTGAGTTTGACACCCCTGGTCTACATAAAAGAGAAGTGGTATTCTGCACCATGCTGTATGTTATCATTTGAGTTTGCTGCATGGGCAGTTATATAACATTATGAAAAAAGAAAACCATCCCAGCCATGGGTGGCTTCAGGTGAGTCGGCGTGTACTCACCACCATGACAATTGCTCATCTGTTATTGCTTGTTGATGATGTCTATAACATTGGCTTGCCTTTGTTTGTAAACCTGACAAATGTTGTTTCTCCATATATATTTTGGAACATGTCCAAAGTTCTCTGCCCACATAGACACAGTGAATAATGTTTCTTGAAAATGAGAGGAAAGTAAGCTTTTTCAGTTTTACTAGACAGATTGATTAATCTTAATTCCTGTGCCTCCACAGTTGGAACTTCAGGGTTTGGTGTTCTTCCCTAGCTCTGGGCCTCTGATCACACTTCCCCTGTTGCCATGAAGATATCTGCCATTATTGCGTCACAGCCGTGCTAATTTTAAGAAATTAGGACACTCTGGGGCCTGTATTTCAGAAAACCAAGAGGTTTACAGTGACAGAGAGAACACCATGAAATTTGGTGCCTGCAGATATGTTTCCTGTCATCCAGAAATCCTTTTGGGAGGGAAGCACTTTTTAAAGGAAGCCCTGAAGAAAAAGCAGAGTACTATCTAAGAAGGGGTCCCTCAAGGTAATTTTGTTCCAGTGAATAGAAGCCTTTAGATTGCTTTAGATATAAAAAGAAGCTTACCTTTGTTTTCAGAGTCTCAGCTAAAGGAGGGGAGAGAGAAATGTGCCTGCAAAAGGAAAGAGGTCATAAATAAAGTGATGGCTACAAACGATGAAGGCTATTTCTCTCTTCTTTAGCCTCCCAATTCCACCCCAGGAAATAAATTGGGTCAGGTTTGAAAGTGCCGTTTCTTCTTCGTGGTGGATTTAATTTTAGCTCTTGCAGACAAGCTTTTGCATCATAAGCACCTGTGGATTTTTAGGAAACATGCCCAGTGAGGCTTATCTGCCATGTAACCAGATATGTGTCTATTATCTACAATAGTATGTTTTCAATAAATAACCATGTGTTCCTAGAACCCTGTACCAAGGACACGATGGGATAAAAGAGGCAACTCATTTTGCATCAATCCTTCAGCTATTCCGTGAAGTGTATGTTCTGTGTAGCATAAAACTGACATATCTCTTGTTGGGAGAAATATTCTTTTGGGTTCAGTTCCAAGTCGGGGAAAAGACACTGGAAACATGGAGGCTGTTTAGAAAGATGGTTTAATGGTGGACAGGACCACACCTTGGAGCTCCTGGGCAAAAAGGAAAGGGATGCTGAGAATCCCTTGGTTTCATACCCTCTGTTGGGCCCTACCTTAATGTTTCCTGTTCCTGTGCATGAAATGTATCCCATTGACTGTCACACTCCCAGGGACGGGGGTCTTAGCTAACTTTGTAGGCTTTGTCTGGACCACAAGGCTTCACCTGAGTGCTGGCTACTGCAATCTTCCCAAGTGCCATGTGGTGAGATGCATAATCCTATCATTTCCTGAGGGCCATGTCTTAATTTCATCACCCTGGAACTGAAGTGAGAGCAAGGAGCTTCAGGAAGCTGTTTTGTCTTTAAAACATGTTTCTCCTTTTCTTGATCCAGGAAAATATAATAGTCTGCCTTTTAAATATTTCCTAGAATATTTCATTCTTCTAGGAGAGGGGTGGGTGCTAACTTTTTACACTCTATTGTGGGTTACTTCTTCCCTCCCCAGTTTTGGTAAAGGAAGCATTAAAACAACTGCAGTAGGAAATCAAAAAGGGAAGGAAAAGATATGAGGATACCATTACCTGCTGATCTAGAATCAGCAAACCCATTACAGATAACTATCAGCGCCTGTTACACAGCCCCACTCTCCCAAGGCAGTTCTCGTGGATTAAATTAGCCGAGACACTGGTTCAGGCCAGCAGGTAATCTGGAAAAGGGCAATATTCTTCCAGTTGTTATTAGCAAATGCTTCTAAAGCAAATGTGGAAGAAAACAACATTATTAGGATAAGCTGTTATTTTTTTAACAGCAGTGAAAGAGACTCTACTTCAGGGCACTTTGGCAGGAAAGAGTGAAGGTGATCAAGATGTTGAAACATGTTTGACTATAATGGGACATTGATGGGATTATTGAGATCATGACTATATGGAAGATTTGCTCTATTCAGGATATGTTGCTGCTAAGCATCTTATCTGTAAGCTTCATCTAGCATCACCTTAAAGAAATTATCATTTTAGCATTACATTGCTCCTTCTCAAATGATAGGCTTGATTTCAACATTTCACTTCCCTTGGATGTTTTTTTTTTTTGCCATGACAAGGATTTGGATCTGATGGGGAGGGGTATATGCCATTTCTATACATCTTGCTCCTGATTTAAATCTGCCCAATTAGTGTCTAGTAATCACTCAGTGTGTTAAAGAATTAAGAACAATTAAGGGTGCAAAGAGTTTTCAGATGCGGTGTTAAGTACAACTGCTGGCAGGCAGCTGTCTGATCCTATGTGCAGTTGGAAAGGCGAGAGAGAGCACGCAACAGAAGCAAAAGCGAGGAACCCAAACATTTGCAAAATAGGAAAGCTCTAAACTTCACCAGAGAGTGACTGCCACCCTGGAGTTGAGGGCAAGCAACATTTGAGGGACTGGGAGCTACAACCTGGCCTCTGCTGCTAGTTTTTTTTTTTGGCAGACTTGCAGGTGGTTTTGATGCCACAACAGAAAACAGGGTAATCATCCATTTGGGTAGTTAAGAAGGCAAATGGCTTCCAAGCCACCCTCAAACCTCCCCAAATGCAGAAAATAATCCCAAACCCTGCTGCCAAATTTCAGTGCCCAGATGGCTACATTTTGAAATCATGACTTCAGGCCATTTTCCTGGTTTGTGGAGGTGGGAAGGGAGAGAGGTCTAAAGGGACTTAAGGTTGATATTTTTTGCTGCCAGATTTGAGGTTGCTGAGAGACACATGCATTCTCTCTTGCCTACCTTGCCATAGTCCATAGTGGGCAAAATTCAGTGGCCTTTAAAAACTGTTTCTAGACCAATTCCATATTATATACTGTACTGGAAAAAGGTCTCAACAATCTGGAAAACTAGAAAACAAATAGCAGTAAACCAAAGAAGTGGTATAAAATACATTAATTAAGGATTGCTTAGCTTACATCATCTCAGCAGGTGGTTGTACTCAAGCAAACTTGGCTGTTTTCAAAGTGGAGTCAAGCATGATTAGGAGTTAAATAAAACGCCACCAAGAAATCACATGTCTACATATAGACTGGGAAGGAAAAAACAAACAAACCAAAACAACAGTCCCAAAAGAACCATCTTAGAGAACAGTAGCAGCAAACCATTTCTATAATTGTCAAGAAAACAGCAGGGATGTGTCTATGCAGTCATCAGGCATCATGTTATGATCTGAGAACAACTTGACATGTAGCTGATAATCCAAAGGCATGGTAACATTTCTTTTATGAAATGTTCTTCATAAAAGAACATTTATGTTCTTTGACATAAATGACTTCATGTCTGTTTGATATTTTTGGATTAGAAAGGGATTTTTGGATTAGGAATTTTGAAAATTTAAAGAATTCCAGAAGACTCTCTTATATCAAAAATGTTGGAGCTTACCAAGTTGCACTTCCATTCTTTGGAAGTGTTTCCTCGGGATGTAGAGAATCTTCCCACTCATTCCAAGAAGGAAATTGAATTCACACATAATTTGGTTGAGTGCCAATATCAGAAGAAAAATAGATTCAGTTGACTACCTTGCACGGGAATGACTATTTGAACTAGAGTCTCTTCGGTACTGCACTGAAAAGTATCTTATCCTAGTACCGTGGTTTTCTTCTGCAGCATTTGTCAATAACATGTGGAAGAATGCCACACTTTTCTAAGTAGTCCAGGGTTCTGAACCAGCATCACAGGTAGGTAGTATAGCCTTCAGGTAAGGGGGGACTGCCTATTTGAAAAGCAAAAAAGCTTTGTTAATTTGGTTCTGTTGACAAGTAAGATCTTCCTCATGAATAGAAGCACTATATTTGGCTGACCTTGGGTTTGCTCAGAGTTCTCAAACTTAAAACTTTCTGTTGTAGTTTCCTCGGTGCTAGAAATAATCACTGTGCATATACAGTATTGTATTCGGTCACGTCTTGCTGAAATTGCTCATAAATGGATGAAGTTTGCAAGCATGCTAACCCAAAACCAAACAAATCACGTTATGGCTTAGCATGTTATGTGAATCTAGTTCTGCCATATTGGCTAATACTACTGTAAACAGTTTTTACAAAGAACAAATATTTTTTGTTCATATGCAGGCAAGAAATAGGCCTCCTCCCTTATGCATATGGATAGTTTGGTCAGTCAAGCTGCTCTAATTCAAAACTTATGAAAAGTTCTCTGGAGGCAAGACCTCTGTCCCTTGGACAGATGGCGTGCATGCTTCTTCTTTTTTTTCCCCGTGACCTTGTTGTGCCCAGCGATTCCCTCAGCTACTGAGTAAAGACACATGGGCTATGGCTGGAAACCAGCCAGGGAATGAGAATTGGTGTTTGCTGCCAAGATGTCACCAGTGCCAAAATAATGGTTTAGGTAGCAGCATCGCAGGGAGTCAGGAGCTTAACTGCTATTATGGGATGCTTGTTAAAATTGTATTTCATTTTTTTCCATTGGTTTGGATGCCACTTTATAATGTGATTTATGTTATTTAAATATATTTTATTTATCATATTTAGAGGCCTTCTATCTCCCTCATAGAGCAACTTTAGAAGAATAAATTTTGCTATATTGTGCATATGATTTAAATATATTTAAATCTATTAAGGCTTTGCTATTCATTGATAGATTGGAATGTCTCAACAAATAGTTCTAGCATATTTCATATCTACATTATTAGGCTCTAATACACTAGTCGGTGCAGAGCCATCTGTTTCTGGTTTTCTCTCTCCAAGGTACAGGAGGTCCAAAATCGGGCTCCTATTCTGGGTTCTGGAAATATTTTGTTAGAAAACATCTAAACTGTGCTTGGCCACTGATCTCAGTTTTAACTGAGATGAAAAATGACAGCTTCACCTGGGAAGTCCATCCCATTTGAGAGTTTACTTTTTTGGGAAAAAGAGAAAAGAATGGAATGAATTATCCCTTCAGCTAATAAATGCTTTGCTGTGATCTGGCTGAGGGGATATATATCTGGCATCACGAGAGTTTGCAGCGTCTGAGCAATGATAGTTACTTAACATGCAGCAAGCATTGTGCCCAGAGAAAAGTCGATGTAATTTTTGTGTGAGTGAGTGTGTATTAGCATGTAAATGTGAGTAGGTGCTGTCCTGATTGATGGCAATTAGCATTTTCTAACGGGAACAGATGTTCAAATTGCCAGGAGGCTGGTACCTAATGCCCACGCCACCATCTGTTCCACTGGGCATTGCCATAGGAATCTGTGTTATCAGTGTGTTATAAATGTGTCTGAGGAATCCTTGTTGTGGTCTGCTGAACAGTCCTGACTTAGAAGAATAATCAAGATTAAAGATACTTCTGAGGTTGTTAATGCTGGTCATGGTATATTACAGAATTGAGGTCTTTCACTTGAGAATCTGTATTTTATAACCCTTTACTGAGCAACTATTGAGAAATCTGTACAAAATGCACAGTATTGACTTTCATTTTGTGTGGGTAAGGATATGTATGTATGTATGTATGTATGTATGTATGTATGTATGGTATTCAGCTTTGTTTGGGTATTTTCCCACGTCATTATAGTTGTGCTTTTAAAGTTGTAGCAACGTTTCGGCAGAATCTCATCTGCCATCATCAGGCTTCTATATTGTGTTCGTCTGTGAGTCAGACTTTCACAGCCATTTCAGTTTTAAATTTGGGGCTAGCCTACTGCTGTGCCAGAATGTTTTTTAATTCATCCTGATTGGTTGGGAGTCTTGGTCTGTGTTTATTGGTCTTGGAGCTTGCTGTGTTCTGCTTGATTGGTGTTTCTAATATCTTCTGATTGTTTTGTGGCTTTTTTTTGTCTTAATTGGCTGACAACATTGTGTTCCTGTATTGGAGGCTTTTAGTGCGGCTTGGCTCCAAGTAAATGGACGGCTATCATTTGTTAGGAAGCTAGGTTTCATCTGGGTGCCTGGTTGGGGTGTGCTTGAGCTGGTGGTATCAGGGGGGATCTGTTTGTGCCCAGGTGTTTGCCTGGCTTGTGGTGTGGAGATTTTTTTGTTTGTGAGTGCAGGCTTCCAAATAATTGACAGTCTGGTGGAATCATCTCTTCTATTCATGCTTTCAGGTCTTTTTTCAATCTCTATGGCTTCTCTGATAATTCTGTGGCTGGGGTTTTCTAAAGTGGCTAGGGTTTTAGTGCCATTGAAGTAGATGCTATGACCTTTGGCTTTCATGTGTTGGACTAGTGAGGAAGTGTGTTCCAGCTTTTTTACTGCATTTTTGTGTTCATCCAGGTGGGTACTTATTCTTCTATTGGTCTGTCCAATGTATGTGGTTCATCTTCTAAGTCTCCATTATGTCTCAGTGTGTTTTTGTGGATCAAGCCGGTGATTTTGCTTTGTGGAAGCCGTTGGCTGTCAGTACTTTAGTCAGGGTGCATAGTTCAGTCTTTTTTAGTTCATCAATTATTTAGAAGCCTGCACTCACAAACAAAAATTCTCCATACCACAAGCCAGGCAAATACCTGGGCACAAATAGATCCCCACTGATACCTCCAGCTCAAGCACACCCCAACCAGGCACCCAGATGAAACCTAGCTTCCTAACAAATGATAGCTGTCCATTTACTCGAGCCAAGCTGCACTAATAGCCTCCAATACAGGAACACAATGTTGCCAGCCAATCAAGACAAAAAAAAGCCACAAAACAATCAGAAGATATTAGAAACACCAATCAAGCAGAACAGAGCAAACTCCAAGACCAATAAACACAGACCAAGACTCCCAACCAATCAGGATGAAGAAAAAACCATTCTGGCGCAGCAGTAGGCTAGCCCCAAATTTAAAACTGAAACAACTGTAAAAGTCTGACTCACAGATGAACACAATACAGAAGCCTGATGATGGCAGATGAGATTCTGCCGAAACGTTCTCTGATTATTTTTTCTTCATCCTGATTGGTTGGGAGTCTTGGTCTGTGTTTATTGGTCTTGGAGTTTGCTCTGTTCTGCTTGATTGGTGTTTCTAATATATTAAGAATAATCAGAGAAGCCATAGAGATAGAAAAATGCCCACACAGCATGAATAAACGAGATTACACTTCCCGCCTAACAGCCATTTGGAAACCCGCCCTCATGAACAGATGAGTACCTAACATGAAGAATGACACCAGACCCACACCCACGAGGGACACACAAGATGCTACCACCACATTTCCATGTAGAAAGCAGACTCACACCCACACAGAAGATGAGACACAACCACAGACCAGAAGCTGCACCGCAGCTGCATCACTACCCACTTCAAACCCTTCCGACCCATACATGAAGCGAACTGACGCCCACCGTGAAGATGCGACATGAACGCGAAGCCAAACAGCAGGATCAGAGCTCACCAGCTAAAATCCCCCAGCAACTAAGACTAACCTGAGCACAACCAAGCCCCCACCTGAACAGAACACATCCCCATCCAATCAGAGCACAGCCAACCTCCCATCCAATCAGAGCACAGCCGGGCCCCCAACCAATGAGAACACCCCCCCACCCAATCAGAACACAGCCAAGCCCCCACCCAATCAAGTCACACCCCCACTAGCAGTTAAAAGGAAGAAGCAGCTGCAAGCTCACATTACTCTGAGAAGCACAGAGCCGAAGACACAAGCCTGAAGATGATGAATGAGACTTCATTGAAACGTTGCCTAGATACTTCCAATTTTATGGGGGAGAAAACCTGAATAACCAAAGATCCACATACAAATACCCACGAGAACCTCAGAAAACATGTATATATGTGTGTGTGTGTGTGTGTGTGTGTGTGTGTGTGTGTGTATGACCCATACTTGGGCATGCAATGGTTAATGCAGGGGTGGGATTCTACCAGTTCGGAACAGTTCTATAGAACTGGTTGTTATGATTCTGTGCAGTTCGGAAAACTGGCAAATCACAATCGCCCCTCCCCTCCCACCCCACCCAGGAGGCTTCCCCAGGCCCAGTCAGGGGTGGTATTCAGGGGGTTGGTGGAGGAAGAAGTGGCCTGAGAGCAGAGCTGAACCTTCCTTAGCATTGAAGATTCTATTTTTCAGTGCAGACTCAGGCAGCAGATTGCAGAAAGGTAGATCTGGGAGTGAAGCTGTGATTCTGCTAGCAGCTTAATCTGCCTGCATGCTTTGCCTGATTTTGGGTAAAAGTTGCTCTTTTTTTAAAATAAAAAATCAATCTTTACATATATATTTATAATATTTACATATAAGCCATGCCCAGCCAGTCACATGACCACCAAGCCACACCCACTAATTAGGCCATGCACACAGAACCGGTTGTTAAGAAATTTGAATCCCAGCCCTGGGTTAATGCTACTCGCTCAATCAGTTGCTGCTACTCTTTGGAATGTTCTTTTTAAAAATTGTGTGCTTTTATATCATGAAGTAAGTTATGACTACCCAAAAGCATCAGAACTCTCATCATCTCTGTTGAAACATACTAATTTAAATGGCTACCTAATGTAGATTGCGTACCACTGTTCATGCCCCAGTGACTAACAATCCACGATATTTCATTGGCAAGCAGTATAGTGTTAAATTGCCTTCAAATAAAAAATGGGGAAATCTTGGGTTTTAATTTAATCCCTCTGATTGATTGAACTTGATTGATTTATGGATGACAAACTGAGACAGTTGTATCCAAATTAGCCTGTGAAAAATTTCAGAAAGGCCTTTTAACTCTTACAGAATGTTGCTAAATGCAAACAAAGAGGTTCTAACATTGCATGCATATGCAGAACTGAGTAACAGGTTAAGCAAAACGACAATCTGATAATCTGCTCATTTTAATCGGTTACCAAGAAAAGCAAGGTTTGTGATGATGAAATGCTAAGAATTATTAAGTAACAGTACTTCAGTACTTGCATTGCAGGCAGGGCGCATCTGTACCTCTGTAACAGTTGCAGGAGCCATGAGAGAGGTCTCCCAGAAACAGTTAATTGGCCACTATGAAAGCTGTGTGAGGCTATAGCAATTTGGGTTTAATCCAAGAATCCACTTTATTAATCCACCTTATTATGTTCTGCAGATAGTACACAAACAATTGATAATTTTTCTACCCCGCTTGGCAAACATGACCAAAATTGGAATGCTGTATCAGCTGTGGACTATGAATTACTCATTCCTATATTGTAAGATCGTGAGTATAAAATAGTGCTTTTGGGACTAGGATTTTTTTCATCCCAAATAATAAATCTGATTAAAATTATAAGGAGATGAGAAGGGACTAGGTAGCTTGTTTTTCTCTTGCCATAATATACCTGGGTTGGAAAGTGCCCAGCAAAAAGGACAAATAGGTAGCCCAAAACAAACAAGAGAAAAACATTTTCCCCCACACTACAGCTGACCTCTGGAAGTCTGCCACCAGAAGTACTGATGGCAAATAGTGTGGTTCAATGGAAAGGGAAGGGAAGTGGGTCGGCAAGATAATGGAAGATAGAGCTGGTGCTAATTTGATGCTTGATAACTGTTCCTTTCCGGGAGAATGGAGGAAAATAGGAAATCCTTTTTGCTCCTTCCTGGACTTTTTGTCCTTTGTAAAGCTAGTCATCTCATTCCCGTAGCTGCTACTGCTATATTACTGAGTACATGGGAGAGGTTATGCAGTATCGCTGTTCTTCTGGCATGGTATTTCAATATTCTGTATCTCAACTGTAGATTTACTTCATAGGTTTCAATATCTGGTTTGTAGATAGAGGGTGGTAAATTGCATCTTTCTGGATTGTGTTCTCTTTGGGAAAAAGTAATTTAGGGAAACACTGGGAAATGGGCAGATAAGGGAGAGAGAGAGAATGAGACTATCAATTCACTGGATGCTTTGTTTTCTAGCAATCTGTTTAGCAGCTTGCATTGTATATGAAAAAAGTGTGGTCCTTAGGAGGTAGGGACAGCTAGTCCTGGAGGCAGGATGAGGCCTGCAGGACACATCAGGCTCCATCATCATCATCATCATCATCATCATCATCATCATCATCATCATCATCGACTCTTGACAAATGTATCTTTTCTTTTATGTATACTGAAAGCATTTTCACTAAGACAAATTCCATGTGTCCAATCACACTTGTTCAATAAAGAATTCTATTCTATTCTATTCTATTCTATTCTATTCTATTCTATTCTATTCTATTCCCCCACACCACTGCCAATTTTCCATTTTCTTTCTCCAGTTAACACTAGAGAAAAGAAGAAAAAAACACGGAGATTGCTTAATCCTTATTAAATGAACTCAGGGTATATTGGATCTAAGGATTTTTTTAAAAAAGAAATATTTATCTTTTTAATGCTGTGAAGCTATAAAGGCCAAGCATTATATCATCATTTTGTTTGCACTGACTTCATTTTTTCAATGGCACTTACAGTTTTTATACTCTGTTACAGCGGTTGAGGCTTGTCAAGTGGATGACAGCCAAGGAAGATTTTTCTGTGCTATGGCTCCATCCCCCCACTTTGACTAAAGAATAAAAAGACCTCTTTCCTCATTAGCTATTTCCTCTCAACCAAAATAGTATCTATTTATCTACTTGCATTTGCATGCTTTCAAACTGCTAGGTTGGCAGGAGCTAGGCAACAGTGGGAACTCACCTCGTCACACGATGCTCAGGTCTTGAATCTGGGCTATTGGCTTTCCAGCCGACAAGCCCAGTGTTTTAACCACTGAGGGATCATCACGCCCATGACATCATGCTGGTCATATGACTGTGGAAATGTCTTCAGACAGCACAGTGTCATGCCCCTGTCGGAATCTGACTCAGAGGAGGAAGCCGAACAGCTTAAAGGGAGTGGGAGTGTGGCTCTGTTGGCCCTGGAAGAAAATGGGGAAGGGCAAAGTCTGGCCTGGCAGAGCAGGGGAGAGGTAGAACAAGGGAGAGGGAATTCAGAGGAAGACCAAAAACCACCCCCTCTTCATCCTAGGGCATTCAGGGAGGAACAGAGAAGAGAGCAACGTGGGTTGCATGGCTTATGAGGGAAGAAAGGGCCCTGATTCCCTTCATTAGCTGCAGCTGGGAACACAGTGTATAAAAAAGGCAAGCTGCATGCAGCAAGCTGTTGAGAGCAAATTTGACTTTATCTTGTATCGTTGTGGCTTATCTGTTTTCCTGGCATCTTCCCAACTGTGTGAGTTTTGCCATGCTTTCAAGTCTGAAATTCCTGCTCCTGCCCTGCCAAACTAATTACTTCAGTTTGCTTTGCTTTTACAGTTTGTGTGTACCTTGTTTTGGACTGAATTTTTTACAGTCAAAGGCTGTTCCTGGGAGAGTTTTTCTCCGGCTGAAGGTAACCTGGGGGCAAAGTTGGAGATAATAAAGGGACTCTTACTGCTTATCTGACTGTGTTGCCTTTGTGCCATGCCCCGGGTCATCACACACTGGCTCAATGGCCCTTGAAATGGTGATAAGCGCCACCCTCTATAGTCGGTTATAGTACTAGCGGAGTAAAAATCTGCAAGGACTCCTTTCCTTCCTCATTAGTTAGTTAATTCTTGAGAATATTTTATTCTGTTTGGTCTTTGTTTTACTCTGAGTGAGTGCTTTAGGTTAAAGAATCATAGAATTGAATGGAGTTCTTTAAGTTGTTTAGTCCAAACTCCTGTACTCTACCGATACCCAAAATAAAGCATCCATTGTATATGACTGCTAGCTTCTCCTTGAATATATCCAGTATAGGGAAACTTGCTATCTCATTGGTGAAATCAGGGGTGGGATTCTACAGGTTCGCACCTATTCGCTAGAACCGGTTGTTAACATTCTAAGCAGTTTGGAGAACCAGTTGTTAGAAGAAATTACTGGCCTAATCCTGTAAGGAAGGCAGGAAGGAAACATTCTGGTGTTGCTTATAGAAACTGCCTCTCCGTTAACCCTTATTACATTCTTGGCAGGACTAGATTTCCTGTCTCTGGAACTTTTCTGGAGTGTTTTTTCCCCTCCTTTGCTGGTACTTTGCTTGTGTGGAGTGACCATTCAAAGTTACAATGGCACTGAAAAAGGAGACTTACGACCATTTTTCACACTTGCGACTGTTGCAACATCCCCACAGTCATGAGAGGCCAGGCGAGGAGATGTGTGCCTCGATGTGAGTGATGTTGAGTTGACCACACCCAGCCAGTCACATGACCATGCCCACCAACTAAGCCACACCCACAGAACTGGTTGTTAAAAAATTTGAATCCCACCCCTGGGTAAAATGGTTCCATAATTACTCTTATCAATAGCACATTTTTCCTTATGGTCAACCAAATTCTGCCTGTAACATAAATCCAGCCTGCTGCCTCCTATCTTCTCAGGTGATAGCAGGCACTTGTATAACATCTGTTCAGGTGCTTGAAAATTGCTTAATATTTCTCCTCCACTTCTCAATGCAAATCCTAATTTGTTAACGGGAATTAGTATTTGCTAGTATTTAGACAACTTGGTTGCTCTTCTCTGAATCTTCCCCGACATGTTTGAATGACTCCTTCTTATATAGTCTGGCGCCAAGAACTGAATACAATGTTCAGGGTTTGGGTTTGACCTTTGTAGAATCAAAAGGGATTGAATAGTAATGCAGAATTATCACTTGAGAACTCTGGGGCTGGAAACTTCCCCAGAGACTAAGTGGAAGCTTCTTGTTTCCCCAAGATGATTTACAGTGTAAAAACAGGTTTGTAATCAAGAGCAATTGAGAAGAAACTGTTTTTAAGATCCAGCAACTACTGAACTGCCTTGGGCTTACTTACAGAGCAGAATTTTATGTTGGAGAGAGAACCTGAGCACCAATGTATGGAGAGTGGGAGACAGAAATATACAGATTAGAAAAACAGTGCAATACCAAAAAATTGAAACTTGTCAGACATAATTGAGATGTACAGTATAAGAATGGAGGGTATGTGTATATTTGGGAAAACAGAAAAATAGGGATGGAGAAGTTGGGGCAAAATAGAATGAAAGAAGGAATAGCAAGTTGGTTATTTGGAATTGCGAACATTTTTGTTGCAGATTCCTTTTTTAAAATTCCAATAGCCAGATAGTTCTCTGCTATTGTATTCAGGGGTAAAAACATTGAAAAGCCTGGATTAACTGTTACCCAAGGAAAGGCTGGTTCAAGCCTGTATATTTCAAAGATTATGTTCTTAAAATATTCTATTATGCATTTAGAATCATGTCCCATGTAAGCAGTATTTTCCTAATAACGGTTTGGCTTTGAGAAGCAGAATCCTTTTGTTGAAAGGTTGCAGATACCATAGCTTTCACGGTTAGGTCACAGTTTAAAACAATGCAAAGACAACCAATGCCACAATGTCCTTTTCTCCTACAACTGCAAAGCTAGGACTCCTATCTTCCCTCCCTCTCTTTAGCAATCATTCTTATTGCCCCATAACTAAAAACAACAAAAACCCATTCTACAGAAACAGCTGAAAAGTTCAGGATTGGGTTATAAGGATGGATACTTCAGTTAATATTTACTCTACCATCATCATTTGCCAGAAGTAAACAAATGGTTAAGTTTGGGTGCCTCGGCTCCCCAGTTGCACCTGAGGGCAGGACAAGAAGCAATGGGTGGAAACTAATCAAGGAAAGAAGCAACTTAGTACTAAGGAGAAATTTCCTGACAGTTAGAACAATTGATCAGTGGTACAACTTGCCTCCAGAAGTTGTGAATGCTCCAACACTGGAAGTTTTTAAGAAGAGATTGGACAACCATTTGTCTGATATGCTACAGGGTTTCCTGCCTGGTCAGGGGGTTGGACTAGAAGACCTCCAAGGTCCCTTCCAACTCTGTTATTCTGTTCTGTTCTAGTTTCCCAAAGTGACAGGCCATTTTGATAGTGCTGCTCCCTTAGATGACAAATCAGTCAGAAACAATTTTTCTGTCTCAAAGCATTGAGCTCCGTGTCCATCAGTGCTCTTGAAAAGTTAGGTTGCTGATATAAATTTGGAGTCATTATCCTAATCTTGTCTAGGAAACAGGCCCCTCTCAGCAAGACATCATTGGAAGGGGTCTGGGCAGAGAACCACCCTGTTGGATCATTTTCCGCTTCTACCTCATTCCCCTTTTGCCAAGATGAGTTGTGGCCACAGTTGCAGGACTTTTTCTCTAACACATATTTTGTGATCCCTGTTCTGGTCCTTTACAGTGCTATTGACAAGCAAAGGTTGAAAGAAGGCATGTTTATTTCTTTATACTTCTCATCTGGGGTCATCTGTACTTGCACAGGGAGAGAACCAGAAAGGAATTCCTACTGATCTCATTCTCTGGCTGTGGAAGTCTGCTTTCTTGCTGATAGCTCCTGCTTTCAGTTTCTAAATTTTGTCAGGGGCTGGGGGTGTCTCCCTAATCCAGTACATAAGGAATATCAAACACTTAGCAAGCAAAATGAAGCATATTCTTTTTTTTTCCTGAAAGGAAACTTATTTGTTTTCTTGTGAAGATAAAGCAATAAAACAGTAATAAAAATTGATGCATTCTTGGAACTTAAAAGCTGGCTAGCAGTAGGTAACAAAAAAGGAACAGTTAAATGTTTTGACATTAAATATTTGTGTTTTATGACATCTATAAAAATATCTGGGCTTCAGATACTGAGGTTCTACAAACTGGGCTTTTAAAAAATTATATTACTTTTCTGAAGTTACTTGCTTTCGGACTGGTGAAATCTGACAATCATTGCAAAGTTTAATTAATTTACTGCCTCTTAAATATCTTGGATAGTTGCTGGTCTACAAATACATCTGTCTAGTCCTGGTACCATAACAGATAATTTAATGTCATGTAAAAATTACATCGGAGTACTTTTTCCTATTTCTTTCAAAGATTCTGGGAATGTTGTTACCTACCATGTGACTCCCTGCTGTGAAACTTTCATGATGCAGGACTCAAACAAGCAGAGAGAGATATCCATGACAGGCAGTTTTCTTCTTTCTGGGTCCTATTAGTATTTTTTCCCTTGAAAGTTTCTTTGCTTTGCAAAATGTTTCCATGGCGAGAGAGAATCTTCTGGGTTTCATGACTGAAGGAAACTTTCTGAAGATGGGTACAGCCAAAGAATGCTAAGATGGACTTCATAATATCTCTGTTCTGACAAATTCTTTTCTGTCTTGACAATGACTGGGAGGATGTTCCAGTTGGCTAGGAAATGTTGCTCATTTGAAGTTTCTACTTGCTTAACTGTTAATCCTTTTCTGTTCTGTTCTATCTTTTTGAATCTGCTTTTAAAATAATTTCCTTTTTAAAAAAGCAGAATAGTCTTGTTAGAAGACAAAGAAAAACGTGAAAAGAAATCAAGTTCCATGACATTAATTGAAAGGACTGAAGATTAAGATTGTTAGAAGTAAGGGAAAGAATATAAAGCTGGCTTATTTGATCAAGGTTAAAATAGATATGTTGTTATCTAATGCAGGGGTGTTCAACCTTGGCAACTTAAAAGCCTGTGGACTTCAGCTCCCAGAATCCCCCAGCCAATCTGCCTTAGTGGACTTTTGCTGATACCAAAACTGTAAGGACAAGGTTTAAGGATTTATTTGTAGATAAGAGATGGAATATTGGAAGAAGAGACTTGTTATATTTTAAGAGAAGATGAACATTATTTATACTTGTTATAATGAAGGGGAAGCTACTTCTTCAAATATTTCTTTTTTTTTCTTATTATATTTATTTTTTCTTTCTTTTCTATTTTTCCATTTTTTTCTTTCTTTATGGCACTTTTTATTTTTATTCTGTCTTTTTTTGTTTGTATTAATTTTAATGTAATATTGAATAAAGTTATTGCTTAAAACCAGGAATAATCTTATTTTATGTTTTATATAATATTTCTGAATCTTATTTGTAGAAGGTTAGTCGTTTTCCTAGTTTGGCCTTCATTCAATGCAAACTGCCATACCTCTGTGAAAAAGAGACTCCAAGTAGTAAATATGGTTGACTAATTAATATCTTCACCCTTTCCTGCCCAAACAGTATCCTTCTGCTTGTGGGTTTGTTGCTTCCTGTAGTGTGCAATAATTCCTGACCAGTATTGCCCATTGATAAGCAGGCTGAGGAACATGGGAGTTGTATTCTAATGTATCAAAACACTTGGTTGGAAAAATGTCAAATTATTTAGCTTCTAAACATGCTTTCAGATTTGTTAAATTACTGTGCAATTGAATCTCATTATATACAAAAACAAAAAATGCATTTGGCATGTATTCCAAAACTGATATTAATTGCCCTAGTCTACTCTCTTACTCAGGGTCCTTCCTTCCTTCCTTCCTTCCTTCCTTCCTTCCTTCCTTCCTTCCTGCCTGCCTGCCTGCCTGCCTGCCTGCCTGCCTCCCTCCCTCCCTCCTTCCTTCCTTCCTTCCTTCCTTCCTTCCTTCCTTCCTTCCTTCCTTCCTTCCTTCCTTCCGTAATTGGATTTTTATAACTTGAATGAGATCCAAAGGAATACTGTGGTTTCTTGTTATAGCTGGGAAATGACTTGCAACATTTGGCATTCAGTTCTTAGTTTGCTAAATCATAGTTTGCCAGCCAAGAACTAGTGATGTGACTGTATAATCCTACATTCTGTTTAATTAAATTGTAACTGCTATATTCAGAATAGCAAATTGAGAATTAGTCTTAAATTGTCAAACAGGACATTTAAAGTAAAACTCCCTAAACTAATGTCCTCTATTTTAAAGTAATAGCTAGTAGCCGTTTGTTTAAAATGAAAACTGGAAAAGATGTGAAAAAGAAATGCATGTTGCAATTTTCATTCATTCCCAGATGTGGTTTAGCAAGCTGGGAATGGTATATGCAGATCATGTACGCAGATCATCCTATGGGATGATTGGTTGCCTTAAAGTGATTTAAAGTGGGTTACTTTAACAAAGGCAGACACAAATAATATTTCTCAAAAATAATCAGTGTGGGGGATTTTTAATGCTAAAGCACGATCTAATTGGGGTCGAAGGAAAGACAGAAATATATATTTGTCTTTGTTTTATATTCAAAACCAGCAAAATCCCTACTCCAATATGCTGAAAATCTAGCTGGGCAACCCTGACATGCGAATGGTGCAACCAGATTAATGCAAGTACACATTATACAGTATGTACTTCAACCCAGGTACCTCATAGGAATAATGATGGAGAGTCAGAAGCTTCTTGAAAATTGTCAATTTCATGAAGTATTTGAAGAAGGGAGGGAGGAGGCTATTGGCCAGGCAGGACAGGAAAAATAGTTTAAGATGACAGGGGACCTTCAGATGGCTGAGAAGAATAGAATTGCCAGAGCAAAGGTCGCAGGGAGGAACATTTATGAGCTAAGGACAGAAAGATAGAGTGGAACTAGCCCACGAAGACCTTTTGGAAGGTTAAATTTGAAGGGCAGGCAACATTCTTCTCTCAGAAATTTAATTTCTATCCTCCTCCGTCAATTCAGCTTCTACGCACCTTTTTCAGGTTCCAAGGAGGGGTGTGCATTCATCACTTTGGTCATGACTTCAGAATTTATACCTCCAGCTTTCTACTAATTCCCCCTCTGGTTTCTTTCCCTGTGATGCCTGCCAAGAGACTTGGAACACCAATAAATGGCTTTTCCTGTTCAATAGTCAGACGGTGCCACTGGTCCACTTCCCTTCCCCCATCCAGACACAGCTGAGCTTCCAATTTAGGCAGTGAGCTCCAAGATCAATACCCCAATCTTTCATTTTGTGCTCTCTGTTTTTCTTCTCTTAGTTAGTCCTGAAACATTTGTGGCAGCAGCAATTGGCGTGAGCTGCATGCGCCCTAAGCCCTAACTATTATGAATTCTGGTTCTGCCTAGAAATTGGCTGAGCACTCCTTTCTGCTATTTTTTTTTTTAGGAGTCAGGAAGGGCAAAGTGTGGGAAGAAAGTGGTGTGCTTCACTGATACTTTATTGGCATGGCAGGTGATGTATTGGGATGCAAGTGACAAGCGTCTGTAAAATGGATGAGATTGTTGTTGTTGTTATTGCTGCTTGTTCTTTTTGTGCATGTGCTTCATTTTTTGCAGCCATAGAGATCAGAGCAGTAGTGTTGCAGTCCCCTCTTGAATGCACAGCCTGTGCCATCTCTAACCCAGTGGCCCTTTTGGTCTTCCTCGTTGAAGGATAACTCTTCAGGACCAGACTACATATCCCATGTGGGGCTTGACTGGGCTTGACTCTTTCTTTCGGTGTGATGGTCTCTTTCCAAATAAGATTAGAGGTACCAATAGAAGAGACTATTTGTAGCTCAGAGTTGAATGAAGGATCCTTGGTGCTCTCTGAGCTTCGTTGTTTTCTTGCAGACATTTAATTATCCAAACTAGATTATAGGTTTCAGAGGTTTTCCCCCACCCCCAGTGGTGCAACCCTTGGAGGAGACCTCATTCTTTCTCCTTCCTCATATCACAGCTTCGTGGCTTGCTTTTTGTAGAAACTTACTAAAAATGGTTCAGCAAATATAGCGCTATGAAAAGTAAGCAAGACAAGGCAGGGTGGTACAATATACATAAAACCTATGATCTCGTGACAGCAAAAAGTCTGATGGTGACATTTTAAAGATAAACAAAAACTGTTTTATGAAAGTTTATTCCCATAATACCACTTCTGGCCTTTAATGCCTGTGAGATTCCTTTCTTTTCCTTGCAACAGACTAACGCGACTGTCTTTCGGGAAACTCTCTCAAGAACCAAAGCGTTGGAGTGGTTAAGATGTGGGACTATGACCAGGTTCAAATTCCGCCCCAGTTGTAAGTGCAATAAACACAGGTAAAACTGCAGGGTTTTGAGAGTTGACCCTAGAGAGTCTTCTGCTTCCTAACTGTCTAAAAACTAGAAGCTGCTAGATTGATGAAAATGCCCAGCTGTTTTAATACAGATCAAACCTTCCAAGTCTGGTTGCACATGCATAACAAAGGATTCTTGTTCCTCTTACCTGGCTAAAAATGTTCTTGCTAAGCCAGAGGACATCTTTAGAAACACATTACAGCAGATGTGATTTAACAATGAGTTTAGGGCCAACAGAATGATAGGTTGTAGAAAGCAGGCACCAGAGATCCCAGAGATTTAAAATTTTAATAAGAGGATTATGATAAATATGAAAAAGATAAGGCAGCCACGGGTTTTTTTTTTAAAAGCACTAAGCTGTTCTTCAGCTAACCTTGTGACATCAGAGAAGTTAATCCAGTGGCAGCTGAGATAAAATTGCCACTGTGACATCAAAGCAAACTCCAAGGAATCACTATTTATAAAATATAGCAACCAATATGTATGTGACAGAGCCAACGTAATGGACATCTTTATGCCCAATATGTGTTGCCTTTCAAAAAAAATACACAGGTATTTAGCCTTAATTTAGGTGCCATTACTGAAATTTTCACATCTCAAAAACTGGTAGCTGAGTTCACCTTCTATATAGAAGGGGCACATATTTAGGCTTTTATCCCTGAATTTTCAAACCAGCCATATGTGGGTTTCTAAGATAAGAAAGTTGTTCTGTTTTGCTTATAAGACTAAGAACTGGATAATTTTGAGGCACAACATTTTTATATTTCTTTCCAAGTAGGAACGAGATACTTTGACACAATTTGTGTTGTTGCCTTTCTGCATTGAGACATCCGTGATCTTTAGATGAATTAATTACACTGGATAAACGCATGACTTCTGCAGAGCTATTTAAAAATCTAATTTACTTATAGTCTTGCAACAGAAGCATAACTTAACTGAGTTCATCTTGTTTTACTCTAATTACTCTAAAAACTTGTTTCAAGAATGTTTGCACTCTGGTTGTTGCCCATTTAGCTTGAATAGTAACAGAAACAAAATTTAGGATTTGATTGGGATTAATCTGGTTTGATTTAAGTTAGACAAACAAAATTTGCATTGGACTTTAAAATCATTGGGTATATGGCTTGAATTTTCTTTCACTCTCCTAGATAAGGATATGGGCTTGAATTATCACAGATAATGCTAATTATAAAGTGGTTTGCTTATTTCTGGCTTAATGTGAATCAGTGTGATTTGTACAGCATCGTTTATGGCTTAGCATTATGTGAGATCCAGATTAGGATTTTTTCAATAGACTACAATGAAAATAAGCCATGGCTTATAGCACAATGCATGAATCCAGCCTGGTAAACAACAACAGATTGGACCATAGTTTTAAAGATACATGTACAGCAGATTTCAAAACAGCCAACTTTAACAAGCTTAGAGGTGCACTAGATCAGAGTTTTGGATTTCAGCTCCCAGAATTTCCCAGCCAGCAATGCTGAAGTTGAGAAACACTGCACTAGATGGAATGCTTTGGGATGAAATTCTCAATTTAAAGCTCTTCTGCTTCATGATGTCAAACATTCATGATACCAAGATTCCTGGAGAGGCCATACACGAGAGGCAGATGTTTAATATTATTTAGGAGTTAAATTGAGTGACAGTTTAGCAGATCAAGTTAAGGTATCAAGCTAGAAACTGAGAGTTCCCATCCCCCATTGGGCACGAAACCAGTTGGGTGACCTTAGGCCAGGCCCTTTCTCTCAGCCCTAGAAAGGAGGAAGTGACAAATCACTCCTGAAAAACCCTGCCAAGAAAATTGCAAGGATTTGTGCAAGCAATCTCTGAGAATCAAACATGATTGAACAGCAGGGAAAAAAAAGTTAATTTACTTTGTTTTTTTAAGTGTCTTCAAAAACATAACCATTGTTACTATGAGAACCGTTTACTGCGAGACATTTCTTACAGGGCGACTTAGACATTTTTAATTGCATCCATACAACAAACAAGGCAAATATTCACTTGGGAGAATTTGGAGACTTGACGCCTCTTCGGCATATATGCCAGGTTTAAAAAAACAAAACAAAACTTGATTATCCTAGTAGTTATTCATAAGCCCACAACGTCGTATTGAGCGTTGCACCATTATACCATCCCAGAGCACATCTCCCTGTTGCTTGCCATTTAATCACAAAGGAAGATTGAAAAGTAAAAAAAAAGAAGTGGCAAAGACATGCAAATCCACTGTTGGCACATTTTAACTCAAAGGCAATTGGGGAAGTTTTCACACTAACCGGAGAGGCATGTAGGAGCTTTAAAAAGCAGGTGGGAAAACCAGAGGATAATTTTGCTGCGATTCCTTTTGCCCAAAAGCTCATTTTCAGTGAAGTGTAAGCCCAGTGTGCTTAATGGAGGGAAGAGGGCCTGCAGGGTGGTGACAACAGGTGCTCTTTATTGAGGATTAGACTTTAAGGCTAGTTTATGGATAAATATTTAACCAGGATTAAAATAGAGGGTTTCTCCCTTCTTTCCTGGGCAGGGAGCACGCATGTTCATTTATGAGAAACACCCATACTGTTGCATGGTATGGAAGTGCTTATTGGGGTATGCTATAGTTATCATTCACTGTCCCCCGTTTCTCCCCCCGCCAAGAATATATCTGGCTCTTCAGGGACGGGGACATTGTATAGTGCTTCAAATGAGGTTGGGATTGCAGTTCCTATCTTCCATGTTTTTGCCATGCTGGCTAGGGCTAACTGAAATTGAAATCCAAAAAGACAACATCAAGAGATCAATAAAGGGGGATATTTGTAGCTTGTGGTTGAAATGAGGGGTCCTTGGTGCTCTCTGAGCTGGGTTGTTTTCTTGCAGACATTTCATTGCCCAAACCTCATCAGTGCTAGCAGCTCTCAATATCAGGAGAGTGGAGATTGCCCTTCTCAACCATGTGATTTGGAGAGCCCGTTCTGCATACGCAGAAAGGCCCTTGCCATCCAAAGGTTTTTTTATTTGTGAACATTTTCATATCTGGGCTCAGAGAGCTATTCCAGTACATTGCTTCTCTGGTTTTCTCTGACGGATGCTGGCCGCTGGACCTGCACAGCAAATCTGTACAGGGCAGCCGGGGATGCAAATGTGCAAATCTGCAATATCTGATACCTGCAAAGAACTGTGAAAAGTAGCATGAAATGTGCAAACAGTCCAAGGAGGCTGACTTCATCTCTTTCTATTCCTGTCTTGGGCTGCTGCTCTTGCCTTACGCTCTTCCAGCATGAACAAGAATCGAACAAGAGGAAACCAAAGATTTTGCCAAGGTGTCAGCTGCTTAGGAAAGATGGTGGTGGTGGCTGTTCCTCTTCCTGCTCCTTCCAGCAGCAGTAGGAGTAAAGCGATATTTACTGATTTGGGGGGAAATTGACTTGATAGACTGCCTCTTTGATGTTAGAGAATCCCTCTGCTGCAACAGGGCGCCCAATTAAAAACAGTCTCTCTTTTGTTTTTCTAGAGTCCTGAAGATCATGCTATCTCATCACAAATGCCAGCTTATGGATTCCAATCTCCAGCTATTTCTGAATAGAAAAATAGCTTTTAAAAAATGAACATTGAAAACAGTAAATCTGAATATCCAAGATCTCCCTGGCAGCATCAAGCTGTGAGAAAGCTAGATTTGTCCTTAGCTCCTGATCTGACTGAACCAGGAAGTTCAGTTGGTTGGATGAGAGATGGCAATGCTCAGGTTTCCTTGTGGAGAGGCAGATACTTTCCTTTCTAAAGGCCAATTGGAGGTCTACAAGTGTTACTTTTGGCAGACAGTTTATGCAGATGTAAATGCCTGGATGAGTAAACAGTCTTGGCCCAATTTAGCCATGAGTCTCCCCTCCCCTTCTAAGAATTAGCAATCCTATTACAACAGCCAACAGTAGTCGCGAATCCAAGATCTGGGATATAAAGAATGTGTCGGTTTGGGGGCTGGGCAGACTGAAAACAATCCAATTATTTGCATTTCAGTGTGAATGGTAGTTTGAACAGACCAAGCACGGCTATCATAAAAGGTAGGATGAAAAGTCTTTTTGCCAAACAAAGTGATGATAAATTTGGGTAGTAAGATTGCTTTGTGCTTTCTTCACAAACTTGTTCAGTTGCAGCCTTCCCCAGTGTAATGTCTTTCAGAAGCACTGAACTACAGTAATAACCAGCCACTGGCGTTCCTGGCTGAGCATTGTGGCAGTTCTCCAACACAACTGAAACCTGATATTTTTGTCTAATATGCTCCTGGGGCAACAGCAGGGTTTTGGGGTGTTCTCCATGCTGTTGGTGTTCTTTCCTGAGTTTTACAGGCATCCATACGTAATCAAAACAAGATCAACCCTGATGATTATTTTTGAAGTATAGATAGTCAAGCGATAGGACACTTGAGTACTTAAGTTTGGAATAGCTTTGAGGTTGCTGCAAAAACAGTTTAATCTTCTGATTCTTCCCTTATATGCCTCCACCATACCGTTCTCCCA
Source organism: Pseudonaja textilis (assembly GCF_049901715.1). Classification (NCBI taxonomy): domain Eukaryota; kingdom Metazoa; phylum Chordata; class Lepidosauria; order Squamata; family Elapidae; genus Pseudonaja; species Pseudonaja textilis. The sequence continues at coordinate 111,299,318 of NC_141991.1, read as the reverse complement.
GGGGAGCCTCTTACTCTGCTTTGAAGTTTTCTTACTGTGATGATTATTCTTTCTGCATTGACATTCGTTATGGTGACAGCAGCCAGGGAGAGCAGTGCGATCAGAACAAATTTCTCATAAAAAGGAGCTAAGTTGATGAAACCATTTCAGCGCAAGCATCCTGTACTTGATCATTCTGACACATCAGTGGGGGAGTTGTGGGTAACTCACACATATGCGCATGTGCAAACATAAATCTCTCTTTCTCACACACACACACACACACACACACACACACACACACACACAGATACTTACTCTCATGCACATATATCGCATATAACTTGAACCATACTCTGTTCCTGGTTTATTTATTGCCCCTTTTCCTCCCCCCCCCCCAAATTACTATCCAGGACTGCCCAGGTGCCGTTTAAGTCATCCTACCTGAGCAGGAACCCCTACCTGAAGGCAGTTCCCATAGAAAAAAGGGGGATTTCAGTCGATGTCCCAGTGGTTGATCCACACTTTCCTTTTATAAGAATCATGAAGGTGTATCAACTCTATTTCTGTCAATGGTTCACATTTGTATTTTGGAATGGAATAAATGAGTGAGTTATAGCTCTGAGTTTGGATTCCCTGAAACTAAGAATAAATGTGCTGTGTGATCTTTGTAGCACCTTAAAGTAACCTGCGAATCCAGAGTTCTTATCTCCATTTTGCCCTAAAGCTCACTAGTTGTTATTGTACAATGGTCTGGTATGCTTTTTTTTCAGATATTTGTTTTAATGTGTAATGGGGGAGAAAAATTGGCATGTGAGTATGGGTTAGAAATGGAACAAATGACTTTTTATTGTCAAAGCTGTGCAGTAGATTGGCTCAGCATGGCAACTTTATAGGAGGATAGTGTTTAACTCATTTCCTTAATTTATTTCCAGGTAAGCATTGCAAGGGTATTTTTAGCTTCCCTAGATGAAAAGAAAAAGATGACAGATTCTTGTACTTTGTATAGTCACATATACATAACATTGTGTAGGTGTGTGTACACATACACCAAATCTAAGTCTAAATATTATACACTTATAATAAAAACTATTCAGTACTAGAATATTGGCATATCAGTTAAAAGCACAACAGTTGATAAAACCTTAAAAGAATCATACAATATTTTTAATTAGATGCCTTTCTCTATTTATGTATTGACCACAGCAAGATTTCTAGAATATTTAATTTTTTGAAGTGTATATATGTTTTGTTATCCCTTTCCCTTCCTTTCCATGCATATAAATGTGTGGGATGGACCATATAATGAAAAAGATTGCCCTACTAAGGAGTTGCTCAAATATAAGAGGCCATTAGGGCCACCAAGAGTTGATCTTAAAATTTGGGGAGGTTTTTCTGGAAAAAAGCATTTCCAGAACTGATTAAAGATCTTAGGCTACAAGGATCTTTATAGATAAAACTTGCAATATTCAAAGTACCTGTATTTCTTCTCTCATGGGGAGGTCTACCCACTTTTTTTGAAAACAAAAATGCAGGACAATTTGTTTTCCAAGCTGCAACCTAATAATATGTGGCATATTCCTTGGGTGCTGTGTGTCTATATGAGTAATATTAACCCAGACATCACTTATTATCAAAGTTGATTATTTGCCTTGCTATAGAATATTTTTCCTTGGTTCAGGTAATTCTGTTTCCTTCCAAAGTCTCACAGTAAGAATGCACTCAAATGTAGGGTCAGCTTTCCCACAGTAAAAAGGTGCCAAAAAAAAAGGCCCACAAAGAGCAATTGATGGGTCTATTTTACTGATAAATTTAGTTATTTCAAAGTCCATAAAGTTTGTGTCTTGTCTCAATCACATAGCCCCAGGCTGTTGGGGGCTTGGTTCAGGGGTGGGATTCAAAATTTGTAACAACCGGTTCTGTGGGCATGGCTTAGGTGGTGGGCATCATGTGACTGGGTGGACTTGGTTTGGTGGTCATGTTATTGGCTGGGCATGGCCAATTCAATATCACTCCCCTGGCCTCTCATGACTGTGGAGATGCTGTAACAGTCATAAGTGTGAAAAATGGTCATAAGTCACTTTTTCACTTTGTAACTTTGAATGGTCACTCCACACAAGCAAAGTACCAGCAAAGGAGGGGAAAAAAACTCCAGAGACGTTCCTGAGACAGGAAGTCTAGTCCTGCCAAGAATGTAATAAGGGTTAACGGAGAGGCAGTTTCTGTAAGCAACACCAGAATGTTTCCTTCCTGCCTTCCTTACAGGATTAGGCCAGTAATTTCTTCTAACAACCAGTTCTCTGAACTGTTTAGAATGTTAACAACCAGTTCTAGCAAATAGGTGCAAACTGGTAGAATCCCACCCCAGGCTTGGTTCTCAAATAACCAGGTGGATGTAATACCACACATGGTTTTAATTTTATTCTGTTTGGATCTGGGACTCTTCCAGTCAACAGGCTGGCAGAAGACAAACATCCTAATAAAAACCAAGGACATCCCACCCCTTTCCATTCCATTTCCCACTGTTATTCCTTAAAGGCTGTTCAGGCTTGTCCAGTCTGTCAGTGGAGGGGGTTTAGGTGGACTTGAGATCTGAGTGTATGCAGGCTTCTCTGTGTATCAAGGGGTTCAGGAAGAGAAGAGTGCCCATCCTTTTCAAAATGCCTCCCACCGAGGCCCTAAGATAGATAGAGTACTTTGGGGGAAAAGAGCACTGACTGCCAGCTTGCATTGTTAACCCAATTTTTCCCAATTTCCATTGAAACCTCAGTGTCTGACGGCTGCTTGTCTTCCCCTTCTTTCTCTCTCTGGAGCTCTCCTGCCTGCTGGCAGATTGGAATAGGACTCTGACTTCTCTTTCTCATCCCGTGAACTAAGCAGCTCATCTGTGGCCCTGTCAGAGTTCCAGGATTTATACTCAGCTCCTGCCAATTGCGCTACCTCACCTTTCTCCTGGCATGAGCCCCATCATAGATCACGCTGGTTCCTTGCCTAGCCACCACAGGCACACTTTATCAGACCAGGTTTCTTCCTGGATTCCCTGGAGAAGGAACAGTGGGAAGAGGCAGTGGCCTTGATAATGCTACAATAAGGGCAGAGCAGGCGTTGAAGAACCCTTTCAGGGAGGGAAGGAAAGAAGAAAGGAATCCACAAGGAACAATGAAACTGCTTCCCCTTTCTATTTTGAGAAGGAAGGAAGGAAGGAAGGAAAAGAAAAAAGAGAAAGAAAAAGAAGAAAAGAAAAGAAAGGCTACAATTCTTTTCCTTGCTACTATTGAAGTGTTTTATTTTCATTTATTGACTCCTTTATTGTCTGGACAAGTCCTTGCAGTTTTCTTGGCAATATTTCAAAGATGGCTTCCTATGGCCTCCTTCTTTCTAGGGCTTAGACTCTTAGCCCTGGGAGGAATGAAACTCACCAGCTGGTTTGCATTTAAGGCAAGACTACACCTCACAATCTCTCAGTTTCTAGCCTTGTACCTTAACCATTATATCTAACTGGCTCTCAAGGCTTCAGGGAGAGAAATATGAACTAGGTGATTTCAATTTATGAGTTCACATTTGCGGTGGTATGTATGTTTTAAAATAAGGTGTCCTACCATGGCAGATGGAAAAAGCCAAATAGGATTAGATATATTTGGAAGGGAGACCCTCAGGAAACCCCAGAGCTGTAGACTGGGAAATTGGAAGGAAAAAAATCCCAGAAGAAAGCAATAGCAAACCACCATCATACTGCTACTAAGAAAGAAGTACTATATGGGTTTGGATTCAGTTTAAAGGAGATAGCAGTTTGTCCAGCCTGAGGCTTCCCATATTTTAGCGATGAATCTGTATGCTGATCATACCCAATTGAACACCATGACTTGGGGCTGTAAAGGAGAAGTTGTTGATATCCTTTCATGTTGTCTGGAGACTATCAAAGCCTGGGAAGGAGGGGAAAAAAACAAGCAGAAGCTGTTGTTAGTGTTTATAACATGAGGTTCTAAGTTGCCATTAATATTATTTCTTTAGAGGCAAGCTAGCAGTGAAAAAGCTGGTTGAGAATAATTCCGGACTCATGGCTCCTATGTTCCTCTTTGGCTGGTGTACCAGTGGTGGCTTGATTTGGTGCAGATGCCATCATCATCAACCAGTTAGTCTATTGTAATTCATTTTGCATGAAGTTGTGCTTTTAGGCTACTCAGGAATTGCAGCTGGTCCATAATGTAGCAGCCTGTGTGCCGTTGGTTTCTGTCTCCAGTTCTGTGGGCCCTGCACTATTTGTCTATTGATAGATAGGTAGCATTTAATAGCAATAGCACTTAACTTACTGTATATACTGCTTCACAGTGCTTCACATTCCTCTCTAAGCGGTTTTACAGACTCAGCATATTGCCCCCAACAACAATCTGGGTCCTCATTTTACCCACCTTGAAAGGATGGAAGGCTGAGTCAACCTAAAGCCGGTGAGAATCGAACTGGCAAATTACAGTCAGCCGGCAGTCAGCAGAAGTAGCTTGCAGTACTGCATTCTAACCACAGCAACACCAAGACTCTTTAAGGTGCTACTTTGATCTATAATGCTCTTTATGGCTTGGCCCTGGGGTGCATCACATTCTCTAACCAGTGTCAGTCCAACCCTATTAGAACATTTAGGGGAAAATTACTTACTTCCCATATATTTGAGGAGTTTGGGGGAGGAAGCTTAAAAGGACCTGCTTTTCTTTGGAAGCATTTTTCCCCCCTTCCTTTCTGTTTTTTTGAGAAAGGTTAAGAACTGGAGTATTATGGAGAGGTTTTTAAAAGTTTATATCTGACACCATCTTACATACTGTAGCTGTTCTTTGGGTTTCATGATTTACATGCAAATTGTTCTGCATTTCTGGGCTTTGGGCAGGAAGAAATGAAGGAGCTTCCTTTTAATTTTTCCTAGGGCTGGACATAATTGAGAAGGGTTGTGCATTTCCTTAGGAGAAGGGTTAAGAATACTCCCATTATACCAAGAAAGGAGCGTCAGAAGTTTCGGCCTAAACACTGAGAGCCCACCATATGCAACTTCTTGGGAAGTTGGGAACGTCTTGTGAATTCTTGGGAGGGAAAAAGGTCTTCAAGAAGATTATCAGTTATTCCCTCTTCTATTTTAGTACAGGTAGTCCTCAAATTTCAGCCATTCGTTTAGTGACCATTCGAAGTTGCAACAGCACTGGAAAAAGTGACTTATGGCCGTTGCAGCATCCCCATGGTTATGTGATCAAAATTCAGACACTCGGCAACTGGTTGATATTTATGATAATTGCACTGTCCTCGGATCACATGATCATCTTTTGTGATCTTCTGTCAAGCAAAGTCAATGGGCAATCCAGATTCACTTAACAACCATATTACTAACTGAACAACTGAACAACCATATTATTCACTTAACAACTGTGGCAAGAAAAGTTGTAAAATGGGGTGAAACTCACTTAACAAATTTCTCACTTAGCAACATAAACCCTAGGCTCAATTGTGGTCGTATGTCAAGGACTTCCTGTACTTCCCAAACTATAAAATATTTGGCCACTTTTCCTAATCTGTTCTGCATCTTTTCTTTTCCACGGAGAAACTTTACCAGAAAAATAAAAATTATTTCACAGCCAAATATCCTTTACCCACTCTGTTTTGTCCTACTGAAATAAATTTCACACCACTCACTGGCACACAACAAACATTCACCCCAAATTCATACTCCCTTTCTCAGCCCTAACCGTCTTCTCAGATTTCTTGAAGGAGGCTTATGTGAAGGTTGCATAAACAACCCCAAAACGCCCCAGCTGACTTAAATACACTTTGGTGAGGTTAAAGTGATGCCACACAGGACATCTGGCTAATGCACGGTGCTCAGCAGGGGTGGGATTCTACAGGTTCACACCTATTCGCTAGAACTGGTTGTTAACATTCTAAACAGTTCGGAGAACCGGTTGTTAGAAGAAATTACTGGCCTAATCCTGTAAGGAAGGCAGGAAGGAAACATTCTGGTGTTGCTTACAGAAACTGCCTCTCCGTTGACCCTTATTACATTATTGGCAGGACTGGACTTCCTGCCTCAGGAACTTCTCTGGAGTTTTTTTCCCCTCCTTTGCTGGTACTTTGCTTGTGTGGAATAACCAGTCAAAGTTACAATGGCACTGAAAAAAGTGACTTATGACTGTTTTTCACACTTACAACTGTTGCAGCATCCCCACAGTCACAAGAGGCCAGGCAAGGAGAAGTGTGCCTCGATGGGAGTGATGTTGAGCTGGTCATGCCCAGGCAGTCACATGACCACCAAGCCACTCCCACCAATTAAGCCACGCCCACAGAACTGGTTGTTAAAAAATTTGAATCCCACCCCTGGTGCTCAGGCCCTATTTACTTCTACAAAAGGATAAGCTCATTTCTTTCCAAACTTTTAACTTTTGTAATTAAAAAAGAAAAAGGAAAGCTGGCAAATTGTAAAGTACTGGTCCCCCAACATTGCCTATAGTCTTCAGAATGCCTCCAAATAAGTCCAGTGATGTTTCTCAGAAAATAAAAAAAGAATTTTCTCTGCTCCCAGTGTTTTGTTTGAAAGATTGTGTACCTGCCTAGCAGCGTGGGAGGGTAGAGAGATTCTGCAGAGGATGGCAAGAAGCATGCTAACAAATTAGAGCTTTGTAACTCTCCTTATCACAATCATTTTGTAAAGGGCCAAGCATCTTTCTAGGAGCTGTCTTGCAAAAGCACGTGCTCAAAATTCTAAGAATCTCCCATCAGCTCCCAAAGGGTGGGAACCCTTCTGTTAAAACAAAATGGTACAGGTAGTTATTAGTGATGATTAGGTCAACTTAACAACTACAATTAAGCCAATGATGGGATTCAACAGGTATAGCAACCAGTTTGGTGGGTACGTGCTTTGCGCATGCACACATTGCTTTTGAAAATAGAAGGAAAACTTACCTTTTACTGCAACTGGATGAATAAAAACAGCTGAGACCTGGCAATCCGGGCTGCCATGCCGATCAGCTGGACTTCAAACAAAGGAAATATAGCACAGAATAGAGCAGGAGTGGGCGGGCAAGACCAAACGATCGCCAGAAGTATCAGTTCAGCGGAACTGGTCCATACCAGCTGAATCCCACCACTGAATTAAGCCCAAAATTTCTGTTGCCAAGTGATATATTTGTTAAGTAAATTTTGCGCCATTTTACAACCCTTTTTTGCCACAGTTGTTAAGTTAGTAACACGGTTGTTACTGAATCTTGCATCCCCATTGACTTTGGCAAACGATGATCACATGACCCCAGGACACTACAACCGTCATAAATATGACTCAGTTGCCAAGTGTCTGAATTTTGATCACATAACCATGAGGATGCTGCAATGGTCGTAAGTGTGAAAAACAGCCATAAGTCACTTTTTTCGGTGCTGTTGCAACTTCGAATGGTCACTAAACGAATGGCTGAAATTTGAGGACTACCTGTACTAAAATAGAAGAGGGAATAACTGATAATCTTCTTGAAGACCTTTTTCCCTCCCAAGAATTCACAAGACGTTCCCAACTTCCCAAGAAGTTGCATATGGTAGGCTCTCAGTATTTAGGCTGAAACATCTGACGCTCCTTCCTTGGTTTAATGGGAGTATTCTTAACCCTTCTCCTAAGAAAATGCACAACCCTTCTCAATTATGTCCAGCCATAGGATAAATTAAAAGGAAGCTCCTTCATTTCTTCCTACCCGAAGCCCAGAAATACAGAACAATTTGCATGTAAATCATGAAACATAAAGAACAGCTATGTAACCTTGCAGTCTTACACATATAGTGAACATTTTGTTAAGAAATTCCTTTTCCAAGCCAATGAAGGGAAGGGCCCACTCCACAGACACACACATAGACACACACACACACACACACACAATCACAAACATAAGTATCCTTCTAAATCAATTTAATTAACCCAACTAAGCTAATTGCATATTAACTCCCTGAATAAGGTTTCAAATTTCACCACAAGTTCACAAGCACAAGAATTCATTGTAGACAGAATGGTTGACCATCTGAATTTATTGAGAAAATCTTAGTAAGTTCCTCTTTGCTGTTCCTCCTTTTATTTTTCTTTTCTTTCTTCTTTTGAGCCCAAATTTCTACCTTACAGAACATGAAAGATAAGTTTAAAACCCCTTTGGAAAGACTAATCATAGCTTTACCCAATGAAAAATACTTCATTCTTGATGGCTTAATTTAGCCAGCAAATAAAAATTACCCCCTGGCTACAACCACAGTTTTAATGACCTCTGGTAAAATCATAACGGTGCACATTCATTTTCACTAATTGTTCCATTGTAGTTTGGGGGGGTGGGGACACAATTATATGGAATAAATTCTTTGGAAATCAGAACTCAATTTCAGGTCTGTCATTATCATCAGTGTTTTAGGGTAAACTGAATACTGTAAAAGAAAATAGAAATTTGCCATGTAAGATGAAGTTGGTAAGGATATGCAGAGCCATTGTATATGTCCCCGCATTGCCTTCAGCGGCCTTCATTGTCAACATTTTATAACTACTTGCAAGGCAGGTAGTTCTCGAGTTACGACCACAATTGGGCCCCAAATAGTTGTTAAGTGGATCACTGCACTTGTCGACTGAGAAACATGATTGTTAAGTGAAATTGACTTCCCCATTGATCTTGTTTGTCAGAAGGTCACAAAAGCTCATCACATAACCCCAAGATACTGCAACCGTCCGAAATAAGAATCGGTTACCGAGCATCTGAATTTTGATCACATGACCACGGGGATTCTTCAGTGGTCGTAAGTGTGAAAAATGGCCATAAGTCAGTTTTTCAATGTTGTTTCAAGTTTGAACAGCCACTAAATGAATTGTTATAAGTGGAGGACTACCTGTATAGCAGTTTGGGGGATGACTGTATTTGGTAAAATTGAGTAGACTTTCATGGGATGTCAAAGAATTCTGTGCTTAATTAAAAGCAGGTTTTATGCTGATTTGTGAAGACTGAAAATATTCCTATGGAAGGAACTCCAGTCTACATGTTATCATCATTGAATGGTGGGGGGTGGGGAGTCCCTGTCACCCTTGATTCTATTATTTCCACTTTTGGGACTTCACCTCTGACTTCTGAAAATAGTTGACAGCTTAAATTTGGAACATGTTTCACACATTCTGCTCAGTTTTCAGAATCTTAATATTCACATGGCAAAGGATATAACTGGTTGTTGATGAGCAGTCACTCAAATAATGTCTCAGTTCCCCAGGCTGTTTCCTGTAAGTGCTAACATTTTTGTAACAAATTAAGTTATACAGACTTACTTACTGACTGACATCAGTTATTTGAGGTACTGAACTGAATGGGGTAATAGGATACAGGAAAGAATATATCTGCCTCTTATTCTGATTTAGGCACCTTCCATATCTTGGGTGCAGTAATGACTTTCTTTACCATCCTGAAAAGAAATGTCTAAGCAAATCTCCAAGGGGCACATTATGAAGGGTGACACTAATTGACACTTGTGGTTGCAGAAGCCCAGGCTCTTTTCAGCCCCTCAGCCTTCCTCCCTCCCTCCCTTTTCCAGCAGGCAGAAAATGAGATTGCAAGACTGACTGCATAGAAAAGGTGTAAAAAAAAACCCCTCTGCATGGCAAAATCTAGCACCCTCAACAATAATACTCTTTAGTCAAATACTTCAGAGACCTGATCCTTCAAAAGTTTGGTGTAGTGGCTAAGCTCCAGGCTAGAAAACAAGAGACTGTGAGTTCTAGTCCCACCTTAGACATGAAAGCCAGCTGGGTGACTTTGGGCCAGTCACTCTTTCTCAGCCCAATCCACCTCAGAGGTTATGGTTCTGGGGGAAAAAAGGAAAGAGGTATGTGTTTTTCACCATGAATTCTTTATGAAAACAATAAAGATGAGTTATGAGTGAATGAATGATCCTGAAAGGGTGGTCCATACTGCATTTGGTGAGTATCTTGTGTCCCCCCTGTTCTTCAGTCCCTGTCCTCATACATACTAAAATACTGCTTCTGAAAATCAGCAGCGTGGATTCATATTTGTTTGAAAGATCTAGGGAAATTTTTACACTATTTCATGTTGCAATGTTTTATTAAACTACATGATTCAAAGTTGATTAAAATTCACGATAAACATGCAAAAAACTTTTATTTTCTTTATTCTTTTTTTTTTAGCAGCAAACTTATAGAAATATAGGAGTCTTGATCCATAGCAACTCAGAATCTGTGTGTAGTTGCAATGCACACTGAAACCTGCCACCTCTTTTCAGAAATAGCAGATAAATTCAACTTTTCCAATATGCAAGCCTCTGGTATTTGAAGGGGATTTGAGAATGAATAAGCACTGCCCAGCTTTAACTGCTAAGAGCAGTGTATTTTTAGTAAAAACAACAGGTCTTCTATTCTCAACTTTATATTGCATGTATATCTTCTACATAGTGTGTGTGTGTGTGTGTATGTGTATAGTATGTATGTAGTGTGTTTCTTGTATGTATGAGATTTGTGCATGAAGCAATAGTGTGCAGCAGCTATGAATATACTCTTTCAAAGCACGCTGTAACTTCAGAAGGGGTTTGGAGTTTGGGCTGCTCCCTATCTTATTTTCCCTGTATTTGAGTAATAAAGCATCCCCCTCTCTCATTTCTTCCATCAGCATCATTCTACTTAGTTCCTGTCCCTTACCTGTTGTGAATTGGTGCTCTTGGCCTCCTAAATTTCATCTGGGTGATATTTTAATAAATCACTGAGGACAGCACTGAGACCTGTATATCACTCTTGTAGCCTCTGAAGGCTCCTAGCTCAAATGATGGATGCAGTGGAAATGCTAGTCCTAGCTGGAATTGCTTCAGTGCATCAAACCTTTCTCTCTCCCTGCTAGGGATGTTTGGTGGTGGAAGGGTGAGGGAAATAGGGAGGAGCTGGTGAGAAATTCTTCTACAGTAGAAGCAGAAGAATTTCTGGGACAACAGGGCCTAATGAAACTAGATTATACAGTTTCATTTTGACACATCATTTTGAAAAATGTGGAAGCTTTTTTTTTTATCCTGTTTCTCTTATTTATCATTATTCTGGGCTGGTTGCTATGAGTGAGAAAGCACCTTTTCTTCTGTCAGTTAATGGATCTCCATTTCAGGCACTACTGGTAACTTGGGAAGAGTATAAAGGAAAGATGGCGTCTGAGGCATTTTGATTCTTTTTGACTGAAAGGAAGTGGCTCTACTGACTCATGAATATGCTCAGCTGAAAGTGCCAGATGCAGCTTGTCTTCTTCTAATGTAGAAGGCAGGATGATATCTGTGCTGGAGCACAAGCAGATACCACAGGCTCTTTTGACTTAAAAACGGGAAGACGTTCTGCCCATTTAAAACAGCAACCAGTACTTATTTGGCTGAGGGTGATTTCTATGGGTACCAGAAATACAGCCACTCTCCTGGAGTTCCCTGCTCTTAATTAGGTTCCAGGAATGTGTGTGTGAATATTGTTGGACTATATGGACAAATTCTCGCCATCTTGATCTATGTTCAGAAGTAATTCCTAACTTTGCCAAAGACGTGCCAGTAATCTCTTTGCCATAATCAGATCCACACACCTTCTCTTCTTTTTCTCAACACAACCCTCAAATGATTCCTTCCAATCTTCCAACCTGCTTTTATAGCCTTTAGCACCATATTTATTTAATTATTTAAGAATGTTTAGGCTGCATATATTTAGGCAAGATTCTGGTGCGTGTCTTCTCTCCAGTGCTTAATTTGAAAGTAGGCCAGCTTAGAAAATAGGGAAAAGTCCAAAAATAGGTCACTAGAAGCACTAACTTGGCTTCCTTTCTGATAGGTGAATAGTGGCAACCATTTGGTAGGGCCATCTATTCTATACCATGCTGTCAAAAACTTGAATATCCTAATCAGAACAAAAAAGTTACTTACCTCTGACTTGAACTTTTTAGATTTTGTTGTTGCTGTAGACAAAATCCCTCATTAAAAATTTATGTGAAGACACAGTAAAGAGGTTCTGTTACAAATTTGTAACTGATAGAAACAAACAAACAAACATAAAACACAGAAAGCAGAGAACAAAGATCAGAAGTGCATTCTAGCAAACATTCCTAGCAAACAGATAAATAAAGGGCTTCCTCAAAGAGATATTATATTAATGCTGTTTAAAAATGTATCTGCTAAAACACTTGTGTCTATAATCTTTAACTGGGAGAAAAGTTGCATCATAGGGCAAAACATAGTTAACAAAGGTACCTCAAATGTGCTAATTTAAGAATGCCAGGACTCATTACTCCTGAGGGGATGAAAACTGGGGAAATTGTGGCTGCTTCAGCATTGCCTGGTTGCTGCTGAGGTCATGAGATTCTGATTTTCAATATTCTGTGACAGTTTCCCAGCTACTTTAGCAATCCCTTGCTCCCTCCCAGACCTGACAGCAACCACTAACCTGACTGATGGCATTTGACTTGTAATTATCTTATTGGCTTCTCCACTGACTTTCTCTCTGCAAGCTTCTCACAAGCAATGTTACATTGGAAAACCTACAGGAATGGTGGGAGGGAGGGAGGGAGGGAAGAAGAAAGGAAGGAAGGAAGGAAAGGAAGATTTCTGTTGCTCTTTGCCAGCTTCCCACAAGGAAACTCAGTGGGAAAGCCTACAGGAAGTTAGATGTCCTCCTGCTCTCATTGCTTTTTTTGCTCTCCGGTAGTCATTATGTTTCTCTGCTTAAGTAGGAAAATATCTCTGAAATGTTGATCCAATGGGGTATGGATTGTTTAGTTGGTAATAACTGGAATAAGAGATCAGTAAAAAGGGCATAGCAAGGAATTCCAGAACAATTTCTGCAGATTGGGAATGGGAACTAAAATAGCAAATGCATATGCAAATGGAGAATGATATCTGGGCTAGCATTAACTAGCTGGAAAAGAATCCTGGTGTTGTGGTGCATAGCTTGATGAAAGTATCAGCCCATTGTGTTGCTGGTATAAAAGGGCATGCTGTGACCACAATTGGAATATTATGTGCAATTCTGATGACTGCAATTCAAAAAGGATATTGCGGTGCTTTAAAAGATACACACACACACACACACACACACACAAGCAATGAAAGTGATTTAAAGGGCTAGAATCACCTGTTGTTAGAAAAGATACACCAGGCCTTTCAGGTTATAAAAATGTTATAAAAATGAATGAGGGACATGATAGAAGACTTTTTAGATATGCATCATCTGAATATGAGAACCTTTGATCGTCTGATGAAATTAAATGGCAGAACAATACGACAGAAATACTTCACGTAGTGCATAATTAAACAAAGGCATTTGCTACCACAAGATGGCACCAACCTCTATGGCTTTAAAAAGGTAATTAAACAATTTCATACGAAATGAAGCTACAAGAAGTGGATACATATTGTCTTTAAGAATGGAGACAGTGTTCCTCTGACTGCCAGCTACTGGAAACATGGATGAAAGGGTGCAAATGTGTTTTTATGGGATTTCCAAGAGGCATCTGATACGGGTGAAGCCAATATGCTGGACTACATAGGCCTTGAGTCTGACCCTGCACTGTTCTGTTTTTCATGGTAGGTTAGTATCTTTGGATTGTTCAATAATGGGTAGATCTGTACAATAACAGCGTTTCTACTTTGCAAAGCCCCATCTTTGTGGTTGGCATTTTAAGCGAACAGCAGGGAACCTTAGACTGCCCATATGAGAATCTGACCTCTTTCCTTCAACAGCTTGTATCAAACATCCTAAGAATGTCATCCATCCTTTTTTCTTTTATGTAACACCTTTTTATTTTCCTTCGGTTTTTAAAGTAAGTCAGTAAAAAGTACTGTGAATGTAGTAAACTGGTTCAACTATATTTTAAGACTTGATTTCGCATTGTGCCATCCATTCCATCACCAGTACACAGAGCAATATGCAATAATGCACCTCTGTATGGTTTGCCAGGTGCACAGGGGCAGATAGGAAAGCACTCCAGAGGGTTGACGTCATTGCCCAGAGGATCATTGGTTGCCCTCTCCCCTCTTTGGAAGAGCTTTATAGCTCCCGCTGCCTTAAGAAAGTTCAAAACATTCTCTAACATCCATCTCATTCTGGGAACCCCCCCCCTTTTTTTTTTTGAACTATTACCATCTGGCAGACGGTACAGAATATTAAAACCAAGCACAAATAGGCTGAAAAACAGCTTCTATCCCGGGGCAGTAGCTCTTTTGAATTCTAATGTATAGTGCAGTGTTGGTGTGGTGTTGCGGGTTTTCGGTTCAATTGTGGAGTGTGAAGCATGTGTGCTTGTGTTTATTTTCATGGTCATGATGTGCACTGAAGATGGTGTTTGATTTCATTGTGTGAGGTGCAATGACAATAAAGGAAACTAAACTAAGCAATATATCACTCCGTGGCAGATGTTTCTGGGGTCCACCCCTGGATTGCAATTGCCAGAGGCGTCATTATACAACCCGATGAGCAGAAAGTTGACGTCTTCAAAATTTTCCCTCTACAACAGCTTGACTTTCCCCATTGGTGATTTAAGGCTAGAAGTCTCAGCTCTGACATGGAGAGAGTTCCCCTGATAGCATAATCTCTGCCAGCAGATGAAATGACAGAAGTGCCATTAAGAGCGGCATATGCCTAAAAACACAAAGATGCAAACAGCAAGAAGAGTGGAACGGAAGAATAACCGCAAGAACAAAAGAGACAAGCGAAGGAAATTGGCAGTAATTCCTTGTATGTGGTATTTGGGATGCATCTGTACCCCAATAGGATTAAGATCAGTGTGTGAGGTGATATATACACACAATAACCTGGACTGGGTTGTTCTCAAATGCATGCAGATGTAATTATATATATTTAATCCAAATATTACAGGTTATGTTTGTGTAGCTGAATCTTAGTAAAAAAAAATAGTTGGACATTAAATCTGGATGTAACAAGAAGTACTGAATTTTCTTGTCAAGCAACCGTATTTGCCCCTAAAATATCTTGCATATTTCTCACCTCTTTGCAAATAGGGGAAGGTGAATTGCTTTGTAGATACTGGCTGTCTCAACCAGCTTCACTTTTTCCTTCAGTAGAAAGATCTATCAAGAGTGATTTTGATTGCTTGGCTATAGAAACACTATGAGTAAGTTTCTCCACTATAAATAACTACAGTCCTAGAAACAGCTGTTATCATAAATGTGCTGATAAACTGCTCTTCGCTGTTTCATTCCATTGTATTGTGCTTGCAACAGAGGAGTTACCCTACCCTTCCTCATTATGCTGCTTGGAATTAGAAATAAATCGAAGTCTGCAGAAACTCTAGAAGACTTTTTCAGGTACGGTGGTCATATATTTGGAAGAAAACAAGGTCCTTCTTGGATAGCTAGCAATAGCATCTGAAGACTTCAAACATCAGTTAGATTGTCTATCAAAGCAAGTTGAAAATACCATGTTGTAGAAAAAAGTATTGTTTATTTGTGGATCTATAACTACTGCAGACTATTGCATTGCATGAAAAGGTTAATTAAAATATCAAAGATTAAATATCAAACTTATAAAATGCAAAGCCAATAAATCCGCAATGTTAAAAAAAATAGACACAAAACAAAAAAAGTCATAAACTTAGCTGGAACCTTCTCTCAAAGTGCTCAGTACTTAAAATCCTTTTGAAAGCCTTCAGGAAGGAGCTAGTAGTCTGAAGTTCCTGACTTTACTCCCTTCACAGCAGAGAACTAGTTAGGTGGAGCCTCTCTGTAGATAATGTGGCAGATTGGGCCTTTTCAACTCAGAGTAGGCAGTCCTGGAAGTATTCAAGTGCCAAGCCATAAATGGCTTTATAGATTAAAAAGGTGCTTTCAGTTGTACCTGGAAACACACTAGCAATTTAATGAAAGATATACAATATTGGTGTAATATTTTCTCAGTTAACACACAAGCTGCTGCCTTCTGGACCACTTGCAGTTTCTGCATAGTCTAAGGGCAGCTCCATATATATGAAGCACATTGTAGTAGGCTAATAGTGCTAATGAGGTGACTATATCTAGTCCCCCTGCACTAGGTAAAGCCATAGTTGGTACGCCAGCAGAGGTCCCTCCAACCATGACTTCTGCCTGATGTTTAAGCAGGACCCAATAATTTAGAAGGACCCCAAATCACCAACCTGTCCCTTTTCAGGTAGTGCATCTTTCTCCAGAGATAATACTGATGTGAATAGAGGACCCCAATGAATAATCGGCATCTGCACCTTGCTTGGGGTCTGCTTCAGCCTATTCCTGTTTCTCAGAATCTTATGGCAACCAACACATTTCAGCCATAATTAAAACACTATAACTTTTCAGGGCTTTAGATAGATAATGTTAATTAAATACCAGGCTGCTTTCAAAAATAATAATAGTAATGCTTTTCTTCCTCAGTATTCTATTTTGATCTTGCATTGTGAGTTATAATGGTTTTAATTTTATTTTAATACTGTTCACCACACAGAATCACTTATTGAGATGGGTGGGCATATATGACTAAATAAATAAGTTCTCTACTCAACACTTGTAGTAAGGCTGCTTGGCTTGTGTGAGAAAGCAAGAACTCGATAGGCAGAGAATCAAATCCATGCCAGTGAGCAATTATCTGACCACTTTTGTGAGAAGTAATAAAATTAGCGTAGCAACTGGGAGTGGCAGCAGCTTTCTGATTCCTTGGGAAAGAAATGCCTTAATTGCAGTTTAAATCTTGTGCTCTGTGTTTGCAGGAGGTTAGACAGAATGATCATCATGATCGACATAACTGAGTTGAATGAACATTGCTGGTCAATATTATGATAGCTTTGCCTGAGAGAAGATTAATAAGATTCATAAAGAGAACATTCATTTAATGGTTCTTGGCTAGAGAGACCAGGCGGTATCTTCACACTTGGTGTATTCAAAATGTCTGGAACTGCTGAAGATGACACATGGAGCAGATTGCTTCTTTGATTTGTGACTGTGGTGTCTAGGACTTACTGCAGTCTTACGGGAAGGACCTGCTAAACCAACCAATGCCTTAATGAGGATACAGAGCTGTGTTTGCATCTGTATTGTTACAACTATTCTAAAGTTTCATAGATGTCCATGTATTTGCTTGCAAAGAGAGTATGAAGTAATATGTCAAAATCATGGTCCGATATGGGCAATTGGTGACAGATTTTCAGGTCATTGAATTGGGCACTGCCACAGCTGAAACCTTGGGACTCCATTAATTTTTCTTCTCTTCAAGCACTAAACATATATGAACTTGGCTAATGGACTTGTATAATCCTGTCTGCTTGCTCTGTCTGGAAAGTATACAAATAGAAAACACTAGATAGCCTGTGACCTATTGGGTCATTGTTTCAGAGATATTTCCTTAGTTAAGTAAACAGAATGACCAAGGACAGCCCAAAAAGCAATGGGAATGGGAGAAACTTCTGATTTGCTGCTGGCTTCCCCATTGAGTTTCTGTGTTGGAATTTGGCAGGGAACATTAGAAAACTTCCTTCCTTCCTTCCTTCCTTCCTTCCTTCCTTCCTTCCTTCCTTCCTTCCTTCCCTCCCTCCCTCCCTCCCTCCCTCCCTCCCTCAGCAGGCAGGAATGCTGCTAGATGGGGAAGGAAGGAAGATATTGCGAGAGAAAACAGTCATAGAAGGTTGAAAATGAAGGTCATGTGAACACAGGAGCAGTTCCAGCAACAGCACAGCCACAGCTTTCCTAAATTTCATTCTCTGAGGAATCATAGGTCCCAGATTTTGGATACGTTCTGTAAGTTAACCCATTTGAGGTATATTGGTTCCAAATTGTTGCTCTGTGATGCACCGTTTTTGTGCAGTTAAAGGCCATGACAAGAATTTTAGTCATATATACTGTACATAGCTAATGCTGAAAATCATAATTGCCTTACGATAGCCGTAGAACCACAGAAGCTCTTAACTCCCATCCCACAGATCTCTCTCCCGGAACCCTAATTACTGTTCTTACAAGGTTCAGGTTGTTGGCACGGAAAGAGTTAATCTAGAGTGATTTGTTATTGTGCTTACCCTGTGGCATAAACATTCTGAAATGCATGCTGACTTCTGTTTGCATATTGATATGTATCCTGAAGGGCCTGTGTTTAGAAAGTGGTTGTAGTTCTCCCCCCCCCTCTTTTTGATGCTTTTTCAGAAATCCATCTTCCTATGCAAGGATGGAAATTATTCATAATTAAAATGCAATAAAAATGTAGAGCGAAGGAACCCAGCTGTATCTCTCTCTCTCTCTCTCTCTCTCTCTCTGTGTGTGTGTGTGTGTGTGTGTGTGTGTGTGTGGAGAGTGAGGGAACATGGGAGAATCTATTTTTAATAGTTTCCACAGCAACAGAGGATTTTGCTTACAGTAAATTCCATCCTGCTTGAGCAAACCATTCTGATTCTGCACTTGGGAAACACTTGTCTGTAAGTAAAAAGGAATTGTGGTAGGTGTCTCCATTCCTTACTCCCATGACTTGCTTCAGGGTTGAGGGGTATGGCCCCTTAAGACAAGCGCCTTGGATTGAATGCTGAAGCTCTTGAAATAGACCTCTATAAAAGCTGCACCTGAAACAAAATCATAATTGCTATGTCATCTCCTGTGCCTCTTGTTGGCCTAGCTCTGACTTGACCTTCTGACATCCAACTCTTCTTGCTGTAGGTGGAGGTTCTGCAGTTGTCCTCTGAATAGACAATAGAGCTAATTATCTTTAAGAAAGTCGAGCCCTTGACCGGTACTCCGATATCGGAACTTCATGACCACCTCCTCCTCCTCCTCCTTCTTCTCCTTCTTCCTCCTCCTCCTCCTCCTCCCAGCATCTTTTATCTTTCTACTTCCTGTGGTTGCTGAGATTAGCAGTACATCTGCCAAGTATATCAGATGGTAAATGTGATGCCAATCACTCTCCCTGGGTTGTTTCACAGCTGGAGTGGCAGGTGGCTGTACCTTTGGGGCGGAAGTCATAGAGAGGATCTGATTCCAGAAGAGTACTTCACAGTTGGCTTACCAGAATCTGGCATGTCATCCTGTGCAAATTTATGCCAATTTGCCAGAACTGATATTGTGTGTCTTTATAAAATAGCATGGATACTGTTATGGCATTTTCATTCTAAGACACTTTTTTTTGTGTGTGTCATCGTTAAAATTTGTGTGGAAGGAAGGAAGTTTAGCCTCAGGGAGACTTCTACCCAGCTCCTTGTCGAGCTGGAAAACCAATTAGGTCTAATGTGTTTTTGCACTGTTGTTTCTCACATTCCTCTATTGAGAAGTTTGTTCCGTGTATATTCCTGTTCTGTGCTTTTTTTTTCCCCTCTTTCCGCAGAAGAAACATTTATTTCGTGCATCTAAGAAAGAAGTAATTGAATCTAGATTTGTCCTCACTTGGAAATAAAGACTTGTGCGATAGTGGCCTTTCCAATTCTATCTTCCTATTCTGTCATGGGATAGAAGTTAGAACTCTGTAATTGTACATAGTAGCCAATAGAATAAAGTCCTTAATATTAGATCTTACTCATATTTGAGGGGTACCCACTCCCTTTTTAAAACTGAAAAGTAGAGCACTAATGGGTATTTGCCCCCCCCCCCAATAGATTTTTTAAAAGGTGTGTGTGTGTCTTAAAACCTGCAAATCTCTCTCATATATTCCTTGCTGCATAGTTGGAAGGATGGCTGCCCTTCTTCCAGCTGACTTTATGACTCAGTAACAGAAAGCTTATTTCACCTGCTCTGGATAATTTTCAGTGGCATGTAATGACTTCGGGAAGCACGTAATTGCAACAATCAGTTTACATGTGTTGGTGTTGAAAGGAATCAAAATTGGGACTGGAGGGAAGGGGGTTGGTAAGGCCATTAGCTAATTAGCTGCCCTTCTGCTGAACCAAAAACATATTAACCTTTTGCACAATTGCATGTTATTAAAAACAGAAGGGGTATGTATGGCTCTAGAGAAACAAAATGCATCCTTGATGTCTATATTTTCCATATATAAGCATCTGCTGGAAGGGCAAGAATGGCAACGGTCCAGGAAGGAAGGAAGGAAGGGAGGGAGGGAGTGAAGGAAGGAAGGAAGGAAGGAAGGAAGGAAGGTGCACTTTTAGTGAAAAGCATGCTTAGGTCTGATCTTGTTTTATTTCCTTGTTAGATTTTTATCCCTCCTTTATTATGTATAAGTGCAGGAAGTCCTCGACTTAAAATTACAAATGGGACCAGAATTTCCATTGCCAATCAAGGTAGCTGTTAAGTGAGTCGCATCCAATTTTATGAGCTCTTTTGCCATGGTTGTTAAGTGAATCACTGTAATTGTTAAATGAATCAGGTAGTCGTTAGCTAATCCAGGTCCCCCCATTGAATGTGCTTGTTGGAAGCTGGCTAGCAAATGGTGGTCACATGGTCCAGGGTTGTAATTACATGCTGGTTGCCAAGCACCTGAATTTTGATCATGTGGCCTTGGGGATGCTGCAATTAATAGTCGTAAGTGTGTGTGGATTGGATGTAAGTATGGTGGTCATGCTAAAAACTATGATCCATTCTTATGAGTTACATGATGTTGTGTTCACAGCCTGTGACTAACACCAGCAGGAATCTATAGTCAGTTAATTATTCATCGAAGAACATTTGTCTTTATTTCAATTTAATGTAAAAGCGCCATGCCAGAACCTTAGGCATTTTTTTTAGCAAAATGTATTGTAGAGACCAGCTGTAGTTTTATGTCCCAGTCAGATTCAGTAATTCAGAGTTTTTGTAAACCTTTTGTCTAACAATTTTATCATATATTCTGACATGCGACTGCAGAAATATGGGCACGTGCAAGTTTACGGTTATTCCTGGGTTATTTATCATGTGTGTATATAACAATTTTATTTTTTGTTGAAGATTTCTTTTAAAAGCTAGGCAAAGTCTAATACAAACTCATATAAAGTATGTAAAAAGAAAGAAATCAAAGAGTAAACTAAAAGTGCAAGGGGAAAAAAGTAAAAAAAATAAATACAAAGAAAGATACAAAAAAGTAGCTCCTGATTTTCTTTTTAGCAATTATAAGTACAATTATAAATTTGTCTCTTATTCTATGATTATAGCATAGCTTTCTATACTCTATCATCAAAATCATAAATCATAAGTTCATTTTTTACATTTTATGCAGAAAGTCTATTATTGTTTTCCAGTCAGCAATAAATATGTTGTCTTTTCTCTGATCAAAGAAGTCAATTTAGCCATCTCATTTCCCATCATCTTCATCAACCATTCCTCCATTGTGGGTAATGCCATTCCATTTTTGTGCATACAATAATCTGCAGTTACACAAAAACAACACCCCAACTTTGTTCCAGTCCCCCTCCCCGCCCCCCAAAATCCTTTGGCCTCAATTATATATTCGTGTTTAAAATCTTTTAATAATAGAATAGCAGAGTTGGAAGAGATCTTGCAGATCATGTAGTCCGGTCACTTGCTCAAGCAGGAGACCCTATGGAACGAATGGTTGTCCAATCTCTTCTGAAAAACCTCCAGTGTTCGAGCATCGAGAACTTCTGGAGGCAAAAGCTGTTCTCACTGGCAGGAAATTTCTCCTTAATTCTAACTTGCTTGATTAGTTTCCATCCATTGCTTCTTGTTCTGTCTTCAGGTGCTTTGGGATACTCTTGAATCAGTGTATGTATTTGAATCCAAAATTTTCCAGCTTTTTTACATATTCACCAAAATGAAAAAAATTCCCTTCTTGTTTGTTCACATTTCCAACATAAATTTAGGTGATTTTATACGCTGTATATTTCTGTGGTGTCCTACATCAACAGGAATTTTTTTCATGAAAAAATATTTTTAAGGTTGTCACATAGTGTAAATTTCAGTCCTTTCAACTGTATATTTTCTTATTGTTCCATCTCTATATTCTGTTTCAAATGTGAAAAAATGCATTTTAGCAATTAACACGTTCATTTTTACACAATTCTATTTCAAATTTACTCTTGCAATGTTCAAAATCACAATTTTTGTCTACTTTAATTCTTTCTAATAAATGTAAATAAGATAATCTTTGACAACTATATCTCTTTGCCACCAGTTTTCTTCTTCATTTTATTTTACACCCCACTTGACAAAATTCTAGTATGTTGTGGATAAGTTAGCCATTTGTGTTTGTTTATTGTTTCTCATCCATAAAATACTTCTTGTGCTGAGATCTACAGAGGCGTTCTCAGACACAACTTGGGTCTGTATCTATTTGATATCCTCCATAGGGTACATCTAACATAATAATTTTTAAAATTAAACTTAACCTTGACTTTATTGTACCACAAGTATCCATGCCACCCAAATCTCAGGTCATGCTCTTCTAACTCCAGAAGGCCTCTACTTCTCAGCAACATCCAATTTTTCATCCAAAGAGCAAGCTGCAGAATACAATTTCAAATCAGGTAAACCCAATCCTCTTCTTTCCTTTCTATCTTGTAACACCTTAACTTGTGTTTTTCTCTGTCCCGCAAATTTAAATATAACCTTCTGCCACTGTTTAAATAGTACATCAGTTGTCAAAACAGTATTGTCTGCAACAAAAACATTATTCCAGAACAAGACATTCATTTTTATCACAAAATTCTCCCCAGCAATGACAGTTGTAATTTCTTCCATCTTAACATTTCTTTTTAAACTTCATTCCATGTCTTAAGATAGTTATTTTGTAATGCAGGTAGTCCTTGACTTATGACCACAATTGGAACCAGAATTTCCATTGCTTAGGGCAGTTGTTAAGTGAGTCATCCCCAATTTTACAATCTTTTTTGCCACAGTGGTTAAGTAGATCACTGGAGTTGTTAAGTGAATCATGCAGTCATTAAGCAAATCTGGCTTCCCCCATTGACTTTGCTCATCAGAAGTTGGCTGGGAAGATTACAAATGATGATCACATGACTCTGGGACCTGCAAACATTTAAATGCATGCCAGGTGCCAGGTGCTCAAAGTTTGATCACATGACGATGAGGATTCTATGATGGATATAAGTGCTGTTATAATTTTTAATGATTGTTAAATGAATAGTTGTAAGTTGAGGATTATCTGTAACCTACAATTCATAGTTGTCATAGTGATACTCAGATATTTTCTCTTAATCTTATAACCCGTTTTATTCATCATCTGTTTGATTTTCTCTTTTTTATTTTTGTGAACATCTTAAAATCTGCTAATGCAATAAATTATTTTAATTTGCCCATTGAGATTTCAATTATCTTTAAAGGATCTTACAGAACCATCACCAAGTGATTTGCAAAGCCTTTAACTTAAAAGTTTCTTTTTTAACCTTTACTTCCACAATTCTCTTGTCTTATCTTATATTTTGTGTACAGGTCACCCTGGACTTACAATCATTCATTTAGTGACCGTTTAAAGTTACAACAGCACTGAAAAAAGTGATTTGTGACTATATTTCACACTTATGACTACAGCAGCATCCCCATGGTCACATGATCAAAATTTGGACGCTTAGCAACTGGTTCATATTTATGAAAGTTGCAGTGTCTGGGGGTCATGTGATCATCGTTTCCAACCTTCCATCAGGTAAAGTCAATGGGGAGGCCAGATTGACTTATCTGTTAAGTCGACTGTTGGATTACTTGTTAACTTAACAACCATGTTACTAAATTAACAATTGCTATGATTAATAACTGAGGCAAAAATGGTCGTAAAATGAGGCAAAAAAAAGCAATGGAAATTTTGGGCTCAATTGTGGTCCTAATTCGAGGATTATAATTTTTATTAAGGATTTTTATTTCAGTAGTAAAAAGTAATACAAATAAAATTTAACGAAAAAAGTAGAAAGCATAGACAGTGCATAATGAAAATAATGAAAAAGAAAAAAAAGAATATGATAAAGAAAAAGAAAAAAATAAAGAAGTTACTTCCAACATTCATAGAAAAAATAATGACACTTTTACCAAGGATGGGTTGCTACCGTTCGCCCCAGTTTGGACAAACCCGTAGCTAATTTTATGGCTGAACCTGGCAAATCTCACCCCTGGCTGGCCCTGCCCCACCCACCCCTCCCCTCCCAGGAGTTGTCACATGGACCATTTTGGATGCCAGGTAAGTGCAGGGCCTGCACGGAGGCTTGGGAGGGCAAAAAATGGGCCGGAAATGGGCCCGGGGAAGGCCGTTTTCGCCCTCCTGGAGGCTCAAGGAAAGCCTCTGGAGCCCGGGGAAGGTGAAAATGCACCCCCCACACACACCATGGTGCAGGAGGCTGACTAGGCCACACCCACAATGGCTATGCCCACCCAGCAACCAGGCAGAGAACTGGTTGGTAACATTTTTGAAGCCGACCCCTGCACTTTTATCCTCTATAAAGTTACAAACAGATATCTCTTCATATTCCAGCTCAGCAAATCCATAAAACATTAGCTTCTAATTGTTAGTAGCAGCAGAAAGTAAAAGGGTTGCCAGAAGTTTAGCAAACAAAATATTTTATTTCAACCTTGATCAAATGAACCAAGTTTATATTTGATTTCTCTTCAATTCTTCTTCATCCCATTGCACAGACTTCTTCAAATGTTTAATAAGTCTTTTTTGTAAATCCAAACAGAAAACATTTTTCAGATCATTCTCTTGGTTTGTCATGTGTTTCCCCCTTTAATTTTTAAAATTTCAGCCAGTTTCTTTTATATATACAATAAAGCATCATTTTTTGAATTATTCTCTTGGCTGTCACTTGTAGTTTCAGTTCCAGTACTTCCTCTGACTTGTCATTCCCTCATTAACATTTTTTTAGAGATAATCTATCCATAGAATCAGACATCATTATTAATATTGTAGCTACTAATCTCTGGCTCCATTCTTTAAAAATCTCCTTTAATATTTCCAATGTTATATTTTGTGTCACTTTTTAAGACGCAGTTAACTGACACCAAAAAGCAGGCTTGTATTTTTTACTCTCTTCTACTTAAGAGTCTTTAGTCCCCTCTAGTGTTCAGTTTCTAAAATTATAAAATTGCTTATCTTTGTTATGAGCCAAAACAACCAAAATAATTCTGGCTTTTTTCTAACTAATTTCAAAACTTTATAGCAGTAGTCAATATTCCAAATTTAACAGGACCCTCGATCCATTTGTAATTTTCTTAGATCAAAATATCATTTAGCTTTTTGCTGTTTATTTTGAAATAAATTATTTAAGCTTGTAATTATGTTATTATTTCCTTCTGTTCAGATTTGACGCTAACCTCATCCAACAACGTTTAAAAATAGGCATTCCAAAGGTCTCTAATAGCTTTAAGATGGTTAATAGGCAAGTACTGTAATTAGAAAGTGAGGTTTGCGGACCTGGTGTCCTTTAAAACTCTCCCGGTCATTTGTGAGCAAAGTGACTGATCCCTTCATCCCCTGGTTCTTAATCCTGAGGAAAATGGCTGTTCTGTGGTCTCCTTGTGAGAAGCAATTGGCCTTTCCTTATCCAGAAAGAACTGGTCTACTCACTGTGTTGGCTCAACTTTCACTGAGCTGTCTTACGTTTGCTATACCTCCCCCTTTTCAACTGTTGTATGATAGGTGGACACCTTTTAAGCTTTTGTAGAAGCCTCATTATCATTGGAAGGTGCATACATTTTCGTATTGTATTCCCTTTGTACTCAATCACGTCCTTTTGGAATAATCTATGTTTTGAATAGCTATGATTTTTAACAAAAAGAAGAAGCAGGCTAGGTTGGGAGGTGCGAGGTTTAATGGACATTGTTGTAGGAATTCAATCTTACAGAACAAATACAGGTGGACATCAACTTATGACAATTAAGCCCAAAATTTCTGTTGCTGAGCAAAACAGTTGTTATGTGAGTTTTGCCTCATTTTATGACCTTTCTTTCCACAGTTATTAAGTGAATCATTGCAATTGGTAGTAACATGGTTGTTAAGTGAATCTGGCTTCCTCACTGACTTTGTCAGAAGGCCACAGTAGGTGATCGTATGACCCAGGACAGACACTGCGACCATTGTAAATACATGCTAATTGTCAGCCACCTAAATTTTGATCCCATGACCATGAGGATGCTGCAATGGTTGTAAGTGTCAAAAACAACCATAACTCACTTTTTTCAGTGGCGTAACTTTGAACAGTAACTAAAAGAATAGTTTTAAGTGAAAAAAATTGCCAATTCTGAATGCATACTGTTGCTCTTGGTTGACAGAACTAGAACCGTGTAGGGATAATGTGCCATTCACACTACTGCTTACAGTTTGTTTTTCTAGAGAAGATCTATCAAACTCCCAGGCTGCGTCATGCGCTGGCCACACCCATGCCTGGTTTAGCAAAGGGGAAAAAAGTCCCGCTACATCAAGTGACACCATCATGATGGCATGAGTTTTTGACAGCTCTGTTCTAGAGACTGGATTAGTTGGATTGATTTTGGGAGTAGTGTTAGATT
Source organism: Pseudonaja textilis (assembly GCF_049901715.1). NCBI lineage: Eukaryota > Metazoa > Chordata > Lepidosauria > Squamata > Elapidae > Pseudonaja > Pseudonaja textilis. The sequence goes on along the minus strand of NC_141991.1, from coordinate 111,272,954 downwards.
ATCCTAGGTTCTTAATTCTGGAGAATTTCAGTGTCCATGCTGAGTTTCTTTGTTCAGGAGTGGTTTGGGATTTTATGTCTTCTTTGCTTACCTTGCATTTATGTTAGCTAATATCTGACCTTGTACATGTAGAAGAGTACTTGGATTTAGTTCATTTTTTTTGGTCACCATGATGATCTGGAGGTGTAAGAATTATGTGTGATTCTGTTGCCATGGGCAGATCACTTCCCAGTAACTGATAGAGTGATGGCTAATATCAACCTCCGTAGGGAGGGAAGGCTGGTTAAAATGGTCTGACCCAGGCACATGATGAATCTAGAACAATGTTTCTCAACCTTGGGGACTTTAAGATGTCAGAACTATGAGGAGTTCCTAGAATTCTGGGAGTTGAGGTCTATACATCAAGTTCCCAAGGTTGAAACACACAGATCTAGAGTACTTGTAGATTTATTCTACATTGATTGTCAGTGATACTCATTATGTTTTAGCTGATTTGTGGTAGTTGTCCATATTACTCTGATTGCTCTTTTTCCTATTGCAGATCCTAAATCAAGCCTATTGTTGCTCAAGTAGCTGGGAGTGAGAAAGCAAATGGGACCTCAGCTGGAGTGAAAGTAGAGCAACTCTCAAGGTAGATCAGAGCGAGCAGGAAGTAAACCCCTCAATTGCATTTCTATCCTCTGCAGTGGAGACATAGTGGTTTTATGCCTCCATTATGTCTGCACAAAACAGATACAATGCTTTTCCACACTAGGTAGCCTCTCCTCCATCAAACATTGGGCGGAGGAAGTAGGAAAATTAGTGTCTTATGTTTGCATTGTTCAGGATAGATGAAGTCAAATAGATCTTTTTTTTAACTGTTTGGGCAGGTTATAGGAATGTAACTTTAGCATCTGTGTGTCTTGTTATTTTGGAAGCCTTGGGGCTTATACGGTGGTGGGATTCAATTTTTTTTTACTACTGGTTCTGCAGGTGTGGCTTGGTGGGCGTGGCAGGGGAAGGATACTGTAAAATCTCCAGTCAGGTGATATTTGCCGGTTCTCCAAACTACTCAAAATTTCCACTACCGGTTCTCCAGAACTGGTCAGAACCTGCTGAATGTCACCTCGGGACTTGTAGATCTTCAGGATATGGACAGGGTGTATGGTGAGCTAAAGCCTGTTACTCAGTCCATGACTAAGGGAGATGATCAGTTGTCTCCTTGTAACAGGGACATATTTTCCTCTTATTTCTCCCTTTCCTCCAGGAACAATAGGAAGTCTCTGTTAAAGAAATATTCCTTTAGAATATTTAGACTCCAATAGTACTTGCCTGTGAAAGTTGATTAGGAAAATATGATATCACAGGTGCATTTGAAAGATACTGATTTTGGATGGGTAGGGAGGCCCTTTTCTTTTTACATATTTTATTTTTAACTGAACAAAAAATAACAAAAATTTAAAAAATGAACAAACAACCAAAAGCATGCAAAGAAAAGAGGTACTGTGTGTGTGAGAGAGAGAAAAAGAGAGAATGTGTTTTTAAAGGAAAATAAAAACATCATAAGCACTCAATATTTCTATCTAGAATGATGTTTGTATACATAAATATAATCAGTTTGGATAAATGTGATTAATATGATTAATCACAGCTAATCAAGCATGAATAAATTTATCCTTAGCTGTGTTTCCAAAACATTGTATTATTTTTTTAACCAAGTCAATTTTCCACACTTTTAAATACCTCCAGTGAGAGAGAGATTTGAATTTACCAGTGTTTCCTGTTAAGAAGCCTAGCCTCTAACAAAAGGAATTATATCAACTTTTTAGATTGCCTCTACTTAAATACCTTAAGAAACGTGGAGAATAAACCGACAGCAGGCTTTATGATTGGCTAATATTTTCAATTTATTCAAAAACTTCTGACCAAATGGATTTCATACTGGATATTGCCACCAAGGATAGCAATGTGAACCAGTGTATTTGCAGCTTTGCCAGCACAATCAAGAAAAATTACAATTTATATAATTTTAGCAGAGTATAGAGGTATTTTATTGCTTATCTTCATGGTCAATTTTTGATGACCATGAACAGGTTTAAAAAGATTTTTATACCATGAAGAATTTGAGAAGAATTGAATCCTTTTTCATCATCCCATTTTTAAGAGTTTCAAGGGAATCTGATTGAACAATCTTAGCTACTACAGCCTGAAAACTATGAATGGAAAAAAAAAGAAGAAAAAGGGGAATGAGAATTAAAGAACTCTGTGCCTAATAAAGAGGGTTATTGTCAGTATAATGAAACAGCTAAATACAAAGCATCTTGATGTGGCACACACAACTGGGCTATGTGATTGGAATAGAAAGGCTCTGTGAAGTGCTGCAAAATTTCATTTGTTTTTGTAGATATGCCAGAAGAAAAAGCTAAATGAAGATTTAAAACCAAAGCTAGAAGAATAGTTTTACAAAACACAATGCTTCAAAACTAATAAAGCATCCCTAATGGGAAAAAATTAAAAATAATTTCAAGATGTGAAATGGAGACATTAAGACACCAATTATGAAGTTAATCTTCATGCTGTGCTCGCATTTATCTTACTTGAAGAATGCCTGCATTTTTTTGTGTTCAACAAACTTTGATTTCATTCTACCATTATCTGAAAATTATTCTTCCAATGTTAAACAAATATGTGGACAAGTATACCGCCTTTAGAAATAGAATTTATTCCATATTATATGAAAGTGAACAACTTTAGATTAAAATATAGATTTTTAAAACAGCATCACGTAGAAGCTCTTAGCATCCAGCCTCAAGCTTAGGCTATATAGATTGAATGCTTTTATTTATTTTTTCCTCTTTAAAAGAAAAACAGCAGTAGCCAACCGTTCCCTAATAATTATTATTTGATTAAATGGCTCTGGTTGCACAATTCATTCAAACAAGTGTAGTCCAATACTTTTTTGGTGCTCAGAAATGTTGTTTTCTATAGTGGCTATGTGGGATGCTTCAAATAATGAAAGATTTTTCTTATGGTTTGGTCCATGTTTTACTTTCTTAAGCAAGAAAATATTTCTGTTCAATTGCATAGTTACCCCAGCAGGTGGCAATAATAGCACATACAGCATCTACTGTTTCTTAGTGGCTGGGGGTAGACCTGATAAATAGGCCTTAATAATTAGAGCTCCATTTGACACTGCAAAAGCAAAAACGAATTGCTATGGCATCGATAATCCCCAGGGAAGGGCCAACCATGTTTCAACAACGTTTTAGTCTTTGATGTCTTCAATGGATGTTGGCATGGAAGGACTTGGAAGAGAAAAATGAACTGTGTTGGGAGCAAGGCAAGTTGCGAACAGATGCTTTGAACTTGGTATTTCTGTGCTTGAACACATTAGTAGATAATGGGGTGGGGGGAGAAGGAGAGAGACTGGGTAATCCCATTATGAAAATAGCTGTAAAGCTGTTGGCTAGACCAGGAAAAGATGCAGGAAGAAGGCAGTACTAAACCATTTCCTTAAAGCCACAGAGCTCATTGCATAGAAATCAAGAGCCTCTGTATCACACATTTTTACTGACCTGAGGACTGCAGGAAACATGCAGAAAAATATTGTAATTTACGCGCGCGCGCACACACACACACACACACACACACACACACCAATCTTTGGTGTTCATCGTTATATCAAATTCATCCTCTTTCCATGGCAAGACTATCTGGGTCTGTATAAGCCTTGGGCTTTTGACATTCTCTGAAGATTAGAGTAATTACTGTTCCCATTCCCACCACGCACAGTCAGTTCACCTCCAAACAGCCAGCCTCGGTATTCAGCTGCTAAGAACTCATCATTGTTGTATCCTTTGGTAATTTTTTCCTCAAAATTAAGACCATATTCCTAATGCAGTAGTGAGGACCAGATGTTGAACTATCGAGATGTCGAGGTTCAAGTCCACAGTCAAGCACAGAAACTCCCTGTCTGATGGGCCTCTCATTCGCTTCCACACAACCTCCTTAATTGTTGGGGGGAGGGGGGGAATGGGAGGAAGGAGTGCTGTGCATATAGTCAAAAGGCAGGACCTAAATGTTACAACTAAATAATACATAAAAAGCATTAGGGAAAGATTCAGCTCAACTTATGACCATTCGTTTAACAACAGTTCAAAGTTACAACGGGGCTGAAAAAGTAACTTATGACTCATCCCTGAAATTACGTCTGTCGCACAACCCCTGAAGTCATGTGATTACACTCCAGGCATTTGGCAGCCAGCTCACATTTGTGACAGTTGCACCACCCTGTAGTTTATGGGATCACAATTTATTACCATCTGGCTTCCCATGAGCAAAGTTAAGAGGAAAGCCGGCAGGGAAGGTCGCAAGCCGTATCATGTCACGTCTCACTTAATGATTGTGGTGATTCGCTTAAAGAATTGGGTGTGCTCATGTGATGCCCCACTTCACCACCAGGCTGCTTAATGATGAATTCCTCAATCCCAAATGGGAAAATAAGTCAAGGACTACCTGTAAGTCATAAGTGCAACATCTTCAAGCATTCTGTGGTTTTACTTTGGGAGGTTTGGATGCGTATGTTATTCAGTTCACATATATCCACTTACTCCCAGTGTACATGTTACACAGTTTCATTTGGTTGAAACCCATTGTCTGAAGAGACCTAAATTGTGGCATTTGTGAGTTTCGCATGTTGAGCTGTTGTTTGAGTAGATAACCACTGTTCGCTTGCATTTAGGCCTTCCAAAGGTAATATTGTTACAAAATGAGGAGAACTATCCACACACAACTATGTCTCTTGTGTCCTGAGCATGGAAGTTTGGGAAGCTCACTCTGCAGGGTTCTGGGGCAGCCCCTCTTTTCCCCTCTCTCTTGTGGCTGTGGAGGGCTGCAGATTGTACAAAATCCTCTAGAGGGCACTTCAGTTTAGCATGCCAGTGAAAGCTTCTGCAACAAATCAGTGAGCTCAAAGCCTGCTTCCCTAGCAGAGCTTCTTGCTTTGTGTAAAGGACAGGCATCCCTTTTTCAAATGTAGCTCCTGGCACTGTGAAAAGGGTGAAAACACCCGTGCAGGTCTGACCGTGACATTTTCTGCTTGGGAGAAATCAGAACTCATTACCACTGTTTGAAGACAAAGTAAAAACAGCAGCAGGACGGAGAGCAGGAAAAAAAAGGGCCCAAAACTCAACATTTTAAATTTATTTATTTATTTTATTTTGTCAAGAGATTATAAGATAACAGGTATAAGTATAAGCTTGGTTATGAATACATGAAATGGATACATATAACAAAAATAAAAAGAAACAATAGGACAGGGACGGTAGGCATAATTGGTACGCTTATGCACGCCCCCTACAGACCTCTTAGGAAAGGGGTGAGGTCAACAGTATACAGTCTAAGGTTAAAGTTTTTGGGGTTTGCGGAAGAAGCCACAGAGTCAGGTAGAGTATTCCAGACATTGACCACTCTGTTGCTGAAGTCGTATTTCCTGCAATCAAGTTTGGTGCGGTTTACCTTGAGTTTTGGTGTGGTTTACCTTGAGTTTTTACTGCTTCTTCCTGCAGAGTTTGCTGCTTGGTCAAACACTGCAGTATTGAATGAATGTTGAAAACCCTGCAAAGGGAACTGACAAGGAAGCAGTAATCCCCAGTTGAGGTAAAGAAAAGCGATGGCCTTGTTTATAGGCAAATAAAGGGACACTCCCCTAGATCAGTTCTGATGGGCGATGTATAATACAGAGAAATGCAGGCAGATCTGTCTCCAGAATCTAAAGTAGTGATGGTGAAACTATGACATTTATATCACAAATTACATGCCTTGGTATTTTGGGTGACACTGCCAGGCCTGCAGACCTTCGGGAAGTCGCTGTGGGTCTGTTGTTGCGCAACCTCTGCAGCCTCCAAAAAGCATGTGAGAATAGGCCATGCTCTCCTGCTCTTTTCAGAGGCTGCAAGGCCAGATAGAAGTATTCTCTGAAGTTTCCAGGCCTCGTGCGATCTGGAGCTGCCTTGAATAGGCATTTTGTAAAATATGTATAATTATGTAAAGTATTTATTGAGTTTTAGATTTAAACCATTGAATTTATTACTCTTGGTTTGGAATTGTCTCTCTTTTGTCCAGGGTGGGGTGGAATGCCATCAAGGTAGGCATTTTCTGATTTTTTTTTGACCATCATCACTGATCTAAAAGCTCCAGATCTAATGCTGGTAATCTTTGCGGGTGGAGTTCTTATTTCTGCAGGAAGCCAAAAAAAACCCTCCTTCGATGCATTAAGGAGTTCTCGGGCAGACAAAAGCAGAGCTGACAAACCTTATTTTTAAGCATGAGCAGGTATCTGAGTAGAAGGAGCAGGAGCGGGGCTCATCATCATTACTACTGACCTCTGCACCTTCTGTTGAAGATCTGGGCAAGTTTTGGTTGCTCACTGTGCAGGATACTCTAGAAATGACTTGGACAGCAGTTACAAACAGCTTACTCACCTAAGCAGTCTTCAGCTGATGAGCAGATGTTAAGACGGGTGACAGCTGACCCGATCCTCATTCTTTTCTTACCCGCTCCACCGTTTTATTCACTGAAATCGGGCTTTTGTAATATCTCAACAGAGTAATTGAATTCTTACTTCATTGGATTTTAAAAGCCTGTGATTAGAGTGCTGCTTTGGGATCTAGGTTTTAGAGAGATAAAACAAAGAGAAGGAGAAGAAGGAGAGAAGGAAAATGGGGCACTGAAGATGGGGATGAGCAAAGGGAAAAATAAGCTCTTCCTGAAATAGCAGCGTAGAAGCATAGAGAGAAAACCGTTTCTGCATCCAGTGCTGTTAGCTTTGAGTGTCTTCTCTTGTGTGCTGGATCAGTCTGTAGTGTTTGAAAGGTGCCGGGTTCAGTCTGCGAAGCCTTTTCCTTCTCTTCCCCTCCCATTCCATTCCATTCTATTCCGTTCCATTCTCTCATTGTTTGATAGCCAGAAAAGAGGCTCCCAACTGAAAACAAACTTCCTTCTCAGGTGGAGCAAGGTCATAAGTTTTGAACTAAGTGGCACTCACCAGATTCTCTTGGTAGGCGGTGTTAGAGATCTGGGCTGTCCCTTTATGCCTATGCTAATTCAGGTTCCTCTTTAAAATGCTTTCCTCCTAGGATCTGCCCAATCTGTTTCATTGCCCCATCATTTGCTGTGGTCGATCCAAGTGCTGCATTGCTGCTACCAGGCACTTCCACGCAGCTTCTTTGAGGGAGATGAGCTGAGGAAAAGAGTTGTTTGAGTAGAGATTACAGGCTCATGGTGTGGCAGAGGGAGGAAAACTGACAAAATTGTGGACATAAGAGGTAATAGAATCTGGAAGAATGTGTTTGCGGTTTATGCCGTTTCCAGACCTCCCAAGATCGTTCACATCTACCTGAGGCAATTTTCAGCCTTCAAGTGCTGCTTTAATAAACTGGATTTGATCTCTCAGGACACCAGAAAAATTAAGCTTCGCTGCTACTGTCAACTAGAAACAGACCTCACTTCCTAATATTAACTTTGTGAGTTATAGAAATGTATAAGCTTGGGGAGGAAAAAATAGCCCTTGTTCAGGTTTTCTTGTTTAATTCATACTGGCTGATCTCTACTATGTTTGGCTTCCTTTCAGCCACCCAAACCCTAGTCTTCCTCAGAAAACACTTTGTTTCTGATGAAGAAATATTTAGGAGCTAATCTTTTGAGTGAGAAAAGTACTTCGAACATGCTCAGAGACTCTTTTCCATAGATTTCATGGCTCAGTTTAGGCACTCCCAGGAAAGGTGGCTCCTTTTCACTAAGGGCCTGCTCTACTTTCCAGGTACTTTCTGTCCTTTCCACCAGCTTATTGACAGTGTAACAGTGGAGTGGTGGGGAGGAAACCATTATAATGTCTGCAGGGAAGAAAATTGGCACATCCTTTTTTGAGTTATGATTCACATTGAAAGCCTTAGAATTATTGTTTAAATTATAAAACAGTAAGTGCTTTATAAAGAGTTAATGTTTAAAAATCAGTCTCTGTGTGAGTTGAAATGGGAACTATTGACAGTTTGTTATGCATACATTTTGTACCGAGCCTGGTGGAAAGTAGTTTAAATCTAAGTTTATAAAGGTCGGCTTGAATTTCTCAAGTGAAGCACAACATTTCAGGAATAATTCACTGATGATGACCAGGGGGCTAAGGTTGCCTCAAAATTGCCCCCTCATCCCATTCCCTGCTAACCAAAATCCCTTCACACCGTATTCAGCTGCTTTGACAACTGCACATTGTCCGAGGGAATAGCCCAAAGCAGAGCTCTAATCTGAATAGCTTTTTACAAGGGGAAAAAGTGTCTCGTCTTCTTTTCTTTACCTTTACCTTCAGCCATGGCTGATTTTGTCAGGAAACCATCAGAATGGGTAGGTTCAATTTAGTTCAGTTATAGGTGCTGTTAAAGGGCAAAGTGGGTGACTTCAGTCTTTCAAAATCTCTGTAAAACTCCCAGTCGCTTAATTTTACTCTTTAAACCTTCCTCAAATGGAAAAAAAATAGTCCTGTAAAGGCCTACTAGTTGTCCCAGTCCTCAGTGCTATGGGATTCAAAGTGAATTTCCATAAGCAAAACAAACTTCAGCACATACATTTGGCTTATGGAACAGCTATGCAAGGCTAGACCTGGTTACTACATGAATGGGAGACCACTGAGAAATCCCAGACCTGTATAAATATTCTGGAAGAAGATAATAGCAAGTCACTTCCATACTGTTCCCAAGAAAATTATATGCATGTGTCTTTGTAATAACTACAAGTTAAGCTTGACTCAAAGGAGACTGTTACAATATCCTCCACTTCATACATTCATTTATTTATTTCCAAGAATAGTTGCTCTGTATATGGCTAGAGAGGTTGGTGTTCCAGGAAATAATCTTCTACAGCATGGGTGTCAAACTCGATTGTATCACGTGATGTATCATGACATATTGGGGTTTGGGGATTTTTTTTTGCCTTTGCAGAGCCCACCAGTTTGACAGGCCTGTTATACAGCATGAAGTGGGAGCTGGAGAAAGAGGAATACCCGTAAAAGTTATCCTTGTGGTGATTGTCTTTCCTATCTGTGCTGCAATAAGAATGTTGACCTTCAAAGTTTTTGATGAAGAAATATTAGCGAGCTGTGGTGGCACAGAGGTTAGAACGCAGTATTGCAGACTAACTCTGCCTTCCACTGCCAGTAGTTCGACCCTGACTGGCTCAAGGTTGACTCACCCTTCCATCCTTCCAAGGTCGGTAAAATGAGGACCCAGATTGGGGGCAGTATGCTGGCTCTGTAAACTGCCCAGACAATGCTGTCAAGCACTATGAAGTGGTATATAAGCCTAAGTGCTAGTGCTAGTGCTATGTTACTTGATAAGGAAAATTCTTCCCCTACTAATTTTTTCCTTCTTTTTTCCTCTTTTTTAATGATAACTTTATTAAAAATTACATTATATAGATAAAAGCTACAAAAGATAAATAGGAAAAGGTGAAAAAAGGAAAAAAAGAAAAAAAGTAACTTTGCCTGGTTAACTTTAACAACACATTGCCATTTTTTAAAAATATAACAAATGATCTCTTCACACCATATCTCACCTCATTCTCTATAAACATATCTTTAAATCCTTATTCATCTTGATCACCAAAGGTCCATTAAGTATTACCAAAAATAACCACATATCTACCATGTTTCTCCAACAATATGACCTCCCCCAATAGGAAGACCCAGCATGTTTTCTAGGCATAAAATGAAATTAAGCCCCTCCCCCCAAATTTTGGCCTATTTTAAAACATGCAAAATGGGGGGAAGGGTGGGGGGACTTGCCGTTAGAAGCACCCCGCGGGCAGCAATTCCTCGCCACCAGCTGCTCCTAATGGGCGATCATGGCAGAGCGCGGAGAGCTCCCTACTTCTGCCAAGCACCTTTGCGGCAGACCCAAGACCTTCAGCGCCTGCCGCTGTTGATTTCCCTTCTGCCCATGCCGCCGCCGCATTTGGAGCTGCCACTTCCATGTTTGGAGCACCACTGTTGTTTGGAGCACCGCTGCCGTTTGGAGCTGCTGCTTCTGCATTTGGAGCTGCTGCTGCGTTTGGAGCTGCCGCTTCCACGTTTGGAGCACTGCTGCTGTTTGGAGCACCACTGCCATTTGGAGCGCCACCGCCACTCCAAACACGGCGGCAGCTCCAAACGCAGAAGTGGCATCTCCAAACATGACGGCGGTGCTCCAAATGGTGGTGGCACTCCAAATGGCAGCAGCACTCCAAACATGGAAGCGGCAGCTCCAAACGTGGCGGCGGTGCTCCAAATGGTGGCGGCACTCCAAACATGGAAGCGGCAGCTTCTTTTATCTAGACAAAACCTTTATAAAGTCAAAAAAGATCCTTTAAAGATTGCCACAAATAACAACCTATTGCAACTTTATATTCTTTTTCTTCGCTCGCAAGTATTTTGATCTTAATCCCTTTTCAAATGATACCCCAAACACTTAGTGTCTCTCCCTTTTCCTTTTGTCTTTTTTCACAAAATCACAAATAATATTAACAATTTGTAAATCCAGTACAAAAAGATTGAACAAACCACTTTTCTGGCCTATTATTCATAAATCTTTTTTAATTATTAAAACATCAGCTAGCTTCATTTGCATGCTCAGTTGACTTAATTTTTTTAAAAAAACTTCATTTTTAAGTTCACATTTAAATCAATTTTGTTTTTGCCAAGTGAAATTTGTTTCTCTTTCCATGGCATGATATAGTCTTTCAATAATGGAAGAAATCTTCTAGTGCCCTCTACTGTCCAATTTTCAAATATCTAACTTATGACATTTTTTCCTCAAAGAATGTAAACATCCAGTTTCCCATGGGAAGGATTTCATAATTAATTTCAAACATTTATTCCAAATCTCTGTGGACCCTTAGTTCATTTTTATCTTTCCAAAATCAATATTGTAAACACACTTTTGCTGATTCCAAAAACTAGTATTTTTCCAAGTTCTTAAAATTGTACTTAAAACTTCTTTCACTAAGAAAGAGATGACTCAACTAGTGAATACAGTAGAAACTTGCTGATCCCAGGGTTCTTTAATATTTCCAAATCAATAAATGGCAATCCAAAGTGATTAAGATATGAGACTCAGTCAAGTCTTTTGTCCTTAAGGGACTGTTTTACAACTGTGAACTTAGATGGTATGGCTTGATTCCCAGCCACTCAAGTCATAAGTTGATTCAAAACCACAATTCCTGTGATCCACATGTGAGTTATTTCATGATCTCCCTTTTATCCAGAGAGATTTCACTGGTCTGGGTACAGCATTCAACCATTCTCTTGTTTGTGCAGGACATCTAGCTTACCATGGTGCTCACCGGCAATCCTTCTTCCTCATTTTCTTCCTTTCATGTACTTTGTTTACTGCCACAGCTTGCAAATTGTTGCGTTAAGGAGTCCATTTTACAATGTTTCTTGATTGAGAATTTTAGCCCTAATTGCGTTGCCCCGAATGTTACAAAGAAGCCATTGCACACAGTATATTTTTGCAAAATGTTATTGCATGGTTATTGATTTGCTTTTCAAGCTCCTTGGTGGAGTTATTAATTGTCATTTTATTAAGTAATATATGTGCTGGATTTATAGGATAGGTAAACGCTAATACAAAGCACCAACCAAAAGAGAGGAAGGGATGGTTGAAACTGTGCTTAAAAAGAAACTGATTAAAGCCAATTAATGTTGCCCATTGTCTGAGAGTCAGAAAAAGCTTCTCAAGGAGGGATTTTTAAGTAAGCTCTGCTGGTTTGTGGAGGAGAAATAATCCAGAACAGCCAACATTAAAAGAGGAAAGAAGGAAGGAAATAAGTAAATGGGGGGAAATTGGGGAACAGGGTAGATTTACAAAGCTCACCTCAAGAAGTAGATCCAAAATCAAGAAAGTGCTATTTTTAATTGACAGAAGATCTTGAGCATCTTGGAAAATTGCCCACAAAACATATAGGCGAAATGATTGATTAACATGCTCACTCTTCTGCTTACAAATCATTATTTTGATCTTATTCTCCTTCTTTGGAGCTTCTGTGAATAATTCTATCTATCTGTGGTCAGAGATCATGCAGAATCAGATTTCTTTTTAGTATAGCTCAAAGGGAAGGCATGGTGTATTGAGGGGCAATGGAACCTACTGACTGAAGCTTCTATAGCGTGGGAGGCTCATGGGAGAATTTCTAGTACAGTTTGATTGATTTTTTTTTAAACAACTCATTGTACATACCTTTGGACACAATATAGGGAAAACCCAAATTAGACTCTGCTTAATGCAAACATTATATTCCGTAACTGATTATTTTATAAAATTGTCTTATCTCTCCCCCCCTTTTTCCTTTTCAATTATTTAAGGGTATTACGGTCCTATTGCAATTGGTACATCCAGAGGGAGGACTGGAATACAGGCTTGGCCATCAAGCAGGCCATTGTCCATCAAACTAGACTGCTCTGCTGAAACTTTAAAAAGCTTAATCTGAGGAGGGTTTGCATTCTTTGCAAAATAATTCAGGCAAATATACTGAGCCTCAGGTCCAGCTCTGTTTCTGAGGCCAGATTTTTGTTATCATTGTTATTATTCTTACATGGTATTCGATGATAGGAATACTGTGGGTCCTGGCAATGTTTGCAGTTGCTGAAAGGGCTTTTGTTAAAGCTGGCTAACCAGGAAGGTGAGAAACCTTTGGATGGAGTTTGGGGGAAACGGGGGAGATTGGAAGGGAGAGAATGAGATTCAGAGGTGAAATGATTGATACATCCTGTGTCTGTCTTAGAGGCTATGAGGTTGCACAACGGATTTTTTAATATGCTGAGCGCTGGAGAACTTACTGCTTCATGCAGGGCCTTCTGGAAACATGGGCAGGTAGAATAAGCAAACCTTTGCATTGCGTTGCTGCTCTTGTCCCTCCAGACCTATAAAGTGAGGAAGAGAAGCGGAAAGGGCTGGTGGTCACCCTGCCTTAATTGTTAGCCGAGACTTGTCAGCAACATCACAGGACCTTAAGGTAAAGTGTTTCGATGAAAGAGATAATTGAAAATCCAAAAAGACTTCGTTAATTTGATTAGACAGAGCTGGAGTTGAATTGTTTTTCATCAGAAGAGATTTAATTTTGACACGCAGTTAAATCCTTCTGCTGTCCTGGTGCCCTGCTCTCTTTCCTGCCACTAAGGCGGACTCGGGGATGCAGGAATGGGCAGCTTTAAGAGACGGTGAAATGACTGGAGGGTCCCAAGAGGGCAGGGCAGAGAGAGAAGCCCTAAAACAGGGGAAGGAGGGAGGATGTGGCTGAAAAAGATGAAGAAAAGGGGGGAGGGTCTGGAAATGTGACCAGGAATGTGAAAATGTGTTGGGGAGACCACTTCAGACCACTATGAAGGCCTCCTTCTTTATTATAATGCCCCCTTCTTGAACTCATCATCCCAGACAATGAGATTCACATAATTGACGTAGCTTGAAATTTCAGATTTCTTGATTAAAGAAGCGCTGGATTTAGTGCTGCAGAATCTCAGTAATGCAATAGCGAGGGGGAGCGGGAGACGAATGAGTGATGCTGCAGGAACAATTCCTCCACATCCTTCGAAAAAGGAAAAAATCTGGCAACTTTAAGCATTCGTTGGCATTGTAAGACAGGTAGGACTTGCATCAGTACTCTAAAACTTTACCGGGAGAGAAAACCAAGTAAAGTGGCTATTGACATCTCTGCTTAGGACTGATCTGCGCTTCTGATCTTGCTCAGACCGCCTCCTATTGGAGAGGACAAGAACACAGGACAGGATGCTTAGCTCGTCCCAGTCCTCACCTGAGTTTTCTGGCTTTGCCTCCAAAGGAGTGATTTCTCTCCTGCCACTTGAAGCCAGGAAATCTGATTCACCTACTGTGCTTTGTGACAGCTTACCTAAATACCTTCATTCCCTCTGGTTGATTTATGCTATGGTAAGCGTGTCCCTGTCCCCCAGTTATTTTGTGTAGGGCTGCCTGTCATGAGAAGGTGGATTTTTTTTTAAGGAGGTGTTATACAACATCATCAGTGCCAGCAGGTATGCAGTTTGCTCCCTATTTATATACAGTAGTACACCCAACTATCTATAAAAAAAATCCCCCATAAGGAACTACCAAGGACAATCAAGCAGACAAACAATCAAGCAGAAAACAATACCCTAATCAAGGAACTACCAAGAGGGGGAAACCCCCACCCCGCCCCAATACTGATAGGGCAAGCTACTGTATATAAACCCCACATTCACTAGTATAAACGTAGTCAGGTAATGAAATGTCTGTAAGCAAACAACCAAGCTCAGAGACCACCAAGGACTCCACAGTTCAACCTTGACTTACAAATATTCTCTTCTAATGAAACAAGCAAGCAAACAATCAACTCAGAGAGCACCCAAGACTCTCCAAATTGACCAGGATTCGGTCAGGTTCCCCCTTCTATCCCATGGGAAAAAATGAGTCTTTTTTTTTTTTCCACCAGTCATCAAAGGATGTGCCCACAAAAGGGAGACCTGGTTGCTTTCTTGGCATTGTTGGTAGAGGGCAGTGGGATTCAAATATTTTTACTACTGGTTTGGCGGGTGTGGCTTGGTGGGTGCACTTTGTGCATGTGCACACCCTTTGCATGCCCCCGCGTGCCTAACATGCACTTTGCACGGGCGCAGAGGCATTCTAACTCGCCTCCTGCAAGCCTACACGATCCTGGTCGCTTCAGCAGCTGCTGCGTGGAACTCTTCTGTGCTGCGCAAAGCAGCTGCGCTTCAAATTCAGAGGGTAAAGGTGAGTATGGACGTCCGGGCGGGCAGGTGGGCCCAACAGCAGAGCAGTGGAGAGAACTCGTTTGGTCTCTGCTGCTCATCGCTGCTACCGGCTTGGGAGAACCGGGCCAAACCGGTAGACTATCACCACTGGTAGGGGGAAAGGAGCAGGAGAATCCCCCCCCCACCCCCAGAAACCCTTCAGGCCAGAAATAGCACCTGGCCATCACTGGAGGAAGGAATTGAAACCCAAATACAGATTTTATGAGTGAGCTTCATTTCCAGCTCCAGGTTCACGTGTGGGAGACAAAGCAGCTGAACGTTGCAATGTGGAAAACCCTCCATTGTGACATTTACAAGTCCCGATAGGTGGCTTTAGTTCAGTCTGTCAGGTTTAACCTTGAAACGGGTCTTATGTTAACTTGAAATAAAGAAATGGAACCATGAATATTGCACAAGTTAAAAGTTGAGTGAAATTAAGAAAGATCTAACCCGAATTCATCCATTTTTATGAAAATGCCTGCAATGCTTCCTGAAAATTCAGATTATGTCCCCAAAATGCAGGAGATTGTTACCATAAAGTAGTTCTGCCAATAAATATTCCTTTTCTCCCATTAGCAAAGCAGGCTTGATCATGCTTGAGTTGGGTGCTCCGGGTATAGAGCATCAGCTCATATTACACAGGGGAATGTAAAACTGGGCCAGTTACAGGTTTTATGTCAGCCCCTGAACTCAGGATTTCATTATCAAAGTTCTTGGTAATTCTTGCCTGTCTCCCCAATCCCTACCTCCTCTCCCTAATGAAACTTTCATCGCCAGTTCTATCCTTTCCTTTCCCACTCTAAATGAGAGTTCTCTTCTCCTGCCCTAGTTGTGCCTTCTCCCTATATTCTTTTCTCCCAACTCCTCCATGGGAGTTCTGTATGTGTAGCTTTTTGCTGCTACGGTGACTACAGAGACTGCACAATGACTCGTTTTCATGGTCCTTTTTATAAGGGCATCCGTTCCAATCAAGCTAGAAGGCTTGGAGGAAAAGACGGTGCTTTCCTTTCCCAGTAATCATCACAATAAATAAGCAGCAACTGGCTGATGTTGAAGAAACATTCCTGTTCACACTCACATTCAAAAAAGCCAGTGGGAATTGTTGTCCTTCTATCAAACTGGACAATGCAGAATCATTTCAGAAGCTTTGGTAACACAATAGGGGCCTCTGCAGCAGAAACACATCTCCCAGTTGAGAGGGACTGGCCAAACTCTGTCATCCTGTTAGGAGCTTATAGGGCTAAAAAGAATAGGAATTTTGCTCTGTTATTTTGCTCTGCCAGACTTCTGGGGTTGTAGCAGAGTCTGTCTGGGGCAGGCTCCCATTGCTCAATGGGAACATGCTTGGCAAGTCTTTGGAGGACAACTTTCTTTGCTCTCCATTTATTGTGTGACTGCCAGACTTTTCTCCCACTGAGGAATTGGAAGTTGGTTCCAAGATGGAGGTCAGCAGTGGGCACGCTGCCATCTTATACGCAGGTGCCCAGCTCTGCTAAGCTATGGTGTTGGTCCTGCTGGGGTGTCCTTAAGGATAACGAAAAAATACCAATGGGCTCCCTTCTGGCAGAAGGGAATTATGGGTAGTTTGTCTAGTCCATCATCTCTTTGGTTTACCATGAGTTAACTGGCAAGATGAACATGCATGGATGCATTCCATAACTATTGTAGTGCTGAGGGAGAAAAGGGAGTGGTAGAACTGAGGGTGGAGTCAAAAGAGGAATCAGCCTAGAATCTCTAGGTAGCCACAAACAGACCAAGTCCAACCCCTCTTGAATTCTGTTGACCCTTAACCAGCAGCAAAATAATGCTAACCATTAGTTGAGTAGATTCCTGTGCATAGGCATGAGGAAGTGTAATTGGAACTTCATATGGAGTCCTGGTCTTTACGTCTAACCTAAAACCTGCTATGGGTTTTGGGAATAATTTAGCATAACATGGAATAGATTGAGTACAGGATTTACCAAGCTTGTGGTTTCCTATGTTACCGATGAGGGTGGAGAACATACATTCAGACAGGCCAATCATCATATCACATTAACCAATTTCTTGCAGCACAGTATAAACTTTGTAAATTAGAAGTCAATTGGTTGCTTCCATTTGCAAAAGATTATGCTACAAGTCAACTGGTCAATTTTTAAAGAGCCATAAGATTTGCTTTTTTTTTTCTTTTTTCGCAGTACGAGATGACAGTTGCCGTCATTATTGAAAATTTAAAGCTCTTGCTGGTAATGAGTTCCAATCCCAGAGCCCGTGAATAGAATGCAGGGCAGTGATTCAGGAAGCGCCAGTGGCAAAGGCACATCACAAAGGCAACTTCTCCTTTGTACTGCTTTCCTATTCTCCATCTCTAGATCGGCAGCACTGCAGTCTCCCTGGCTCATCTGGGGTGAGATAATTGAGCAAACAGGCTGGGAGGCAGGGGACGCTGGGGCCAGTGTTAATTTAATTGAGTCAGTTTGTTCACAGCAGAATATTAACCTCTCGGGCAATAACTTGAGAGAGAATTCTACTCAAATTCAGTATGGGGGCAGTAAGTTGACATATCCCGATATCATTGATGGAGAGACTGTGAGAACAATCTCTGCATGCCCCCCCTCCCCCATTCGCATGATCTGATGATGCAGTCACATTATTACTGCAGCAGCCAGAGACAGATTCCATTGGGGAAGGGATTGCTATTAAATTACCCCCAGGGAGACTGGCTGAGGTATGAGGAATGTCATGCTTGGAGCCAGAATCCAGAGAAAGCAGGAGGAAGCAACTCTCAGCTTGGCCGTGGGAAACTAACAGTGGGATGGAGAAGTAGAACAGGGATTCTCTTTCTCCAATTGGATTACGATGCTACCTGGACAGGGTTTGCAAGGGAGATCATTTGACCATTGGCATAAAATGATGAGCAGTTTGATACAGCTCAGTATAATTTTTTTTTTTTTAAAAAAAGCCTCTTTGCCAGAGCAGGAATGGACTGGACCAACTGAGCTTTGCAAGGGTCCTGCAGCTGGGCATTCACAGGGTTAAAAATAGAGGAACACTTCAGGAGGGATGGATGGTGGGTGGAGGAGAAGGCAGGTTGTAATGCTGTGCAGTGACGAACAATAGGCATGTTACTCATCAAGGAAAACCCAGGTGGGTGGCAGGAAGGCTGATAAATTTGAGTGATAAGCTGGTAACAGGGATGACGATAGGAGGGCGTGCCAGTGACACTAGGCTGAAGTTGGGATTAAAGGGCAATAGTAGGATGGAAGATCCAAGAAAAAGAGATCTGGTGAATGTCTGTAGTCAGAACCGAAGATTAGTAATGATGCAATGCAGTGGCAATTATGTTGGGATGACAGATCAACTTCAGAGTTTCTTGTGGGCTGCAATTCTCTTGGTTTTCATATCCCACCACTTCCAGTCAGCATGGTTGTAGAAGGCTGCTTTACAACATAATAGTGGTAGTTCCAATCAAAAATGGACCGCTGATGTTCAGTGGAGCTATCAAACTGAGTTCTGGCCCAGTTCTTAATTCAGCCCCACTCTGGTTTTCTATCACTGGCCAGAAGACAGGGGTTGTGATAAAGTATTGTGAAAAAATTACAAATCATTTTGGAAAGTCTACTTCAGAGTAAAAGAATAGTGCACAGAAAGTTGGATTCATCTCCCCTTTTTAGAATCTGATGTTCTTGGTTAGCAAAAGGCAGCCATGAAGAATATAATTTTGAAGCCCAATTTGTTGTGGAGAAATACGTGTTTTGTTTTAACAGCCCTGACTATTTATCTAGCTTGGAAATTAAGGAAAGGCATGATAGACTGAATGGAATGTTTTTTCATCCTCAATTTCGCTGTAAGTTGGAAGAAATGGATCTAGGGAGGAAATTGGCCTGTGCCCGAGCAACCATATCCATCTCTTTTCACCATATTAATCTTCATTTTTCTCTTCCTTTCAACTTCTACTAAAGTCAGTAAGAGCAACACCCTAGACATTGAAGCTGCTGGAAAGAATGTGTTCTACCAAATACAAATTGTGCTAGTATGGATCCAGAAAGGAATTGTGATACTGAAACGTACCGAAGATGCTTTAGTCTTTCCAGAGCAATCGTGTTTCCTCCAGAACAGTGACTTCTCGCCTTGATAGTGCTGGATTCTATTATCCCCAGTCCCTGTCTGCTGTCAAAGGCAGGATTTCCCCTCTGCAGTATAGAAAGAGTGCAGGTGACTGAGTCACAAAAGCTTCAAATGAGAAACCAGCATTCTGAGTAAAAGCTTGTTTCTTCCAAAGCGTTTAAAGCTATAGGGGCAGCCTCAGGGTTAGCTGACAGTGGGAATCAGTTTAACCCCAGTTGTTCCGACTAGCAAATGGGATTTCTGGCTTTATCAAGGCCACAAAATGGAATTCAAATTAAAACTACAGTTCTCATTATGAACCTATTTGTAACACTGTCAATTGTACCGGCTTGTAGAAAACAAAATTATGTGAAAATGGACAGGATTACTTTTGCTTTATCTAAGATCAAGCATTCCAAAGAAAGTAGAAGGTGGATCTTGTTCTGTTCTTAGAAGAATTCTGGGCAAAGTGAATAATTGATTGGGTCTGATGACAGAGAATTAGTGCTCTATATCTTTGACTGTCAACTAGTGGTTGAAAAAAGTTTCTCTTTCCTCACCATCCTTTTCTAAGCAGCAATTGTGCAGAGAGGCTCCTGCAGCAACACATTATTTTCAAGTAATCTTTCACATGGTAGCTTGTCTTTCCTTCAAAATATTAAAATAGACCTCAAAGTCTGCTTGGGATTAACATTGTCTTGGTATAAGGATTCAAACATAATCTTCAGTGAGCTCTAGGCATGATGGTTTAGCTGTAAACCAACCTGGTTTATCATCACAGCCAGTCACGTATTTGAGCTTATTATACTATATTACACAAATATAAGAAAATGTGTTTCTTCCTGACCACTTGTTCTGACTTTGCTCCTGGATTCCTGCGAGAGGTTACACATACTAGTAAGTTACAATTAAACATTGCTTCCTAATAAAACTCCATCTGGAACTGTATTTCCAAACATGTCTGTTTAGAATTGAGGTTTGACCTCACAGAGTCTGACATTTTGAATCAAAAATTGACCATCAAACAGGAAAGTTTGCTTCTAGGATTTTGACCGATTAGTCCACTGGTATGGAGAACAACAAATTGAGAGTGAATAGTCTACATTCCTGATGAGGTTTAGTAAACTAGGATGTACATCATGCCACAATGCACAAGCAATAATACAGTAATTGTAAGTTAAGTACATTTATACCAAATGAGGGATTTTTTTAAAAACCATGTGTGTGTGTTTGTGTGTTTGTATGTATGGAAAATCTATAACTTTAGCATATTCTCTCTAAATTGTCAGCAAAAAATATATAATGTGAAAAACCCTTTGATTATAAAGAAAATGGCTTTAAATTAATATGTTCCAATAATAATCAGAAACAAAATTATTACCACATAAAATCTCCTCAGCTGTTTGAAGACTCTTAGCCCATTTCTTTTCTTACACATTTCTTTTACTATCATTTATATATGGGAAAACCATACTGCTAGAATAAACTGTTAAATTAAGCTAAAGTACTTTAAAATATTTTCCCCTAGAGCAGAATTTTGAAATTTTGGGTTTGGCTTTTCAGGTTCAATTGGCTTGTGTTAGAGGTCATTTGAGTTTTAGCTGTGTGCCCCATACGCATGAGAAACTGACTGAAATGGCAAAGGGAAAAAGATTTGGAAGAGAAAGAAAAATTAATTGCAGTTTCATTTCTCTTTCCTTTTTAATTTTTGCTCCCCCTATTCTTTTTATAGGAACACTTGATATACAGATCCCCAGTCTAAGTTGAGTATGAAAAGTACATTTTTTTTCTTTTTGAACCTTTCTCCTCTTATAGGTTATGGGTAGTCCTCGACTTAAGACCTCAGTTAAGCCCAACATTTCTGTTGCTGAGCAAGACAATTGTTAAGTGAGTTTTGCCCCATTTTATGACCATTCTTGCCACAGTTGTTAAGTGAATCACTGCAGTTCTTGAATTAATAACCCGGTTGTTCAATGAATCTGGCTTCTCCAATTCACTTTGCTTGTCAGAAGATCACAAAAGATGATCACCTGACTCCAGGAGACTGCAACCGTCACAAATATGAACCTGTCAACAAGCATTCAGATTTTGATCACATGACCCATGGGGATGCTGCAATGGTTTAAGTGGGGAAAATAGTCATAAGTCACTTTTTTCAGTGCTGTTGCAACTTTGACCAGACACTAAACAAATCGTTGTATGTTGAGAACTTCCTTTACTGCTTAAATATCCGGACCTAGGGATGCGAGTTAACACCCAAAACATCACTTCAAAAGATAACATTGCAGCTCTTGCTTGTCTTGACTGCAGAAACCTGTTTCCTTTCTATGGAATTTCATTTCTAGGCCATGTTGGCCTGTTGCCTTATTTGTTCCCTTCTAATTGAGCAAATGTGCTGTACGCATGGAAGCTAAGCCAGCATCGACTTTATTAGAGAAGAGCATCGATAACAAAAAAAAACACACCAAAAAAAACAGAAAACCCCTGCATGTTAGTAGGCTCTGCTTGGGCTCAGTCAGAGGAGTGGAATTTTAAAGTTGCACTTTATTCATGATGTTTGATTTCTCTTGCGCTGGAGATGCTGACTTTGATAAATCACAATGCAGCAGCAGAACAATATTGTAGTGTGCTCTGGTAGCCAGTTTCTAAAGTAAAAGCTTGCTGTATGCACTGCACTAGATTTTTCCATAGTTTGGCTTCTTACATAAATTAGGCTTAATTATTAACTACAGTGCGAGCTTTCTCTTTCCTTCTCGGCAATATAGCGGGTGATGTTTGCTATACTACTGATAGCCTGCTGCAGCATTGATAAATACGTCTGCTTTTATTCTAGAAATGGCCTTTCACATTATTGATATTGCTCTATTAACTAATGGTTACAGAAAAGGACGGGTTCATCTAGAAAGTGGTTCCGTGCTGCTACCTGGTAATGTCAATACCGTTTTAGGAGGGAGAGCTTTGGCTTGATCATCGGTTCCTTTTATCATACTTTATTAAACATTGAAGCCCATTTACAAATGCTTAATTGACCCTGTACAGTCCTTTGGGGAACCCATACAGGTAGTCCTCACCTTACAAACATTTGTTTAGTGATCCATTTGAAATTGCAGTGGTGCTGAAAAAAAGCCACTTAGGACTGGTTTTCACACTTAGCAACCATTTCAGTCTCCCCATGATCACATGATCAAAAACATTCGGGTTCTCAGCAATTGCCATGTATTTATGACAATTGCAGTGTCCTGGGGTCATGTGATCACCATTTGTCCCCTTGCCGGTCTGCTTCCAACTAGCAAAGTCTGTGGGGGAAGCCAGATTTGCTTATTGACCACATAGTTCACTTAACAACTGCAGTAGTTCGCTTAACAACCATGGCAAAAAAGATCACAAAATGGAGGGAAATTCACTTAACAAATAGCAATAGCATTTAGATTTGTATACCGTTTTCTAGTACATTACAGCCTTCTCTAAGCAGTTTACAGAGTCAGCAATCTGGGTCCCCAACAATCTGGGTCCTCATTTTACCCACCTCAGAAGGATGGAAGGCTGAGTCAACCTTGAGCCTGGTGGGATTCGATCTGCCAAATTGCAGTGGGAGTAGCTTGCAGTCCTGCACTCTAACCACTGCGCCACCGAGGCTCCATGCTAAATGTTTCATTTAGCATCAGAAATTTGGGGCTCATAAGTCGAGGACTACCTGTACTTCTGAGAAAGCCCCACACACTTCCAGAATGGATGAAAAACTTCTTTGGAAGGAGGATATCAACTGTAACCATTCTAAGCTTTGTATTTTTTTAAAAAAAACAACACACAATTAAATAAGGAAACATAGGTTAGAAAGTTTCTTACCCCAAAACTGAAACATTAAAAAGTTGAACCCATCTACTTCTTCATCCTTTCACTAGCACACTTAAAGGCAACATAGTGAAGGGAAAGATAATTTTATGGAAAACAAACTTCTTGGCTTTCTAAGAATGCCAATTCTTTTTTTCTGACAGCCCAGTAAATTCATATTAAGTCAATTAGTGAAAATTTAGGTTAATCCTCTGAGCATACAGTGCCAAAGAGTTACTACAATAGGGAAGACTTCTTTAACCATCATAACCAGAGGAATTGTAGGCATCAGAATATCTGCAACCATCTCCTTTAGCTGCCTGGTATATACATTGTTTAATATAAACAATAAAATGAGGAACTAGCATGCTGCTATTGTCCGGGTCCCCCGACTCGGTCACACATAGGCTTCACAAAAATTCTTAGAAAATAAAACGTTGAATGACTAAAGCCCTGTGCTCTGCTGGAAAATATGGCCATCTCTCAGAAAATGTAATCTGTGTTGGTATACAGTTACTCCTCTCTTACAACAGTTCATTTAGTGACCGTCCAAAGTTAACAACGCCACTGAAAAAAGTGACTTATGACATTTTTCACAATTATGACCTTTGCAGCGTCTGATCATATGATCGAAATTCAGATGTTTGGCTACCGGTTCATATTTATTATTTTTAAAAACTTTTTTTTTTAATTTTTAGACAAACATACACAAACATAACATAAAAACACCAAGCCATCTTCCACTTAGGTACATACAGTATGTCGGTTGGTTACAAATTGTTTTGTACATCCACTCCATAGTCCTCACTTACAATTACTTGTATATATTCTCATATTATCAATCAAATATTCCTAAATACATTATTATCATTGTTACTCAATCATTTGACTATACTATTATTCATTGATATTATGCGAGATATTCCATATTTTTAAATTGATTTATCTTAGAGTAATTCATATTATCATCCTAAATCCATCCCATAATAATAATATGATAATACATCTTTATATATTCTATATAGTTCTATTCTAAAGTTCTACATATTTCATTACCATATTTTATTTTCTAACCATTGATAAAATAAAGCCCAAATCTTATAAAATTGTTGATCTTCTTGTTCTCTAATTTCAAACATCAATTTACTCATTTCAGCACATTCCATTATTTTCTTGATAACTTCCTCCTGCACTGGTGTTTTCTCATTTTTTCAATTTTTGGCAAATACAATCCTAGACGCTGTTAATACATTTACAATCAAATGTTTCAATTCCCTACTGTATATTTCAGGTAAAATTCCCAATAAAAATATCTCTGGTTTCAAGTCTATATGTTTTTTTGTCATTTTTTCCAACCATGGATTTTAGTCCAGTATCTTTTAGCATCCGCGCATGTCCACCACATATGGTAATATGAACCAGGTATCTGATGACATTTCCAACATTTTCCAGATTTGTTTTCTTTATATGCTGTTGACATTGTCATTTTATAATTTTGAGACCACAATTTTTGCCATTTCTCTAAGTCAATCCCATATCCAAATTTTTTCCCCCAAGCAATCATTATTTCTTTAACTTGTTCTTCTTCTAGCTTAATTTCTAATAAATATCCATACAGTTTTTTAATCACCTTATCATCAGTATCTATCAAAATCTTATCTCAGTCAGTTTATCATAAAAACCTTTTGTTTTGGAATCTTTATCATATCTAGAGCGTATTTGTGCGTATGAAAACCAATTCATCTTTATACCTTCTTCTTCTAGTTTTTGCATGGATTTAAATTCACCCTTTTCATTCAATATTTCACTATATCTAGCTGTTTGTTCCTTTTTATATGTTATAGGATAAGAAAATGCTTCAATAGTTGATAGCCAGACTGGAATTTTCAAATAACATTGTCTTTTAGTCTTCTCCCAGTTTAACAACAAAGCCTCACTATATAATGTCTTCTAAAATACCCCTGTGCTTTAGTTCTCTTGTACCATAAGAAGGCGTGCCAACCCAGCAACAGATCATGTCCTTCTAACGTCAAGAATCTAGTATTTCTTAGTGTTATCCATTCACCAGATTTGTAGCTTGATCGTATAACTCCCAATTAGGCAGGCCAAATCCACCTCTTATTCTAGCTTCTTGCAACAGTTTTAATTTTATTCTCGCTTTCTTTCCCAGCCATATATACTTCAGCACTATTTTATTTAAATCTTCAAAGTAGTCTTTCCCTAACCTAATTGGACTTGTTTGAAACAGATATAAACTTCTAGGTAATATATTCATCTTAATTGTTGATATTCTCCCTGTTAATGATAACTGTAAATTTTCCCATTTTGCCAAGTCTGTCTCAATCTGTTGTTTGAGTTTAATATAGTTATTCTCTTTAAGTGTGCTACACCTTGCTGTCAAATGTATGCCTAAGTACTTCACCTTATTTGTGACCTGGATTTTCAAAACATCCACCAATTCTTCCTTTTGTCTTAATAACATATTCTTTGTCAAAATCTTCATTTTATCTTTATTTATTTTCAAACCAGCTACTTTTCCATATGCCTCTATCTTTAACTTAAAAAATATTCTTTTTCTCTTAGCTGGGTCATTTAACCCATTGATTTTTATAGATATCAAATTCACTCCTTTATCCATTCCTTTCTTACTTCTACCCCTCAATATTTTTACTCGTCATTTGACTTCTTGTCCTCACTCCTATTTCTTCTTTTCCCAATGTCTCCTCATCTCCTTCCCTCTCCTTCTCCTTCTGCCTCCCCCTGCTTCTAGATTGTAGCTCTTCTTGACTTGGAATTTTATGGTCGTCTCTGCTACTCAGTTCTTCCTCTATTCTTCCTATTTGGTCAAAGAATTCTTGAGCTTTGGTTAGGTTATCTATTCTCACCCTTTTTTCCTTCCATATTGCTAGTATACCCTCTGGGATAATCCATCTAAAAGATTTTTTTGTTTGTTTAAGTAATTCATGAGAAATCGATAATCTTTGTTCACGAATTCTCCTCGGCACCTGTTTTAGAACAATCATTTCTCTATCTTTATATTTTACACCTTCATCTCTCGTAACTCTATAAATTATATCCTTCACTCACCTCCTTGCAAATCTAATATGCACTTTTCTGGGGAGTCTTTGCCGTCTCACGTAGCTCATGTACATTCTGTATATGTTGTCCAGCTCATTCACCATCTCGTCCCTATCTCTGTTCAGAAGCTCCGCCAACATCTCCACCATCACCAATGGTAAGTTCTCTCCCCTCTCTTCCTCCACGTTCTGGAATCTAAGATAATAGGAGGCCTTGTCCATCTCAAGATGAGTCAGGGTCTCATTCTGCTCCTTAATTGTTTGTTCCATGCCTTCCAACTTCTTTTCCATTTGATTAGCTTGTTTTTCAATCGCTTTAATCTTCTCTTCGTTTATTTTAATCAATTCTTGGATGTGGCCTATCTTTCCATCCAAATTTGTGACTTCACTTCTCATTTCCCCTAACTCATTTTTTAATTCTTCTTTCATTATTTCTCTGTCTATTTTGCTTTCCATATGGTTTTTGGACATCGATTCCTGCAATGTCAACATCATGCTTTGGATAGTTAATAATGTGGTTTGAACTGATTGTGTGCTGGTTTGGGCTGTGGATTTTTCTGGCGCCAACATCCCTTCAATCTTTTTTGGGTCGATGTTGCTGTGGGGGTGGATGGTGTTACTGCTGGTGCCGGTTTTCTTCCTACTTTAGTAATTGTGGTAGATGTGCTGGTCATATCTTTAATAATTCTTTGTTGTTTCTCCACTAGCCTAGCTATATTCTCTCAAATCGTATTGCCTACTACCATCAACTTTATCTGTATTTTACAATTCGATTTTCTCAATTCTCTAAGCTTTTATATTACTGTTTATCTGCTTGGTCTAATTTCTTAGCACTGTTAGGTGAGGAGATTCTTATCAGTTACTTAACTATATTTTCAAACTTTCCAGCCCACTTTACTCGTTATTACTCTAATTGTTCACCTCACATTCTATTAGTATTGTATCTAGTCTTAATGAATTCAATAAATCATCAATTCTTAAATCATCTAACAGGTCAAAAAAATCATTCAACTATGTTTAAGTATATAACAATGTTATAACCCCAATTACTTCTTTAAATTAATTACTATATTTCAGTTAATATTACCTTAAATATATAATAAGAATTTAAATTTCTAATTAATATTATATATATATATATATATATATATATATATATATATATGTATGTATGTATGTATGTATGTATATGTATATGTATATGTATATGTATGTATGTATTTCAGTAGTTCACAGTATTTAATATAAGGAGGGCAGGAGAAAGAGAGGGAAAGAACAATTAATTATCTTATCTTTATATTAATCGATATATTAAGATCACTAATCTATAATCAATCAAATATATGTAAAGAGTGAAAGAAAAGAAAAATATAAAATATACTCCAAAGGTGTTAAACATCACTTTCTCAAATTAAAACCTATTTCAAAATAACCAATCAATCTTGTTTTCTTATTAATTAAATATATACCATAAGTAAATAGAAAATGAAATTATACCGTTCTGATCAATTTTAAGGGAAAAAAGAGAACAAAACGAACACTAAACAAGGAGAAGATTTACAATCTCCTTCTTTCCTAGTGTTTCCTTAGTAATCCAGTTATATCCAGTAATAAATTCCAGTCTTAGTTCTCAGTTCAGTCTGGTACCTCTGCCACTTTACTCGGCTCTCCCAGTCACAATGTCTGCCTCCACGAATTGCACTGACACTCCTCTAATCACTTTCAAAGTTTTTAAAGTTTCACAGTTCTTCTCCACTATAGCATACTCTCCGCGGTATGTTCATATGGCTGGAAATACAGAACTTTCCTCATCAATAGTCACTCTTCTTTCCACTTTCCTTTTGAAGAGCAATTTTCCACTTTATCTGGAGCTATGGGTAAACAGCTCAGTCTTGCTGCCACTTTTCACTTTCCCCCTTCCGCTCTGGAGTTTAACACACATACCAATTACCTTTCAAATTTATCCATTAGTTATAATCCAACATCGATTTCCTTTCAGTCTCTTTCCTGGACTCCAAATTCGATCTCGTCTCTCCGCTTCCTTCTCAAAGTTGTTCCGTTGCGTCTTCGGGCCAGCCTAACTGGCTGACTTCTTTTGCCCTGTGCTTCGGGCTCCCTTCTTTACCTCCGGGATTGCAATTTCTGTTTCAGCTCCAAGAGTTCTTCCTCACTTGAGTGATCCCACCAGGATCTAACTTCGCCTCGAATGGCTGCACATGAGCAAAAACCCCGATGTAGGAGAGCAGATCAAGGTTCTCCTACCTCGCCATGCCGCGACGTCACCGGAAGTCTACCGGATATGGGATAAATGGTATAAGTGGGTAGATAATAAAAGGGGAAACATGTAAATGAACCAAAGTTACAAATTATATTCAGCGGTTTATATTAAATATATAAAAACAAAGGTTTTAAACCTTCTTTTCTCTGTTACTACTACTATTATTATTAGCCATTTATAATATTTCTTTGTTTACTCGTTAAAAAACATGAATGTATTTGTAATTGAAGAGCAGTTATAAACCAACATGAATATATATGGAGTACAATGTGAATTAATTATCGCTTAGGATGTGATAATGAATGAAGATGTGACTAGTACTAGCCAATACTGATTTTTAGGACTTACCAAATTCGATAACAAAAGAATTATGTGTTATTCACATATTATTGTTTCTGTATTTTTGAATTTTTGAATTACGTTTTTAAATTTGTAAATAAAATTGTTTTTAATTTATTTTTTAAAAAAAAGCTTGCCTGTGCTGCTTTATTGTGTTGTTGTTGTTGTTGTTGTTGTTTTGGCCTGGCTTAAAACACAAGCACACCTAGTTAACGATTCTGTATTGTTTTTCACAATTCTGAAAAAATTCATCAGGTCCCGTAATGTGGGAAGCACACTGACGAAATCTAAAATTGAGAAATGAAAGAATAGACCTATATGTAATTTATTTGCTCTTTCAGATGTTATATCCAGTGGACAGGACATAAACCAGCTTATCATTTTGTACTGTGAAAACTGAAGAAAGCTTCTTTCCACTTTTCTACAGACTGAAAGGGAGAACATAACAGTTTTAAAAACTTCATTAATTATCCACATGAAATGTATTCAACTGTCACAGATTTGTTAGCTGCACTCTAGGATTCCTTTCTTGAATATTCAGTCAGTTCCTTTATCTGTGAATAGTTTCCATTGGCAGGTCAACAATATTTATGTACACTGCTCAAAAAAATAAAGGGAACACAAAAATAAGACATCCTAGATCAGAATGAATGAAATATTCTTATTAAATACTTTGTTCATTACATAGTTGGATGTGCTGACAACAAAATCACACAAAAATTATCAATGGAAATCAAATTTAGTAACCCATGGAGGTCTGGATTTGGAGTTACACTCAAAATTAAAGTGGAAAAAAACACTACAGACTGATCCAACTTTGATGTAATGTCCTTAAAACAAGTCAAAATGAGACTCAGAAGTATGTGTGGCCTCCATGTGCCTGTATGACCTCCCTATAATCCTGATGAGATGGCGGATGGTCTCCTGAAGGATCTCCTCCCATACCTGGACTAAAGCATCCCCCAACTCCTGGACAGTCTGTGGTGCAACATGGAGTTGGTGGATGGAGCGAGACATGATATCCCAGATATGCTCAATTGGATTCAGGTCTGGAGAACGGGCGGGCCAGCCCATAGCACCAATGCTTTCGTCTTGCAGGAACTGCTGACACACTCCAGCCACATGAGGTCTAGCATTGTCATGCATTAGGAGGAACCCAGGGCCAACCGCACCAGCATATGGTCTCACAAGGGGTCTGAGGATCTCATCTCGGTACCTAATGGCAGTCAGGCTACCTCTGGCAAGCACATGGAGGGCTGTGCGGCCTCCTAAAGAAATGCCACCCCACACCATTACTGACCCACTGCCAAACCGGTCATGCTGGAGGATGTTGCAGGCAGCAGAACGTTCTCCACGGCATCTCCAGACCCTGTCACATCTGTCACATGTGCTCAGTGTGAACCTGCTTTCATCTGTGAAGAGCACAGGGCGCCAGTGGCGAATTTGCCAATCTTGGTGTTCTCTGGCAAATGCCAAACGTCCTGCACGGTGTTGGGCTGTAAGCACAGCCCCCATCTGTGGACATCGGGCCCTCATGCCACCCTCATGGAGTCTGTTTCTGACCATTTGAGCAGCCACATGCACATTTGTGGCCCGCTGGAGGTCATTTTGCAGGGCTCTGGCAGTGCTCCCCCTGTCCCTTCTTGCACAAAGGCGGAGGTGGCGGTCCTGATGCTGGGTTGTTGCCCTCCTACGGCCTCCTCCACGTCTCCTGATGTACTGGCCTGTCTCCTGGTGGCGCCTCCATGCTCTGGACACTACGCTGACAGACACAGCAAACCTTCTTGCTACAGCTCGCATTGATGTGCCATCCTGGATGAGCTGCACTACCTGAGCCACTTGTGTGGATTATAGACTCCGTCTCATGCTACCACTAGAGTGAAAGCACCGCCAGCATTCAAAAGTGACCAAACCATCAGCCAGAAAGCATAGGAACTGAGAAGTGGTCTGTGGTCACCACCTGCAGAACCATTCCTTTATTGGGGATGTCTTGCTGACTGCCTATGCTTTCCACCTGTTGTCTATTCCACTTGTACAACAGCATGTGAAATGGATTGTCAATCAGTGTTGCTACCTAAGTGGACAGTTTGATTTCACAGAAGTGTGATTGACTTGGAGTTACATTGTGTTGTTTAGGTGTTCCCTTTATTTTTTTGAGCAGTGTATGTTAATAGTATCATTTAAAAAATATCCTTTCAGTATATAATTAATGTGACAGTTAATGAGGTCAGTTGTATCTACAATACTAAAATTCCTTTTTTTCATTCTCAAGGATCAGATCCAAGAAAAGTTTTTTTAAATGTTACTTCATCAAACAATAGTCTTCAAAATTGATCGGAATTCTCTTTTTGGTACCCTAAAATAGTTCAGTCTAAAGGTAGATGTGGAGATACTGTTATTCAGTGACATTAAGTTATCAATTTTACTCTTTAAAGTGTGTCACTCATGATAAAGTAAGGAGAAATGTATCCTGATGGAGATGAAAACTTCTGCAAATATTGAGAGATGCCATAATTAAAGAGAAGCTGCTGTTACAATTTAAAGCATACCAGAGAGTAAATAAAGCTGCATCAAAAGCGAGAGAGAGAAAAAGCAGAGAAACTGCATATCTATGTAGTGCGGATGGGTTAGTTGCTGTGTTTATTTGTTTTTATTTTGAAAATACCTTTGAACATTTTACTGGGGTTATCAGAAAAGGCCAACTTGCTTCTGTGTACTTGAAATTATTTAAAGTTCTGTCTCCTTGAGAGGCATTTATAGAAAAAAGAACTGAAATGTAAAACTGGTTTGTTAAATAGGGATGCAGTGGTTACTTTAAATGCTTTTTTGATTAAAACAAATTGGAATGCTTCCTTAAAAGGGTTTTAAATCTGGACAGCCTCCTCAAGCCTGCATGAGTGTTGTACTACAACTACCATAATGGCATTAGATTAGGGGAAGCTGCTTTTGTCATACATTCTAGGCAGTGTGCTATAAAATGTGTAGCATTAACTATTGAGAATGTTCCATTCCCCCTGTGCCAATGCCTAACACAAGGAGATGCCAGTTAAACTCAGCAGATATGAAATGGTGGAGGGGCTCCTATGAAAATAGATTTTTATAAATAAACTAGCTCGATACCTGTGCTTCGCTATGAAACTATGTGGTTGGGCTTAGTTTTGGGGGAGGAAAATAAGGGGGCGAAATTCTGCCTCTGCCTACCAGCATTCATCGGTATTCATCTGGGTAGCATTCTGACAGTGTGTTTGGAAAGTGAAAGAGTATTTATTTACTGTGTGAGCAAGCAGAAGACAGCAAGGAGCCTGGGCGTGGGTTAGCTCAACTGTTCTGTACTAAATCTGCTTGGTGCTGTGAAACTAAAACTGAAACTCCTCTTCTCTGCTTGTGTTTTGCATTTGGAACAG
The DNA here is from genome assembly GCF_049901715.1 of Pseudonaja textilis. Lineage (NCBI taxonomy): Eukaryota > Metazoa > Chordata > Lepidosauria > Squamata > Elapidae > Pseudonaja > Pseudonaja textilis. Next base: position 111,241,133 of record NC_141991.1, on the reverse strand, counting down.
ATTTCTTTTCAGGTGGGGAGGGGGCAGAGGTGGTATTCAACAGGTTCTGACCAGTTCTGGAGAACTGGTAGTGGAAATTTTGAGTATTTCAGAGAACCGGCAAATACCACCTCTGACTGGAGATTTTACAGTAACCTTCCCCTGCCACGCCCATCAAGCCGCGCCCACAGAACCAATAGTAAAAAAAATTGAATCCCACCACTGGGAGTGGGGTAGAACTCCTTAGCATCAGAGCATGTTAATAATATATGAAATACTAATGCTCTGATGGTCATTTCGAAAAATCCTTTCTTAGTGAGCACTTAGAAGCCAAGAGGAACATACGTGCCAAATTTCAGGTTTGTAGGCTTTATGGTTCTGCAGATTTTGTGATGATGCGTGAGTGGTATTTTGCTTTTATATATATAGAAAGGTAGTGCCGGGAATGGGGTTTGAAATGACTTTTAGTTGTTGCTGCTCCAAGTCTACTACAAAGAACTGCTGAAGTCTACCCCAACCAAAATTTTCATGGTATTAAAAAAAGAGCCCCACCTACAAACATCTGGGCTGGTAGAAGGTTACAAAGGCATAGCAGATAGCTCCCCGTTTTGTTTTTAAACTGCATTGAAGATGGTGCCTGCAGAGGAGAAGAGATAGAGGCTCTATGTCTAGAATCTTAACTAGGCTGAGGACTAGCTTGTTGTCTACTATAAGAGGAATAAGGTTTTTAAAGTACAGTAGGATATAATTGGAGGTGAGACTTGCACACATAAAGCAATGGATAATAGGATCAATCAAGACTAATCTGTAACTGATTTGGCTATGCCCCTGAATACAAGCATAACCTTATATCTCTTTGGGAGGAAGCAGAAAAAAGAGTTATCCCCTTGATTTCCGAATCTCCCACTGTCATTTTGAAATGGTGTGCTAAAACAGTATGGGGTGGGGATGATATCACTGACAGCTATGTAACTACAGAAACATGTCTGTGTGCTTATATACACACCCCTGGCTAACCTTGGCTGATCTCAAAAAACAAAATACAGTAGATCTTGATTTGTACTTCAACAAAAGACTTAATTTGGGAGCTGTAAACTAAACTAGGAAGATGAAGCAACATTATGGAAGAAGGAAATGGCAAGGCACTTCTGAATTGTAGTGAGAAGCTACATTCAGGAGTCCTCAGGAGATTCAACATAAAGGAGATTTTACATTTATTACTACTTTAACAAGAAATAATCTGCCTGTCCTGTACAAATACTGTACAAATACTGTACAAAGGCAGATAGATCAACTCCACAAAGCATCCACACAAAGTCTTCTTTATTGGTTTATCAGGCATCCTGTCAACTCACATTTATGATGAGGTTCTTCTTAATATCCAATCCTTTGCATATCTGAATTGTGGTGTAGGAAGATAATAAAGTCTCAACCCCATGATGATTGAAGCAGCCGCATGGTATGGTGGCTTCAGGCAAGAGTGAAGAAACCTCCCCCAACCCACCAAGGGTCAATTCAGTGACCAATCAGGGTTATAGATGTGGCCACATGACATGGACTACATTTCCCAGGATACCTTAACTACATTTACTGTGATACATTCCCTTAAGGGAACAGCTACAAGTCCTAACTAACTATCCCAATTCCCATTAACTCTAAACTGTCTGGACAGCACAAGATATGGAAAAGTAACATATTAATACATTAAAATTGTAGGCATAGTAGTTGGTGCCTAGATTGTTCAAGAAATGGCCACTGAAAATTAGTGCCCAGCACACTAAAGACTCATGTTTTATAAAATAAAACCAATATAAGAACTGGATAAAAATGAATTTCATTAAAATTATTAATTATTAATACTATTAGAAAAAGTTCCTAAACCTACAGTTAATGTTAATTTTCACTTGAAATTTTTTATTACGATATATATGGCTAATTTACACGTAATTTGGAAGAATGAGCTGGAATATTTTTTCTTAATGGATCTGTGGGGGGTTTAGGGTTTAAAGAATGTTGTATTAGTATTGCATGATGTTGATAATTCAACAACAGGGTTATTTTTAGTATATTGAATACCACAGAAAAATAGCAATCGACTTATTTACTGCTTCACAGTGCTTTACAGCCCTCTCTAAGTGGTTTATGGAGTCAGCCTATTATCTCCAACAATCTGGGTCCTCATTTTACCAACCTCGGAAAGATGGAAGGCTGAGTCAATCTTGAGCCAGTCAGAATTGAACTCCTGGTATGAGCAATGAGTTAGCCCTGCAGTACTGCGCCACCACAGCTCATGTTTAGCAAAATGTTTAGCCAGGACTGGGTTTCATCAGTGGTATACAGGTAGTCCTTGACTTAAGACCACAGTCAGATCATATTCCATAGTCAAATTGCACTCACTAAGCGATGTGGTCATTAAGCGCATCATCATGTGACTAGTACTGATTTTACAACCATTTTTACCATGATCATTAAGCAAACCCAGTTTCCTCACTGACTTTGCTTATTTGAAGCTAGCTGGGCAGGTTGCAAATCTCAATCATGTGACTGCAAGATGCTGCAAGCAAATATGCAGATTGGAATCACATGACCCAGAGGTTGTATTCAGCAGGTTCTGACCAGTTCTGGAGAACTGATAGTGGAAATTTTGAGTAGTTCAAAGAACTGGAAAATACCACCTCTGACTGGCCCCACCCCCATCTATTTTCTGCCTCTCGAATTCCAGCTGATTGACTGGATCTTCTTTTGTTGCCCTGCACAGGAGAAGGGAGCTGGAAAGCAGGTTAGTGGGGTGGGAAGGGAATGGGGATTTTGTAGTAACCTTCCCCTGCCAAGCCCACAAAGCCACGCCCACAAAGCCACGCCCACAGAACCGTAGTAAATATTTTTGAATTCCACCACTGACATGACTGTAGGGGTGGTGTGACGGTCATAATTTCGAGGATGGGTCTCAGTTACTTTTTTCAGTGCTGTTGTACCTTTGAACCATTGTTAAATGGACAGTCACAAGTCAAGGTTCTACCATAATGCAAGTCTAGCACCGCTCAAATATTTGGGGCCTACCCCCAGTCACATTGTCTTAGTTTACTATTCATCAGGTTGTAAAAGGAGTGATTGGAAAAGAAATAAGTGTCAAAGGTGGGAATGCGATGTTGAATTGCATTCCCAGCATTTGGAATCTACTGAAGTGCAAAGAATTATCGCATGTAGGCAGCAGCTAAGAAGATTGTTTATTGATGTCATGAAAAATCTGATCAATACAATTCCATCTGGTCAGAGTTTAATTGTTGTTTAAAATGCAAGTCCCGTCGTATATTTTATTTTTTCTAATATTTGTAAGCAGGCTTAAAAATTATTTGAAATTTATTTCCTTTTTTGTTGTTTCTTAATCTGCATTATAAAGTTTATAAAGAGACGAAAACACACTATTCCTTTCTATCGGGTCCATTTGCTTGCCCAAGACCAAAATACCTACTGTACAGTAGCTTTCTCCAATTTGCTGCCCCCTTGAAGAATTGGTCAAATCCTAGAATTGCCATTCAGCTGGGTATTCCCGAAGGGTTTTCAGGAGGAAGACTTTATATGGTCACTATGCGATGGAGGTCTATAGTAGTATATAGTGAAGGAGCTGAATAGGTCTATTTTGATTGGCTTTGGGTCCCCCTACATTAAAAAAAATAGTCTACCAGGAATAAGTTCAGGTGAAGGAGGGGAAGAAGTAGCAAATCAACCACAATTCTGGGCTTTCTCTGTCCGCCTTGCCGGTCTGGTAGATAGCTCACAGACTAGAGAAGCTGCCTTTTTTATTTACAGAAAGGCACAGAATATCTCCCAGGAGTGGGAGTGGAGTACAACTTGCATATTAAACTGGCAAGTGCAATTAACTACTGAAATAGACATTTTTATCACACTTTTATTGAATCCTTAATGAACAAATAAAGAAGCAGAGAAAAGAACGAACAAACTAGCTTGAACTAAAAACAAAGCCCACCATAAAATCCCAGGTTTCACAACCCATCCTGATGGATAAATAAAAGAGCTGTGCAACAAGCTGTCAAGAAAGAGAGCTATGAAGTATCTCGTGAACAGGAGAGAGCTGAGCAAAGAAATCTATGGAGCCCTTTGTTTCAAAATAATTCTCTTAAGGACTTCACAAAGTGTGCATAAAGAGGCACACGTGGTGCTAGAAACCAAGTGGGAAAACGGAGCTAAACTCTGAAAGCAAAGGCTATTATGAATAATAACAGTAATAATAATTTTGTATTACAGTTGTGCCTGGAGCGCTCCCAACAGTTTTACACTGTAACTTATATTGTAATTTACACTGTATACTTAGATCAGAGTAAGGCTTTTAAGTGCATTTTTTGAAAATGCCATCTGCAGCGTTTTGAATACTTAAGATGTTTGGAATAAGAAGTGAATGTAAAAATTTTTGGATGTATGAGAGAGAGAGAGAGAGATGGAAAAAATATGATGGATAATTCATGAAAATGTAACCTATTGATTAAATCCCGTAAATAGATATAGATTTGATTTCATGGAAACAAGGCAAAAGGGAAGTGGAGGCATTCTGAACCTTTTGTAGTTTTGCAATTGCAGCCATTTAAAAAGGAATATGATTTCTTTATAGTTCCTTCAGACTTATGTAATGGTAAATTGAATGGCAAACATTTAGTCTTGGCAGTACTTTTTGTCAAAACAGTACCTGATGACATACGAACTTTTCCTTGGAAGAGGTGTTGCAAGACTTCTGAAAATTGCATGACAAGGTTAGCTAAACCCAGCAATCAAAATTTTATATAGGAATCAGATTGGAACCTTATTAAAGTGTACAAAACCTTGAAAGAGGATATTTTTTCCCAAGTTGTATCTCTTGTGGTCTTGAATTATAAAGAAGGCTTTATGTAATATACCAAGTATATATCATTATAAAGATACATAATTCAGCATTCTAGATGTCTTAGACTAACACTTTCATTATACCTAGCCAGCATGGCCGGGGTATGATGGAGTTGTAGTCCAAGATAACAATTAAGAGGGTACCAAGGATATTTGGATTAATTGCATCTTTAAAGATCAGCATTGATAATTCAATGTGTATGTGTTTAATTAGCCCCTCTCTAAAGAGGTAACAGAACACAGAACACAGATAATAGGGACACATCTATTACTATATTTAATAGAAAACATAATTCTTCTATTAGATTGTAAAGCCACATGCCCACTTTGCCAGCCTCTCTTGTTGGATTCATTAGTAGGCAAATATTTAGACATCCCTTTTATAGTGAACCTTTGTATAGAAACTCTAAATATACCAGGCTGTATGTAGGCTGTGTTTATTATTGCATCTAAAGCATTAGCAACAATTCTATAAATTTCCATACTTCCATGTAATTTCAGTAACTTGGTCCATGCAAATTTGAGCGATCACCATCATTATAGCTATGAAATTTTTTTATTATTATTAATTTGATTTACATCTCTTTCTCTATCAAGAGGCAGGTACAGTATAATGTTGTCCTTGGGAACTTGCTTGGAGTTGCATCTAAAGGTCCTACATGTTGCACTATAGGTAGAGAAAGGGGCCAATTTCATCCATAGCAAAAGAAGCACTCCAAAATGTTGGAATCAGAGCACAATAAAAATAAGTTGAATATTCCTGATTTTCCTTGCTTTTGATTTCATATTGAGAGTAACAATAAATCTCTTATAACACTCAGAGATCAGAAACATTTTTTGCACCCTTCATCTCAGGGGGTTTAAGCATTTAGCACCATCTGCCTAATCTTTGGCTCAGATTAAATCTAGCCATGTGGCTGGAGCTCAGTCTATCTCCTCATTCCTAATGAATCAAGCACACACAGTCTTATTAAAATGTTTATAGAGAAATGAGATGGAATATTCTCTTGGTTTTTTGTTTATGGATTGGTGTTTGTTTTTTGTTAAAAAAAAAGTTTAAAAGCTTGGTATTACAAGCATATATTGACATTTTATTTTGGTTTATAGTGAGTTAAATAATTTGTTATTTATCCAAATTTTATATCCTGGCAATAAAAGAACTCTTTAAGCACAGTTGACTTATGGATGGGGCTCTAATGACATTGTAATCCAAATTACGACATATGGCTTAGCTTGTCATGCAGTTAGATCAAATCTTGAAATAGGGAAAATGAGCAGTTGAAACAAAAATGTCAGATAAATACATCTATCAGCCATAATCCACCCTTTGCACCAAGTGAGGACTGGGCTGGATGACTTCTAAGATGCCTTCCAATATAATGGGCTTCATCCTTTGCTAAAGAGAATAAAAATTTAACTGGACAGAATAAAAAGTTTTATAATTTAAAGGCAATGTCTGCAAAGATTTTTTGTTCTTCTAATGACCAAGTCAGTCACTCACCTTTAATCAGATCTTAAGAAGCAGAGAGACTAATATGAAAGTTGAATTATCTGTCATTTACAAGTTCTAAGTTATATAAAAGTTGTGTCTGTAACATCTTGTCAGAGAGTTACAGGCATGGTATCAACCACAAACCAATTTGAAGCCACATGAAAAGTGTGTTTGTGACATTACACACACGCCATGATTACAAACTTGCATCCCAAGTTGCAACCCAAGTTGCAGCATTTCACATCTGGAATTGCCATTGTGCTACATTATCAGCATGATGCTTAAATACAGTACATTAGAGAATAAAGTCAAATATAGTGGAACTACTTTCTACTGTTTGTAAAATGTAGTTCTGTTAACACAATCTACATTTTCTTTTGTCTTTTTGTACCCCTTCTACTCTGCTTCCCCTTCTAACTCAACTTCCAGTTAACTAGTCTAACTCCCAAGCATAGTATCCCCTTTTCTACAGCTGCATATTTGGTTTAAGTTTGCTAAGTGCATAATTTTGTGTTTTTCTCTGTCAAATTTCATTCTGTGGCTTTCAGTCCATTTCTCTAACATACAAGATTATTTTGAGTTTTATTTCTGTTTTCTAGAGCAGTGGTCCCCGACCTTTGAGATTTGGCGGCCTGGCTGTGGGGGAGAGAGGAGAACTGGGCTGCGTGAGTGGTGAGCTAGCGCTCACATCTGTGAGTGCCCACTGGCCCGCCATTTCTGCAAATAGTTTTGCACACCTGGGTGCTCCAGCCCGCCACTCATACAACCCAGTTCCAAATAGGTCACAGCCCGCTAGTGGGTTGCAACCCAGGGGCTGGGGACCCCTGTTCTAGAGTATTAGCTGTTTTACCTAATTCTGTGTAATCTGCAGATTTCTTGGTCACTCCCTCCTCTCTTTCATCCATATCATTGGTAGAATACTGAACTGTATAAGGCATGGGCCAAACCTTTGTGATAACCCACTCAATACTTACTCCAGTTAATGAGAATATGTTGATAAGAATTCTTTGAGCTATATGTCTTGATAACTAACATGTCATTGAGGTCTCATGTAACTAATTGTGGTAAAAAAAGGTATACAGGTAGTACTTGACTTACAACCACAGTTGGAACAAGAATTTTGATTACTAAGCAATGTTGATATTGAGTTGTCAGGCAACCAGATCTTATTTTACAACTATTTTTGCTGTGATCATTAAGTGAGTCACTGTGCTTGTTAAGCAAATTATATAGTTGCTAAATGAATCACAGGGTCATTAAGTGAATCCAGCTTCCCCAATTGGTTGTCAAAGGGTCAGCTGAGGAAATTGCAAATTGGGATCATGTGACCTAAGACACCACACCCATCATAAATGCGAGACAGTTGCCAAGTGTCCAAATTACAATCAGATCACTGTGCCAGTGGTACAATGGTTGTAACTTTGAGGATGGGTCATAAGTCACTTTTGGGGGGTCCATTGTAACTTCAAGTAGTTGTTAAATTAATGGTTGTATATCAAGGACTACCTGTATTATTAATAGTATCCTATAAATAGTATCCCAAAACCTACTGAGGAGATTACTCAAGCCAAAATAGAAAGAAGGAGAAAGATAGTAATTTATTGTGCTGTTTTCAATGCGTTTACCAATCAATTGCTTTATGATCTTCTGCAGAACCTTCCCAGTGTCAGGCTGATTGGTCTGTAGTTCCTTGGAGTCTTCTTTTTTCAAAATGTTTGAAACCAACATTTGTCTTCCTCCAGTCATTTGGCACTTCGCGCATTTTCCAGGATCTTTAAAGGTAAAACACAAAGTCCATTAGCAAGTTCCTTCTGTAATCTTTGATGCAGTTGGTTCTAGAAATTTAATTACTGAACATAAATAGGTATTTCCTGCCCACGTGTCTATCAGTATCAAATTTCAATCTTGTCTATTCATTCTGCTCTGCATAATTGCATGGTAGACTGCATATCCTATCATAGAACAACTGAATGTTTGGTTTAGAAAGTATCTGTAATTTGTAAGATCTGATCTCCTGTTCAATGCAGGAGTCCCCAAAAGCATCTCTGGCAAGTAATCAGGACTCCTTTCAAATGTAACCACTCCCAACCTTTTCCTTGAGGTTAAGTTTTACTGTATTGTGATATGGGGAAAACAAAAAGGGGTAGGGGTCAGGTTCATGTAGCATATTCGACAACAGCTGCTTGTTGCTCCACATGAGAAGATAATCAGCTATAATAAAATACAGAAAGGATTGTTAATGTGCAAAGGAGCTGTGGTTAAGCTGATTCAGCCAGTTGTTTTTGCCTGATGACTAGATTTTAATAACGGGAGGATCCCAGAATCGCTGGTCCATGCAGAGCACTTTGGGATTTCCAAGGATCAGGTTGCTCTCCAACTTGGCTAATTGCCGGAGGGTTTTAAGATTTAAGTGGCTGTGAAGTGAATGGTTAACAGCCATTTACATAACTAGGCCAATCAATTGTAAGCAGGGGGGAATAGATTAAAAGCTCCAGAATGACAGGGCAGAATAACACAAGGAGCCCTAGCATTACACAGTCATTCACTTTGAGCATCCCAGCTACTTCTGCATTCTCCTCGGAGGAATCTTCCCAACTGGTTAGTAGTAAGAAAAGGATCATTCTTCTTTTTTGCCTTTTCCTACTTTCAGAAGATTTTTTTTCCCCCATTGAAAAAACATCCTTGAAGGAATTTGTCTTCTAATAGATGTTGGGATATAATTAATCTTCTTATCAAAATATTTCATGCCTTTTATGCCATCCGTTCAGTTGGCTAATACCCAACGGAATTATTTTTATTCCTCAATTATTTTAATCAGAATGCTTTCTACAGAATCACCTAATTCATTAACTTGGATTTCAGAAGAGGTGTGGATACTTTTAATATACAGTACAATTCCTTCTCTTTCTGTTGCTTCTTTTAGACAAGTTACATCCCTCAGTTGCTGCATGGTTAGGGCATCACTTTCACAGGTTTCCATTGGGTCTATTAAAGACCTTTTGAACTAAGAGTTCAAGCTCATCTTGTCCATTTTCCATACTTTGAGCATTAATGTATAGACAATGAAGGCCTTGAATGCCATGAGCCAATATTCCTCTTGATACTTTATTGAGTGGTTTAATAAGCCCCATTAAAACAACACTGCTGGTTCCTTTCATAATGCACAAATCTTTATCTGAGGTCCTTACCCCAGGATTTTTGTCTCCAATAGCAAGGTTTCAGTATAAATCTCTCCTCATCCAAACTAACCGTGCTTTCACAAAACAAGTTCTTGTCAATTCTTAAAAAGTGTAACTCCTTGTGTCAATAGCCTACCATCCTCTTAGTAACTAAATTGCTCCGATGCAAGGATTTTTATAGCCAATTATGCATCTGTAATATTCTTGCTTCTCTTCACAGTCCTCTTCCAAGGAGGGGGAGGATAGCACCTGATCCTCAATTCTTGAGACTTCTTCTTAGGTCTTCAAAACCTCCATGTTGGTAAGCTGTTCTTCACAATAGCACACGGGTGTCAAACTTGCCACGTCTTGTTGCCATCACATGACGTTTCGCAATGTTTTTCACATTCACAGAGCTGGGATGGGCATGACCTTCAGATGACTCATCTGGCCCACGGGCCACCCATTTGACCTCCCTGCAGTAGCATTTGTCATACATGAATTAGCCCGGTAATTACCAGTAGAAGTGATAAATCTTGGAAACTGTACTGCCTCATCCTGATCCTTGCTCCTAGCAGACAGTTCACTTCATGAACTAGTGGGACTGGCTGTTACATGTTTCTGTTCTTCCCAGGACAGAATCAACTATTACCAGAATGTTTCTCTTTCTTGTCTTGTGAAGATCAGCTGTATCTCTCTGCCCTTCTGGCATTAATAATGAAGTCTCCAAGAACTACTACTTTTTTTTTCCTCTGTAAAGGCCGAAAGCATGTTCTTTCCATTCCAATAACATGAAATATATTGTATATGATGGGATTTCTCTGCCGTCCCCTGTTTTTGTTTGCCATTGTCTTCTACAGGGCTTGCTTCTTTGTTTGATTTCCTTTCTCGCAGAGAATTGCTTCTTTTGTCACCTTGTGTTGTATCGCCTCCATTTTCTTTAATCTGATTAATCATATTCTCCTTTTATAAAGAGCTGAAATGTGGCTCGTTGCAGCTCCAGGGCTGAGGTCTACGAGCTCACCCTGGCTGCAACCATGTATAGTAAGGAGGATAAGGCTCCTATTGTTCTAGCATTGGCCCACAGTACTTTCAGGGGTGAATGTAATCAAAAATAAGGCTGTAGCCCCAGATGCAGAACTCTGTTCCCTGTGTGTTTGGTAAATGGAATTATGAAAAAGGCTGTTAGGGCCAACCATTCATTTATGTAACCAGAGTGGTATACTCCAGCTGGCAACAACTTCAGGAACTCAGGCCAAATCATACTGCAGTCCTGCTACCTATGAATCTTTTATCTGGATTGGAAATGAAACTTTAATCCCTAATAAGAGACTTAGCTTGGGACTTTAAAAACGCAAACACGGTCGACTGTACAGTCATTATTTCCTCAGTGCATCCCCGATGTCAATAAGTACATAGATAACAGCACACTTTCCTATTGTGTATTCCAGCTTTTCTTCCCTTGACCTTTTGCTTCTTTGGAAATATTGGTCTTGACTCCTCTCAGAAGCCACACGAGATTGGGAAGAATTCCTCCTTACTCATTCCATTCCAAGTCCAAGCTGGAGCTAGAGAGAAAGGCAGGGGGTTGTTCTTCTGATCAGATGGTCAGACGACTCAGAAGATTACCATGCCTGAGCATACGATGTTACAGCATTTCCTTCTCAAATGTCAGGAAGAAAGTTGAGGCTTGTCAACCAGAGGGAGTAGGGCACTTGAGCATGAAGGAACAGTCCGTGTTTCCCCTGGTGGCCTGGTGAACTGCTTCCTTAATAGCCTGGGCCTTTTAGCACTGGAGATGGTTTGTCACCACTAATTGCTCCAAGAAAGCTTCCTTTAGTATGCAAGCTCACATCTGTGTTGCTCCAGTTCATTGGAAATGTATTTTTGTACCCTTCTGTCATGTATTAGGTTGAGTTTGCTTCAGAGTGGACGAAGACTAATGTATGCCATTTTCATTTCTAAATCTGTGAAATGCAAGTTTTGTGTATAGAAACCAGTAATCCCATTTCTAAAACTGCATCTATGGAAGATTCCCCCCACCCCCCTCGCTATCACTTTGCTTCTTTCTAAACTGCTGACACAAATAACCCTGTAAATTAGCAGATGGTGGCACAGGGAAATCTCTTGGCTTCTTTCATTTTTTCCATTTTTTAAATAGTTTGATTTTTATAATAGGGGTTTTGGGGGAGAGCCAGAAATTCCTCAAATGACAAAATGGAGACAAAGTTAGTATGAGGGAGGAGAGGTAGGGAATGATTGAAAGGATCCGTAACTGGCTAACATCGGATGGCATGTCAGGATTTCTAAAGAATTTAGAAGTGTGGGGCTGAAAGCACTCTCAGTTCACTGATCAACGTAGAAAACTCAGAATGGCTGGAATGTGCCTTAATATATATGGCTATCCCACTTCAGCTTGAAGACCTTCCAGCACGGTAATTGGCAGTCTAAAATCAGTCAAGGTCCAAGATTTGAGTGGTAACATTCAGTTCAAATGGAAGATTCTAGATAGAAAGGCAGTATGGTTCAATGCAGGTTATTTGGTCTTCAGCTAAAGATTTAAGCCCCTGGTCTGTCACAAAGAAGCTTGAAAATGCTTGCACTGTTTTGATTGTGGTGGAGAACAACATGAAAATAGCAGACTTGACATACCCCTTTATAAGACATTAACATTACAGTGTTTTTGAGCTGAGTAGCATCAAAAATTTCACCACAATATTTTTTTTCAAACATTTCCCCCTGCGATACTCTTTTTAAAGGCAGAGATAACCAGGACGAGAACTGCACAGCAGCTTCGAAACTACCCAGCAAAGTGTATATAAGAATTTATGCTGAAATCATACTTCAGCTTCCAAGCAAAAACTTTCCAAAATGTTTAGGATAACAAGCATGCTACATCAGAGTCATTCATGTTAAAAAAAACCCACACAGTTAAGTTTTTCAGGACAAGATAAAACAAAAGCAAGTATTTTGGGGGTGGGAGGGGATTTATTTATTTGTTTGTTTGTTTGTTTATCAAACATGTATGAGATAACAAGTATAAGTGTGAACATAAACAAGAACAAAGGGAATAAATACAAATAAATGGGGACAGTAAGACAGGGACGGTAGGCATGCTGGTGCGCTTATGCATGTTATAAATTGTTCTGGAAGAATAAAAAACTAAAAGGGGAGTTGAAAAAGTTGAAGAACTTGAGATAAACTGGATCTAAGGGTTAATAGTTCTGGTCAGGCAAATGGAGAGTTAGGTCAGGATAAAATGATATTGAAGTGAGAAAAAAGATTCACAAAGAAAGAAAGGGAAAGATAAAAAAGGAGCAGCGGAATGAAAACTTCCCTCCCAGTGAACCTGTCTAAACAAATTTTAAAAGAAGAGTGATGCACAGATAGCAGTACATTTTCAAAAATCCTTGAGTTTACACAGATGACAAAAACCAACCAACTACCTACGCATATTGGTATCATGTCAAAATCACCACATCCAAATCCGCCAGCTTCGACCATATATGAAAGTAAATTAATTTGCAACAGAATTCGTTTCCAAAACCAGAAAGCCTACTAAATTTCTCAGTCATCTTCACATCTCTTTGACATTTATTTGAGGGCACCTCAGAGATTAAAACTTATTTGAGGGCACCTCAAAGAATTTTTAAAAAATGATTCAAACAGTCTGATTGAAAGGGTGATTTGATCAAATCCTTGGAGTCAAATTCCCCGTGTGAAGTATCACGCGCAGCTCTTTTTTTCAACAAGATTCCCCCTCCCCTAATGTAAGCCTACTATATGAAGCACTTCTGGTATTTGAAAAATACTATTTCATCCTCCTCCCTTAATTGGTTTCCTCAGATTGCCTAGATTCCTCAATCTCTCCTTATAATGCTTGTTTTCTTATAGTCTCAAAATGAGGATTTTTAGGGTCCTCAAAATCTAGCCTGTACCAATTTGCATTCACCTTTTTTTGGTGTGAGGTACTCAGAATTGGACATAATGAGTTTGAGGGAGAACATAATTTTATACTGGGCTTGCTGGTAATGGTGTGCCTGGATTCAACTTGTAACATAAATAATCAGTTCTCTTTAATCTGAAGGTTTTGGTTTGGAAGAGTAAAGGCAATATTTATTAGCAAAGCCTGAAATAGCATTGCTTGGTTAGCACTAGAGACGAACTCAAAAGTATTTCATACAGTTACTAGATTTGCCCTTTCTACCCTTTACAGTTTAAAGATTCCATTAGCCCAGTGATTCTGAAAACTGAAATGAAATACACACACACACACACACACACACACACACACAGAGAGAGAGAGAGAGAGGGAGGGGGGAGGGAGGAAGGGAGAGAGAGAATAGAGCGAGAGTCCTGCAGTGTGTTTTCTTTAGAACTACTTACTAGGTTATTTTTTCTGATTTTTAAACAGTATTTTGCAGGTCCTGCCAATATGGGAGGACAGTTTATAATCTGTCAAAAAAAGCTTGGGTTCCAACCTTTCTCCTCTTTGTCTTAGCTAATCATTCAATTTTTTTTTTCACACTGAAATTATAATTTTGCTTTGAACATCAGTGTTTGACTGATATATAACTTAAATCTTCTCTGCATTCCGAATGCTATTTGATGTAATAAAATACATTTCTTTGCTTGATTTTTGGTTTTTATTAGGAAAGAAGGAATATTTAGTTCCACAGAAACAGCTTGGATTTATTTCAGTTTTAGACACCCCCATCTCTTTCTCTTTTCTCTTTCTCTTTCTCTTTCTCCTGTTTAACTCCTTCAGTCTTATGTAGATAATTATAGTTAACTCTTACCATGTTAAGTAGCTAGCATTCGATAACATAAGATAATTACGCTACTAAATGTAGACAGGGGAGTGGCATAATGGTATATAATTATTCCTAATTCAACATTTCAAGCATGTTTCATTGCTAGCGCTGTACTGGTTCTGGTATACATGTGCATGAAATTGGGCAAGTCTATCCTAGATGTCATTTTATTTCATAGATACAGTAGCTAGAGATAAGCTGATTTGCAGGTGGAAAAGAAAGCCAATTAAGTTGTTTCTAGCTTCCTCTGAACTATGTGTTGGTGTGTATCAATGCATTGTAGGGAGTATGAATGTATTGTAGTGAGCGGGGAAGTAGTGGCTGGGTATCCTTGTGGCACTGAGAGATAGAATAGAATAGAACAGAACAGAACAGAACAGAACAGAACAGAATAGAATTCTTTATTGGCCAAGTGTGATTGGATACACAAGGAATTTGTCTTGGTGCAAATGCTCTCAGTATACATAAAAGAAAAGATACATTCATCAAGAGTCGATAATCATAAGGTACAACACTTAATAATAGTTATAGGGTACAATAAGCAATCAAATCATATTAGGAAACAGTCACTATAAATCATAAGGATACAAGCGACAAAGTTAGTCATACAGTCACAAGTGGGAGGGGATGGGTGATAAGGAGTGATGAGAAAATTAACACTGAGAGTTAGTATAGGTACTTTTCAACTTACAACCACAACTGAGCCCCAAATTTATGTTGCTAAGTGAGAAATGTGTTAAGTGAGTTTTGTCCCATTTTACGACTTTTCTTGCCACATTTGTTAAGTTGAATCACTGCAGTTGTCGAGTCAGTAACACGGTTGTTAAGTGAATCTGGCTTCCCCATTGACTTTGGCTTGTCAGAAGGTTGCAAAAAGTTTTCATGTGACCCCAGGACACTGCAACTGTCATAAATGTGAGTCAGTTGTCAAGCATCCATGAATGTAAATCATGTGACCATATGGGGATGGTGCAACGGTTATAAGGGTGGAAAATGGTCATAAATCAGTTTTTCAGTGCTATTATAACTTCAAATGGTCACTAAGTGAAGTGCTGTAAGTCACTAAGTGAACTGTAAAGCTAAAGAGCTGCGGGTTTCCTGCTTCCTCACCCAGGGATGGTTGGAGAGAACAATGAAAGGTTCCTGATCTTCCCTCCCCTGGCTCTGGGGATGGAGGCAGGCCATAATATTATGGCGGTGATTGTGGTATGGGGAGATAGGGTGGGAGACAGAGAGCAGGCTGAACGTAGGACCCTTGTCTTATACCGGTTTGTATTCCAGTTCCTTGGCCTCAGCTCCAATACCCTTCAATGTCAGGAGACCTTCAGTGGCCTTGACTTTTAGCTGCTGCTACTAAATGCCAGGTCAGTCAATAAAAAGGCCTCCCTCATTAGTGATTAAATCATTGAGGAGAAGGCCAACCTGGCCCATATCACCAAGACCTGGCTGGGTCTGGAAAGGAGAGTTAACTTTTTTTCAGAGCTATGCCAAGCTGGGTTTCAGGTGTGGCATCAGCTGAAACTCTGAGGCAGGGGTAAAGGTATGGTGATTGTCATCCAGGAATCTCTTACAGCATTCATGGGCGCTGCTCACAGGTCACACCATGTGAGACTTTGTTCACTACCTTGGGATCAGTTAGGATTTTTGTTATTGGCCCAACCTCCCTGCTGGGCAGCAACCTCCTTGCCTGAGCTCCTTGACTCCATTTCTGGGTTGGCAGGCAATTGATGATTCCGAGGGGGCTTCAATCTGCCATTGTCTAGTAGTGGAATCTGAGGCAGCTCAGGAGTTCATGGCCACCATGACTGCCGTGGACCTATCCAAGATTATCCAGAATGCAACATGGGAGAGCGGTTGCACACGGGAACAGGTATCCATGTCAGGGCAATGGCTATGTAATTTGGAAGAGGCAATTAATTTCCTTATCTGTTTTATGCCTTCTGGCAACTTTAATGGGGCCCCTTGATCTTGTGGGAAGCACTGTGGTGTTTTAAACAGGACATCCCAAACCGTTGCTTCCAGTCTAATTCCACTACACCTCTCACTATTTAAATATCCCAAGGAAGCCACAAGATAAATGAATTCTGAACATGTAATAGGCAGGGCTGGAATTCAAAAATCCCAGCAACCGGTTCGCTGCCCAGTTGCTAGGTGGGCGTGACCATGGCCGTGGCCTACCAGAACTTCTGGGAGGGGCGTTTTTTGCCTTCCCAAGAGTCCAGAGGCCTCCTTTGGGCCTCTGGGAAGGCAAAAATGGCCTCGCCGGGCTCTGAAGGCCCTCCAGAAGCCGGAAACAGTTTCCGGACTTCCAGTACTTTCGGAAGACCTGTCCCCCCTACCTCCCGAGCCTCCATGCAGACCCTGTACTTACCTGCATAGAAAATAGGCTGCATGGAAACTCTGGGGAGGGGAAGGGAGGGGAGGGCAGGGCCAGTCTGTCAGTTCAAATACAGGTTCAGTGAACCAGTTGCAGATTTAACAACCGGTTCACCTGAACCAGTCCGAACTGGTAGTATCCCACCCCTGGTAATAGGGAGAAGAGAGACAGTCTGGTGTAGTGGTTAAGGCACCAGGCTAAAATCCAGAAGACTCTGAGTTCTAGTCCTGCCTGAGCCACAAAGCCAGCTGGGTGACCTTGGGCCAGTCACTCTCTCTAAGCCCTAGGATGAAGACAAGAGCAAATCACTTCCAAAAATGCCACTAAGAAAAGGGGAGGGAAGTCAAGGTTAGTGCAAAGGAACTAAAAAGTAGGGGAGGGGATAGGAAACAGGAAGAAGGCATGATGCATTGCTTCTGCAAATAGAAACTTACCAGAAGGGGAGAAAACCTCACTCGAACAATGGCCAAAGAAAACAAATGCCTTGAAATGGGTCAACGTAGAGTTGGATTCTGATCGTTTTAAACTCAGGCTTATACCATGAGAAAAGACGTTGTCTCCGTCCTATCTCAGCTTTCTAGAAGCTGAGACAGGTAATTTACCTTTGGGACAGTAACCTAGATGCCTTACTGTTTTGTAGTCCATCCCCCAACCATCATATATCCAACTCCTTTAATATCTTCTAATGGGGTTAAAGTTAGGAGGCCTGGATGGAATAATCAGCCATATGGAAGGTGGTCTTTTTTATTCAGTTACTTCCCTCAACTCCTATGAAGTTTTGGATTAGAAATAAGTAACATTCCTCAGAGGGGATCTAAATGGAAATTTGTAATCTGAGGCTTCCTTGAGCCATTTCTGGCAAGCAGCAGAAGTTGCAAGGAACTTGGAAGTCCTGCAAGTAAAACTAGCCCTCCAAAAGTGAATTCTGAGAAAGGTATTGACAGTTCCTTATTTCCTTTCCTCAGTCGTTCCCTCCTTCTCATCTTGTAGACTCTCAGACCAGCAACACACATTTTGTTTCCTGGTATGCCATCCGGTGTTTGTGCTTTGCAGCCTGTGGTAATCCAGAATGGTTGATTGCTCTTTGCCAGAAAGCTGTAAAAAAAAAAAAAAAACCTGATTCCAT
The DNA here is from genome assembly GCF_049901715.1 of Pseudonaja textilis. Lineage (NCBI taxonomy): Eukaryota > Metazoa > Chordata > Lepidosauria > Squamata > Elapidae > Pseudonaja > Pseudonaja textilis. The sequence continues at coordinate 111,223,291 of NC_141991.1, read as the reverse complement.
TGGGGAAAGTTTTTGTTCCTCCCTTGAGTGCCAAGAACCCAGATTCAAATGTATTCCTCTCAAAGTGCAGTCATCAGAGAAAACCAAAGACCGTTTGTCAGGCCAGCTTCAGAGGAGCTGCATGCATTCTGACAAACTGCAGAAGTTTATGTTTTATTCACCAGGCCTGAAAAATACCTACCCGAATAAAGGGGCCCATAAATAAACCAGCATGATGAATATTACGCAGAATAAGAAGGGATACAGTGGGGGCCCTCTAGGAGCAGTGCACAATGGACGGGGAGAAAGAGATGGCTTTCTTTGCGGCAAATTCTGCTTGATGTTCTAAATAAGGGGAGAATTTCCTAGAGAAATTTCCTTTCTAGGGAAGCATACAGAGTTGGATATCAGTCTGCTGTGATTTTCTCTGCCCCTCATGGTGTTATTTCACACCAAAGGTGGGAAAGACCTGGCATGTTATTTCTATATCATATACTCTTCACTAGGTCGCAGTTACTAGAGCAAAAGTAAGTGTGCCAGAAGTCCTTACTTTCTTTCTTATGGTAACAGTTCAAGTGTTTCTTATAGATCATATTGAGCAAGAAGAGGGCAGGGATGACAAGCAATAGTTGAAGAGTAAAAAGCTCTCCATTTTCCTACGGAAGGAACCCTGGAAGGATGGACTTTACTCTGTGTTGGCCTATTAATTATTTCCATGTTCTCATGGAGTTTGGGGAAAAGAATCACCGCACCAGAATATTTTTGTGTTCTTGTTATGCGGCTAACTGGGTAGCTGGCATTTATCTATGATTTGACCGCATCATATATGAGGGACTGATTGCATGCTGTGGCTAGACATTCTTTACTGTGAAATGGGAGCAGGTTGCTCTTTTAATTGTCAGGTAAGTGGTTTTTGCAAGCAGTTTGTTTTATGCTTGAGCTTCTTCCCTTCATCAAAATTGCTTGAGAGACGAGGGCAGAGTCCCTCTGGCTTACCACTGCAACCGCATAGACAGATGTGTAACAAGCAATACTACTTAGGTGCTTCTATAGTGGACTTCTCACCTGTGTTCACGCCTACTCAAAGATCTGAAGTCGAAGAAAGGCACAGCAAATTGAATTTGGCACCAATGATTTGCTTCCCAGAAGTGTGGCCAAACATTGTGCTTCTTGACATCAGCACAGCCTCAGTTGGTCATGGACATTCCAGTGTATCTCCAGGTCTTTCTGGAATTTGTATAGTATTTGTCCATTTTTGGCATGGTTACCTCAATAAGCTACAGACCTCTCTGGTTCCTGTGACATCAATGAGGAATCCTTTCAGATCCAGATTCTGTCCAGGTGCCAACATCATCTCTCTTTTACTAAAGAAAGAAGCTGTGATTTAGCACCTTTAATGTACATGAAGATGCTGAAGTCTAGTTGTGATTCGGTGGGCCTTGGGTACAGTTTTCTTCCAGAAGTGATTCGTATGCAGCCACCATAGGAAACACTCTCTGTTCCAGCCTAGTGCCACTGTATCTTTTCTTCATCAGTTAAAAGAGGAGGGAGAATTTATCTAGTGAATGGGGAAGGATTGCTTCCATCCTCAAATATGATTGTGTACAACAACCACCCACTTCTAAATGAAAAGTATAAGTCCTCTTTATATAGCAAACATAATGTTTAGTTTGGTCCTTGGGGTAGTACTTTACATTCAGTCTTACTGTTAATCTTTTTTCTGTGCCTTAAGCAAAGGTTGCTAGCTAGCTAGTTTTAAGCCAGCCTACTAGTGAATAGAATACAGTGGAATTATTTGGAGAGAGAGGAGGGAGATATATATCGATATCTATCTATCTCTGTCTCTATCTATCTCTCTATCTCTGTCTATCTATCTATCTATCTATCTATCTATCTATCTATCTATCTATCTATCTATCTATCTATCTATCTATCTATCTATGAATCTGTAGCATGGGAAAGAGGATCTTGAATGTAGGTGAACAGCCTGCCTTAACATGGCACCCCACAGTATGGCTGCTTTTTCTTTCTACAACTTTTCTGGAATTCCACCTTTTCTGATGTGGAAGGCGAGATTGAGCCTTTTTCTGCTTAGTTAATAAGGGAACATTCACAGCTTGTGTCGGCACCTTAGGCAAACAGAGTCTATAATCTCATTTACTTCCAACATTCTGACAATGTTACTTGGAGGACCCACAGTAGAAGCTAGGCTGGTGAAATGTAGAAAGCTTGTGGCTGCCTGCTACAAGATGGCTCAGATGCACTCCTTGCAAATCCTGTTTTGAATATTGGCCTTGGTGCAGCTGGTTTTGGTTTTGGTTTTGGTTTTGTTTTCCACATGGAACAAGGCTGTCTGTGTTAGGTCCTGCAAATGACTAAGACAAGACTCAGTATGTCCCGGGAAGTATTTATATATCAAGAACATTTAGCAACATGCAAAAGAAAATCCTGTAATTCTTTTAAGACTTTTCCTCTTGCAGACTGTTATGTATCTTTGAAGAAAGAAATGAAAACTCCATTGCACTGTAGGACTTTAATATTTTGGAATTAAGTACTTTGGGTTTTCCCCCCCATTGGCTGCATTCAGTGTCTTTGTCTTGTGCATTTTGTTGTGTTTTAGATACCAGACACAAATAAAGGGGCAAACCCAATTCAGAATGAAAGGATGGATGACTGAGGTACTTTGCCCCAAGTCAATCACATTGTGACAACATATTAATTATATCTGACTTTTGGTAGCTTTCCCCATGGTGAAAAATATTTTTCAATTATATACTTCTTTAAAAATCATTGAGAGCCTTATTCTCTTATCCTCTGTGTTTCATTTAATTACTAACAAATATCCCATTACATGTCAATCCCAATTTTATCTGTCACTTTAATCATCTATCATATTTTCTAACTCTTTTCTATTTCTAGTATAACAATGCTATCTCATGTACCCTTGCAGAATCCTCTCTTTAAGTTAAATTTGTAACCATTGTCTCTGTGTCTTTTAAGTAGGCTTATACCTTTAATTCTTGTACGTTTTTCCTGTTTCTCTATATCTTGTTTCTGTTCTCTATAACTTCTTTTCCTTTCCATCCCATGATGAAAAATATTTTTAATGTTCTGAAAAAAACTTCAGCTAGAAATTTTCCCAATTCTACACCTCCCCAAATTGAACTTTAATAATGTGAAATGAAGTCTTATTTTCTGTTGCTGCAAATATTCCGTTTTAATTAATTGTTGCTTTTGATGTTAAGTGGAGCTGGAGTTAGAAGTGTATGATGTGTATACGTGATAAAGCTGAGGACAGTTAAACCATCTTTGTACTTGGATGGGAGACTAGCAAGAAATCCAATGGTTGAATGCTCACCTGGAAAATAAAAAAAAACATTCTTAGAAGATAGCAATGGTAAACCATTGATGTTGCAGGAACGTTATATGGATCTGTACAATTTTAGGGAGAATTTACTTTTTTATGTTGACACATCTCTCTGTGTTCTCTCCCTCCCTCTCTCCCTCCCTCCACACCTCTGTATCTCCTGCACACACAGGCCCTTTATTTTATGCCACAACAACTGTGTCAGAAGTTTCTGAGATCAAGTTCCATCCTCTGGAATAGAATTTCTGAGCCTGGACTAGAAAGACTGTCATTATGATGGACCTCTGGATTTTTTTTTTTAAGACAACGTCTATACCCCCTTTTTATTCAGTAATTCTTGAATCTCTACATGTTACAGACTTCCTTCTCAAAAAACACAAGCCATCAATGATAACTGACACACAAAATACGGATTCTTTTAGCAACTCTTTAGGACCATGTTCCCTTTATTGCAAAGACATTTGCTCATTTCTGCATACTTCACCAGTTGCAGAAGCCTCATGGGATTATACAGTACCTCCTGAAGCAAAGCATATTTCAGAAAATCCTCAAGGAGTTTGTTAGAGTTGGACAAAACAGGCAGATTTTATGGGTTTCTCAGATATAACATTTATTCCTTAATTAACTAATTAGATATAGAAACATCTAAAATCAGAGTTAGAATTTATATGCCGTTTTTTTTTATCTTTTGAGATTTTGTAGACTTTAGTGACTTACAGTAACTAAGTAAGTTAAGCCAGTATTATTATTCCTGTCTTTCAGTTTATGGGCATGTATGAGATAACATTTCAAAATAATAGTTCTCCTTCAGCAAACTACTGAATTCACAGCTCAGTGAAGGTTTGAACTAAGGCTTTATGTAGTAAATTTTTAGCCCCTAAACTTTTCCTGTTCCAATTTCTGCTTTAAAGTGGAAGTGAGGTAGAGGAACTGGATTATTTTGATATGGTAGCTTCCTATAAAACATGGAGAGAAAACGTATTACTATTTAGTCAGTTCTCATTGAGACTGAGTTATTTACTTATTTAATGGCACTCCTAGGTTGCCTCATTCCCAACAAACTATAGGCAATAAACAATAAAACAGCAACAATGCAATTATAAAAAATAACTACTATTGTAAAATTCCTATTGAAAAAAACAAACAGCATAGCACCGCCATTCAGTTTGGGCCAAAGACACAACAAAATAAACACTCTAATAAAAGCAAATTTACTTTCCAAAGAATTTTAAAGGAAGAATTTATCTTTCCAATATATTACATCATATGAACCATAGCTTTCTTGGATTTATTTAGTGGCAAGAGGGTGTGTTTGTGAATGTCTAGCCTTTCATTATACAATCATCTATCCAGCAGTCTATCACCTCCCTGGCATCTCACACTTCAATTAACTGTCAAGGGAAGAAATGATGAAGGATATCTTCTCACTGTGTTTGTGTGAACAGTTGTGCTGATGTTGCCATTTAAGGAGAACCTGGCCCATAAGAGAATGGTTGGAGGAGTTTTGTTTCTCCTGGAAAAATTCTGAGTAACTGTGCATTCCATTTCTCTGTTCACAAACTTGATAAAGAATTTTGAACGATGATTGGAATGAGGACCTAGATTATTCAGCCTTTTGATGTTAATTTTCCTGAGCATTTTTCCAGAGCACAATGTTCCCAATCTTTAATTACTTTCCCCAGGTATTTACTTTCACTTACTTTGGTTCATAGGAACAGACTCCCACAGCCTCCAAAAAAAGAATCTAAGCTTCCAGACACAAAGACAGAAAAAATTAGTTCCTCCAAAGCAAAGTTGATCAAAGGCAACTTAGGGAGAATGTTGGAGTGGATTTCCCAGCTATCTTTCTGAGCTCAGGTTCTTTGCCCAAAGCCTTCCATAGGGGAAACAAAATCTTTCACCCTCTAGCATCCCAATAAAAAGCATGGGAGAAGCACATTTCAGTCTACTCTAAGTCTCTCTACAACAGAGGAGACTAAGAACCATGAAATACGATCACTTAACATTTTATGACACCTTTTTAATTGCCACTTGACAGCTGTAATCCATAGCTAAAACATCAGCAGAAGGTTCATGGAGCTGTCCACTGTTATTCATTAGTATATTTTCCCTATTCAAATATTAGATTGTTGATACTATGGTGTAGGGAAAAAGGGAAATAGAAGAGATAATTATGAAGGTAAAAATTACATATGTTGATGGGATGTCTATATACACATGTGAGTGTGTCTCTTATAGTTGTGCCTCTTATAATCTCCCTTTTGTACACAAGCATGTGTTGGGTTCTCAAGTCCTATGATTATAGAATGCATATTTTCAAACACCTAATGTTTTCAGAAAATAAAATAGATAAGAGATGGCCATTCATTTTCCAAATTATTACTGGTATTTATATCTTTTTATAATTCAGAACTAGAATTGTAAAGTATACGTTTGTAAAGTGGCTGTGGGCCTTTAAGCAAGTTAAAAGAGATTACTTCTTTCTCTAATTGTACAAATTATAAAATTCCTTTCATTGAATCATTCAAAGTTTGAAAACATAATCAATTTGGACAAGGCTGTCCCATTATAGCAAACATTCTGAAGAAAAGCTAAACACTCATTTGATAATCTCAGCTGCAGTCTCTGAATTTCATATCTTGTGGTAGTCTCTGCTAAGAAGGCCTTTACTGTTGGATTAATTGCAAAGTTTTAGTCAGGACTTTACAAATCTGTGAAAAATTATCTTTTTGCATTTGAATTTTCTGAATGTTCATATATTTTTGCCGCTGAATGTTATCAGAGCTGAATGCTGGTCCTACTGAGTTATAACTGGAGTATAAATGAACAAATAGCATCATGATTTGGTAGTTAATTTTATAAACAAACTTATCCAACATGCACTGTGCAATGAAAATGATAAACACTCCATTATATTGAATAACTGGCTGCACCATCTGTAAGTGTAGTAACCGCAAGCAGATACTGTGTGTAGTTGGTAATCTGCTTCTCACACTCTGCGTAGAAATGTTGGCCTGTTTCTCCTTGGCGAATGCGTTCAGTAACATTTGAGAGTTTTCTACCATGAACTGCTCATTTCAGTTCCACTGCAACATCTCTGTGTAAGTTATGGACTTTGTCATGGTCATTTCATTGAATTTGTTCTTCATCAGTTCTCTTGGAGGCTTGCTTGCGTATTTGGAATCATGACCTATTGCTGCATGACCCATTTGTGCTTCAGCCTAAATTGACAAACAGATGATCTAATATTCTGTTGTAGAATTTTCTGATACCAAGTGGAATTCATGCTTCTTTCAAGGATAGTAAGTCATCCATATTCAGAGGCAGCAAAGCATCTCCAATCAAGGACCCCACCATCTCTATGCTTAACAATTAAGCATAGATTGGTTTCTTCCAGCTATAATAATGATGATGTATCCTAACAAAAATTACTTTTGACCCCTCTATCCATAAAATAGTCCTCCAACAATCTGGAGGGTAATTCAGGAACTTTTTGGTAAATTTGAGATGTGCATCAATGGTCTTCTAAGTGATAAATGGCTTCTGTCTTGTTACATGCTTCCCATTTATACCCAGTGTTTTTTTGATGGTCATAAACATTGACACAAGATTAATGCAGATTCCTGGATGTTTTGCTGGGGTTCTTTGTGATTTCCTGTGTGATTTTTTGCTGTGCTCTTGGGGTGATTTTGACAGGATGGTGACTCTTAGGAAGATTCATTATTGTCTCAAATCTTTTACACCTCAAGACTATAATTCTGTGGATGGGTAGGTACCTTTTTTGGTAATCTTTTCCAGATTGGTAAGTGACTTTTTATAAAACATTTAGTTTATGGAGCATCATGTGCTTACAGAACCTACATAAATGAGAATATCATTATGGACATTTACTTGGGGCAAGGATAGTCCAAATCATCCCTGCTTGATTAAAGAAATGCTCATACAACTGCCTGTAATTATCCTTTTAATTGAATTGATTGGCTGAAGGGAGGAATACATGTTTGATGACCTTAGTAAGAAAATAAGTGAATAACACATGATGTTATTTATTCACCGAGATTTTGTGTGTGTGTGTAAAGATGTATACTTTGCTGCATCATGCTGTGAAACAAGCATGCATGCGCATGCGCATGCGCATGCGCGCACACACACACACACACACACACACACACACACACACACACACATTCTTTCTTGCCAGTTCTTAACCTGGACGTTGCAGTGGTGGCAGAAAATGCCTGTTTAGAAGAGGCCAATGAGTTATAGTAATGGACATTCTTTCAGCTGTCTGTATAGCTCATAAATCTATCCTGCTCTGAAAGTGCAGATGGTCCATAATCGTCCATCATCTCTGAGTTCAGCACTGGACAGCTCCTAGGTGGGTTTTTCCTGAGAGGCTGGGGTTGTTGTTTTTTCTTCTGCTTCTTTTTCTAAACTGAACCACATCGCAGCAGCATAAGGCTCTCCGTAATGGAGCTCAGGTGAATAAGCAAGCCAGCCTTCAGCCATGATTTAGAAAGGAACGTACATTAAAAAAATTTGGAGCTTAGTAGCAACCAAAGGTGGGTGTGAGAAAACAAGAAAGCCTGAAGATTATAACTGGGTTTACAATAAATGAATACAGTAAAGGCCAGCACTTTGGGCAAAGATGTCATTACAGAAAAGAGACACCCATAAATTTTTCCCAGTGTAAGAAGAAATGCTGTAAAGAAATTTGGAAGTAGGAAACTGTGTAAACGTGGCCAAGTTAAGCTTTTTTTCCTTGAATTGTGTCTTGGCCTTGGTATAAAGGATCCAGCTAGATTACTGTTTGATACCGAGGTACAAAAGTTTTTTTTTTTTTTAAATGCAGAACCTTGTTTCATTCTCTTAACAGAAAAATTTCCAAATAAAAACGGACCATGACCTGTACACGCTGGCATCCAATTGGAAGCATCAGAAATTCTAAGAAAATTTTCAATTTAAATAAACTAATGGGGGAAGGGCATTCATGCTAAACTGAATGTATTAGTCTTTAGTATATAAATATTTTTAAAATCCCAGAATAATCTGTATTCCCTTGTGCATGTATGAACTGCTCACTTGGGCAGACTTGTCTCTTTTTACTCTGATTGGCAATCCACATTGTTCAAGGCAATGTGCGTTAATATTTTTTTTTCTAGCATTTTAACTCCACTGTGAGGTAGTTAATGATCTGTAACAAATCCTGTCATCACTGTAGATTGCAGATCTCTTGCAGGAATCCCTATCAGAGGCAGGCACAGGAATCACGCTCCAAGCAGTTAGCCCACTTTATATAAATACTGATCTCTGCATTATGCAAGTTAGCTAAAGGCAGAAAGTTCCTTTAGCAGATCTGTTTCAGCTGAATATGCACCACTGAAGCAATCTTGGCTTAACCAGAGAAGATTCCTGCCTTTTTTTTAACCCGTTAAAAAGAAAGAAAGAAAACAGAATCCTTCTTCTTTCCTTCTGTTATACAAACAGAAGCTTGTATAATCTTCTGGATCACAGCAGTACATTTAGCAGCGGTCCTTGTGGGTCTGGGAACTGACAAGCTGCTGCTAATTTCAGAGAACTGTAAGTAGGTCTCACTTAGTTGTCACACATGTACTCATTCTTATTTCAAAACCACTGGAAAAATTTGTCTGCTGTATTTCAAAATGATCCCTTCGCTGTCAAGCTACTGGATCTTTAGGAATAAATAAAATAAAACTCAGAGAGATTCTCAAAGTAAGAAAAAAAAGATAGCAAGGTTTATCTTACATAGATTTTTATTCTACCTTCTCCTTTTATTTCTACAATAAGGAAGGAGATTACACCATAAACAGTCTAATGGTTAAGATAAGATTGTAGCACAAGATAAGGTACATTTCAGAGCTGACTATTTCTCCTAGGTTTTCTCAGTCTTGACTGGCCACTGGTCTAGCCATTCTGCCACAGGAACTTGTGCTAAAGAAGGGAGAGTCAAATTTCAGTTTAATATAGTCATCAAAAATTGCTCTCTCGTTTCTAGAATAATTATATCATCCTATCTATATCATTTCTTTATTATTATGCACACTCTGTATTTGAAAACCTCACTTTAGGAATGATACGTGTTATATTAGGGTGGGGTGTTGTTTTTTTTGCTAAATCTAAACGTTGCTGATCACTGTCTGCAATATAGAGGTATTCTAAGCCTACAGTAGATGGTAGCACTTAGCTGATCTTAGCTGATCTCAAAAAACCAACCAGAGTTGCACCGATATAGTATGCACCCTATGTACTACTTGTATGGAAGATCTCCAGGAAATACCAAAGCTATGGGTTCAACGTGGAAGTAAAAATAAATATGGAAGAAGGCAACGGCAAATCATTTCCTTGTTATTGTCAAGAAGACCGCACGGATGTGTCCATAAAATCCTCAGGAATTAAGCTTGGTTTGAAAGAATCTTACATGTGGCTTGACTCTTGTGTATCAATTGGAAATAAAGGTAAAAACTCCATACCCCATGTAAGCTCTCAATCTGCTTACATCCTGTCTTTCAGCAGGGTGAAACTCCAAACCTGCAGTGCTTCCCCTACATTTGATTCCTTTGGCAGAGAATCTGATATGATTTATTGGTATGCTGTAATGTTTAAATATTGTGCTTAGCGAAAGCATAACTGAAATACTCCAGCAAATGGCAAAGCCCAATGCTTCCTCATTATATCAGTGGGAAGATAGCCAGCATTCCGAGATCCTTTCAGAGCCTGAACTCAACTATTTGCATCTCTACTCTTCCCCTCCCACAACTGTGGTCTATTTTTTTCCCCTTCATACAGGAGAGGGAGGAATCAGATTATTTATTTCCTGTAACCAGCACTTTCTTGCAGTGTTAATCTTGAGCATCTTTGGATTTTATTGTATTTTACTAGGTCTAGGTGTTGCCTCCAAGCAGCCTACAGAAATCTGATTTAAAAAAAAACCCTCTCATAACATCCCTCCTTTTATTAGCTTATATCTGCTCCCTAAGGGACAGCAGAGTGTTTGTCTCCCAAATACTAAAGTCCTTTACTGTGTGTGCAGGAAAGATTAGGAAAACAACATTGCCTCCACAGAGAGGAACTTTCTCCTAGTTGATTGCTTCACTTTTTCCCGTCTGTTAACTGCAGCGTATTTCCCATCAGCTACACTCAAAATAAACCTTCCAAATGTTTACTGAGAATAAAGAAGGCATTTTGATAACAGCTGATAAAATATAAACACCATATTAGTCTTTCTGCAGTAAGGTGAAATGTCCAGAAGATAGTCCTGTGTGGATGCTTTCTCCTCCTCTTTGATTTCACACTTCCCTGGAAAATTCCACTGCCTAACCAGCTAATGCAGTACAGAGGAGTTTCACTGTTACCATTTTACTCTGCTGCTTCTGTCATAGGCATTAGCTTCTATTAAATGCCTCCATTAACTTCATTAAATGTACCGAGAGATATCTAAAATGAATGGGGGGAATAGTACAAGACAAGGTACTACTTGGAAAAGGTAAACTCTTCTTGCACAGAGAAACCCTTCTCATACAGACAAGTAGGTCTGTTTATCTTGCATCCTTACATACTTGCATCCTGACATACATTCCACCTCTCATGTATTAATGTGTTTGGGTGGGTGCGAATGGGAAGGAAACACTTCAAAGAGCTTTTACCTTAATTGGCTTACAGTAAGTCTGAAAACCCTTAACAGTTTTCAAGATTATGTTTTCATTCCTGACTAGCATTAAAAGTGTTTTCCTTAAATCTGAGTTGTTCTTTCTTTCTTTCTTTCTTTCTTTCTTTCTTTCTTTCTTTCTTTCTTTCTTTCTTTCTTTCTTTCTTTCTTTCTTTCTTTCTTCTTCTTCTTCTTCTTCTTCTTCTTCTTCTTCTTCTTCTTCTTCTTCTTCTTCTTCTTCTTCTTCTTCTTCTTCTTCTTCTTCTTCTTCTTCTTCTTCTTCTTCTTCTTCTTCTTTTGTTAGCAATGTGAAGGAGGAAATGTATGAATTCTCTCATCCCTCTTCTGACTGGCCACTCTTATTTTGAGAGCAAGTGGATCTTCGGGTAATTGTAGCCGCATTCTGGTTTAGGTCAGCTGGAGGATGGAAGCATCTTGAATGAACTTTGTCTTAAAAGCCTGTGGATGAAGTAGTAATAAAGAAAAAGAGTTGGTTGTTGAACATACATAGGGGTCCATTCTAATTTCCTTTTCTCAGCAAGCATCTGATAGGTAACACCTTGCTTCATGCAGGAGGCAATCCCAATATTTTGAAAGGAATGCATATATATTAGTGCTGGTCATTGGTGAAGTCTGTTGGTTCACTTGCTTTATATTCTGCCTTTCTGTATAGAGAACAGAATGTTTTTGTTCAACCCCACAAACATTTCTGACCTCTGGGGAGCTTTAGACTCAGTATAATTTTGCCCGGTCCTTAGTGCATTGTTTCTCAACTTTGTCAACTTGAAGATGTGTGGACTTCAACTCCCAGAATTCCCCAGCCGGTATGCCAGCTGACGTCCACACATCTTCAAGTTGACAAGGTTGAGAACTCCATCCTCTAAGTAAGGCAAAAAGATTTGTCGTAGGAAGGCCACTCAAGAAGAAGCAGGGAGAGGGGCATTAGGTGAGATTGGATGTAGTCCAATCCAGCCACTGGGAGTAGTAATAACTTACATGGCAAACCCTGTCGGGGGGTGAAATATATACCTTGAGGAGTACGAAAGGACATCATGCAAAGATACTCCTCCATAAAGAGTGACTTAGCCAGCTTCGATGTGCTTGTGGTATCTAGAATTGGGTAGGATTACTATCAAGTGAAGTGGCTCAGTGGCTAAGATGCTGAGCTTGTCGATCAGAAAGGTCAGCAGTTCGGTGGTTATGAGCGTCATGAGTGACCTCCCATTACTTGTCTCAGCTTCTGCCAACCTAGCAGTTCGAAAGTATGTAAAAATGCAAGTAGAAAAATAGGGACCACTTTGGTGGGAAGGTAACAGCATTCCATGCGCCTTCGACGTTTAGTCATGCCGGCCACATGACCACAGAGACGTCTTCAGACAGTGCTGGCTTTTTGGCTTTGTAATGGAGATGAGCATCGCCCCCTAGAGCCAGAAAAGACTAGCATGTATGTGCGAGGGGAACCTTTACATTTACCTTTACTATCAAGTTGGTATATACTTAATGAGAAGGGTTTAATGGGGTGGGTTGAAGCCTTGGCTGGGAATGAAAGATACCAACATTTATTAGACAGAAGGAAACCCTTTTATTAAACACATTAGTCTGGCAAGCAAGCTTTCTGATGGGATCATCCCCAAGGCCAGCCCGTTCCCTGGAGATCTCTTAATCACTTCCTGTGCCTTGTCATCAAGATTCCTACAGGCACTCATAGACCCAGCAACTAGCTGATTTCTGTTAAACAAAACCTGTTTTTAGTCCCAGTTCAGTAGTTCTGAGGAGATATCAAAGAAGAATGCTGTCCCTCAGGGAGTTTATACTCCAGAGCGCATGGAGCATATTCTTTGTGCAAACCCAAATTCTAGAAGCAAGTCTACTTGAAGAGTATAGTATTCTCACCTTCCTTCAGGACTGCTATTAGTCTTAGGTCAATGTTTCACAATAGGTGTGGTAAGAGTTCTGAGTCATAACAGCAAATTTTCATCCTTTCAGGGTCACAATTATAATGCATAGTTAATCAAAGAGAAGTCCTATAGAGAAAAATGTCTTTCTTCCCTTCCAACATCCCCAAATTTCAATGATGTGCATACACACTTGATAATAGTTACATCTGACCAGACATGCAAAGGATTTCACCAATAGGTCAAATACAAACTATTTTAGGTTGCAGTTACAGAATACTACACCATAGAACAAGCTGGGTAATCTGGGCATTTAATGACATGTCAGAGTAAACCGGTGTGAGATTCAAAGGTGGGGTGGAATTTGTAAGAATGTTGAGCCAGTGATCTTCAAAGAGCAGGAGACAAAAGATGGGGGAATCAGAACCAATAAGTATATGATTGTATATATTGGAGAACCTTAGTGAATAATAGCTGAAGGTGATGAGACAAGAAGGAAGAATGCATTGCATATTATGCCTCATTTAATGCCACAGGTTCACACTGATCTCTGGTTTTCAAAATAGTACAACTGGGCTCCAATTTACTCTCTGCTTGGTGTCTGCAGCCTATCTCAGACATAAGCAGGTAGCTCAACTTAGCCCCTTTATTTTAAAAGGGTTGGGAAAGCAAATTGTATTTATTATTTTTTTGTTTGACAGGATTATATATTTCTCCAGTTATTCCAGATTCTGAGCAGTTCATATACCCAAGTTTGGTAAATAAGATTAAAAATATACACATATAGGAAACCTCATATTACCCTTCCCCACCAAGGAGCAATACAAGAATTCCATACAGATAAAACTCCAAACCATTTCTTCTCTCTAGTTCTCGTTGTGTTTTCTGCTGGTATGACTATTGTAGTCTCAGAACTGTGCTTAGCCTAAACCCAAAAATGACAAGGATCCATATAATCCATTTTCTTTAGGTTTTGACCAATAACAACCCCATCATTTTCTCAAAGTTCTCCCCAGAGGGAAGGTTGAAGACAGGATCATAATTGTTCAATATTGCTGTGTTAAGTGACAGGTTCTTAAAGAGGTAGTCCTCACTGCCTCTGTCATGACCTGCTTAATTAACCCTGCCTTGACTCAGCCTTCTATCACCACCCTGGAAGTTGGGGGCCATAAATCTGGACTGTATCAGACCCCACTCTCAAGGAAGGTAGATTGAAATCCCCGGCACCATCTACCCAGTGGTGAGGTCAAGCAGTTTAGACAGGGATGCTGCTGTGCAGCAAGGGGAGTCTATCAATATGCTGCTTTGGGAAAACCACTCTAACTCATCCTTACTGCACCCCTCTGCAACAATACCAACAATCACACCTGATAGGTTGCACTTGCTCAAGCGCTTCTCAACCCTCCAGATTTCAGCCATGTTCCATTCAACGCATCTCCAACCCTTCCCTTCCTCTCTCCCTCCCTCCTTTCTCTCTCTCTCTCTCCCTCAGACTCAACTCTCAACTATATTATGAGGATTCAGTCTTGGCCTCTCACCCAGAACTACCCACTTATCATCTTCTCAGCCAATAAAAGTCCCTCATTTTACCACAATTCGAGTAAGAACCATGGCATAAGCAAATAAGACTGAAGCATTGTTTAAGAAAGAACTGAAAAACAAGAAAGGGTTTGGAAAAGACTGAGACAGGTTTCTCCTGATTCACTGGAGTATAAGAGGGAGGGGAGGCAACACATAATTGGACACATAGGATACTCTTATTATAGCCTATCTCAATAGAGTTCGAATCATCCTGTGGATTCTGTTTCCTGATCATGTGTACTCAAAGGGCTGACCTCAAAGCACCCACAACTGAGATCTCCTCTAATTGAAGGTATCCAAATAATCAAGATGGGCAACACTTGTTTTGGGGGCTGGTAAAAAAAAAAGGGTCCAGATTCCTCCTTGTCCCCATAAACCTGGTTGCACAGGGCCTCTAACTGAAGTCATAACTGTGTGGAAGGGAGGAGCCACCACTACCACTGACGTTGCTGCTTCAACACCAGGGGTGGGATTCTACCGGTTCTCCTGAACCGCTAGCTCCGGAGACAATCTGGGAGCAAACTGGTTCGCTCCAACGATCAGCTGCTGGGCCCACCCACCTGCCCTGGCTCCATGCTGACCTTTATTTCCTGCTTTTGACACTTATCTGCATTGCATAGCAGATTGCTGCACGTCAGCTGTTGAAGAGACAGGGAGAGGGCAGGAGTTCAGGAGAAGGTCAGCAGGAAAGCCTCTGCACGTATGCAAAGCATACCCACCAAGCCATGCTCGCCGAACCGGTGGTAAGCCAATTTGAATCCCACCACAGTACGACCCTGTTTCCTCTGCTTCTGGCCCTTATCTCTTACCTCAGTCAGCAGGACTAGGAGCAGCAGGACTTCGGCCCCACCCTCTCCTCCATCATTTAAGAAGTATTTTACTGTGACTGAGGAGGCAAGGGGCGCTTGCGTGTGCTGCTGCCACTGCAGCAGAAAAGCAACAGCCACCTGACCATGCTCTTTCCTTCCTGCTGGCCTTAGCCTATAGTCACAGCTTGGAGGCAGGGGGGTCCCAGGGGCACCTGAGCTCTCGTTTCCTTAGAGGGAGGCCTTATATTCAAACCTTCACTCTTTAAGCATGTGCTCCTTAATCACACATCCTTCATCCTTAATGTTGAGGAACTCAAGAGGAATTTAATGAATCAAAGAAGTGGATAAAAACCAAAAGGGAAAATGTAGAACTGCCACACAGATTGATATAAATGTGCAAGTTTCCATTCTAATACGGCGTTTCTGGAATAATTGTCATCTTCCATAGCCTATAACATATATGTTGCACCAGATCCAGGATGGATACTGCTGTTCGCTAGTCTTTTCAAGGCCAGTTATTGTAGGATCTCCCACCTACCAAATGATCTTGACTTCCCCAGGATGTTTAAGGAGTTCTCCTCTGTGGGGAACATTTTTCTCACTTTCTACAAAGATTAATTACAGTTGATGTTCACTTCCTTTGCCATACCAAATCCCTAAATGGCAGAACAACTAAAGCAGAATCTGCACACTAATTGCGTTCAGCCCCCAAAGCCTCTTTTTTTTCCCCCACTCAGATTGCATCACCAAATGTTGAAAGCATGATTGATGAATGTGGACACTGGACTTTCCTGCCATTTTGAGGCAAGAACCCCCCACCTCACCCCTGTTCACACCATATTGTAGCTTTTAAAATAGGCTTACCATGGTTTAAATAGGAAATAAAAGCTTGACTCACCATCCATAAGAACAAGAAAAAAATGGGAAATCAAAGCCCAATAGGCACATGGGATTAAAATGGCCTTATTCGCTTTGCATCCTCAATCCACCTGCTGTGTCCTTTATTCATCTCCAAATGTTAAATGCAGCACCTGGCTATCAAAGGCTTGGCCACTAAATCAAAGCACTAAAGAAGAGAGAGACATATCTTGGCCAGCAAAGGGAAATTAATTTCTTACTGCTTTGAACAAAGCTAAAGAGAAAGGGACATGAACATGTTAAAACAACTATTTTGTTGGAGACTTCTTCCCCAGAAGTATTGATGGCTCTGGTGCTCATATATTGTATGTTTAAGCACAAGGCAATCCCCAGCAATGTGTGTATAAACAGTATCCATTTCTTCTGCCACCTTGAGAAATGTAAAGACCACATTAAACCTGTTGCCCTGAAATTTCCCAGGTAAATTGTATGTAATATGCTATCCACGAAGTCCCCTGCTTTTACAGGATAGTTGGCTTGGAAAACATCCCTAACTAACAGATTTGTGGCTATCCTGCAGAGCAAGCAACTGTTAATAGCTAATAATTAATAGAGCACTAAGGTAGTGAGGTGGAGAAATAAAGAGATAATTTTCTTTATCCTTGGGGAGGCTATAGTTTGCACACTGCCCTTTTAAAAACTCTGTTTACAGCAGCCATTTGAGTTACACATCACTTTGTTAAAGCCCCCATGGGGATAGGTAATAATGGCTCTTTGATTAGTGGCTTTTGGGCTGGAAAGGGGATTGTGAGATACTGCAACAAGGCTTTTCTAGGCAAACTGAGGTGGGAGGAGAGATGCAGTCACCTATCAGGCTGGGCATGCCTGGCTCAATGGCTGGTCCTAGAGCTGCCAAGCCCAAGAGCAAGAGCTCAGTTTTTAATATAAGCACCTTACTGAACAAAAGCAATTGCTACTCCAGGAAGGAAGCACAGGGCTACTGTTCGTCGTCCAATTTTGAATGTCAACAGGCCCATCCTGTTTCACTATCCAGCCCCAAAGCAGAGTTTGAGGAGAGCCTGCCAGTCTTTCTCTAGCCCATCAGGCTGTGCTTTGTCTCTCACCAGGACATAATAAGCAGCCTTACCAGCTGCAGTGCGGTGGGAGCCAACTACAGTAGGTAGATGCTGCAGCCCAGCCAGCAATGTTGGCAGCAGGGAGAAATAAGAGCTAGGCAGAGGGAGCATTATGGAAGAAGAAGAAGAGAAGAGAACGATGCTTTGGGCGTCTTGTGCTATAATCTGAAACACATCATCTCTATAAAAGTACTCTCAGTTCCTACTAAAGCCCCCTTATAGTATTGTGGCGTGCTTTTCTATCCAAAACCCTTGCTTTGCTTGTTTGTGCCAAACCTCATCCTCTTGAGAAACAACATACGTTATTGGAATTGAGGGCCAAGCCTACATGTACACAAATCCACACATAAATTGCTGGAACCACCAAGGCAACATGGGTTGGCACAGGCCCAATGGCCACTGAGCACCTCCTTCTTAAGGCCCATAAAATTTATCCGGGTTTTTCACAATTTGACCTACTTGAAGTATTTCAGCTTGGGACCGGTGGGTAGTGCTATTGCCTGTTCATGCTATTCTGAAGCATCTTTGGGGAGTAAGGAAGTGGCTTGCTTTAGTGCCGGAAATCTCTGCCAGGGGCTTCTGGGAAAGAAGTGTGGAGATGATGGTCACAGTCCAAACGACTGACTCCTCCTTAGCAACGTCTGTGAGTTGCAATTTTCATCAGTACTTAGGTCTCCCAAACTCCTGTCTTTGGTGCCTGACTTCGCTCCTAGAAACAGAATAGAGAATCAATCCAGCTGAAAGTTGAGCTTCTTCTCACAGAAGAGCAGCCATTTAATTCTAGCGTGTTTAGATCAGATACTGGGCAGATAAGCCAGTTTGGAGATTTTATTCATCGTATGAGCAAAAAGAGTGAGGAGACCAGATACAAATGAAATTCCTCTCAGTCACTCTCTAGAGCTCCACTTATAAGGGGATTTTTTGGGGGGTGGGTGGGGGGTGGGTGGGCTGTCATTCTCTTCAGAAAAGCCCTATCTCCCTTATCTCGGTCTCTTGATATATTTTTTTTGCTGATAGCAAAAAAATTTTTTGTTTTTGTTTTGTTTTTAATACCCCCAGTCAACTCTCTGCGCCTGCGCTTCTCAAAGGATCATAAATTCTAAGTGGCACAATCCTGCTGTGTCAGCGGGTCTGCAAAATAAATTGATATTAAATGCAACAAAGTCTCTTCTAATTCACAGTGGTGCCTTCCCAACTTCCTTTCCTCCCTCCCCCTCCCCCCCACCCCAAGCAGTTAACTGAAAAGGAGAAGGAAGGAGAACAGCGTTGTTCCTGCCTAGAATAGCCCTCAGCCTTCCAAGTCAGGGAGCTTCCTTAATTAGGGATTACTTTCAAATAATTCGGAGAGCTCTTGGCCTGTGCATTCTCAAGCGTGTGTGTGTGTGTGTGTGTGTGTGTGCGTGTTTTGCACAGAACTATCCTCCTTTAGCACAGCAGTTTCATCTCAAGTGTTTTTTTCTTTAGAAATGTCTATTCACATATTTATGATGAAGAGTCTCTGACTTGTAAAATCATATGTGTCATTATTTCCTCTTCTTTGACACGTGATTCCTTCCAAAATCTGTCCTCACCAATCTGATACAAGGTAGCCGTGGGAAGCGTCCAGCCTGTGGGTCAAAAATAAGGTCCTACCTTTCGAGTTGACCTCTTACCTGTACCAGATTGGACGTAAGGTCCTTCTGTTTCCCTGGGGTGAAATCGAAAGGAAAAAAGGACATTTCCCCCAGCCAGCTACTGATCACAAATGAGCTTTTTTCTAGGACTGTGTTTTCGGAAATGAGCTAATTTTCCTAACACAGCAGAAGTCTCCCTGAGAAAATAAATTTCAGCCCTGTGTGAGACTATACCTGGATGTAATTAATATGCATATGTGTGCTTATGAATACAATGAGATGGCCTGAATGGGTGAAGATACAGAATAATGCTTCAACACCCCACAATGCATGCACACAAACACACACACCCACAAAATTTGCAGTTTGCTCAAGTCCCCTTTGGACTCTGGGTAACAAACAGCAGTATAGTACATAAAAGGTGAATGCCCCCATTCAGAACCACTAGGGGTGAAAGGCTTACTAAAACTATACAACCTGGGCTTGCTCACAGAATGTTAACTAGGTAGGGGATGCACCTTAGCTATATAGGGAGATAATTCCATAAGCGGGGTGCTACTCCAGAGAAAGACTACCACTATATCCTAACCTGGGGGGGCTGCTCCAGTGGGTCAGGCCAGGGGTGGGATTCTACAGGTTCACACCTATTCGCTAGAACCGGTTGTTAACATTCTAAGCAGTTCGGAGAACCAGTTGTTAGAAGAAATTACTGGCCTAATCCTGTAAGGAAGGCAGGAAGGAAACATCCTGGTGTTGCTTACAGAAACTGCCTCTCCATTAACCCTTATTACATTCTTGGCAGGACTAGACTTCCCGTCTCAGGAACATCTCTGGAGTTTTTTCCCCTCCTTTGCTGGTACTTTGCTTGTGTGGAGTGGCACTGAAAAAAGTGACTTGTGACCATTTTTTCACACTTACGACTGTTGCAGTCATGAGAGGCCAGGTGAGGAGATGTGTGCCTTGATGTGAGTGATATTTAGTTGGCCACACCCAGCCAATAACATGACCACCAAGCCATGTCCACCCAGTCACATGACCACCAAGCCACGCCCACCACCTAAGCCACACCCACAGAACCGGTTGTTAAAAATTTTGAATCCCACCCTGGGTCAGGCCACTTCTATCCTGACAATACTTCAAAACTTTTAAAGACAGCTCAGTTGCAGTTGAACTGTCTCCAAGCTTTTATCAGGTGCAAGCAATCTATCAAACCTTGGATACATAGGTGCATACACATATACATATAATCTCTCCCCCTCCCCCTCTCTCTTTGAGCCAATCTTGACTCCTGACAACTGCATGAACAAATCCCTGCAGTTTTCTCAGCGCTTTTAGTAATTTGTGATTGCTTTTTTCCTAGGATTGAGAGAGAGGGACTGGCCTCTTGAGAGAGAGAAAGACTGGATAAAGTCTTTCAGTTGGGATTATAACTCATACTCTAGCCTGCTGCTGCTTTAACCACGAGACTGGTTGATTTTTTTGTGTCACTTCCTAATTCTCTACCCTTCCTCTTGTCATGTACTTTGAGGTGAGTTTCTGGCTTATATTAAATTGGATTTTGCCATTGTGTTCGGTCTACGGCACTTTGGCTGCCTATGAATTAACAATTCAAGAACATAAACCATGTTTTGATGTACCATTTGCTAGAAAGAGGAGAAGACAACTTTGTGCCTTTGATGGAACAGTTGTTTTAACATCATGTTTGTTTACTCTGAGTTGGAATTAGAATTGGTCCTGAGACTAATTAAATAATTAATACATTGCTCCTTTAGAGAGAAAGAGGGAATTGAATCTCTGCTGTGTCTATTAAAGCATAATTAGCCATCAGTCAGCATCTGAAGACTGTAACTTGTATGAAACTTTTTATCTCTGTCTGCCTTCTTCAAAAACTCTGCCTTCACTTTCCTATTTAAAGGCATCTGGAATTGCTATAATGTACCCCCCTTTTTTTTGGCCCCTTGAGGCCACTTTACGATAGATGTTAATGAGTGGGCAGGGCAAATGTTCCTCTTTCTGATCACTGTCTACTGATCAGATCTGTGCATTAAGAACTATATGTCTTTTGGTTCTGTCTTAGTTCTCCGTGGTTTTCCTTTTTACCTGAAGGCAGGATCATTTAGGCACTGCTCGCTGTGATCCCCTTCTTTCCAATCTCAATCGAAGGGAGTGTTAGTACCTTCTCAAAGGCCATAATTAAGAATTTGTTACAGCTGTTATCCCCGTATAATCTGATTTGGACTCATGATTGCATTGTGTTACAATGTGGCCAAAATCTGACCATGGCTATTTGCACAGAGAAAGTACCGGGACAGCAATCCTGTCCCCTGTGTAATTAAGACAAGGGGAGCCCTTCCATCGCATGCTTTGTATCACAACAACTTCGGTTGGATTATTTCAGGGAGATAATTGACATGGGAAGGTTGGGATTAAACGTTGGCCTAGATGCTGCAAGTCAGATTTCCAGCTCTAAACTGCTTTAGGGCAAAGGAAATCAATATGTGGTTGATACCTGACTGGACATCCCTGTGCAGTTTTTTGTTTGAAAGAAACTACTGTTAGCTGCAGGAACATAAACATGAAGGCATTCATGTTTTAATGTAAGACTACCTCATGTCACAATATAAGTGAGACTGTTTTGGATGAGACCAAAGACCTCTCAGAGCCAAGTATTTTGTTCCCACAGGAGCTAACCAAATGCCTTCTGGAAGCCGCCCTCTCCCCTCCCCCCCTCAAAAAAAGAATGAGAGTTGAGAACAATAGTAAATCCTACCTATGTTCTCTAACAGTTGGTATTGCTCTACCTGACTATAATTACCTTACCTAATGTATAGTCTAACAGCACAAATGACTCTTTGAATATCAAATCTACTTGTGTAAATTATCCAGTTAGAGAGAGGGAAATAAATATCTCCAGAAACAGTTCCTTTTGATATTTCCATACCAATGTCATACCATTAAACCTTTTCAATATTATATTGAGAAACAGAATAACAGAGTTGGAAGGGACCTTGGAGGTCCTCTAGTCCAACCCTCTGCTCAAGCAGGCGACACTATACCATTTCAGACAAACGGTTATCCAATCTTTTCCTAAAAGCCTCCAGTGACAGAGCACCCACAGCTTTTGAACCCAAGACATTCCACTGATTAATTGTTCTAACTGTCACTTCTCCTTAGTTCTAGATTGCTTCTCTTCTTGATTAATTTCCATTCAATGCTTCTTGTCCTGCCCTCAGGTGCTTTGGAGAATAGGTTGACTCCCTCTTCTTTGTGGCAGCCCCTGAGATATTGGAACACTGCTATCATGTCACCCCTAGTACTACTTTTCATTAGACTAGACACACCCAACTTCTGGAACCGTTCTTCATATGCTTTAGCCTCCAGTCCTCTGATCATCTTTGTTGCTCTTCTCTGCACTCTTTCTATATTGTGACACACAAGATGCAATATTCCAAGTGTGGCATATCTTACCCAAGCATTATAAAGTGGTACTAACGCAGAAATATATCAATTCTGTTCCATAGAAATTAAAAGAAGAAAGGTAAGCAGTTTTGCTATAGCAATTTGACCAACCATCTCAAAGCTCTTGGAACACACAACATCTGATTCAGAAAACAGCATCCCAATGACATCAGGTGACTTAGAAAGCAAGCCATCTCCAGGGTCATAAATGAATATAACAAAGCTGTGATGTCAAGAAACCTTGTATTCCAGTCTTCCATGGCACATAGTGGCCAATCAGATTCAAGAAATTCTCAAACAAGGGCAGGAGAATTTTGTCCTTTTCTGATGAATAAAGGCAAATATGTGTGTCCCAGGGAAATAAATGTTACAGGATCTAATCTGGGTCGGTCACTGGGACCAGAAGTTTAGTCTTCTGAGCTTTTGAACGTGTACTGGAGTCCATCCTCAGGGAATTTCTCTCTAGCAGAGTGTGTTCTATGGGCTATTCTATGTGGGTTGCTTATAGAGTGTCTAGCGGTGCCCCAGGGCACCTTATAAACACCACAGACAGAATAGCTCAAAGCAAGCACTCTGTTAGAGAGAAGTTCCCTGAGGATGGGCTCCAGCACGAGTCTGAAAGCTCAGAAGACTTCCTGGTCCTCTTCTGTTTATTGCTCTCTAAAACATGGTATTCAGTATATGCTGTTTATGATTCTAGAGATAGCATATTGCCACCAAACCTGGTTATATTCTTGTCTTTTACTTTCCACATGTAATTCTTGCTTAGATGGTCTCCATGCGTTATTTTTCATCCGAGAAACCAGTCTTTGCCTGTTCTACACATTCTTCACAAATCCATAATTAATACTTCAAATAACGAGTGAGAAATTATATACTTTCCCTAACATCTGTTTCATAATCTGATTTCAGAACCGCTCCCTTCCCTCTGCAGAACAATGTAGTTTTTAAAACAAGTAATCTAGACAACCCAGGCTAATATAGTTACGTATCAATTCATTATTGGGAAGAGCCATGGGAAGTAGAGATCTCCATGTCATAATTACTTGATGCATAAGTCCTGGCAGCCCAAGTGCTTTGGGTCATATTTCTATAGCATTGACTGCTGGAGACTCTGCCTGTGATTGGACTGATCTTCAGGGGGGAGCAACCACATTGGAAAAGTCCTTCTTTACAGCCTCTGTATGACAACCATGACACAGAACTCTGAGTCAGTGACTTTGGAATGCCCTGCCAAATAAGAGTCGGCTGGAGCTGACCTTGCTTTCTCTTGGCACCAGCATAGTGCTTTTTCCCCCATCCTGGCCTTTTAACTAAAAAAAAAATAGATTGATATATTTGTTGGCTCAACCATATGCCTTCAACTTTGTAATTTTATTGTTATGATTTGGCATTTGCCCTTTTATAAAGGTACATACCTTAGCCTGGCATTCTACAGGGATAAAAGCTGGGTTTATGTTTTTTAAAAATAAAATAATAAAGGATAGTGCCAATGCATGGCTATATCGGTCTCTTGGTTTTCTCTGCCCTCGTTGGAAAGACACATTCATTACAAAAGGTATTTAAGTAATGATAAAGTTTCACATCTTAGCCATCGCAACTTGCACTTATATCACTAATTTTAAAATAATTTTAAAACTTATTTGTCCTCTAATAGTTTCACCCCATTTTCAGCAAACAGATTTCTCTAGCTGCAGCCTAGAGTTTTATGACCACTGGATTTCTTTGTTTCTTTTTTTATTTCATGTTTTCTTTTTCCTCTAACATCTTTTGGACAACATTGCATCTCTAATAGTGTCAATATTATAATTGTATCGACAGTAATGGGTATGGTACATCTCAGGCTAAGCATTTTTCTCTCATTGAAGCAGGACCCACCAGATCACAGCATTATCCTCCATTTCTCAAAGCAAATTGAATCACTAAAGCCACCCTTCATTGCTTATCCTCTGATAGGTGACAACGAAACAATCTATACATTCTTAGAAACCAAAAGCTGCAGGCGATTGTATTGACCAGGCCTGTCAATTTCTATACTTCAAAACAACCAAGCCCTCCCCCCGCAAAAAAAAAGTGAATGGCATGATAGAAGCAATTGATTTCAGCTTCTTGATCATTTCAGTGTTTATATTGTTGTTGTTGTTTTTTTAAAAAAATCAGGGCTGTAGTTACAGATACTGTTGAAATATAGTGGATACCGGTTGATGAACCCTCAGATGTCCTGCAGAATTCCCAGAGGTCTTATACATCCTGATACCAGATGATACTTTCCAGATGTATTGGATAACAACTTCCAGAATTCACAGACCCCATGTTGATCGTGGTCATTGGAAGTTTACTTTGGACCAATGGTGGGATTCTTTTTTTTTTACTACCAGTTCTGTGGACGTGGCTTGGTAGGTGTGGCAGGGGAAGGATACTGTAAAATCTCCAGTCAGAGGTGGAATTTGCCGGTTCTCCGAACTACTCAAAATTTCCGTTACTGGTTCTCCAGAACTGGTCAGAACCTGCTGAATACCACCACTGCTTTGGACAGAAAGGATGTGGGACTGTGTGTTTATGGCTTGCGTACAAGAGTATTGGAGGGGTAAAGCATTGTTTTGGTAAGCTCTGCTGTTGACTACCTCGAATGGTCAGCTTTTCATGTTTCTTTATATGTGTTCTAACATAGATGTTCTCAGCGAAAATGTGACAACATTGGCAAATTTTCAGGCAAATGAGTAAGCAAAACAGATTTATTTCTGATCTCTCCATCCCTCTATCTGATATTTTTCTTAGTTGCATCAGTTCCATGCCTCATCTGGCTATAAAATTCATGCCTTTGTCTTTCATGAAATTCTATGCTGTAGAGCATATATAAAGAATTCCTTAAATTACCTTTGGGCATTAGTCATTCTTCCAAACTTTTTTGGGACCAAGACTTGGATACTATTAATGAATTCCTTCTTCTTTTGCAGTCAAGCATGGAAAAGCTAACTTCAGCTTGAGTTCACCTTAAAGATGGGGGAACAGATCGTTGGTTTGCATTTTAAGATGCGCTTTTTGGATTTGGTTTGCCTAATTGGGAGTTGTATTACCAAGCTACAAATTTGATGTGGGTTAAGGAATGGATAACATTAAGAAACACTAGATTGTTGACATTAGAAGGACATCATCTGTTGTTGGGGTGGCATGCTTTTTTATGGTATAAAGGAACTAAAACACAGGGGTATTTTAGAAGACATTATATTTGGGAGTCTGTGGTTAAACTGGGAAAAGACTAAAA
Source organism: Pseudonaja textilis (assembly GCF_049901715.1). Taxonomy (NCBI): domain Eukaryota; kingdom Metazoa; phylum Chordata; class Lepidosauria; order Squamata; family Elapidae; genus Pseudonaja; species Pseudonaja textilis. Next base: position 111,197,663 of record NC_141991.1, on the reverse strand, counting down.
GGCAATGTTATTTGAAAATTCCAGTCTGGCTATCGACTATTGAAGCATTTTTTTATCCTATAATATATAAAAAGGAACAAACTGTTAGATATGGTGAAATATTGAATGAAAAGGGTGAACTTAAATCTGTACAAAAATTAGAGGAACAAGGTATAAAGATGAATTGGTTTTCATATGCACAAATACATTCAAGGTATGATAAAGACTCTAAAACAGAAGGTTTTTATGATAAACTGACTGACTTAGATAAGATTTTGACAGGTACTGATGAAAAGGTGATAAAAATATTGTATGGATATTTGTTAGAAATTAAACTAGAAGAAGAACAAGTTAAAGAAACTATGATTGCTTAGGGGAAGAATTTTGGATATGGGATTGATCTAGAGAAATGGCAAATCCACCATTTTTAAGTAATGTAGAAGTGCATGAAAACATGTGACTTTTAGTGAAAATAATCTACACAATGCAGTTAAAAAGAGAAACTACTTGCAAAATGTATGTATTTGGTAAAGTTATATGAAATGCTCAAATAATGCACACAATGGATATTTATTTATTTAGAGATGCATGTTAATGCGAAATTAGGCAAACCAAAGAAACCAGTTCAAGCTTAAGACTGGAAAAATGAGACATTCAGAAATGAAATGAACAACCTTGCATGGCTGGCTTGCATGGCTAGCTTCATCTACAATCTCAAACTTCAAGAATATCTATCTCTTTCTGTCTATCCCTTGCTTATTTACTTGCCTAGGCCTTTATATTGTGCTCAAGTCCAAAGGGTTCCGAGTGCTTTATATCAAGTAACACAGCGATCCCCACTTTTCTGGCTTGGCAAACCGACGGCGGAGGGGAGGGGAGAAGGGGTGTGTTGCATCCACACCACTTCCACAAATGCAGCGTGGCATACACGCTCATTCGCTGCTCACTCACCCCGATTCCCAATGGGTCAGGGCAGGCTTTGGGCTGCAGAGCAGGGGTTGGGGACCCCTGAAGTAATAGAAAACATTAAAACAGAGTAATGATCAAGGCAGTATCCTTCTTAGTGCCTTCTTGTAAGGGTAGGTCAATCCTTATTATCCTCAAATGCTTTCCTGAGGGCCTTATCTGATCTTGTATCATCTAAAGTATGTATCTTTCATTCATTTATTCATATATTTTATATCCATTTATATCCTGCTTTTTGTAGAGGAGCTCAAAGTGGTATTGGTTATACTCCATTCTTGATTCTCTTTACAACAGCCTTGTGACATAGATTGACCTGAGAGGGAGTAACAGAATAACAATGCTTAAGCAGGAGAGGCCTAATTTGTTTTCTTCTTTGTTTAATCCATTTATTCTAGTGTTTCTTCCTGAACTAATTTCAGAATTCTATATTCCTTGAAAATCAGTTGCCCCGATAATTAAAAGACACTTTCTTTTCACTGGACAGTATGCATTGTCCAATTGCAGCTAGAATCCATCCTGATGCCATGGCTTTTCTCTCTAAATTTCCTGAATCCAACTGCACATCCTCTTTAGCCATACGTATCTCTTTATATCTACAGACCACCTGCCCACTCCAGCCTGTAAGTTCCTTGCCCAACTTACATCTTTGAAATGTTGGACTGCAACCCCTGTTATACCCAGTCAGCACAATCTTTCTGCCTGGAGATAAGAGAATTTCAGTCCAACCCAACTGGAAAGTGCCAACTTTGCAATATATCTTATCTGCCACCCTCAGATGCATATAGTAGGCATATTAGACTTCTGATTTAGTATCTATAAGTTGGCCAATAAGTTCTTATAAAGATTCGTATGATTTAAAGATGTGAATGTGCTTTTGAACTATATGCCAAAAAGATGGAATTAAGCATTGTTCAAAGAACTGTGGAATTACCAAGCAGCAAAAAAAAAATGCTTTTATACTTAACATGTTGGAAAAATGGGTGTCCCAGGGTTTGCAATCTTGTATAAATGTCACTTATTCATTTTCTGTCTATGAATTGTCCTTCTTTTAGCATAATGCAAAGATTGATGACTGTGATTCCATGTGGTCTGTGCTGGATGCGGTGTTTAAAAATTTGGCTGAAGGACTTTATATTACATGTAATATGTTTTCTTTTTTTATTAAGCTTATTGATGTGTTTAATAAACTGTAAAAACTAACACAAACTAAACTAGAAGAAAAGAGGAAAAGAAAAGTTCAGAAGGTACAGAAAAAAGAAAAGAAAAAGAAAAAGGCAACAAAGACAATAATAAAGTAGTGGCTTCCATCACACTGAGCATAAGCTAGTAACTTTTCATCTTATACAAATAAAAAAACCTCTTCTCCCCATAGCTTAATTTTTATCTATATGCAATCCAGGAATCATCTTTCCATTCCTAGTTCAGCCAGAAGACCATTAGGAATTACCAGATAGTTTATCCCTGGTCAAATAGGTCAACTTTATATTCCTTCATTTTGCTCTGCACAGTTCTGACCTTTAAATCATTCCAATGGCATCACAGGAGTTGTATTTCATGTTTTCTGTTATCTTTTTTTCTTTTCCCCAATTACTTGTTTATTTTTTATTTTGTTGTCTTCCTTTTTCTCCCTTTCTTTTTTGCTTTAGAACATTAAAACAAATTTTAAAAATTTAAGTGGGTTGTATTTTCTCCCTCTGTCAAATAAATATCTTTTATAAATGCTATGCTAGATGCCTTCTGAAACATATGAGTATTGACATTCTCTGTCCTGGCTCTCTCTTTGGACCCACACGTATCAAATTATGTTGAAGCCAGGAAAATGTCATTTCCACCCAGTCTCTCTCTCTCTCACACAGCCTTTCTTGAGCACCCTTACAGCAGCAAATGCTTCTCGCTTTGGTGTGCACATGCTCTCCTCCCATGCTGCAACCTGTGTGAGCCACTGCTGTACAGGGAGCACACCTGTTTGCGGTAGTTGCATACAGTGATTTTTATGATCCTGCTCTGAGCAGCTCCCAGCCGGGACCAGACCTAGGTTATTAGTTATTTTTAGCAATCAATGTTATCGACGCTCAAGGAAGCCACTGGAGGGCTGTTCTTCTAACTCATTACATTTAGAGCTGAACTATCCCTTTTTATATAAATCCTGACACATCAAGATAAAATATGACATTTTGTGGTGCTTGAAATGGGCAGACAATACCCCATTGCCAAGGATTGTTAAGGGAGGGATGTCTGGGTGGGTGGATTTGGGTTTGCAAGATTGAATAGCAGATCTTTTCCTGCAATTTGGCCATGTTTCACATACTGTTTTTCATCCTTCTATACATAACTACAGAGTGATAAATTCTCTGTTTCTGTTAGTTCAAATAGTAGAATCAGTGCTTCTCTCTTTGGATCAAGGGCAGTAACTCTAACGGACAGCTTAAAAAATCCTTGTTGGAACAAAATGTAGGGCAAATATAGGTGGCATCCTGAAACACAACACCCCCACCCCAATTAGTAGGAACTCATTCTTAAAAGCAGTTACCATTTTAACCAACTTTCCTCAAATTTATCCATTTCCAAGGACAAACAGCCAATCCTGCCATCCAAGGATAAACTCACACCTGATTTCGTAAGACCAATGAACTCAAACTGTACTCATCATGTACTGATAGCACAGACCTCCTTAGCTCTGCATTACATGGGCACACAATAGTGTACACAAAAGAGGAAAAACTGTAGCCAAAGCCAACAAGTCTTAGAAATGCATATCCTGCTTGTGTGGCTGAAACGGTAACAACTGGCAATTAGCTGGCATCCTTGTCTTGTGTTGTCTTTTTCGCTTTGTTTTGCTTTGCTTCACTTTGCTTTGCTCATGAAGTACATATGGCAAATTGAGCCTTCTCAGTATTGGACTCGATTCCCTCTGAGCTCCAGAAAATATTGGAAATTGTCAAGGCTTTTCTAATCCAATAATAGTTCTCCAATTCTGTCATATACTGTAAGATGCTGTATTTATCAGAATGATTGTGGAATGAATGAGAAAGTTAACTTGAGACACCTTAAAAATTTATCTGCTCATAATGAAGTTGTTTCATAAAACTGAATCCATCCAAAAATGTATTTGTTCTATTCTATACTTCTAGACAATCTCTATAGTGAAGCCCATATCCAAATTAGTTGATATATTCATTTCAGGCAAATCTATCTATCACTATCATGATGCCTGTACATTATGAAAGATGAAGAATATTAGTATAGTTTACTCTTATGCTTCTGCTTGCCATTTCTCTTGACTCTCCTGACATTTTTGGCCATTTATTTATGTATCTTAATATGTAAATTCTTGAATGGAAGATGGAGTTTCAACTCAACAACCAATTAAAAAAAATATGGGGCCAGTGTATTTGTATTAAGAATTAGTACAGAAAGTTCATTCAGAGCTAAGTGCAGCTATCTGTTTGTTGTTGTGGTTGTGGTTGTTGTTGTTGTTAGAGAGGGCCAGCTTGATGCAGTGCTCAAGGTTCTAGTTTAGAAATCAGGAATCTAGTCCTACTTTAACTATGAAGCCAGTTGTGTGCCCAGTCACTTTCTCTCAGACCTAGGAAAGGGTCAATGGCAAAAATCTGAAATCTTGCCAAGAAAACTGCAGAAATCTGTCCAGGCAGTCACCAGTCACCAAATTCCAACTTGAACGCATAAATAAATAAAACCAGGTTTTTAGAAGATGGAATGGCAATCAGTTTATGCAATGAGTTAATGCAGCAGTTTGTTTTTTGATGATAACATTGGTTTCCAAGCATCTACAATTTGAGCCCTTTTCAATATCATCATCATTATCAACAACAACAATAACATGGATATCTTTAGAGGAGGACAAAAGAGACAAATGACAATATGTATATTTGTATATATACTTGCATCAGACTTGCATCATAGGGAAATACATAATAATGACATTCCTGTGATTACAACATTACCTGCATATCATCATGCTGTTGTCATTGTAGTTTAAAGTAGAGACTGCTAATCATTATAATCTAGGGACGTGGGGTGATTTAGTTCCATCCCGTGGCATTTACCCAAGTCTGTTCAGAAGTCACACTGCCATAGTTTCCTGAACCCTGCTGTAAATCTACTCCCAGATGCTACTAAGAAATCAACCTACATCTCCAGGACTGAACAGAGCAGAGTTGGCAAGTATTGCTGGCCCTCAGGAACAAACAGTAGCTCACCATGCTTCTAATCAGAGGAGTGAATTGCAGATCTTTCTTGATGGAGCTGTGATAACAGGGCTTATCAGCCTCCTGGCCTAGAAGAGTGATGGTACTGTATGAGAGGTCTGATTCTGGTGGAGAACCTGTTATACAGCAATCAACATCCTCTTTCTATAAACCTTCGGACTGACAACTTTCATCCTACCTACCATGTTTCCCTAAAAATAAGCCCCAACTGGAAAATAAGCCCTAGCATGATTTTTCAGGATGCACGTAATATAAGCCCTACCTCAAAAATAAACCCCAGTTAAGATCATCAGCCAGACACATTTAGTGCCGCATTTCTCCAAAAATAAGACCTAATCAGAAAATAAGCCCTAATGTGTCTTTTGGAACAAAAATTAATATAAGACCCAGTCTTATTTTTTGGAAAACACGGTGCCATCAAATGTTTCCATGGTTTTAAGAATCAAAGAAGAAACAACATAGGTAGAAAACTCTAGGATTCTTGCAAAGGAATGGAAAAGGCAATTCTGGAATTGTACATTAAGCAGAACCAAGTGTTAAATGTAATGCTTGATATCATAATATTTACAATAAAATAATAATGGCATTTATGCAATAATATAAACCTGTTAACTGTAGCACAAAGGGACAGTTCATATCTTGAAAGCAGGCATTTTTCTTCTTTTTCTACTTCTCCTCCTCCTTTTGCATTATTGAGAGGAAAGTCAATTATTTTAAGACTCCAAGGGAAGATAATACATTTTGTATTTGTTAAAAGGAATTCTTTGTCACTGGTTGAATTTATGGTAATACCTCTAGTAAATGAGCAAGAACTGTCATCTTTAACTTCTTTGCATTAGTTGATCATTTCTCACCAAATACCTGAATGCAGAGATGCAATGCAGATGTTAATGTTCACGCAACAAGGGCCACTCTGTATTATGGAAGGAATTAAAAAGCAGCACAACATTTTGGCATGAAAAGAGGTGGTAGTAACCTTGGAGATGCATAAGAATGAATTGCCAGATAAACAGAATCTAACAACAGTGATGTATTCTTACCCCCGAAAGCCAAGCACCTTTATGAAATCTGTCTACCAGTCAACCCACACACACAAAACAAGTTCTTTCACAGCAACTTATTAGCAGAAATTTGATGCCAATTTGAAGACAATTACAACAACTGGTAGAAAAAGCTGTTTCCATTTTTTTTGTACTTGTAATGAAATTAAACAACTGAGAATTTTTTTTAAAAAACACAAACCCTTCTCCTTCCACTTTTAAAGGAAATAATAAGTAAACACCTTGGGGTTGAAAAAGTTCGATGTGGATATTTTATTTAACCCTTGCATCTGGGCTTCCTTAGCACTATCAGACTCCTTCCTTCTAGCCAAATTTCAAAACACTTCAGACCTTTTCTAGAGGTTTTTTAAATCAACTGTTTCTGACCAATATAACAGGGGATCTGTGTTTTTTGATAAGAATTCTTTCCCCTTTTTCAACTACTCTCTTTCTCAATCGTGAGTAACAAAGAAAGTCAGCTTGGGGTCCTCCAGATACAGAGGCCTCTCTTGCCACCTACTTTTTGTATTTTCAGTACTGATTGTGTGAGTTAGGGGTGCCATAACTGAGATGAAAAAAAACAACCTGGGGGCAACCACACAGTTGGAAAGAAAGGTGGGGGAGAGAGAGAGCGAAGTTAACTCTTCGCTTCCATCCACTGATCTGAATTTATGCAGTTCAGATACGATAGGCCTAAAAATGAAGACCTTTCAGGTAGTTTAACTGGTGGTCTTCTGAGGGGAGGAGGGGTGAGTGTTATATGTACATGAATTAGAGAGAGGGAGAGAAGAACTTATTCCAACTCCGTTGAACAGAAAGGGGGAAGGCATGACTGAAAAAGTGAGGGAAATCCTGTTAGGGAAAAAGCAGCTATATCTTCTTCCCTGTTTCCCATCTACCCTCAATGGTTGAGGCTTGTGGAGATGGGTTTAGCAACTCAGCATCCCCACCATGGGAGGGAGGGGGTCTTATCTGAGATGTTTGCCTCAGGGCCCGGGGGGCATCCTTTGCTCTCCCCCCGCCCCTGCATTCTGAGAATCCATGATAGATGTGAGCAAAATACAGTAAAGAAGACAAATCACTTTATTTGTTTTGCATAACTCATTTTAATGTTGTTTTCCATAAAAGAGTGATACAGCTGAACCTAATTCTTTGATCACATGTGCAATAGTTTGTGCTTCAGTGCATGGTGCTTTAACAGTGTAGCCTGTTAGAGATTTTGCAGAAAACCTGGACCAAAAATCACACAGTGTTTCATTTTGTATCTATTATCCATTTTCTATTAAAGCCTTTTGGTTTTTGAACTGTTTAATGTTACACTATGTCGATGAGGATTCTCAGTCAGCCAGGTAAAGGTATCTGAAAGTTGAGCCATGGCAACTGGACTTATTTTCTTGTTTAACGTTACAGTTTTCAACACTACCCAAAGATTTTGCTACTTTATTTTGCTAGCAGAAGCAGACAAAACAAAAGTCCCCTAAAGATTCCTGCTTTAGGGTGGATTGTGCAAGGATTAGATCTGCCAGGGAGGGCCTGACTGATTAAAGCAATATTGCAATCCTACCCTTTTTTATTATTACAAACATTGCAATATCACATCCTCCCACAAAAGGGGCAGAGTTTGTGGTACCTTGAAAATTACAGTGGGAACTTACACTTTCTAAGAACAGGCATGGCAGTTACACAAAGAGCCACCTGCCACCTGCTGTACCACTAACTATGAGAACTGCCAAGTGGGGTGTGAGTTAGAGCACAGGAAAAAGAAGTGCCAGATATCAAGTGTTCTGGGTGTAAGAATGCACTGCACTCCTGTATGGACAGAGGGCAAGCAAGCGCTTTGAGATGCTTCATCCTAGAATGCAATCAAAATTCTAATCTAGCCCCATCCCATGTTTAGTGACTGGGTAGTTTCTCCTGATTTTGAGTTGGGAAGCCTGGCATAATGTGAAATGTAAATGTATTTATTATAGCTTTACTGGATTAGAGATCTAGAAAACGTTTTGTTTTGATACTTAAACTATTGAGTCATTTAAGAAATATTTATAAATTCTATAACAAGGCAGATTCATTTCAGCTATCTGTGTAAACCAGTGTAAATCCATGCAACCTCACCCCTCTCAAGGATCCCAATACGTATACACACGGGGGGTGGGGAGGGAGGGAGAGAGAGAAGAATTGAGATTAGAGACATCTGGAGCAATCCTAGTGCTCAACAAAGGGAAAACTCAACACCACCTAACACTGGTTAGAGCCAATATTAAGGACAGTAAAAGGAAGCAAAATGGAAGTACTTCTCTGCTCTTAATGTGTGTCTGCAGATAACATCCCGACAGCTCTATTTCAGGAGATACAACCCCTGTTCAGTAAAGTGGATTCAGAGAATCTCTAGAAGGAATGTGCAGAGGAATTTGTTCAGGATCTGTCAACAAACTTACCAGTTTTGGTACACGTCCTGAAGAGATGCCTGGGAAGGAATTGTCTCTAGTTATCTGGGAACAGTTTGAACCTGTTGGACCTGAGGAAGTAGAGAGAGTCCTTCGGACTGTGAGCTCAGCCATATGTACCCCTCCTGGCTTGTTAAAGAAGCTTGGGAGGGCTTATACTAAGTGAGTTCTAGCAGTGTTTTAATGCTTCTCTGAAGAGGGGGAGCGGGGGTGTTATTCCCTTACCTCTTAGGGAGTTCACTGCCTCCTCAATAAGCCATTGCCAATAAGCCATTCTACTATATCTAGCCTGCCTTTTTTGGGGGGAGGAGGTGATTGAGAAGGTTTCAGAGGTCCTTGGAAGAAACAGATTATCTGGACTTCTTTCTTGAACATTCTTGCTGCCAAAGTGAGGTTAGCTCCATCTCTATTGATGGTGTGTAAGTCCCTCAAGATGTGGCTTTGTTATCAAGCCTTGGGACAGGGGATCTCTTAAGAAGGCTCTAGCCTTCTCTTTTCTCCTGAACTGGTTGATTGCATTTTTAATAATGGCTGCTTTTTATTTATTTATTGTCCTGTTTTAGTGGTTGTATATAGCCAGAGCCACTTCATGTAAATAAATTTACTAAATAAATAATATATGCACACTTTGCATGTGTGCAATCTCTTTCTGCTTGCAATAAGGGAAAACAAGCACTGAGTTATCAGTCCAGCTTTTCTGTTTTCATCAAACATCACTCAACTGCTTTCCAGACTTCTCTTGGCAGCCAAAAGAATTAAAAGATGTTTTTGTTTTCAAAATAGAACTTTAATTACATAAAGTGCTGAAATGTTCACCCGGCACCTTGAGAGAGTGGGAGCAGACTCTTAAACATGCACACCTCTGGTTGTAGCAAGCTGAAACTATCTATTTAAAATGAAGTACCACCTGCTCTTGAAACTAAGTATGATTTTAAATTTCTTAACTGTATAGGATGATAGCACACAACATAAATTGAATATATGTAAATATAAGTAATCTTTATAATTTCATCAAATGTCTCTTTTCCTAGTTTGGGATTTTATATAATATTTATATAAATATTCTTCCACATTTAGGATATTCAAACAAATAAACAGACATTTCTGCTCAGAGTTAAATATCTATCACTCTGTGCAAGCAGCTCCATTTGAGGCTGAATCACTTGCCTGCATCCTAGATGTTTTTGTAGAAAATCTAAAAGCCATTTTTCTTAATAGTCTCGGTCCATCATTATGGAATGGCCCTTGCTTCACTTATAAAAAAATTACTGGAAATAATGTTGTTGTTTTGCTGGTTCCACAGGGATAGTACTGCGCAAAAAGCTGTGGTTAGCCGCCATGTATTGTGCATTTTTATAATCCCAGATTTTGAAATGTACATTCCTCAATATCATTCTTCCCTAATCACTTTTGCCTTCTCAGCAGTTTCCAGAACTGTTTTACCAACAGCAGAATCACACGTCTATTAACTGCAAAATGTTGTGATGTGGGAGTTCCACGATTCAGCTTTGCAATATTAGGCCTGTATCGTATATACGCAGCCAGCTCTTGCCAACATGAATGCAGGGACTGAATGGTGGGAAACTGACAGTCTCTAAGGAAAGAAGGACCATAAAGCAGATGAAAACTGCAGCATTGAGTACTCATAAGTAGCAGTGGCTTCAGAAAACCTCATACATATCTGGGTATATTCCAGCCCCCCTCCCCCCGTTCCCAAGTCTACTCTTAAATCCATACTACAAATTATACAGCTATTGGTCACTTGGACCCACAAGTGAAGGGGATATTGTAGAAATTCCACTCAGTGTTGAGCTCAGCTTCTATTTCCTCCGTGTTGACTGCAAGCAGCACCAGAATCCCAGTTCCTTATTAATCAACACCTCCTATAGATAAAAGTGATGATGAAAAGGGTCCTGCCATCTGTGTAGACAACTGCACCAACTTTACTGAGGACCAAGATTGATTTAACCCCATTTCCATCCTCTCCCAGTTCCCCGTGGGATAAATTGAGTTGTTACCCATTGATTTTCCTACCCTTCCCTGAGAAAGGAAGGGAAGCAAAACCATCTATGAAGTGTAGGTATTTGTTTGGTGAGCAGCTTACATTTGGTTGCCAGGCTGGAGAGGCACTGCTCTTTTTAATCCTCCCGAGTATGTGGCATGTAAAAGCAGAGGGGAAAAATATCTTCCTTGGCTCAGTGGAAGAGATGAGTACTTCAAAGATTGGGGGTGGGGTGGATGAGTACAGTTTTATTCTTTAAGGGCTGCCCAGCAGCTTGGCGTTTTAACCCGATTCATTTGTCTCTTCCCCTCAGTTGAGTGTGTTTTCTGTGGTTTCTCTTGACTGCTCTTATGCAAATCCTTTAAAAAAAAAATATTTTAAATTCTTTAACATGGTTTCTGTTTTATTTGCTTTTACTATAATTTTATTTCTTTGTTTGCTGCCTTGGGGAACTCTTTAAAAAAAAAGTCACCTTGATCAACAAGCCATCCTATATGCTCACTGTCATTGCTTTTTTCTTGATTGCCCCTTTTTGGTAATGTCCTCATAATAACCAAGCCATGTGTGTACGTGTACACACACACACACACACACACACACACACACACATTCTTCTTGGTGTTTTTCCTCCTTCCCAAGGAATCCTCTCTGCTGATGGAGGTTGTGCTCCCTTCCAATCCTCACGTTTTTTGAGTCTGGCCTTCTGCTTTCCTCTCATCAATGGAGGGAGAATGTTCAGCAACCTCTTATTTTCATAAGGCTCCGTTCTTTTCCAGTGTCTCTCAACTGAAGAAATAAAAAGGGGCTCTAGCCATGTGAGGCAAAGAAAATAAGATTCGAAAGCCTCTTGTTGTTGTTTTTTCCTCCCCATCACAACTGCTGAGTAGATAGATGCCCTTCCTCAGAGGATCTGTATGTAATTTCTGTTCTCATCAAGGCTCTGGTTAGAAAAAAGCTTTGGCGCCAGTATGAGAATCTGGGCAGTACATCAGGTTTCCCCGGGCTTTAGGCTCACCAGATCTTTACTCTTATTCCAGAGAATGGATATCACCTGGCTTCTGTCTTGCCTTGACAGCTGAATAGATTCTGAATCTGTGGGCTGAGTGTAATGCATCGGGTGCCAGGTTTACATTTGGTAAAATAAATTGTAGCCCATGAAAGTTTATGCTGTAGTAAATAGATTTGCTAGTCTTGAAACCTTTAACCGCTGGTGGTTTTGATCTAGGAGACAGACACAAATATGAGATGTGAAAATCCAGGTCTGAGTTCACACATCATGCAAAGCCATAATGTAGTTGGTTGGCTTTGTCTTTCATTTCATGTGATATGGAATTAGAGGTGTACATGAATAAACCATAGTTTATTTTAAATAACAAAAAGCTTTCCTTCGAAAGCCTAACATGTTTTTTGTTTGCTGCTTACAAGTTGTCCACTCTAGCTCTAAGCAAAATGCAAAAGAATATAGCTGCAATAACAAAAGACAGGTTTACGGGGAATCTTTAAGAAAAATAAAGGAAATTATTTAGGATTCCTTGCTATGGCCTCAATGCATGTTAGGGAAGAGCTTGGTTCTTATGAATGGGTATTTGTGGTCCTGTTTTATCCTTTTTGCTGTGGCCTTCTTTTCCTACTCCCAATTATTTTTTCATTTATTAAATATCATGTTTATTTTTACCAGTCAAGTTTCTGAGCACTGCTCTATTTAAAAAGGTTGTTCAATTAGTATAAATCATCATGCTCTGGATATACAAGTCCCACTAATAACTTTGAAATATTTCTATCAGATCTCTTGGACATTCAGAGAAATCCACAGAGGGCTGTAGGGAGAAGCCAAGAACTCTTGTGAAGTTGAAGGAATCTTCCTATTTGGAACAGGGATGGCTAAAGTTATGATTAGCAATGAGCCGATTTGAGAGATTGAGCTAGTTTCACAAAAAACGGGTCATGATAAATCTGAAGTCTCGACATTCAGCGCGAGAACTGCCCTAACTATGTCCTTAAACAAGAATCCATACTTATGCCTCCAAGTAGGCATTTAAAACATCCACAGAAAAAATGCTATAACATGCATTTCTATTATCTAGACTTAAAGGAGCTACACTGTGGTTTAAATCTCCATCATAAAACACAGACATCTAAAACAAACAAACCGCTAATCAAATCTCACCGTAAGGTTTATGGAGCATGACTGTAATCATGTGCATATTTACCTGGGGTGACGTTACTGCTCTTGTTCTAGAAAAAGGGCCTGGAGTTTTGTTCCGCTGAGTTCTTCTCCTGGCTTTGCCAACCTACCTGAAATCTAGGCCTCATGATGTTCCCAATAACATAATTGGGATCATTGTGGGGTTTCCTTTTCTCTACAATTTTCCTGCAAGCTTTTCATGCCTTTTGATCCCCAGAGAAGTCTCAGCAGACTTCTCTGAGTTCTTCCTCCTGGGTTTTTCTGCTGTGACAGCTTCCCCAAGCACCAACAAAGTAATTCCTCCCCCCATCCCAAGCAATCTAAGTTATTGCCATTGAAGACAAGTAGGGATATGCAAAACTTTCGGTGTATGGAATGGCCAAAGCCAGGTGATCCATGCCCAGGCTGAAAGGTGTGTGTTATGTCCAAGTATGGTCCTGAAACATGTTTGTTTGGGGAAGAGTGTTCTTAGTGGTAGAGTGTGAAAAAAGACAAGTGCCTCAGGACTGGCAGTAGCAGTGGCTAAACAGACGCGAGGAAAGGAAGGCACTGGGAAAGCCAGAGAGACAAGTGGGCTGTGAAGTGAGTTTTCACATGGTCAAAAGCAAACATCCTGATTCTATACTGGGATATTACCAAAGTTAGCAGAAGATGGAAACTATCTACCACCAAGAAAAGGAATAAATTCTAATCTTTTACACAAAGTGGCAGAGAGAATGAATGAATGAATGAATGAATATGAATATGAATATATATATATATATATATATATATATATATATATATATATATATATATATATATATATATATATATATATATGTGTAGATCTTTGGTTGTTCGGGTTTTCTCCCGCAAGATTTGAAGTATCTAGGCAACGTTTCGATGAAGTCTCATTCATCATCTTCAGGCTTCTGTCTCCAGCTCTGTGCTTCTCAGAGTAATGGAGATTGCAGCTGCTTCCTCCTTTTAACTGCCAGTGGGGTGGAACTTGATTGGGTGGGGCTTGGCTGTGTTCTGATTGGGTGGGGGTGTGTTCTCATTGGTAGGGGTTTGGCTGTGTTCTGATTGGTTGGGGTTAGCCGTGTTCTGATTGGTTGGAGGCGTGTTCTGTTCAGGAGGGGCTTGGTTGTGCTCAGGTTAGTTTTAGTTGCTGGGGATTTGAGCTGGAGAGTTGTGATCTTGCTGTTTGGCTTCTAGTTCGTGGTCCTGCTGCATCTTCATAGTGGGTGTTGGTTTGCTTCATGTATGGCTCAGAGGGGTTTGAAGTGGGTAGTGATGCAGCTGCAGTGCAGCTTCTGGTCCATGGTCGTTTTCATTTTCTGAATGGGTGGGAGTCCTTTTTCTACATGGAAGTGTGGTGGTGGCATCTTGTGTGGCTCTCATGGGTGTGGGTCCAGTGTCCTTCTTCATGTTACCACGAACTAGAACCACGAACTAGAAGCCAAACAGCAAGATCACAACCAAAGATCTACATATAAATACCCGCGAGAACCTCAGAAAACATATATATATATATATATATATATTCTTAAGTTTTCGCAGGTACTTACATGTATGGCATTCAGCTTTGTTCGGGTATTTTCCCACGTCATTATAGTTGTGCTTTTAAAGTTGTAGCAACATTTCGGCAGAATCTCATCTGCCATCATCAGGCTTCTGTATTGTGTTTGTCTATGAGTCAGACTTTCACAGCCGTAAGTCTGACTCACAGAAGAACAGAATACAGAAGCCTGATGATGGCAGATGAGATTCTGCCAAATGTTGCTACAACTTTAAAAGCACAACTATAATGACGTGGGAAAATACCTGAACAAAGCTGAATACCATACATGTAAGTACCTGCGAAAACTTAAGAGAACGTATGTATGTATGTATGTATGTATGTATGTATGTTATTCAGCTTTGTTCGGGTATTTTCCCAGACTGTCAATTATTTGGAAGCCTGCACTCACAAACAAAAAAATCTCCACACCACAAGCCAGGCGAACACCTGGGCACAAACAGATCCCCCCGATACCTCCAGCTCAAACACACCCAAACCAGGCACCCAGATGAAACCTAGCTTCCTAATAAATGATAGCCGTCCATTTACTCGGAGCCAAGCCGCACTAAAAGCCTCCAATACAGGAACACAATGTTGCCAGCCAATCAAGACAAAAAAAGCCACAAAACAGACAGAAGATATTAGAAACACCAATCAAGCAGAACACAGCAAACTCCAAGACCAATAAACACAGACCAAGACTCCCAACCAATCAGGATGAAGAAAAAAACATTCTGGCAAAGCAGTAGGCTAGCCCCAAATTTAAAACTGAAACGGCTGTGAAAGTCTGACTCACAGACAAACACAATACAGAAGCCTGATGATGGCAGATGAGATTCTGCCGAAACATTGCTATAACTTCAAAAGCACAACTATAATGACGTGGGAAAATACCCGAACAAAGCTGAATACCATACATACATACATACATACATACATACATACATGTTGTGGCTCCGATTCCCGAGCCTGTGCTGTTAGAGGAAGAGGACTCAGAAGATGAGGAGGAGGAACAGGGAATGCCTTCCTCCCCAGGACCTTCCTCTCTAGCAATGATAATGCCTCAGGTTTCATCAGACAACCGAGAGGAACAGCCTGAGATTAATCAGGAGGAAGGCATATCAGAGCAGCCCCTGACAGGGAGTCAAGAGGAAGAATGTTGGCTTGATTCTAGGCAGTGTCGTAGGGAGAAACATGAACAGCAATGTAGGAGGCGTGGGAGGGTCAGAGAGTGAGCTGAGTCATCGAGCCATACCCCACGGGAGATAAAAGTGGGTGTGTTGTCGGCTGGAACTTTGTACAGGACAAAGTTTGATCTTACTTCAGGTTTTCTTTGTGAATGATTTTTGTGGTCTGCCTTGTAATTTTCTGTAAGTAGCTTTTTACTTGTTATCAGTTCGGACTTGGCAGGCAGAGTGTGTTGGAATGCCAAGGACGTTATCAGTTCCAAAGAATTAACTCTATGAAGTCCGAGCCAGCCTGCCTGCCTGTGTTTGTGTGAGTTTGTACTCTTTCATCTTTTGGAAAGAAGAAAGGTGAGACAGAACATTTTTGTCCCGTACCTGACTTAAACCATCTTTTACCTAAGATGGACCAGCAGCAGCAGTTTCAACAACAGCTGCAAGATGAAAATCAAACTCTACAACAGCAAGTGGCTCAATTAACAGCCCAACTTGCTTTGTTGCAGGCTCATGTAGCTCCTCCTCCCCCTCCCCATCAGAAATGCCCAGTGGCTATGCCAGATAAGTTTTCTGGGCAGCCTGAGATGTTCTCGGCTTTCATGGGACGGTGCCAGTTATTTATGGCTATGAGGCCAGAGGACTTCCCAGATGACCAGGCTTGGGTGGGGTTTGTGATAAGCCTCCTTTCTGGCTCGGCCGCCAAATGGGCCACACCTTTGTTGCTCAAGAACAGCCCATTATTAACTGATTACCAGGGTTTTTGGCAACACATGCGACACATGTACGAAGACCCCATACGAATGCAGATGGCAGCCAGGTGTCTTAAGGATCTTTGACAAGGGAAGCGCCTGCAAGAATTTATTTCTGAATTTCCGGCTTTTATGCCTGGACTCCAACTGGAATGATGCAGCGTTAATGGATGCCTTCCAGGATGGCCTGTCAGATGAGCTGCAGGATGAGTTAGTTCAAGTGGAACGGCTCCGACCCTCGACGCTCTGGTGATGCAATGCTTGCGCATTGACGCACGTCTCCAATGGCGAAAGAACCGTCGCACCATCCAGGAGCAGCCATCCGCATCTGTACCGCAGCGCCCTGTGCTAACAGTGCCCTGGGTCACCCAACGTGTCGTGGCAATGGCCGAGGAACCAATGGAGTTGGGAGAGGTTAGACCTCGCCTGACGGCTCAGGAGCAAACGTGGAGACACCAAGGGGGTTTGTGCTTGTATTATGGGGGAGCAGGACATTTCGCTATTTCTTGTCCTCTAAAGTGAAGTGGGGCACTCAAGCCTGTGCCTGAATCTCGGCGTGATCAGTCGGGATACAAGGCAGGCCTGGCCTGGGGGGAAACTCTAGGCTGGGCACGTATCAAACACCTGCCTGAATTAGCGGAGGTTGACTCTGGGCCCCCTTGGCATATGATTTTGGACACTCGGGTTTTCTTGGCTAACCAGTCGGAAGGGATTCCAGCGAATGGGCTGGTGGACTCAGGGGCCACGACTAACTTTATGGACCAGGCCTTTGTGGCCCATTTTGATGTCCCCTTGGTTCTGGTAGAACCTCCGATGAGGGTCGAGACTATTGATGGGCGGGAACTTATTGCAGGACCCATTATATTCGCCACTCAGCCTTTGCACCTAGTCATTGGAAAACATGAGAAGGTGATCCGATTTTATGTCACCACAGTCCTCCATTTCCCATTAGTCCTCGGCATGACTTGGCTAGGATTCATGATCCTCAGGTGGCATAGTCACAGAACGCCATTTCTTTTCCGAGTCTGCAGTGCATGGACCACTTCCGCCACACCTGTGCTGGCCAGGACATCACTGCGTCTGCCGTCTCCATACCTCCTGAATTGACGGACTTCACGGATGTGTTCAGTGAGAAGGAGGCGGACTGGTTACCCCTGCATCAGCCCTATGATTGCCCAGTGGACCTTCTGCCCAATGTACCACTGCCAAAGGGATGTTTGTACTCCATGTCTGAGCCCGAGCTGGCTGCACTACAGGACTTTTTGGACAAAAACTTGGCCCGAGGGTTCATCCAGCCTTCGTCGTCCCCTCTCTCAGCCCCAGTCCCCTTTGTCAAGAAGAAGACGGGAGACTTACGCTTGTGCTGTGATTACCGCTGGCTAAATGCCATCATGGTGCGGAATAGCTACCCCTTGCCGCTCATTCCGCAGTTGTTGGAGAGGTTGCGGGAGGCCACTATCTTCACCAAGCCCGATCTTCGAGGGGCCTACAAGCTGGTGCAGATGTGAGAGGGGGACGAATGGAAGACGGCATTTGGTACCCGATAGGCCATTTTGAGTACACTGTGATGCCGTTTGGGTTGACCAACGCCCCCGCAGTCTTCCGGCACCTGATGAATGACGTGTTTTGGGATATGTTAGTTTGGTTCATGGTGGTGTACCTGGCCAATATTCTGATCTATTCCGGGTCCAGGGACAGCCACCTTCAACACGTTCAGCTGGTCTTGCAACGCCTTCGGGAGCACCAACTTTATGCAAAGCTGTTGAAATGTTTCTTCTTCCAGACTTCCATTGAATTCCTTGGGCACATCATTTCTCCCAAAGGCATCACCATGGACCCGCATAAGGTGGAGCCCTTATGTAGTTGGAAACCCCCTCGTGGCGTGAAGGACGTTAACTATTACCGGACGGTAACTATTACCGGACCTTCATCCCAGGTTTTGCAAAGCTGACGGGTCCAATAACTCATCTCCTTCAAAAGAAGGTCCCGTTCCAGTGGGGCCCCCCGCAGCAACAGGCTTTTGAGGCCCTCAAGAATGCTTTCGTCACAGAACCTGTCCTGAGGCACCCTGATCCGTATCGTCCTTTTGTGGTGGAGATGGATGCGTCCAACATGACTATTGGGGCGGTGCTGTTGCAAGCCCCGGTGGATGGCGCCACTCTTTTTCCCTGCGCTTATTATTCCCAGAAACTCACTCCTTCCTAATGCAGTTACACCATCTGGGGAATAGAGTTGCTGGCTATCAAGGCTGCGTTTGAGGCTTGGCAACATCATCTCGAGGGGGCCCGACACAAGGTGGAGGTCCGGACGAGCCATCGGAATTTAGAACATTTGTCAACGGCAAGAAAGTTGAACCAGCGGCAGATCCGGTGGTCGTTGTTTTTTGCCCAGTTCAATTTTTCTGTGACCTATATCCCGCGTAAGATTCGAAGTATCTAAGCAACGTTTCGATGAAGTCTCATTCATCATCTTCAGGCTTCTGTCTCCAGCTCTGTGCTTCTCAGAGTAATGGAGATTGCAGCTGCTTCCTCCTTTTAACTGCCAGTGGGGTGGAACTTGATTGGGTGGGGGCTTGGCTGTGTTCTGATTGGGTGGGGGGTGTTCTCATTGGTAGGGGTTTGGCTGTGTTCTGATTGGTTGGGGGTTAGCCGTGTTCTGATTGGTTGGAGGCGTGTTCTGTTCAGGAGGGGGCTTGGTTGTGCTCAGGTTAGTTTTAGTTGCTGGGGATTTGAGCTGGAGAGTTGTGATCTTGCTGTTTGGCTTCTAGTTCGTGGTCCTGCTGCATCTTCATAGTGGGTGTCGGTTTGCTTCATGTATGGCTCAGAGGGGATCCGATGGCTCCCTAGGACACACCATCTACCAGAAGAAAACACATACTAACCGCTATCTACATGCACTCTCACACCACCACCCAGCACAGATCAATTCCGTAGCCAAGACACTCATCTCCAGAACAAAATGCTTAGCCGATGAACAACACCAAAAAACCGAACTACACACTCTCACCAACGTGCCCACAGCCAATGGATTCCAAAGAAAGAAGATTACCCACCTAATCCAAAAAGAAGCCCCAACCAAAATCCAAGACAGAGAACAAGAAAACGGAAAAGCCCTCCTCCCATATATAAAAGGCACTACAGACAAAATTAGCAAGATCCTCCAAAAACACAACATCAAAACAGCATTCTGCACAAACAAAAATATCCACCATCCTAAGAAACCCCAAAGACAAAATCGAATTAGAAAACCAAGGAGTATACGAAATCCCCTGCACTGCCTGCCCTAACACATACATTGGACAAACTAACAGAAGAATAAGTGCACGCATTGAAGAACATAAGAACTCAATCAAAAAAGAAGAAACGACCTCTTCCCTGGTCCAACACCTCAAAGCCACAGGACATGAAATTGATTTTAAAAATACCAGAACTATCGCCAAAACCGAACACTTCAACAGCAGAATAATCAGAGAAGCCATAGAGATAGAAAAACGCCCACACAGCATGAACAAACGAGATGACACCTCCCGCCTTCCAGCCATTTGGAAACCCGCCCTCATGAACAGACGAGTACCTAACATGAAGAAGGACACTGGACCCACACCCATGAGAGCCACACAAGATGCCACCACCACACTTCCATGTAGAAAACAGACTCCCACCCATTCAGAAAATGAGAAACGACCATGGACCAGAAGCTGCACTGCAGCTGCATCACTACCCACTTCAAACCCCTCTGAGCCATACATGAAGCAAACCGACACCCACTATGAAGATGCAGCAGGACCACGAACTAGAAGCCAAACAGCAAGATCACAACTCTCCAGCTCAAATCCCCAGCAACTAAAACTAACCTGAGCACAACCAAGCCCCTCCTGAACAGAACACGCCTCCAACCAATCAGAACACGGCTAACCCCCAACCAATCAGAACACAGCCAAACCCCTACCAATGAGAACACCCCCACCCAATCAGAACACAGCCAAGCCCCCACCCAATCAAGTTCCACCCCCACTGGCAGTTAAAGGAGGAAGCAGCTGCAATCTCCATTACTCTGAGAAGCACAGAGCTGGAGACAGAAGCCTGAAGATGATGAATGAGACTTCATCGAAACGTTGCTTAGATACTTGAATCTTACGCGGGAGAAAACCCGAACAACCAAAGATCTACATATAAATACCGCGAGAACCTCAGAAAACATATATATATATATATATATATATATATATATATATATATATATATATATATATATATATATATATATATATATATGTGTATGTGTATGTGTATGTGTATGTGTATGTGTATGTGTATGTGTATGTGTATGTGTATGTATATGTATATGTATATGTATATGTATATACACAGAGAGATGTGGGGGGGAATATAATGGCTTTTTATCTTCTTTACAAAGCATTTCTTATCCAACGTTTCTAGATTCAGGTTTAACCGGATTCAGCCCAGCGCATAAACCAATTAAATGTGTCGTACTTGAATTTAGGGTCAGCTGATGGCGTATGGTGGTGGCAGCTAAGAGGATGTGAGAAAAGGAAAGGTCAGAGAAGATGAACTTGTGGGTTGGCCTATTGTATGGAAGCATTGGGGGAGAAAGAAGGCAAGGCAGTAGCCTTGCTCTATTCCACTCATAAGACCTTTAAGCTATTTGACCCAAATCCAGAACAAATAAGATAGCTAAATGTCTATGGAGATTCTCCATCATCCAGGACATGGTTATCCCAAAGGTGCTTTTTCGAGAGACAACTGGACTTTCTGGTTTTTCTTTGAAGACATTTCACTTCTCATCCAAGAAGCTTCTTCAGCTCTGAACAGCTTCAGTTCTGAAGCTTTCAGAACAAATAAGATGTTCCTGGTTTTGTTTTGGCTTTGTTGCAACCTGCCTGGAATGGTTCAGCCAGACTCCAAGCTACAATGTGTTTGTTTCAAGTTCAAAAACATTTGTTTGGCTTATGTACACTGCCAAATATGTTGGAAACGTTAAGTTCCAGTGTTTCTGGTGTCTGCCTGTCAGCCCTCTGATATAGGCTAGATCAGGAAACAGACTCAAGGTGTGGCCATCTGCATTGCTTTTTTTTAATCCTCCCTACTCCTCCCTTTCAGAGCCAAACTGATGTTGATCGAGCTGTTCTTGCATTCATTCGTACTTCTCTATATTGGTATTTCTATGTTTCCCATCCCAGCTACGAGACACTTGGGGACAGCTACAGTATTCAGTTTGGAATGCCGGTGCCTTTTATTATGCACTGAACAAATTCTTATTAAGAACTTAATGAAATTAAAAATATGATGACATCATTAACTTTGATGCTGTTCAGATCTGTTCATCTTGGGTGCTTAGAATAAAGCTCCTGGGGTCAGGAATGTATGTAACTACTGCAGGCTAATCACTACTGCATTGAATTTGCTTTCCACATCCTTTCCTGATTTTCTTGACAAAATGTTTGTGGTTCATCCCATAATATTGACAATTAGCATAATCTCAGAAGATTAATCTTTTTATGCATCTACACCCAAATGTATTAGATCCCCATAAATTTATCTTGTTTCTGAATTGCCAAGTTACTATCTCAACTCTTTCCTTCCTTCTTTCCTTCCTTCCTTCCTTCCTTCCTTCCTTCCTTCCTTCCTTCCTTCCTTCCTTCCTTCTTTCTTTCTTTCTTTCTTTCTTTCTTTCTTTCTTTCTTTCTTTCTTTCTTTCTTTCTTTCTTTCTTTCTTTCTTTCTTTCTTTCTTGAAAACAGCTTCTTAGGGCAGATTCAAGTGTTGACTTGCATGTGTGAAAGAACTATCAAGAGAAGCATCCAATGTCAACTCGGTTTCAAGTTCACATTATTTAATTTTTCAGTGAAAACAGTTTGCACATTCAGCTGAATCCTCAGTCTTATTCAGATGTCATACTAGTATAAAATCAATGACTGGCCTGGGGAAATGCCTGCTGACTCTACCATTGCCTTCTAAGCATTGATCTAAAGCTCTACATGATCCTACTTTCTTCAACCCACATGGCCATCCTATCCTAATATGTTTTCTCAGTAGGGTTGAGGGGTGTCAAGGTTTTACATCTGTCTTTGTACCTGCCACCCTTTGCAGTCTTTCCTCCTAAAAATCTGCCTTAGGTTTTCACGTTTGATGTTCTTGTTTTCATGTTTGATGTTGAGCAATTGCTTTATTATTCGTCAACTCCATGTTTCATATATTTTACAGTGGCACATAGAATGGCGAGATTCCCAAGTAACTCATAAGAAAACATAACATCTCATAGGGCCAACCCAAGGAGATAGTTTTTTGGTAACGTTGCCAAATAATCAGAATTCTTAACGTAAATTAATTACTTAATGTTTTGATTTACTATTTATTTATTTAAGAACACTTATATGGCCTCTCACTCTCCATGTTTTTGGACGGCTTATAAAAATGGACCTTCTATTGTATTGGGAACCACTTGAAGTCATTTTGAAACATAAAACTTTGATAAACACACAAATCAGTTGCAGAAGCCCTGTTTTACTCGACTTCGCTGTATCTACTGCTGAGCTACTTCATACCATTTCTATCTAATTTTTCATTCGATCACCCTGTCTGTCAGTAACCTCTGGATATCAAAAATGTTTATATTGATAGGTCTGTTCCTGAGCTCTTCCCTTGGTTCATTTCCCCCCTTAAATATTTGCTATCTTTCTTTAATGCTTAAAGTTCTCCAAGCTTGAGATGTTTTCTGTTATGCATATATACCATCCCCTTTTGGTTACATCAACCCTCCTATGAGGACAGCCCTCTCTAACAGCAGTGTAAATAATTAGTTGGGAAAAGGCATTTCAGCAATGGATGTCTATGGGGAAGGCTGATCTGCAACATCACTTTGAAATATCTATAGCAGTTGCCGAGTTTTCAGAAGGCTTATTCATTCTTCCCACCATCTTTACTTCTTCCCATAGAGCTCTCCCGTTATTGCATAGCAAGTTCCAGAAGAAGATAATATAATTTGCCTTAAAAAACCCTGTAAGTTCCTTAAGATAATGTCTCAACCTCTGAATTCCCATGTCTGCATTTTCAACCTTTTTTCAGCGGTGTTGCAAGCTGTGTAATTTTAGGCCTTAGTTTTTTAATGTCCTTATCAAAGGTTATACTATGGGAATAAGCACTTCTTGGTTATTGAAAATAATATTTTTGAAGTGAAAATAATAAAATAAGCATATGCAAATTAAGAAAGAAACCATTTGCTTGGTTGCAGTGGTACCAGGACCATTAGCCTTGGCATCCTTCTGTCCTCCCTGGTAATAATATTAGATCCATTTGCTGCTGGGGACCATGAGTTTAATTCTTTTCCCAATTTGGGGAGAAGGTTAGGGGGTTGTGAAATAATGTAAGTCTGTTCAAAGATTTAAACAAGCTTTTTACCCCGTTCCTTGCCTAAATGTTACAGGAAATCATGTGTCCATGCCTCCAATTTTCAGTAGGAGAATTTTGAATGTTAGCACTTTAGTAGGATGGGTCTCTAACATCTGCTTAAAAATAGTTGAGGGACCATAAATGGGCCATGCATGGGCCATAAGCAGACAAACCCAGTGAGTGATAATCAGGGGACAGGTCCCATTTCATAGGAAAACAACAAAAATATGTAAGATTTACAAATAAATATTATTTCTAAGGAATTTGTTTTATGAGCATTCCAAAATAATGTTTTCCTTTTGGAGCTAATCTCTCCCACTCTCTCTCCCTCTCCCTCCCTTTCCCTCTATACTGATATTCATATAATGTACACAACCAGATACATGATGCTGACTTTACTTTTCATTGCAGAATCTATCAGCACAAGACTCATTAGGTCAAGATGAGGTTTGGGATTTTATGATTTTTTTTTAACCCTCCTTCTTTGTGGATTTGATCTATAATTAATGTCACATGCATATTCATCTTGAATGTGATCCTTTATTAAACAAAACCATTTCTGTGTAGCTAATCCTTTTTTGCTACATCATCCGTTCATTTTTCTCCATCACTCTTTTTCAAATTCTAAAAATGGTGTGTAGGCAATATGAAATTTATTGGGCTGTTTAACCAGAAACTAATAAATTGTCTGCTGCCAGAACTTTGCCGACTTTTATCTCTACAAACTAGCTAATCGCATTAAGGATGTTGATTGCCAGCATCTACTTTGTCTAGGTATAGAAGATATATAGTAGTTATTGTTGTTATTAATATTGTAGTTTTTTTCCCCCCCTCTTCTGAAGATCTGCTCTTCTGAGGCTACCAGTGACAGATGTAATCCATGAGAGTTATTATTATCAGTTTTCCCTGTGGTGGCTTCTGAAGGCATTACCTTCAGGTGTCCATTTCTTTGCCTCCTATATATGACAGTATATGCCACAGTTAACAAGTAAATATATTCCTTATATCAATAGATGGATTTATATGTTCTCAACCAAGGTGGGCTTAAATTAGAAAAGGGCTGATTAAAAGCCATATCCTATTTAAGTAATATATTCCATGTACATCTGTTGTACTGTGCTTCAAATCACCAGGTATGACAGGGTGGATTAAGGTATGGTATTACCTTCTCAAGCCACTCTTCCTGTATAACTAGCCTCATAGTCTCATCACCACCATGGAGAAGGTTGCCTTCTGTCTTCTTCCTGGCCACATATTGCACTTCGTCTAGGATTTTATATTATCAGGCATGCATTGCTGTCCCAAGGTGCATATGGTGTATCAAGGTGAGGATGGGAGCTTTGTCAGATGCCTTGATTGATTGAAGTGGCTCTTTCTGGTGTATGATGGATATTTTTGTTTCTTAGAAGAGGGGAGAAAGATGACACATGATTCCCCCAGTTCTTTCCTCTAGCGGCACTTGTACGATTTACATTAAGGCCTATAACCGGGGTTGGAGTAAATGGAGCAGGTTTGCAATTAGTTTTCAAAGTACTTATCTCATTAAAGTAAATGAATTATTGATTTAGTGACACTCATGCTTTTAGTGAGCGGCACAGTGCCATCATTGCTCTGTTCTCCGGCTCGGTGAGCCAACAGCCAACCCAAGCAAACTTGCTTTGTGTGTGGTTTTATTTTTTCCCTTTCCCTTTTTCTTTCCAACTCTTCTCCCCCTTCCTCTACTGCAAATTTCTAATATTTCCTTCTAGTTGTTTAGCTTTGTAATTAAAGTAGATTCACGTTCAGGAAGGAGTGGTGCAAGGACTGGAAGCACCCCGGATTCACCTTGAATGGAAGCAGGAGGGGATATGGCTGAAGAATAGAAACCTCATTATCTGGATAGAGCACAGAATAGGTTTGGGAGCAAGTCCCACTTGCCGAGTGTGTCAAGGAACAGCTGCTGCCAGGGACAACCACAGCAGTTTTGCTTGGCTCCTTCTGCCAACCATTTCCTGGAGTGCCTACAGCAATGACACAAGTCTGGCTGTTGGAGAAGAAGAATGCAAGGGCAGATGAAATGGCTGTGTCTCTCACAGTCTGCAAGAGCGTTTGCTGGTCGAGTTGGACTGAAGTGATCATGAAGTCATAGCCCAGAAGAGGTCATTTGTTTAGCCCAGGGGTGTCAAACTCAATTTCACTGAGGGCTGTATCAGGGTTGTGTTTGATCCTGGAGGGGGTGGGGGTGGGCATGGCCAGCTTGATATCACTCATGTTGCGGGGCGCCGGTGGCAGCAAGAGCACTCTACCAGTGAAAACAGGCTCCCAAGCTCTGTTTTTAGCTGCGACGGCCTCCTGCAACCCTCTGCCAGTGAAAACAGAGCTTGGGAAGGTTTCACTGGCAGAGGCATTGCAGGCCAGTCCTTCAGTGTTTCCAGGGTGGCCCCTCTGGTCAGATCTAAGCAACCTGCGGGCTGGATGCGGCCCACAGGCCTTGAGTTTGACACCCCTGGTTTAGCTCATCTTACTCGTATTTTCTCATTTCCCAACATTGTGGTGAAGAAATCCAACTCTTAGAATTTTGGTTCATGAAGAATGTAGAAGTGAATCTAGGAGAAATACCAGGGCTAAGTTACATCTCCTAATAGCATTAAGAAGCTATTTGTCTTGGAGTCATAGTAGATACCAGTCTAAGAAACAAGGGAGTGCTCCAAATAGATTAATACTTTCGGATGAGTTGTTTGTTTGCCTCTATTCCCTACAATCTTCCTCCCCAGCTCACAATGCCTGTAGTGACTGTTGGAGTTTTTATGAAGTAATTATTCATGATCCTTGAATATGCTGGATTGCAATCCCAAATCCATTTCTTGGACCGGAATAGCTTAGATTTTATGTAATATATCAGCTCCACAAGCTACATACACAAAAGCAAGGAGCTGTAATATTGTATGAAATCATATTACTCATCCGGAGAGATTCCCTGATTTTTTTACAGTAATAGTATTTTATATATCATTGATATTCTGATAAATTATTTTGGGATCAGACCAAAGGTCTACCTTGTCCAGAGCTCTATTTTTCACCTAAGCAATTTGAAAGTTTTGGAAGCTTCCAAAATGAAGGCAAAGGCTACTTCTGGATGTTTTCCCTAAATTACTGTTCCTCAAAAGCTCTACCTAGCCATCAAGGTAGATAGTTTTGCATCAACCCATTCTCCGTCAATAGCGCAAGTTTTCTTTTAAAACCATCAGCTACCATCGCCAATCAGGAAGCAGAAGATTTACCCTAATCAATATCTGCCTGGTGTTTTCATTTGTCTCCCCAAACCCGGTAATATTAATTGGGCATTCCCAAAGTTCTCTGTTTTGATACAAGAAAACCTGCTCTTTCTTTCTACTGAAGGAGTTATATTTGCTGTTAGGTGCATTCTTGTAGCACAAAGGCCACATTTTAAGGAGGAAATAGTGATAGCCTATTAAACAAAATGGCAAAAATGGCTAAAAGCAGCCACCATTGCAATAGCACTTCTTCTTTTAAAAGAAGTTGGCTGTGCATCCAGTCTGAAAAGCAGTAAGAACTGATTAGCTATGATTCTCTGAAGCTGTTTCATAGCCTTGAAACAAATGCCAAAAAAAAAAAAGCTTACAACTTCTTCCCTCAGCTGTCATTACTTTTTCACAATGGGTACAGAATCACTCACATCTGTTTCACATAACGCAAGTGATGGCTTCTAGGTTTTTTTTCCAGGAAGAGCTTTAAAGAATAGCAGCCATGGTAGCAATTGTATACCTGAACAAGGAAAAACAGTGATAGTCCTTCCATTTCCCAACCTTACATTCTAAACTTGCTTTCTGTTATCCAGCTTGGCAAGCTGGTCCAGTATAGACTTTCCTGTCTCCTCCAACAAGATTCAGTAATATTGCCTTGTTTTCCCACAGCCAAATATATTGTGGTCTATGACAATCCACTCAGTGCAGGACAACTCACTGCAGTATAAGAGTTACACTAATCTCAAAGAAATAGTGTAATACAATTATTAAAGAAAGGATGCAAAAGAAGGGACAGAATGAAATGTGAACAGCAAAATATTATTTATTTATTTGTTTTAAATAACTAAATAGATTTGTTAAATTGTCTTGCAACGAGATGTCCCATGGTGTGTTGGCCATGCGGAGAGTTATCCCACAGCAAGTTGGCTGTGGTGATTTGGCCGTGGCAAGTTGACCATGGCGAGTTGTCCGCAATGAGTTGGCTGTGGCAAGTTGTCCCATTTCGAATATATTGTACCAATAGTACTAAACAGCAGAGTTGAAATAGCTGAAGTTGGAAGCTTAAGAGCTGTTGATGTATGGCACACTTTCTGCCTTTATTCCGTATTTCATTATATAGTTTCCCCTCACCCCATTCCACAAATTTCACAGAAGGAGCCATCCAGAAGAAAATTCTCTAAAATGAATGTTTATAACATACCAGTTACGTGGGGTGCAGAATGGGGACATGCTGTATTACAGAAGAGTGGCTTCTGGTTGTAAAAAAGCTGAAGTATGTTCCTCGTGATTTAAAAACTCAGTCTATAAAATAGAACTCAAAGAATGTTCAAAAAAGTTTGGTTGCCCATCTTTTCTACACTGGAGATGCAATAAATTTGAAGAAACACTTGTAGCACATGCTTTGGGCACATCCATTGGCAGTCACTTTTTGATTTGAAATTAATGTGTTGGATTGTTGGATTGAAAGTTCAGTAATGTTCATCTGATGTTAAATTATATTCCAAAAAAACCTGGAAGTTGTCTATTAAGAACTTTGGATATATTACGCTTGGATGACAGTGAAACAAGTGATTTTGTTTTCTTTGAAAGATGTATGTTCACCAGATTTCAAATTTTAATTTAATTATATGTGAGAGGTCCTTGGTGCTCTCTGAGCTTGGTTGTTTTCTTGCAGACATTTCATTACCCAAACTAGGTAACATCATCAATGCTAAGAAGGAAGGGGGCTTGCTCTCAGTTTATACTTTAGTGGCTTGTCCTATCAGTTTTGGTGGGGGTGTTCTTGGTGTTTCCTTGGGCTGTTTGCTTGTTTGACAGAATTAGGGTATTGTTATTTTTAGTTTGATTGGGATATTGTTTATTCCTTGATTGTTGGTTTGATATCTTGGTGTTAAGCTGTGCTCATCTGGGTGTTAATTATTTTTCACCTCCTAGATAGTTTTGTTGCAACAAAGGCAAGATTTAAAAATATGTTTCCATATGGTCTAGTGTTATGTTTAAAAATGGAACACTATATTGCACTATTATTATTTTGTAATGGTATAAAAGTAGCTTGTTCCCTTTTTCTATTTCTTTTTCTTCTTACATCTTTTCTCTTTTTTGTTCTTTGTTTTGTTTTCACTGTTGGGATAATAGTAATGAAATGAAATTCAGTAGTTTTACATGCAGTTTTTTTGTATCAGTTTGAAATCCAATTAAAAAAAAACACCTTAGCACAGCTTTCTCTGTTCCATCAGAAG
This sequence comes from Pseudonaja textilis, assembly GCF_049901715.1. Lineage (NCBI taxonomy): Eukaryota > Metazoa > Chordata > Lepidosauria > Squamata > Elapidae > Pseudonaja > Pseudonaja textilis. The sequence goes on along the minus strand of NC_141991.1, from coordinate 111,168,449 downwards.
GGTGAAAAGCTATGCCATTGCCCTGGGGCCATATGCCCACCAAGGGCATGGGGATGCCCTCCTCAGGTGCCTCTATTAGTGAACTCTGACACTTGGCGTATCCCTCCCCTTCCTCTCTGAGCATAATGACAAGAACAAAGGGAAAGGACTGCAGATTCCACCTGCCTTACTTGCCCTTTGTTCAGATTGGAATAGAGAATGAAGACTGTGGAATGGTGATAGCTGGTGAGATGACAAGCCTCCAGAAGTTCCCACCTGGGTCAGTCAACTTCGAGATAATTTCTGGATCACTTTACATAATTTGCATATTCTCATGTAAAGATAACCAATCCTTTGGCATTTAAAATGCTGATACTTGCTGATCAAGTTCTAGGTGCCACTCACGGACACATCGCCTACACAAGAGGATATTTATAGATTTATACAGTTGAACTGCAGGGTCCTTGGTGCTCTCTGAGCTTGGTTGTTTTCCTGCAGAAGTTTCATTACCCAAATTAAGTAACATCATCAATATTGGCCATTCCCTACCACAGGGACCCCACACAACCTATACACAAACAACCTATCTGCAGTATTCATATGCCCATATATGCATGTAGCTGAGTAGTATCATTGGGAACTGGGTCTCCTTTTCTCCCACTAATGCTATTACAGATTGTTTATTTCTACTTCTAACAACAGCAATAAAACAGAGTTAGAGGCAGGAGTAAGGAATAAGGGTTCCTTCTTCCTCCCATTAGCAATAATACTTAGACTTATATACCGCTTCACAATGCTTTATAGCCCTCTCTAAGCGGTATATAGAGTCAGCCTATTGCCTCCAACAATCTGGATTTTACCGACCTTGAAAGGATGGAAGGCTGAGTTAACCATGAGCCGGTGAGACTCGAACTGCCAAACTGCTGGCAGCTGGCAGTCAGGAGAAGTAGACCGCAGTACTGCATTCTAACCACTGTGCCACAGAGGCTCTTAATCCTATTGCCCGTTATTGTTTTTATGCTGTCATTAGCTAAGCAGTAAGAAGTGGGCTGGTCCACTGGTCATCTCATCCACTTGTTGGAGAAATAGCAGGTGAAACTTTTTGTAGCTCTGTGGGCTGCAGGTAGTTCACATTTTGGCTGATCACCAAAACTGCAGTAATTTGGAGGGCTTGGGAAATGGTGAACAGTAGGGAAGGGGAGAACCAGAAGGACAGGGAGTGGTGATTTATTTTTGCATTTATGTCTCACATTTTTCTCAGAAATTTCATGGTTAGTTGCTTTGAGATTGGGCTGAAAGAAAGTGGCCCAAAGTCAGTGAGGTAGTTTGGCAAGTGAAAATGTGATCCTGTATTTGTGATCCAGGTCTAAAGCTTTCATCACTACATGGGTTCTGTGTACTGGATAAGCTTAGTAATCAAGATGTTGCAGAATTTTGTGCGAGCTATAGATTTATAGATTAGAGGTCTTGTGTACCGATTTGCTTGATTTGTGTAACCAAGTTATTCTTCTCCCTGCTTTCCAGAATGGCAAAAAAAAAGAGTTTAGAACAAGCAATAATTAATAAGCTCTATACAAAATGCTATAAAAGAGTGAAAGAAAGAGCAAGAGCCAGGTTGGAACAGGAAGTAAAAACAGATCAATCTGAAAGATTAGAAACAAAAATCACAACAAAGAGCTTCAGAGAAATGTTTAATGAATAGAAAGGTATTCCTGGAAAAAGATTGTCTTTAAGACACCCAGTTTGAAATTGTGAGAATTCTCAACCCTGAGTCAGTTTGATGAGATAGAGGGCGATATGATCTGGAAGTGATCTTGAGCATGGACAACCATTTTGTGCCTCCAACTGTTCATTGTGACATATCTCTTCCAGGGCGGGGGCTACACTTCAGTGGCTTTTGCAATTGCAGCAATGGCCCCAACCTGTTCATGATTCCCGCCCAAGGAATTCTGGCTTGAATCAAGACTCTTTTGCCTTCCCCCTCATTCAAAGGTTGTTCCTTGAGGTTGTCATATGGAATTCTCCAACCTAAGCATCCATGAGTGACTGTGCTTCTCGCAGGAGGAGGATGCCTTGTGACAGGAGGCTAGAAAACCCCTTCTTTAGTTTTAAATCAAACAAGATTATTGCTGAATCTAACTTTAAAAGGTGCTTTAGCAATGACGGTTTCAGGTTACGTTCTGAATCATGGGAATTATGGCAACTTGTGAAACGGGGCCTTCAATTCCTTGAGTAAAACTATTGGAACTAATGCCGTGACCCCAGACACACAGACATAGGCATACACCCCAACTGTACCTCTCCCTCCCACAAACATGAGTAAGCCATTAAATGGGTGATGTGAGGGTCTGGGGACAAGGCCAAGAGGAGCAGAGTAGAGCCTCTTCCTGATTGACAAAGGCCATGCCCATTACATAATATATATATTGATTTACAATTTCAGCCTGTCTCTGAGGGAAACCTTGTCCTGACTTTCACCCACCAATAGATGAAAATTGCACAAGTGCACCAGAGCCTAACATGTGCAGTTTTTGCAAAGCATTTCCTTTCTCTCCCAGGACAATGAATTAAAGCAAATGAAGCACTGAGACCATGTACCTTCTCTGGACATTTTGGCAAAAAAAAAAGTAGTTTGCCTACCAGCCCATGCTGATCCCTGCTGACTCTTCCTGTTTGCAACCTCAACTCTTTTTCCAGGAGAGGGAGGGCATTAAGCACCCATACCGGGCCACCAAATATATGGGTTCTTGCACCAAGGTGTTATCTTCTTGGAACAAGAAGAGATACAGCTCAGTGGACATGTAAGTCAATACCAGAACACAATGTGATTCTACCCGGAAAGAGGCACCCTTGGAGAGGATGAAATGGACTAGGCAAAAACACCTCAGTCCTGGTCAGGACACCTTGGGCACCATTCAGAAGTAACTGAGGACTGTTGCAGGAATTGTGCCTGTGAGCTGAAGCTGAAATCTGGTGCCTGGATCCATGCCCAGCTCAAGTTTGTCCCAACACAATTTGCGAAGGCCACCTATAGCAGAATGAGACCAAATGCAATCTTCTTCAAATCTGCTAATAAACTGCAAATCATCTCCCAGAGAATCATGATACGTAATTTGAAAACCTTTAGTTTAGGGTCTTAAAGGTAAGAAACAACACATTAATTTTCCATACACTAAATAAATAAATAAACACATTAATTAAACTCCAAAAATGTCATCTTTTGCAAACCTGGCGTGCAATATTTTAAATGGCCAGCCATCTGCTAAACTGCCTCCAAGGGGCAGTCCCATGTGCAGTTATTCAAAGACACCGCTTGAAAAAAACATAACCTCATTATCAATATTGTGCCTATTCCATACTCTGTAAATGCACATTCAGGTGTGCGGATTTTTACATCCACCACCTAAGCAAAGCAACCAGTAATTTAATAAGCAACTTCCCAGGAAAAAAGAGGTTTTCTCCTCCGGTGCTTTAAAAGGAGGGAGCCTTCTAAGGGACCGTGTTTTGCAGGCAGAGCTGTTCCCTATTTTAAACAAAGCAGAAAAGAATTTCAAATCACATTACTTCTTGTGCACAAAGCTCATTAGTAGGTAAGCCTCCGCAGGAAAATTTGGGGATGATGTCCTGAACAAACCGCAGCTGCTGCCACTATTGTCTGCTCTAAAGTAAGGCCGCTCGTTCTCCCACCAGAGTTTCTCTTTCCGACATGTCATGCGCAACTAGCAAGAAGAGCAATGTTTGTCCGTATTACCAGAACTGAGCCCTCACCCCGGTAGCTCCCTGATTAGTTGCTGGAAACGTGGCCCCTTTTCTGTGCAAAAGCTCTTCTTGTTTAATTAAAAGTGTTGACACTGGGACCAGCCAACCCACCCACCTGAGAATGCACCAATAAATTAAACATTACACTTTTAATGGCCCATAAAGAAACTCTTCACTGCTGCTTGAGCGTGGAGAGGGATAGAAGATAGGGAATAGGTTGGGGCAGTTATACAGCTAGATAATCTGAACTAATACATTTAATTAAGCAGCTACATTAATTCAGGAATTATTAAGGAGGTGGGACAGTATTTTGGACATTACAGGAGTTACTGAAAAGCAAATGGAGAGGATATGGGGTGGAGAATGGAGGAGGAAAATGTCTGTTATACTTTGCAACAGCTCCTGACATATTTTTAATAATTCCTGACCATTACCACTACCAAGAGTGAACAGTCTACGGTGTATGCATCTTTACAAGTACTCCTCGACTTACGATGACAATTGGGCCCAAAATTTCTGTTGCCAGGCGAAACATTTGTTAAGTCAGCTTTGCCTCATTGCACGACCTTTCTTGCCACAGTTGTTAAGTGAATCACTGCAGTTGTTAAGTTAGTAACATGGTTGTTAAGTGAATCTGGCTTCCCCATTGGCTTTGCTTGTCAGAAGGTCGCAAAAGGGGATCTCATGATCCTGGGACACTGCAACCGTCATAAATACGAGTCAGTTGCCAAGCATCTGAATTTTTATTACATGACCATGTGGGGGGAGAATAGTGTGAAAAATGGACTCTTTTTTTCAATGCCGTTGTAACTTTGAATGGTCACTAAATGAACTGTTATAAGTCGAGGACGACCTGTGTGTTTTTTGCTTTAGTATACGTGTTTTTGATTTATGGCATTTACTATGGTTACCTGCACCACTGGAGGACAAAAGCAAAATAGAAACAAGAAATGGAAATTAGCTAATCCACCTACAGGAGCTGCAGTGTTGCCCTTTTTCTAGGCAAATATCTCCTGGTTGCAAAGATAAAGCACAGGGAGTGAATTTGTCCCAGCTACTCTAAGCTACTGGAAAATGGAAAAGAATAGAGTGCAGAGGTGGGTATTCAGCAGGTTCTGACCAGTTCTGGAGAACCGGTAGCGGAAATTTTGAGTAGTTCGGAGAACTGGCAAATCCCACCTCTGACTGAAGATTTTACATTATCCTTCCTCTGCCCCGCCCACCAAGCCACGCCCACAGAACCGGTAGTAAAAAAATTTGAATCTCACCACTGATAGAATGGCCTCCATTCTAACACTCTTCCGGAAGGTGCTGAAGACCTGGTTCTATCAGCAGGCCTGGGGAACGCAGCGCGGGATGGAGCCCATTCAATGGTTCATGTGATGTTTTGTCGCCAGGATGCGGGTTGGGGTGTTATTATATTAGTTTAATAATTTATTATGTGGTTATGCTCTTTTATTAGCTTTATTGTTTTACATATGAGGTTTTTATATTCCTGTAAGCCGCCTAGAGTCAGTCACCATGTGCAGATAGGCAGCAATAAAAATTTCCTTAAATAAATAAATAATATTTTTAAGGTTTGTTGTTGGAATTGTGGCAGTTATGATGTAATGCAAGCTGGGTGAGCCAGTTTAGAAGATGCTAGTCTCAGGATTAGATTCATGCTTTTGCTTTGCCGCAGAGTTACCTCTGTGACCCCTGAGATAACATGTGCCACCTGGGAAAATTAAGGCAAAGCTGACTGTTTGTGGAATAGTTATAATATATTGACTGTACTAGGATATCATAATTTATTGACAGAGCATGAGGGAATACTTAGAATGTTTCCCATATGCAAGTATTGGCAATGCTCTAATTTATAAGAAACACAAATAGAACAGTCTGGAAGGAATAAAGTGTAATAGATTGAGGAGGAAGAAGAGAAAGAGGAAGAGGAAGAGGAAGAAGAAGAAGAAGAAGAAGAAGAAGAAGAAGAAGAAGAAGAAGAAGAAGAAGAAGAAGAAGAAGAAGAAGAAGACACAGTTTAAAAAAAGACACCACCACCACCCCAGATCCAAGAAACATAATGCAAAGTGTGCTTCTTTTATTGTTAGGGTATCAGTTGTATTTTTTATAGTTTAATGACAACATAAGCGAACATAAGCTTCCAGGAGGCTTGGTCAGCATACCCAAAAGAAAAGGACGCTGGGAGTTGTATTCTAGTCCCATCTGGAGGCTACCGATTGATTCCCCTGTTTTAATTGTTGGAGTACTGAATTTTAATATTTTTAATATATTTTGTTTTAATACAATGGTTTTCAGTGTGAGACATGCATCCTCCCCTTTATTTTCATGGGGCCACAGTTACCTTTTTTCCAGGTAATGATGACTATTGGGAGCCAGAGATCCCAGAAGTAAAAAGAGATTCAAAAGAGACCATGAGCAAAAAAAAAAAAAAAGATTGACAAATCCTGCTTTAAAACTATACATCCTAAAGTCGACTCCAATCTTGCTGTTATTTCAGTAGAATAAAGGAAATTGGTGCTTAAGAAACAGCCACACTACAATCTTCTCATCATGCCAGAAAGATGCCTTGGGAACTATTTTCAAAAGACACATCCTCATGTTGTTTCCACTATCTTATTCCCAGGGTTCTGCACTGGCAGTCTGAAGTCATACTTAATATCTACTGTTGTTTTTCTTCTCTTGTCATGAATCTTACCATTTGAGCAGTCTGGGGTAACTTGGAGATCAGGGTAGTCATGCGACCTTTTTTCCTAATTTTAGACATTAGGCATCTGGTGTGCACGATTTCTTTTATTCATTTGTTTTCTCCTGGAAGACTTGTTTATTTTTTTTAAAAAATGAACATGTTGGTCTTCTATCCTTTTGCTGATCATCATTTTCTATATCTATTTTGGCTTTGGTTGCAAGAGAGATTGGACACCTCGCTTACCCAGAGAAGAGCTGATAGGATTTATTTTTATTTTTTTGCCACAGGACTATTGATCTTTCTATAAATGCAATAGTCCTATAGTATTATGACAAATCAATACATTTAAAACAAAACAAAAATGTTCTGCACCAATCAGTGTGACATATAAGAGCAAGAAGTGGATGGACATAGTTTTGTTGATGGGAGTGCAATGTCCATGCCATAAACACTGTCCCATGTGACAGATTTTGTTTTATATAACTACAAAAATTCAGATTACTGAGTTTTCCTTTTGACTGCTTCAAGAACACTAAAATCATATATTGGTCACCTTGCTTCTAAATTGTGTTTTTCTCCAAAGTTGGTCATGCTGTTCTGCTCTTCTAGGGCAGATCCTTGATCCTCCTAATACCAAGCGATTTATGGTCTCTCTGACAGCATAATCATAATCCAGGCCTATCAGCCACCTTGTCACATAAACTTGCAAACACACGCATCATTTTGGTTATAATAGAAGTTGGGAGAAGATCACCAGAAGTTGAGAAGATAGAACAAAGTTTTTCATAGACAGAAGAACTTTCTCATAGGAATGGGTGCTACTGAAAAGGCTTCTGGGTTTTGTTTTTTTTAAAGGATAGCTGGTGATCTTAAGATGGACTGGAGATTTTTTTAAACTGTTGAAGACATGTTAGATCCATAATGGTTCTGAAGAAGACTACCGAATAATTTCAGATTCAGGAGTGTCCTTAAGATCATCAAGGGATGAGACTTTTATTCCCAAGGCAGATGGCTTCCTTGGGAAGCTGAAGAGTGCAAAAGTCATGATCTGCCAGCCTGAGAGAGAATGCCAGCCAGAACAACTGTATCCTTTACTTAACTCTAAGTAGGAGTCCATAAATAGCAATGCATATTTAGTCAATGCTATATAGGCTGTCTTCCAGTAGAAAATTAATTAACTTTAAAATACTTGGTTGGGTGCTCTCAAATCAAGTCTTTGTACTACTTTACCAGTCTTATCTGAAATATTGTAAGGGACAGGAATGTTAGGTGAAAGAGTCAGACTTTCTTAGCCACTGTAAATAAACATTGCTGGAACTGCTTGACATGCCTGGAAACAGAGCTAAAAGTTTGCCTTATTTTGCTAATATAAAGAGGGAAACCTCATCAGTACGATTGTCTGTTAGTTTAGGGAACAGCTGAAGATAGTTAAGTAGTCCTCATTTAGCAACTGTAGCTGATTCTAGCAAAATGGAGAGAGAGGGGGGGGAGGGAGGGAGGGAAAGATGGAGATGGGAAGGACCTTGGGAGACTTGGCAAAGAGACATAGCGAAGGACAGGAGTCTCCAACCTTGGCAACTTTAAGACTTGTGGACTTCAAGTCTTAAAAGAATTCCTCAGCCAGCTTTTCTGGCCTGAGGAATTCTGGGAGTGGAAGTCCACAAGTCTTAAAATTGCCAAGTTTGGAGAACCCTGGCCAAGGGGAATGTTCAGATAAGAGATATCTCTATCTCTATCTCTATCTCTATCCCTGTCTGGTCTGCCCCATAAGGCTGAAAGAATCTTGCAAGTCTGAATATACTTTTATCCTGTCTCCTGTGTGGCCTGAGAAACTGGGGAGGGTCTCTTGTGAACCTCTTTCCCCACCCACTATGTAGCTGCAAGCTATGCTGTCTCCTATCTGACCGTTCCTTGGCAGTGTCTTTGCTCAATATCCCAAGGTCTTTCCTCAATACCATTACAGTAGACTGGAGATTTACTGGTGGAGAGATGGGTACCTGGTCCTTAACCTGAACATCAGATGACAAGGTTGAAGATGTTGAGTAGTCAAAGGAGGAGGCTTCAAGGTAGAATAATTAAGTTCAGGGAGATCAGCGTGAACATTGCTAGGAGATGGATCCAATCACTCAGCAACAATGGATAAATTCTGAAGCCAATTAGCTCCAGCAGATATGTGTCTAACTTTCTGAGAGGAAAGTTGATGATCTATGAGCAAGAGGCCATGCCGGCCAGGAATGAAAATACACTATTTCTTGAAGGAGTGTCTTGGAAGACAGATGTGCTTGAGAATAGGAAAGTGATGCTTCACAAATTTTGTATGTCCCATGTTTCAACCAAGGGACAATTAGGTGATAGAATTTGAGAAGACTATAGAATGGAAGGCCAATATATGTACTGCATACAGGTAGTTCTGTCTTTCCGTATCTGATTGTACTCTTAGCAACATCTCTTTACCTGGAGACTATCTCATTTGCCTGAAAGGAAAAGACAAACAGTCAAGCAAATGGGGTTTGCAGCAATCCTACTTTGTTCTCTCCATCTATCATTCCTGGTCTTGGTCAAGCCTCAGCCAAGGTCGCCAGGCTTTCAAATGGAAAAGATAAACTGTTCCATACCCCCATGGGGCTCATAGGATATTAGCCCTGTCTACCCAATCAGTACAGCAAGGGCACGGATGCTACTTTAAAGGGTTCAAGAAACATCTAAGTCCTTAATGTATCCCCATACTGGCACTTCAGGGATAACCTGCCTTGCTTTCAAGATACTAATTATGTGTGGATTTTTTAAAAAAATTCTTCCACAGTGCTACATATTTCATTCATAAACCCACCCCAAACCTTCAGGTCAATTTCAAAAATGAATCAAAACCAGGAGGTTTCCCAGTTTCTCTAAAGTATGGGGTATTGAGACCACACCTCCTGAGGATTAGCCTCCCATTTTTTTTTCTTTGACATTACCTTTCCAATTTTAATATTTCTAGACATTCTTATGCCAAGATGGTATCAATTGTCTCCATTCTTCCCCACCTGCGCAGTGGTGCGTTTCAAAAAAAGTTTACCACCAGTTTGGTGGGCGTGGCTTGGTGGCGTGCACACCAAACATGCCTTTCCAACTCACCTCCTGCAATCCTGCACTCTCCCTGTTGCTTCAGCAGCTGATGCGCGGCCATCTGCTGTGCCACGCAAAGCAGCTGCACTTCAAGAGCAGGACATAAAGGTCAGTATGGGAGCCAGGGCAGGTGGGTGGGCCCAACCAACAGCACAGCATCTTAGAGAACCGGTTTGGTCTCTGCTGCTCTTTGGCGCTAGCGGTACGCCAGAACCATGCCGAACTGGTAGAATACCACCACTGCACCTGCAGTAATTTGGTTGAAACTTACATTGTAGATTTTCAGGAAGCATACTTTCATTGATCTTTTGTACCCTACCGTAGGTTTTTCTGTTTTCTAAAAGCATGGCATCCATTGTCACGTTCTTCTACCTACAAGGTATCATTTTCTTCTCTTACCTAGCTCTAGTTCATAGGGCAAATGATAAATACCACCACCGTAGCTTGCACGACAGATTTGTCAGCGGTCCTCCATCATTTCATCGTGGTCCTGGCAATCCATCAGCCTGAAAGGGACAATATCCTCACTGACCAGCTCAGCAGTATCAGAATGGCCATTCGTGAATGGAGATTGTACCCATCAGAGATGGCCTTTATCTGATACCATCAGGCACCCCTAAGGTAGATTGTTTTGCCACATGCTAAAGCTTTTACAGCAGGGGCAAGATAGACTCCCGGTGTTGGACTGATGCTTTCCTTTTTTTAATTTGACCCCTCCTTTATATGGTTCTTTTCATTCCTCTGATAACTAGAGTCCTAGCAAAGATCAACGGACACTTAAATAACTGTATTTTCATCATACCTTAGTGGTTGCAGCATCTATGATTCATCCAGTATTCTGCCCTGTGCATTGAAAAGTATTTGCCTTCTGAGTCAAATATTTCCCAGCTTACTCACCATCCACCTGGGACAAGTCATCTATCTGTCAAACCTTCGTTCCTTCTGCCTTATAGCTTGGAAGATTCAATCCCAAAGCCTCTCTGGGATAAACTGAAAAAGATTATTTTAGCTCCTTGGGAGCCTTCTGCAAAGGCGTCCTATGCAGCTACATAAGGATTTTTTTTGAATACTGTCCAGAAACAACACTGTAATTCCCTACAACATCAAGTCCATCACATTCTGGCTTTCTCCCTGTGCTTCAAACAGCTTTGCTCTCTTTTCAACCAAGGTACACTTTGCAGCCATCGCTTCTCTTTTTCTTTCATTGAGAAATATTTCTCTTTCCAACCTGCTAATAAGGCATTTTGTGAGAAGCCTAGCACATCTCCAACCCTGCTGGTTCCCTTATTCTTTCTAGGTTAACGTTGAAACTCTGAATCTATGCTTATTGCCCCAATTTACATCCTGCCATGGAGAGTAATTATAATGTCAGCTTGTGGAGATTCTCTTTTCTTCATTTTTCATAGGGGCGAAGCAGACCTTTGTCCAAATATATTTTTCTTTCCAAAACGAATCGGGGCTTTCTGTTGGAATCAATAAAGTATATTACCTATCATTTTTCCAAGTCTCTCAAGACCCATAAGGAAGTTCTTCATTCCTTGGATGTCTGTCACACTCTTACTATATACTTAAGTGTCATGGTACTGTTTTATAGGACCAACATTTATTCCTGACTTTCTAAGACCCTTCTAAAAATGAGTTTCTCCGAGTGGAGAGTGGCGGCCCTTTAGCTTTTTGTAAGGTAGCCAAAGAGTCATGCCTTCATTCATTTGTGTTGACTCCACAAGACCAGCGCTGCTTACCTTTCTATAAAATATAAGGTATTCCTATGCTGGGTAACTGTATAGCCTCTTTCCTTCAACTTCATCCAGCCTCTGTAAACTGGATCTACGTCACCAGAGGCAAATGCAACCTTTGGAAGAATGATCCTGTTTTCAGCCATCTTATGAGAACCTCTTCCAGATTAAAAGTGTGATGTTTACCCATATGTTGAATCACAGATGACCACTCAGAGGATTGTAATTACAGGCAATAACCCATTATCCTGCCTAGTCTTCTGTCCATCAAATCACCATTGTAAATCCAGAGTGCTGGGAAGCTATTAATTTAGACTATCGTAAAATAAATAATTAAGTGGGTGAAGAGATCAGCATCTCGAGAGAAGCAGTTAGCCAACATCCACAAGGGAATGGTGAGGTCTTTAAGTGGCAGCCTCTTTGGAAGCTGACATATTCATCACTGACTATTTTACCCTGAATTGTGCAGAAAATTGAATTCCTTACTTCAATTGCAAGTTGTATGTATGTATGTATGATTCTTAACTCAAGCGGTTTTCTTTGTATGTTTTTTTCTGTGGTTATGATTGCTTAGAGTGGTATTCTGATACCAGGGGCGAGATGGGCTCAGCAGTTAAAGACCCTGAGCTTGTCAGCTGGAAAACTGACAGTCCAGGTTCGAGACCCAAATGCTGTGTATGGGGTAAGCTCCCATTCCTTGCCCCAGTTCCTGCCCCGCTAGCAGTTTGAAAGCTTGCAAATGCGAGTAGATAAATAGATACCACTTTGGTGGGAAGTTAACAGAGATCCGTGCGCCTTGGCATATAGTCATGCTGACCACATGACCGCAGAAGTGTCTTCAGACAACGCTGGCTGCCATGGCTAAGAAACAGAGATGGTCACTGTGCATGACTGTGCAGGGGAAACCTTTATATTTTATTATGAACCATGGTTTCCTGACTGACATTCTTCTGCAGCACTAAATGAAAACATAGGGCGACTCTGCATTTTGCCTGCTCAGATCATGTCATTCTCTGTCATCCTCTACATCTCATGTAAGCTATTCCGGCAGATAAATTTCTCAAAGCACAGTTGGCCCTTGAGTTAGTAAAGTGCCTTCGCGGACAAGCAAGAGGACATGGTAATGAATGTATTCCTGGCATCGTCATCTCATTGGTTTCTATTATTATGATTGTTATTTATTCCCCGAGAGACTTATCAACATGTCTGGGCCCACAAGCACCCTGCTGTGAGTATTTCCAACTAGTCTCAAGGGAGGTGACTACCCCCTCAAGGCCAGCCGCCCTGTGGAATAGAAATGACTGGTGTGTTTCAGCCAGAAGAGCTCTGGAGTCTGCATTTAATATGTGCTTTTATCAGGAAGAGGACAGACCATGCTTCCTGGGGAGCATATACTTTCTTTCTCTTGAGCTGAGGGTGATCCTGTGAGTAGGAAGCTTATAGAGAGTTTTCTGGGCAATTTCCAGGGAAACCCGGGTGGAGGAGGTGGATATCATCAGTGGCCTTAATGGAAGCAAACCCTGGCCTAATGAGCTGTGATTCTCCCTGAATTGGGTTCACAGAGGCAGGAATTTCCATAATTGATCTCCATACTGCAGGTCACACAGCCGGAGCACCCGGGAATCCATAAAAAGTGGTAGAGGCTGTGAATGCAAGGAGTGGGGAGGGGAAGGGACCCCTGGGCTTGGGGTGGAGCTCTCCTTTGCAGCAATTGGTGAAGAGGGTTTTCCATGAATGCAGTCCCGGCCTTTGGGGGAAAAAACCTTTGGCCCCCGGGGGCCAGCAGGTACAAAGGATATGCAATCCTTCAGCTGGAATCACCCTCTTCTTCTTTAAGAAAAAGAATCATTCCTTCTCTTCTGCTACAAAACGTTTATGGCATTTCAAAGGTTCCAAGCAGTCGGGTTAAAACACCTGGGGTGCAGACAACTTTGTTAGTATTCCGCAGCCATGAGACTTATATATCTTCCTGCAGTTCTGAAACTCTCCTGTTGCCCCAGCCTTGCACCCCTTGGATAACTTTAATAAACAGTTTCAAATAGAACTCATAAAGAGTGGTAGTCTGACAAGAATCAGCATTTTTGCAAAGCCTGCGCAGAACTAGAGTTTTTAGCAGGAACAGGGGAGCAGAAATGAGCAGCAATGCAGAGGCTTCCTTCAAGCAATGTTAGCTTGGCTTATGGTAGTGGGGAAGCTAAGGCTTTTATTACAGAAACAAAGATGGCATCTTCTGGTTATCTAAATGAGCTACTCCAGAGGCTTCTTTCTACAGGTGTGCCTCCAAATGGAGTGGAATAGTGTTTTCTGAATTCCCAGTCAGGTTAGGAAAGGCTAGATTAAAATTTACCCTCTTAAGAGAGTAATTGCGAAACTCTAAGGCCCATCACAGAAAGGCCAGAAGCATAAAACGTGAGGAACAAAATACAACAGAACATTTCGGTCCACCCATTTCACTAGCCGCTGTTTCTTTAGTTCACTTATGCATGGATCATACTATCATTCTGTTTTCAAAATGCAGGCAAGTTTTCTGGAAAGTCCTAGGAAAATAATAGCACATTTTCAGAAGGATGTTGCCAGTCAGTGAGCAAATGGCATTGACTGTGGGTGCGTTTGCCATAAGAATAATTGATTTTATTTTTCCTGCCACACTCGTTTCTTAAAGAGGCCAAGCCGGGGGGGGGGGGGGGGGGGGGGAAATCAGCTTGTGATTCCAAAGGTACCACAGCTACCCGCATTCGCTTTTCTAAAGGTCTGGTGAGGGAGACTACGCCAAGCAGATGTACAATTGGAAAGCCTTTTACCAATTGGGGGCCTAAGAGACATTTTGCTTTCCTCAGATAGGAATTCACTTAAGAAAAACATAAAAATAGCTGACAAGGTCATTGTTCTCTATTAGACTCACACTGGAGAAAATTCCACATAGGTTCATCTTCAATCTCAAAAGACAAGAGCATTTGGTGAAATGCCATCTGCTAAATCTTATCTATTATGCCCACAGAGCCAGGAAGTAAAGCTAAAAGCTTGAGAAAGCAGTAGTAGGTAGCAATAATAACGCTCAGTTTATCTAGCACTTTTAAACGTTCAAAGCACTTTGTCTATGTTGTCTCCATAATCCTTTTAAATTGTCCTATATTATGGCTGTGGTTGATATTTGTTTGGATGCCATCGGGTCGAGTTCAGTTCCCAAAGATTACACAGACAAACACGCATTGACTTGACCTGCCCCTAGTAAAAATTTGTAGCTTTTCCAGAAGAGCGCTGGATAGCTTTATCCGTCAGTCTTGTCTAAATTTGTCATTGCCTTCCTCTGTAGAATTGATCTCTTTACTTCTCTGACCCCTTGTACATCTTTACTCTTTGAACCCCAGAAAATAAAAATATCGGCCACCTTCATTTTTGCCAACAAGTTAGGTAAGCATATTGCTCGATGTCAATGTTGTCTTCTTAATACTGAACACTAGGCCAGATTTGCCATTTTCCGCTTTTTGTTTCGTAACACACTTTTCTAAGGTATTCTTCTGTGTATCTCAGAAATCAGGAGCCCGGTAACTCATTTTCAACCCAACCTGCATGGAGGCATCTGTTGAAGTAAGCTGTAACTCATGACCGTCCATGCCTTTTAATCAAATGTGTTAGTCTGAAAAGGAGCTACAGCACTCTTCCTGATTTGGGGCTATCACTAACACAGATCTCCTCCTACAATGCATATCTCCCACTGTTAGTGTTTCAGTTCTTTATTTTAATTCCAGCTGTCTGGTGGGTTTTTTTTTCCTCCCCACCCTGCCATTCTTGTAACCTATTTACTGTACAGGTTTGATAGATGTGGGAATAATATGCATCCTTTTCTCACTCCCTGTCAAATTTAGTAGCTTCTTATCCATTGTACAATGTTTCTTTACAAAGAATAACCCCATGTTCGGACACATCCATTAGCCTTAATATATTCCACGTTCTGGCATAATCCGCATAGTCAAAGGCCTTGTGGCAGTCAATAAAGCAGAAGGAAAGCTTATATTCTCTTGCTCTCTCCATTATCCATATTACATTAGCTAACTGATCTTGTGCTCCTTTTCTGAAACCTGCCTGTTCAGTTATCATTTATCCCTCTATGGATGGCTCTGAGGTTTTTTTGTAAGAACTGAAACAAACATTATAGTTTAATGAATTGGTGCAAAGTTCCAGTCATTTGCACATTCTCTTGCATCACTTTTCTTCCGTATTGGATATATACTCTTTTCCCATCTCTAGGTCACACAGTATTGTTCCATATTTGCTGATATGCAGCTGTTAACTCTTTAACTTTCTTTTCTGCCATTTTAAACCAGTTATTGGATCTATGCCTGGCGCTTTACTTTTTGATTGCTGGTGTATTGCTTGTTAAACCTCTCCAATTTTTTTCTATAATTCTATAATCCTGTTTGTGAAGGGGATTTTACAGTATAGTCTTTCCATCTTCGTTTAATCGTATTTGCTTCTGTTAGATATCTTCCATGATAATCTTGAATATTCCTATCTTAGCAACACATACCTCTGTGACCTCCTTAAAAACATCTCTCATTTTTCTTTTCTTGTTATTTTCTTCTAGCTGCTGACATTCTTGATTGAGATATCTTACATTGTCCTTTCTTGCTTGATGTTGAAAATCTGCGTTCAGTCACTGTTGCCCAAGGCTTTCATCTTCTGTCTTTCCTTGGCTATCATGATAACTTGTTTTGAAAAGCACTTAGATCTTTTCCTCTTTGAAATTTGGAAAATATTTTTTTCTATTTCAGTTTTCATGATGTCTCATCTCTTCTCATGGCTTTTCAGTTTTTCTTTCACATAAGGTAAGTGTAAAACGAGTATAAGAAACTGAATCTATTCCTTTATTACTTAAGTTTAACTTACGCATTTGATACAAATAATTCATGGTCTGTTCTATAATCTATATCTGGAAGTATCCTGGTTGATTAGATTATACTTCTCCATCTTCTATTTCCTCCATTTGATTCTAATGCTAGACATTTAATAACATCCATGTACAGAATATATATTTATATTACCTGAAGCAATTGTTGGCAATATGTATTATTTTTGCAAAATTATATTAAATCATTTCTTGTACTACTATACTTACTCAGTTCAAAGCTTTCTGTAATTCCAGGTTCCTTCATTTCTCCATAATTATTAATAATACTTTATCCTTTCTTGATATTTCACTTAACACCTTTCGTTACAGGTAGTCCTCGACTTACAACCACAATTGAACCCAAAATTTCTGTTGCTAAGTGAAACATTTGTTAAGTGAGTTTTGCCCCATTTTACAACCTTTCTTGCCACAGTTGTTAAGTGAATCACTGCAGTTGTTCAGTTAGTAACACAGTTGTCAAAGTAATCTGGTCTCCCCATTGACTTTGCTTGTCTGAAGGTCGCAGAAGCTGATCACATTATCCCAGGCACTGCAACCGTCATAAATATGAATCAGTCACCAAGCACCTGGATTTTGATCACATTGCAGGGATGCTACAATGGTGTCATGCCCCTGTCAGAATCTGACTCGGAAGGGGAAGCCGAACAGCTGACGGGGAGTAGGAGTGTGGCTCCATTGTCTGTGGAAGAAACTGGGGAAGGACAAAGTCTGGCTGGGCGGAGCAGGGGAGAGGTAGAGCAAGGGAGAGGGAATTCAGAGCAAGCCTCAAGCCTACCCCTCTTCATCCTAGGGCATGCAGGGAGGAACGGAGAAGGGAGTAATGTGAGTTATGTGGCTTACGGGGGAGGAAAGGGCCCTGATTCCCTTAATTAACTGCATCTGGGAACACAGTGTATAAAAAAGGAAGCTGCACACAGCAAGCTGTTGGGAGCAAATGTGAATTTATCTTGTATCATCGTGGCTTATCTGTGTTCCTGGCGTCTTCCCAACTGTGTGAGTTTTGCGGTGTTTTCAAGTCTGAAATTCCCTCTCCTGCCCTGTCAAGCTAACTACTTCAGCTTGGTTTGTTTGGATTTTTAGTTACAGTTTGTGTGTACCTTGTTTTGGACTGAATTTTCTACAGTTAAAGGCTGTTCCTGGGAGAGTTTTTCTCCAGCTGAAGGTAACCTGGACATTGGGGGCAAAGTTGGAGATAATAAAAGAGACTCTTATTGCTTATTTGACTGTGTTGCCTTTGTGCCACGCCCCGGGTCATTACAAATGGTGGTGTAAAAAACTGTCATGTCAGTTGTTTCAATGCTGTTGAAACTTCAAACGGTCACTAAATGAACTGGTGTAAGTTGAGAACTACCTGTATTTGTCATAGAATTCCTCGGGGGCTTCCATTTTTTTCTCTGTTTCCTTTTTTATTTTCTTCTTTTCTTCAATAGAAAGGAGAGAAAAAATCACTGTCCCCAAGATCTGGCTCTAACGCAATAACAAACTGTAACATTTAACAGGAAATAAGAGCTATAGAATGCAATGGGATTTACTAAAGTCTTATATTTATCATCCCATATTCGCTATGCTTTTTTCCACAACTTCTCTTTGTCCAAATGTATGTGTGTATCCATCTGTAAAGAGATGAGCAGCTACGCTCAGGGTGTGTTCATTGATGGCTTTACATCAAAGAGGAGGGACAAGTTAGTGGAGTATTACAGGTCTTTGTGCACAATTGCTTTCTGCAGTTCAAACATTTTAGAAATTATCTGAATGAGAGCAAAGGAGCAATGTTTAATAAAATGTAGCTGACACAGAACTAAAAAGGTTATACTAGGCTATAGAAATCAGACTGAGAACTCAAAAGGGTTTTGGCAGGCTGGAACAATGAATGGAAAAAAAATATCATTGAATTGTAATTTTATATGATAAGACCAGAGCACTATTTATTACATGGAGTATGATAATATTTGTATGTATTTTAATTTTAATTTTAGTTAAATTCATAATAAAATTATTTTTGGCCTGACCCATACACTTTTTGGAGTATGCCTTTCTAGCACACCATTCAAAAATTAAGAATTTCTTGACTAAAACACATTGAAATTCAGCGAATATAAGTATAAACTACATTTATGTATGAAAATATCAGACAAACAAACTGAAAAAGAACCAGCTTGGCACCTGTGTATTTTTAAAATATCTAAATTTATTATTGGATTACAGATTGATTATGAGCTGCTATAAAACACAAATTTTAGTTGCGTTAAGGAAAATTCCAGATCGTGAGAAGTACTAGTCTGCTCCATTCTGCCTCCCATTGGTGGTTCACAAGCATTAATCCACATTTGAAGAAAGTTTCTGGTAAATGAAAGTGCATCTTGCAAAAGAGCCAGCAGCGTAGCAAGAAACTGCAAAGCCCAGACCAATAAGCTTAAAAGGACTGGCTATCTGTCGTCATGAGAAGATTAAGGAGAAGCATGACAGCTGTTTACCAGGATATGAAAATCTGCCATGCAAAAAGATGGATTAGTCTTGGTATGTTTTGTTCCAGAGGGCAGGATCACAACCATTCGGTTGAAAGTTTGGGGCTAAGATTAGAAGAAATTCCTGGGTGTCGGAGTTGTTCAAAAGTTGCACCAGGAAATGATGAACTGGCTTTCAGATTGTTGGACCCAAAGAAAATGGAAAGCTGAGGGGTGTTGTTACATGGCTTTGACTTTTTCATGTACATGTAATGCAAAGCAAGATCTCTTTTGGAAATGCGTTCCCATTTTTCCTCAAAAAGCTGATTGTTGGTTTGTTCAAACCAAGTGGAGAGAAAAGCCAGATTGTGATATTACAGGGCTTCAGCATTTGCATTTTGCATTCAAAGTTGGATCAGTGTCAAATTTTGCTCCCATACTGCCTGGAGAAGCCAATAGCAAAATGAAGATTTTCGACAGTTGCTGCTAGAAAAACAAAGTGTCTGTCTAAAATAAACATGGAAAAAGGTGTCAATGGATGTCTCAAAAATAAAATTTAAGATTTCAGGAATTATACAAAGCTAAACAAACTCATCTTTTCCGTAAAAAGCAGTTTTGAATCTTATTGTCTTATTGTTTATCTCCAACGCAAAATTTTATTTTATGAAAAAGCAAGGTAGGCTTTATCATTATTTTTGTGCAATATATAAATGTAATGTAAATATTAAAAATAAGCAGTCATGTTATTATTTATCCAGCCTTAGTCCCAAAGAAACCATTAGTTTTATTCACGGAGATATTCCACAATTTCATTTATCAGTTTAAGAGGCTATGATACCACAGAATTTGAGAGCTTCTGGCTTAATGATTTAATGCGGCAACATGTGCAATATGGAGCTTATAGAGCCTGCGCAATTCAATAGTTTTATGATTTAAATGAATTAAGGATGCCATAGTCTCTGGAAAAACTAATACACTTCTGGTCTTAATCCACTATACTGAAGTGACTGATACGCTGGAGGAGTTAAATTCAACTGCAGCAATTAGATAATAGTCATTATAAAATCTGAGTACTGTATATTATAAATGTATACAAGTTTGGCTAAACTCTTCACTGGTGAAGTTGGATTTTGTCATTACTTTTTTTCCTCACATTTCCAAAATATGTATTCAGTAGATGCTAAATATTCTGTAGACCTTATCGTGGCATATTTTCAGCTTTAGTTTTCAATTGGATGAATTCTGTCTTATTGCTGTCAATAAAATCATAGCCTTTTGTTAAAAGATGAAGACCCTTGGAGTCAACTATTTTAGATTATAATGGTTTGGCCTCTCTCACCCCCAGTTGTTAAATCTCACCCAACAATCTAAGAGTCAAATATTTATGGAGTATAACCCAGCTAGTATAACTAAAAGTTTCCCTGAAAGAGATAGCTTATGTAAAAGAGTTTGGACTGCCTTTTCAGTAGTTGCGCACCCCACAAGTATGAAAGGTCCAAACATATGACAGACAAGTCATATGTTACTAGATTTAACTCATGTTGGCCTTAATATAAGCCTGAGAATCTCAGTAAAGTGGTGTGCATGCTGTGTAAAACATGCCAACTGCCCCAACCACGTGTTTTTTCTTTCACTTCTATGCAAATAATATGACCTGTTAAATTCTGGGAATGCTGGGATTACGTGATTCCATTCTTCCAGTGGAATTAAATGCTGCACAATGGATATAGTGGCTGCTGTTTCATTTTATTTCTATATGTTTTCTATATATTCATGTCTTTTTATCATTTTTTCCTGCTGCTCATTTTCTCCCCACCAACAACCAGTGTCCTAAGGTTGGGTATGTAAAATACACAGCCATCTTGCTCGGTTTTAAAAGGAGTAAAAGAGAGAATGAAATCTTGTTGCATCTAATTTAACTTTAGGACCATGGAGAGAGGTTGAAAAAATGGTATTCCCTGGACTTCCATCCTTCTAATGTCTTTTCCACCTTTCTACTAAAGAAGTTTAATTAGTTCCATAAAATGGTGAACAACCACTTGGGCTCTCTCTGAATATTTCCTGGGATGTGTTAGGGAGAGAGGAAGGGAGGGAGCGGGGAAGGGTTTCCCAATGCAATGGCTTAGGAAACCAGGCGGAAAATGTCCTGCCAAAAGAATCAAGGCTCTTAAGGCAGCTCAAGGAAGCTTGTTTTCTCATTTGGAGAAGCATTTGGTTATAAACATACTAAAGATAGATGATGTGGTAGAAGACAAATTGCATTTTAACATCTATTCTTTGCTAGGGTTTTTCTTTTTTTGCCCAAAATTTGCATTTGTGTAATGTAAATGCAGTGAATGAGAATACAGTATTCTGGAGACACCTTCCTGCCCCCTTCACACCCAAAATAACCTTCATGTGGTAGAATACCCTGAAATTGCATTTGAGTTCAGAATTGAACTTTCAAGAAGAGATTGGACTGCCATTTGTCAGAAATGGTGTAGGGTCTCCCGCTTTGGTGGGGGGGGTTGGACTAGATGACCTACAACTTTGATTATCTGTTATCTGGTGGACACGCAAGAACCTAGAACATGGTTGTCCAGCATTCGGGCTTGCCTAAGCCACTTTGAATGTAGAAGAATTGTCTTGGACTACCTATAAAATACATAACATAATTAATGTATATCAATAACAAATTTCCTTTGTTTTTCATTATCTTGTGAGGCCATATTACCAGCAGTCCAGGCCCATATGTGGCCTGTGGGTCACCATTGGATATTCCTGGTCTAGAAGCTATATTGCTTAACTTTGATGGGGTGATAAATGTGAAAAGAAAACATGATTAACTTTGTTCATTCCTTGGCCATTATTTCAACTCCCAAAATAGGGTAGGTGGGAGATCTGGCCTCCTCTTGTGGTCAAGCAACTCTTGAAAACTCCACCCAACTGGAACACAACATCCTAAAGTTTAGCAAACATATTCTGGACAAGGCAGGATGTTTAGCCAGCCAGTATTTGTACAGTGGGATCCTGGGGAGAACCCAGACTTTTGCTCGCAATTGCCATCGTGAGAGTCAGATTTCGGTTTTTCTAGCTCTGGAATTAAGCGAAAGGAATCGGGACTCTCCTGTGAGCCTGAAGGCAGACTGCCCTGCAAAACTGTCTGGTGCCTGTCACCTCAGCGCTGCTTAATCCTGGCGAGGCTGTCTGGGAGGAATATGGCGAGGGCAGAGAGCAGCGAGAATGCCTGGAGGCTCAGCACCAGGACAGAAAAAGCTGGCACCTCACAGGTTAATTACATGAGCAGCCAGTTCCCTTATTGACAGGGTAGCTTAGAAAATGCTGAGGCAGGACATACACTGCAGAGTGTCAGAGCCGAGGGAGCTTCTGCTCCCAGATGCCTGCCTGCTTTTCTCTCTCTCTCTCTTTCTTTCTCTCCCCCTTACTCTTTCTCTCACACATACATCCCCACAGCGCAACCCCTGCACATGCCCCCCCTGCAAGCCTGTCAACTTAACCTGCTTTTCCGTAAGCAGAGGTACCTCTTCTCTGACGGGAGCTAGCCAACCAGCCAGCCCTACACCAGCTCTGTGAGAAGAACGGGTTTGGGTTCTGCTTCTTGGCCTTTTCCCTCTTAAGCGTCGGGTATTTTGTGCTCAATCCACCCTAATCTACTGATTGTTGCTCCCTCTTTCTCCTGGTCCACCTGGAACACTTCACTCCTACCGTCCCTCTCTGCAACCCCTGCACGAAGCTGGCACATCGGATACCCATGGCCGGTGGTGAGGCACCCAGCGGCCTGCAGCCTTTGTCAAGAGGGCTGTGCCTGTGAAAGGGGGAAACCCAGTCGGCATCTCAGGACAGAGGACCAGGGGTGGGGGAGATATCCAGCGACCTGAGACAGATTCACCTCTCCGTGGCTCTGTGGACATCCTGGCTGTCAGCATGATGATGTATTTCTGGGTAGGTCCCTGTTTTGGGTTGGGTAAATCCCGGTTAATTTGTGTGTGTGTGTGTGTGTGTGTGTGTGCTGTTGGTCGCTTTCAGAGTTTTTCAGACTGTTTTGGTGGATGATGTTACCAAGTAGGAGCTTTTGCTCCGACTTATTCTTCTGGGTGGGAGTGGATCCCTGAACTTAGATTCTGCTTGCCTGTTCTAGATCGTGTGAATTTCAGTGTGTTTAGTGCTTGATTCCATTCGCCTGACTGAATATCGGATGATACTTTTGATGTTGTTGCTCAGAGGATAGTCCTCAATTTTTCTTTTTGGGAAGAAAGTTAGCAACCTATTTTCTTTATCTCATTTATTGTCATGGAAATAAATAAATGAATAAATAACTTCCTAAGGTGAGAGTATCTATAGATGTGTATTGCATTTACAGGCCATTCTGGGCATGGGTCCATAACATGTTGAACATGTGTGGTTCTTCTGCCTGCTACTCAGTCTCCTTGTTTCTCCACCCAGAGCTCTCTGAACTCGCATGTGATGGCAGCTAAAGTAGTAAATCTGTATCTTCAAGGAGGAGAGCCAACTTCAGTTGCATTTATTAAGTTGAAGTGAAATACACTGGGTGCATCGTCATCTGGTATCCTAGATGGATATGGTATAAATGTAGATTGGAGTGATATGGAATCTTACAGCATCCTATGACTTCTCTGCCATTTTTGTGAGCATCGTGTCTGAATTTGCAGCACTTAAATCCACATACTATAGATTGCCAGGGCCAACTGGAAGCCTCTCTAGCCTTTGCCTTCTGCACCATTTTCCTTGTGCAAAAAAAGGGTAAATGGCAATAACTGGAAGAAAGGCGCAGTGCAACGGAATTATAGATAACCGGTCTGAATCTTGGTTTTTCACTCTTCATAATTTTAACCTAGAGAATACTAGTGAATTTTAAGGCACTACAAAAGGAAAAGCATTCCGATAACCAGGAATATACTTCAAGCTTGAATGTATGCATGATGAGAATGCTGCTGGAAATAGCATCTTGCTTCAACTCACTCCAAAGATGCCATAATGTTTCCTAAGAAAATGAGTTCCAGGTGTTTTGCTTGAAACCTATACTTTCCTCCCTACATATATTTTACAACTTCATTTTAAACAACATCAAACAGTGTTTTTTCTCTCTCTCTTTCTCTTTTTTTTTCTTTTGGATGAAAGTTATCACTCTATTTTCTTTTTCCAATATATTCTTGTGGAAAGTGTGAATTTCCTCTTCTAAAATTGATTGGGCCACTTCAGAACCCATAAACTTAACTAATGCCAGTTCATAAGAGGAGCCACCGTGAAATTTGCTAAATTGTTGGAGAAGGATGAATAATCACTATAGAGTGAGTGGCAATGTGACTTGGGGATAGTGAGTTACAGAAATTCTCTGAACAAGACTGCCATAGGAACACCCTGTGGTCAATTGTTTTCTGGTACTAGCAAATTGACTAAGAATTGCTAAACTTTGAGTTTGCTTGTTTCAAAAGCAGACTGCAGCGAGCCCTGAGTAATTTCCTCTTTAGACAACAGGTTTTACTGTTTTTAAATTATTATTAGAGAAAAAGCATAGGCCTTTCTGTATGCTCTCTCCCATGTTGAATACATGTGTACTTCTGCCATTTTGTGTGAGGCAGAGCTGCCAGTTTGGTCCAGTGATTAAGGTACCTGGCTAGAAATTATGGGACCATGAATTCAAGTCTTGACTTAGCCTTGAAAACCAGCTTACTCTCTCTCTCACACTCTCTCTGTCAGCCCCACCCACCTCACAAGATTGTTGTTGTGGGGAAAATAAGAGGTGGAAGGTGTATTGGATATGTTCACCACCTTCAGTTATTTGTAACAATAAACACAGGATACATATTAAATAAATAATAAATTGCTGGACTGCACAACAGATGCAAGAGTTCTAAATATACTCAAGGAATGCTTCTTCCACAAGTTGCTTGTATCTAGTTATGAGTCTCATAGGTCACTTCGTAGCCATTCCCAATGACTTTTGTGTCTGCAGCACTGATTGTGAACCAATCACAACCTGTCTTTTAAACTGGTAATTTTATTAAGCATTACAATTAAAATGATATAAACTAAGAATAATAAAAGAATAAAAAGAAAAAATAGAAAGTGCAAAAAAGAAAAATAGGGAACAATGTATAAAAAAATAGTAGAAAAACATATGAAGTGACTTTTGCCTTCATCACAAGTATAAATCTGTTCTTCTTTAATTGTAATTTTTAGTTCCTACTAGTGTCCAACCTTTAAAGTTCAATCCTATTATATGTATTTTTCTTTTTTAAAAAATCAAAACAACATTTTCCAATGGAAAGGATTCTCATAATTAATTTCAAAATTTAATTTCAAATACTTCTTGACCTTGGTTCATGTATAACTTTCTAAAAAAAATATTCTAATCACTCTTTTGCTGTTTATTCCAAAAAGGAGGAGGAGGAAGAGAGGGAAAAGAAAGAGGATAATTTTTTAAAATCTTTAAACTTGTATTGAAAACTTCTTTCACTAAGGATTGAAGAAAACCCGCCTATAAAATTTGTTCCTCCAAAGTTTTTTAATACCTGAAAAGTAGTTAACAAGCAATTTCCAAAAGTGATCTGAAAAGAAATTATGCGAATCCTGTGTCCATAAAGCACGAACTGCTTTTGGGAGGAAAACGGTGCTCCCTTGTCTCCCAGACCTCTAAACCCATCAGACAGCACTGACTTGTGGTCTCATCGTAAGGAGTGACTGTCTGGAGCGCTTGTGAGCGGCAATTCCAAGTCCTCTTCCTGTCCAGAGAGGAATTCTGAAGAGCTGATCCATTTGCCGCCTCTTCGTTCCACTTTTAACAGAGCTGTCTTCCGTTCACTAGTCCTTCCCTGGAAGTCCTACCATATATCTGCCTTAAGGTATATGTGTGCTATTTGTGTGTATGTATGAAGGAAGAAGTGCATAAAATATAATCTTGGTCTTGATTTGGGAATAGCAATTCAATATTTCTTAGGAATAGTTTTGTTCAAAAAAAGAATAAGGACATCAGCAATTTTAGGACTCCTTAATGCCTGATTTTGGATTTACCTAAGTAACAACCATAGCCAAGAATCAACAAACCCTCTTTCTGTTTCTTGGAAAAGCCTGTTCACTATTCTGAGTAGTATGCTGAATAGGGCAATTAATTAACGGATTGATTAAATTGGCCCTGCAGTATTGCAGGACTCCTACACATCAGAGTCCCAGGAACTAAATCTTAGAAATTGAAGCCAGGATTCAATTAGAAGCCAGGGCACACAACCGGGGTAGCGGTTTTAGAGATGGACAAGAAGCAAAACTATTGAAGACTTAATGTCACTTACCTTCAAGTTGTCTGCATATCCATTCAGATGAATTCTCCTTCTGAGGAAACAATAATTAATCAAGTAGCGGGGTGGTGATGGTTTCTGCTATATAAGGGATGTGGGAGGCAAGATTTGTATTCCAATACCTAATGGCATCAGGTTGAAGAAACCTGTGTTGATGGACCTGCTTAAGATGGAATAAATCTTATTCTTTTCTATGGGGCTTGTATGCTTGGTCAAAAAGAAGTTCTGGGGAATCCACCCTTTCTAGAAGACATCATGCCCTGAAATATCCAAGTTATGTTTGATGGGGCGGAAAGACTGAGAAATGCCCCTGCCACCCATAATAATTACCAACTGTGTTACTGCACCATTTCAGAGATATGAGCTTGACTCACCCTTTTGTTGGGTGGATGGCTGAGATAATGAGTTTGGACAATAAACATGTGATGTCAATTAAGAATAGTAATAGCGAATGTGGGAAGAGGTCTGGGAAGGGCAAAACCTCTTTGTCTTGGTGAGACACATAATGAATAGTGGCGGGTTTTGGAGAATGCTATTCACAGGTGGCAGGAAATCATTTTCTAAGAAAAAGAGATTGGCACCCAATTTTTTTTTTTCTTCCTTGCCCATCATACACCCTGACTTTCTTCAAATCTGAGCTTGCACTGTCTAACGCTTATCTCCCACTTTGTATCATCACAGGAGCTGAAACACTTAGAAAAAAAATGATCTTGGAAATTGTTCTGAACCAGATATCTGGAGAGGACCTGGGTTACTGTGTTCAAGGGATGGTTTATATTAAGTAGTTCATTTTCATACTCCAGCTTAAAGTGTGTGTCCTTAGCAGTGTGGTTAATTGTTTTTGTATCAGTCTTGTAAGTTGAACTGGGGAGAGAAAGCTGATTCTCACAGTTATATTTTTTGCATAGAAGTCGTACATATTAAAAAAAATAGCCAGCACACTTGCCTTAATATTTTCTTTAAGAAGTTCATATTACTGGTGTCTTTTTTTAAAAAAGTTGCTATGGCATTAATTTAAATCATGCTTGGCTGGGTTTAAAAACCCCAGGATTTGTTTTATTTTATTATGAAGTTTCATGGGCAACTTGAATTCCTGTCAGCGCTTTATCTCTATGTTGAGATGGTTTAATGATAAAATTCTAATTGTTGTGCTTAGGTTTAAATTCTTTCTCCGGAGCAATTAGAAGTGAACCACAGCTGTGAGCAGAGAGTAAGGCCTTTCCTTAGTTAGCTAAATGGAGCTGGCAACGTACTTCGGAAAGCTGCATGATTAATTGCAATGTGGTATAGCATAATTCTGATCAAAATCTAAAATTTCTTCCATTTCTCTTGCACCGTTCTCTGATGCTGGGCCAGAATAAGAGCTACTATAACTGCTTCATCTGCTCAACAATCCCATGTTGGGTCAGATCCTGGAGACAGATTTGACAAAAACAAGGTTTAGAATTAAGCTATGACTATATTTTATTTTTTCCCCAAGCTGCAACAAGTATTAGTGCAATTTACTTATGTGTCCAAATAATCCTATACGTTATAGAAATATCTTCCTTTTACACACACACACACACACACACACACACACACACACACACACACACACTAAATTTCGCCATCACCACCACTGCCAGTCATGAAAAAAGATGAAGCCGTCAGCCCCAAGGCCCTCCTCTGGCATTTCAATTCTTAGAGAAGGAGGCCACACACAGAGAAATTGAATTAGCACACCATATAAATATCATATTTACTCCCCATTTCTAAGCTGCTGATGGAATTTAACAATAGCAATTGCACTTAAAGACTTATATACCGCAGTTTATAATGTCAGCATATTGCCCCCAATAATCTTGGTCTTCAAATTACTGACCTTGGAAAGATGGAAGGCTGAGTCAACCTTGAGCCCCATCAGGATCGAATGTGGGCTGAGTTTGCCTGCAAGATTGCATTTTAACTACTGTGCCACCAGGGAATTTCATGACTGGTAATTCTATAGCAGTTGCTGCAGTCATGGTTGGATCATGTGTAGAGGATACCTGTAGCCCACTGGAAAAGATCAAACCCGTTTTACTGGCTTAACAGCTGAGAAGAGAACATCTCCAGATAGTGCCAATTGTTTCCATGGTACATACGATCAGCAATAAAATATATGGAGAGAAAATAGACTGGTTGGAAGAGTTAGGACATGTTCTAAGTCTGAGTGACAGACAGTGTTTCATGTGGACCTGCCTCTTGTATCAAAATGTCTCTAAATAACTCAATGTGAGGTGACTATGCATGACTCTTGTTGCAGCATTTCATCTCAGAAATAATAAGAGTGTAGTACCATTATCTACCCCAGGAGAATGTTGCAGAATTCCCCTCCTCTAATTCCACTTCTAGCGAGCACAATACTTCCCAATGTCTGTTTTGAAAGGCTGTGTATGTCTTGCTAAATAAATCAGGTTTCTTGATAATCCTGTATAGGCCAGAGCTTGTTTGGAAGGTCAGCATTTTCTATTTTTTTCTTTCAAGCTTTTCTCACTTAAGAGCCTGTCCAGTTTCTGCAAAGTGCAATACATTCTCATAGGTGGTTTAAGCCAGGCTGTCCTCATTTTACCATGGTGTTGAAGTTGAACATTGTCGAAGCAATTAGAGTCATGCTCTGTGCATAGCTAGCCTTTTATTTCTAGTGTAGAGTTATCCCTGGAGAAAAGAGCCTTGCCTTGCCTTTCTAAGAACACACACCATGTTCCTGTGCTCTTAGTCGTGGGTTATACTGTTCAGTGAGATGTTATGTGGATGTGCCTTAATGGATAGTTAAATGAATTTGGATGGCTTCATCTGTTATATACTTTAGGGACTTAATCGTGGGAAATAGTTTGCAATCAGACAGCAGTGCTTTAAACGAAATGGGCATTTCTTTAATCAGGTGGCAACTGCTCCAAAATGTGGCTTTACGTGTAGCATTCCAGTAGCTGGTAATATGGGTTCCCACTATCCATATTTTTTCTATAGCGTTTACTCAGAAGTCCTATTCAGCAAAAGCCCCTTCAACTTTAAGTAAAAGCTTCCTCCTAGCATTTTTTGCTAATGGTTTCCTTTTTTTTTAACCACAATGTAGCATGATTAATGAAACAACAATATATTAAATCATTTATGGTTTTAAAGGGTATATTACAGGACATTTATGTAGTTCAATTTCTGGTTAACTCATGGGTTATTTTGCTATAGAGATGTATTTGGATCCAAAGCAGGCTTCATGTCCAGCTTGGGTAACGTTGCTCTTCCCATTAACTGTTCCTTAAAAGAGTTATTATATCTTTTTCTGGGCTTATCTGGTAGTTATGTGGGCTCAAGAAAGTATATACTCGAGCATAAAAGATAGTAAAGTATTGGCATACAGCCTCCCTCTTAATTTTCAACTACTTTAGTAATTTACTCCATAATGGAGAAAACAACAATGGGCGCTGACTGTTTTGATATTTGGTGCAATTGATCTCTATACTGCTAAAACTCTTCTCCCTTTGTCTCCTTGTAACCTTCAGTTAGCCCAAACAGTGTATCATTGTGCAAAAATGTTTGAATCAAGGTGTACTTCAAATATGTTAATTTAAATAATGCAAACACAACCTGGGGCCCATTACTCCTACATTATTGAAATTTCAAGGGTCTTCACACCCAGTTGGATTCACAAAGTTGTGATGTTGCAGTGTTGTCACAGTTAGCTGTGCTCACATCAGGGGTGGGATTCAAATTTTTTAACAACTGGTTCTGTGGGCATGGCTTAGTTGGTGGGCATGGCTTGGTGGTCATGTGACTGGCTGGGCGCGGTGAACTCAACATCGCTCACATCGAGGCACACATCTCACCTGGCCTCTCATGACTGTGGGATGCTGCAACAGTTGTAAGTGTGAAAAATGGTCATAAGTCACTTTTTTCAGTGCCATAGTAACTTTGAATGGTCACTCCAAACAAGCAAAGTACCAGCAAAGGAGGGGAAAAAAACTCCAGAGAAATTCCTGAGACAGGAAGTCTAGTCCTGCCAAGAATGTAATAAAGGTTAACGGAGAGGCAGTTTCTGTAAGCAACACCAGAATGTTTCCTTCCTGCCTTCCTTACAGGATTAGACCAGTAATTTCTTCTAACAACCGGTTCTCCAAACTGCTTAGAATGTTAACAACCGGTTTTAGCGAATAGGTGCGACCCAGTAGAACCCCACCCCTGGCTCACATGATCAAGATTTCCAATATTCCCAGCCTACTTCTCAGAAGCAGAATCAATGGGGAAGTCAGCAGGAAGTTGGAAGTCACTCCAGCTACTTTTTTGCCTAGGCATATTCATTTTGTTTGAATAAGTAAGGAAATACCTCTGAAGGAATGACTAAATGGGTCTAGTAATATTCTAAATTTCACATTGATTGAACATTTCAAACTAAGATGAGGAGCATTACTTCTGTTGAGCACCACATTTCTGAGAGAAAAAGTTAAGAGCAGGATGGTAGTGAAGGGTATGGTAATAGCCAGAAATGGCCTTTGGTCACCTGTCTCATCTCTGTATCTTTCTCCTCTGTGTCCAGAAATACCCCCTTTTATTTTCTCTTTCTGATGTCTGAAAGAGAGAACTAAATCGAGAACTCTTCCACTTCTATCACGGGTACATTTCAGCTCTGTCTTTGTTGGCACTCAGAATAAATGTTTTATTTTTTCTCTTTGTTATGGAAAGATGCCTTTCATATGTGATGTGGCACAAAGTTTTACATTGTGAGGATGAATGAGAATTTTTTTCATTTATGGCAGTCTAGTAACTTCATACACGAATTTTGGTCTGAAGACTTTATAGAGATAGGACTGATAACAGAACAACATATTAAGCAAACATTGCAATATAGAGTTCTAAAGTTATCTAGTGTGGAAAATAAAAATTTAAGAGGCAAATTTCTTTTTCTTTCCTTTTGAAAAACAACAAGGCAAGTTAAAATAGCCTATAAAGGAAGGCTCATTAAAGCTCTGGGATGTTACAGTTACAATTTGTCTCTTTGTTTTTATGGAAAAGATAACCTAAGTTAAAATCATTATAGAGAAACACAGTGGAGAGTTTATTTTATGCAGATTGGTGTGACTTTATCTTCTTGAAGAATTCAAATATTAAGCTCTCTACATCTAAAGAACTGCAGAAGCTTTCAGAACAACTAAATGTATTATTTTTTTAAATATACACACACACAAATAGATTTTCTTAAGGACAATTTGGCATATTCTTGATTATGGATTGTATGCTGTATGCTAAAAGAGTTTGGTATATATAATAAGGCATATCTTAGAACACCAGCAACCCCTGTTTCAGGTGGGTGGGGTCCCACTGGGGGAGCTTTTATTGTATAATAACCCCATTTTATTGAGGTAAATTTACAAGGGGGTCCAGAAGTTATCATCGTTCATTTGGAACTGTCCCATATCTTCCCCTCATTCCTTCCCTTTATTTTTCTTCCCAGAGGAAATTATTTGGGAGGGAGAAAGGTACTGCGGAACAGTTTCAATTAGTAGCAATAACAGCTCCCTATTTGAAAAAGAAATGTCCTCAGAATAGTGAAAAGAAGACAGCAGATAACACCACTTCAGTTCCAAGATTGACAGAGCTGGCAGAACAGGGTCTGCTTCTCTTCTAGCAAGAAGGTAAGACCAAAAAGAAGTTCCTTTGTGTACTTTGGGTGACAACTCCCTCAGGTTTTGTTCTTCTTTCTCAAAGAGATCAGGCCTGTCTTGTCAGCTGCAGTCTCTGGAGCTAATTCACCAAACACCAGGGGGAAGAAGGAAGGGAGGTAAGGAAGAAGGGGAGAGAAAGTCAGGCTGCAGAAGAATGGTGAAAAGCTCAAGCATTAGACCTGTTGTCCACCCCCACCCTGGCCTTGTGGACACAGCCATTGAATATTAGGGGGTTGACCTAGTTGGAATCGGGATAGGATCTTGTGGCCCCTCCATAATATTGATTCCTGATGACTATCCTAACCTAAAATGTGCCAGAAATGGCAGCCAGCAAATGTTTTCACCATCTCTTCAGCAACCACAGGCTGGCAATGGGAATTCATGACATAAAGATGGCTTCCAATGGCAACCAGCGAATGTACGCCCACTGTCAGGCACAAAGAATCAGGATGACCAGTTAGAGTGCAGCATAGATATATTCAAGCCTATATTCAGGAATCTAGTCAACTAAAGTTCTGTATTAAATTGGCACCAGATAAGGGTCAGTGAAATTGAGGAAGGGTTGGTCTTAGAGCGCTTGCAATGACTCTAAGCTAATGACATATTTAACTTCATCTACCAGGTCTGCCTTCTCTTCTATTACATCCATAATTAACTCTCCTCCCCACACTCCATTTATTGTGGGGAAAAGAATGGAGAATAATGAAGTATCTGGAGAGAGGAAGGAAAGCTAGCGTGGAGAAAATGAAGAGCAAAGGAGATGCAGGGATGTCTGTTTTATTGCTCACAGAAAAGAAGTCCTAGATAGGCCCTTCCCAATCAAGGACTGGAAGAAGCCCAGCACTGTGCAACCTTTCATGAACGGACATCGCATGTATGCATGCATGAACAAACTGGCTTCTCTTTTTGAACAGCTGCTGATAAAAAGAAGGGGAGAAGGACATTTGTACCTCCATAGAGCTTCTAGGATAAAGAAACAACATCCACTTTTTATTCTTAATTCTTCTCCTTTTACCCAGCATCTAGATTGCTTGCTCCCTTCTCTTCTTCTTGATCTAGCAGAACAAAGGAGAGTAGATTCTCATGCGGCATTTCAAGAAAGAAGAATAGATGAAAGAAAAAGAGGCTTCAACAGCAATGGAGCTTGTTCTGGGTTCACAAAAGAGATCCAGGAATCTTTGTCCCAAATGGTAGCTTCAGCTCAGCTCACTCTCTTAGTGACATAGAAAAAAAACATTCTCCCCTGGCAGAAGCAGCCCCAGTCCCCCTCCCCAAACCATCAGCTTTTCAAGACAGTTGGTCACCACAGAGCTTTACCAGATGACTCAGCAAATCTTCCAGGAATAATTTAGAAGGCAGTGAAAGGAGACTGAATCAGCAAAAATTCCAGAATTCTTGTGTGAATTGGACTGGAAGGAGAGTCATAGCAAATATACTTCAAAGGCATACAGATGGACTGGGTTGGGTTTTTCCTAGGTTTTAAAGGGGCAGCCCTTTCAAACTACAAGTACATCATTTCCTCAGGGATACCTTTCAGAGAATCATAGGGCTGGAAGGGACTTGGGAGATCAATTTATCAATTAATTGCTCCAAAGTTGTGGAGTGGAAGTTTTTAAGAAGAGATTGGACAGCCATTTGTCTGGAATCGTATAGAGTCTGCTTCAGCAGGGGGTTGAATTAAAAGACCTTCAAAGTCCCTTCTACCTTTGTTATTCTGTATGCTTCTAGCCCAACCCCCCCCACCTAAGGCAGTAGTCCTTATACCATGCTGGACAAATGGATGCCCAGTCTTTTCTTGAAAACCGCCAACGATGGAGCACGGACAACTCTGGAAGGTTTGCTGTTCCATTGATTAAACAATCTCACTGTCAGGAAATTCCTCCTTCTTTCCAAGTTGGATCTCCCTCTGATGTCCTGTCCCTAGGTGCTATGGAAAATAAATTGACACCCTCTTCCCTGTGATAGTCCTTCAAGTAGTAGAAGACTGCTGTCGTGTTTCCCCTAAGCCTTCTCTTGAGCTAGGCTAAACACGCCTTGTTTCCTTAGCTGTTCATAGTACTATTTAACCTCCAGACCCCTTATAATCTTTGTTGCTCTTCTCTGCACTCTTTCTAGAGCCTTCTCCATCGACTGTGCACTGTTTCCTTATTTTAGATGTAATCCTTTGTCCATTTCATTTGAAGCATCAGACAGATCTCAAATAAGATTTTTCCGTGGTAGTCAACATTCCCAGTGTGCCCAACCTTTTCAGGAAGAGTGGAAGAATTGGTTACACTGTCTGTAGGTATACATGTATGTGTTTTCAATTAGACAAGACAGCCTACCAAATAGACTGCCCTAGTTAAACTTTTACAGATCGCAGGAGATCCCCTTAATTGATTTCTATTTAAATCCATATAACCTCATGTAATTGGTACTTGGTATTATTTGGATGTTTAGGATCTACCTAAAATACATACTAAGTTTGTATCAATTGTACCATTAGTTTTTTTTTTCTTTCCTATAAACAAAAAGATCGGGGAAAAAGTATACTTAATGCAATCATTAGTCTATTGGCAGAGAATGTATGACACTGTTGTGGTTCGCTGGCAGCCGGTGCAGCCGGCAGCGGAATCGGACAGTGGGGAAGAATCGGGACCAGTCAGGGAGTCTGGAGAGGACTTGGACGAGGGTCCTGCGTCCAATGCAGAGATGGGACCAGGACCATCTGGGACTGGGGTGCTGCTTCCGGAGCCTTCGGAATCTGGCAGCAGCGAGGCAGAGAACTCAAGGAAGCCTGTTCCCAGTGCACGTGTGTGCAGAGCTGCTAGAAGGCGAGAGCAGCTGAAACAAAAGGGGAGACTCGGGAGTAAGGCTGGGAGGTGATTGCCCCTCCCATAAGGCATAAAGGTCAGGCTAAGATGATGAAACCTTTGCAGGAAGCAAAGTAGTTCATTTGGTTCAGAGTCATTCTTCAAGCTCTTTGTTACCTGCTGGTTTTTTTGCACTTTGGTTGGTTTTTTTTTCTAGTTCATTTGATACTTCTGTTATTGGCAGCACCTCACAGAAAAGAAAGGTGGGTACTTATCTCAGGGGACTGTTTGAGATTAATTCCTGCTGGGAATGAGAACAATTCCCAGCATTGCAATAAAATAAGTCTTGCTTTTAAAATAAGTGTGTGTGTAATTACGGTTTAGGAAGCCTTGGTCAGAACAGACACTGGCACATTCCAGCAGTGCCAGGCAAACCCTTAAATGGACTAAGTCTGCTAAGGTCAGGAAAGCAATGGCTTTAACTGCTCTGGCATGGCAGTGACCCTGACTGCCATCTGGAGGACAGCAAAGTTCATTAGGCATTACACATTAAAAATAGACAAATCCACTTCTGTGGATAAATCTGATACTTCTGGTTGTTCAATTCTGTGGGTGTTAGAGGTGGTCAAGGCCTGCCCACGGATACTGCTACTCCTACAGAATATCTTGGACTGCTGGAGTCTGTCATCTAAGAAAAATAGTTAGACCTATAAATTAGCCATCTGTCACTTCAGTAATAGGCCTAATAATTCCACTCAAACTACTGTATCATACAGAACCAGAATATGTAAAGGGGAACATTTATACAGTGCCTGCCTAATGATGGGAATATACTTCTCCTTGACTTATTTATTTTATGTATTTATTAGACTTATTTGCTGGACATCTTGCCAAGACGCAACATTTATCTTTGTGTATCCATTTAAACTAGTTTCCCTTTTATGATTCTTGGGCACGTGGTAGTTCCTTGCAGCTGAGGTCAATGAGGGACAAAAAGGAAGTTATTGTTCACTCTGCCTTCTCTTTAGAAAAGCAGTGAACCCTGTTCTGTTGGAACTCTATCATATGGTGAGCAAAAGGCTAGGTAAAATACATTTTCCATAACCTGGCCCTGTTATCTGACTTCCTCTAGCTCAGCTCTCCCTATCAGACAGACACCTACACACAGAGAGACTAGAGATGCTGTTCAGTCTTCCTTTGAACTTGGAGTTATGGGGTCTCTGGGAAACTCCATATATCTCCCTAGAGAGTTGGTGTCAGCTATCCATCGAACAAGCAACTGTAGGAAGCAATCTTCAATGTGTATTGATGATTTTCAAGCCATTTGTGGAAGCCCCAAGTGCTGCTGCTAGATAGACACAAGTCACAATAAGCAGTCATCTGAAAATACTGAAACAACATCTAATTAAGTTTTGTCTATGCTCTTCCCAAGAGCACAGTGATTAAGAATAGAAAGAAGATAGCCCGGTTGAAAGCAATCATGGAGTCATTTGCAGGCTTGAAGTTAAAACTGTCAGTCACTGTTTCTGTGTCTCCTGCTTGTCTTTTTCATTATGAATAGCTTGAAGACACTTCCAAGAGTTTCAGAAATGTATGAAATTGGCCTACAAAAAAAGTACAGGAATGAATCTCCAAAGATTTCTGAAGACTCGTTGCCATTTTCTAACGAGGTTTCCTGCTATCCCCAGGCAGCACTAATAACCTTCCCTGGGGTTATTGGCCTTAAATTTCTGTTTTGGTAAAATTATTGTTGATATTTCATTGCCATTTTAGACTAGCTAACACCCCAGTTATATATTACTTAAAAAAAAAATCACTACAAATCAGATCTGATGAAAAATGAAACTAAAAAAAAAAACAGAGAGGCAAAATATGCATGGTTCAGCAGCAATCTTGTCATTTTTTAAATGCTTAATGCAAAGAATGACTAGGGGTGACATAATAACAGTATTCCAACATCTAAGGGGCTGCCACAGAGACGTGGGGGTCAAGCTATTCTCCAAAGCCCCTGAAGGCAGGACAAGAAGCAATGGATGAAAACTAACCAAGGAGAGAAGCACCTAGAACTAAGGAGAAATTTCCTAACAGTTTGAACAATTAATCAGTGGAACAACTTGCCTCCAGAAGTTTTGAATGGTCTAACACTGGGAGTTTTTAAGAAAAGATTGGACAACCATTTGTCTGAAATGATATAGGGTTTCCTGCTTGAGTAAGGGGTTGGACTAGAAGACCTTCAAGATCCTTTCCAACTCTGTGTATTCTATATTCTATATTCTGAATGAAGACAGCAATTCAAGGCAAAAATAGTGTGGCAACAACCTTTTTTTTTTTTTTTTTTACCATGGTGAGCAGGTATATCGAAGCACCTTTCACCTTTTTGGAATAGCAATATTCTGTATATTTTTGTATTCAGAAGCAATAATATTTGACATCCCCTCGTTATGCATTGAGAAGACTCCTGCTCTGGCCCAGTTCTCAGTGACCTAACTAAGAAGACTCCCAGTTGACTCTAAGAAGGTCGTATTTTACCTTCTTCAATAGATTCAACTTTTTTTCTCTCCAATTGATTCAGATCCTAAAACCTATGCACTCAGATTTTCCTGGTAAAGCTCCACTTATGAAAAGCTATAGAATGTCTGCATATGTGTAAGTTAAAGTTTTATTATAGTTGTAGGCCAACATATAAGAAGATATTCAGATAGCATTTTTTTTCCTTTCTTTTCTTTTCTTTTTTTTGAAAACAAGAGATCCAAAAATTAGGTAGACCCCAACATGAGGAAATCCCACTATATGTCAACCAGATCTCTGGGACGCAGAGTGTGAAGCCCTGGAAAATCTGCTGCCTTTTTACTGTCTGGAGGAAATTCTTTAACCATCAACAGGCTGCCAAGTTCAAAAGCAAAACTGAGCTTTGCATGATTTAATTGAAAAAGACAGAATACAATTATTCATATGAACTGACTAATATCTCTCCTTTCTCATCTCCTGCAGACTCAGATAAAACTTTCTACAAAACTCATAGCTATTTACAGGCTGCTTCAATGAAGGCAATAAGCTGCTAAACTGATTATTTTTATCTATTTATTTAATTTTATTACCAAAGATCAAAGAACTCTGCTGATTGTATCATGGGGTCTTTTCCAGATTATTTAGTGCAAAGAAACAGGGAAGAAATAGAAAAAAATCCGCTGGTTACAGTTATTAGAGGAGATCATATCAGAATATCACAGTTGTTTTGCCTTTATTGCAGGTAATTAAGACACTCTTTTCTAAGATAACAGTTTTTTAAATAAATGTTTTATTTTCTGAACACCTGAATCCATATTCTGCATTAGAGTTGTGAGTGTGGTGCAGCTGGTAACGGTAAACCACTTTCTTTCTTTCTTCATCGGCTTTTATTGTTTTATCTACATATAAAATACAAAGAAAAATAGGAGATAGGAAATTAGAGGAAGAAAAAAGAGAGGGGGAAAGGAAATGTATAGTACAGGGGGAAAAAAGAAAAAAAGGCATTGACTTCTGACTCTTTTTAGCATAGTGCAAGACAAAAACATTCCAGCCTCAACTTTTTGCTTTTTTTTTTTTTTTTATATATAAATTTTTATTATTTTTTTAACATAAAAAACACAACAACAAAGCATAAAAGTATCAGCTCCCCCATATTTTTGTACACACCGTAAGTCGGTTGGTCCATCGGTTTTGTGCATTCACCTCATAGTCACAATTACAGTTACTTTATATAATACTCTTATCAATACAAATTTATAAATCCTAGTATCTCTATTAAAGAAAAAAAAGAAAAATTTGACTAAACTTTTATTCGGTCATGCCTTTATGAGATAACTATATTTTAAATATTTTATTCTAAAACAAATCTTATAATCATACCAATTCTATCCCAAATATGAAAAAGAAAGAAACAAAGAAAGCTATTATATAAATATAGTATCAAAAACCAATAAAAGGAAAGGGAAAATAAAGTCATTATTATTCCTTATTATCTAACTTTTATATTTTAATATTTCATCATTCAACCATTGATAGAAAAGATCCCAAACTAAATAAAATTGTTTATCTTCTTGCTCTCTAATTTCAAAAGTCAATCTACTCATCTCAGCACATTCCAAAATTTTCTTTACAACTTCTTCTTGCAATGGAATTTTCTCATTTTTCCAATTTTTGCAAATACAATCCTAGCAGCAGTCAATACATTTACAATCAAATATTTCAACTCTTTACTATAAGTATCTGGTAGTATTCCCAATAGAAAAACTCCGGTTTCAAGTCTATATGCTTCTTTGTCATTTTTTCCAGCCACATGTGGATTTTAGTCCAATATTTTCTAGCATCCTCACAAGTCCACCACATGTGATAGTATGAACCAGGTTTCTGATGACATTTCCAGCATTTTTCGGATTTGTTCTTAAACATTCTTGCTATCCTTGTCGGGGAAAATGCCACCTGTAAAACATCTTATACAAGTTTTCTTTATAGGCTGTAGACATTGTCATTTTATAATTTTGACCATAATTTCTGCCATTTCTCTAAATCAATCCCATATCCAAAATTCCTCCCCCACGCAATCATAGTTTCTTTAACTTGTTCTTCCTCAAGCTTAATTTGCAATAAATAACCATACAATTTTTTAATCACCTTTTCATCAGTACCCATCAAAATCTTATCCAAGTCAGTTTGCTTATCATAAAATCCCTCTGCTTTGGAATCCTCATGGTACTTTGAATATATTTGCAAATATGAAAACCAATTCATCCGTATACCTTGTTCTTCCAATTTTTGCATCGATTTAAGTTCACCCTTTTCATCTAATAATTCCCCATAGTTAACTGTTTGTTCCTTTTTATAGATTATAGGATAAGAAAACGCTTCTATCGTCGATAACCAAACTGGAATTTTCAAATAACACTGTTTTTTTATCTTCTCCCAATTCAACCACAGAGACTCCCGTATATAATGCCTTCTAAAATACCCCTGTGTTTTAGTTCCCTTGTACCATAAAAAAGCATGCCAGCCCAACAACAAATCATGACCTTCTAATGTCAACAATCTGGTTTTCCTTAATGTTATCCATTCTTTAACCCACGTCAAGTTTGCAGCTTGGTAGTACAACTCCCAATTAGGCAGTCCAAACCCTCCTCTAAATCTAGCATCCTGTAAAAGCTTTAACTTTATTCTTGCTTTCTTACCTTGCCATATATACTTCAAAACAATTTTATTTAAATCCTCAAAATATTCTTTTCCAAGCCTAATTGGTATTGTTTGAAACAAAAATAAGACTCTGGGTAAAATGTTCATCTTAATTGTTGAAATCCTTCCTATTAATGACAATTGTAAGTTCTCCCATTTTTTCAAGTCTTGAGCTATCTGTTGTTTAAGTTTAATATAATTATTCTCCTTCAATGTACTACATCTTGATGTCAAATATATCCCCAGATACTTAACCTTGTTTGTAACTTGAATTTTTAACAGTTCTGACAACTCTTCCCTTTGTTTCAGCAACATATTCTTTGACAAAATCTTTGTTTTATCTCTATTTATTTTCAAACCAGCCACCTCCCCATAGACCTCTATCTTTTCCAACAGTTTCAAGGCTGTTTCTATAGGGTCTTCCAAGATAAAGACTAGGTCATCTGCAAAGGCTTGTAGTTTAAATTCTTCCTTTTAATTTTCATTCCTTTTATAGTTTTATCTTCTCTGATATTTCTATTCAACACTTCCAAAGTCAATACAAATATCAAGGGAGAAAGAGGACAACCTTGTCTTGTGCCTTTTCTTATATTAATAGGATCTGTAAGTTCTCCTCCATCATTACCTTAGCTGTTTGTTCATTATAAATTGCTTCTATTGCCTGAATAAATCTTCTAGCAAAGCCCATCTGTTCCATTAAAAGTAACATAAATCTCCAATTCACGTTATCAAATGCCTTTTGAGCATCTAAAAATATCAAGGCCATTTGCTTTTCAGGATGTGCCTCATAGTATTCCAGGGTGTCCAGAATTACTCTCATATTGTCTCTGATTTGTCGCTTTGGCAAAAACCCATTTTGGTCTGAGTGGATAAAGTTATTCAAGTACTTTTTAAGTCTTTCTGCTAATATTGAAGCAAAAATTTTATAATCTGCATTTAGTAAAGAAATCGGTCTATAATTCTTGATTTGCAGTAGGTCCGCCTCCTCTTTTGGAATAAGTGTAATGTAAGCCTCTGACCATGTTTTAGGTATCATCTTTTTTAACATAACTTCATTCATAACTTCTAACAGTGGAATACACAGTGATTCTTGAAAGATTTTATAAAATTCTACAGGAAACCCGTCTGACCTGGTGCCTTTCCATTATTTTGTTTCTTAAGTGCTTG